>NC_091067.1:37457289-39857289 GCF_000393655.2 Nicotiana sylvestris | reverse complement strand
ATAAGGTAGGAATCTTTTGGCAAGTGGCACAAATTGATTGGCTCATTTTCTTTTCTTTTGTTTTCAAATTTCTCTAAAAATGTAAAATAAAAATACTAGTTAAATATTTTTAAAATCAAGAACTTACATAATTTGTTTTTTGATTTTTGATTTTCTTAAACTACTAAAAATGAAATAAAGATTAAAATATGTAGCTTAAACTTAAAATTATTTACATACTAAAAAGTGTTAAAAAATTCAAAGTATGGTCAAGAATTAGGTGCTCACAGCTGCCCCTCTTTTCTCGAAAACACGAAGAGTTTTCGGGCAAAGAAAAAGTGAGCCATGTGACTAATTTCTGACCATATCGTTATTCAAAAGAGGAAGGAAATAAAAGAAAAAGGTGCAACTGAGTCCTGATTTTGGACAACCTACATATCCTGGGTTTTAAGGGAATCACGTCGCGTGTAGTTCAAGGAGAATGATGGAATGCCGAGTTCGAGAGTCTAGTGAGGTTCCGTCCAAGGCTTCGGTCCGTGGTCATGTTATTACATCAAAAATCAAATTAAAAAGACTAACTAAGCCTACCAGCTACGAGTTACAAGATTCCTATCTATAAGTCTTCTGAAGCTTGATCTTGAGTCTTGGTTGGTTCTTAATGCGGACTTTGATCTGAATCTTGACACTTGTTAGCTGCAAGTGCTGGTTCATTCCTTTTCAACTTCTCGGATCAAGGTGGAATATGCAAAGCTTGTGACTTCAATCACGTCTTGAGCATTCCAACTTTTCTCTGCTTCTGCATTTGGATTCACTTCCCTTTTTATTTCTTTTCTTTCTTTTTTCTTGGATCGAAACTTTTTATTCTTGCCGCAAGCTTATGCTACTTCTAACTTGAATTGACAACAGGACTGGAGGTTTCCCCTATTCTTCAGGAGGGATCATGCTGTCTTTGACTGGAACTTGAAATGAATTCCCTTATTCTCCAGGTGGGCGCCTGCTACTGACTTGAAACTTCAGACGACTCTGAAATGAATTCTGAAATGAGTTCCCTTGTTCTCTAGGTGGGCGCCTGCTACTACAACAAAACAGACAAAACAAAAGAAACCTTTCTGCCCCAGTTTGCACCGGGAACATCTGTGAGTGTTAATCGAATCCTGTTATCCAAAAGAGTTCTATGAATTTAAAAGCTAAATCCTAATATACAAGAGGGTCCTGATTTCAAGACAACTAAAGATTGATAACTTAAGAAAACTAAAATTGACCCCTTCTTTTTTTTTTTCAAATACAGACTTCCTTTTTTTTTCAAATTATCCTAGGAGAAAATTCGTCAGACTAGGTTTTCTATCTTAGGAGAAAGATTCATCAGGCTAAGACGTTTATCTTAGGAGAAAATTCATCAGACTAGGTCCTTTTCTTCTCCTTTTTTTTGGTATCTTAGAAGAAAGATTCATCAGACTAAGTTTTCTAATTGATTATCTTAGGAGAAAGATTCATCAGATTAAGTCCCTTTTTTGTTATCTTAAGAGAAAGATTCATCGGACTAAGATTTCTATCCTAGGAGAAAGTTCATCAGACTATGTATTTTTGTTATCTTCGGAGAAAGATTTCTATCCTAGGAGAAAATTCATCAGACTAGGTCTTCTATCTTAGGAGAAAAATTCATCAGACTAAGATTTTGGTCCTAGGAGAAAGTTCATCAGACTAGGTCTTTTTTCTTTTTTTTGGTATCTTAGGAGAAAGATTCATCAGACTAAGATTTCTATTCTAGGAGAAAGTTCATCATACTAGGTATTCTATCTTAGGAGAAAGATTCATCAGACTAAGATTTTGATCCTAAGAGAAAATTCATCAGACTAGATTTTCTATCTTAGGAGAAAGATTCATCAGACTAAGATTTTGATCCTAGGAGAAAGTTCATCAGACTAGGTCTTTTTTTTTGGTATCTTAGGAGAAAGATTCATCAGACTATAACTTCGATCCTAGAAGAAAGTTCATTAGACTAGGTCTTCTATCTTAGGAGAAAGATTCATCAGACTAAGATTTCAATCCTAGGAGAAGGTTCATCAGACTAGGTTTTCTATCTTAGGAGAAAGATTCACCAGACTAAGATTTTGATCCTAGGAAAAAGTTCATCAGACTAGGTCTTTTTTTTTTGGTATCTTAGGAGAAAGATTCATCAGACTTAGACTTATATCCTAGGAGAAAGTTCATCAGACTAGGTCTTCTATCTTAGGAGAAAGATTCATCAGACTAAGATTTCGATCCTAGGAGAAGGTTCATCAGATTAGGTCTTCTATCTTAGGAGAATGATTCATCAGACTAAGATTTCTATCCTAAGAGAAAATTCATCAGACTAGGTTTTCTATCTTAGGAGAAAAATTCATCAGACAAAGATTTCTATCCTAGGAGAAGGTTCATCGGACTAGGTCTTCTATCTTAGGAGAAAAATTCATCAGACTAAGATTTTGTTCTTAGGAGAAAGATTCATCAGACTAAGTTTTTATTGTTTTGGAGGAAAATCCATCAGACTAGGACTTTTTATACTAGGAGGAAAAATGTGAAGAGCAATGGCAATATTTATGCATAATAGCAAGGCAAATAAAAGCAAAGATTTGAGAAACTTCCCTTTGTCAGCTCTACCCTTCTTTTCTTTTCCTTCTTTTTTTTAAACCACTTTCCTTGCACTGCTTCGTTCCTGTTCAAGCAAAGAAAATATTTGTCAGTTTTAAAAGTTGTGGTCGGTTTGTGGCCTTGAGTCTTGAGCAACTTGGCTTATGCTCAATCAGCTTGAGTTGGTTTCAAGAGACTTTTGCTCTGTATCAACCCTTATTGTTTCACACCCAGTACCATTTGTATTTGTGGCTCAATCAGCTTTATCCCAACTAGAGATCTTTGTTTAGGTGACCTTTTCTGATATCTTGAATGACTTCCTGCTTTTTGAGCAATTTGTCTATCAAACAGAATCACAAGTTATCTTTGCTTGCGCCAAGCAGACTGACAAGAGTCTTTTGGGAGAGCTTTTGCATGAATCCTCAAGGCATGTTGACAGTAATAACAGAGTGTGCTGGCCAAATTTACTTTGTGCGACTGAAAATCTAGTAGCAGATTTTGAAATCTTTTCTTGCTTGTTTTGACAAGGACTGACTTAGAGTGAAGGACACAATGATGCAAAGAAACAAGTTTTAACAAGAAATGCCCCTGTTGGAAGGACAGAAGGAAGAGCTTTTTTTTTTCCTTTTTTTTCAATAACTAGCCTTAATGATCATGACATGCATTTTGGACTCAACGGCTTGATCTATCAAACTGATCTAATCTTCCCTTTTACCATTCTTATGAACTTTGAAGTCGGGCTTGTTTGTGCTAATTCTTTGCATCAACTTCATAACTCACTTTCGACTAGTGGTGCCCCGAGGAGTTTTCACCAATAAGTCTCTCTCATTTATTTATCTCTGTTTACCGCCGCCTTACAGTGCCCGTGAGGGTATTCACTAGTAAGACTCTCTCATTTTTATTTTTCTCTTTCTTTTTCTTTTTCTTTCCCCCTTTTTTTGTGAGCAACTTGAAAGTGTTCTATGTCGTGTGACAACTGTTGCTCATTGCATGCGTCTCTTGACATTCTTGAAGGCTTATCGGGAGGTCTTATTGGGAAGGTTTTTGGATAGGGTTGGAAAGAAAGGATGGCATAAGGCTCAAAGTAGACTCAAACTGAGGGGGTTGTTGACTTAGAACTCTTGGAATCGACTCTTTTATACCTAAAATAAAATCTTTACCCCAGTTTCAGATACTGGGGATTTTTGGAATTTTTTCTTTTTTTTTTTCTTTTTCTTTTTTGTGACTTTTATTTTGTTGCACCGAACCGTGTAAGGCTACCGACGTATCCTTTTTTCTTCTTTTTTAAGGAGTCAGGTCTAACGTAGTTCAAACATCTGACCTAAACTATTTTTCATCTTTCTTTCTATTTTTTTCTTTTTTTTTCTTTTTTTCTTCTTTTTTTTTCTTTTTGTTTGCCCCAACTTCTATCTTCTAGGGGCATTGACCTTTGACAATTCTTTTCTTGTTATTTTTTTCCACTTGAACTTTCAAAGAGCTACCCCAGTTTGTACTCTTGGGGCATGGACTTGTATTGTTCTTATTTTTCTTTTTTTTTTGGACTTTTGATTCTTAACATGATTCCAAAAGAGGGTGGTCAAAGAAAATAACACAGGATCAAAAAGAGTAACGAAGGATATAAAATATTTGGATAGCAGAAAAAGGGCCTCCCAGCCTCGAGATTGCCAAACAGAGTATCCTTTTGCGATCACAATATTGATGAACATGCCTATCTTCTTGGTGTGTCGTGGTCGAAAGAAACCTTCCATCCCTTAATGTAAAACTTTCCAACAAACTTCAATTGATTCTTCCTCAACCCGATCTTCACAATGATTTTGAAGGTAAAGATTCTTAACCTCCATAGGTATGACTATTCTACTTCCACTTGAATTTTACTCGGGCTTAATTCCAAGGTATTTCAACTCTTTTTCATCCTCAAAAGTTTCTTTTTCTCAGTTGTCCAATTCAAGCTTAAATTAATTTTCTAAGGTCTGGATAAAAATTTCGCATGCATGTCATGTCATTAAAACTAGAGGGAAAAGAACTAAGAATGGAATGACACAAAAGGACAAATTGTATTTCATTGAGTAAACAACCAGCCAAACAACCTAAAATCCGAGTTACAACCTTAAAATAACCCGGCTAATGAAAAATAGCAACAAAACAGATAGATAAGACTCACACAGACATAATGGAGGGAGGGAAGGGTTTGACTCAATAAAACAAATAAAATCTGGGTAACAACCCCGAAATAACCCAGATAGTAGAAAAAACATCAAAACAAGATAACAAGATTTCTTCCTAGTAAAGAGGGAATGACTTTTCAATTTCTTAGGCTTGACATTTAGCCACAAATTTAATCATCAGAATCACCAGAGCCTTCTCCAATTTCGTTCCCGAGAGGATTCTCATACTCCATGTCAGCAGACATCATCCCCACAAAGTATGCATCATCATGTGCAGGTAAAGGATTCTGCGTGATATTCTAGGCGCCACTGTCTTGGATCACAATCAGTTTTTCCTGGATCATCCTTTCTATTTCTCTTTTCAAATCACGACAGCTTTCAACATTGTGCCCCTGAGCATTGGAATGGTATTCACACCTTTTAGATGGGTCAAAGCTTCTTGCATGTGGGTCCACATGATTTGGAGGAATGAGTGCAATTATGTCATGATTTTTTAACTTCTCAAATAAGCTTGCAGAGGACTCTCCTATTGGTGTAAAATTATCTTTCAACCTTTGTTCGCTTCTATACCCCTGGCATAGATGTGGGTTATAGGGCACTTGAAAATTTTGTGGAGGCTAGTGGAGATTTTGCGGTGCTAGTGCTCGCCTTTTGGGGTATGTTGGTAGCCGGGCAACAGACTGAGGTGAAGCAACAGAGTATTGAGAGTTCTGAGGTGGATAATAGTGCTAAGGGGAGTCATGGAAAACCAGAGGAGGCTGCTCGTACCTTCGAGATGTTCTCCTGAGACCTCTTCTCGACCCTGATGTCATCATGATTTCTTCAACCTTCTCATTCGTGTCACCAAATTATTGGATTCAATCTGGACAGCCTGAGTTGCGGCTTTGAGAACTGCTTCACTTATAATTCTACCCGTCTTAAGGCCGTTCTCTACCATTTATCCCATTTTGATTGCTTTCGAGAAGGATTTGCCAACTGCGGACATCATATTTTGAAAGTAAGCTGGCTCTTGAGCATGAAGGAAGACAGTGATTAGCTCATGGTCGATGGGTGGCTTAACTCTAGTTGTTTGTTCTCTCCATTTAATGGCATATTCCCTGAAACTTTCAATTGGTTTCTTCTTCAGGTTTGAAAAGGAATTGCGGTCTTGGGCAATGTCAATGTTGTATTGGAATTGTTTGACAAAGGCCTGTGCCATGTCATCCCAGACGTACCAGCGAGATGTGTCTTGATCCATAAACCATTCGGATGCTACTCCCTTAAGGCTTTCCCCAAAATAAGCTATTAACAATTCTTCATTTCTTCCTGCACCTCTTAGCTGATTGCAATACCTTTTCATATGGGCTATGGGGTCTCCATGTCCATCATACTTTTAAAATTTAGGGATCTTCAAACAAAGTGGCAAGTGGACATCGGGGAACATACATAGATCCTTGAAAGCAATATTCTTCTAACTTGCCAACCCTTGTATGTTTTTCAACTGTTATTCTAAGCTTTTCACTCTTTGGGTCATTTTTTCCTGTGCCATCTTTCGGGCAGGCTTCTTAACGTTTGCAGGAAGATCAAACAAGTTGAAGTGGTACTCAGGAGAGTGGTACTACTCTTGCTGGGTAACAAATTGTGACTCATAACAAGGCTGCCCTTGGCCATTGGCCCATGCTTGACACATTTTGGTCATTTACTGTTTCCGTATTCTATTTTCCTCAAACACATTAGACTCTTATTGAACCCTTTGACCCTGAGTTTCTTGAGCACTTATAACAGCTTCAATGTCAGTTGTCATTTTTCCTTGGATCTTGTGTTGCCCGCTTACCACAAACCGACCACCTCAAACTTTCTTCACAATTCAAAACAAAAGAGACATTAGAATGGACTCAGTCAGTCCTTATTATTATCATCATTTTTTCATTTTTTCCTATTTTTTCATTTTTTTAATGGTGATCGAACCTGATGTGGGTTGTCTACGTATCATTTGGGAACATGAATCAGATCTTGGATAATTCGGGAAGACGGAAAATAAAGTAAATAAACTAACTCTTTTTTTGGATTTTGAAATTTATTTATTTTTTTCGAAAGAAATACTTACAAAGAAGAAAGAAAATATTTTTGGATTCTGACTTGTTTTTTTTTAAAAGAATTTTTGAAAAGAAAGACGTCTAAAGAAGAGAAATTTTTTTTTTTTTGAATTTTAACTACTTTTTTTTTCTGGAAATTTCGAAAGAAAAACTTTTAAAGAAGAAAGGAAATATTTTTGGACTTTCACTTTGAATTTATGAAAAAATATTACAAAATAAAAGAGAAAATATTTTTTGAATCTTAAATTTTCTTTTGAATTTTCAAACAAATATTTTTGGATTTTGAGATAGATTAAAAGAAAATATTTTAAAATTGTGGTCTAAAAGAAAGACTTTCTAAAGAAGGAAGTAACAGATTTTTTTTTGGATTTTTAGAAAATGGTGGGCCGGAACCGATGAGGTTTGCCTACGTATCTCACATCCGGTGAGAATCAGACCTGCGTAGTTCGTCAGTTTTGACGTAATTGGAAAAATATGATATTGACTCACTTTCATTTTTTTTTGAAATACATTTTCCTTTCTTTTTTTTTTCTAAATTTTGGCAGAGTTTCGAGGCATTTTCAAATAACGGAATTTTTATAACTAGGTGAATCCTCTATCCTACCTCACTCTTGGTTTTTCTATTATTTTTCTTTCCTTCGCCGGTCAACATACAAGCCGAAGCAAATAAATGTACAAATATCACTTAAGATGCATCAGGATGGTCTTTCATTTCGGGTACACCAGTCCTAGACGAACCCAACCCCTGTCTTGAGTGCCCTAAGTCAAATGCACATGATGCAAACAAATGTTCCTACTAGGGATCCGACATTAGGCTATGTTATTCTAGGTTTAAACCCTAGGGGTGTGTTCTAGACATGGTTTACCCAAGTAGACTATAAAGACCCAACCGGTCGTTTTGAGATTTTGCACTTCGCTCGCCAGTTCTAGGCATGACTAGTCCTGTGTGATGTATTATGACTTATGTAAATTGTCAATTTTGGTTTTTAGGATAATCGGAATGAATTTGGAAGAACAGTTCTCAGTTTGAAGCTTAAAATTTGAAAGGTTTGACCAAGTTTGACTTGTTAGTATATGATCTCGGATTGGAATTTTTATGATTTTTCAGCTCCGTTAGGTGATTTTGAACTTAAGAGAGTGATTAAAATGTATTTTGGAGGTCCATGGAAGGTTTAGGATTGAATCAGCGAAATTGGAATTTTGGCGCTTTCCGGTTTATAGGTGAGATTTTGATATAGGGGTCAGAATAGAATTCTGGAAGTTGGAGTAGGCATGTTGTGTCATTTGTGACGTGTGTGCAAAGTTTCAGGTCATTCGAACAAGGTTTGATAGACTTTTTGATCGAATGCAAAATTTGGAAGTTTTTGAAATTCTTAGGCTTGAATTCGATGATGATTTGGTGTTTTGATGTTGTTTTGAGCGCTCCGAAGGTTGAAACAAGTTTGAATGATGTTATGGGATATATTGGCATGTTTGGTTGAGGTCCCGAGGGCCTCGGATGAGTTTCGGGTGGTTAAACAGACTAATTGTGTGTTTGCATCACTACTTTTCTCCCTCTTGTTTTCGTTAGACTGTATTCAAACACTTTCAAACTTTTCTGTTGTATTCAAACCTTAGTAGATGCTTGTGACTTGTGACACCTCGATGTCGGGCTTGTATATTATTTCCGCACTGTTCATGTAGACTTACATTATGAAACATTTGTTTAATTAAAGGCTTAAAATAATTCTTATTGATCAATGGTTAATTTGAGAGTTGTGTGGGCTAGTCTTATTTCACGATAGGCACCATCATGACCGGGTCAGTTTTAGGGTTGTGACAAGTTGGTATCAAAGCCTAGGTTACATAGGTCTCACGAGTCATGAGCAGGTTTAGTAGAGTCTCACGGATCGGTACAGAGATGTTTGTACTTATCCTCGGGAGGCTGCAGAACCTTTAGGAAAAAAACTTCACATTCTTGAATTCTTATCGTGCGTCCTTGATTCAGCTTGAAATGTAACTCTTTGAATTCCTTCCACGCGTTCGTATGTGCGCATGAGTGCTCAGTATCAGATGTGCATCGATGGCTTGTGATTCCCTATTCAAGGGGCGAGATGTGATCTCTGTATGTTGATGTTGGGCCAGTCTGGAGGACTTGAGGCCGGGTTTTTCCTACAGCTTGAGCATTGAGGCATTGATTGTGTGAGCACATGCTTTTGGATTTGTATGTCCGATGGTGTCCCTATTAGTGGAAGTGATGACTGGGTAGCTACGTGACGAGTGTGATGTGACTGCGAGTTGTGTGCATATGATTTGAATGAGACGAGAAGGGTCTGCTTGAGGATAGAAGAACTATTTGGTTCTTGATTTCCATCTTGATTTGAGGTATAACCCCGAGTTATAGGAGTATGAAGAACCTTTTCATGTTGCCTAGATGGGAAGTGAAGTCGATTTCACGTTGTGATATGAGTTCAAACTCAGGAAGATTAAGTAACTGTGTAATGCTTATGACAATGGATAGATACAAGGAGATATTAGTTGAGGCGAGGCAAGTATGCTATCTCCTGCGGATTGTTCTGAAGTTTGCGTGAACTAGTATGTCGTTTATTGGGAGATATTTGTTATCAGGGAAATATATGTGTTGCAATTTGAATTTGGGTCGCCTAAGAGAGTGGGCTTGACTGTTAATGCGAGATTTTCAGAAGATTTAAAGTACTAGATGGTCTATGTTTCACGAGCTTATGAAGGATTGAGTTTAATCTCACCATGGTGTTATGGCAGTAATAGAGTATATATGTTATGAGCTACTGTGTGTTTTGATCTATGGCTTTGAGACAAGTGGGGGAGTCTGCTATTGAATAGTTGATTGCACGGTTATGTGCTATGTTGGTCCCATTCTGAGGCGTATGGGTGAGTCAGTTATGACTTATGAAGATTGAGACCGAGGATGACTTGAGTAAAGAAATTTCATTAAAGGTTATGTTATGCTTCATAGGTGTATGAGAATCACAGAATGTCTTGAGTGGTTATTGGTAAAGGATGTGCGGTGCATAGAGCAGGAAGTTTCTTGGTTGTAGATGAGGTTACATTCTACGGTGTCAGAGCGCTAATGGGGCACAAGTTGTTCGGTTCTTTTGATCGGTCTAATTGCAGTTTGAGCAGAGAGGATGACTCTCGAGAATGGTTCTAACGGATTCAAGACTTTACATGTAATAATTGGAGATTTTCAAGTTGTATTATTGTCTAAAAACTGAGGTTTGCATTGGATGGTATCAAGACTCATTGTATTTCTATATCATTATGGGTTCTACACATCAGTATTAGGACGGTGGAGGTAATGGCTTTAGATTCGCAGGAAGTCTCTTCAAGGTGAGTATTTCGAATGTGGTGCTTTTAGGGATATTTGAGAGAGTAGTCAGTAGCTTATGAACCGTAGGACGATGTGACTTTATGCTTGGGACTCGTGTGGCGAGTCTGAGTCGAGGATTAGGGTGCTATAGCAAGAAGAAGTATCAAGTTGAAGGTAAATCAGTAGGAACTTGGATAGATGTGATAGCTTGGTAGTAGGCCGGATCGGCATGGTAAGGATATGATTAGCTCTTTGGATGCTTACGAGGTAATGAGTTTCTACAGGTGTTTCGCGGCAATTCTCTTGGGTTTTAGTGACCTGCGTAGCTTGGTTGAGTTAGAAGGATTCAGTCCAGACAGTTTAGTTTTGTGCAAATGGAATTCGGAGAGTTCTTGATGGTTTCCACCACGGTTGTCGATTTAAGCACAGTGACTTGAGGTATTTCATATGGACCAGTGTTTGGATACGGTTGCGTATTGTAGTGAAGTTATGTGGAGGTTTGACCATTCGGGTTAGATTCGTGTGTTCTGTTTCTATGACGTGTGATGAGTTCTCAGCATTGTGTTGTGGTGGTACTGGTGAGCTTGCAGTACAACTCTTTCATTCAAGTCATTTTCATGAATTGAGTATGTTCGGATTGTTGTTTATTGGTGCACGGATTGCACGAATTGTGGCTTTAGTTTGTATTGATATGTCATATCACTAGAGTGGTTGTGTTGGGTTAGGTGAGATCATTGTGATCTATAATGGGTACAAACGGATTCGTTTTCAGCATGTTGGAAGGATAATATCGAGGTTAGGCTCATAAATTTGCTATGGTCCTTGCCAAAGGAGAAGTGGCTTCATGAATGGTTGATATGAGGAATGGTTATGACTTACTGCATGTTTTAGTTATCATTGATAGTATACGGAAGTGTTGGAATGAGGCTTTATTGGATAAGAGGTATTATCGGTATTCGGTTGTTTTGGGCAAATGCTGGGATTAGGACTTATCGCTGCGAGTGTTTGAGTATGTGGTATATCATGTAATGACATTTGAGTTTGCGGGTATGGTTTGTTACAGCTTGTTCGGGCTTATTCAGAGTATAGATGTGAGATTCTGATCTTGTGGATGATTTCAGAAGTGGAAATGGGGTTCTAAGGTATATGGTCTAGGTTGGATTGTGAAATTTTAGTTACATTGTGTTATCGGACCTATATGAGATAGGGTGACATGGCATCACACCCGGGGTATGTTCATGGTAAGGTTATACTGCGATTTGATGACTTTCGGAACAACTCTGGGCACGTTCGAGGACAAACGTATGTTTAAATGAGAGAGGATGTAATGACCCAACCAGTCGTTTTGAGCTTTTGCACTTCGCTCGCCCGTTCTCGGCCATGCCTAGCCCCGTGTGATGTATTATGACTTATGTAAATTGTCAGTTTTGGTTTTCAGGATAATCAGAATGAATTTGGAAGAACAGTTCTCATTTGAAGCTTAAAATATTAAAGGTTTGACCAAGTTTTAACTTGTTAGTATATGATCTCGGATTTGAATATTTATGATTTGATTAGCTACATTATGTGATTTGGGACTTAGGAGCGTGATCGGAATGTATTTTGGACTTTCGTGGAAAGTTTAGGCTTGAATCGGCGAAATTGGAATTTGGTGTTTTCCCGTTGATAGGGTGAGATTTTGATATAGGGGTCAGAATGGAATTCTGGAAGTTAGAGTAGGTCCGTTTTGTCATTTGTGATGTATGTGCAAAGTTTCAGGTCATGCAGACGAGGTTTGATAGACATTTTGATCGAAAGCAAAATTTGAAAGTTTTTTGAATTCTTAGGCTTGAATTCAATGATGATTTGGTATTTTGATATTGTTTTGAGCGTTCCTAAGGTTGCAACAAGTTTGAATGATGTTATGGGATATGTTAGCATATTTGGTTGAGGATTCGAGGGTCTCGGATGAGGTTCGGGTGGTTAAACGGACCAATTATATGTTTGAAAAATTGGAGATTTGGCTTCAGTTCTGTTGCAGACTTTTGTTCTCTACGATCGCATAGTAAGGTTCGCGATCACGTAGGTCTATTAAGGGCAGCTGAGAAATTTGTCTTATGCGATCGCCAATTTGGGTCTATGATCACGAAGGTATGTGGTTTTGGCTATCGCGACCGCAGGGATAAGGTCGCGATCGCGAAGAAGGATTTGGAGCGGTCGTGAGAGAAGGATTTTCTCTACGCGATCGCGTAGTGAGGGCTGCGTTCGCGATGATTGATGAGTTTGTTGTTCGCGATCGCGTTTGTTGTTCCGCGATCGCATAAGGTAAGTTGAAGGGCAGTTAATTTTTGTGCTTCGCGATCGCGAGGTAATTTCCGCGATCGCGATGAAGGAAATAACTGGGTAGAATGTTTAAGTTCAAAATCGAGGGTTTAAGTCCAATATCACAAAAACCATCGGAGAGCTCGGGAAAAGGTGAAATTTGAGGAGATTTTTAGCGGAGCTATTGGGTAAGTATTCTTCATTCATATTTGGTTTGATTCCATAATTTAGTCTTGAATTTCATCATTTAATTTGAGAAATTAGAGTGGAAACTGGGGGAAAATGGAAGAAAAGTTTGAGAATTCTTTTGGGGATTTGAATGGGCAGTTGAGGTCGGATTTTGATAAATTTGATATGGGAAGACTCGTGAGAGGATGTGGATTCTATTGATGTGATTTTTATCAGATTCTGAGATGTGAGCCTGGGTGCCTGGTTTGAGCAATTTCGGGATTTTTTATGTAAATTGGATATTTTCGAGTGGGCTTTGTTTCCTTAGCATATTTTAATAGTTATGTATTGATTTTGGTTAGATTTGGAGCATCCGGAGGTCGATTCGAGAGGGAAAAGGCAATGCGGGATAGAGTTTGGACCGAATAGAAGTAAGTAATAATTGTAAATGTTTGTCCTGAGGGTATGAAACCCCAGATTTCACATCGTTGTGCTATTTTGAAGTGAAGCACACGCTAGATGACGAGCGTGGGGTCGTGCACCGTTGGGATTGTGACTCAGTCCATCTCAAATGACTATTTTACCGCGTATTTGATTGAAAATTGTTTGCTATCATCATGTTTTGGGATGAATGCCATATTTGGGCCTCGTGCCAACTGTCTTGGACCCTTAGAGGATTTTTACTGCTATTTCCTCACTGTTTTGATTTTATATCTGTACTCAGTCATGCTATATTCTACTATTTTCATAACTTAGCCAAGTATTACTCTGTTTTAACTCTTTAAATGATATTTTGGGCTGATCATCATATTTTACTATGCCCTAGTAGCTTTTAGAGATTTCTGACTGAGTAAGGTTAAGGGCCTGCATTGTGAGAATACTATTGGGTTGGGTTGCACGTCGCAGCAGTGATACACTGATTTATGATTATGAGGCCGAGGGCTTGTGTTTTATGCCACAAGGTGGCTTGATATGAGGCCGAGAGCCTATTGATTATGCCACGAGGTGACTTGATATTGCTCTTGGCCCGTAAGGGCCCCCTCCCAAAGTCTTTACACCCCCAGTGAGAGCCGGTGCCCTGAGTGAGTGATATATTGATTATGCTATGAGATGTCTTGTTATTGCGCTTGGGCCGTAAGGGGCCCCTCCCGGAGTCTGTGCACCCCCAGTGAGCGCGGGTACCCAGTATGAGATGTGATATAGCCCAATGGGCTGATGTTGTTCCATGTTCTTGGCCTACGGGCGGTTCTAAATTTATGTTATGCCTAAGGGGCTGATTACGAGTGATTGTGAGGTAGCACGAGGGGTTGGTTCTGTTGATATTATGCCTGAGGGGCGGTTTATGGTACATGTTTTGCTCGAGAGGCTGGTTATGTTTCCATCCTTTTTAGGCACTGTTTTATCACTCGTTTGAAACTATTAAAAGTTGTTTTAAAAAGGTTATACGGAAATTGAGCTTGATTTACGAAATAAATAATTTTTGTACTGTTTTGGAAAGGTACTGCATTTGCTGTAGTGTAACCCTGTGTTTTACGTGTTTTCTTACTGCTCAACTATCATTTACCTTTATTACTTACTTAGTTGGAGTACTCACATTACTCCCTGCACCTTGTGTGCAGATTCAGGTATTTCTGAACCCGGTAGCGGGTGTTGATTGCTCGAAGGTAGAGTCATCGGAGTTTAGCAAGGTAGCTGCCTGATGTTCACAACACTGCTTTTCTCTCTCTTGTTTTCGTTAGACTGTTTTCAGTACACTTTCAGATTTTTTCATTGTATTCAGACCTTAGTAGATGCTCGTGACTTGTGACACCCCGATGTTGGGCTTGTATATTATTTGATCACTGTTCATGTAGACTTACATTATGAAACATTTGTTTAATTAAAGGCTTATAATGATTCTTGATGATCAATGGTTAATTTGGGAGTTGTGTCGGCTGGCCTAGTTTCACGATAGGCGCCATCACGACTGGGTCGATTTTAGGGTTGTGACAAGTTAGTATCATAGCCTAGGTTATATAGGTCTCACGAGTCATGAGAAGGTTTAGTAGAGTTTTGCGGATCGGTACAGAGACCTCTATACTTATCCTCGGGAGGCTGCAGAACCTTTAGGAAAAAAAACTTCACATTCTTGAATTCTTATCGTGCGTCCTTGATTTAGCTTGAAATGTAACTCTTTGAATTCCTTCAACGCATTCGTATAAGCACATGAGCGCTCAGTATCATATGTGCATCGATGGCTTGTGATTCCCTGGTCGAGGGGCGAGATGTGATCTTTGTGTGTTGATGTTGGGCTAGTCTGGAGGGCTTGAGGCCGGGTTTTGCCTACAGCTTGAGCATTGAGGCGTTGATTGTGTGAGCACGTGCTTTTGGATTTGTATGTCCGATGGTGTCCCTATTAATGGAAGTGATGACTGGGTAGCTACGTGACGAGTGTGATGTGACTGCGAGTTGTGTGCATATAATTTGAATGAGACGATAAGGGTCTGCTTGAGGATAAAAGATCTATTTGGTGCTTGATTTCCATCTTGATTTGAGGTATAGCCCCGAGTTATGGGAGTGTGAAGAACCTTTTCATGTTGCCTAGTTGGGAAGTGAAGTGGATTTCACGTTGTGATATGAGTTCAGACTCAGGGAGATTAAGTAACTGTGTAATGCTTATAACAGCGGATGGGTACAAGGAGATGTTAGTTGAGGCGAGGTAGGTGCGCTATCTCCTGCGAATTGTTCTGAAGTTTGCGTGATCTTGTATGTCGTTTATTGGGAGATATCTGTTACCAGGGAAATATATGTGTTGCAATTTGAATTTGGGTCGCCGAAGACAGTGGGCTTGATTGTTATAAGGGTGAATGCGAGTTTTGCAGAAGATTTAAAGTACTAGATGGTTTGTGTTTTACGAGCTTATGAACAATTGAGTTTAATCTCACTAGGGTGTTATGGCAGTAATAGAGTATATGTGTTATGAGTTATTTTATGTTTTGATCTATGGCTTTGAGCCAAGAGGGGGAGACTGCTATTGAATAGTTGATTGCACGATTATATGCTATGTTGGTCCCATTCTGAGGCATATGGGTGAGTCAGTTATGACTTATGGAGGTTGGGACCGAGGATGGCTTGAGTTAAGAAATTTCAATAAAGGTTATGTTATGCTTCATAAGTGTATGAGAATCACGGAATGTCTTGAGTGGTTATTGGAAAAGGATGTGCGGTGCATAGAGCAGGAAGTTGCTTGGTTGTAAATGAGGTTACATTCTACGGTGTTAGAGCGCTAATGGGGCACAAGTTGTTCGGTTCTTTTGATCGGTCTAATTGCGGTTTGAAACGAATCAGGCGTACGTGTACTCATTTGTTTGGCGCATCAAGAATCATGTCACGTGTACGTGTCCACAATTAATAACGCTTTATTAATATTAAGAAAGTCGGCCGAGTTTGCGCGAACGCATACCTCGATTTTATTTTTTTAGAAATCATAATTATGTCACGCGAACGTGTACAAATTCATGATAGTCAATTAAAATTGTGCCTAAAGCAAACTACGAATGTTTATAAGTTATTATTGACCCTTTTATTTCCTAAAGATCAAAATCTCATGGCCTCCTATGTTAAATTATTTTAATCTCCAAACGTTTATTAACTAGACTCAAACACGTATGCAAGACTTTAGTAATTTCTCGCGGCCCACCAAATTCACAAGATTATTCACTACCCTAATTATTATTTCTATCAAACCAACCCATTGTCCATTAGTTAGATTTAGCAACATAGACCTCATTAGGTATAACCCACCAACGGATTATGCACAAACTTTAAACCAACATTTTACATGTCACTTCTTAAGAGAGAGTGAGATAAGCACATGGGTAAGCTATTTTCTAATTAAGTATGAAATAAAATAAAATAAAAACTCAACAATCAATGAAAAACCAAACAAACAGTAAGATCAAACATTTTATGGACATAAATTTCACAAGACGAAAGCATGTATTAATAAGCACAGTACTAGAATAAAATGAAAGTGGGAGAAATGAACCTTCAAAATAGCTTTCCTTATTAAAATGATCCTTTGGCAAAACTTTATAGCAGCAGTTATTTGATGGTAACAGAGACCAGAACCGAGCCGGAAACTTGAATACAACCTCGACTATTTTTGCGGTGGTTTAACGTCTGATCGGTGTTGGTTTTTGGGCTGATCTACAGATGAGTTCGAGCTATTTTTAAGTGAAAGACAACTGGCCGGAGATGGCAGAACTTTGGGAAAACGTTCGGCGAGGCAAGGAGCTAACAGGGAATGGCTACATGGCTGATTTTGTTGCGTCTTTTAAAGTGATTTCAGCTATTTTTTGGCTATTTTTTAGCTAGATTTTGCTGGATTTTGATGAAGAATTCGAGCTGAAAATGGCTGGGTTTGGGGCTGGTTATTGATGTGTTTTTTCATTGTTTTGAGATGTTTTTGGAACACTTTTAGCTGATTTTAATGCTAATTTATGGCGTGATTTTGGGGGCTAATTCAGCACTGTTTTGCAGCTGTTGAAGGACTTGTTTTAGGCCTGTTTTCCAGTAGTTTTTTTCAACTGAGTTTTTGAGGTTATTTTTATGGAGGTTTTGCTGTGTTTTAATGGAGTTTCTAGAGGAAGAAGATGAGTTTATGGGTTAGGAAGAAGAATAGGAAAGCAGCTGCATTTTCTCACCTAGAATAGCTGCGTTTTTAGTTCTGTTTTCCGTCTAATTCCCATGTTT
This sequence comes from Nicotiana sylvestris, assembly GCF_000393655.2. Lineage (NCBI taxonomy): Eukaryota > Viridiplantae > Streptophyta > Magnoliopsida > Solanales > Solanaceae > Nicotiana > Nicotiana sylvestris. Next base: position 39,839,929 of record NC_091067.1, on the reverse strand, counting down.
TCCCCTTCTTTTCTTTCCTCCCTCGTCTCTCTATTTTCTCAGATTTATTTTCTTTCTCTTGTTTGATCCCTCTCTTTTGACTCTCTTCCTATTTTCGTTCTCCTCAGTTCTTGGGTTAATATATGAGTGTCCCTCTTGATTTGCTTGGAGAGGACGTTTTAGAAAAAGGCCGTGTGGACCCCAGAACAAAAAATGAAAGCCCAGAAAATTCTTTCGTTCCTCTCTTGTGTGCATGTGAAGTTTTTTTGGAATAAAACGTGGATGAGATTAATGGTGAGTACATGTGAGTTAGTTAGGAAAGGGATAAGGTAGGAATCTTTTGGCAAGTGACACAACTTGATTGGCTCTTTTTCTTTTCTTTTGTTTTCAAATTTCTCTAAAAATGAAATAAAAATACTAGTTAAATATTTTTAAAATCAAGAACATATATTTTTTTTTGATTTTTGATTTTCTTAAACTACTAAAAATGAAATAAAGATTAAAATATGTAGCTTAAACTTAAAATTATTTACATACTAAAAAGTATTGAAAAATCCCAAGTATGATCAAGAATTAGGTGCTCACACCCTTCGTTCTGGCGCATTGTCTACATGATCAGGTACTATGTGAGCATGACTGAGGGGATGCCCTTTACCCCCGATCACCTGATCAGGATGTATAACCCCCGTCTCTTCTGTGGGGGTCTGATTAAGCTCTACTTCCGAGCTTCGAGGGATCTTTTTGCTTGCATTGAAGAAGTAGGGAACAGAAGGTAGATGAGTAGCGTTGTCCGAGTTAGGACTTCGGACCTGATCCTAGTGGAAAGGATGTCGTTCCCCGAGAGGTGGAACATGGAACGTAAGTAGATATGTTATCCAGCATTTCCTTGCTTATTTTTAGGTACATTTTTCCACGCACTTAATTTCTTCCGCTAATGCAGTCATAGCAATTTACCCCAGCGCGGTCACGGACCTCTCGGGCTGGGTTGGCTAGATGGACTCAATTTGCCCATACGCTGAGTGAGTGTGGCGTGATCTGTCCCAAGCTTGATGGGAAGCTAAGGACCATGGTGAGCCTTCACCCTTGTTGCAGTCATACCTTCTAATCTGAATCGCTATTAATAGCACTCTCATTCCTTGTGCTTACCTCTTGCATTTGTGTAGATCTAGGGAAGGTCCCCTTGATGAAGGGAACATCACTTGGTGAAGATGGTACTTTGGGACCCGACGAGGGGAAGAAAAGACAAAGGGATCCGTCGAATGAACCTTCGCAATCCAAAAATATCAAGGTGGAAGAAACTAAAGCCGACCCGGAAGCCCTAACTCTAGAAACAACGGGAAGTCCTCGAGCTGAAAGTGAGGGGGGAAATAATTTCTCAATAGCTTCCAAGGGAGGGGAAAACCTGATCGACCCCCAGGTCGTAGAGATGGTGGCTCCCGAGCTGGAGCTTGATGTCGTCGCGGTCCAACTTCGGAATGGAGAGGCCATTGAGGGAGTATCGGGTGAGGTCTTCGAGCTGGCCGATGGCCAAAATACTCCTCGAGTTGGAACACATTCGGTAGGTGGTTCGGAGGAGCCAGTTTTGGAGCCCTGCATGGACAAGAGATGGCCCTAATCGACCCTGCTGGTGCCGTTGTCGTGAGTCAATCCCCTTAGGGAACGACCTTACCTCCTAATGGAATGCAATATGCACTGAATGAAGAACCTTCCATTGTGGGGGTGCCTATCAGAGACAGAGATGCGCTTGAAAGGCCTTCAGCCGCTCCAGAGGGGATTCACGAGCTCGATGCTTCACTCGTCTTCGACGAGATAAGCAGGCTTTGTGAGCAGGTAGTTTTTGTAAATCCTACCTGTCGTTCTGATCTTCGTCTTTCTAACTTGTCTTTCTCATGGCTTTAGGCCATGGTGCTTTATAATCAGACTTTCGCCCGATTTCAGGATGAGGTGGCCCGTCATGAGCATGAGAAGGCTCATCTTGTTGAACAGGTTACCTAGTTTCCATTTGCTATTGTCTGAATGTTTTCCAAATCTTAGTGTTTTAACATCTTGGATCTACTTCATTCAGTTTGAAAAGGAAGGTGCCCTGCTGAGGGAGGGGCTCCGAGCCAGAGACTCCGAAATCCTTGAACTCAAACGGCGCATGAGAGAGATAACCTCTAAGAGGGATACCCTCCAGGAAAAGGTGGTCTTAGTCGGGCGTCAACTTCAAGATGCGAGGGCGGATATTGAAAAATATAGAGGTCTCCACTCTGAGTTAGATGTTGCACTATCCAGGATCAAAACCGAAGCTAAGGCGCTTATATCTGTGCACAAAGAGGGTGCCATTGTAATAGACGCTCAAACCGGGAGAGTGCCTGAGGAGGCCGAACTGAAGTTGACTCAAGCCGTGGAGCATGCTTGGTTAGAATCTCGAAGGCGGACTCTTGAGGATATACATGCGGGAGATATTAATCTGTCTGCCGAGCTAGAGAGGGTGAAGACCCTAAAGAAGAAAGTTGTTGCCCTGTTCGCTTCCGGAGGTGTGCCGGATAGTGGCTTAGGAGATGATAAGGATGAAGGCAAAATCCCTCGAGGAGAAGAGGCCGTCGAAGGTCCTGGGATTGTAGCCGAAACCGTTGGGGCAGCAACCTCTGACGGAGCCGTCAAAGATGCATGCTCGATGATAGATTAGGGTTCTGTTTGGCCCTTTCTTTGTAAGGATTTTTCAAAAGCCTTGTAAATGTACCTCTGCGAGCCATATGTATAATAGGCTTTTCGTTTTTTATCATTTCTTTTCTCCTTTGCCTTTTGAGAATAATGTTTGATACTTTTGATAATCGATTCGAGATCTTAGATCTTGGGTTACACCCTCGAGTTTTTGCTATTGCTGAGCAGCCCGTGATGGTCGAAAGTCTATCCCCGAGTGTTCTCGGGTTAGACCTGGCTTTTATATGTTGGGTCACTGTGACCTTCTATTTTAGCACTAGCGGTAGTGGCTCTTACACATTTTGTCGGTGCGACTTTTAATTTTAGCGCTGGAGATAATGGCCCTTACGCTTGTGCTCTTAGGCATTTTTAGTTAACTATTTTGGGTTTAGTCTTCGAATCAGGTTTCAACTCGAGCTCATTCGACCCTCAAGTTTTTTATTTTAAAGCTGGCCCTTAATCTCTTACGCTTTGGGTCAGTACGACCTTTTGTATGGGCTGGCAATAATGGCTCTTATGCTTTTGCTCTTAGGCATTTTTAGTTAACTGTTTTGGGTTCAGTCTCCGAATTGAGTTTCGACTCGAGCTCATTCGACCCTCAAGTTTTTGAATTTAAAGTTGGCCTTTAGGCTCTTACGCGTTGGGTTAGTATGACCTTTTGTATAGGCTGGCAACAATGGCTCTTATGCTTTGGGTCGGTATGACCTTTGATTTTAGTGTTGGCGACAGTGTCTCTTACACTTTTGGTCGGTACAACCTTTTATAGGCTTTATTTTTCCCTCATTAAGGACTTTTTGAAATTGTGTTTTCCTAAATCTTTGACGGTTCGAAAAGAACCTCGATTGTGAGCCGTTATATGGCGATGATCGAGCACCTCGGGAGGTTTGGCTTGGTGGCTGAGTATCTCGAAGCCTTATAGTTGGAGCTGACATGGTCGAAACTCTTTTGCCTATGTCGAGGGTAGCCTGTTTAACCGGTTCTTTTCGAAGTATATTCGAAGTAACTGGAGGCCTGTGATTTTATAGCGACAGTCGGGCGTCCCCGAGTCATGTTAGTTTGGCTGGTACAGCCTTGTGACCGTAGTCATTTGTGTTTGGCCAGAGCCTTTCAGTCCCGAGTGAAGTAGTTTCGGCATCTATATCGAGGGTATGCCTTTTTAGGGGTCTTACAAGTTCGATATATAGCCTTAACTTTGAGATCGGGTTTATGCCTTTAGTAAGGTCTTATAAGTTTTACATGCCTTTGAGGTCTTACAGTTTTGGATACTTGGTACAAGTATTGTTCATGCGTTGCTTGAGGTCTTACAGATATTGTCACTTAGTACAAGTGTGGCTCATCCCTTTCTTAAGGTCTTACGGGTATTGTTGTTGCCTTATATAAGTCTTACGAGATCGAGGCTGCCCGCATGCAGTCTTATGGCTTCAATTTTTGATAAGTCAATGGAGATGGTGATTGACGGCAGTCCCCGAGTTAAGGATTTCTCGGCTCGGGACCTATTACTTGTAAAATCAGTATTGCCTCATTGAGGGCTTACGATTTCGGAGTTTCTGACCTGTAGGTCAGGTGGCCTTGAGTTTTTGACGCCAGTCCTCTTGTGTTCGGGACATTTTTGGCTCTAGAGCTATTTTTGCGATCTTGATGCTGCCTCATTGAGGGCTTATGAGTTAGGAACTCCGACCCGTGGGTCGCATTGTTGTGAGTTTTTGAAGCTAGTCCCCGAGTGTTGGGGGCGTTTTTTACAGAGGAGCCATTTTTGCAAAAATACCGATTTCCTTCGATTACTTGGTACAAGTATACACGTTTTTGTTGTTGTGGGCTCGGTTGTTCTATGAGGACACGGTTCTTCGACCGTTTGTCCCCATATATTATTTTCCTATCGAGAGTCCATTTAGCACATCTTGGCTTCTTCGAGTAGGTGACCTTCCAGGGGGATGCCCCTAGTATTTAAGGTTGATTGCGAAAGAAGCCTTGAATACTTGTTGATTCTTCCTTAGGTAGCATATAGATATTGTCTCGTTAAAAACCTTACTGATAAAACCGTTCTAGGGACAAAATGCGGTCAAAGGAAAAGAGTGCAACACATGCTTACAAGAGCCCGTGGCCCTCGAGCTTGAGGGTGTTTCAGAATATTCCATCGGACGCCTTAGCAGTAGTATTGTTTCAGCATTGAAATGTTCCAATTGCTTAAAAGTTGCTCGCCTTCCATGGTACCGAGCTTGTAGGACCCTTTGCTGATTACTCCGAGGATGCGGTACGGTCCTTCCTAATTTTGGCCTAGCTTTCCTTCATTAGTGTTTCAAGTGTTGAGGGTGACTTTCCTTAGGACCAAGTCCCCGACTCCGAGATGTCGGAGGTTTGTTCTCCTGTTATAATACCTTTCGATTCTTTGCTTTTGGGCGGTCATTCGGACCAGCGAGGCTCCTCGCTTTTCATATAATAGTTCGAGGGCCGTAGTCATGTCCTCGTTGTTCGCTCTCAGTGGTTTGTCAAAATCTAGCGCTTGGCTCCCCGACCTCCAGTGGTATCAAAGCCTCGGCATCATACACTAGAGAGAAAGGTGTTTCCCCTGTGCTTGATTTTGAAGTTGTTCGGTATGCCCATAGCACTTCGGGAAATATTTCTCTCCATTTTCCCTTAGCGCTTTCCAACTTCTTTTTTAAGTTTTGGATGATGGTTTTGTTTGTGGATTCGGCCTGGTCGTTTGCACACAGGTGGTAAGGCGTCGACAGGATTCTCTTGATTTTGTGATCATCAAGGAACTATGTTACTTTGCTTCCGATGAACTACCTCCCATTATCTCCTGTTATCTCGGAAGGAATACCAAATCGACGCATAATGTGGTCCCAGATGAAGTCAATGACTTCTTTTTCTCTTATATTCTCGAAGGCCTGCGCTTCCACCCATTTTGAGAAATAGTCAGTTGTAAATAAAATGAATTTAGCTTTACCTGGTGCCGTTGGTAGAGTTCCGACGATGTCCATTCCCCATTTCATGAATGTCCACGGCGATAAGACCAAATGTAGTTGTTATCCGGGTTGGTGAATCATAGGGTCAAATCTCTGGCATTTGTCGCACTTTCGGATGATTTCCTTAGTGTTTTTTTTCATGTTTCTCAGTAGTAGCCTGCCTTGATCACTTTTTGGACTAAGGAATCGGCACCAGAGTGGTTTCCGCAAGTACCCTCATAAATTTCTCGGAGTACATAATCTGTGTCTCCTGGCCCCAGGGATACTGCTAGGGGGCCATTGAAAGTTCTTTTGTATAGAGTCTCGTTTTCATCGAGCGAGAACCGGGCTGATTTGGTTCGCAGGGCCCTCAATTCCTTTGGATCCGTGGGTAATTTTCTGTCTTTCAGATAATCAATATATTTATTCTTCCAATCCCATGTTAGGCTAGTTGAATCAATCTCGGCATGACCTTCCTCGACCACTGATTTGGACAGCTGAATAATAGCCTTGGGGAGTAGGTCATCTTCTTTAACAGATGATCCCAGGTTGGCGAGGGCATCAACCTCGTTGTTCTGCTCTCGAGGTATATGGACCAGGGTCCATTCTTTGAAACGACGTAATATGACTTGGATTTTGTCCAAATACCTTTGCATCCTGTCTTCTCGAACTTCGTAGCTCCCATTTACCTAGTTTATTACCAGGAGTGAATCGCATTTCACTTCGATGATCTCAGCTCCAAGGCTTTTGACCAATTCCAGACCTACAATCATAGCCTCATACTCGGCTTCATTGTTAGTCAATCTTGCAATTTTTATAGATTGCCTGATTATGCCATTTGTAAGCGGCTTCAGGACTATACCGAGTCCGGATCCTCTCACGTTTGTGGCACCGTCAGTGAACAGGGCCCATACACCGGAAGATGTGCCTGATTTTAGTAAGATTTCTTTTTCTATCTCGGGCACGAGGGAGGGAGAGAAGTCGGCCACGAAGTCCGCCAGAATCTGGGACTTGATGGTCGTTTGGGGGTGGTACTCGATATCATACCCCCCGAGTTTGATGTCCCATTTGGCCAATCGGCCCGATAGCTCATGCTTATACAATTTACTTTGGAGAGGGTACGTTGTAAAAATGCAAATACGGTGGTATTGAAAATAGGGTTTTAATTTTCGAGATGCGCTTATTAACGCAAGAGCTAATTTTTCTAGGCGTAGATACCTGGTTTTGGCATCCCCTAGGGTCCGACTTACATAATAAATAGGGAATTGCATACCTTGATCGTCTCGAACCAGCACATCGCTTACGCTATCTCAGATACGACCAGATATAGATACAGTGTTTCATCCTCTTTTGGCGTATGGAGTAAAGGTGGACGAGTCAAATATCGTTTCAATTCCTCTAAGGAGTGTTGGCATTCTGGAGTCCACTCGAAGTTGTTTTTCTTTTTGAGTAAAGAGAAGAAATGATGACTCCTATCTGATGACCTCGATATGAATCTACCTAGAACCGCTATCCGCCCCGTCAACCGTTGCATGACCTTTACATTATTTATCACCGTGATTTCTTCAATGGCATTGATTTTGTCGGGGTTGATTCGATCCCCCTGTTCGATACCATGAAGCCTAAGAACTTGCCCGAACCCACTCCGAAGGCACATTTCTCGGGGTTAATCTTCATGTTGTAGCTTTTGAGGATGTCGAATGTTTCTTGCAAATGAGTCAAATGGTCCTCTGCACGCAGGGACTTAACTAGCATGTCATCAATATAAACTTCCATGGATTTGCCTATTTGATGCTCGAACATTTTATTAACTAGACATTGGTACGTAGCCTCTGCGTTTTTCAGCCCGTAGGGCATTACACTGTAGCATTAGGTACCATACTTTGTGATGAACGAAGTCTTTTCCCTATCCTCGGGGTTCATCTGAATTTGATTATACCCCGAGTAGGCGTCGAGAAAGGTGAGGGTCTCGTGGACGACCGTAGCATCGATTAGACGATTGATGTTAGGCAATGGGAATGAATCCTTAGGGCAGGCCTTATTTAAGTCTTTATAATCTACGCATTATTAACTTATTTCCCTTTTGGGCACTACCACTATGTTGGCTAGCCATTTGAGGTACATTACCTCTCTAATAGACCCTATTTTAAGGAGTTTCATTACCTCGTTCTTGATGAATGTATGTTTTAATTTGGACTGGGGTATTGTTTTTTTCTTCACCGGTTTAAACCTGGGGTCGACACTCAATCGGTGGGTGATTATTTCCGGCGGGATTCCTGTCATATCTTCCGATCTGGGAGATGCTCGATCAAAACGGCTTGCTCTAGTTCTTCAATTGTTGATTTCGTTGCATCCGACTCTTCGGGGGCACTGAAAGTTCGAGGAGCGAGGAAATCTTCTTCATCATCTTCGGGAGTTTGTACGCTCCCAAACTCATCCGAGGTGGAGTGTATGGGATTCCGCACCTCATGGTAAACTACAAACATTTCTTTTGCCGCATGTTGTTCTCCATATATGGTTGTTATGCCATCCTTTGTTGGAAATTTCATCATCTGGTGCAGAGTTGAGGGCACTGACCTCTTGTTGTGTATCCATGGCCTGCCAAGCAATGCGTTGTACCTTATGTCACTACTGATGACGGAGAACTTGGTGTTTTGAACTGTACTGGATATGTCAACCAGGAGGGCGATCTCTCCTTTTCTGACTTCGCCGGCCATGTTGAAGCTGTGGAGGACCCGGGAGGCGGGTACGATCTGATCGAGCAACTCAAGTTGTTCTACTACCTTTGACCTGATTATGTTTGTCGAGCTACCTGGATCCACGAGCACACGTTTAATTCAAATGTTGCTTAAAAGAAATGAAATTACCAGCACATTGTTGTGCGGTTCTGCCAATGTCTCGAGATCCTCCTCTCTAAATGCAAGGGTGTCTTCAATCATGCGGTCTCGGATCGGCCCTTCTATTGCAGCGGATATTTTTATCCGTTTGATCACGGGTCCTTGGGGAATGTCGGTCCCCCCGATAATCATATGAACGACATGTCGAGGAATATCTTTTTTTGCCCAGGTTGGATTTTTCCGAGTTTCTTGCTGAATTTCTCGGCACGCTCCATGGTTAATGTGAGGACCGGCGTTAACGCATTAGGCGTTGCACGAGGTCGTACCCTTGGGAATCGGCTCCGGTGTGCTCTCAAGGTTTCGTAGTGGCACACCCATACCTGGAATAACCATACCGCCCTTTCCATAGTTTTTGAGGCTGTTATTCTCAGGTACATTTACTGGTTTAGGCATTTTGACCTGAAATCAAAGATCTCGGACAAGAAAATGTGTGAAAGATAACTTGCGTTGTGTAGTAAAACCAGCAAGAAAATAATCACTATTATTTTTAGCCCCACGGTGGGCGCCAAACTCTTTACCGTGAAAATGGTAATAACAATTAAATTTGATTTAGTGGTTCTAAAAATACGTGATCTATTTTTATGCTAGTTGTTAGGTAGTTGATGCTATATGAAAGACTTAGAAGCGAGATAAGAGCTTGAGAGCAAGGTGATAACTAAACCGAATCACTGTCAATTGGGGCCTCGAGCTTGCTTATTCAGGGCCTTGGGGTCGAGTCCGATGTCCGCTGAGGGCGGTCGATAGAGACTAACAGTAGAATAAAATCAATGACGACTCTTGATGACCAATAATAAGCAATAAATGGAGAACAATAAATAGAACATAATAAATATGGGCAATAAATGGAAGCAATAAAATCAAGAGAATATGTTAGAGAGCAGAGAGGATGTTCTTGTGTATTTAGTATTGAGCAACAGATCACTACAAAATGACAAAGATCTCCTTTATATACGGGGGGAAATCCCAACATAGTATAAATACATTTATTACAAAGATATGAAGATGAGACAACTAGTTGATGTCATGATTCTTGTCTAAACTTAGCTCACTAGACTTTGTCAGCTCTAGTTATGTGCCTTGGGAACTCCCCACTTTTCCATCATAGCCGTTGGTTTGCATCGCCCCGAGGTCGAGCGTCGATAGCCCTCGAGGGTGAACCTCGACTCTAGTCTCGAACCTGTGAAATATGATTACGAGGCACTACAACGACGGAATATTGGACCCTCCGATTTTACCGTATACAATTTGATTTTTTCTCACTCATATAGCCGGATAAAATTAACAAATAGCTACTTTTCAACTCCTGTAATTGAAAAATAATTATGCCATGTAGTTTCAAAATCAACAAGTGAAACTGCAGAAAATTATCATGATTTTAGCTGTGAAATTTGAAACTTCATGACAATAACTATTTCTTAATTATAAACTTTGCTTATAGAGATCTTTAGGCTGAGTCTTGCTTCTACATATTCAAAGAATGTAAATTTTCCACTACAAATTCTTTTTCAGTTAGATTGTTGATAAGAATTTGGAGATCAGTTGTATGGTCTATTATAAATATTAGTAATTCTATGACCATTTTTATATGAGATCAATAAAAATAATATGAGACATTGGACATATATAAATGATATTTATAAAATTATTTTATTATGTTCAAATTGTAACTGCTGATATAAGATATTTTTTCATTGAAACCATATGCTATTTATAAGAATATATTTGAGAAATTTTTGATGGGATGTCCACTATCTTGTTGGGTTCATTCCAAAGTATTGTTCTATGCTCATATAATATCTCATGGACCAATCTCTATTTTTATTGGAAAAATATAGCATTATATTTCATAGAATAAAAAAGACAGCACAAGTTACAAGGTTCGGCCAACCGGAAAAAATTTACTTCTACTAAAGTTGGGCATGAACTTTCTAAAAGCGCTGATTCACTCGAGAAGTTCCATCTTTCGAACAAGTAGCGATAGTTGTTTTCTTCTGAAGTGTAACCCATGATTTTTTTTGGCTAAATAATAGATTATGTTCAGGCTTTAAGTTGGGCATTGGGTGTTTGAAATGCTATTTCTCCAGTCTCGAACTTAATTCGTATTTTATGCTCTAATCGGATTGGGTGCTTGATTTATAATATCTAAATCTTATATTTGAAAGATAATATGGATGTTTAAAAGAGGGAAAAGATGGTTCAGAAAAATTTGACATTGTTTAAAGGGAAGAAGAAGACCTTAGTCACTCGCACATGCTCTAACCTCAAACAATCACAACCAGGGGCGAAGCCACCTTATGGAAACCGGTGTCACATTCGGAAAGTTTTACTAAGTATGTGTATATAGTATAAGCAAAACCGAGTTATTTTGAAAAAATAAATAAATGACACCATTTTGAAGCAAAAACACTTGGTGATATATTTGTTTAGGGCTACAATTTTTTACTAGAGGTCCAGAGTTAGAATCTGGTTCACAGCAGGCTTATAAATTTGGAGAGTTTCTTTATTAAAATATACTTCCTCTGTTCTAGTTTATGTAAACCTATTTCCTTTTTGGTCCGTTCCAAAAAGAATGAACCCTTTCTAAATTTGGTAACAATTTAGCTTAAAGTTACAACTCTACCCTTAATGAGAAGCTTTTATAACCACACAAATACTCTGGGCCCTATTTGGACTTGTTTAGCATCACAAATTCCAAAAGTCTTCATTTTTTTCTTAAAATCCGTGTCCAGTCAAACAGGTTCACATAAATTGGAATGGAGGGAGTAATTACATTTTAGTGAGATTAGAGGTCCAGAGTTCGAATCCGGTTCAGAGCAGGCTTATAAATTTGGAGAGTTTCTTTATTAAAATATAATTATGGAGAGTTTCTTTATTAAAACATAATTACATTTTAGGGAGACTTGAACCACTAACCTCTAGCAAGTTATGTAGCTATAAAACAGCTTGAGCTAGAATTCATTTCTTTGTCAAACTAACAATAAATATAATCAAATTATTTAAACTAAGACATATTTAGTGCATTATTTTTAATGAGGTTATTATGAATATAGTTTTAAAATAAAAACTCGTTATTGAGAGTTGTAGTACTATTTTAAATTGTGTATGTTTTAATATGATGTTATTATAGTAATTAATTTATTTGTTCACCTTTTTTTTTTTTACTTATAAAAAATGTAACACCGCTTATAAAATATTTTGCATACGCCATTGATCACAACTCTCAACGTACAACGAGTTTAGCCATGAAATAAGATACCAAATTAAAGCATTTAAAATTTACTTTTCAATGCTTCAAACCATTTGTTATTTGTAAATTCCTACATAACCATTTTACTGAAGATTGACTTATTAGATAATCCATACGCGCGAATAAAGCAACATGCGCCCAAAATCAGAAAAGTGAGATGTTATGCGATTAACAAGTCCAAGAGAATGAAGGTGATATATGTAAATCCTAGTTTCCTCCATTAATGGAGCTTGATAGAAGAATGAAGAGGATGATGAGATAATGATTGGGTATTGATTATTAACAATTTGGGTGTTTTTAATGAATAATGATAACTTAAACTCGTTAAAGATTAGATTGGGACGGGTAAAAGTAGTTGGAACCTAATGGACAACTAAATTAGCCAAGGTGAATGGCTTAATGTTGATTGAAAACTTGTGAATGATGGTTTGGACAAAATTTAAGTTAAACTTGTAGCTCGAGCTAATTTGAGGCATACTCTTTTGAGTTGAGAACATGACCAATAAAATACATCATAGGTAATTGTTGAATTTGTGAATATGTGAATTTGAGGCATACTCTTTTGAGTTGAGAACTCTCCATACGTGTGTTGTTAGTCTTCATGTATGAAGGGCCATACTATGATAAACTCTTTTAAAATTTTGAATAGTTATTTCCTTAAGAATAGTTTCTCAGTTTTCAGATTTCAGTATTAAATATATGACTGCTTATATTATTTTCCTGCATGTCGTTATAATTATTTAGCCAGGATAGTCTTTGTCACGGGGTGATTTTAGTCAGTCAAAACTCACACCCGCGCGGCAATCAAGTCGTACACTTGACTCAGCCTTTCCCAAATACTTAGCCAATTTTCGCGCACCTTTGGCCTAAACGAGATTTAGACAGCAATTCAATAAGAACACACACATATACGGGAAAATCCCAACCTTTGCATTAATGTGGAAAATATACAAAGGACCCTCACTTTGCTATGAACACAGTCCGCTCACAGCCCACTTTTGACAAAGAACACAAGTCGTTCTTGTCAACACTAAGATCTGCCCATGCCAAACCTTAGCCCCTTTTTGAAACAACTGAAACCCTCACGTTTCACTCTTGTTTCCCACTTAGAATTTCTCACGAAATTCCCCACATTCACTCTCTTTACCTCTGCCTAAGTCACAAAGGTCCTATTTATAGAATATAGGCAGCCCTTAGACTTGGCAGCACATGACACTTGTTGTCTACAGCTTTTGCCACTTGTCGGACTAAGACTAATTCTGCTCCTAACATGTAGTTGACATCCCCAACTACTTAGGACACATTATACACGAAATGGGGACATTATACAAGCATGATCAGATCATGGGACAAAGAGGTTATGACAAGGTAACCGCCAACTACTTTCCATGTGCATTGCATGTGCCATTCTTCACTTGGCCAGCTGATTCGTGCCCAAGGCTGGCATTGCGCCCAGCCTTGGCACATCTTGACATTGCTTCCGCGCCAATGCCTTGCCCGCATCCGCTGCCTGTGATTTTGCCGCACATGCCCGACGCCGCTGCCGCCCGCACACTGTCTTGGCCCAAATCTGCCTTGCTCATGTCAACCTTCATTTCCCTCGTGCCATTGCTTGTATTTTCCTTCACATAGCTTTGCCTTAGCTATTGAAAGCCTTTTTCATCATCCCGCATTTCCGTCTTGTCTTAGCTTAGCCCGAACTTAGCTGCCACAACCCAAAGTGCCATGCCCCTGACTTTGGCGCGCATGCCGTGCCATGCCGCCCTAACATTGCCCACACAGCTTTGTCAAGCCTTTGCCAAGCGCACCTTGCCTGTCCCAAGGTCTTGGCCCATACTTGCCTACAACAGCCCTCAATGACAATGTCTTGTCCGTCTTCCGCATGATCGTTTTGCCCGCACATAGGCCAATGACAAGGCCATCACGCCCAAATCCTTGCCACAGCCGTGCCACGCCCGATGACAAAAAGTCAGGCCCTAACAAACCACCCGCACCTTTTGAAATCGACGTCCTCGTCGAGCCGTCTTTAATGAAGCAGCCCCAAGGGGTTGTTAACATACACCGCCCCTGGTGCTTCATTTCCACCTGCCACAATGGCATTTGCTTCCGCCACTTGTTCCTGTTTCTCTGCAGCCAGCATAGCATTCACCCTAGCCTGCACCGGACAGTCCTTTTTCAAGTGCGGTCCACCACAAGTGAAGCAGCCTTTGAACTTGCCGCTCCTTTCTTTGCCGTTGTGATTCTCTTGTCTCACATTCTTGGCAAAGCCCTCATCTTCGGCAGCTTGCCCCTTCCCTCTTTTCTTCCATTCCTTAGCTTTCCCGTCAGCCTTTGAATGCGAAGTTCCAGCAGGGTTATCACCTATATTTAGGTCAGCCAACGCATCTGCCGCCGCAATGGCAGTAGAAAGGCATTGAACATTCTGCCTTCTCAACTCCAATTGCGCCCAACCCTTCAACCCGCTCATGAAGTAATGCAGCTTATCTTCCTCTGCCATATTACTTACATTGAGCATCAAGGATGAAAATTCCTTGACATACTCCGCCACTGTACCACTTTGCTTCAAGCGACGAAGTCCATCTCGTGCCAACCACGACGAATTAGTTGGAAGGAATTGGGATTTTAATTCCTTCTTCAGCATCTCCCAAGTTCCAATCTTGGGCAGTCCAGTACTTTCCGTTTCTGCCATTCGTGTGCGCCACCACACCTTTGCATCACCAGTCAAATACATTGGTGTGATTATCACCTTGTCTTCATCCGCAACACGTGCAGCCTGGAAATACTGCTCCATATCCCACAAGAAATTTTCCAGTTCTTTGGCACTTCTTGCACCCCCATATGCCTTTGGCTCCGGAATCCTCAACTTAGTGCGTTCATCACTTCTAGGGACAACAGTTTGCAATTCCCTCCGAAGTTGAACCACTTCCTCGCGCAGTTCTTCCTTCTCTTGGCGTACCAAGGCCATTTCTGCCAGCGTTGTCTCGTGTCTCGCTGCATAATCTGCCTCTAACTGTGCCATTCTTGCAAGAACAGAAGAATCGCCATTTGCCTCAAGAGCCTGCCCAACGAGTGCTTCCAACTGCTCTATCCTTTGACGCAGTTCCGCATTTGTGCCACCAGCCATGTTCTCAAATAGCCCCACGAATTCTGCCACCGATCGTCTTGCCACTGCCACGAACTAAACCTGGCTCTGATACCAGTTGTCACGGGGGTGATTTTAGTCAGTCAAAACTCACACCCGCGCGGCAGTCAAGTCGTACACTTGACTCAGCCTTTCCCAAATACTTAGCCAATTTTCGCGCACCTTTGGCCTAAACGAGATTTAGACAGCAATTCAATAAGAACACACACATATACGGGAAAATCCCAACCTTTGCATTAATGTGGAAAATATACAAAGGACCCTCACTTTGCTATGAACACAGTCCGCTCACAGCCCACTTTTGACAAAGAACACAAGTCGTTCTTGTCAACACTAAGATCTGCCCATGCCAAACCTTAGCCCCTTTTTGAAACAACTGAAACCCTCACGTTTCACTCTTGTTTCCCACTTAGAATTTCTCACGAAATTCCCCACATTCACTCTCTTTACCTCTGCCTAAGTCACAAAGGTCCTATTTATAGAATATAGGCAGCCCTTAGACTTGGCAGCACATGACACTTGTTGTCTACAGCTTTTGCCACTTGTCGGACTAAGACTAATTCTGCTCCTAACATGTAGTTGACATCCCCAACTACTTAGGACACATTATACACGAAATGGGGACATTATACAAGCATGATCAGATCATGGGACAAAGAGGTTATGACAAGGTAACCGCCAACTACTTTCCATGTGCATTGCATGTGCCATTCTTCACTTGGCCAGCTGATTCGTGCCCAAGGCTGGCATTGCGCCCAGCCTTGGCACATCTTGACATTGCTTCCGCGCCAATGCCTTGCCCGCATCCGCTGCCTGTGATTTTGCCGCACATGCCCGACGCCGCTGCCGCCCGCACACTGTCTTGGCCCAAATCTGCCTTGCTCATGTCAACCTTCATTTCCCTCGTGCCATTGCTTGTATTTTCCTTCACATAGCTTTGCCTTAGCTATTGAAAGCCTTTTTCATCATCCCGCATTTCCGTCTTGTCTTAGCTTAGCCCGAACTTAGCTGCCACAACCCAAAGTGCCATGCCCCTGACTTTGGCGCGCATGCCGTGCCATGCCGCCCTAACATTGCCCACACAGCTTTGTCAAGCCTTTGCCAAGCGCACCTTGCCTGTCCCAAGGTCTTGGCCCATACTTGCCTACAACAGCCCTCAATGACAATGTCTTGTCCGTCTTCCGCATGATCGTTTTGCCCGCACATAGGCCAATGACAAGGCCATCACGCCCAAATCCTTGCCACAGCCGTGCCACGCCCGATGACAAAAAGTCAGGCCCTAACAGTCTTGTTCCCCTACTTTGGTGATTGTCAACGAGACTTACTGGGTACATTATCGGTTGTACTTTAGCCCGTTTGATCTACTATGTCATGTGACGTGTGTTGAGGATATAAATGACGAAGCACATGGCTAGAAACAAATTTTATAGATCTAATTGGTGAGCTCTATTGACTTTTCCAGGTGCTAGTTGTTTTCTTCAATGTATGCTATATTTTCATACAGCTATAGTTTACGGTATAGTTGAATTTGTAACGTGGTTTATAGACACATGAATTAATTTGATCAGAAAATATGAAATATATAAGAATGAAATCAATATTATGGATACTTAAAGAAATTACGAGCCTGACTATGAATTTAGCTTCTCCAATACCAATAATAAGAATTATATTAAGAATAAAGGCAAAAGAGCAATTTGATAGAATAAGAGCTCATCGTCTTTGTGTACAAAAAATTTTCTTTTTATAGCTCTATTTAAGGAGACAAGATCTCCAAATCAAGCTCTTCTTGAATGAGATAAAACCCTATTGATGGTTGTATAACGGTTGGTCTTTAACATAGAGATTCCTTGTAACGGCTGCGCGTAGAATGCTGTCTTTTCCAACTGATGTCTTTCTTCGAATTCTTTGTCATCAGTTCTCATGCCTTAGGAACTCACCCAGCACCGGTCACATGCTTGTATTATATGACAACTATTTGCTGACTCACATCTTACTTATCTTCAGTTTCATGTGTCATCCCTTCATTCGTCCAACTGACGCTTACCAATTTTACTCCATATAGATAGTTCCCTTACTTTTCGGTGATGCAACTTAGTGTTATCAGGAAGTAGATAAGACCTCTTTTCTTGGTGAAAAAGTTTCTGAACAGTTTTTGACACTTGAAAGGATGCACGTCTCATATTTAATGACCCGAACACTTGTTATCCCATGATTTGGCAAATACTTTTGCCATTTTTCGAGATAATCATGACCACAAATTTTGCCGTCTATAAATTTCTCCATTACTCATCACTTTTACAAATCCTTCTTCTTCTCTGAATTTTCTTAAAATCCTATTGCAAAATTCATCTTTCTAAGTACCATCTCATTACTCAAATTTCTTATTAACATGTTTTCTAATACCGCTGTCCTTAGAAACTTTGGTCTTCTCTTCGGTGGAGGCCCAAAGAAAAATAAAATGAAGGAGCAATGTTGAATCCGAGCCTCCTACAACTAATACCATCATTCCTCTTCAACTCGACTTCTTATTAGATCTTCAAGTCCAAAAAGAACCTATTAATCCCAAAAGCGACAGACACTGACTTGTTCGCAAATACCCTTCTTCCATACGTTTTGCTAGCATTCCCTTCGTGAAGAAAGATTGTGATTGGAAAGACATTGAAATCATTGCCCCTAATGAGGTAGAAAGGGTCACCTTCTCCGAACTAGGGTTCATGTATGTTTATACATACCCCTTCACTTTGAGATTTCTTAAAGAAATTGACCTTATACTTTTAGAATTAGCCATTAGTCAAATATGCTTGGCTCAAGTAGGTCCATCAATTTGGCGTACGGCGGCCTGCCTCCGAAAATTATGCTCCAAGATCGGGAAAACCCTAACTCTCGCGCACATAATCAAACTCCACTCTCCAAATATCTTCTGTGGGGGTGTGTTAAGGCTCATTAAACGCGTTCACTATGCCCTTCTTACCAGCGTTGATGATGATAACAATCGTGGATGGATGGAACAGTTAGTTAACATTGCTACCAGGTACATCCTCCCGACTACTACACCTGTTATTCTTGAACCAGGTAAACTTTTTCATAATTTTTGGATATCTTTTCCTTTCCATGTTAAAAAAGATTTTTCCCCTTTGTTAAATTTGCATTTTCCTTATTCAAGCTAGTCATCCGGGAACCACCGCAGGTTAACAGCCTAGCCCAATAGGTACAGAAAATTTAGACATTTCTATATCGGACTCTCGAAGGTGGAAAGAAATGGCCCCAAGACTTGGGTGGAAATCCAAAAACCATGGTAAGTAAAATTTCTTCCTTCATTCTTTCAATCTTTTAATATGACTTTACTCAGTTTACTGACTCTTTTCCACAATACATATGTCTTCCGAAAGGATCTTCCATTTGCCTCTGCTCTCCCCCCTCAAGGTTCCCGACGACCTAGAGAAAGACTAACGAGCATTGCAAAATGTCCTCGACCGAAAGATAGCTTGAGAAGCCACTATCGCTTCCGGTAAAGGTGCCTCTTCCCGGTGTCCCCAGCCTAAAGACAAAAAATAAAAGAAAAAATGTACCACCTCGATTGGGACCCATGAGAAGAATTTAAAAGAAACACCAACCGGACCGGCCAAAGTGGTCCTTGATGATGAAGGAACCGATGATGACGCGTCTCCCGTTCAAAGAAGAAAAGGATCTTCATTATCTCAACCAAATCCTCAGTCGGGTGTGCTTCTAACTCCTCAATCGGAAAAGTTCAAGGACTCTTCACGAAAATGGTATTGGCCGAAAATGATGCATCTCATTTTTGAATCCCCATTGTCGCTTCTGGTCAATAGAGTTCTACCTCTAACATTCCTCTACCACCAAATTTTAAGCCAGCTAAAATGGTATCTCTTTCTACCCCAGCTGCTATATCTCCACTAGCCCCATCCGAACAGATAGAAGATGCTCCTTTCCCACGATCATCTGACCATGGAAATTTGGGGAACACTTACCCGACACCCACTCAAAACCCTAATAGAAAATGGAGTGTCATCTTTATAGTTTCGAATGACTATCAAGTAATTTCCAAGCTGTTAGAGCTTTTCAGCTATCTAAAGCCATTGGCCACAGAAAAGATTGGAGAAAGATGGACTCTTTTTTGCTGGGTGTCTATTAAACAACATCATGCAGTATTCAGCGCATGTATCAATCTACTCTTATTTTATCCCCTTTTTATTTATTATACTTTATCTTAATAACCTTAACTTTAACCCTTTAGTCCAACCTTCTTGCTTTTGAGGGCCTCCAAAGATTGATTTTGCATAAAAAAACTTACTATGGAAAAACATCAACTTTTGGTCAAATGGAACCAACTTGTCGAGCGCTTCCTTGTTTTGGAAGCAAAAGTTACCCAAATGGGTGAGCTTGAGGCTTGGTTGTAGTAATCCCAGCAAGATAGAATGGCTCACAGCCAAGAAGCCGCCCAATTACATGAAGACCTTAAAGAGGCGAAAACCAAGTGAGCTGATCTGCATGATGCCATAACTACGATGGCCGAGCGTGAGTCTGCTTTTATGGAGAAAATCAAAAACTTGGAAGCAAACTTATGCTTGAAAACTGAAGAAGCTAATGTCGCCGAGGAGAAAAGATCCTAAATAGAAGAAAGGCTTATAAGGGTCCTGGAGCAAAACCAACTTCAGCGACAACCAATGTTGAACTTGATTCCAGGATCAACGTAGTGAAAGCTAAAAAAGATAAGCTCCAAACAAAAAATGAGAAACTCTGAGATAAACACCAAGACCAGGAAGATTCTATCCTCCTCGAGTAAAACATATGCCATTTATCACATGAAGAGGAAAACTCTGGAGGAGGTCAAAGAAGGCATTGCAAATATCGATGATTGCATTGCCAAAGCTCATGAATTGAAGACAACTACTCTCGAGAACCTCCCTGCTCGGTGTGCTGCTTCTGACTTTTCGAATACTAACTCTGAGTATTCGAGAACCGAAGAAGAAACTGAAGAGAAAGAAAATAAGGATGAAGTCCTTGAATCGGAAGCGGAACAACCTTCTCCTGAAAAGGAAAATGAAGACTATTTTCTCCCTTCGGGCTCTGGTAGCAAAAATAACTGATGTATATCTTTCTCCTTTGTAACTATGCCAGAACTGCTTTATTGAGTTTAGCATTTTAAGTAACGAAAGATATTATTTTCTTAAATATTGTGTAAGATATATTCTCTTTTATTTAACTGATAAAGTTCAGGAATTCTTTTTACATCCAATAACTTTTAATTTCGGGCATTCACACTTCTAGAATCCACCCTTTAACTATGAGAGTTTTATAAGAGGACATCCCATGTTCATTCCAGCACAAGCACTTTAAGTTTAAAATAGCTTTCAAATGAAAAAAAATTAACTTATCATTCGGACAAGAAATAAGATAAAAATAAAAGGTCTTTGATCTATTCCTTCAATCTTTAAAAGTACATTTACATAAATATTCATTTGCTTAGGTAAATAAATCTACCAATACATGTGGCTAACTAGTATAACTTATTTCTACGGGGCTGATCATGCAGTCCCTGGTCCTGATAAGACATAGATCCCGTTCTACCAGTCCCCCATCTTCGTAACACTTTTAGTGCCTTAGTATGTAATGGTTCCCCCCAGCATTCAGATGTTAAGTATGAGAATTCGAAAATTGGAGATCTTGTCATTGCCGATGACCCTTTCTTAGTAGTATACGTTTCATTGCTACCTCATTAAAACCTTGCAAAAAAACACAATTGGGACAAAAACTAGACGAATGGAAAAAAGTGCAACACATACTTTTAGTATCACCAAAGATTTTCAGCAGTAATACATTTTGAAGTGAGTCACATTCCAATTGTTTGGCAATTTAACTCCATCTTGATTTTCCAACTAATATGAACTTTTACCAGTTATAGCTAAAATCCGGTAAAGTCCTTCCCACGTTGATCCCAACTTTCCAGCGTTAACCTCCCGAGTACTTTGAGTTACCTTTCTCAAAACCAAATCCCAGACTTTGAAATATCAAAGACTTTCTTTGCGGTTGTAATACTTTCCATTCTTTGCTTTTGTGCCACCATCCACACATAGCTAGATTCTGATGCTCTTCAAGTAAATCGAGTTTAACTAGCAATGCTTCATTATTTTCCTCCTCATTTACTCAGGAATACCTTAGGGTCGGTTCCCTAATCTCCATCAGGATCAAAGCTTCTGCATCGTACACAAGTGAAAATGGTGTTTCACCCGTGCTCGATTTTGCCGTTGTTCGATATGCCCACAATACACCCCCTAGCTCATCTGGCCATTTTCCTTTTGCATCTTCTAACTTCGTTTTAAGGTTGTGAATTATTATCTTGTTCGTTGACTTTAGTTGTTTGTTAGCACTTGCATGGTACGGAGAAGATGTAATCTGTTTGATCTTCAAACCTTCCAAAATTTTTGTAACTTTAGAACCTATAAATTGCGGCCCATTGTCATAAGTGATTTCTTTTGGTATTCCAAACCTACATATCATGTGATCCCATATGAAATCCATTATTTCTTGTTCTCCGATATATTTGTAGGAACCTGCTTCAACTCATTTAGTGAATTAGTCAGTTAAAATCAAAAGAAATCTTACCTTCCCAGGTACTTGTGGTAAGGGACCAACTATGTCCATTCCCCATTTTATAAATGGCCATGGTGATATAGTTACGACCCGGATTTCCCACCCTCAGGAGTCGTGATGGCAGCTACTCATGAAAGCTGTAAAGCCCCAGAAAATTTTGCTTAGTAATTTAAGATTTCGTGGTGCCAAGGTAGGCCAAATATTTTATCTTGCGTGCAAAAGAGGATTAAGGAGATTATGAATATCAATTGGATATGTTAATAAGTGTATAAGTCATAGTAAAAGTGAATTGGGGTCTAATTAGAGGCCTAAGTCTAAGCCAAGTTATAAAATTTTATAATAGACGAAAGTTGCAAATGAGTGCACAAGACCTCAATTTGGATAATTATATCTCCAGTTATATAAGGATTTTTGTGATGAACATCCTATCAAATAAAATGTATTTGAGTCTAGTTTCCAACGCTTTAAACCGTTTGTCATTCGGACATTCCTACACAAAGTTATGACCAAATTACCAAAGCAGCGCAGAAACTTGAACTACCGCGGCGCCCCATGCGGCGCCCGGCGCGCCGCGCCAGTAGTAATTCCAGTATGGTCCGAAATTTCATTTCCAGACACATTTTGCACAGACGCCCCGTGCCCCGTGGCTCCCCACGCGGCGCGGCAGTACAAAAAAATGGGTTTTTAAGACCTGAACCCCATTTCATTTAACTCGATTAAGGTTTATTTTTGGGGAAATTTCTGGTATTCTAGAGTGAAGGGAGAGCGATTCTAGAGAGAGGAAAAGGGTAAACTAAAGACTTTACTACTCTTCCTTGAACCACACCTTGAAATCGCATCAAAGGGTTGCTAAGGCTTCAAAGAGGTAAGAATTTATTTTCCCCAATTCTTCAACTTTGAAATCTAACTAGAAATGGGTAATTAGTAAGATGATTCTTGGATGTGAGAGTATTTATTATTTATGCATGTACAAATTAGGTTTGTGGGAAGATTGTTGAATATAAACAAGTTAAGATTGGGTTGGGAAATGAAGGGAATCTTGTAAAAGAGATTTGAAATCAAGATGCACAACTAGTAATTGATAAAATTCTCAAATGAGCTAGAATTATGAATATCTTCCTAATTTGTGTTCAAATTTTGTTATGTCTCAAAATAGATTGAAGTTGCTAGAATTTCCGGAATATCGTAGTAATTAAAGGAAAGATCAAGAAAGGTATGTATGGCTAACTTTGACCTTTGTAAAGTCACTTTGTTTGGTGTACGAATATTTGGTATGTGATATCTACGTGGATTATTTGTGGAATTCTTGTGATTGGTATGATTTGATTGTTCGTGGTTAAGTCTCCCGATATAATGGTGTACGTAATTGGCAATAAACCAAATGTGTGATTGTGAATGTGTTATGTGGTAAGAGTTGAGAAACAAATGATGGAAGGAAATCGTAAATGATGCAGTTGGAACAACTGTGGTAATAACATATATGGCTTGTATTGGCAATTATCGCGGTGACATAAAATGCATATGAGTTGTTGAATATGATGGAAATAGTATTGATGGCTATAGAAATTCTTTGAGAATTGTTGTTGTTGTTCTTTGTGAATTGTTGTTGTTGTTGTTGTATTGTTTGTGAATTGTGATTGTTCGGTGGGATCGGGTTGCGCGCCGCAACATGAAGTAATAAGGTGTGGATTGTGGTGATAAGGGCGGCCGAAGTAATAAGGGTGGAAAAGTGATCGAAATCACTATCGAAATGAAAATATGAGAAAATTGTGAAATCATTGATGTGAAAATGTTGAAGGGGAAATGGAGAGATTGTAACTTATTTGGCTTGATGGTTTTATTTCATGTGTATTTGATTGTTGGTTCCATGACTACTTGTTACTTGTGTATGGTTTGAGTTTACTTAGGGCAAGTTTGTTCATACATACCAGTACAATTCAAATGTATTGACGTCCCTTTTGCCGGGGGCGCTACATTCGTGTTATGATTGTAGGTGGATCCATAGCAGGTACTCCAGTCCACCGACCGTAGCTCCCCTTCACTTTCCGCCAGAAGCATTGGTGAGCCCTTTTCCTCCCGGGGCCTTGCGTGGCTCATGCCGCTTTTTATTTCGGAGTCTTATTTTGGTTTTTGGTATAAGGTATAGCCGGAGCCTTGTTACCGGCAAGTATTGTATCACTCTTTTGTATCCCTATAGGCTCCGTAGACAAGAAATGTGGGGTATGTACTTATGTATTTTGGGCAGTATAACTTGTAAACCACACTAAGTAACTATGTATGCTATGCAAATCTCGTAAGAATGTGTTTAAATTTATAAATGGCTATTTCACTTGGTTAATGGGAAATGGAAACGCGGGGTAACACGTGGAATAGGAAAGGCACCCAGGTCCGCTTGGCTGGGGCTGCCCGGTCGAGTGACGGTCTCGCCCCTCGGTTTTGGGGCGTGACAAACTTGGTATTAGAGCCTAAGGTTTTAAAGTGTCCTATGATGTCTCGGAGCCGTGTCTAGTAGAGTCCTTCTTATCGGTGTGTTGTCGACCACATCTATAAGTTGGAGGCTATATGGACATTTTGGAATGTTACCCTTCTTCTACACTCCAGATCGTGCGATAAAGCTTTACTATAAGATTGTCTTATAACTCGTTAGTTGAGATTCAAGGTAAGTTTAGACGCTCTTTCGTCTATTTCAAGTAATGTTGTCATACGGAATGACCAGTGGGCAAAGGCCTGGATATTAAGGAGATGGCATATGTGTTATGTTTAACGAATGGTACAAAGATATGAGGTACGTACATAGTACCAGAAGCATACTTTATTCGAGAAAGTGTTAAAAATGATTGTAACCTCCAAAGAAACATTGAATTGATAAGTGCTATATAAGCTTGAATAGCACATGTGGGTAGTGTAAGAAACATGTAAATGATCCTAAGGTGTGAAAGAAAACTGGTTATATAAGCACGTGATATATGGGAGACATGACCAGGAGATTGATGATGAGAGTGCAAGTCTCCCCTAGGAGACAAGAAGTTATGAAATGAGAGTCAATTGAACCCATAATGAGAAGACCCTTATGTTACGAATGTTATAAGAACCCCATAAGTGTATGAAGTTTTGTTACACTCCTAAAGGATATTGGTATGAGGAATTGGAATCCCAAGCCCGTGTGGCTGAATAAGAGCAAAGGACTTATGAGGTTTGTAGACACCTGATTTTTGACCCTCCCCGAAAATTTTCACATTTTTAGCGTGAATATGTGAAATTGGGTCTAATATAGCCATTTTAACTATTTTTACTTTATTTCGTTGCAAAAAGAAAAATTACAAAAAATATATATATAAATTTTAGTTTATGTATTTCTCATAAACTTGAAAAAATACAAAAACTGCACTCTATTTTTGTACTTTATATAATTTCGAAAATAACCAAAAATATAGTTCTATTAATGTTTTGTAGTCATTTTAATTTTTTGAAAAATACAAAAAATATTACTTTATATTTTATCCTTATATAAAAACGAAAATTACAAAAAATAGTTTTATTAATATTTTGTAGCTATTTTAAATCTTGAAAAATATATTAAAAAAGATATAGTTTTGTTTAAATATTAGTCTTATTTTTGTAGTTATTTTGCTTACATAGGATTAGTCAAACAACGTTGTGTTCTTAATCGGGTCCGGGCAAAAGAATAATATTCGGGTTCAAATTACCCCCTTTTAGGCCTAATTTCGGACCTAGCCCATAATAATCCGAGTCCACCACACATGAGGGGACACGCGTGGGGAACACGGATGGAATCCCGTACACGGGGAACCCCACCACACGTGGGGGACACAAGTCTTGAACCCCACCACGCGTGGGGCTCATTTTCCTAGCAAAGGGATACTAAATACACGGACAAACATTTTTGGAAGGGAGGACTTGGAAAATTTTGGGGGGGACGAACAGATTTTTGAAAAGAAAAGTGCACTGTTCATCTTTCTTCTTCCTGAGAAGAACCAAGGGAAAACCCTAACGGACACTACTGTACATCTCCTTCCTCCTTTGGAAAACCTAAAAACCAAAGCAAAACCAGTCCAAAAACCCTCACCCAAACCAGTCCGGCAGCAGCATCGTCAACCCGTCAGCAGCCCTCCCCCCGTCGTAACTAAAACCAGTCGCGACAGTAACGACCATCGCCTTCCTCCTCCTTGAATCCACCATTGTTGCCGTTACCAGCTCAGTCCTCGACCACTGCCCCGACGACACTGCTGTTCGTCGTCACCCCCACCAAAACACCGCCTCCATCGACACGTCCAAGCCCCCACCAAACGACCACCCGTCTCCTCCCAAAGTCCAACCTATCAGTCCGTCAGCTTTCTCCTTCGTCGACCACCTGCGTCCGACGACCACTGCTGGCTCATCAACGTTTCCCTCACCAGCTGAACCAACTAGCCCCCCCACTCCCTCACGTCCAAACACCTCCACCAAATGACCCTTCCGGCAAGCACCTCCATAGCCCTCGACCCTACTGTCGCTACCTGCTACCCAGCTCGTCGTCCCTCCCTGTCGACCCAACAATTCCCCAGTCTCATCGTCCCATATTATCACTCACCCCCGAACAGCTGCGAACACCATAGCCAGCCATAGCAACAAGCTTAACCCCGCTGCCCGTCGTCAAACACCACCAGTCGACAACCAATCAGCTCAGTTATCGTTGTTTCTTCACTGTCATCGTGCAGTCCGTTGAGGTCGTCGTTGGGGTTGTGCTCATGGTTTCCGGTCTGATATCGTTGAGTTTGACATCGAGGTTCCGTCATTGGAGAGGTTCCCGATAGTTGTCGGGACAGTTTGGTTGTTGTTCTTGCTTCAAACAGGTGCATACACATTTCCAAACTTGTGATATCTTCTTAAATGGAATGAAATGATATGGATTTCCTATGCACTGTTTGTGTATCGGCTTTGTTGAATGTCTCTTCCTTCGTTTCATTATTTTAAGTAGTTATTCCGCATTTTGTTTCTTCATGCTCAGATTATTGTTATCTAAATGCTTGTCTCAATAGTTGTTTGTACATGTAGTAGTAATGTTAAAATCATAGGAGTAATTTTAATCCCGCGGAAAAAATACTCATTTCATCAAATAAGTTTAATCTACAACCCATGACCTCGCAAAGTAGCAAAAAATGTAGTTATTTTAGCCTTAAAATAAATAAATAAATAAAATGAGACGAGCCTCGAAAAAATGCACAAGCGGCGGGGCCCTCTAAATGTATGTATTAAAATAATTAGACTTCGGGACATGCCGTTTAGCGAATTTTTACGGCCTTCCACAAAATAACAACACACTAGTTGCTTTAGGCGCGCCTTTAATAATTTATTCTCCCTAACTCGGGTGCACATTTATGTGACCCAAATCCAAATCTCAGCGGAGTTGAAATGTGTCTCTAAATCGCGGGTACATTGATTGTAACGTGGTTCGAGATACATGTCCACGACGCTGCAAATTCTTTTAAAAAATAAGAATGAGATGAGCCTCGCCGAATAAAAATACAAATTGCGGGGCCCTCGGTAAATACTTGTTTAAAATTACTTCGAATTCAGGAGGGTCGTTTAGCGAATTTCACGGCCTCCGCAAAATAATAACGCGATAGTCTCTTTAGGCGCGTGTTTAATAATTTACTTTCTTAAGCTCGGGTGTGCATTTCATGCGACCCAAATCCAAATCTCAAAACATCAAATAAAATGCGTTCCGGATTGTGGGTGCATTTCATGTGACGCAGTCCAAAGACGTGTTTTAAGCGATGTTCACATTCTTGTAAAAACAATAATAATAAAGCGGTTAAAAGTTAAAATTTGCACATTGGTTCATAATTGTATTTAAAATCAGATAAATAAGCCGAATATGACAGTTGAGCGACCGTGCTAGAACCACGGAACTCGGGAATGCCTAACACCTTCTCCCGGGTTAACAGAATTCCTTATCCGGATTTCTGGTACGCAGACTGTAATATGGAGTCATTCTTTTCCTCGATTCGGGATTAAAATTGGTGACTTGGGACACCCTAAATCTCCCAAGTGGCGACTCTGAAATAAATAAACCAATCCCGTTTCAATTGTCCTTTAATTGGAAAAAACTACCCTGCACCCCCTCGGGTGCGGAAAAAGGAGGTGTGACAGCTTTGGCGACTCTGCTGGGGATAAAACCCAGAACCACTGGTTCAGGTTAGAAATTCGAGCTTATATAAATTGTTATATTTGGCTTTATCTGATTTTTACATGTTTTGAGCCTAATGTGCTAAATGCTGCTTTTACCGCTTTGATATTATCTGAACTGTATATAAATTGTGCCGAAACCTTTCTCTTCTTACCTCCGGGGATGTGCTTACTGGTTGAGACTCCCTATTCTGTTAGTGTCATACCCTAAATAAAAGAGGCTCGGAAAGTTTCTAAGCCGGCTGGCCTTTTGGTTCCCGGAAAGGAGCTCCTTCCTCAACTCGAGTTGTCCGCTCGGGTACACAGTCTAGAACAAATACCTAGGTTATGAACTTAGAATAACTCAGCTTCATGCCGGATCCCTAGTAGGAGCGTTTATTTGCATCACGTTGCATTTGACTTAGGGGACTCAACACAGGGGTTGGGTCCGTCTAGGACGAGCAACCTGAAAATAATGGACCATCTTTTGGCATCCTATGTGCTACATGTTGTGTTTATTCAAGGGTGAATGGGTCATTTGGCGGACCAATGATATTTGATGACAAATGGCACTCTTTATCATGCTGATCACGTTAAATAAGAAAGTTGCACAATTTTTTAGATAAGCATGTTATTAGGTTAATTAAGCACATGAGGAACATTGTGGAATTCAAGAAGCCTTGGTATTCCACATGTCCCCCACGCTTCATTTTTTGGAAAAGCACATGGGGACCATTTGTGGAATCCAAGAAGTCTTGGAATTCCCCATGTCCCCCACGCTTCATTTTTGGGAAAAACACATGGGGACCATTTGTGGAATCCAAGAAGTCTTGGAATTCCCCATGTCTCCCACGCTTCTTTTTTTTTTGGAAAAAGCACATGGGGAACATTTGTGGAATCCAAGAAGTCTTGGAATTCCATATGTCCCCCATGCCGCATTTTTGAAAATAATAACAAAATAATAATAAATAAAAAAGAGCATTGAAAATTCAAAAAGATTTTATATGGTGTCATCATTCTCCACAATCGTGCAAAAGAGGAGAAAATAACAGTGTAGAGATATAACTACTTATTTTTGAAAAAAAAAACAATGTCCAAGTAGTGTCGAAACTCTGCCAAAATTTTGAAAAAAAAGAAAAAGAAAAATGGAAGGAATGTTTTATGTTTTTTTGTTAGTTTGTTAGTTTGTTATGAATGAAAAATAATAGTTTGTTTGTTTGTTGTAAAAAAAATAAAAAATAAATAGAAAATGGAAAAGGGTCTTCTCAAAAATAGTTTATCCGCCCGAACTACGCGGGTTTGATTCTCACCGGATGTGAGATACGTAGGCAACCCTCATCGGGTCCAACCCCCTTTTGCTAAAAAGTCAAAAACAAATAATAATAAAAAAAAACATGTCATGATTTTTTCATAAATAAGTCGGGTGATGTCCAACTTCCGCTTTTACAAAAAAAAATAGCAAAAATATATATGTCAAATTTCATAAAGAAGTCGGGTGACGCTGTTTTATTAAGACATAGCCGAATGTTCCCGAAAGGGACGCCGGAAGGCTGACTTTGCATAAACAGCCACTTTTGGGTCATTTTTAAGACTTGGTCCAGTTGACCCCCACAGCCTAAAAATCTTCGTCCCCGAGACGTTGAAAGGCCGTGTTTGCAATATTGACTTTTCTAATTTGAAAAACGATAAAAAAGAGTTATAAATAAGTCAGGTGATGCTGTTTTGTCATAAATAGCCGAATGTTCCCGAAAGGGACGCCGGAAGGCTGACCTGGCATAAACAGCCACCTTTGGGTCATTTTGAGATATGGACCCACACAGCCTTAAAAATCTTCGTCCCCGAGGCGCTGAAGGGCCGTGTTTGCAACACCAGGTTTTTATTATAATTTGAAAAAAAAACAAAGAGTCGGCGGTCAGGTGAATACCGTTTGAATTTTGTCATAATAAGCCAAGCCAGCTTCGGCCGCGTCTTAAACCGTTCTTGCCGAAACAGCCTTAGAGTATCTTTCAGTTGTCGAAAGGTTGTTTTCGTAAAAGAATGGACAAGTTGGTAAAAGTGTCATAAAATAATACTCCCCGGCCTCAAAATTCATGTGAGAATTGGAAGGGGCCACATTTGCAAAAAATAACCATTTGGTTAAAATTAGCAAACGGAGGAAGGAAGTTGGCCATTTGTTTTGAAGTTTATAAATCTTTTGACTAGAATATGCGGTTTATTTGATTTTCAAGTTTGTGGGTTAATAATTAAATCTTTGAAACCCAGTTTGTTTTAATATGAAATTGAAAAAATGTTCATTATCGTTTATCTTTTATGGTCCGAACTACGCAAGGTCTGATTCATGCGGGGTTATGATACGTAGGCAATCTCCATAAGATTCGACCACGACAAAAAAATGATGAAAAAGAATGAAAAAATAGGAAAAAAAGAGAAAAAAGAAAAAAAACATCAAAAAAAGAGAAAAAGAAAAAAGATGTTGTTAATAATGAGGACCGCCTGAGTCCATTCTAACCTGTTTGTTTCGCAAATAAAGTTAAGGTGGTTGGTTTGTGGTAAGCCGGACAATGACACTCAGAGTCCTTCACTTGCATCTCATGATACACACTCTGCGGGGATTGGGCCTGATAGCATAAGCACTCAAATCCTATCGGGAACTTGTTGACGGAGGTTGATGATATTGAAGCTTGCAATGGTCTTGACAATACTAATGCAAAGCTCAGTGGCTAAGATGCCAGTTTTGATAAAGTGGGAGGACGCTCCGTTCCTTGGTTAGCAAGAAAGAGGCATTTGGTGGCGTATTTTGTTGTCATTTCTGTTGTTCGGATTATTAAGATTGTAATTCGGATATTGTTTTATGTCAATGTCTTTCCGCTTATCTTTCCGTTTTGTCATAGCGGTTTGTTTAAGTTTTGTCCAGGTTGTTTAGGATTTTATTCCGGTTTGTTTTTGTTTTTTCAAACCATTTCACCGGTAATCTAATGCAAAATCCGGTCTTCTATTATTTCCAGTTTTCTTTTGTTTAGTCCTTTTATCATTTTTATTCAACGCCGATTCTAGTGACATGACATGCGCACCCAGTTTGGGCCTAATCTTAAAAGTTAATCATAAAACCCTAAGAAGGTGATCAAAGCATTTAAAGGAAATAAGAACGGTTTGAGATTATTTGGATCCCGAGTCATGTGGAACTGGGGCCAGTTAAACACAAAGAAAACCGTTAAAAAGCAAAGATTCGCCAAATTGGCATGAGGGTCGTTCATAATAATGAGAATGAGAGCGTCGCCCAATGGTGCTTTAAAAGTGACAAATAAACAAGCAGATGTTGAATATTATTGTCAAGTCCACCACCATCAGAAGAGACTACAAATCTATTGTTTAATTGTGTTGTTTGCACTTGGCATGTTTTGAAGACTGGAATGATGAAGGCATTTTGTTCTGCTACCTAAACACTTTATCCTTCGTTAGCCCTTTGAGCCTTATTTGTTTTCTTTCATACCCCTCGTTCGGAATCAGTAGCAACGACCAGAAGATACGAACATGGAAGAAAAAAAAGAATAGCAAAACGACAAAAGAAAAATGAAAAAAAGAGAAAAGAAAAGGGAAATGATAACAGAAAAAAAACGAAAGTCAAATGAAAAAAAAGGAATTAGGAACTACGTTTGACCTAATTCCTCAAAGAGGATACGTAGGCGCTTCACGGCTCGGTCATAGTTTTGGAAAATGAAAAAAAAATCAATCAATTAAGATATCCCCAAGCAAGAAACTGGGGCAGAGGTTGCGTTCGTTGTAAATAAATCTGGTTCCGAAGGTTGTAATTAATAACCCAAAATCAATGCACTTTTGAGCCTTTAATACCCTTTTTTTCTAGCCCTATCCAAAAACCACATTACGGTCAAAAGAAAGACCTTCTGACCAGTCTTCAAAAGATGCCAAGTCAGACAAATGAGAGTCTTACCAACAAACATAACATTCTGTTCCACAGCAGAAATGACTCTAATCTCCAGCAGAGAGAGTCATACCGGCAACACTCCAAATACCCAGCCGAAAAGTGATGCAAATGAGAGAGTCTTATCGGTGAAAACCTTCACAGGCACCATAAGGCGATGAAAGTTGAGAGAAAAACTGAAATGAGAGAGACTTGATAGTGAAAACCCTTCGGGCACTACAAGTCGAATAAGATTGAGAATCAGATGGGGAATCGCCAATTGAAGATCTTGAAAGATGATTGACGGTAGAGGATAGGCCACATACGCATGTCATGGCCATTAGAGTCGGTATCTGCATTTGATAGGTTTTTATTTATAGTTTCTTTTGTTAAAGAGTCATTTTTTTCCTTTGTCTTTTTATTCTGTTCCCTTTTATCTTTTTCCTTTCATAGAAAAATCCCCAATAGAGTCTGTCTGGTCAGAACAAGTGAATTGACTTCAAAATATGCCATCAGCTTTCCAAATATGCAAGATGAGATCTGACTAGTACATCCAAGTGGTATAGTCAGCAAGGAACAAGCGCGGGGCCAGTGTCAAAAGATATCCCCAGCAAAATTGATAAAAAGATTGACAAATGTCAAGAGGGAAACCCTTGCCAAAGTCAAAGGTTATAAACCTCAAGGCCAAAGCCCGTGGGCAAATCAAGGAGAGCAATGAGCATGATTTGGTAAATTCATTCTAGACTAAAAGGTCGGGGAAATGCCAGTTTCCGAGCTATGCCACAAAAGAAGAGGGATATCCCCAGCAGAAAGGGATTGTACCCAGCAAATAAAATCGTCCCCAACAAGTTGGGCAACGCATAGCAGGGAAGGAGAAAGGGAAAAGTCATCCCAGTAGGAGTATCACAACCAACCACCGCGTTTTAAACTAACAAATTTTGTTTGATTTGAAACATGTAAAGGAAACGACATTGATGCCAGAAATGCATGCACATGGATATTATCAAACTGGGGCATAAAATTTTCCTTCCATTTAGAAAATTTTCTGGAAGTCAGGTACCCATTTGGGGAAGGATAAAGATGACACAAATCTCAAGGGAAGTGGTCTTTGAACCAGTGTTGCCCCCGACATAATAAGTTTCAATGGAGGAAGTTGTTCCGCAGCGGACAACAAAGGGATGAAACTTGAGCTCAGTAAGCACTAGTTCTGAAGGAATCAGAATCCCCCAGCAGTGTTATCCTCGACAGCGTTATCCCCGGCTGATAACATTTTACCCCCAACAGGTAAGTAAATAATTCCCCAACAGTGTTATCCCTAGCAGTTTCGAGGAGTCCAACACAAGTTTGGTGAAAATCGGTA
Organism: Nicotiana sylvestris; assembly: GCF_000393655.2. Classification (NCBI taxonomy): domain Eukaryota; kingdom Viridiplantae; phylum Streptophyta; class Magnoliopsida; order Solanales; family Solanaceae; genus Nicotiana; species Nicotiana sylvestris. The sequence continues at coordinate 39,806,972 of NC_091067.1, read as the reverse complement.
TCCTCAGCGGTTAGTCTTCGAAGGAAGAAGCTAATAATAATAATAATAATAATAATAATAAAAAAGAATAATAATAAAAAATAAAAAATAAAATGGGGAAGGTAGAAAGGGAAAATTCATCCCAATCCCCAGCATGTATTCGAGGTAAGACATTTTCAAGTCTTAAGGATCTTTTGGGTTCATCCGCCCTCGAATAGGATATTTTGGGTTCATCTGCCCTCGAATAGGATATGTTGGGTTCATCCGCCCTCGAATAGGATTTTATTTTCTAAGCTGTTTGTTTGAAGACAGGCGCCTACCTGAATAACGAGAGGAATACTTTTTGTCTGTTCATTTCATATTTTAGGCGCCCACCTGTATAACAAGGGAATACATTTTGTGTCTTTACCATTAGGCGCCCACCTGTATAACAAGGGAATACATTTCACGTCTTTTCCAATAGGAGACGCACTTCCTAAGTCTAGTTTTACCAATAGGAGACGCACTTCCTAAGTCTAGTTTTGCCAATAGGAAACGCACTTCCTAAGTTAGTTTCACCCATAGGAGACGCATTTCCTCCTAAAGTCTATTTTACCCATAGGAGACGCACTTCCTAAGTTAGTTTCACCCATAGAAGACGCATTTCCTCCTAAAGTCTATTTTACCCATAGGAGACGCACTTCCTAAGTTAGTTTCACCCATAGGAGACGCATTTCCTCCTAAAGTCTATTTTACCCATAGGAGACGCATTTCCTCCTAAGTTGAAATCAGGAGCCCGCCTAAAAAGAGGAATGGCATTTTATTTTTAAAATTGTTGAAATCAGGAGCCCGCCTGAAGAGAGGAGTGACGTTTATTTTTAAAGTTGTTGTTGAAATCAGGAGCCTGCCTGAAGAGAGGAGTGGCGTTTACTTTTAAAGTTGTTGTTAAAATCAGGAGCCCGCCTGAAGAGAGGAGTGGCGTTTATTTTAAAAGTTGTTGTTGAAATCAGGAGCCCGCCTGAAGAGAGGAGTGGCGTTTATTTTTAAAGTTGTTTAAATCTCGCCAACCTAAAGAAAGGAATGACATTTTATTTTCAAAGTTGTTGAAATCAGGAGCCCGCCTGAAGAGAGAAGTGGCGTTTATTTTTAAAGTTGTTGTGAAAATCAGGAGCCCGCCTGAAGAGAGGAGTGGCGTTTATTTTAAAAGTTGTTGTTGAAATTAGGAGCCCGCCTGAAGAGAGGAGTGGCGTTTATTTTTAAAGTTGTTTAAATCTCGCCAACCTAAAAAGATGAATGACATTTTATTTTCAGAATTGTTGAAATCAGGAGCCCGCCTGAAGAGAGGAGTGACGTTTATTTTTAAAGTTGTTTAAATCTCGCTAACCTAAAAAGAGGAATGGCATTTTATTTTCAAAGTTGTTAAAATCAGGAGCCCGCCTGAAGAGAGGAATGACGTTTATTTTAAAAGTTGTTGAAATCAGGAGCCCGCCTGAAGAGAGGAATGACGTTTATTTTAAAGGTTGTTGTTAAAATCAGGAGCCCGCCTGAAGAGAGGAATGACGTTTATTTTTAAAGTTGTTGTGAAAATCAGGAGCCCGCCTGAAGAGAGGACTGACGTTTATTTAAAAGTTGTTGTTGAAATCAGGAGCCCGCCTGAAGAGAGGAATGGCGTTTATTTTAAAAGTTGTTGAAATCAGGCGCCCACCTACATAACGAGTGGAATATTTTTCAGTCTTTAAATTTCTTGTCAGGCGCCCACCTACATAACGAGTGGAATACATTTCAGTCTTTAAATTTCATGTCAGGCGCCCACCTACATAACGAGTGGAATACATTTCAGTCTTTAAATTTCATACCAGGCGCCCACCTGTATAATGAGAGGAATACATTCCAGTCTTTACTTTTCAAGTGTTGAAATTGGGAGCCCACCCATAATAACAGAGGAATACATTCCAGTCTTTACTTTTCAAGTGTTGAAATTGGGAGCCCGCCCATAATAACAGAGGAATACATTCAGTCTTTACTTTCAAGTGTTGAAGTTGGGAGCCTGCCCATATAACAGAGGCATACATTCAGTCTTTAGATTTCTAGTGTTGAAGCCAGGCGCCCACCTGTATAACGAGAGGAATACTTTTCAGTCTTTACATTTCATGTCAGGCGCCCACCTGTATAACGAGAGGAATACATTTCAGTCTTTACATTTCATGTTTCAGGCGCCCACCGGTATAACAAGAGGAATACTTTTTAGTCTTATACTGCAGATTTTGGAAATCAGTAACCCCACTGGAAGGTAGAAGGTTACAACAGGAATCCCCAGCAGGAAACAATAAAGATCCCCAGCACCGGGAAGCAGAAGGCTACAACAAAAATCCTCAGCATTCAACCAAGTTATAAATAGCAGAAGCTCACCTCAATAATGCGAGTCAACAGGCTGAGATGGTCAACAAAAGCTGGTCACAAAAACAAAACAAAAAAAAAACAAGAAAAAAAAAAAGACGAATCCAAAGCAAGGAAGTGGAGAACAGATGTGGTCTGCTCAAGAACTAGCACCTACAACTAGCAAGTATCAATGTTCAAATCCAAAGTCTGTATGAAGCACCATTCAAGAGTCAAGATCAAGTTTCAGAAGACTTAAAGATAGGAATCCTTGTAACTAGTAGCTGATAGGCTTAGTTAGTCTTTTTCAGTTATCATTTTGATGTAATGACAGGACCGCGGACCGGAACCTCAACGGAACGGCACCTCGATCGACTCTTCACCTCGGTACTCTCTACCATCTCTCTCTCATTTCCGAACTACACGTGGCCTGATTCCTGTAAAACCAAGGATATGTAGGCATCTCAGATACCAGGGCTCGGTCACATTACCTCCCTTTCCTTAGTGTAGTTCGTCCATGTAATGGTCGGGTAAAAAACATGTCTAGTCGATCTTTGTCGGAAAACTCTTCGTGTTTCCAGTCAAAGAGGGGCAGCTGTAGACACCTGATTTTTGACCCTCCCCGAGAATTTTCACATTTTTAGCATGAATATGTGAAATTGAGTCTAATATAACCATTTTAACTATTTTTACTTTATTTCGTTGCAAAAAGAAAAATTACAAAAAATATATATATAAATTTTAGTTTATGTATTTCTCATAAACTTGAAAAAATACAAAAACTGCACTCTATTTTTGTACTTTATATAATTTCGAAAATAACCAAAAATATAGTTCTATTAATGTTTTGTAGTCATTTTAATTTTTTGAAAAATACAAAAAATATTACTTTATATTTTATCCTTATATAAAAACGAAAATTACAAAAAATAGTTTTATTAATATTTTGTAGCTATTTTAAATCTTGAAAAATATATTAAAAAAGATATAGTTTTGTTTAAATATTAGTCTTATTTTTGTAGTTATTTTGCTTACATAGGATTAGTCGAACAACGTTGTGTTCTTAATCGGGTCCGGGCAAAAGAATAATATTCGGGTTCAAATTACCCGCTTTTAGGCCTAATTTCGGACCTAGCCCATAATAATCCGAGTCTACCACACATGAGGGGACACGCGTGGGGAACACGGACAGAATCCCGTACACGGGGAACCCCACCACGCGTGGGGGACACAAGTCTTGAACCCCACCACGCGTGGGGCTCATTTTCCTAGCAAATGGATACTAAATACACGGACAAACATTTTTGGAAGGGAGGACTTGGAAAATTTTGGGGGGGACGAACAGATTTTTGAAAAGAAAAATGCACTGTTCATCTTTCTTCTTCCTGAGAAGAACCAAGGGAAAACCCTAACGGACACTACTGTACATCTCCTTCCTCCTTTGGAAAACCTAAAAACCAAAGCAAAACCAGTCCAAAACCCCTCACCCAAACCAGTCCGGCAGCAGCATCGTCAACCCGTCAGCAGCCCTCCCCCCGTCGTAACTAAAACCAGTCGCGACAGTATCGACCATCGCCTTCCTCCTCCTTGAATCCGCCATTGTTGCCGTTACCAGCTCAGTCCTCGACCACTGCCCCGATGACACTGCTGTTCGTCGTCACCCCCACCAAAACACCGCCTCCATCGACACGTCCAAGCCCCCACAAAACGACCACTCGTCTCCTCCCAAACTCCAACCTATCAGTCCGTCAGCTTTCTCCTTCGTCGACCACCTGCGTCCGACGACCACTGCTGGCTCATCAACGTTTCCCTCACTAGCTGAACCAACCAGACCCCCCCCCCACTCCCTCACGTCCAAACACCTCCATCAAACGACCCTTCCGGCGAGTACCTCCATAGCCCTCGACCCTACTGTCGCTACCTGCTACCCAGCTCGTCGTCCCTCCCTGTCGACCCAACAGTTCCCCAATCTCATCGTCCCATATTATCACTCACCCCCGAACAACTGCGAACACCATAGCCAGCCATAGCAACAAGCTTAACCCCGCTACCCGTCGTCAAACACCACCAGTCGACAACCAATCAGCCCAGTTATCGTTGTTTCTTCACTGTCGTCGCGTAGTCCGTTGAGGTCGTCGTTGGGGTTGTGCTCGTGGTTTCCGGTCTGATATCGTTGAGTTTGACATCGAGGTTCCGTCATTGGAGAGGTTCCCGATAGTAGTCGGGACAGTTTGGTTGTTGTTTTTGCTTCAAACAGGTGCATACACATTTCCAAACTTGTGATATTTGCTTAAATGGAATGAAATGATATGGATTTCCTATGCACTGTTTGTGTATCGGCTTTGTTGAATGTCTCTTCCTTCGTTTCATTATTTTAAGTAGTTATTCCGCATTTTATTTCTTCATGCTCAGATTATTGTTATCTAAATGCTTGTCTCAGTAGTTGTTTGTACATGTAGTAGTAATGTTAAAATCATAGGAGTAATTTTAATCCCGCGGAAAAAATACTCGTTTCATCAAATAAGTTTAATCTACAACCCATGACCTCGCAAAGTGGCAAAAAATGTAGATATTTTAGCCTTAAAAAAAATGAGACGAGCCTCGAAAAAATGCACAAGCGGCGGGGCCCTCTAAATGTATGTATTAAAATAATTAGACTTCGGGACATGCCGTTTAGCGAATTTTTACGGCCTTCCACAAAATAACAACACGCTAGCTGCTTTAGGCGCGCCTTTAATAATTTATTCTCCCTAACTCGGGTGCACATTTATGTGACCCAAATCCAAATCTCAGCGGAGTTGAAATGTGTCTCTAAATCGCGGGTACATTGATTGTAACGTGGTTCGAGATGCATGTCCACGACGTTGCAAATTCTTTTAAAAAATAAGAAAGAGATGAGCCTCGCCGAATAAAAATACAAATTGCGGGGCCCTCAGTAAATACTTGTTTAAAATTACTTAGAATTCAGGAGGGTCGTTTAGCGAATTTCACGGCCTCCGCAAAATAATAACGCGATAGTCTCTTTAGGCGCGTGTTTAATAATTTACTTTCTTAAGCTCGGGTGTGCATTTCATGCGACCCAAATCCAAATCTCAAAACATCAAATAAAATGCGTTCCGGATTGTGGGTGCATTTCATGTGACGCAGTCCAAAGACGTGTTTTAAGCGATGTTCACATTCTTGTAAAAACAATAATAATAAAGCGGTTAAAAGTTAAAATTTGCACATTGGTTCATAATTGTATTTAAAATCAGATAAATAAGCCGAATATGACAGTTGAGCGACCGTGCTAGAACCACGGAACTCGGGAATGCCTAACACCTTCTCCCGGGTTAACAGAATTCCTTATCCGGATTTCTGGTACGCAGACTGTAATATGGAGTCATTCTTTTCCTCAATTCGGGATTAAAATTGGTGACTTGGGACACCCTAAATCTCCCAAGTGGCGACTCTGAAATAAATAAACCAATCCCGTTTCGATTGTCCTTTAATTGGAAAAAACTCCCCTGCACCCCCTCGGGTGCGGAAAAAGGAGGTGTGACAAGGTTAATACCATTGTGACTTCAATCTCCCTAATACTCGAACATATATGTGAGGGATAGAGAAATGAAACATATGTCCATGAAGTTGCTAAATTCAAGACTTGTGTCAAAATCCGGGACATTCGCCCTAAGTGGGGGAGGAAGGGTCATAGCAAGGCCACTTAAATACAATGAAACAAGAGTAAGACCATGTAGCTTTGATGTTTGAATATTTTTGTTGAAGACAGGCGTAGTCTAGACAAGTGATAATGGATAATGTGATTATCTGAAAGGATATGCTAATGATAGACCACTAGTACCTCCAAAAAGGTGGAAGGTTAAGGAAGGTAAATTATTTATACATGGCAATGTGAATGATGGGGTCAACGATCCTAGAAACTAAGAGTAGGTTTGTAAAGGGGTTCTATACTTGTTAGAGGGCTTGGGACAATGCATCCCAAGGAAGTACTATAGATCAAAGGTGAAAGTTTTGCGAGTTTTTAGAATGGGTTAATTATGGAATTGCGATTCAACTAAAGTTCCAGGACATTAAGAAAAGTGGACCGAGTGGGAGAAATAAATGTGATGCTATAATAACCCAAGAGAGTATTTGGGATTGATGGAAACCTTACAAACAAATAAGTGTTAAGTGATATGTGGATGAACACACTTTCCAACGGATATCCTCACAAGAGTTAAGAGGTGAGCATGATGAAATAACTAAGGGAAAAGACCACGTAGCACATTGAGGAGTGCATGGCTATTCATTAGCTAAGATGAATGAGGTGATAAGAAATGGGGAGAAAATCTATAAATCGAGATGTCCATGGTTATCGCAAAATAGTTCATATCAGAATGGTGGACTCGCCTGGAGCACAAGTGTTAATATAAGGTATAAAGGACTAACCGTAATGCTATCGACTTGGGTGACACTGAATGGTAACTAAAAGAGCTAGAGATAGTTCATGTCTACATATAATGGAAAGTAGGACTACTGGTGGTGAAGTTGCAATATGATAAACTCATTAAACTAGGCACAATGATATTACAAGTTCACGGGAGGTAGACAAGTGTGTTGCAAATTAAGGCTATAAATTATGCACTATGAGCAAAATAGAATGGGAATTAATATTCCATTTAGAAAGAAAATATGGTACCAATATATTGTTCGGGCAAGTGGCGCTTTCTGAATTGAATATGTACGAAGGGTGTTGATATGCGTTTTGGGTGGTGTTGAACAGTGAAGAGAGATCACGAGAATGTTTACAAGGGAAAGTAGAGTGGTTTCTTAAATCCTATAAGGCACACAAGGAGGAAAGAGGTTGACCAGGAAAGGTTTGAGCACAATGTTACATTACACTTGATGCAATGTCTTGCATGTTAATGATATTAAGGTGTGTGCGCAGGCTAGAAGATGTTATTGCTTTGAAATAGAAGGTTCAATAAGAAAACTCATCCAGTAATGTCTTTTGTTGAGAATTTGGAAGAGCAAGTTGCAAGAGAAATGTGATATAGATGGTTCACTATTGATAGAACATGGCTAGGTGATCACTTATACCTCTAGGCAACCCAAGAATCATGGAAAGAACTATCCGGCATATGGTTTAAAACTTGCGGCGGTAATTTTTGTATAAAGATTTGGCGACATTACGTGTATGGGGTCCACATTGATGTATTTATGAACCACAAGAGCCTTCAATATATTTTTAAACAAAAAGAGTTGAATCTGAGACATAGAGGATGGCTCGGGCTACTCAAGGACTATGATATTGAGATTCTCTATCACCCGAGAAAGGCCAATGTTATGGTGGATTCTCTTAGACGGAAATCTATGGGTAGTTAGCTCACTTGGAGATATATCAAAGGTCGTTGGCCAGGGAGGTTCACCAGTTAGCTAGTCTAGGAGTTCGTCTTGCGGACTCTAGTGAAGGGAGAGTAATTGTGTAGAATAAGGCTGAATCGTCACTTGTAGCGGAGGTCAAAGAAAAGCAATACAATGATCTATTGTTGGTACAACTGAAGGAGGGAATTCATAAACACAATATCACATCTTTTCTTTTGGCATTGATGATGGTACCCTACGGTGCCATGAACGCCTATGTGTTCTAGATATTGATAGTCTTCGGGAAAGGATTTTGGCAAAAGCTCACACTTCTAGGTATTCCGTACACCCAGGTTCTACTAAAATGTATCATGATCTCAAAGAAGTTTATTGGTGGAATAAAATGAAAAGAGATGTGGCGGACATTGTGGCAAAATGTTCGAACTATCGGCAAGTGAAGGCTGAACATCAAAGGCCTGGAGAATTGTTACAAAGCATAGAAATTCTAACGTGGAAATGGGAAATGATCAATATAGATTTTGTGGTAGGATTAAATAGTACTATGCACAAGTTTGACTCAATTTGGGTGATTGTGGACAGACTCACGAAATCAGTGCACTTCTTGCTAGTCAAGTCCACCGATATTGCAGAACAATATGCTCAGTTGTACATCAAGGAAGTAGTCAGACTTCACGGCACTCCAGTTTCTATTATCTCGGATTGAGGGGCTCAGTTCATGGCAAACTTTCGGACAAAATTTCAGCAAGGTTTGGGTACTCAAGTAAATCTCAGTACGGCCTTCCATCTATAGACTGACAGTCAGGCAGAGCGAACTATTCAGGCGCTTGAAGATATGTTGCAAGCTTGTGTTCTAGCTTTCAAAGGTAGTTGGGATGACCATTTGCCGCTTGTTGAGTTTGCTTACAATAATAGCTTTCACGCTAGTATTTAGATGTCCCCATTTGAGGCATTGTATGGAAGGAGGTGTAGATCTCCGATTGGGTGGTTCGAGGTTGGTAAAGCAGAACTGTTAGGGCCATATCTTGTGCATCATGCTATGGAAAAAGTTAAAGTCATTCAGGAGAGGATGAAAACTGCTCAGAGTCGTCAGAAATCCTATGCAGATGTGCGTCGAAGAGAATTGGAATTCCAAGTAGATGATTAGGTGTTCTTGAAAGTATCTCCCATGAAGGGAGTCATACGATTCGGGAAGAAAGGGAAGTTAAGTCTGAGGTATGTCGGACCGTATAGAATCATTCAGAGGATCGGTCAGGTGGAATACAAGCTCGAGCTGCCACCCGAGATGTCGTCGGTACATTCGGTCTTCCATGTGTCTATGTTGAAGAAGGTAGTGGGAGATCCGTCCGTTATTGTGCCAATTGAATCTATTGAGGTTAATGAAGAACTATCTTATGAAGAAATTCCAGTTGCCATTCTTGATAGGCAAATCCGGAAATTGAGAACTAAGGAAATTGCCTCTGTAAAAGTGTTATGGCGGAACCAGCAGGTTGAGGAAGCCACTTGGGAAACCGAGGAGGAAATGAAAAAGAAGTACCCACATTTGTTTGAATAGTTATGTAATAGCTTTCATGCATTTGGTTCTTGTAAACTCTTATCTTTTAATTTGATCTATGTTAAACTATTCCATTTTTGTTATATATGTTGCATATGCGGCCATGGTTGGTGTTGTACAAGTTATGTCATGTCTATGAAACATGTATATGCTGTTAGGATATGTATCCAGGGTCCTCTGACAGGTGGGTAGGTCTAGTTACAAAGGAAACTATGGCAAAATTTTCGGAAATTTAAGGAGTTAGCCAAAATCGGGGCTGATGATATATTTCATAATGTGAAAAAGCAGAAGTTACATAAGGATGGCTAATGAATGAAACTTGATCCTTATTCGAGGACGAATGATCTTAAGCGGGGGAGAATGTAAAGCCCCAGAAAATTTAGCTTAGTAATTTAAGATTTCGTGGTGCCAAGGTAGGCCAAATATTTTATCTTGCGTGCAAATGAGGATTAAGGAGATTATGGATATCAATTGGATATGTTAATAAGTGTATAAGTCATAGTAAAAGTGAATTGGGATATAAGTAGAGGCCTAAGTCTAAGCAAAGTTATAAAATTTCATAATAGACGAAAGTTGCAAATGAGTGCACAAGACCTCACTTTGGACAATTATATCTCCAGTTATATAAGGATTTGTGTGATGAACAACCTATAAAATAAAAGGTCTTTGAGTCTAGTTTCCAACGCTTCAAACCGTTCGTCATTCGGACATTCCTACCCAAAGTTATGACCACATTACCAAAGCAGCGCAGAAATTTGAACTACCGCGGCGCCCCATGCGGCGCCCGGCGCGCCGCGCCAGTAGTAATTCCAGTATGGTCCGAAATTTCATTTCCAGACACATTTTTCACAGACTCTTAGTGCCCCGCGGCGCCCCAGGCGGCGCGGCAGTACAAAAAAAATGGGTTTTTAAGACCCGAACCCCATTTCATTTAACTCGATTGAGGTTTATTTTTGGGGAAATTTCTGGTATTCTAGAGTGAAGGGAGAGCGATTCTAGAGAGAGGAAAGGGGAAAACTAAAGATTTCACTACTCTTCCTTGAATCACACCTTGAAATCGCATCAAAGGGTTGCTAAGGCTTCAAAGAGGTAAGAATTTCTTTTCCCCAATTCTTCAACTTTGAAATCTAACTAGAAATGGGTAATTAGTAAGATGATTCTTGGATGTGAGAGTATTCATTATTCATGCATGTACAAATTAGGTTTGTGGGAAGATTGTTGAATATAAACAAGTAAAGATTGGGTTGGGAAATGAAGGGAATCTTGTAAAAGAGATTTGAAATCAAGATGCACAACTAGTAATTGATAAAATTCTCAAATGAGCTAGAATTATGAATATCTTCCTAATTTGTGTTCAAATTTTGTTATGTCTCAAAATAGATTGAAGTTGCTAGAATTTCCGGAATATCGTAGTAATTAAAGGAAATATCAAGAAAGGTATGTATGACTAACTTTGACCTTTGTAAAGTCACTTTGTTTGGTGTACGAATATTTGGTATGTGATATCTACGTGGATTATTTGTGGAATTCTTGTGATTGGTATGATTTGATTGTTCGTGGTTAAGTCTCCCGATATAATGGTGTACGTAATTGGCAATAAACCAAATGTGTGATTGTGAATGTGTTATGTGGTAAGAGTTGAGAAACAAATGATGGAAGGAAATCGTAAATGATGCAGTTGGAACAACTGTGGTAATAACATATATGGCTTGTATTGGCAATTATCGCGGTGACATAAAATGCATATGAGTTGTTGAATATGATGGAAATAGTATTGATGGCTATAGAAATTCTTTGAGAATTGTTGTTGTTGTTCTTTGTGAATTGTTGTTGTTGTTGTTGTTGTTGTTGTTGTTGTTGTTGTTGTTGTTGTTGTTGTTGTTGTTGTTGTTGTTGTTGTTGTTGTGTTGTTTGTGAATTGTGATTGTTCGGTGGGATCGGGCTGCGCACCGCAACACGAAGTAATAAGGTGTGGGTTGTGGTGATAAGGGTGGCCGAGGTAATAAGGGTGGAAAAGTGATCGAAATCACTATTGAAATGAAAATATGAGAAAGTTGTGAAATCATTGATGTGAAAATGTTGAAGGGGAAATGGAGAGATTGTAACTTGTTTGGCTTGATGGTTTTCTTTCATGTGTATTTGATTGTTGGTTCCATGACTACTTGTTACTTGTGTATGGTTTGAGTTTACTTAGGGCAAGTTTGTTCATACATACCAGTACAATTCAAATGTGCTGACGTCCCTTTTGCCGGGGGCGCTACATTCGTGTTATGCAAAATAATTCCCAAAATTAGGTCTTTTCTTTAATTTTGTGTTATTTTTAGAAAATATTGTGCGATTTTCCTGTTTGTTTGCATAGATCTATGTGCATGTTTAATTTTATTAATGCATTAAAAATACAAAAAAATATAGCATTTGCATTTAGGATTGGATTTTTATATTTTGGAATTAATTAATAATTAGGTGTTTTACAAAAAATGAAAATTCACAAAAAATAACATATTATTTGTATTTTGGTCAGATTGTGTGATCTTCTTTTAATTAAGTGTTTAATTGTTAGTGATGGGTGTTATTTAAAGTTAATTGATATTTTTTTAACTTAGGTCTTCTATAATTTAATTTAGGATCTTTAAGTTTAAATTTTGAGAGAAAAAGAAGAAAAGAAAAGAAAAGGAATTGATAAAAAAAAAGAGGAAATCAAATTTGTGCCAGAAGATCCTCAAGCCCAAACAAAATCCGTCCAAACCCACGCCAAACCAGCCCAGACCCGTCTACCATACCTGGTCCACCCCCACCAGAACCAAACGACGTCGTTTGGACACGTTTCAATCTGGACCGTTGATCTCAGCCGATCAAGCGGTCCCAAAGCATTGACCAAATCCGACCCCCGACCCGTCACTCCAATACTCGGACCGCCCCAGTACTACTCCAAACGACACCGTTTGAGTTAAGTGAACTAATCTGGACCCTCGATCTCTCTTGATCGAACGGCCAAGATCAAACCACCCCCCCACTATATAAATGAAATCTCATACCCAGCCTCCCCAGTCCAAACCCCTGTTCATCATCGTCTCTTAGAGACGAAGCCCTTCCCCCAAACCCTAGCCGCCATGGCATCCCTCTGCCTGAAACCCAGCGGCAACGACGTTGTCGGCCACCAAAATAACACCCTTGAACCTCCTAACCACCCCCAATCCAAATCCCTTACCCGTTTTGCTCGAATCAGACTCCAGCTTCTCGAATCTTCAATCGAAGATTCGAGCAAACTTGAAACCCATCCCAGCCAGTCCCAAACTCACACCAAGGCACCCCTTGACCACCCTCGTTATGGATATGTTAACCGTTTTCCTCGAATCAACCTCCAGCTTCTCGAATCTTCAATCGAAGATGCGAGCAAAACCTGGACCTACCCCAATCTACCTTGAACTCACACCCTGGCACCCCTTGACCTCCCTCATGACCAAACAACCGTTGGTTTGGTTCGAATCTGGCTAGAAACACTCGAACCCCAAATCGAAACAAACAGAAACCTAGAAAAAACAAAACTGGTTTCTGTCCAAATTTTAAGAGGTTTTGGGTGTTTAACTGACCTTAGTCGAAGTGTTCTCAGTTGAGAACACTCGATTAAGGTCCGTTTGACCTCAAAAGAAGTTCAAATTCGAGTCGATTCAAGTCCGCCTGTTCTTTGTTCTATTTAAGGTATTTTTTCTTTTTTCTTTTATTCTATTTTCTGATGTTTTAAGTGTCTGTTTATGTGTTTAGTATGGTTATATTAATTTTTCAGTTTTGTCGATTGTTATGTTCTTCTCCCTCAGACCTTTTTATTTGGTCGGATTTGTTTCTGTTCTTTGTTGTGAATAATTATAGGCTGTGTAATCGATTCGAATAAGTTCGTCGATTAGTTGTTTTATTATAAACCTCTGTTTTTGTCAATGCAGATTGAAATTTCCTGATTATCTATTTTTAGATTGATTGTTATCAATTGTTGTAGGTAATCGGTTAATTAGTTTTCGTCGATTAATTCGTTCTTGTTTGTAAACCAATAAGTTCGTCAAATGGTTGTTGTGTATGCTTGATCTATGGACACTTAGCTTCAGGGCATTGTCAGTAAGCTGACAATGAACCTGCATTCATGTGCATTTTGAGTCAATTTTCAATTTCAGTTTAAATGATTCTGTTGAGTTCTGTGTGGTGATTTAAATTCAGTTCATTTGTTTCAATTGGAATTCAACCTTAGTCATTTAGCTGCCAATAAGTTTGGTTATAGCTGTTAGTCAGATTTAGTTTTTAAATCTTTGTTAGCTTGAACAGATTTCAGAATTAAAAGTTTTAATACAGTTGAATAATTATATTAGGGGTAGTAATATTAAGGGGTTTCAGGGGTGATTTGGGAATGAAACAGTTAGGATAATATTTTAATGTTAGTGTTTTGTTAGTGAGATTTTAATGTCTTTAGATTAATATGGTAATGGGGAACAAAAGGGAATGGGGGCTGAAAATAAGGAAAAGTTTTCCTTAGTGGGTTTTAAGTGGAAAAAATTCAGATTTTAGTAGGAAAAAGGGGTCGGGCAGTAGGTTTAAAAGGTAAGGTATGTCTGTATAAGAGAGGATAGACATTCAGAGAGAGGGAGGCATTCGGAAAAAAAGAAAAACATTCAGAAAATACTGGAAAGGATACAAAATATTATTGTTCCATTAAAATTTCTGAAATTCTTAAGGCTTTTCATTTCTGAAATAATTCCTGACTAATCAGATGTTAAAAATGATTTGAACTTGTTGGTTTTCAAGTGTTTGGTTCAAGTGTTGGCTGCATTTTTTGATGAACTGATAATCATTTGATCTTTCTACTGGTTTGAATTTGGCTCAAAATTTGGTTTTCCTTGGTGTATTTCTGTTGCTGGGTCTTGCTGTTGCTACTGCTGAATCTTAACCCTTCTTACTCTCATTTCCAGGTATATGTTTTTAGACTTATCTCATACAAGCTTTCGATATCGCAAGGAAATGAAATTCGGAGTTCCAAATATGTCCTCTGCCCATTTAAATCTATTAGTTTAAGTTTAAGTTCTTTTTTTTAGTTAATTAACATATCATATGCTCAACATGGGAGCTATTAGCCAACTGGCCTCTGTTGAAGTTAGTATAAGCTCTGCAGTAATTTTACTTATTTCTGAAGCTCATTGGTTATAACTGCTTTCGAACTGTTGAGATGGGGAATTTGGTAGAAAGTTGGCCATTTAATCTCATTAGAAGAGTTTAATTCTGTCTTTATTTCAAGTTTTAGTTTGAACATGTTTGCATTTGAATGTTGGTCAGTGATAATGCTTCTAGAGGTTGAGTTTGGTTTAAAATAGATATGGGATTCGATTTTGGTCGAATATTCTGTAATCTAAAACTAGCATTGTGTAAATGGACCTGGTCATAATGTTAAAATCTGTTTAAAATGTCAGGACAGCATGTTTGCTTAGTTAGGTCAGTAATGGAGTTCTGTATATAATTTTGGGTAGTCATTTGCTTAATTAGATATTGAATGATCAAATATCACTAGATATGGTAGCTTCTGCGTGGGAGCAACGTGATTAGTTGCGTTGTTGCGAAATTGAAATGGCTAAATTCCATTCCCTTTTGTTAATCGTTGAAATTGGAGTGTAATCCTGCTTTCATAATCCAACCATTATTAGGTTTGATTCGTTTGGCTTTTAAGTTTGAATGGAAATCTGAAGTATGTTGAATTACGATCCTCCAGTTCTACTGCAATGGATTTGTCGTAATTTCGAAATTTGGTTGATATATGTTTGTTTAAGTTATTTCGATGGCTATTCTCTTTTAAAGGCTTTAGATATAAACTAGTAATCATTTTAAGCCAGCAATAATCGGCGGATTTGTATTGTTCTCTTGGTACGTAAGAATTGAATAAATACAATTTGCCTCCTCTGTATTTATTTAATCATTTGCTAGTATTCATAATTTTGCTACAATATCATGTAGCGTCTATCTTTAGTTGGAAAATAAGCTATTTGAAAAAATATGAATTTCATTAAACTGAATTCCCATTGCTTTACTAATCGATAGGCTGCTTGGTTAGCATTTACTTTGGTTAGGCCATTTGTTAACCTTAGGAAGATACAAAATTGGATTGGGATTAAAACAAATATAATCTATTGGTTCGAACCATTTCGTATAGGCATTGGTAAAGCAATTAAGTCATAAAGCTAGCATATTTTTCCCATTTAGAAAAATAATCACTTATGAACATCCTTAGTTCGTTTTGGCTGAGTAAAACAACTCGAGGTGTGCCATGTTGAATTAATCCCAAAATCTATGGCCCTCATTTAATTAGTTTTAACTCTTTAGAAATTGAGATTTGCCATTTTGTTGAATAATCTATGGCCCTCAGATAATTAATACTAACTCTTTTATAATCGGGATGCGTCGTGCCAAATAAAAATGACAAATACGTGGCCCTCATATAATTATTTCTTTCAAAAATACTTAAAATTTGAAGCGTGCCATTTAGTTAATTTTCAGGGCCCTCGCAAAGTTAATAACGCGTTAGTTGCTTTAGGCACGTTTAATATACGGTCGTGGTTGTGGACACGTTCGCGTGACATGATTACAATTCTAAAGACAATTCGGAGTATGCGTTCGCGCAACTTCGAACAAATCTTCTCAATAAAAAATGGGTTTTCAGAGGTTATTAAATTAAATTATCTCATATAGTCCGAGGCGCGCCGCCTACCATTTAATCATACAAAAAATGACAAATGTTCGTAGTTTATTTTAAGCACGCGCAACTTTGGCCAAATTCGTTTTTATAATAAAAAAATGTTATTAATTTAATTATGTACACGTACGCGTGACATGATTCCTTACATACAAAAAAAACGAATATACATACGCGTGATTTGTTTCAAGACAATTCTATAATTACAAATAATCAAGCTAAAAGCGGTAATAAAAGTTAAAAATACGCAATAAGTTTAAAATGTGTAATAAGTCAGATAATTAGGCCAAGTATAAATTGTTAAGCGACCGTGCTAGAACCACGGAATTCGGGAGTGCCTAACACCTTCTCCCGGGTTAACAGAATTCCTTACTCGGATTTCTGGTTCGCGGACTGTTAAACAGAGTCATATTTTCCTCGATTCGGGACTCAATCGGTGACTTGGGACACCAAAAATCTCCCAAGTGGAGACTCTGAATTTCTTAAAATAAATCCAGTTTCGATTGTCCTTTAATTAGAAAAACTCCCCTATACACCCCTTTCCCGGGGTGTAAGAAAAAAGGAGGTGTGACAGCTCTGGCGACTCTGCTGGGGACCGAACCCAGAATCTCTGGTTCAGGGTTCAAGAATTCGAGCTTAGAATAATTGTATTATTTGGCTTTATTTATTTTCTGATTTTTACATGTTTGTGCCTAATGTGCTAAATGTTGCTTTTTACCGCTTTGATATTATCTGAATTGTATATATAAAACTGCTACGAAACCCTTCTTCTTTCTGAGTCTTCTGAATTTATGGTGCACACGTGCGCGTGGCCCACCTTTCTGTTAGAAGTCATATCAAATAGAACGAAGTTGGGACAAGTAACTAGGCCAGGTAGACTTTCGTGCTCCCGGTACGTTGCCCCCACTTCGGCTCAAGATGTCTGCTTGGGTAAGCCAGGTCTAGAACAGTATACCCCAGGTTTTACACTTAGAATAACTCAGCTTCATGCCGTATCCTAGTAGGAACGTTGTTTGCATCATGTGCATTTGACTTCGGAGACTCAACACAGGAGTTGGGTCTGTCTAGGACAGGTGCACACGAAATGAAAAAACCATCCTGATGCATCTTACTTGCTATTTGTGCATTCATTTGTTTCGTATTTGCATGTTGACCAGCTTATAGGAAAAGTTAGAAAAGGAAAATCAATGTGAGAACCGAGAGAGAAAATTGGCTGTTTTCGAAAAAAAATTCCAAAATAGTTTGAAATTCTAAAAAGGAAAGGAAATGTCGTGTTTTTTTTTAAAAAAAATAGTTTTTTGAACTACGTAATTTTGATTCTCTCCAGATGTGAGATACGTAGGCAACCCACATCGGGGCCAACTATTTATTAAAAAAATAGATAATAAATAATTAAAAGTGTGGGTATAAATTTCATGGTGTTGTCATAAGTAAGACGATGTCATTCTTGTCCAAAATATGCCGAATGTCCCCAAAAGGGCGTCGGAAGGCTGTTTTTGCAAGAACAGCCGCCTTTGGTCATTTTTCTTCAAAAAAAAAAATTTGCCGGTCAGCAAACACAGCCTTTAAACCTTCTTCATCGAAATGTTTTTTTTATATTAATGATTTTTTCAAAATGAGTCTTGATTTTGGGTTTTTAAAATTAACATCGCTCATAGGTACAAAATTAGCACCATCCAAAATTCACCGTTCACAGATGTAGATGAGTTTCTATTTCGGCTTCAGATGTGGTGGCATGAGTTAGGAGGAGATGGTCAGAAATGGGTCATTAAGTTTTTGGGAACTCTCACAGATATTATGAACGTTAAACCACGCGATGATTTGATTACGGCGCTAGTGACTTTTTGGGACCCTGTTCACAATGTCTTTCGCTTCTCTGATTTCGAGCTTACTCCCACATTGGAAGAAATAGCTGGATATTCCGGTTTTGACGGAGATCTGAGAAACCAGAATCGTATATTCCCAAAGGCTCCCTCAGTACACCGATTCTTTAGTCTTCTGAATATCAGTAATCAAATCAGAAATAGCAACGTTGTCAAAGGGTGTTGTTCTTTCAACTTCCTATATTCAAGGTTCGGAAAGCCGGATGGATTTCAAATTCATGAAAAGGGCCTTACCTACAAACAAAACAAGGACACCTGGCAGATTCACCGACGCTTCGCTTTCATGGTGGTTTTTCTGGGAATCATGGTTTTCCCAAACAAAGAGCGGACAATTGATATTCGCATAGCCAGAGTCGTACAAGTCCTCACTACCAAGGAACGTCACACCCTTGCCTCAATCATTCTCTCAGACATTTATCGGGCATTGACTTTATGTAAATCCGGGGCAAAATTCTTCAAAGGGTGCAATATTTTGTTGCAAATGTGGTTGACTGAACATCTCCGACATCACCCCGAGTTCATGCAGTATGGTCCAAGCAAGGACAATTTCATCGAGAGTTATGAAGAAAGAATAAAAGATTATAAATCTCCAGAAGGGGTGGAAGCCTGGATATCCCATTTAAGATCTTTAATGGCAAGTCAAGTTGAGTGGACTTTGGGATGGCTCCCGATAAGAGAGGTGATACACATGTCAACCTTGAAGAGTTATTTGCTGTTGTTGGGTTTAAGAAGAGTTCATCCGTATGCGCCATAGAGAGTTCTAAGACATCTAGGGAGATACCAAGTGGTGCCTGATGATGAAGATTTGAGTGTGCAAGTGATCGAGCTACACCCCAAAGACACTCTCCCTGAGGCTTTAATCCAGCAGATTTGGAATGGTTGTCGATACTTGAAAGATGATACTCAAGTTCCATATCCTGCGAAAGGCGAGAAAAATATGCTAGGTGGTTTGAGAAAAGATCCCGCGTGGATGATGCACCAGAACCTGATCTTAGAAGGCCCATAAAAAGACCGCATGTTCAAACCATTGATGACAAAATCCAAGAATGGTTGGCTTGGGGTGAAAAGGAAAAGGGGTACAAAGCAACTATTCATGCCTTAGAAGAAAGTCTGAGGAACCTTAATTTGGAGAAAGACTTACAAGCACAAGAAGCAGAAGGTGAAAAGAAGAGTCTGATTAGCGAGAATAAAACTCTTTGCGCTCAGTTTCAACAAATGAAGAAAGCCTCTGAAGCGCCTGAGAAGTTTGAAAGATCAGAAAATCATTGCCAATCTGATGGAAAAAATGCAAGATTATGACTCCATCTTGACAAAGACTGAAAAGGCGTTAGACAAAGCTAAGGAAAAAATCATACAGTTAAATGAGGAGGCCAAATCTAATAAGGAACACCAAGTAATAAGATTCGAAGAAGACATGGCTCAATTCAAGAGAGAGAAGGACCATTGGATACATTCAGAAGCTCAACTCCATGCACAGTTGGAAGAAATGAGAAGGTACAATAGAGAACATCAGCACGCAGATATTGATAGGGAAAGAGCACAGGCAAGACTCGATCATGACAGACTTCGAGCTCAATTAGAGTCAGCTTTAGATCGCGAAGACCGCATAAGAGATATAGCCACCACTCGCCAACAGCGATTGCAAAACCAAGACCAAAATCTCCAAGATTTCAGAGCACAAATCCATGATTTGGCTGTTTACACCTCTCAAAGTTATGTAAACTGCCAAGGGATGGATTATGAAAGGTTTTTAGAGCATGCACCTACTTTTGGCTGTCATCTTGCAATGGAGTTAGAAAGAATGTACCGTACACTAGGAGGTCAGCCGGGTCAAGTCCCACCGTGAGCAGATGTTCCAGTGATTGAAAGCAAAAAATTGTGGAGTGGAGCGTAGTCATAGTTGTTGGAACTTTTTATATAATAGTCATGTTTTAGTTTGAGTCCGTGTCAAGTCTTTTAAACCATTTTCTTAAAGTGTTGTCCAAAAGTAATGTCATTTCTGTCTTTGTACTGTTTCGTTTGTTAAAGAATAAATAAGAGTTAATAATTGTTTCCCCCAGAACTACGCACGATCTGATTCATGCGGGGACCTGATACGTAGGCAATCTCTATAAGATTCGACCACAACCAAAAGAAAAGAATAAAATGAAAAGGGGAGGGAAATAAAGATAGGCGTGAGTGACAATAAAAGGAAAGATCAGGAAAGCTGGGATGACACAAGCAACCAAGCAAATACATGATAGAAAATGGTTAATTGTCTAGGTGCATTGCATCCCAACGTGTAATTGCCTATGTGTTAAACTCTAAAAACTAACAAGTTTGTTGTTTTCCAGAGAATTCAAGCAGTTAGTTTATCTAGAATATACTGGCACATTATCATTACCAAACCAGATCAAAAGGACCAATACCCGAAATCATGTCTATCCTGGATGTCGACACAAGTGTTGAGGTAGAGGAGCTGGACGTCAGTAAAATGAAAGAGGAGATGCTTAAACATAAGCAACAGATGGCCGAGATGTATCAGGCCTGGT
Organism: Nicotiana sylvestris; assembly: GCF_000393655.2. Lineage (NCBI taxonomy): Eukaryota > Viridiplantae > Streptophyta > Magnoliopsida > Solanales > Solanaceae > Nicotiana > Nicotiana sylvestris. Next base: position 39,786,587 of record NC_091067.1, on the reverse strand, counting down.
CTAAAGGATAATCACCCCCAGCTTACCCTACTAACCCTACTTCCACCCCACCACCGGCTCAAACTCAGGATCATCCTGCCACCGATCTATCCCCGAGCTTTCCCATTTACCAGCACTACCGGGGCACCACTTTTATACACCACAATCTCCACCCCCTAAACCAATTCCATACCCTCCTCCACCAGTAACTCCTGTCTTCGTAGCACCTCCACCAGCTATACTCCACAAATCTCCTAGCGAGCTTATATTCCAGGCCCAGGACAACCAATACTACCCCTCGGAGCCCACTTTCAAAGCTTCAGAAACCCATTCATATACTCCTTGCTTTGACCTCCCAATAGAAGCTGATAAACCAGTCAAAAATACCGAACATGAGGAGATGTTCAGGAAAGTTAAAAGCTTAGAACAATCGTTCCGCGACATGCAGGGGTTAGGAGGGCAAGTCAGTGTGGCCTACAAGGACCTATGTTTGTTCCCAAATGTGCAGTTACCGGCCATTTTCAAGATGCCCAAGTTCGATCTATACAACGGCACGGTTATCCAAAAGCCCACTTGAGGGGTTTTTGCAGCAAGATGAGGAGAGCCGGAGGGAAAGACGAATTGTTAATGGCTTACTTCAGTCAGAGTTTGAGTGGATCAGCATTGGAATGGTATACCCGCCAAGACCATGGGAGATGGTACACATGGGATGATCTGGCGCAAGAATTTGCTTATCACTTCCAATACAATCTTGAGATCATTCCAGATCGACTATCCTTGACTAAATTTGAGAAAAAGCACAGTGAAAGCTTTAGAGAATATGGTTTTCGGTGGAGGGAACAAGCAGCAAGGGTGGATCCCCCAATGAAGGAAAGTGAGATGGTAGATTACTTCCTATAGGCTTTGGAACCCACTTACTATGGCCATTTGGTCTCAGCGGTGGGAAAGTCAGTCAACGAAGTAGTAAAGATGGGGGGCATGGTAGAAGAAGGCCTCAAGTCGAATAAAATCATGAGCTATTCGGCTATCAAAGCGATTACTCAGGCTATTCAAGGCGGCATAGGAGGGATTGGGAAGAAGAAAAGAGAGGAAGCGACAATGGTTGATTCAATAACTTGGTCCGGATCCAGAGGTTCACCTTACTACTACAATCAACCTCGACCCCACCAACAAACTTATCACCATAATACACCCCAACACTACTATCCCCCGCCAGAACCTCATTTTTCCGTCCACCATGCATAAGCCTACAACCAACCTCCTGCCCACGCTCAATGGCATGCTCCTGTTCTACCAAATACTTATCCACATCCACAAGCCTACCAAAACACTCCCGGACCAAGTTTCAGGACTAGTCAAGCACTCAAGGGTGAAAGGTTGCAGAAAAAGAAAACCTTTACTCCGTTGGGAGAATCCTACACTAGTCTGTTCCACGGGCTAAAACAGCTAGATATGCTAAGGCCGATACAGTCCAAACTGCCAAATCCTACTCCAAAGAATCTTGACTATACTGTCAGCTGCGAATATTGTTCTGGTACTCCGGGTCATGATACAGAAAGGTGCTGGCACTTGAAAAGTGCGATACATGAGCTGATTGATACCAATAGAATTGAAGTTCAAGCTCCCGAAGCGCCCAATGTCAATAGGAATCTGATGCCAGCCCATCAGGAGGCAAATATGATCGAAATAGTGCATGCGGAGGGGGAACCCAAGAAGCCATCACAAACCTTCATGATGATTCGGTCTAGTGGAGTCAAGACCGATGAACAATCAGCAGATGAGAAGTTGGTGCTCAAGCAGAGCAAAAAGAGTGTTGAGCCATCTGTGGCAGTTGAGAAGGGGTCTTTAAGAAAAGTTGCAACGAAACAGGAAGGGGTAAAAGTGATTGTACCGGGAGCGGCCAGCAAACCCATCATAATCGTGGAAGGAGCCCGCACAGATCGGGTTATTATCAAGCCAGTAACCCAGCTACCAGTAATCAACAACAAGGCTATTCCATGGAATTACGAATAGGTAACGGTGATGTACAAAGGGAAGGAAGTCAAGGAAGAAATCTGTGAAGTAGAGGGTTTGACTCGCTCGGGAAGGTGTTTTACTCCCGAGGAGTTAAGAAGAGCTAAAAATAATCCAGCACTAATAAAGAAATCCGTAACTGAAGAAGAAGCAAAAGAATTCTTGAGGAAGATGAAGTTGCATGACTACTCTATCGTGGAACAATTAAGAAAGACGCCCGCTCAAATTTCACTATTGTCATTACTGATCCATTCGGACGAGCACCGTCAAGCGTTAATGAAGATCTTGAATGAGGCACACGTTCCCGATAAGATCTCCGTGAATCACTTGGAAAAAATAGCCAACAAAATCTTCGAAGCAAACAGAGTCACGTTTTCTGATGATGAATTGCCTGTAGAAGGTACTGAGCACAACAGAGCTCTTTACCTCACATTAAAATGTGAAAACTCTGTGGTGACTCGGGTATTGGTTGACAACGGGTCAAGCGCAAACATATGTCCTCTCTCCACTCAAAGCAAGTTGAAAATAGAAGAGGAGAGGATCTATAAGAACAGTATTTGCGTGCGGGGATTTGACGACGGAGGTAAAGATTCAGTTGGGGACATAGTGTTGGAGCTGACGATAGGGCCAGTTGAGTTCACAATGGAGTTTCAGGTGCTGGATATAGCTGTTTCCTGTAATTTACTGTTGGGTCAACCATGGATCCATGCCGCTAAAGTAGTCCCATCAACACTACACCAGGTGGTCAAATTTGAATGGGATAGACAAGAAATAGTTGTGCATGGGGAAGATAGCTTATGTGCTCACAGCAATGCCATTGTACCAGTCATTGAAGTGAAAAACGACCAGGGACCGTAGGTCTACTAGGTTTCTGACACGATGTTGGTAGAGAAAGTTCCGGAGGGGAAATACATTCCAAATCCAAAGATAACCGCCGCATCAGTCATGGTAGCCTATGAGATGTTGAAGAATGATTTTGTACTCGGTAAAGGTTTGGGTTCATCTTTGCAAGGCATCATACAACTGGTGTCTCTTCCCGAAAACTTGGGAACATTTGGTTTGGGATTCAAGCCCACTGCCGCAGACATAAGAAAGGCCAGAAAGCTAAAACAGAAGGCATGGGTCCTTCCAAAGCCAGTCCCATGTCTTTCCAAATCTTTTTCAAGTCCAGTACCAGAAGTCGCCCAGTAACAACAATTCCTAATTCTATGATTAATCCTGACGAGGAGTTAATTGAAAGATTTGAAAAGTTGTTTGACAGTGTGAACATGGTGGAAAGTGGTGAAGGTCCCAGCAACGCAGAAATTCAATTCGTTGGGCCAGAAACAAAGCTTAATAATTGGAAAGCCACTCCTCTCCCCATTCGAAAGGAGTCTTGGTAGTTTATTTTGATTTTCCTTCAATTTGTTTGGGTTATTCCAGGGTTGTAATCCAGATTTTTTATCGTTCAGTTTGTTTGAAGTGTGCAAACCTTGTTATCTTTCATCATTTAATGAAATGCAGTTTCCCTTTCTTTAGCATTCCTGATAGTTTTTCTTTTGTTTTTCTTTTCTTTTCTGTACAGTTCTTTTTACACTGGCTCTAGTGATGTGACATGCATAAGGAATCCTCAGCCCAGTCTTAAAAATCAATCCGAAATAATAGTGCAAGAAGTAGATTGTGATTACGAATCAGAATACGTTGAGGATGAGGCTTTCGAAGAAATTAGTAAGGATTTAATTTACTTCGAAGAAAAAACCAAACCCAACCTGAATAATACAGAATCCATCAATTTAGGAGATATAGATAAAATCCGAGAGACTAAAATAAGTGTACACCTCGAGCCAAAGATCCGGGAAGAGTTGATTAAAGCACTCATCGAATTCAAAGATGTTTTTGCATGGTCATATGATGACATGCCGGGCTTGAGCACTGATTTAGTGGTCCACAAAATGCCCATCGATCCAGTATTTCCTCCCGTCAAGCAAAAGTTGAGAAAGTTCAAAACCGATATGAGTGTAAAAATTAAAGAAGAAATCACCAAACAGTTGGATACAAAGGTCATTCGGGTTACTCGATATCATGTTTGGTTGGCTAATGCCGTGCTTGTGCCAAAGAAAGACGGCAAGATCAGAGTATGCGTCGATTACCGCAATCTCAACAAAGCAAGTCCGAAGGATAACTTCCCATTACCCAATATCCATAATTTGATCGATAATTGTGCCAAGCATGAGATAGGATCTTTTGTGGATTGCTATGCCGGGTATCATCAGATTCTAATGGATGAAGAAGATGTAGAAAAGATGGCATTCATCACGCCGTGGGGAACCTATTGCTACCGGGTAATGCCATTTGGTTTGAAGAACGTCGGGGCAACTTATATGAGAGCAATGACTACGGTGTTTCATGATATGATACATAAGGAGATTGAGGTATACGTGGATGATGTGATCATAAAATCAAAGCATCAGTCCAACCACGTTAGGGATTTGAGGAAATTCCTCCTGAGACTTCGCAGGGACAACCTCAAGCTTAACCCTACCAAGTGCGCATTTGGTGTTCCATCCGGAAAGCTGTTGGGATTCATAGTCAGCCGGTGAGGCATCGAGTTGGACCCATCAAAGATCAAAGCCATCCAAGAATTGCCACCTCCGAGGAACAAAACTGAAGTGATGAGTTTGTTAGGGAGGTTGAACTACATCAGCAGGTTTATTGCTCAGCTCACGACAACTTGTGAGCCTATTTTCAAATTGTTGAAGAAGGATGATGCGGTCAAGTGGACTGATGAGTGTCAAGAAGCATTTGATAAGATAAAAGGATACTTGTCAAACCCACCCGTGCTGGTTCCGCCAGAACCAGGAAGACCTTTGATTCTTTACTTAATAGTCTTGGAAAATTCATTTGGTTGTGTACTGGGGCAGCATGACATCACTAGCAGAAAGGAACAAGCCATCTATTATCTTAGCAAGAAGTTCACGGCTTATGAGGTTAAGTACACTCATTTGGAAAGGACATGTTGCGCCCTAACTTGGGTAGCTCAGAAATTGAAACATTATTTGTCATCCTACACTACCTACCTCATTTCGCGTTTGGATCCGTTGAAATATATCTTTCAAAAGCCTATGCCGATAGGAAGACTTACAAAGTGGAAGATATTGCTCACAGAGTTTGACATCATCTATGTGACTCGGACTGCGATGAAAGCCCAAGCATTGGCCGATCATTTAGCCGAAAACCCGGTCGATGAAGATTACGAGCCATTAAGAACTTATTTTCCCGATGAAGAAGTGATGCATATCGATGAACTGGAGCAAATTGAAAAACCAGGCTAGAAACTTTTCTTTGATGGGGCTGCCCACATGAAAGGAGTCGGGATAGTAACTGTGATTATTTCTGAAACAGGGCATCACTATCCTGTTACAGCTCAACTTCGGTTTTATTGCACCAACAATATGGCTGAGTATGAAGCCTGTATTTTAGGTGTAAGGCTAGCTGCAGACATGGATATCCAGGAAATCTTGGTCTTGGGAGACTCGGATCTGCAGGTACATCAAATTCAAGGAGAATGGGAAACGCGAGACTTGAAGCTCATACCGTACCGACAATGTTTACATGATCTTTGTCAACGGTTTCGATCAGTGAAGTTCAGGCTTATTCCAAAGGTCCATAATGAGGTCGCCGATGCATTAACTACCCTGGCATCAATGTTGCACCATCCAGACAAAGCTTATATGGATCCACTGTATATTCAAGTCCGAGATCAGCACGCTTACTGTAACATGATTGAAGAAGAACTTGATAGTGAACCATAGTTCCACGATGTCAAGGAATACATCAGAATGGGGATATATCCAGTGCAAGCCACAGGGGATCAAAAGAGAACAATTAGACTGTTGGCAAATGGATTCTTCTTAAGTCGAGGAGTTTTGTATAAGAGAACACCAGACCTTGGATTATTAAGATGCACAGATGCTAGACAAGCTACGGTTGTCATGTCTGAAGTACATTCGGGAGTCTGCGGACCACATATGAGCGGATATGTATTGGCAAAGAAAATTCTCCGAGCAGGCTATTATTGGCTTACCATGGAGCGAGATTGTATCAATTTTATGCGCAAATGTCATCAGTGCCAGGTACACGGAGATTTGATTCATTCTCCACCATCGGAATTGCACACAATGTCGGCACCATGGCCCTTCGTTGCTTGGGGCATGGATGTCATTGGACCAATTGAGCCAGCAGCATCCAACGGGCACAGGTTCATTCTGGTAGCCATTGATTATTTCACCAAGTGGGTTGAGGCCAAAACTTTCAAATCGGTGACCAAGAAAACAATGGTCGATTTTGTTCACTCAAATATCATCTGTCGATTCGGAATCCCAAAGGTGATCATCACAGATAATGGTGTTAATCTTAACAGTAACTTGATGGAAGAGGTATGTCAACAGTTTAAGATTACACATCGCAATTCTAACCCATATCGGCCCAAGGCAAATAGAGCAGTCGAGGCAGCCAACAAAAACATAAAGAAGATACTTCGGAAAATGGTAGAAGGTTCAAGGCAATGGCACGAAAAATTACCATTTGCATTGTTGGGATATCGCACTACTATTCTCACTTCGGTAGGTGCAACTCCTTATTTGCTGGTATATGGCATTGAAGCAGTAATACCTGCAGAAGTTGAAATCCCTTCCCTTCGGATTGTCGCTGAGGCTAAGATTGATGATGATGAGTGGGTCAAAACCCATTTGGAGCAGTTGAACTTGATTGATGAAAAACGATTGGCAGCAGTATGTCATGTCTAGTTATATCAAAGAAGAATAGCAAGAGCATACAACAAAAGGGTGTGTCCCCGAAAGTTTGAAGTGGGTCAGCAAGTGCTGAAACGTATTCTTCCACATCAGGTTGAAGCAAAAGGCAAGTTCGCCCCGAATTGGCAAGGGCCATTCATTGTGACTAGAGTATTATCCAATGGCGCTTTATGTTTAACAGATATTGAAGGAAAATGCATAGACATGGCCATCAATTCCGACGCGGTCAAGAGATATTATGCGTGATTTCTTTGTTATAATTGTTGATTGTTTGTACTTGCCATTGTTTCAAAGATTGGAATGACGAAGGCAATTTGTTTTGCTATCTAAACATTTTACCCTTTGTTCCCCCTTTTGAGCCGCATTTGTTTCTTTCATACCTCTCTTTTGGAATCAATAAAAGGAAAAGAAAGAAAAAGAGAAAAGAGAAAAGAAAAGAAGTGAAAAGAGAAAGTATGACAACAAGGAAATTCAGGTGTGAACTACGTTTGACCTGATTCCTGTTAAGGATACTTAGGCAGCCTCACGACTCGGTCATAGTAAAATAAAATATCAAAAGATCCCCAAGCAAGAAACTAGGTACGAAGCTGTACTTGTAATAAGAAATGTGATTCCAAGAGTTGTAATTTTAAACCCATGTCAAATTGTTTTGAGCCTTTGATACCCTTTTCTTTCTAACCCCATCCAAAAGCCCACATTACGGTCCAAAGAAAGACCTTCTGATCAGTCTTCGAGAGATGCCAATTTGAGCAAATAGAGGTGATTCATATCAGGATAACACTCTGGTCCAAGCAGGAAAAGTAATGAAAATGAGAGAGTCTTATGGGTGAAAACCCTCACGGGCACCATGAGGCGACGAAAGCTGAGAGAAAGTAAAAATGAGAGAGTCTTATCGGTGAAAACCTTCGCGGGCACCATAAGGAGACAAGGAATTGATGGAACAAACAAATGAGAGAGGTTTGTCGGTGAAAACCCTTCAGGGCACTACAAGTCGAACAAGGTCCGTAAGTTTGCGGAAAGTAAAATTAGGTTGTGGAAATCTTGGAGAACAAAGTAAAACAATTGGAAAGGAGATTGGTTAAATAAACTGGGTTGATTAATCCAAAATGCATACCATGATCATTGGTGCCAGTGACTCCACTCAGATAAGTTCCTTGTTCATATCTCCAACAGTCATCCAAATTTGAATTTTCTTCTTTATTCTTAATTTTCAAAATCGTCGCATTTCATTACTGTTAATTTTTACTCCTCTAAAGCTCTTCTGAGGTTAGCCTTGTTCCAACAAATAAGAAGGAATGTCAAGGTATACTACCAAGATTCAAAATTGCACAAGGCAAAATACGGGTAGGATATGCTGGAGGTAATATGATGAAAAATGAGACATAGGGTGTAAGCAAAAGTTAAATCGGTGAAATGGTTCAGTAATGTCATGAGAGATGTATGGTTACGAATAGAAGGGTCAGAAGTGAAAACAACAGTTGGGGATTCTACAGTTAAGGATAAATCATGAGGTCAAAACAGTCATTTCGACCGGTTCAAGGCAGTCTGATGAAGCAAAGCAGGGCAAAGAGAAAACCCTCCCCAGCAAGAAGGCCACAACTAACTACCACGTTTTAAACTGACAAGATTTTCTTTGATTTGAAAAGAGGGGCAAAGACGGCATTTGTATCAGGAAGCACCCTGTGAGGAAAGCAAGTACCATGCAGGTTTGATCGTATAAATTCTCAGGACCCTCCTGGAAAATGGGACTTAGCTTTAATTCAAAACATTCATGAATACAAGATCTGGCATAAGCTCTACTTCGTGAAAATATAAGTTGGTTTGAATTTTTTTAAGACAAGACTCAATTAGAAACTTCAGGACCCTCCTAGAAAATGGGACCTAGATTAAACCCTAAAACAATCATAAGTAGTAAATGTAGGACAGATGTGCACCAAAGAGAATATAAGTTGGCTTCAAAGTTCGCATAAGAGTTATCAGGACCCTCCTGGATAATGGGACATAGTTTAAAACTGGTTTAGATAACAAGATTTAGTAGAAGTCATGCCTTTAAAAGATATAGCTTAGATTTAAAATTGTCGTTTAGTTAAGAGTTGTCAGGACCCCCTGGATAATGGGAACTAACTTTCAAATTCTTAATAATATTTGGTAATATGATTTAGTTTTACAATCACATATGTCCCCAACTACCAAACTGGGGCAGAAATTTTTCTTTGCTTTTGTCTATTTTGTTGAAATCAGGAGCCCACCTGGAGAACAAGGGAATACAGTTGAAGTATCAGCAATCAGGCGTCCACCTGGAGAACAAGGAACAACAATTCAAGTTTCAGCAATCAGACGTCCACCTGGAGAACAAGGAACAATAGTTGAAGTTTCAGCAATCAGGCGTCCACCTGGAGAACAAGGAACAACAGTTGAAGTATCAGCAATCAGGAGCCCACCTGGAGAACAAGGGAATACATTTCGAGTTTCAGCAATCAGGAGCCCACCTGGAGAACAAGGGAATACATTTCAAGTCGCAACAATCAGGAGCCCACCTGGAGAACAAGGGAATACAATTCAAGTTGCAACAATCAGGAGCCCACCTGGAGAACAAGGGAATACATTTCGAGTCGCAACAATCAGGAGCCCACCTGGAGAACAAGGGAATACAACTCAAGTTCAGCAATCAGGAGCCCACTTAGAGAACAAGGGAATACATTTCGAGTCGCAACAATCAGGAGCCCACCTGGAGAACAAGGGAATACAATTCAAGTTTCAGCAATCAGGCGTCCACCTGGAGAACAAGGAACAACAATTCAAGTTTCGGCAATCAGGAGCCCACCTGGAAAATAAGGGAATACAACTCAAGTTTCAACAATCAGGAGCCCACCTGGAGAACAAGGGAATACAACTCAAGTTTCAGCAATCAGGAGCCCACCTGGAGAACAAGGGAATACATTTCGAGTCACAACAATCAGGAGCCCACCTAGAGAACAAGGGAATACAATTCAAAATTCGAGTAGTCAGGAGCCCGCCTGGAGAACAAGGGAATGCAATTCAAATTTCAAATAATCAGGAGCCCGCTTTGAGAACAGAGGAAAGGAAACAATAGTCAAAGGAAGACATTTAAAGGGTTAGCAGTCAGGAGCCCGCCTGAAGAATGGAATGGTGTTATATTTTTAAGGAGTTGTTGAAGTCAGGAGCCCGCCTGGAGAATAGAGGTGTTATATTGAAGTCAGGAGCCCGCCTGGAGAATGGAGGTGCTATATTTTAAGAAGTAATTGTTGTTGAAGTCAGTAAAGCAGCGGGAAACAACAAAAATCCCCAGCAGAGGAAGGCAGTTCAAGATTCAAAGGAAAATAACGCGAAGGAAATAAACAGTTCGAGATTGGCGATCAAGGGAGAATACAAGGCAAGTCAGAAGTAAAAGCAACATCAGAGGAAACACAAGGCAACGAGGCAACACCAGTCACATGACCAAGTTTGAGAATAAAATTTTGTAATGCATAGATCATAGCTTAGTATAACTTCTTTATCTTTCATCAAGGTGTAATAAGGAGGTCAGTAAGAGGTAACATCAACAGCAACAGCAGTAACAGCGAAAAGGCAGTCCCATGGTAGTCCCAGCTACCCAAAAACTTCCCGAACTACATTGACCTGATTCCTTTATAGCCAAGGATATGTAGGAAACCTTTGAAGCAGAGGTTCGGTCAAATCTTTCAAAAAATGCTTCCTACGGAGTATTTAAACAGGCAAAAATCGCTCGTATCCGCTCACTTTATCTTTGCACGAAAACTCTTCGTGTTTCCGGACAAAGAGGGACAGCTGTGAGCACGTGATTTTTGCCTCATACAAATTACTCCAAAATAATTCCCAAAATTAGGTCTTTTCTTTAATTATGTGTTATTTTTAGAAAATATTGTGCGATTTTCCTGTTTGTTTTCATAGATCTGTGTACATGTTTAATTTTATTAATGCATTAAAAATACAAAAAAATATAGCATTTGCATTTAGGATTGGATTTTTATATTTTGGAATTAATTAATAATTAGGTGTTTTACAAAAAATGAAAATTCACAAAAAATAACATATTATTTGTATTTTGGTCAAATTGTGTGATTTTCTTTTAATTTAAGTGTTTAATTGTTTGTGATGGGTGTTATTTAAAGTTAATTGATATTTTTTTTAACTTAGGTCTTCTATAATTTAATTTAGGATCTTTAAGTTTAATTTTTGAGAGAAAAAGAAGAAAAGTAAAGAAAAAGAGTTGATAAAAAAAAAGAGGAAATCAAATTTGGGCCAGAAGATCCTCAAGCCCAAACAAAATCCGTCCAAACCCACGCCAAACCAGCCCAGACCCGTCTACCATACCTGGTCCACCCCCACCAGAACTAAACAACATCGTTTGGACACATTTCAATCTGGACCGTTGATCTCAGCCGATCAAACGGTCCCAAAGCTTTGACCAAACCCGACCCCCACCCGTCACTCCAATACCCGGACCGCCCCAGTACTACTCCAAACGACACCGTTTGAGTTAAGTGAACTGATCTGGACCCTCGATCTCTCTTGATCGAACGGCCAAGATCAAACCACCCCCCCCCCACTATATAAATGAAATCTCATACCCAGCCCCCCCCCAGTCCAAACCCCTGTTCATCATCGTCTCTCAGAGACGAAGCCCTTCCCCAAACCCTAGCCGCCATGGCATCCCTTCGCCTGAAACCCGGCGGCAACGACGCTGTCGGCCACCAAAATAACACCCCTGAACCTCCTAACCACCCCCAATCCAAATCCCTTACCCGTTTTTCTTGAATCAGACTCCAGCTTCTCGAATCTTCAATTGAAGATTCGAGCAAACTTGAAACCCACCCCAACCAGTCCCAAACTCACACCAAGGCACCCCCAGACCACCCTCGTTATGGATCTGTTAACTGTTTGCCTCGAATCAACCTCCAGCTTCTCGAATCTTCAATCGAAGATTCGAGCAAAACCTGGACCTACCCCAATCTACCTTGAACTCACACCCTGGCACCCCTTGACCTCCCTCATGACCAAACCACCGTTGGTTTGATTCGAACCTGGCAAGAAACACTCGAACCCCAAATCGAAACAAACAGAACCCTAGAAAAAACAAAACTGGTTTCTATCTGAATTTTAAGAGGTTTTAGGTGTTTAACTGACCTTAGTCGAAGTGTTCTCAGTTGAGAACACTCGATTAAGGTCCGTTTGACCTCAAAATAAGTTCAAATTTGAGTCGATTCAAGTCCGTCTGTTCTTTGTTCTATTTAAGGTATTTTTCCTGTTTTCTTTTATTCTATTTTCTGATGTTTTAAGTATTTGTTTATGTGTTTGTATGGTTATATTAATTTTTCAGTTTTGTCGATTGTTATGTTCTTATCCCTCAGACCTTTTTATTTGGTCAAATTTGTTTCTGTTCTTTGTTGTGAATAATTATAGGTTGTGTAATCGATTCGAATAAGTTCGTCGATTAATTGTTTTATTATAAACCTCTGTTCTTGTCAATACCGATTGAAATTGCCTGATTATCTATTTTCAGATTGATTGTTATCAATTGTTATAGGTAATCGGTTAATTAGTTTTCGTCGATTAATTTGTTCTTGTTTGTAAACCAATAAGTTCGTCAAATGGTTGTTGTGTATGCTTGATCTATGGACACTAAGCTTCAGGGCATTGTCAGTAGGCTGACAATGAACCTGCATTCATGTGCATTTTGATTCAGTTTTCAATTTCAGTTTAAATGATTCTGTTGAGTTCTGTGTGGTGATCTAAATTCAGTTCATTTGTTTCAATAGGAATTCAACCTTAGTAATTTAGCTGCCAATAAGTTTGGTTATAGCTGTTAGTCACATTTAGTTTTTAAATCTTTGTTAGCTTGAACAGATTTCAGAATTAAAAGTTTTAATACAGTTGAATAACTGTATTAGGGGCAGTAATATTAAGGGGTTTCAGAGGTGATTTGGAAATGAAACAGTTAGGATAATATTTTAATGTTAGTGTTTTGTTAGTGGAATATTAATGTCTTTAGATTAATATGGTAATGGGGAACAAAAGGGAATGGGGGCTGAAAATAAGGAAAAGTTTTCCTTAGTGGGTTTTAAGTGGAAAAAATTCAGATTTTAGTGGGAAAAGGGGTCGGGCAGTAGGTTTAAAAGGTAAGGCATGTCTGTATAAGAGAGGATAGACATTCAGAGAGAGGGAGGCATTCGGAAAAAAAGAAAAACATTCAGAAAATACTGGAAAGGATACAAAATATTACTGTTCCATTAAAATTTCTGAAATTCTTAAGGCTTTTCATTTCTGAAATAATTCCTGAATAATTATATGTTAAAAATGATTTGAACTTGTTGGTTTTCAAGTGTTTGGTTCAAGTGTTGGCTGCATTTTTTGATGAACTGATCATCATTTGATCTTTCTACTGGTTTGAATTTGGCTCAAAAATTGGTTTTCCTTGGTGTATTTCTGCTGATGGGTCTTGTTGTTGCTACTGCTGAATCTTACCCCTTCTTACTATCATTTCTAGGTATATGTTTTTAGACTTATCTCATACAAGGTTTCGATATCGCAAGGAAATGAAATCCGGAGTTCCAAATATGTCCTCTGCCCATTTAAATCTATTAGTTTAAGTTTCAGTTTTTTTTTTTTTAGTTAATTAACATATCATATGCTCAACATGGGAGCTATTAGCCAACTGGCCTCTGTTGAAGTTAGTATAAGCTCTGCAGTAATTTTACTTATTTCTGAAGCTAATTGGTTATAGCTGCTTTTGAACTGTTGAGATGGGGAACTTGGTAAAACGTTGGCCTTTTAATCTCATTAGAAGAGTTTAATTCTGTCTTTAATTCAAGTTTTAGTTTGAACATGTTTGCGTTTGAATGTTAGTCAGTGATAATGCTTCTAGAGGTTAAGTTTGGTTTAAAATAGATATGGGATTCGATTTTGGTCGAATATTCTGTAATCTAAAACCAACATTGTGTAAATGGACCTGGTCATAATGTTAAAATCTGTTTAAAAAGTCAGGACAGCATGTTTGCTTAGTTAGGTCAGTAATGGAGTTCTATATATAATTTTGGGTAGTCATTTGCTTAATTAGATATTGAATGATCAAATATCACTAGATATGGTAGCTTCTGCGTAAGAGCAACGTGATTAGTTGCGTTGTTGCGAAATTGAAATGGCTAAATTCCATTCCCTTTTGTTAATCGTTGAAATTGGAGTGTAATTCTGCTTTCATAATCAAACCATTATTAGGTTTGATTCGTTTGGCTTTTAAGTTTGAATGGAAATCTGAAGTATGTTGAATTACGATCCTCCAGTTCTACTGCAATGGATTTGTCGTAATTTCGAAATTTGGTTGATATATGTTTGTTTAAGTTTTTTTGATGGCTATTCTCTTTTAAGAGCTTTAGATATAAACTAGCAATCATTTTAAGCCAGCAATAATTGGCGGATTTGTATTGTTCTCTTGGTACGTAAATAAATACAATTTGCCTCCTCTGTATTTATTTAATCATTTGCTAGTATTCATAATTTTGCTATAATATCATGTAGCGTCTATCTTTAGTTGGAAAATAAGTTATTTGAAAAAATGTGAATTTCGTTAAATTGAATTCCCATTGCTTTACTAATCGATAGGCTGCTTGGTTAGCATTTACTTTGGTTAGGCCATTTGTTAACCTTAGGAAGATACAAAATTAGATTGGGATTAAAACAAATATGATCTATTGGTTCGAGCCATTTCGTATAGGCATTGGTAAAGCAACTAAGTCATAAAGCTAGCATATTTTTCCCATTTAGCAAAATAATCACTTATGAACATCCTTAGTTCGTTTTGGCTGAGTAAAACAACTCGAGGTGTGCCATGTTGAATAAAATCCCAAAACTCATGGCCCTCATTTAATTAGTTTTAACTCTTTAGAAATTGAGATTTGCCATTTTGTTGAATAATCTATGGCCCTCAGATAATTAATACTAACTCTTTTATAATCGGGATGCTCCGTGCCAAATATAAATGACAAATGCGTGGCCCTCATATAATTATTTCTTTCAAAAATACTTAAAATTTGAAGTGTGCCATTTAGCTAATTTTCAGGGCCCTCGCAAAGTTAATAACGCGTTAGTTGCTTTAGGCACGTTTAATATACTGTCGTGGTTATGGACACGTTCGCGTGACATGATTACAATTCTAAAGATAATTCGGAGTATGCGTTCACGCAACTTCGAACAAATCTTCTCAATAAAAAAATGGGTTTTCAGAGGTTATTAAATTAAATTATCTCATATAGTCCGAGGTGCGCCGCCTACCATTTAATCATATAAAAAATGACAAATGTTCGTAGTTTGTTTTAAGCACGCGCAACTTCGGCCAAATTCGTTTTTATAATAAAAAATGTTATTAATTTAATTATGTACACGTACGCATGACATGATTCCTTACATACCAAAAAAAAAAAACGAATATACGTACGCGTGATTCGTTTCAAGACAATTCTATAATTACAAATAATCAAGCTAAAAGCGGTAATAAAAGTTAAAAATACGCAATAAGTTTAAAATGTGTAATAAGTCAGATAATTAGGCCAAATATAAATTGTTAAGCGACCGTGCTAGAACCACGGAATTCGGGAGTGCCTAACACCTTCTCCCGGGATAACAGAATTCCTTACTCGGATTTCTAGTTCGCGGACTGTTAAACAGAGTCATATTTTCCTCGATTCGGGATTCAATCGGTGACTTGGGACACCATAAATCTCCCAAGTGGCGATTCTGAATTTTTTAACATAAATCCCGTTTCGATTGTCCTTTAATTAGAAAAACTCCCTTATACACCCCTTTCCCGGGGTGAAAGAAAAAAGGAGGTGTGACAACGTCCCTTTTGTCGGGGGCACTATATTCGTGTTATGATTGTAGGTGGATCCATAGCAGGTACTCCAGTCCACCGACCGTAGCTCCCCTTCACTTTTAGCTAGAAGCATTGGTGAGCCTTTTTCCTCCCGGGGCCTTGCGTAGCTCATACCGCTTTTTATTTCGGAACCTTGTTTTGGTTTTTGGTGTAAGGTATAGCCGGAGCCTTGTTACCGGCAAGTATTGTATCACTCTTTTGTATCCCTAGAGGCTCCGTAGACAGGAAATGTGGGGTATGTACTTATGTATTTTGGGCAGTATAACTTGTAAACCACATTAAGTAACTATGTATACAATGTAAATCTCGTAAGAATGTGTTTAAATTTATAAATGGCTATTTCACTTGGTTAATGGGAAATGGAAACGCGGGGTAACACGTGGAATAGGAAAGGCACCTAGGTCCGCTTGGCTGGGGCTGCCCGGTCGAGCGCCGGTCGTGCCCCTTGGTTTTAGGGCGTGACAAAAGCTAGGCAAGCCGAGTGTTACAAATTTTATTACCCTTTTTCCTTAACCTTTTAACAATTTCAAATGAACATGTGATCAATAGTTGAATGATAATAGTAATAAAAGAAATGCGGAAAACGAAATCTGATAATTTAACTAAATACTAGTACGAAAATCCAAAATACAACTCTAACCAGAACTGGTATCACAATGTCACGGACCATCTACGAATACTACAAACAATGGTCTGAATAGAAAAATACAAGTCTGTCTCTAATATAAATAAAAACAGAATGGAAAGGATAGAAGGGGATGCCAAGGCCTGCGAACGTCTGTAGGACTACCTCGGGTCTCCGCTGGACTGAAGGTAGCAACCTCGCTATGGTCCAGAAGCTCTAGTACCGGTATCTGCACATAGTGCAGAGTGTAGTATCAGCACAACCGAACCCATGTGTTGGTAAGTGTCAAGCCTAACCTCAGCGAAGTAGTGACAAGGCTAGGACAAGACTACCAAATAAACCTGTGCAGTTAAAACATATACGGAAAATAATAATAAGGGAAGCTAGTAGCTAAAGATGGGAATGGGGAACATGCTGCGGGGAATATCAAGTATTAACAAAATTTTAGTAGAGGAGCATAAAGAACACCATAATTTCATATCAACAAGAATAAGGAAAACAGTAACGAATCAATATTCACTTTTATTCTTTATTGTTGCGGCGTGCAACTCTATCCCAGTCATATAATATTGTTACGACGTGCAACCCGATCTAATATAATGTTGTTGCGGTGTGTAACTCGATCCAAATCATATGATACTGTTGCGGCGTGCAACCCGACCCCACATGTCCTCCCTTATTACTCCTTGTTGCGGCGTGCAACCCGATCCCATATAATATTATTGTGGCGTGCAAGCCAATCCCAATATACAAATCAACACCAATTACAAAGAATCCCGACAAGGGAACAATAATATAACAACAATATCCCGGCAAGGGAAACAATATCACAAGAAATAACATCCTGGCAAGGGAAACAATATCATAAACACTAACTTCCTAGCAAGGGAATCAACTATAACTAATCCAGTTTCAACAGTTAATTCACAAGATAAACCTCAACCCGAGTCAATACTTGACAATTGACAATTACTAATAATTCATCGTGAATCTTGTGCCACGGTTGCTAACCATCCAATTAAGCATGATCAATACATAATAAAATCACAACAAATCCAATTATAAGACTCACGGGTATGCTTGACACCAACATATAGATACTCGTCACCTCACCTATGCGTCGTACTCGACACTAACACATAGCAAATAAGATACAATACTTATTCCCTCAAGCTAAGGTTAGGCCAAACATTTACCTAAATGTCACGAACACAATCAAGCCTCAACTACCGGTTTACCTCTCGATTCGACTTCCAATTCGCTTGAATCTAGTCACAATTTACTTAACGATATCAATAAATGTTAAATAAACCAATTCTAATGCATGAAAATAGGTTTTCTAATAATTTTCCCAAAAAGTCAAAATCGACCCTGGGCCCACTTGGTCAAAACTCGAGGTTCGGACCAAAATCCGATCATCCATTCACCCACGAACTCAAACATATAATTTGTTTTGAAATCGGACCTCAAATCAAGGTTCAAATCCCCAAAATTTAAAAATCCTAAGTTCTACCCAAAATCACCCAATTTCCCATGAAAATCCCTTGATTTTGAAATGAAATCATGTAAAAAGATGGATTAAATTGAAAGAAGTGAGTTAGAAATGACTTACTAATGATTTGAAAGAGTTTGTGCCCTTGAAAAATCGCCCAAAGATGTTTTAGGGTTTGAAAAGTTGGAAAAATGAAGAGAAATCCGTCTAAGTTATAATTTACACAGGTGCAGATGTTGCAATTGCAACCAGGGGTTCGCATTTGCGAACCTTTTGAAAATCTGCTATCTTCGCAAATGCGAAGAAACTGTCGCATTTGCGACCCCCTGAAAAATCCTGTCATTTTCGCAACTGCGAAGGAAGAATCGCATTTGCGATAGGTGGGCTTCGCAATTCCAACAAATGCTCGCATTTGCGAAGAGGGACTGCCCAGGCTTGGTTCACATTTGCGACGCCTTGGTCGCATTTCCCAAGCCTGAGAACTTTGCATTTGCAAAGCCTGATCTTGCAATTGCGAGATCAGAGGCCTGGGCAAAAATACCAGATACCAGCTGAAACTTCCTAAGTCCAAATACACTCCTTGGCCTATCCAAAACTCACCCGAGCCTTCGGGCTCCAAACCAAACATGCACGCAAGTCCAAAAACATCATACGGACTTGCCGGTGTGATTAAATCATCAAAATAACATCAACAGCTATAAATTAAACCTCAAATTTATGAAATCACTCAAGAACATTGAAATTTCTATTTTCTCCTCTATAGGTCCGTTTTATACTAAACGAACTCCGATTCTTACCAAATTCCACATACTCAATTAAATTATTATTTTAAACTTGTACCGGGGTCCGAAACCAAGATAAGGGCCCGATACCATCAAGAATTGCATCAATTCACTTCTAAAAACCTTTATATTTTCCAGCAAATAATTTTTTAAAAATTCTTTTCTCGGGCTTGGCACCTCGGGATTCAATTCCGGGCATACGCCTAAGTCCCATATTTTACTACAGACCCTACGGGACCGTTGGATTATGGGTCCGGGTCCATTTACCAAGAATGTTGACCAAAGTCAACTTTAATCAATTTTAAAGGCCAATTTCCTTATTTTACTTATATTTCAAATAAAAGCTTTTCGGAAAATGCGCCCGGATTGCGCACGCAAAGTAAAGTGAGACTAATATAGGTTTTTAAGGTCTCGGAGCATAGAATTTACTTTTAAAACAAGCGATGACCTTTTGGGTCATCACAGATATCCCTGAATGTAAGAGTTCTATCGGTTGATCCACTAGTTGTGCATGACGCTGAAGTTTATCACATTTTTATACAAAAATCTTTGCATCTTGCTCCATCCAGGGCAAATACTATTGAACCCTTATTAGTTTAAGAACCAACAAGTCTGCACCGGAGTGGTTCCCACATACTCCTTTGTGAACTTCCTCCATCACATAATCTGCCTCCGATGTCCCTAAACAAAAAGCCAATGGACCTTGAAATACTCCTGTACAATTGACAGCCAGCAAGACAATTACGAGCTACTTTAGTTCATAGTATCCGGAATGCTTTTGGATCTTCAGGAAATTTGTCATATCCCAAATACTCTATAAACTCATTTCTCCAATCCCAAATTAGGTTGGTTGAATTAACTTCACAATATCTATCCAGATTCAAAACCGAATGCAGCAATTGAACGACCACACCAGAATCATTTCTTTTCATTTTCATGACCTCAAATTGGCCAATGTTTTTTCTTCCATGTTTTCTTCCCTCGGAATGTGTATAATCGACCATTCCCTGAACCGGGAATGCAATACTGGAACCTTACTCAAGTATTGTTGCATGCATTTCTCCTTGGTGTCGAAAATTCCGTACATTTGGTTCACTACTAACTTGGAGTCACACTTTATTTGATCACCTTGGAGTCTCGTCCCCAAGCTAATTCAAGTTCTGCAACCAAAGTCTCGTACTCGACTTCATTGTTTGTTAATGGCACCATTCTAATGGCTTGTCTCAGGGTTTCTCCCAAATGGGTGATTAATACTATCTCGAGACAGAAACCTTTTTATGTTGGAAGCTCCATCCATAAATAAGGTCCAAACACCTAATACAGTTCCCGGTACTAGCACTGTTTTTTTATCAGCTAAAGGCATCAGCCTAGACTGAAGTCAACCACAAAGTCCTTCAAAAGTTGTGATTGATTGCAGTCCTAGGTTTGTATTCATTGTCGAATTCACTAACTTCGATTTCCTATTTAGCCAATTGACCCGATAGTTCAGGTTTATGAAGGACATTCCTCAAGGGAAAGGTTTTCACAACTGCTACAGGATGATAAGAAAATAAGGCCTAAGCTTTCGAGAGGCGAATATGAGAGCAAGAGCCAATTTGTCAAGGTGTGGATAACGTGTCTCTGTTCCCGATAAAATTTTACTAACATAATAAATAGAAAATTGCGAACCTCCTTTCTCCTAGGACCAAAAAAACACTTACCGCTACTTCTGAGATCGTTGGATGAACTAACAATTTCTCACCTTCCATCGGTTTTGATAGCAATGGAGGGCTAGACAAGTAACTTTTTAGATCTTTCAATGCATGTTGGCGTTTCGGAGTCCCCGCAAAATCGTTCTTATTTTTCAAAATCGAAAAGAAATGATGGCATTTCTTGGAAGACCTTAGAGATGAACCTGCTTAGAGCCGCCAACCTTCCAGTCAACCTTTATACTTCCTTCACACTTGTTAATTGGTCTGGGATATCCTCGATGGCTTTGATATTATCGGGGTTTACTTCGATTCCTCTCTAAGATACCAAAAATCACAAGAACTTACTGGAACCAACTACGAAGGCGCATTTCTCCGGGTTGAGCTTCATGTTGCATTTTCTCATAATGTCGAATATTTCTTGGAAATGATTCAAATTATCTCCTGCAATATATAACAAATTTTTTTATAAATCAGGTTTTTCCTTAATCTTCCGGGTGCATCCTAATTTGATTATACCCGGAATATGCAGCAAGAAAACTCATTAACTCATGCTCTGTCATAGCATCAATCATTTGATCAATGTTTTACAATGGGAAAGAGTCCTTAGGGTATGCCTAGTTTAATCTTTGTAATCCACACACATCCTAAATTTATACTCTTTTTAGGTACTACCACTACGTGAGCTAGCTAATCCAGGTAATTTACCCCTCGAATTGAACTTATATTTAGTAATCAAATTATCTCTTTCTTGACAAACGTATTTCTAACCTCTGCAATCAGTCGTTTCTTCTACCTTATTGGAGGGAAGTTAGGATCAAAACTCAGCTTGTTGACAACCACCTCCAATGGAATACCTGTTATATCTGAATGCAACCATGCAAAGCAATCTACGTTAGCTTTTAGAAAATCAATAATTTTTAACTTGACTTTGGGACTCAACCTCGTTCCTAAGTGAAATTTTCTTTCTAAGAACTCCTCGAACAAGGACACTTGTTCAAGCTCTTCAGTGATCTATTTGGTCCCATCTACCCGGTACCTGATAAGGATCCGATAACTCCTCTTCTCCATCATCTTTAACTATGTTGGAAGAGGGAACCGACTCCTATAGTTGCTATTTGCTTATCTCTTTGCCTTTGCTAGTGGACAAGGTAATTGTGTTCATCTCTCTTGCAGCTGGTTGATCTCCTCAGATATGCTTGATCCCTTCTGGCGTGGGAAATTAAAATAGCTGATAATATGTTGATGGTACAACCTTCATTTCATGTATCCAAGTCCATTCAAGGATCACGTTGTACCCCATATCACCATCTATCACTTTGAACAGAGTGGTTTTCCTTACGCCTTCGGCATGCGTGGACAGCAATATCTCTCCCCGGGTCGTAACACTTGTTAAGTTGAACCCAACTAAATGCTTTGTTGCCGGAACTATGTTTCCGGTTTAACTTTGCTTGCTCCAAAACTCTACATTGTATGATGTTGGCTAAACTTCCTAGATCAACCAATACACGTTTAATTTTGAAATGTGAAATATTAAGAGAAATTACCATGGCATTGTTGTGCAGTAGGAGAAGTCCATCAACATCCTCTTCTGTAAAGGTGATGGCATCTTCTAAAACTTCTCGTATCCTCTTGCCATGAGTTTCCAATATCTTTGTCTTCTTTACTGCCAAAAATGTCACCCTATTTACTTCGTCTCCACCAAAGATCATGTTTATCATCACGTGAGGTGAACCTGTATCTGATTTTTATGGTTCTGCAACATTTCTATTTTTCCCATGGTTATTCTTGCACCAATCACTTAAAAATTCACTAAGGCAACCATTCTTCAACAACGTTGCCATCACTTCACGAAGGTGCCGATAGTCCCCAGCCTGTGACCATGTGTGATCACGCCCAACTATGTCTTATAAAAAGGACCCTGCGGACGTTGCAAATATAACCTGAGTATTCTGCCCAGAGTCGAATCCACAGAGAGTTAACCTATCAATCACTATCTTTAGACCCACTAAACTCTTGAGAACCAATTTCCCCAAACGTTTGAATCACAGTTGATGGTGTCTTTAATAACTAAAATTGCAAGTAAATAAACAGCTGTAAACTAAGGATGCTAAGGTTGTAAACAATAATGAGAAAACGCTAAGGTAATGACTTCCCCTATTGATGGAATCCCTTCAGTTTATGCTTCATACAAATTGACCAACACCTCTCTATCAATCATGAACGCTCATCTTACCGTAAATCTTTCCCGAGTAATCATAGTAATATACTCAATGCACTCTCCCGAGATACACTCGCTAGCTCCAATTAACACGGTTCACTTTAGATTGCACTCAAGGCTTCGTTATCCCTAATCCTGCCTTTAAACCCGCAGTTATAGATCCCTCTTATACTTTGGGAGTGGTGTTGTTCAACAATAACCTAAATATGCACTCTCTCCCGAGTTATGCACACTAAATAGGCACAGCTAATTGAGGATCCTGTCAATTAACTACAACATACACAAAGTTGAACAAATAAAGATTGAGACTAGCAATTTGTATTCACATAAACAAGAAGTTCATCCCCCAATAGGTTCCATCAAAACCTTAGACAAAGGATTTAGCTACTCATAACTATGGGTAAACAAACTAAAACAATATTCATCATAAAACTTGCAAGAAAAATCAAAGAAAAGAAGAAAGATGTTTTGGGTGATCTCTCACAATTGTTTTTTTCTTGCCAAAATACTCTCCCAATCTATACATTCCTCTCTTGGGCGAGGTCTAGTGTTTAAAATAGGATTTTGGGCTAAAAATCCCGTGTTTTACACTTTGTCTGCAGCCATCTTCTGCCGCGGTTCTGCCGCGGTTGCGGTGAAACCGCGACAGTACTCTTTCAGTTCTGACTTGAGCTGTTTCGCATGGTTTACTTGACGAAATTTTACGATCGGCATCTTTTTCTCCATATTTGATCCCAAAAGTACTCCATAGCCTTCTCTGGTCATATATAACCTGCAAAGCATGAAAAACACTAATAATAGCATTTTGTTATCACTTTTATCATCCAAACTATACAAGAAGGTGGTTATTTAGGTCCTAATTATAGTTAAATTCACTTATTATCAACACCCCACACTTAAACCTTTGTTTGTCCTCAAGCAAGTTAAACCACACTTCTAGGCCTAATCATTCGATGCATTACCCAATTTTTTATGCCACACCCACCATTATGAAGGAACAACCTAAGCAGTGCAACAGTCACACCTCAGATGAAGACTCTAACACCATGACACACTCATGCTCACTCCAGTTACTCTAACAGAGGTGAAAACTCACTTTTTCTTCCTGAGTCACATGCCCTCACATCTTAATTCTGAGAAGTTCCACACACATAAAATTCAAGCAACAAGGAACCAAAGATAGGCAGAATTCACTCACTCTCAGCAAAGAATATTCACATGCCACACAGACACACCATAAGCTTGCCCCTAGTGTAGTACTCTACTAATCGAGCTATTCAGTCAAAGATCAATAGGTCTTTATTTGGTTGTAATGTAGGCTAAGGGACGGGTAGGATATATTTGGATAGAGTGACTAACCTCCCTAATCACTTTTAATACACACTTCCTTTTATTTCAATTTACATGCTCCGCCCACTCGTTCTTCCACATTTTAGTTCATAGGTGACCCCCACTTTTCTTTAGGTGCAACTGTTTTTTTTTCTTTACAAATCCATTTGTTTTCTTCATTTTTTTTCTTCTTTCTTTTACAAATCCATTGCACCATTCGAGTATTTCTTTCCTGATTCCCCCCTTTTCCTACTTCCTTACCACCCCACACTTTGACTTTTGTATGTTCTTTAGTAATTCAAGTGCTTCTAGAAGGTACAGGTTCAAACAGTCAAACTATTCAAACACAGGGATATAGGTCATTATAGGGTTATCAAAGAACAGGCTTCAGGCTCAAAGGGGTTAACTATGGCAATATATACAGGTGGATTCATAATTATACAGGCTACACAAAGAAATGCCTCAATCATCTCTAAAACCAAATAGCTTCTATTTCACTTTGCAAACACACAGGGCAAGTTCTAGGTATCACATGCAAGCACAGAATACAAGTAATAGCTCACACACACTTGGTATGTAACTCATTCTGAATCAGTTTATCAACACACTCATACGAGAGTTCAAGCAAGACAGGATGTGCAAAATTAAGGCATAGATTTACGAGTCTACAAACGAGCCTAGACGTCGCACCCTCATGTTCATTTTTGTTATTCTAAGGTGTGTACATCAAGGGTTGCATTCTAGACTTCACCCATTTTGGTCCTAAAACTACAAACGAAAAATCTACCTAACCCGGTTCAAGGAAAGACCTTGGAAAATAACCGTGGTCAAAATAAAAACCAAGGGAAAATTACTACACTACCTAAAAAAGAAAATAAAATAAAGAAACTACATGGACTACTTCCCTCAAGAGTACTGTCCAAGTGGTCCGTCCTCAGGAAGAGTCCTCTACTTTTTTTTTTAAATCCGACTTTGACCCTCAAGAGATCCGTCGACAAGTATCCGACGTTGGGCCAAGTCAGTTACTTCTAATGTGAGTACAGTCAATTATACACAACAACACCAATCAAATACTACAACATACACCATGTCTATATACACTACAATACGTTACCCGAGCAAGTCTCCCACCCCACACTTAAAAATTATGACATGTCCCCATGTCATATCAAAAATAACGAGCAGAAGGGTAAGAAGACTTCCCTGAGCCTTAATCAGAGTCGGAGACGGTGCTGGGGTTCACATGGCAAGCTCTCCCCAAAGCACGGAACCAGGACATAAACCGTCTCTCAGACTTCGCCTGCCGCTGAGACATGGCATCCATACGCGTGTGTAGGCCCTCCGCCGAGGTGCGAAGATCCGCGACCTCTTCCTCCATAGTACGCAACATAGGCTGGATGGACTGTGATCTGGATAAGCCTGCCCTAGCATGGGGGCACCGAGAGGGTTCGGCACTGTCATAGGATCTCCTGGATAGTGCCATGGGAATCGGGTCATCATCCTCATCATCAATCTGAATAGTGGTGCGTGCACCCCTGCCCACTCTAATGCCCGAAGCTTTGAAAGCTGCTTTAGGGGGCAACTCTCCATCAGTAGGATTGGTGGGGACATTCTTCAGCAGGCACAATGTAGTCACCAGGGAGGGGAAGTAGAATCCCTTTGACCTCAGCGGGGACTGTATGATCATTTCATCACCAATAAGTCTTGCCGCATCAAAATCTTTCTTTGTGACAAAGTACCACGTCAAGAGGGCTCTTTGGAAGTTCACGTCAGTCATGTTACCTGAGGGTAAGTACCGGCTGCAAATGACAATGAGCCAACACTTAGCCAAATGGGTGAATGAATTGGAGTTCAGAGTGATATGGTCACGTATCCAGATTGGTTGCCCCCCTTCGTAGAGTGCATCAGTCATAATATCCCAAGTGACTCCTGGTGTGTCCTGGTAATAGTCGACGTGACCAGTAAACTGGGGGCAGCCGCAACACCTGTTGAATAGTTTCAACTGAGGCATCTACCCATTTGCATCGCACAGTCACCTCCCGCAACGTATGTGATGGGCAGTTTGAGTAGAACTCTCTTACAAGAATCATGTTCACCATTTCAGGTACATCAAATAAGAACTCCATTTCCCACCGCCGGATTTCCTCATACATCTCCTTTTTTTCTGCACGGAGGGCTGCCCTGTCAATCGGAATCTCAGGGATGAAGCTCTTTGAGGCCTTGGCATGAAAGTCGTCCTCTGCCAATTCTGATTCAAACCTTGAGGCATCATATGTAGGTTGTTGGGACGTGTCTGCCGATCTCTTTTGCTTCTTACGAGCCATATGACCTGCAAAGAATACAAGAGAACCATCAAATATATCCTACATGTGCCAGGCGTATGGTTACTCAGACTTCACCACCCGATGGCACCAAATAATGTCCCCCATTTATTCCATTCATACACTATGCCAAACCCCCAACTAGTGAGGTGTTCCAGGTTACAACCTCCACAATGGCCCCACAACTTTCTTATAAATTCGGGCATACAACACCCCACACTTACTCCCTCAAGTGAATCACGTTAAATATAACACCACCATTCACCAAATACAACACCACCACAACCTAGGATAGGCACAAAATGCCTCAAAATAGCACCACAAGCCCCAAATTTTTCGGCTAAAAAAGGCCCTCCACCAAACTACACCGCAAAAATTATTTCTAGGCCTCCAAATCATCGAAACAACCCCCACAATCGAAGTATAAGAAAGACCCAACCATTTTAGCACCAAACAAATCCACAAGAAGCAAATACAACAATAAAAACAGGAAAGAAGCAAAAATTGAAAGAAAATCTACACTATTCCTACCTAGGGTTTAACTAAACTAGTTTAGACTAAATTACACTAATTAGAAGAAGAAATAGAATCAAAAAGAAGAGAACACTTACTTGATAAAGGTTGGAAGGGGTGGGTAGTGGTGAGAGGAGGTGTGGAGAAGATAACAATGGCGGTTTTTTGGGAGTGAGGGAGGGATTTGAGAGAGAAAGAGAAGAGAGGATTTGGGTTTTATTTTTTTTGGGGGGGGGGGCGTTCTGTTTCTGAATAGGGAGGGGGGATAATTGTTTTGGGGTGGGTGCAGGGTTAGGTGAATTAGAAAGGTGGGGTGAATTAAAAAATTTCTGCATACCTGGGCCCGATGGGGTCTGCCGCGGTTCTGCCGCGGTCGCGGTGGAAACACGGTGAAAGAAATTCAGAGGGGGTCTCTGACAGCAGTTTGACCGCGGTCGCGGTGGAACCCCGGTCGCGGTGGAACTGCGGTCTGGGCAATTGTCTGATTTTTTTTTGTTTTGTTTTTTTTTTCATATAATGTGTTACACTTACAACAATTTCGTGGGTTGCCTCCCACGCAGCTCCTGATTTAACGTCGCAGGACGACGCAGGATGTGCGCATTTAAGGCTCGCTCGACCTTTGTGGTTCAGTCAGGTGCAGCTCAGACACTTCCTTTTTCTCGCTCATGCCCACATATGGCTTTAATCTTTGACCATTGACTCTGAATGTACGAGATTCATTCTCTGTGGCAATCTCAACAGCTCCTGAAGGGAAAACTTCAACTACTCAAAATGGTCCAGACCATCGTGACTTAAGTTTACCTGGGAACAGATGTAGTCTTGAGTTGTATAGCAATACCATGTCCCCGGGTTTGAAATTTCTCTCAACAATGTTCTGGTCGTGCAGCCTCTTCATTCTCTCCTTGTACAATTTTGTGCTCTCAAAAGCAAGATATCTGAACTCCTCGAGCTCATGCAATTCAGTGACTCTTGACGTGCCCGTAGCTTCCATGTCTAAGTTCAGCTGTTTCAATGCCCACAACGCTTTATGTTCAAGTTCCACTGGCAGGTGGCAGGCCTTCCCAAACACCAACTTGTATGGTGACATACCAATTGGAGTTTTGAAGGCAGTTCTGTAAGCCCAGAGTGCATCATCTAGCTTCCTCGCCCAATCAGTTCTTGTGGCATTCACAGTTTTGGTTAACACACTCTTGATTTCTCTGTTGGACACTTCAACCTGTCCACTAGTTTGCGGGTGGTAAGGAGTAGCCACCTTGTGGCGCACATCGTACTTAGCAAGTAACTTTTCAAAGGCCCTGTTGTAGAAATGAGTGCCTCCATCACTGATAATTGCTCGTGGTGTCCCAAAGCGGGTGAATATGTTCTTCTTTAGAAATCCCACCACCACTTTTGCATCATTGGTGGGTAACGCCGCAGCTTCCACCCATTTGGACACATAGTCTACAATAACAATAATGTACTTATTGCCATAGGAGCTGACGAAGGGACCCATGAAGTCAATCCCCCAGATGTCAAACGCTTCCACCTCTTGAATTGGGTTCATGGGCATCTCGTGGCGTCGGGAAATGTTCCCGGTCCGCTGACATTCATTTCAGCCCTTCACCCATAGGTGCGCATATTTAAACACTATTGGCCAGAAGAATCCAACCTCTAGCACCTTTGCCGTTGTCCTAACCCCTCCAAAGTGTCCACCATACGCTGATGCGTGACAAGCCTGCAAAACAGAAAATTGCTCTTTCTCGGGGACGCATCTCCGGATCATATTATCAAGACATATTCTAAACAGTTAAGGTTCATCCCAGTAATAGTGGAGGCTTTCACGAAAAAATCTTTTCCTTTGGACCGATGAAAGGTCGTGAGGAACTATACCACTGGCCAGGTAATTAGCAAAGTCTGCATACCATGGCGCTTCCTGATGAGTGGTGGCGAGCAGCTGCTCGTCTGGAAAAGTTTCCAGCATTTCCTCAACCTCAACTACATTTTCAGCTCCCTCAAGTCTAATAGATGATCAGCGACTTGATTCTCAGTGCCCTTACGGTCACAAATCTCAAGATCAAACTCTTGCAATAACAACACCCAACGAATCAGGCGTGGCTTGGATTCTTTCTTTTCTATTAAGTACCTGAGAGCTGCATGGTCAGTATATACAATTACCTTGGACCCTATCAGGTAGGATCGGAACTTGTCAAACACGAACACTACAGCCAATATCTCCTTTTCAGTCACAGTGTAGTTCAAATGGGCTCCACTGAGCGTTCTAGTAGCATAGTAGATTGGGTGCATCAGTTTGTCTTTTCGCTGGCCCAGCATTGCTCCCACTGCATAGTCACTGGCATCACACATTATTTCGAACGGTTGCTCCCAGTTGGGGGCAGCAATGATGGGTGTTGTGACCAGTCTCTTTTTCAACTCCTCAAATGCTACCCTGCAATCATCAGAAAACAAAAACGGGTAATTTTTTTCTAACAACTTACAGAGAGGGTTGGCGATTTTGGAGAAGTCTTTTATGAACCTCCGGTAAAAACTGGCATGTCCAAGGAAGCTTCTGATGGCTTTGACTGAAGTTGGTGGAGGCAGCTTTGCTATTACATCAACTTTCACGCGATCCACCTCTATTCCCTTGCTTGACACCCGGTGACCCAAGACTATGCCTTCTTGTACCATGAAATGGCACTTCTCCCAGTTCAGAACCAAGTTAGTCTCGATGCACCATTTCAGCACACGCGTCAGATTTATCAGGCACTCATCAAATGAATTCCCCACCACTGAGAAGTCATCCATGAACACCTCCATTATGTCCTCAACCATTTCAGTGAATATGGCCATCATGCACCGTTGGAATGTGGCAGGTGCGTTGCATAGGCCAAAGGGCATCCGTCTAAAGGTATAAATGCCATACGGGCATGTGAAGGAGGTCTTCTCTCTGTCCTCCGGTGCAATGGAGATTTGATTGTACCCTGAGTACCCATCCAGAAAACAAAAGTGTGACCTCCCTGCCAATCTGTCCAACATCTGATCAATGAAAGGAAGTGGGAAGTGGTCTTTCCGGGTGGCTAGATTCAACTTTCGATAGTCCATACAAATTCTCCAGCCTGTGATGGTTCTTGTTGAGATCAATTCAATGTTGTCATTTGTCACAACCGTCATGCCACCCTTTTTAGGAACACATTGCACTGGGCTCACCCAGCTGCTGTCAGATTTTGGGAAAATAATTCCCACATCCAACCACTTTATCAACTCCTTCTTCACCACTTCCTTCATGTTGGGGTTTAGCCTCATCTGATGTTCCCTGGAAGGTTTGTGCCCCTCTTCTAGCAGAATCTTGTGCATGTAGTAGGCGGGGCCGATCCCCTTAATGTCTGTCATGGTCCACCCCATGGCAGTTTTGCACTCCTTTAGTACCTGTAAAAGTTTTTGAACCTGCACATCTAACAAACTAGATGAGATAATAACAGGTAATGTGGAGTCAGGTCCCAGAAATTCATACCTGAGGTGGGCTGGCAATGGCTTTAACTCCAGCTTTGGTGGTTCTTCAATGGATGGCTTAGCTGGAGGAGTTTCTCTCTTTTCTAAGTGCAAGGGCTCAAACTCTAGATTTCTCTCCCAGAACCCTCTACCTTCCAATGCCAACACCCATTCCGCCAAATCCTCACTATTCACTTCATCTAAGTTCATCAAACATGCATCAAGGTGGTCCTCAATTGTCAACACCTCATCATCAGACTCTACAATTACATCCACGGCATCAATAAGAGAGCAATTGGCGAACTCGCTTGGTCGCCTCATAGACTTCTGCACATTGAATGTTATTATCTCATCATTGATTCTCATTTTGAGCTCCCCAGTCTCACAGTCAATCAGAGCTCTCCCCGTGGCCAATAATGGTCTTCCTAAGATTATAGGAATCTCTTCATCCACTTTGCAATCCAAGATCACAAAATCTGCAGGAAACACAAATTGTCCCACCTGAATAAGCACATCATCAAGGATACCGAATGGACGGTTCATAGTCCTGTCGACCAGCTGCAACAATATGGAGGTGGGTCTAGCTCTCCCAATGCCCAACCTCTTATAGATAGCCAGGGGCATAAGATTAATGCTGGCCCCTAAATCACATAGTACCTTAGCAAAGGTGAAATTCCCAATAGTGCATGGAATTGTAAAGCTACCTGGATCAGACAGCTTTTCAGCAATAGGTCTCGTCACCACTGCACTACAGGTCTGAGTAAGTGTAACCGTAGCCAAGTCTTGAAAATCAAATTTCTGGGACATCAAGTCCTTCATCATTTTTGCGTACCCAGGCATCTCCTTTAAAGCTTCAATCAGTGGAATATTTACCTGGATTTGTTTGAGCATTTCAAAGAACTTTTTATACTGCTCCTTCTTTTGATGCTTGGCCAGCCTCTGTGGAAAGGGTGCAGGAGGTCTCTTCTTCCCAATCACCTAGGACTTCTCTTTATCAGCTACTATTTCAACTACTAGCTCTTCAACTAGCTCAGCTACTTTCTCGGTCTCCTGCTGAATGTTCTTTTCTTCCTGAGTAGGCTGGACTGTCACCTCTGTCAGTATCGTAGACTCATCCAGCTCAATGGGCACTGGAATGAATGTCTCAGCCTGTATATTTTCTCGAGCTCTCTCTTGTTCTCCATCTAGATCCCTGCCATTACGGAGACTCACCGCCATCAGTTGCTTTGGGCCCTAATCTTTTGGATTAATCTGGGTGTTTGCAGGTAATGTCCCCTAAGGACGATTGTTCAGAGACATTGAAATTTGGCCCAATTGCACTTCAATATTTTTGATTGTTGCGTTATGTGCATCTACTCTTTCATTTATTTTCGCATTGGACCCAATAACCTGCTGCATCATTGCTTCAAGTCTCGTGAACCCATCTTCTTGCCTTCCACCATGCTGTTGCTGAGGTGGGGGATACCCTTGCTGCTGATTGTTGTACCCCTGTGGCCTTGGATAAGGTGCCATATTGTTGGGAGGTCTCATACCTCCCATGCTTCCAGCGTTGTACAGTGGCTGAGGTGGTCTGTATGGCTGCTGAGTTTGCTGACCCCAGTTCTGATTGCCCTGTCTCTAGCCTCCATAGTTTGACACATAGTTCATGTCTTCAGGGTGCTAATGATGATGATCATGTTCTGCATTCCAAGGATTACCAACTGGCTGACTAATGCAAGATGTGCACAAGCCCCCCATTGGTAGTATCTACAATGTGCACTTGTTGTTTCTGCCCTGATTCCTCCACCTTTTTGGTGAGGATTCTCATCTGTGTCAAGAGGGTCACCACATTTTCAGCCATGGAATTTGATGGGTCAAAAGGCACTGAGTGCACCACTGGAGTGATAGGTGCATTCCTCGTCGTCCACCCCGAATTCTGAGCCATTTTGTCAAGCAGACTCTGACCTTCTCTCCAAGTTTTGCTCAAAAATGGCCCACCAGCTGAGGCATCTACAATGTTCTTCATGCTATCTGATAGTCCCATGTAAAATCGTTGTCCCAACATCTGATCTGGAATACCATGGTGTCGACATATAACCAATATTCCTTTAAACCAGCTCCATGTCTCATGCAGTGTCTCCATTGGTTTCTGTTTAAAGCTCACGATCTCATCAATTTGTTGAGCTGTTTTATTGGGCGGGTGGAACTTGATGTGAAATTGCTTGACTAACTCATCCCAAGTTTCTATAGAGGTTATGGGGAGTGAGTATAGCCAGACCTGAGCAGCTCCTGTCACCGAGAATGGAAATAATAACAGCCTGATTGCTTTCGGAGTTACGTTGGGTTGCCTTTGAGTTTTGCAAATCGATAGGAAGTTCTTCAAGTGTTGTTGAGGATCTTCGGCTGGTGTCCCAGAAAATAGTCCCTTGTTTTGCAGCAAGTGCAACATGTTGTTCGTGATCTGGAACGATTCAGCTTGTATCACGGGCACAATAATGGCAGTGGTCAGATTGTCAGTTGTGGGTTGTGCCTAGTCATATAGTGCAGCCTCAGGCACAGGAGGTGCCATATCTCTGACGTTTCCGTTGACGTTGTCTACGTCACCCATGTCAATTTCGAGTTTGTGTGTTTGATGAAGTTGTTGAAGTCTTTTGTTGGCACGGTTCAATATTCGGAATGTTTTCTCGGGGTCTGAGAGTCCTTCGAGTAGTTCTCCAGTCCTCGTAGAGTTTCTAGGCATACACCTGTGCAACCACGTCAACAACCGTCAAAAATTTCAATCAAAAATTTGGTGTAGAGAAAACTGACTACACTAAGAATTTTTGTATTTCTATCAATGGTAATTGATAATTCCGTTAACTCCCCGGCAACGGCGCCAAAATTTGATCACGCCCAACTATGCCTTATAAAAAGGACCCTGCGGACGTTGCAAATATAACCTGAGTATTCTGCCCAGAGTCGAATCCACAGAGAGTTAACCTATCAATCACTATCTTTATACCCACTAAACTCTTGAGAACCAATTTCCCCAAACGTTTGAATCACAGTTGATGATGTCTTTAATAACTAAAATTGCAAGTAAATAAACAGCTGTAAACTAAGGATGTTAAGGTTGTAAACAATAATGAGAAAACGCTAAGGTAATGACTTCACCTATTGATGGAATCCCTTCTGTTTATGCTTCATACAAATTGACCAACACCTCTCTATCAATCATGAACGCTCATCTTACCGAAATCTCTCCCGAGTAATCACAATAATATACTCAATGCACTCTCCCGAGATACACTCACTAGCTCCAATTAACACGGTTCACTTTAGATTGCACTCAAGGCTTCGTTATCTCTAATCCCTCCTTTAAACCCGCAGTTATAGATCCCTCTTATACTTTGGGAGTAGTGTTGTTCAACAATAACCTAAATATGCACTCTCTCCCGAGTTATGCACACTAAATAGGCACAGCTAATTGAGGATCTTGTCAATTAACTACAACATGCACAAAGTTTAATAAATAAAGATTGAGACTAGCAATTTGTATTCACATAAACAAGAAGTTCATCCCCCACTAGGTTCCATCAAAACCTTAGACAAAGGATTTAGCTACTCATAACTATGGGTAAACAAACTAAAACAATATTCATCATAAAACTTGCAAGAAAAATCAAAGAAAAGAAGAAAGATATTTTGGGTGATCTCTCACAATTGTTTTTTTCTTGCCAAAATACTCTCCCAATCTATACATGCCTCTCTTGGGCAAATTCTAGTGTTTAAAATAGGGTTTTGGGCTAAAAATCCCGTGTTTTGCACTTTAGTCCCTGAAGTTCCCCCCCTCCGCCGCGGTTCTGCCGCGGTCGCGGTCAAACCGCGGCCAAATATGCTCTCTGATTCTCACCTTGTCTGCAGCCATCTTCTACCGCGGTTCTGCCGCGGTCGCGGTGGAACCGCAGCAGTACTCTTTCAGTTCTGATTTGAGCTGTTTCGCGTGGTTTACTTGACGGAATTTTATGATCGGCCTCTTTTTCTCCATATTTGATCCCAAAAGTACTTCATAGCCTTCTCTGGTCATATATAACCTGCAAAGCATGAAAAACACTAATAAGAGCATTTTGTTATCACTTTTATCATCCAAACTATACAAGAAGGTGGTTATTTAGGGCCTAATTATAGTTAAATTCACCTATTATCAATGTATTCCATGGAGCTCACACCATAGATTAGGATCCCTTTGGCTAGGATCAGACCGAATTAGTTTAGGGAACCTAGACTCCTTTATGTTCCTCATAATCGATACTAGTTCTACCAAGCTGATGTTAAAGTTATAGTCGGATAATCGGGGATACGTTGAATCTCGGGATGCCTATGCTTCTTTTTCTTACAAAATGCTGCTACTCCAACCACGATCCATTCTTCTATCGGAAGAAAACTTATCCGATGATTGAAAACCTTTATTCATTGCCCATCAATCTCGTAAGGGTGAAAACGACCTCTAGAAAAAATCTCTGATCTGCATCAACATCAGCTTTAAACCTTTCCTGATTCTGATCTCAATTGCGTCCTTTGGAAGACACCAATGAGCCCAATTGATCATCTTCTATTCTAATCTTTTACTCATAGCAGTTGTGGACATCTGTTCATGTGGTTGCCTGAAATTCTAACAAGCTTTCCTTCAGTTTCTTGGAGGCATCGAAGCTGAACGGGTTGAGACCCTTTGTAAATGCTTTTGCTTCCCACTCATCCGATACTGTCGGTAACAACATCATTTCCTTCTGAAAACCGGATTACAAACTCTCATAATAGTTTGGATTCTCCTTGGGCTATTCTAAATATATCTGCCTTTCTTGCTTAGACCTTTTTTGCTCCATTATAAGCTTTAATAAAAGAATCTACAAGCATTTCAAAAGAATCAATGGAATGCTCAGGTAAAAGTGAATACCAAGTTAAAGCACCCTTCGTGAGGGTCTCGCAAAATTTCTTCAACAAGACAGATTCGATCTCGTGTTGCGCCAAGTCATTTCCCTTTACAATCATAGTGTAGGTCATGATATGTTCCTGTGGATTTAAAGTCACATCATACTTCAGAATATTCAGCATCTTAAACCTTTTCGGAATTAACTCTGAGGCCGCATTTGGTTTGAACGTCAACTGCATATACTTCTTGGAATCCAGCCCCTTTAGCATCGACGACACTCCCAGGATATGATCCATCCGAGCATGGAATTCTTTAGCATTTTGGTCTATTCGTTCATTAATTTCCCTTATGAATCTCATGAGCTCGGTTTTGAAAGGGTCGTTTGTGTTGTTGTCATTCCCAGATCTGCTACTAGTACCTCCTGCCTCGTTAAAACCTAACTCCTATGGAGCATCGTTACCAGTTCTTTGAACTGTTTGATTTGCAGGGACACTGGGAGGAATATGAGCTCCTCCATTAGAATTATTGGAAGCAACCGATAGCGCCTGCTTCAATTCTATCATCACCTGGTCTTATCTTGAAAGGTGAACCATAATTTTCCTTTGGTGCTCTCTCAAAATTTTGACCGTTTCAACAACGTGTTAGTCATCCGCATCATCGGGAGTTGGACTCCTCACATGCTGATGATTTTGACCTTCGCGAACTGGAGTTGTTTCATCTCCTTTATTGCGGGTTTCGCTAGTTGAATCATCACGTTGGAACACATCCTCACGTTCGTTGTGTGCTCCAACATTATAGGATTGTTGACACCGTTAGCTGCCATATATAATTTTTCTTATGCTAAGAAAGGATCAAAATTTGTTAGTATAGATGAATGGATCAAAGCAATTATACAAATGTCTATGCCCCACGGTGGCCACCAAACTCTTTATCCGTAAAATGGTACAGTTGAATTTGTAACGTGGTTTATAGACATGTGAATTAATTTGACACAGAAATATGAAATAGATAAGAATAAAATCAATATTATGAAATAACTTAAAGGAAATACGAGTCTGGGTATGAATTTAGCTTCTCGGATAGTAATAACAAGAACTACATATTAAGAATAAGGCAAAAGAGCAATTTGATAGAATAAGAGCTGAACTTTTTTTGTGCAGAGAATCTTTCCTATTTATAGTTCTATTCAGGAAGACAAGATCCCCAAATTAAGCTCTTCTTGAATGAGAATAAAATCACTATTGATGGTTGTATAACGGTTGGTCTTTAATATAGAAATTTTGTGTAACGGCTGCTCATTGAATGTTGCCTTTTCCAACAGATGTCTTTCTTCGAAGTCTTTGTTATCGGTTCTCATGTCTTCGGAACTCACCTAGCACCGGTCACATGCTTGTATCTGATGCCAACTATTTACTGACTAACATTTTACATGTCTTCAGTTCCACATGTCATCACATCATTCGTCTAACTGTCGCTAACTAATTTTACCCCATACCGTTGTATGTCCCGAAGAATGTCTCGAAAACTCTATATTTAGTTTTCAATCATTAGGGACTCATGACTTAATAGCGAGTTTAGCTTATGAAACGTTTTGATATTTAACTCATAATTCAGCTATACCTTAAAAATTAAAGACTTGATTTACCTTTATTAATGTGCTGAGTTCAGTTGAGACTTTCAATTAGCTAATACAGGGTTCACTCAATAGTTATACAGTTTGGATGTCAATTACGTTCCATCCTGATTTGACGGTGTGACATGAAATAAGCATTACACGACGACACATAGTCTTTCAACTAATATTGAATTTTTTAAAATTTTAATATGAGTATCTCTTAATTAGTTTTCATGTTAAGTCAATCGAAACTATTGAAGATGAAATATAATGCCAAGAGAGGTTGTTATAATCATTTCGATTTGACAGCTCTTTTGGTATCCTGTAATATTATGTTGTCTAATTAAATACTCCTACTGATAAAACACCCAAACGTAATCAATAAGAAAGTTGTACGAATTATTAGCAGGCAACCCACAAAACAGTAGGTTGAAATAAAGCAAAAGACAACTAATAAAAATTATATAGTTGAGTGATAAGTATTTTTTTATCTTTAATAAAAAATCTTGGATCAAATTTTGAGTATGAAGTCATCTTTTTTTTTTTGTGAATGCATCACCCTATTGTAAGATTTTTCGGTACAAATTTGAATTTAGTCGAGTCCAATGTAGGCATATGATATAGATGGAAAATAAATAAATAAATATAAAATAAAATATAAAAAAGCAAAGGACAAGTGCAATGTGAATCTATAGTTGAAAACCAGTAAGGATAGTACAATATGTTAAGGTGATGCTATGACAAAGCAAAGAAATAATTAAGGTCCAGACAAATATATGGGAATCTTATGAAACACTTGAGCTAGTTGGGGAAATTTTAACTGAAAAAATAGAAGTACAGCATGTGGACAATTTTTTAGTTAGAAAAAAACTACTACTTATTACTATACTAATCTCTTTTTTTCATTTTTGAATTGCAAGTGCATTTAGGCATCACCTGTCAACATTGTCTACTTCTATTTGGGAATCTTGCCAAACTTTTGATTCATGAAATCTGGTGATACTTTTATAGTACTTGGAAGGAGTACAGGTTGTATAATGCATAAACTTTGAGCATATATAATATTTTATAAATTTTCACCCCCTCAAATCAATGTCAATATTACCTTCACGAACCCAAAAAATTCTTTAAAGGTGTACAAACTTAAAAAAATAGAAATATTTCCTCACAAATAATGTTCAATATATAATATATACATTTAAAGTCTAAGATTTTATTTATATACACAGTTAATTTTTTGAATATTTCGATGAAAGGTGGTAATCACACTTAGTAAAAGGTGGTTTCACCCCTGCCTTCACCTAATGTTAGTACCAAGTTAAATTTAGTGAACATCGGAAGCAAGTAAGTATTTTTTGACTATACTCATATCTCAAGAAATGGCAGTTGCAATTTACGAGAAGCAGAAAATTGATATTGATTTTTCAATTATTTAAAAATAAATTCACATAAGTAAACCAATATAAAAAGTATTATAAAATAGAAGTATCTTTGCTAAGATGAAATAAAAGGTGGTTGTAGTTTGTGGAGTTTGATTTTAAATAAAGTTGGGTAACTTTAAACTTGCATTGGACCTGAGGACATTATTATCAAAAGGTCAGG
The DNA here is from genome assembly GCF_000393655.2 of Nicotiana sylvestris. NCBI lineage: Eukaryota > Viridiplantae > Streptophyta > Magnoliopsida > Solanales > Solanaceae > Nicotiana > Nicotiana sylvestris. The sequence continues at coordinate 39,748,359 of NC_091067.1, read as the reverse complement.
ATAATATAGGATAAGAAGAATATGACACATTTTTATCTCATTCATTCTTCTATCTTTATCAAAGATGTATCAAATATCTAAGTCCTATGGAGGTCAGACTGTTGCTTTCTTTTCTCCTAAAATAAGAAAAAGAAATTGGCCGAGGATTTGGAGGAAATGATCTTTACATACTCACTTAAAATTTAAACAAACAAAAAAATTATTCTAATAAAGATTTTCACTATTATTTTCACAGATCCCCCGTGTTATAAAAGAATCATTATTAGAACAACATTTGTAACGAACGATAAAATTAAATTATTTTCTTTGTTTACTAATTAACAGAAATTATAGTGATATTTTGAGACCTCCATAAGAAGAAGAAAAATAGGAAAAAAATGAGCAAATTAAAAGTTAAAACTTCCAATAGTTACTTGTAATTATTTTGTACGACATCAACTGCTTCAGAATATTATAAATAATTATATATTTTAATTAATTGCATAAGACTCTAAATTGATATTAGCATGCTGGATACTAGTTTTATTACCATAAGTCCATAACCAATTGATTAAAACCATTCAGATACTCAGAATCTCAAAGTCACTTGAAATCTGGATTCTAATGGAATCCAACCAAATAAAGGAAAATACATACACGAAGGTGGGGAGGTCGAGTAGTAGAGTTGTAGATTAGGCGGTGATTGAGCGTTTTTCTTCGTTGTTCTGACTAGTCTGATGGTGTTTTATATAGGACTGCGGTTATTGTTCCATCACATTTTCTATTTTTTGTTTATTATTATTATTATTATTATTAATTTTTTACTTTTATTTTATATTTTTTCCAATTTTTATTATTGCCATAGTTATTGTCCTTCCCACTTATTTGTTATCACTTATGGTCTGATCTTATTTGTATTTTTTCTGCTGTTGTTACAGATCTTTTATTTTAAACCGAGGGTCTACCGGAACAATCTATCTACCCTTATGGGTAGGGATAAAGTCTGCGTACACTCTACCCTAGTGAGATTATTACTGGGTTGTTGTTGTTTACATAGAACAACAACGGAAAATAAGATCCAACCAAAAGAATAGGAATAACACCAAGATTTTTCAAATACTAAAGTCAATATGAATATTTCATTAACTCAAACTACTTTTGTTTTTTTCATCATCGTCATAATAATGATAATAATACAATAACAATCATCTGCCTCTCTGTCACCACCACCAGAACAAATATTAATTGTCTGGGAAAAATAGCACTAAAAAAAAAATTCTCCCACATCTCATTGGAACCCAGCAAAGCTTCAGAAATTAAATTCTGGGCTCAAGGATGGTTGAAAAATAAGAAAAATAAAATAAAGAAAAAAAACCTATAAAATAAAGAAAAAAGAAAACTGCCTAGGTCAGGTAGCTGTGGACCCCCATTTACCGATCCACCACCATTTACAGTTATTTAAAAGAAGAAAAAAAACCTAACCCTAGGGAGCTTCCTCCTTCAAGAACCGAACCGGGGAGAAACAGAACGGAACCGGGCATTGTTAGAATAAAAAACCGTTTAAACCCTAGCATTCTGCAGAAGAGGAGCAAAACCATGGGAAGCAGCTTCTTTGCAAGACTGATCTAAAGATTCAAACCCAACTTCAGAAATCAGCTTAACAAGCTCATCCAAACCCAAATGACCGAACCGTTCCTCATCCCGGTCCAGTAACCTTAAAATCTCCGAAAAGTACTCGACTTCACAAGGCAAAACTAACCCACCCGTCCTCTGGTACCCGAATTCCTCCTCTGCCTTGTCCAGCAGCGAGATGAACACGGGGAGGTTCAAGAACCGGGTGGGGATAACGAACCGGCGGCGTTCTGGCCCCACGTAAACCGCCAATGATCCTGAGGGAGTACGACTGTCCGAACCGGATAATGCCGGTTCGTCTGAATCGGATGAGGAGTACGAGAGGACACCGCGGCGCTTAAGGGACTTGTTTTTCCAGCGTTTGACGACTTGTTTTAGCCTCACGATTTGAGTAATCATGTTTCCTTTCTTAATGGCGGACGCCATTGATTATGAATGAAGCTTTTGCTCTTTTTTTTCTCTTTCAAATATTTTTAGAGAGATGAAGAGAGAGAGAGGAACTTTGACGAAGAGGAGTTGGAGATTTATAAAGGGAATTAAAGACTTCTGAGCTGGCTAATAGGGGTGGTGGGGGCTAGTGGGGTAGGGGGTATGTGGAAAAAGTGTATACTAAATTCCATTGAGTTGTTTTCTTGTACTCATTTGATTTGACCAAGATAGTCATCCGAACATAATACCTTACCAAAATCGTGAACCAGTTAGGGATTGTTTGGTTGACTGTATTATAATTAGTAGATCGCCTTTTTTAAGGTTTCGTACCACTAATACGCGAATTGCTCAAGAATTTTTTTTGAACTCGGATTAAAATCGTGGGGCATAATTAATAGATACTCCATCCGTTCCAATTTATGTGAACCTGTTTGACTGGGCACGGAGTTTAAGAAAAAAAAAAACTTTTGGAATTTGTGGTCCTAAACAAGTCGAAATGGGACCCAGAGTATTTGTGTGGTTATAAATGCTTCTCATTAAGGGTAGAGTTGTAACTTCAAACTAAATTATTACCAAATTTTGAAAGGATTCATTCTTTTTGGAACGGACCAAAAAGGAAATAGGTTCACATAAACTGGAACAGAGGGAGTATAATATTTGGTTAGTCGTGTAAAAAAATAATTATTTGTATAATTAATGTAACATTCAAGTTCTAATACTAGTAAGAGAAAAAGGCAAATATCCTATGAGGTTTCTAATACTAGCAAGAGAATAACGTAAATATATTATGAGAAATAACTAACAATGAAAACCATCTAGAATGGAGAAACAATTATGGCACTCCAAACGAAATTCCTACTATACGTATATTCGTTGTTAATGAATCTCCATTGATGTCTTCCTCATTATCTTCTATTATCACAATCTAATGTTAACTATATATTATGTTTTTTTCATATAGTTCACATGATAGAGTAGACCTCGCTTGATAGCAAGTTAGCAACGACGACTGGTCAAAACTTATGGCATCGCAATTCAAATTGTGACATTGTAACCATTCAATTATTCCTAAGTAAACCTAAGAGATAGTTTTTGCTTGAGCCTAAAACGTTACTATGAGGAAAAAGAAAATAAAATTGATGAAAATAAAAAGAAGGAAATGGGAAGCGTAATTCTGTATTTCAAGAATTCAAATCCTTAAAAAATTGGCACTCTTTTTCAAAAGAAAGTATTTTAAATAAGTTATCAAAATAAATTTCATTAGATAAAAATAGAGAAGTAAACGTAACTGTAGTTCTTTTAGTCTGTTTATGTAATTGTTTGCTTTCATTCTCAATAGTCAATATAAGGATGGAATATCAAATAAATTTCATTGGTCAACAATTTCACATATACTAAATCCATCAAAATCAATTAGCAATGCAGCATAATAACCACAAAAAATATATATAATACATTAAAAATTTAAGAAAATTAAAAACTCACAAAAATAAAATATCTAGATTTTTTTAATACATAATGCAATAGTTCTAAAGTTACTAAATGATAAAAATCAACTCTAACGTCTTATCTTTCAAACGATTAATATTTTAAAAAATATTATCTAACTACACAATTTATCTCTCTATAAGTTAATAATTGACAAACTCCATAAATACTGTAATTTAAACAATCCCTTTTTTTGGTAAAAGAATTATCTATTTACTATGTGGCTAAGTTTTGCATCTTATTTTTTTATTTACTTTGAATATGAATTAACTTTTCCGTACTAATATTTATTTTAAAATCTAAACAAAGTAAAAGTAATAACTAGAGTAAATCTTACTGTCTGAATCCAACAGATAAATTTTTTTCAATCGGCATTTTCTCAATACGCCACTTGACTTAATATCAAATTTGACTACCTCCTTTTAAATATAATATAAATATAGATTCTAAAACTTATCTCAATTGATCCAATTTGTATTTTATTTCAACTTCCTCTACGCCCATTGACTTACTTTTCATAATGAAACAAAAAAAAAAAAAGGAATACTTCTGCTTTCATTTTGATTTCAGTAATTAATCATCACTTTTTCTTAATTGACAATAAACTCGTTAATTTCACTTATTTGACATTAAAAATAATATTTAATTAATATCACTATTATATTAGTTTTACTCAGATCATTTATTTGATAATATAAACCTTTTTTTTTTACTATAGTGAATTTGGATTAAAGATTACTTAAATATACACTGACCACTAATTTTTGACTCAAAATATTACTTATATACTAAAAGATTAAGTATATTTTAAAATTGCAAAGGATAAAGATAAGAAGTTATAGTCATTTTATCTTAGGAAACGTAGGCTAGCTTTAAATTTAACTTTATTTTTATATTTAAATAATGATATATCAACTTTGAAATTGCTAAGGATAAATATGAGAAGCTGTATTCTTTTTTTTTTTTTTTGAACAATAAGGATATTATATTAAAAACTAAACATCCAACATATTACAAGATATTAGTAGTGCCTTGGAAGGCATCATTGTTTCCTAGGACAGCCAACTTAGTACAGATAGTAGTAGAAACATATTTAACAGAAAAAACTTCCTCCAGATCCTTTTGATATTTTTTTATCGCCAGTTTTGGTGGGGTTGCCAAAAGAGTAATTTTATTTATGTTGGTCTGCAGTAATGCCATTCTTGCCAAGGCATGCGCCACCTCATTTTCTTGTCTGAAGCTATGCCTGAGTACCACCTGACCCTTCTCCCTTGCTTATTGCATCAACCACCTGCAATCATAGACTAATTTTGTGTAAGCAGGATGATCATTTTCTAAGATATTAAGGACCTCCAATGCATCTGTTTCTATTTCCATTGGTACCAAGTTGTGCTCTATTATTACTTGAAGACATTCTTTCAAAGCTTGAAGCTCCACTTGTATTGCTAAGAGTGTTGCAACATTTTTGTGGAATGCCATAATCCAGCTCCCTGTATTGTTTCTTGCTACACTACCTACTCATCCTTGGCAATTGTTTGCACTGAATGCTCCATCTATATTAAATTTGAGTCATCCTCTTGGTGGTTTAAGCCATTATATTTTAATAGATTTTTGGGTCGTGCTATTCATACCTTTTTCTGTGAGTAGATTATGTTCTAATGCATGCCTTATGATCGAATTCCAATTCAGGTTGCAACTAGTATTATTATGGTTATTGTGATTTCTATTTTTCCATATTTACCATATTGCAAACGGGAAGATTCTGCCCACTGAAGATATTTGTGATGGAAAGTATTGCTCACTTCCTTGATTTGGTCTATCTAGTGAGTATAGGATGTGACATTGTTAAAGCAAATACCATATTCCCTCCAAAGGTGTTTTATAGTGTCACATTCCCAGAAAATGTGATGGATTATTTCTTCTTGATGCTTACAAGTATGGCATATAGGGTTAATATTAATCCTTATTTTAGCTATATATGCTCTAGTGAGAATCCTATTATGGTAGCATTTTAAGATAAAAAATTTTATTTTGTTAGGACAGCGTAATTTTCATATCTAGTTAAAATCTTTTAGGTATTCCCCATTTTTGTCGATAATTTTAAAGTAGGATGAGGCTGAGAAGATACCATTTGAGGCTAGGCTCCATATATTATGAATATTATCAGTAGATGGAGAATTATAGGTACCAATAGCATTAATGTTGTTTATAATGCAAATTGGTAGGTCAAAAGATAAGTTAGAGAAGTTCCATTTGTTCCCTTTCCTTAGTTTACCAATTGTCATTTTATTCGTTAAGGTTTAGGGGGCTTTCAATAACTTTTTTAAGATTTGTTACATTTGGAATCCAGTTTGACTCTCAAATGCTAAGAGAGCTGTTTTATTAATGTCCCATCTAGTGCCTGTATTGCAATAGTACCATCCCCTCAAAATACTTTTCCATATAAAGGAGGGTTGATTTTTATTCTTGGTATTTGCATATTTACTAGCTATGATTTGGGTCCATAGAGATTTAGTATTAATCAACCTCCATGCTAGACTAGTAAGAAGTGCCAAGTTTTTACTCCTAGCCTTTTTAATTCCCAAACCCCCCATGCTTTTGTTCCCTTTCCTTAGTTTACCAATAAACTTCCATGCTACACTAGTATGAGAAACTGTATTCACCAGATCTCAGCTAAAAAGATCTTGCTTTAAAATCAAAAGTTTAAACTTCATTTATCAGTTTTAGATTTTATAATTTAAAATATTTATCCTAATCCTTATCATATTTATCCTAAGGCGAGTGATTTGAACCAAGTGAAGTGCATCAAAAACAAAGAAGGTAGAGTTTTGTTGGATGAGGGGCTTATCCGTCATAGATGGTAGATCTACTTCCACAGTCTCTTGAACGAGAAGGGGGACACGAGTATTGTACTAGGTGATTTGGAACTCTCCGGGAGTCATTGTGACTTTGGTTATTGTAGGCAGATTAGAGTTGATGAAGTTGTGGGGGTTATGCGTAAGATAAGCAGGGGAAAAGCGGCCAGGCCGAATAAAATTCCGGTGGAGTTTTGGAAGAGGGCAGGCAAAGCAAGCTTGGAGTGGCTCACTAGGTTATTTAATGTTATTTTTTGAACGAAGAAGATGCCCGAAGAGTGGAGGTGGATCATGATGGTTCCTATAGGCAAAAACAAGGGTGATATCCAAAATTACAATAACTATCTGGGTTCCAAGCTGCTTAGTCATACTATGAAAGTTTGGGAGAGAGTGGTAGAGCTAAGGGTAAAGAGAAGTGTGTCTATTTTCGAGAACCACTTTGGGTTTATGCTTGGGCGTTCGACAACAGAAGTCATCCACCTTGCTAGGATATTGATGGAGTAGTATAGGGAGAGAAAGAAAGATTTGCATATGGTATTCATCGACTCATAAAAGGTGTGCGATAAATTTCCGAGAGAGGTTTTGTGGAGATGTTTGGAGGCTAGATGTGTACCTGTTGTCACACCTCCCTTTTCTACCCCCCGAAAGGGGGTATAGGGGAGTTTTTTCCAATTTAAGTGACAATCAAAACAGGATTATTTTATTTAAAATTCTGAGTCGCCACTTGGTATAATTTATGGTGTCCCTAGTCTCCGGTTTAAAACCCCGAATTAAGGAAGTTGACTCTTATTTATGGTCTGCGAATACAGAAATCCGGGTAAGGAATTCTGTTAACCCAAGAGAAGGTGTTAGGCATTCTCAGGTTTCGTGGTTTTAGCACGGTCGCTCAACTATTATTATTGGCCTAATTATCTGATTAATTACACATTTTAAACCTGCGTGCATTTTTAAACTTTATAACCAATTTTATTTATTTATGGAATTATTTTTCTGGAACAAGTCACGATTGTCGTACACTTGCCATTTTGGTACACATTGCAAAACGCGTCACGAGAACTGTACCCGCGACTACAACATGTTTATTTAATTACTTAAAAAATTTAAAATTGTGGTTGGGTCACATGAAATGTACACCGGAATTTACGTATCATGACCATGCCACGGGAACCGTATCAATGATCATGATAATTTTATTTATCGCGCCTAAAGCAACTAGCGCGTGTTCATAAGTTATTTATATTAATCTATTTCGAGATTTATTGTGAGGTGATTGATTATAATTCTGGTTTAACAAAAAGTTGCGTGAGCTCCAAACTTCTTCCTCAGAAGCATCGCGATTCATCTTCTTTCTATTTATGAAGCTTGCCATTAATATCTTCTCAAAGGCAGCTTCAATTGATTCTGCACTTCCCTCGTGATTATAATACTGTAATAGATGAACTCCCTAATTTATCTAAACTCTCTTCCAAAATAACATTGTGCGTTGAAAAGATGAAAAGATACTGTTTAAAATAGAACTTCAAAAGCATATCGACTATATTGTATTTAATTAAAGCAAGCAAAGACAAATCAATCCCATTTAATCACAATTGTTCCCTATGAGCTTCTATCATCTCCATTTGACTTATATATCCAGATGTTTTCACAAGACAAGAATTCACAAATTGCTTATACTTAAAACTCAATCAAAAATTCAGCTCAAACATATCTAAAAGGAGAATCAAAACCAGTGATGAAGCAATGACTAATGCATGGTGCACAAACAAATTTAGACCAGCACATGAGCGAAAACAACGGGGGAAAGAATGCACCTGAAATGGATGTTTCAATTTCTTAAGGTGTTCGGCAGTTACACAAGCAAAACTAAATTATGGCTACAATGGGAACTCGGATCAGACAGAAGCTTGGACGGAACCTCAAATCGGCGACATTGAATCGACACCAGAAAACTCAAACTAGGAGTAGACTAAATTTACTTTTCTAGCCAACAAAATGAAGAACCAACAGACAACATTTCCTCCTAACAAATGTGGTCGAAATCCCAAAGAAACCAAGTATAGCACTCACCAAAAACACATGTACATCGCTGGAAATTGCTCCAAGTCGAATCCTACTTCATTCCATTTCCGGTTTCCCTCTCAGTGTATCATCCTCTAACTATGTGTGTGTGTGTGGCGATAGAAGTGAGAAAAGGGGTGAGGTGCAGCTGTGTTGTGTGTGCGAAGGTTACTGATGGCTGATGTAGTTAGGATGGAGTGAAGAAGAAGCAGCAGCGATGGGTGGTCATTGCTGATGGAGCTCTTGGAATCGGCGGCAGCGACTGTGTATTCAAGAAGAGAGGAGTGGCGTTCAGATCTTTTTTTTACTGCTGCTTTATCTTCTTTATGCCGCTGCTGGGTCTGGCTCTAGGTTTTTGTTAAGGAAGATGAAGGGGAAGGATCTTAGCTTCAGTCCATGGAAAACGACCTGCTCCCTCCTATGTCTAAGGTTCTTTTTAGGTTGTGTCTTAGTGAAGAAGATGATGATCCATCTTTTTGGTCCTTAGGTCATAAGGTTCGTTGGAGAATATCCCGTTGAGCTCCAATCTGATGGGGTCTAAGTACAAAAATGGCTCATCACTAGGGTTATTAGCGTTATGTCTTTTTGTTGAAAAAGATGAGCTGAAGGTTCCTTTCTATTCTCTTCAACAGCTGAAACTTTTTTTTTTAAGGTTTTAGGCATTAGGTTTTATTTAGGTTAGGGGGTATGAGCCTAGGAATTATGGGCTAGGTCCGAAAATTAAGCTTAAAAATGGGTTGTTTGAGCCTAAATTATATTCTTTCTCCGTGAACAAGACTAAAAATCCGACCTCATTTACCAATTAATCCTACTTAAGTAAAATAACTATTAAGATAAGACTAATCGTTAAAACAAACCTTTTTTTGATATTTTTAAATATCATATTAAAATTAAATATAAGGTACTATTTTTTGTATTTTTTAGTTTTACGAAAAATAATAAACTAAAAGCAACTAAAAAGAAGAAATATTTTTGTAATTTTTATTTTTTGATAAAATAAAAAGAGTCAAACCTAATTGAAATATCGATATTAGGCCTAAACTAGATATTTTACGCTAAAAATGGGTGAAATCTCGGGGAGGGTCAAAAATCACATATCTATAGCTGTCCCACTTTGATTGGAAATATGAAGTATTTTCAGACAAAGAATGACTAGACTAGTTTTATAACCCGACCCTTATTTAGGGAGATCAAAAACTAAGAGAAAGGAGGGTGTGACCGAGCCCTGGTATCTGAGCTGCCTACATATCCTTGGCTATAAAGGAATCAGGCCACGTGTAGTTAAGAAGTAGAATAGTGATGGAGTGTACTGAGGTGGAGAGCCGGTCGAGGTGTCGTTCCATCGAGGTTCCGGTCCACGGTCCTGTTATTACATCAAAATCAAAAATAAAAAGACAAACTAAGCCTGTCAACTATGAGTTACAAGATTCTTATCTATAAGTCTTCTGAAGCTTGATCTTGAGTCTTGAATGGTTCTTTATGGAGACTTTAGATTTGAACCTTGGCGCTTGCTAGCTGCAGGTGCAAGTTCATTCTTCTTCGGATCAAGACCAGACATGCAATGCTCGTGATTTTAGCCAAGTCTTGAGCAGTTCACATCTTTCTCTACTTCTGCATTTGGATTAACTTCTTTCTTTCTTTTTTAATTCTAGATTGTGACTAACTTCTGTTGATCATCTCAGACTGTTGACTCGTATTCTTGCCGCGAACTTCTACACTTCTAACTTGAATTGAATTCTGAAATGACTTCCCTTGTTCTCCATGTGGGTGCCTGCTACTGACTTGAAACTTGAAATTCCCTTGTTTTTCAGGTGGGCACCTGATTGCCAAAACTTGAACTGTATTCCCTTGTTCTCCAGGTGGGCGCCTGATTGCCAAAACTTGAATTGTATTCCATTATCTCCAGGTGGGCGCCTGATTGCCAAAACTTGAACTGTATTCCCTTGTTCTCCAGGTGGGCGCCTAATTGCCAAAACTTGCACTGTAATCCCTTATTCTCCAGGTGGGCGCTTGATTGCCAAAAACTTGGATTGTATTCCCTTGTTCTCCAGGTGGGAGCCTGATTGCCAAAACTTTAACTGTATTCCCTTGCTCTCCATGTGGGCGCCTGATTGCCAAAAACTTGAACTGTATTCCCTTGTTCTCCAGGTGGGCGCCTGATTGCCAAACTTGAAATGTATTCCCTTGTTCTCTAGGTGGGCGCCTGATTGCCAAAACTTGAACTATATTCCCTTATTCTCCAGGTGGGCGCCTTATTGCCAAAACTTAAACTGTATTCCCTTGTTCTTTAGGTGGGTGCCTGATTGCCAAAAACTTGAACTGTATTCCCTTGTTCTCCAGGTGGGCGCCTGATTGCTAAAACTTGAACTGTATTCCCTTGTTCTCTAGGTGGGCGCCTGATTGCCGAAACTTGAACTGTATTCCCTTGTTCTCCAGGTGGGCGCCTGATTGCCAAAACTTGAGATGTATTCCCTTATTTTTCAGGTGGGCGCCTGATGCCAAAACTTGAAATGTATTACTTTGTTCTCCAGGTGGGCGCTTGATTACAACAAGAGAAATTTTTCTGCCCCAGTTTGGTATTTGGGCACATCTGTGAGTGTTAACCGAATCATGTTATCAAAAGAGCTATAAGAATTTTAAAGCTAAATCCCATTATTCAGGAGGGCCCTGAAGATTAAATCCTATTCTAAGAATGAAAATTTCAAAGCTAATTTTTATTTCCTAGAGGTAGAGCTTATGCTAAATCTTGTTATCTATGAAGGTCTTAGAATTCGACTAAATCTCATTATCCAGGAGGGTCCTGAGAACCTTTTAAAATTAAATCTCATTATCCAGGAGGGCCCTGAAAATCCGAGAATGAACTTACCTGAGCCACGCTCTCTTCCTGGAAGATCTCTGCGGAACAAAATTCCTTGCCCCTGAACCATGCTTTCCTCATGAAGGGTTCCTGCAGATCGAACAAATTTTCTTTCCCCTTCTCAAACCGCCTTTGTGCTGACGAAATTTGGGCACGACACTTGAAAAATTCAAGCTTCCAAACTTTGATTTGGACATAGTCTTCGTCCCAGTTTCAAACAAAGAAAACTTGTGAGTTTAAACATGGTGGTTGGTTTCTGGCCTTGACTTTGAGTGCGATTGCTCCTTCACTTCCCACGATAACTTTGATTTCAACTCGAAAAACCTTGCTTGTTTATTGAGTAACCACTTTCTCTCTCACCTTTATCATAGAAAATACCTCTGATCCATTCAAACCCAATACCTTTTATATGTTGCATTGTGCTCATGAATTGGCATATACCAAACCTTTGTATTTCACATGAATCCTAAAGCACATTGATTGTTATCCACTCAGTGTGTATACCGTTCTTTCCTAATATAAGCCATTTTGATGTACTAGCTAGGCTTCGCTTTGTGCAATTGGAAAGCTGTTAGCAAATTTGAAGTCATTTCTCACTTGTTCTGACAAACAGATTCATGAAGAGGAGGTAAACAAAACAATAGGAACAGAGTAAAGGACAATGGAAAGAGATGATTCCTAATCAAGAAAAACTACAAAGTAGAAACCTATCATATGTGGATACCAAACTCTAATGACCATGATGTACACCTTTGGATTATGTGGCCTAATCTGTCAAGCAAGTATGATGTTCAACTCTTGTTATACTCCCTAAACCGTCAAACTAGGCTTCAATGCTCCGATTATCCAATCTGATTAACGATCCCTATTCGACTTGTAGTGCCCGAAAGGTTTCACCATCAAGCCTCTCTCATTTTGTTCTTTCTCTCAACTTACCGTCGCCTTATGGTGCCTATGAAGGTTTTCACCGATAAGACTCTCTCATTTTGTTCTTTTTCTTTTTATGTCCTCTGATTCTGTAGATGACAAGGCATTGACCATAGTAAAAACATCATATGCTCCTGGCATGGCTAACTTAACACTCTCAAAGGTTATTTAGGAGGTCTTTTTGGACTGTAATGTGGCTTTTGGACAAGGTTAGAAAGATAGGATATCACAAAGGCTAAAAAGATAACTGAGATAATAGGGTTAATTTATTTACAACTTTTGGAATCCATTTTTAGAAAAACTTTGCCCCAATTTCTGAAACAAGGGAATTTAATTTTTTTCTTTTTCTTTTAATGGAGTTACTAAGAAAGACTACCCAACTTTCGACTTCGTGGGATTATGAAATATTTTATTTGGTATGATCGAACTGTAAGGCTGTCTACGTATCTTGTAGTGACAAGAATCAGGTCAAACGTAGTTCACAAGACTACTTTTGTTACTATTTTCCTTTTTCTTTTTCCCCTTTTTTTCTTTTTCCTTCTTTTTCTTTTTTCCCCTTTTTTTCTTTATCCCTTTTTTTTTTGAAATTTCTTTTTGGGATGAACTTTCTAAAACAACCTATGGGGCTTTTTATTTTACTAAACTCGATTCCAAAAGAGGGGAGGTCAAAAAAATCAGTACAGGCTCAAAAAGGGTATCAAAGGGTATAAAATGTTTGGATAGCTGAAAGAGGGCCTCCCAATTAAGAACACCAAGTGTAACACATGCAACTTGAAAATGAAAAATGAAGATCATGCATAGCATTTCTTTTGCAGCATCGGCATTGGTATTACTGATATGCCTTCGATTCTTTTTATTGCCTTGTCAAGTATAGAACCCTCGTTGGGTGATTCCCACTTCACAATGGATATCCTCTGTCAATTCGGAGAAAACATTCTTGACTTTATCTTGTAACTTGAGATGTACTTAAACTCAAAGTTGTTTGCTTCAAATTATCCGGGATGCACTCTCTTGTAACCAATTCTTGTCATCCTATTAACATCCCAAATTATCTGCCCCAGTTTGACACAGTTCAGGCTTCAAATGATCTCAAAATGTCTAAATCTGTACTTATTTTCCTCAAGTGTCCCTATCATCTTCAAAATTGCTTCATTACTTCATGACTAAACTAACTTTTAAGACCAGGCTGAGAATTACGCGTGCATGTCATGTCACTAGAGTCAGCAGGAAAAGAACTATAAAAGGAAAAGAGAACTAAACAAAAATGACTAGGAATAACAGAAATAGAAAACTGTATTAGACAGACGGTGAAAGGGTTTGAACAACAAAACAAACAAAACACACTGGGGTTACGACCCTAGAAAAACCTAAATAACACTAAAAGGGGCACTATGACTAAATGAACTAGGTAAAATAAATGGATAGAAGGGTTTGAGTCACAAGACAATATCTGGATTACAATCCTGAAATAATCTGGACAACAGAAATGACAACAAAATAAACCACCAAGACTCCTCCCTTGCTCGCCCAAAAAGGAGCATCTTTCCAATCACCAAGCTCAACATCTTAGCTACTGAGTTCTGTATCAACAGTACTAGGACCTTCACAAGTTTCCATCACATTGACCTTAGCAAATTGCTTTTGGGTCCCTTTGCCGGCTCATTCTTAAGATCAACTTCTGGAACCAAGGGTGATAGCGCTGAAAGCTTTACGTCAAGTGGCCCTTCGAGAATCTCAGAAGAATTCTCATATTCCTTTTCAACACAAATCATACCCACCATATGCGTCTCATTATGAACAGGTGATAGACTTTGGCTAGTGTCTACTGCATCTGGATTTTGCACGATAATGTCACCTACATCAATAAGCTTTTGAACTGCTCTTTTCAAATGCCAACACTTTTCTGTGCTATGATCCGGGGCGTTAGAGCAATATGCGCACCTTTGAGAATAGTCAAAATTCTTTGGACGAGGGTTCGGCATTTTTATCTGAATTGGCTTCAACATGTCCAATTGCCTCAACTTTTGGAACAAACTGGCATATGATTCTCCAATAGGAGTGAAAGTCTTTTTTTCCTGTTGCCTTTTCATATTGTACTTTGGCCTCGACTGGAACCTTTTGCGGGTAGATGGTTGATATGCTTGAGGAGGCGGGTAGGATATTTGCGGAAATGGTGTAGGCCATAGCGCGTTATATGGATGTGGAGCATATGGTGGTGCATTATGGATGGAGTACTGGGAAAGTGAGGTATGACTTTGGGGATTTTGTGGAGAGAAGTAGCATTGGGGAGAATTATCTGGAGCACAGGGATATCCTTGGGGTTGATATTGAGGCTGAAAGCGTTGAGCAGGAATGCCCACTGGATCCCGTCATTGGCGGGGCTCAACAACATCTTTTCTATTTCTCTTTCTTTCACCCAGACTTACTGAGATGTTCTAAATGTCTTCTGTAGTATCTTTCAATGCAGAATAACTCATGATTTTGCCTGACTTGATTCATTTCTCTACCAAGACCGAGATCAAATGACTGAAGTAGGTGGGCCCCTGGGCTTGTAGGAAAAGCTCAACCATTTCTTCTTCATCAATAAGGGGGCTGACCTGAGTAGCTTGTTCCCTCCATCTGAGCCCAAACTCCCTAAAACTTTCCTCAGGTTTCTTTTCCATCTTAGACAGGGAGGAGCTCTGGGATAATGTCTAGATTGTACTGAAAGTGTCGAACAAAATCTTGAGCCATGTCATCCCATGCAGGCCACTTATTGACATCTGGACAAGTATACCATTCCAAGGCTGCCCTAGTCAAGCTCTCACTGAAATACGCCATCAACAAATTATCTTTCCACGCCCATCATACCAGTTAAACTTTGGCATTTTAAACTCCACGGGCATATGAACATCAGGAAACATACACAAGTCATTGTAAGATATGTTAGTCTGATTTCCCATCCCTTGCATGCTCCTTAAGGACTGTTCTTTACCTTTCAGCTTCCTGGATATCTCATCCCGTCCTTCTTTTCCTGTGAACTTTTCATTTTCAACATGAGGTTCATTCCGAAATCTATGATTGTATGAGTCAGGGACCTTGTGGGCAACCTCTGAGGGGTAGTATTGGGTATCAAGGGGGTTGAATTGGTGTCACTGTTGGACCTGAGGAGAGGTTGTTGAGAAGTTGTGATCATGGAGGTAGTGGATAGGACAAAAGGGTATTTCTTGGGAAAGGTAGTTGAAGGACGAGTGATAGAGCTACTAGGGTGGTTGGGAAAGCTGTGATAAGCGGGAAAATCTGGAGAGTATGGGGAATCATCTGACACTATGACCGGAGTTTGGGTAAGGGTAGCATCTAGGAAGGCAGGTGGTGGGGGGGGGGTAGTGCCTTCCCAGTCATCCAAGCCCGATATATGTCCACCATGTTTTGTCTTAACATCCTCACCTCTTCAACCAACCCATTGTCCGGTTCAACCAATTGCTTTTGGGAACCCGTATCAACCAACTCAGTTCTGTTGTCATCTGCCATTGCCTTTCAACTTTATGTTGTAGAGAAAAGTTACCACTTTAAGAACCACAAACCAACCACCCTTCTGAAATTATAACAAAAGGAACAAAATGAGGTCATCACGTTAGCGTTAGGGCATTTAACAGCTAAAAATATCACATTGTGTGCAATGCACCTAGCAACAAGTAATGGTTTAAGAATGATTCGAATGTCACAAGGTCACTTGGCATCATCCCCATTTGTTCAATTCAACCTCCTCTTTTCTTTGCTTTCCTAGCACTTTTTGGCTTGCTCATTTTCCTTCCCCTTTTTTCCTTCTAATTATCACTTTTTCTTTTCACTCATTTCTCACATCCTATAATTTCACCTCTTTTTTTTTGTTTCCTTTTTCTTTTAAATAAATAAAAAAATAAATCGATCGAACCCTATGTAGGTTGCCTAAGTATCATGTCCCTCATGAATCATACCAATCGTAGTTCTTGAAAAGTAATGGATAAATTAAACTAAAAAAATAAAAGTCTTTTTGGATTATTCATTTACAACTTTTTTTTTTATTTTCAAAACAAAAACAGGAAATATGATAATGAGAAACTCAACTCAACTATACTACCACAAACTCTGACATCAACTAAAAGATCATTGCTACTGGACATAACTATAAAGTACAAGACAACATAAAAAAAAAGAAACAGACTCAAATATAAAATATTTCTCCTTAAGCAACTCTTGGATGCAACGGTCTTGACCAGACCTGGGGTGTTTGTCATGCTCAAACTCCGGTAAGTAGATTCACACTTGTATAAGAAACTAAAGCCAAATAGAGTTAAGGATATAGAACACTATGTGAGACAATAACACTTCCTGTTGGTCACATGCAAGACATGATTGTGCAAAATAGCCTACGTGGCCAAAATGCAGCTAGAAGTGCAAACTCAACAAAGCTGACCTCTAAGACATGGAAAAATTACTTTTGTAGAAATGACCGATATTGTAGAAATGGCCAATGTGGCCAAAAAATGGCTAAGCATGCAAATTCAATAGAATGGAACTTAAATAGAGAGAACATCTTGTTGTGGACTTAGAACTCTAAAACATGGGCTAATTGAACTACTTTTGCGAAAATAACCCTACTTTGCAAAACGGCCTATGTGGCCAAAAGCGGCTGGACATGCAAATTCGACTAGGACGAAACTCTAAAGTAAGGAGACACCTAATTGTGGATTGAAGACTCTCCAGACAATTAAACAAACCACTTTGCAAAAATAGCCATATTTTGCGGAATGACCGATGTGGCCAAAAGTGGCTAGACATGCAAGATTTTGCTACGACCCCGCGAAGCCAATAATCTAAGACTTACTAGGAAGACCGGACCCTATGTGGGTTGCCTACGTATCCCGCCCTGAGAGACAAGAATCAGGTTCGCATAGTTCGGGAAGATTGGATACGGGCGAGAATTAAGAAAAACAACTAATTTAGAGAAAATATTTTTTTTTGTCTTTTGTTTTGAAAAATGATGAAACATGTAAACTCTTTTTGGATTTTCTTTTTCCTTTTTTTTTTTGAAAAAATAATGGGAAAGTGCAAAATCTTTTTGGATTTTTTCATTTTTATTTTTTTAGTCTTTTCTTGAAAAAGCGTGAAAGAAAATTATAACTGGGCCCTACTTGCTTTATTTTCACACTCACCCTCTTTTTACTCATTTACCCTCAGCCATCATTGTTCCACCAAATAACCCTTTTACCCTTGAAGAAATGCAACCTGTAGCACAGAGGATGCATCAGGATGGTCTTTTATTTTTGGGTACACTTGTCCTAGACGGACCCAACCCCTCTGTTGCGTCCCCAAATTCAAATGCACGTGATGCAATCAAGAGTTCCTACTAGGGATCCGGCATGAGGCTGAGTTATTCTAGGTTCAAAACCTGGGTATATTGTTCTAGACTTGTGTACCCGAGTGGACAACTCGAGCTGATGGAGGGCTACGTACCGGAAACCAAAAGGTCATCCGGCTTTGTAACTTGTCCGAGCCTCTTTGTAATTTAAGGTATGACACTAACAGAAAAGAAGTCACGCCAGCGTGCACTTCCTCGAAGACGAGAAGAGAAGGGTTTCGTAGCAATTTATACACAGTTCAAATAATATCAAAGCGGTAAAAAGCGACATTTAGCACATTAGGCCCAAACACGTAAAAATCATATAATAAATAAAGCCAATTATAACAATTATTCTAAGCTCGAATTCTGAACCCTGAACCAGAGATTCTGGGTTCTTATCCTTAGCATAGTCGCAAGAGCTGTCACACTTCCTTTTTCTACCCCCGGAAGGGGTATAGGGGAGTTTTTTTTTATTTAAGTGACAATCAAAATGAGATTATTTTATTTAAAATTCAGAGTCGCCACTTGGTATAATTTATGGTGTCCCAAGTCACCGGCTTAAAATCCCGAATCGAGGAAGTTGACTCTTATTTATGGTCTGCGAACACAGAAATCCGGGTAAGAAATTCTATTAACCTAGGAGAAGGTGTTAGGTATTCCTGGGTTCCATGGTTTTAGCACGACTACTCAACTATTATTATTGACCTAATTATCTGATTAATTACACATTTTAAACCTGCATGCATTTTTAAACTTTATAACCGCTTTTATTTATTTATGGAATTACTTTTATGGAACAAGTCACGATTGTCATACACTTGCCATTTTGGTACACATTGCAAACCACGTCACAGGAACCATACTCGCGAACTACAACATGTTTATTTTATTACTAAAAAAAAATTGTGGTCGGGTCACATGAAATGCACACCGAAATTTACGTATCATAACCACGCCACGAAAACCGTACCCGTGATCACGATAATTTTATTTATCGCACCTAAAGCAACTAGCGCGTGTTCATAAGTTATTTATATTAATCTATTTCGAGATTTGTTGTGAGGTGATTGGTTATAATTATGGTTTTAACAAAAAGTTGCATGAGCTCCAAACTTCTTCCTCAGAAGCATCGCGACCCATCTTCTTTCTATTTATGAAGCTTGCCATTAATATCTTCTCAAAGGCAGCTTCAATTGATTCTGCACTTCCCTCGTGATTATAATACTGTAATAGATGAACTCCCTAATTTTATCTAAACTCTCTTCCAAAATAACATTGTGCGTTGAAAAGATGAAAACATACTATTCAAAATAGAACTTCAAATAGCATACCAACTATATTGTATTTAATTAAAGTAAACAAAGACAAACCAATCCTATTTAATCACAACTGCTCCCTATGAGCTTCTACATCTCCATTTGACTTATGTATCCATATTTATTCACAAGACAAGAATTCACAAATTGCTTATACTTAAAACTCAATCAAAAATTCAGCTCAAACATATCTAAAAGGAGAATCAAAACAGTGGTGAAGCAATGACTAATTCATGGTGCACAAACAAATTTAGACCAGCACATGAGCGAAAACAACAGGGGAAAGAATGCACCTGAAATGGATGTTTCAATTTCTCAAGGTGTTCAGTAGTTACACGAGCAAAACTAAACCGTGGCTACAATGGGAACTCAGATCAGACAGAAGCTCGGACGGAACCTCAAATTGGCGACTTCGAATCGGCATCGGAAAACTCGAAATAGGAGTGGACTAAATTTACTTTTCCGGCCAGCAAAATGAAGAACCAACAGACAGCATTTGCTCCTAACAAATGTGGTCGAAATCCCAAAGAAACAAAGTATAGTCACCAAATACACATGTACATCGCTAGAAATTGCTCCAAGTCGAACCCTACTTCATTCCATTTCTGTTTTCCCTCTCACTGTATCATCCTCTAACTATGTGTGTGTGTGTGGCAATAGAAGTGAGAAAAGGGGTGAGGTGCGGCTGTGTTGTGTGTGCGAAGGTTACTGATAGCTGCTATAGCTGGGATAGAGTGAAGAAGAAGCAGCGGCGATGGGTGGTCGTTGCTGATAGAGCTTTTGCAGTCGGCGGCAACAGCTGTGTATTCACGAAGAGAGGAGTGGCGTTCAGATCTTTTTTTACTGCTGCTTCGACTTCTTTATGCCGCTACTGGGTATGGCTCTAGGTTTTTGTTAAGGAAGATGAAGGGTAAGGATCTTAGCTTCCGTCCATGGAAAACGGCCTGCTCCCTCCTATGTCTAGGGTTCTTTTTAGGTTGTGTCTTAGTGAAGAAGATGATGATCCATCTTTTTGGTCCTTAGGTCATAAGGTTCATTGGAGAAGATCCTGTTGAGCTCCAATCTGATGGGGTCTAAGTCCAAAAATGGATCATCACTAGGGTTATTAGCGTTAGGTCTTTTTGTTGAAGAAGATGAGCTAAAGGTTCCTTTCTTTTCTCTTCAACGGCTGAAGTTTTTTTTTTAAGGTTTTAGGCGTTAAATTTTATTTCGGTTAGGGGGTATGAGCCTAGGAATTATGGGCTAGGTCCGAAAATTAAGCTTAAAAATGGGTTGTTTGAGCCTAAATTTTATTCTTTCTCCGTGAACAAGACTAAAAATTCGACCTCATTTTCCAATTAATCCTACTTAAGTAAAATAACTATTAAGATAAGACTAATCGTTAAAACAAACCTATTTTTTGGTATTTTCAAATATCATATTAAAATAAAAAATAAGGTATTATTTTTTTGTATTTTTTAGTTTTACGAAAAATAGTAAACTAAAACAACTACAAAGAAGAAATATTTTTGTAATTTTCATTTTTTGATAAAATAAAGCAAAAGAGTCAAACCTAATATAAATATTGATATTAGGCCTAAACTAGATATTTTACGCTAAAAATGGGTGAAATCTCGTGGAGGGTCAAAATCATATGTCTACCTATTGCCTATGTTAGGTTGTTTCAGGACATGTATATTGGAGTAAAGACCCGAGCGAGGATGGTGGGTGGGGACTCGGACAATTTTCTTGTCATGATAGGGTTGCATCAGGGGTTGACACGCAGCCCTTTTTTGTTTGCTCTGATTATGGACGTACTAACGCGCTACACCCAAGGGGAGGTGTCGTGGTGCATGCTATTTGAATATGATATTGTATTGATTGACGTGACGCGAGACGGTGTCAACGCACAATTAGAGGTATGGATGCAGACTATCACGACCCAAAATTCCCACGGTCGGGGCCATGATGGCGCCTAACATTTCACTTGCTAGGCAAACCAACGCTAGACAATCATTAAGCCAATTCTTATGCATTCCAGTAATTAATAGCAAATAATCTATAATGAGTTAAAGTGAATGCAAAAATTTATAACAACATCAATATATGTACTATTACCCAGACCTGAAGTCACAATTCACGAACATTCTAGGATGTACTACAAGTAAAAGTCTGAAAGAAATACAACTGTTTGAATGAAAGAAACAGTAAAACAAAAGAGATAGATGGGGACTTCAAGGTCTGTGAACGCCGACAGATCTACCTTGAGTCTCCAGTGGCCAGGTCCGAGCTGCTATGCCTCTCGATCAACTAGGACCAATACAAAAATCTACACATGAAGTGCAAAGTCCAGTATTAGTACAACCAACCCCATGTACTGGGAAGTGACGAGCCTAACCTCGGTGAAGTATTGACGAGGCTAAGACAAGACACCCATAAATAAACCAGTGCAATTCAACAGTATATATACTAATAACAACAATGAAAGAATGAGACAAATAATAAAGGGAGGGGGGACATGATGGGGGGATCACACGATAAAGAATCACTGCAGTAATAAGAACTTGATCAACCTATATACCTTGAATAAATAAACAAGTAAGCCTAGTAAAAGAAAAGGCACGTCATCACCCTTAATACTTTTACTCTCAACCTTACCATATGAATAAGACCCACTCGCATGCTATGACCCGACAACAACGCATAGGTACTCGTCACCTTACATATACGTTGCACCCAAAATTCAAGCACATAGCCAATAGACAAAAGTCCTAATCCCTAAAGCCATGGTTAACCACGTCACTTACCTCGCTCCAACGGTCAAACTCAAGGATCAACCACGACTTTTCCTCTCAAATGAGCCTCTGAACCAATAGAATCTATCATATTACCAACCTAACGATTCAAACAAAGCCTTAGGAACTACACAAAATTGCAAAGAATTCAATTTAGGCTATTATTGAAAAAGTCAAAATCCGGCCCCGCTTGGTCCAACCCCAAAATTCGGACCAAAAATCGATTAACCATTCACCCCAAGCCCGGATATATAATTGATTTGGAATCCGACCTCAATTTGAGGTCTAAATCCCCAATTTTTCAAATCCCTAGTTTCTACCCAAAACCCCCAATTCCACCATGAAAACTTTGGATTTTAGGTTGAATCTTAGGAAAAGGTAGTGGAAGATTGAAAGAAATTAGTTTAAAATCACTTACCAATGATTTGAGGAAGAAAAGCCCTTTGGCAAATGGCCTCTTGCGTTTCTAGGTTTGAAAATTTGAAGAATGGGAGAAAAATCCCGTCTAAGTCATATTTTGTGCAGCTGTAGATATCGCATTTGCGACCCAGGCTTCGCAGATACGAAGCCTGCAAAAGCGAAGCCCTTCACACCTCTGTTGTCTTCGCAAATGCGAAGATTAGTTCGCAAATGCGAACTCTGAAGCCTCCGCAAATGCGACCCAGTGATCATATTTGCGATCATTGCCTACCCAGCACCCACTTCGCATTACCCACTTTGCAAATGCGAAGTCTGGTTAGCAATTGCAAACTCTGGCCTTCCCAGCCACTCTTCGCAAATGCGAGTAGTAATGTGAACCCAACAGTGGTCGCAAATGCGATGATTGACCTCGCATTAGCAAGTTCTGAGGCCTGCAACAAAATCTGAACGCCAACAATATTTTAGGTCAAAGTTCACTCCGTAGCCTATCCGAAACTCACCCGAGCCCTCGGGGCTCCGAACCAAAACTGCACATTAATCTAAAAATATCATAAAAACTTGCTCGCGCGATCAAATTGCCAAAATAACACTTAGAACCATAAATTTAGCACCAAATGAAATGAAATTTTCAAGAAAACTTTGAACTTCTAATTTCATCTGGACGTCCGAATCACGTCAACCCAACTCCGTTTCTCATTAAATTTCACAGACAAGTCATAAATATGGTACTGGACCTATATCGTGTTCCGGAACCAAAATACGGACCTGTTATCCAAAAATTCAAGCCTTGGCCAAACATTTCCATTTCATTAAGCCTTTAACTTTCAAATTTCGACAAAATTTGATATCTCGGGCTAGGGACTTCTGATTTTGTTTTCGGGCATATTCCCAAGTCCCAAATCATGATATGGACCTACCGGGACCGTCAAAACACAAATCCTGGTCCGTTTACAAAAAATGTTGACCGAAGTCAACTCAAATGAAGTTTTAGGCAGAATTCTTATTTTTATTACCTTTTAACATAAAAGCTTTCCGGAAATACGCTAGGACTACGCATGCAAATTGAGAATGGTAAAAATGAGATATTTTAGGCTTAAGAGCACAGAATTGAGTTCTAAAACATAAGATGACCTTTCGGGTCATCATATTCTCCACCTCTAAAATAACCGTTCGCCTCGAACAGACAGAAAAGTACCTGAATTGGTGTAAAGGTGGGGATATCTACTCCGTATATCCGACTCAGACTACCAAGTCACTACCTCAACGGGCTGACCTCTGCACTACACTTGAACTGAAGGATAACTTTTCTATCTCAACTGATGAACCTGTCAGGCTAGAATAGCCAACGGCTCCTCCTCATAGGTCAAATCCTTGTCTAGCTGGATAGAGCTAAAATATAGCATGTGGGACAGATCGGTGTGATACTTCTGGAGCATGGACACATGGAATATCGAATGAACTGATGACAAACTAGGTGGCAATGCGAGTTTGTAAGCCACCTCACCTACACTCTGAAGAATCTCAAAAGGTCCGATGTACCTAGGGATCAACTTGCCCTTCCTTCCAAACCTCATTACACCCTTCATGGGTGACTCCCGGAGCAACACTCTCTCTCCGACCATGAATGCAACATCACGAACATTACGATCGGCATAACTCTTCTGCCTGGACTGAACTGTGCGAAGTCTATCCTGAATGATCTTAACCTTTTCCAAGGCATCCTGTACCATATATGTACCCAATAACCGAGCCTCTCTGGCTCAAACCATCTTTTTGGCAATCGATACTATCTATTATATAATGCGTCGTATTGGGCTATCTGGATGCTCGACTAATAGCTGTTATTGTAGGCGAACTCTGCAAGTGGAAAGAACTGATCCCACGAGCCTCCAAAATCAATAACACATGAATGAAGCATATCCTCCTATATCTTAATAGTTCTCTCGGACTGTCCGTCCGTTTGAGGATAAAATGATATGCTCAGCTCATCCTGCGTGCCCAATTCATGATGTACTGCCCTCTAGAAATGCGAGGTGAACTGCGTACCTCGATTAGAAATGATAGACACAGGCACACCATGAAAACGAACGATCTCACAAATATAAATCTCTGCCAACCGCTCTAAAGAATAGGCAACTGCCACAAGGATGAAATGCGCTGACTTGGTTAGGATGTCCACAATGACCCAAACTGCATCGAACTTCCTCTGAGTCCGTGGGAGTCCAACGACAAAATCCATAGTAATGCATTCCCACTTCCACTAAGGAATCCCTATCTTCTGAAGCAAACCACCAGGTCTCTGATGCTCGCACTTTACTTGCTGGCAATTTAGACACCGAGCCACATATGCCACTATATCCTTATTCATTCTCCTCCACCAATAATGTCGCCGCAAGTATTGATACATCTTGGAGGCGCCCGGATGAATAGAATATATAGAACTGTGGGCCTCTTCTAGAATCAACTCATGAAGCCCATCCCCATTAGGCACACAAACACGACCCTACATCCTCAAAACTCCATCATCTCTAACCGTAACCTGCTTGGCATCACCTTGCTGCATTGTGTCCCTAAGGATAAACAAATGAGAGTCATCATACTGCCACTCCCTGTTGCGCTCAAACAATAAAAACCGAGTGATTGTACAAGCTAGAATACGACTAGGCTCAGAAATATCCAACCTCACGAACTGATTGGCCAAGGCCTGAACATCTAATGCAAGCAGTCTCTCACCGATTGGAATGTATGCAAGGCTGCCCATATCACTGACTTTCTACTCAAAGCATCGTCCACCACATTGGCCTTCCCGAGATAATACCAGATGGTGATATCATAGTACTTCAATAGCTCCAACCACCTCCTTTGCCTCAAATTGAGCTCCTTTTGTTTGAATAAGTATTGCAAACTCTGATGATCCGTGAATACCTCACATGACATGCCATAAAGATAGTGCCTCCAAATCTTCAGTGCATGAACAATGGTTGCCAGCTCTAAGTCATGAATAAGGTAATTCTTCTCGTGAACCTTCAGCTGCCGCGAAGCATATGCAATTACCTTGCCACCCTGCATCAGTACCGCACCAAGTCAAATACGAGATGCGTCACAATATACCTTTATAAGGCCTTGAACCTGTGGGCAATACCAACACCGATGCCGTAGTTAAAGCAGTCTTGAGCTTCTAAAAGCTCGCCTCACAGTCGTCTGACCATCTGAATGGGGCACCCTTCTAGTTCAACCTGGTCAACGGGGCTGCTATAGATGAGAACTCCTCCACAAACTAACGGTAATAACCCGCCAATCCCAAGAAATACTGGATCTCTATAGTTGAAGTAGGTCTAGGTGATTCTTGACTGCCTCAATCTTGTTAGGATCCACCTGAACACCCCCTGCTAAGACAACGTGGCCCAAGAAGGCGACTGAGTCTAACCAAAAGTCGTATTTTGGAAACGTAGCATATAACTGGCTTTCTCTCAGAGTATGAAGAACGATCCAAAGATACTGCTCATGCTCATCTCAACTGCAGGAGTAGATCAAGATATCATCAACAAACACGATTACAAAAGAATCCAAATAGGGCTTAAACACCCGATTCACCAAATCCATAAATGTTGTCGGGGCATTTGTCAGCCCAAATGACATCACTAGAAACTTGGCCCATACCAGTCTGAAAAGCTATCTTAGGGACATAGGATGCCCTAATCCTCAAATGATGGTAGCTAGACCTCAAATCGATCTTTGAAAACACCTTGGCACCCTGAAGCTGATAAAAAAAGTCATCAATCCTCGGCAATGGATACTTGTTCTTGATGGTGACTTTGTTCAACTGCTGGTAGTCTATGCACATCCTCATCGATCCATCCTTCTTCTTTACAAAAAATACAAGCGCACCGCAGGGTGAGACACTAGGTCTAATAAAGACCTTATCAAGCAAATCTTGCAACTGCTCCTTCTATTCTTTCAACTCTTTCGAGGCCATACGGTATAGCAGGATAGAAATGGGCTGAGTGCCCGGGGCCAAAATAATATAAAAGTCAATATCTTTGTTGGGGGCATCCCCGGCAGGTCTGCAGGAAACACCTCTCGACACTCACGAACAATCGGTACTGAATCCATGGAAGGAACCTCGACACTAGCATCGCAGACACAAGCCAGATAAGTTAGACACCCCTTCTCGACCATATGTCGAGCCTTCACATAAGAGATAACCCTGCTGGCTGAGTGGCCTAGAGTCCATCTCCACTCCAATCGAGGCAACCGGCAAGGCTAAAGTCACGTCTTAGCATGACCATACGATATAGCATGATAAGGTGACGACCAATCCATACCCAAAATGACATCAAAATCAACCATATCAATAAATAGGAGATCTACACGAGTCTCAAGACTCCCAATGGTAACTACACACGAACGATAAATGCGATCTACAATGATAGCATCTCCCACGGGGGTAGACACATACATAGGGGTACTAGCACAACCAAATATGAAACAAAATAGGATGACAAGTAGGAATAAATAGAACCTAGATCAAATAGCAGCCCGACTGACTGGTCTCTACCTCTAGTGGCCTAACCTCCACCTCTAATGCCCGACCACCACCTCTGACTGCCTGACCCCAACCCCTAGCTAGCTGAGCGGGTGGTGAAGCACCCGGTGTCGGGACCATGGTACGAGAACTCTGATGTTGAGAACTGCTCGATGCTCGATGGCAAAATCTGGAGATGTGCCTCAGATCACCACAAGTATAACAAAACCTCGACTGTTGTGACTGCTGACCCTGTCGACCTGAGTAACCACCCTAAAAACTTTGGAGCGGAGGTGCACTAATAGGAGCTGGTGGTGCACAATAGGCTAGCTGATCGAAATAATGCATATGAGGGTCACGACCACCTGAAGCACCGTAAGAAGCTCGGAGTGCTGAATCAAACAGCTTGGGAGGATGGCCTCTACCAAAAGTACCCCTTCTTTTAGATGAGGCACCACTGAATCTACGAAAATGACAAGGTCTCTTGTCAGACCCCTGATCACTCCCCTAAGCTAGAATCATCTCGACTCACCTGGCAACATTGGCAGCCGTCTGAAAAGAAATATCACTCCCAGTCTCCTTAGCCATCTGCAATCTGATAAGCTGAGCAAGTCCCTCAATAAACCCACTCACCCTCTCTCACTCGGTAGGAAGCAGAAGAATAGCATGACGGGCCAAATCCACAAATCGGGTCTCCTACTAAGTGACAGACATAAAGCCCTACTGAAGACGCTCAAACTGCCTTTGATAGTCCTCTCTCAGTGTGACAAAAGGAAACTTCTTGAGAAATAGTTGAGAAAACTGGTCCCAAGTGAGGGCAGGCGACCCAGCTGGCCTGGAACTTGACAACTGAAATGCATCAAAATCGACCCCATAGGTCTCTACTATGCCCATGTTCCGTAACCTCTCATGACAGATGTCCAAATAGTCATGGGGATCCTCTGAATGTTCATCGCTACAGTGAACTGGGAAAATCTCGATAAACCTATTCAATCTCCATAAAGCCTTAGAAGACATAGCTGATTTTTCAGCAGTCTGTGCCGCAACACCTGGCTGAACTACCTCAACAGGCTGAGCTGTTGGAGTCTGAAACTGAGGAGCCATCTGCTCCAGAGTGTGAGTAGCGGGAGTCAGTGCTCCTCCTCTAGCCTAAGATATGGCTGGTGCCATAGGGAATGTGTCGGCCTGTGCCACACTCTCCATGAGGTGCACTAAACGGACCAAGGCATCCTAAAGCACTGGGGTGGCGATGAATTCCTCTGGGACCTGAGCTGGTTCTGTTGGAACAGTTTGGGCTGGAGCACCCTCATCAAACTCCACCTGAGGCTCCGCCGCTGGTACTGTTGCTCGGGCTCTGGGCTGAGTCGTACCCCTACCTCAGCCTCTACCCCTATTAGGAGCTATTGCTGGGGGCTCTAGCTACTGCTTAGCTGAGGATGTGGTACGTGTTCTCTCCATCTGCGAGAGAACAAGAGTTGAAGAATTCAATAAACAATGGGAGAACAAAATCGCACAACAGAGAAGAAAAGAAGTGAAATTTGTTCCTAAACTCTATAGCCTCTGGAAGATAAGTACAAATATCTCCGTACCGATCCTCCGGACTCTACTAAGCCTGCTCGTGTATTTGAGACCTAGGAAACCTAGTTCTCTGATACCAACTTGTCATAACCCAGAATTTCCACCGTCGGGACCGTGATGACGCTTAACATTTCACGTGCTAGGCAAGCGACGTTAGATAATAATTAAGCCAATTCTTATACATTTCAGTAATTAATAGCAAATAATCTATGGCGAGTTAAAGTGAATGCGGACATTTATAATAGCCTCAATATATGTACTACTACCCAGATATGGAGTCACAATTCACAAACATTCTAGGCTTTACTACAAGTGAAAGTCTGAAAGAAATACAACTATTTGAACGAAAGAAACATTAAAACAGAAGATATAGACGGGGATTTCAAGGTCCGTGAATGCCGACAAATCTACCTTGAGTCTCCAGTGGCCCTTTCCCAACTGCTATGCCTCTCGATCAACTGGGACCAACACCAAAATCTGCACAGGAAGTGTAGAGTGCAGTATCAGTTCAACTGACCCCATGTACTAGAAAGTGTCGATCCTAACCTCGGTGAAGTAGTGGCGAACCCACAAATAAACCAGTACAATTTAACAGTATATATACTAATAACAACAATAAAAGAATGAGACAAGTAATATCGGGAGGGGACATGCTGGAGGGATCATAAGATAAAGAATCACAACAGTAATAAGAAATTGA
This sequence comes from Nicotiana sylvestris, assembly GCF_000393655.2. Lineage (NCBI taxonomy): Eukaryota > Viridiplantae > Streptophyta > Magnoliopsida > Solanales > Solanaceae > Nicotiana > Nicotiana sylvestris. The sequence continues at coordinate 39,719,459 of NC_091067.1, read as the reverse complement.
TCGACCGATATACCTTGAACAAATAAACAAGTAAGCCTAGTAAAATCAAATACACGGCATCACCCTTCGTGCTTTTACTCTCAACCTCACCATATGAATCAATGGAAACAGCACGACATCACCTTTCGCGCATTAACTCTCTCATAACATGGCACGACATCACCCTCTGTGCATTAACACTCACAGTATGGCACGACATCACCCTTCGTGCATTAACACTCTCCCTCACCAAAACAATGAACAATAACAATAGGGAGATAGAAATAATAAGAACAAGTCTTACTTCAATATTTGGTTCCATAATACCAACCTCAACTTTGAGTCAATGCTCAATCAATACCAAAGTCCTTAAACATGATAAGAATGATCAAGATAACGATTAACTAGTCTAAGAATGGATAATATGATCAAGGAAAGCAACAATTACAAGAATAAGACCCACTCGCATGCTATGACCCGACAACAACGCATAAGTATTCGTCACCTCACCTATACATTGTATCCAACATTCAAACACATAACAAATAGACATTTAAATCCTAATCCCTCAAGCCAAGGTTAACCACGACACTTACCTCGCTCCAACAGCCAAACTAAAATCTCAACCACAACTTTTCCTGTCAACTGAGCCTCTGAACCAGTAGAATCTAGCATATTGCCAACCAAACGATTCAAATAAAGCCTTAGAAACTACCCATGATTGCAAAGAATTCAATTTAGGTCATTATTGAAAAAGTCAACACTTGGGCCGATTAGTCCAAACACAAAATTCAAATCAAAACCCGATTATCCATTCACCCTCGAGCCCTGATATATAATTAGTTTTGGAATCCGACCTTAATTTGAGGTCCAAATCTCCAATTTTCTAAATCCCTAGTTTCTATGCAAAAACCCCCCAATTCCACCATGAAAACTTATGATTTTAGGTTGAATCTTAGGAAAAGGTAGTTGATGATTGAAAGAAATTAGTTTAAAATCACTTACCAATGATTTGAGGAAGAAAAGCCCTTTGAAAAATCGCCTCTTGCGTTTCTAGGTTTGAAAATTTGAAGAATGGGAGAAAAATCCCGTCTAAGTCATATTTTGTTCAGCTACAAATATCTCATTTTCGACATGGGCTTCGCAAATGCGAAGCCTTCAAATTCGAATGATCCATCGCAAATGTGAAGCCCTTCATACCTCAGTTGTTTTCGCAAATACGAACTCTAAAGCTTCCGCAAATGCGACCCAGTGATCGCATTTGCGATCATTGCCTACCCAACACCCACTTAGAAAATGTGAAGTTTGGTTCGCAATTGCGAACCCTGTCCTTCCCAGCCACTCTTCGCAAATGTGATGAGTGGATCGCAAATGCGAACTCAACAGTGGCCGCAAATGCGATGATTGACCTCGCATTTGCGAGGTCTGAGGCCTACAATAAAATCTGAACACTAGCAACATTTTCCAAGTCAAACTTCACTCCGTAGTCTATCTGAAACTCACCCGAACACTCGGGGCTCCGAACCAAAAGTGCACATTAATTTAAAAATATCATACGAACTTGCTTGCGTGATCAAATCGACAAAATAACACCTAGAACTACAAATTTGAACCAAATCAAATGAAATTTTCAAGAAAACTTTGATACTTCTAATTTCTCAACTTGACGTCTGAATCATGTAAACCCAACTCATTTCTCACCAAAATTCACAGACAAGTCATAAATATGGTATTTGACCTATACCGGATTTCAGATCCAAAATACGAACCCGATATCCAAAAAGTCTTGGTCAAACATTTCCATTTTATTAAGCCTTTAACTTTCAAATTTCGACAAAGTTTGATATCTCGGGCTAGGGACTTCCGATTTTGATTCCGAGCATATGCCCAAGTTCCAAATAACTATACGGACCCACCGAGACTGTCAAAATATGAATCCTGGTCCGTTTACTAAAAATGTTGACCTAAGTAAACTCAATGAAGTTTTAGGGATTTTTTTATTTTTATCAACTTTTAACATAAAAGCTTTCCAAAAATATGCTCGAACTGCGCATGCAAATCGAGAAGGATAAAAATGAGATTTTTAAGGCTTAAGAGCGCAGAATTGAGCTCTAAAATATAATGACCTTTCGGGTCATCACACAGACTCTGAAATCTAAAGGTTTCAAGTTGAGCAGGACCAAGACTGAATTCTTGGAGTGTAAGTTTAGTGGCGAGACTCAAGGAGGGGAAGGGGAGGTGAGGCTGGACTCGCAGGTCATCCCTTGGAGAGGAAGTTTAAGTACCTTGAGTATATTATTCAAAGGGGTGGGGAGATTGATGAAGATGTCACACATGATATTAGGGCGGGATAGATGAAATGGAGACTCGTTTCTGGTGTTTTGTGTGACAAGAAGGTGCCACCAAAACTTAAGGATAAGTTCTACAGAGTGGTGGTCAGACCAATGATGTTGTATGGGACTGAGTGTTGGCTAGTCATGATCTCTTATGTACAGAAGTTGAAGGTAGCAAGAGATGAGGATGTTGAGATGGATGTGCGGGCACACCAGGTTAGATAGGATCATAAATGAGGTTATTCGCGACAAGGTGGGTGTGGCCTCTATTGAGGACAAGATGCGGGAAGCGCGACTTAGGTGGTTTGGTTATGTGAGGAGGATGAGCACAGACGCCCCGGTGAGGCGGTGTGAGAGGTTGACATTGGAGGGCCTACGAAGAGGTAGGGGTAGGCCAAAGAAAAGATGGAAGAGGTGATTAGGCAAAACATGGCGCAGCTTGAGCTGACCGAGGACATGACCCTTGATAGGAAGGTATGGAGGTCTAGAATTAGGGTAGTTGAGTATGTAGTCTAGAGTCTTCATAACATTAGTATTGGCACATAGTCTCGCTTTCTATTGGTAGTAGGGTTTTATGACTAACCGTTATTTTATTTTATTGTTGATCACTTTACTATCTTGTTATTTTATTATGCTTTTATATGGATTTTTGGTACTGTCCCTTCTTGGCTATATTTTTATTAATGTGGTATTTATGTTTTCCTGAGCCAAGGGTCTATTGGAAACAACTTCTCTATCCTCACAAGGTAGGGGTAAGGTCTGCGTACACACTACCCTCCCCAGACTCCACAATGGGATTATACTGGGTATGTTGTTGTTGTTGTTTTAATAGCATGTTACTTGGCTTAGCCGTATTGCATATTATTTTATCCTTTTTTTAGATATGAAATATTAGATATTAGATTCAAATGTAAAGATAAAGATATAGATCCTTATATACTTGTCCTAAAATTTTCAAGTATGCTACTTGGCATAACTACATTGTAAGTTGCTCACATTCTTTTTATATATAGATATTTTGCAAAGTTGAGGTAGGAAAAATATTTTTTTCTAATTGAAGGAAATTGAGTTCAAGATAAAAATATTTTTTAAAATATTTAAGCTAACCAAACATGGAAAAATTAAAAAATATTTTCTAGAAATTGTGGAGCTCATTGAGTGCTAGATGCTAGTTGTTCACCGCCCTGTTGCTGGTCGATCTATATATCTAGTGAGAATAAATATTATTTGTAAATATTATGTCATTGTTTTATTTTGTTTTCTGTTCACTTCTTTAAACATTCACATTAATTATGAAAAATTTGTGTATGCCGCTAATGGGTGCTAGTGCTACTAACCGTGAGTAGCGTAATGTCACGTCCTTAGTTGTTAACTAAGTACACGTGTGGCACTTGAAAACTCGCTCACGATCTTGCACAACTTGCTCACGTTCTTGCTATGTCAAGTCAGCCTTACTACACTCAAGATCGCTAAGAGGATGAAAGAAAGAACACAAGAGAATTGTTAAAGGAAGCTTTGTATTAGAGAGAACTTTAATTGTTTACTTGATGAATTACAAATGAATGACCCCCTTTATATACTAGTCTCCTAGGGGCTAGTGTGTAAATATTAATTATTACACAAGTCCTTGATTTTTACAAGATAAGGGCTTTTTCTAGAATTCTCTACAAGCCTAGAAGATTCCAAGGACTTTCCTAGCAAATCCATAAGGATCTAGGTTCTTCCTAAGGAAATGTCCATACCTCTCTAGAATCTTCTCACAAATGCTAGCCTTCTTCTTATGTAAGCTTCCACATGGCATTAATATATGTCAAATGGCGCCTATGTGGCATGATGACATGGCGGGTCATCACACTCTCCCCACCCAATATTGCGACGACCGCGGCGCAATGCTATTGCATAAACTCTCGGATCTTATCTTTGAATTGCCACAAGTCTTCATATCGTTCCCACGTGGCCTCCTCCAGTGATTGCCCTTTCCAATGGACGAGGAACATTGCAGTGGCTTTTTGCCCTTGTTTTCGCCTGGCCTGGTAATCTATGATAGTCTCAATCTCCCGATCATGCAAGACAGTGATAGTCATTGGCGCCCGACTTGATTGGGCCCTACTCGGATCATCCTTATCTTCATGATATGGCTTAAGCATGCTGGCATGGAAGACAGGGTAGATCTTAAGATAAGATGGCATGTCAAGCTTGTGTGAGATCTTGCCTACCTTGGCGACAATCTTAAATGGCCCCTCATACTTGCGAATCAGATTCTGATGCATGCCCCGTAGTGCCTTGAACTGTCTTGGGTTAAACTTCACCATGACCATATCCCCAACTCTATAGTCTGTGGGACGCCGCTTACGGTCAGCAAACTTCTTCATCTTCTTAACTGCCTTATCCAAGTAGGACTTAGCAGTGTCGAGCTGCTCCTCCCATCCTTTGGCCATATGATAAGCCCCCAAACTCTTGCCCTCGGACGCGGCTGGTAATGAATGTGGAGTTTGTAGTTGTTGGCCTGTGGCTAGCTTAAATGGTGTCCGCCCCGTGGACTCACTCTGCTGCAAGTTATAAGAGAATTGGGCGATGTCTAGGAGCCTTGCCCAATCTTTCTGGTGCGCTCTTACATAATGCCTCAAGTATCATTCTAATAAGGCATTGACCCGTTCCGTTTGTCCATCCGTCTGGGGGTGGAAACTAGTAGAAAAGTGCAATTCCGTGCCAAGTATGTCGAATAAACTCTCTCCAAAAGTTCCCAGTGAAGCGGGGGTCTCGATCACTGATGATATGCCTTGGTAAGCCCCAATATTTTACCACATTCTTAAAGAATAGCTTGGCGGCTTCCTTAGCTGTGCAACCTAGTGAGGCGGGAATGAAGGTGGCATATTTGGAAAATCTATCCACGACCACCATAATAGTACCATAACCGTCAGACTTCGGTAGGCAAGTGATAAAGTCCATAGTCACGCTCTCCCATGGACGCTCTAGAACTGGTAGTGGCTCCAAAAGTCCTCCGGGTTGTTGTTCAACCTTGTCCTGTTGACAGACAAGACAAGTCTGCACATAGCACTCTATGTCATCACGCATGCGTGGACAATAGTAGACTGACTCAACCAGGGCCCTAGTGCGACGTTGACCTAGATGACCAACCCATATTGTATCATGACTCTCCCTTATGATCCGTCATCTAATGTCTCCAAATTTAGGCACGTAGACCCGCCGACCTGTGGTAAGTAGTAGGTCGTCTTCTATCCAAAATTGTCTCATCTTGCCTTTGTTGGCTAACTCGATAAACTGTTTGGCTGCTAGATCATGCTGCATGCCTTCTTTTATAGCCTCCCTAATGTCCCATCTCGCTGAAGTAATTGCAGCAAGCTCGACTTTTCGGCTCAAGGCATCGGCTACAACATTAACTTTTCCCAGCTTATACTCCAGTGCATAATCAAACTTGGCCAAGAAATCCTGCCACCTAGCCTGCTTTGATGTGAGCTTCTTCTGTGTCTGAAAGTAGCTTGTATCCACATTATCAGTCTTGACCACGAACCTCGACCCGAGCAGATAATGTCTCCATGTACGAAGGCAATGCACAATGACAGTCATTTCTTTCTCTTGTACCGTGTAATGTCGCTCCGTCTCATTTAACTTGCGGCTCTCAAATGCTATGGGATGCTTATCCTGTATCAGGACACCCCCAATGGCAAAGTCTGAGGCATCTGTGTGCACCTCAAATGTCTTGGCAAAGTCAAGTAATGCCAAGACTGGCTCCTCTATTACAGTTGTCTTAAGGCATTCAAATGCCTTTTGACAATGCTCCGTCCAAACCCATGGCTTGATCTTCTTTAACAACTCAGTCAATGGTGCGGCCTTTGCTGAGTATCCACTGATGAACCGACGATAGTAGTTAACAAGGCCAAGGAAGGATCTTAACTCAGTTACCTTTATAGGTGCCTCCCACTCCTAGATAGCACGTACCTTAGCCTCGTCCATGCATATCTCTCCATTGCTAATGACATGGCCCAAGAAGTGCACCTTTGATTGTGCGAACTCACATTTCTCCCTCTTGATGTATAGCTCGTTCTCTCGCAAGACTTAGAAAACCTTCCTTAAGTGCTCCATGTGCTCCTCCAAGGTGTTGCTATAGATGACTATGTCGTCTAGGTAGACTACCATGAACTGATCAAGGTAGGGATGGAAGATCTTGTTCATAAGGGTGCAAAATGTTGCCGGTGCATTGGTTAAGCCGAAGGGCATCACCAACCACTCAAAGGCTCCATATCTCGTCACACATGTTGTCTTTGGCTCATCCCCTTCCGCAATGCGAACCTGGTAGTAGCCCTTTCGAAAATCCACCTTGGTAAAGTACTTGGCTTGCCCAAGTCTATTGAACAAGTCAGCAATGAGCGGGATCGGGTACTTATTCTTCACGGTGACCTTATTAAGTGCTCGGTAGTCTATGCACAAACGCAATGATCCATCCTTATTCTTATGGAACAATACCGGTGAGCCAAAAGGTGCCTTTGATGGGCGAATGTGACCAGCATCTAGCAGTTCCTTCAATTGTTTCTTGAGCTCCTCTAGCTCGCGAGGTGCCATACGATATGGGGCAAATGCGGGTGGCTTAGCCCCTGTCTCCAACTCAATCTTGTGATCCACCTCTCGCCTTGGCGGCAAGTGCTTAGGCAACTCCTCGGGCATGACATCTTTGTATTCCTCAAGCAACTTCTCTATGCAAGGCGACACTGTCTCTTGAAAATTTTTGTCTTCCTCTAGACTTGCAATGGTTGCCACGAATGTCGGCTCCCCCTTCTTGACCCCCTTGACAACCTGCATAGCTGAGAGTTGTGATTGGATCTGTCCGTGTGGCATTGTCACTGTAGGTACCATGTAAGCTCCTTCTCGCTCCATAACCAAGAGACGTTGGAGGTAGGGGCCGATTAAAGTATGACAATGTCTAAAGAACTCTTGCCCTAGTATGATGTCAAAGATATCCATAGCGGTTACGGTAAAGTTTGTCATACCTTTCCAAGTTCCCAATTTGACACCAACTCCATTAGCTACCCCACGAGCATTCTGTATCTCGGCATTTACGGTCTTGACGCGAGAGTTGGTTGGAGCAAGCTTCAATTCCAGTCTCTTTGCGGCAGTCTCAGTCACGAAATTATGAGTTGCTCCAGTATCCACCATTGCACGAGCGGGCTTGTTGTTGATGGTGAGATCCACGTACTAATTGCCATTCTTGGTAGGTTGGATAGCTTGCTTCGTGACAGCACCACATAATCCGATCATACCCAACTGTGCGGTTCCCAGAATCTCTCCTTGTGGCTGCTCCTTCCGCTCACGTACTATGGCACTAAGGCTCTTGAGGTTAGGACAATTCCTAAAGCCATGTGGCCCTCCACATATATAGCATCCCTTCTTCTCGACATGTGCCTTCTTCTTGGCGTAGCCCTGACGACCACTCGACTTTTTGAAATCTTGAGTCTTGGAGTATTTTTGTTGTATCTCCTTGACTTTGCCATAGTCTCCCCCACCTTTGACATTGTTAACCTTTGACTTCTTGCCATTGCCTTTGTTGTGCTTGTCATGCCTGAAATCCATCAATGATTCGGCCTCCACTATGGCTTCGTCTATATCAGTGACTTGTCGGCATTGCAACTCCTGCTTTGCCCAATTTTGCAACCCGTCCATGAAGTGGAACAACAAGTCATCATTGGTCAGGTTGGGGATTTGAAACATAAGGGTAGTGAACTCCTTGACATAGTTACATATGCTCCCTATTTGCTTCAATTCCCTAAGCTTGCGCCTTGCCTCGTACAAGACATTGTTTGGAAAGAACTGTAAATTGAACTCTGCTTCGAACTGATCCCATGTGCTAATAGTACATAGACCTTTATCCACGTCGGCCATATTCCTTCTCCACCATAGCATGGCAGTCTCTCAGAGGTACAATACCGCAGTATTGATCTTGGCCTCGTCGTTCCTCACTTTGCCATGCCTGAAGTAGTTATCCAAGTGCCAAAGGAAGTTTTCCACTTCTTATGCATCACGAACACCTTTGAACACCGGGGGTTTGGGAGCCTCGATCTTGGCCTCCCTCATCACTACAACATTGCTGGCTACCTCGGTCACGCCAATATTGACATGCTCCTCGAGTGACTCTATCTTTGCCTTCATAGCATCGATAGTACTCAAAGCCTCCATAAGTCTGCACTATAAGGCAGTGATGGTTTGCCTTAGTTCCATCTTAGTCTATGTACGTCCCTCCAAGTCATTTCGGATACTCTCAATCTCTTCAAGAGTGTTCCCCTCAAGAACATTAAGGGTGTCTTCCACCTTCCCCAAGCATTGGCCAAATATCTCCATGGCATCCATCCCCGCGTTCATCTTCATCACCCACTCTTTACCGAGAGAGACGTCCTCTGGAAGGACCTCCACTTCATCCTCGCTCGCCTTAGTGGCAAATGGTTATTGGGATGTAAGCCCATCGTTTGACACAACCTCAGGTGGCACCTCCTGGCTCTTGTTGGTGGCATTCCTCTTTTTGCTACGGCCTCTCTTGCCGGCAGCATCCTGGATGATGTTGGCTTGGGTGTTGGCAATGTTAATTTCTCTGTCGTTCTCCATTCCCTTAGTTGAAACCTTCACTCTAATACCACATTGTCACGTCCTTAGTTAACTAAGTACACTTGCGACACTTGATAACTTGCTCACGATCTTGCACAACTTGCTCACATTCTTGCTATGCCAAGTAAGCCTTACTACACTCAAGATCGCTAAGAGAATGCAAGAAAGAACACAAGAGAATTGTTAAAGGAAGCTTTGTATTAGAGAGAACTTGAATTGTTTACTTGATGAATTACAAATGAATGACCCCCTTTATATACTAGTCTCCTAGGGGCTAGTATGTAAATATTAATTATTATACAAGTCCTTGATATTTACAAGATAAGAGCTTTTTCTAGAATTCTCTACAAGCCTAGAAGATTCCAAGGACTTTCCTAGCAAATCTATAAGGATCTAGGTTCTTCCTAAGGAAATGTCCATACCTCTCTAGAATCTTCTCACAAATGCTAGCCTTCTTCTTATGTAAGCTTCCACATGGCATTAATATATGCCAAATGACGCCTATGTGGCATGATGAGAATGTAAGAATGCTCTTTTCTTGATTGTCTATATTAATTTTCTTTTGAATTTGATACAAGTTTTATCCTTGACCTTTAAGTGAATGCATAAGGTGGAAGTTCATCTATTTGTTTTATTGGTTGGGTTTTTCTCTTTTTGAATGTGGTTGCTAAATTTTGTCTCTACTATACATCTGTTCTATTATTTATCACCATTCTTTTTTCATTTGAAACGATCTGCACAACACGTGAGCATGTATACAAATATTAATTAATTATGATTTAATGATAGTAATGTCTATGAAGACAAGTGTTATATACTTAGATGGATTAATGTAAGCACCAAAATTAGATTGATGTGCTTGACGGTCATTCTTGTTTGATCCAAAAAGTGTTGAACTTTTTGGATTAACCAATTAGTTATAAAAAGAGGGGTAAATCTTAGTTAAGGATAATAAAATCTAGACCAAACGATAGCTGAAGTAGATAATGTGAAAAAACGGTATTAATACGTTGAGCTGATTAAATACTCATAAATGCAGTGACATTAATATGCAATGGATCTGAATAAATACAGTTAACGTAATCAAGAGAAGTTACTAAACCCAATTATTGTGATTTTTGGGAGAGCCTCCTCCCTTGACAATGGTGTAGAAAGAGAAGAGGTGTTAGATGATTGAGGATTTTTGGGATCTTGTCCGTATAGAACAACAATGTATGCTTTTTGGTTCGCAATCAATGAATAAGGCCACCCTCGTATATTCTTTCAGATAAATCTTTTACAAAATGTTCTTTTGTCTTTTTTCCCGGATCCCTTCTTCTTTACTAACTCTTCCTATTTATAGGGGATACTCTCCCATGAAACCCTAAAAAGTACAACATCAAGAATACTCCTTCCGTTTCAATTTATGTGAACCCATTTGACTGGACACGGAGTTTAAGAAAAGAGAGAAGACTTTTGAACTTGTGGTGTAAAATGAGGCATATATATTTTGTGTGGCTATAAATCATTGCATAAAGGTAAATTATTTCCAAATAAGGAAAGGGGTTATTCTTTTTGGCACGGACCAAAAAGGAAATAGGTTCACATAAATTAAAACGGATGGAGTATTAAAAAAGCATATTCTTACTGTGTCCCTCTAAGTTTACACTATCATTAACGTCTCATTTCGGCTGACTACTCTTGGTCGTCGTCCTTTGCCACAGCGACCATCAGATGGCGCATTATAGTAACCTCGTTCCATGCCATGCATTACAGCTGCTGCTATTTCCAAATTTGGACCTATACAGTTAGTCCCTCTACTTGTTGAGGTCGTAGCCCTGCACGTCCTTAATAAGCGGACATTGCCTATTTCCGTTGGAAAATTTGACTACTGAATTACGCCGGTTTGGCCAGGGCCGAGAGAGTGGCAAGCTCCACGGAACCCTTGTTGGTGCAGCTTGTCGAGACGTGACGTCACCCCCACGTGTGTCATCATTGCGCACCTTCCCAAGACAATGACTGATTGTTTGTCGCTTTGGTTTTAGCGCCATTGGTAGCCTTTTGCTTCGATTCTCGTGCCATCCAACCCTATAAATAGGTGAAGGCTTTGTTTTTCAAGAACTTTTAGCCATTTCCTCTCTTATGTATACATTGCCTCCACTGGTCATCTCTTCTCTCAGTTTTAGCGTTCTTTCCATATCACATTTTCCGTTCAACCACCATTCCTCGTTTCACATTTCACCAACCTCCCTTCTATTATCAAGATGCCTAGAATGCACCGAACATACGAAGAAATTTTTGACGCCACTCCGTTATCCATGGCACCTCCTTCTGGTGACGAGGATATGGCAGTTGAGGAAGGGATAGTTCTCCTACCGTAGAGGAGATACTCCCAAGAAACCTTATGTCCCGAAATGACTTTCACAAAGAACCTGTCACTTCCCCTATTCTAGTGGTCTCTAAGGCTGAGTGGGCTCATATAAATGACCTCCGATCTACGCACAACATTCCTCCCCACGTTGAGATGGTTCCGGCTGGGAGGGACTTCGTGGAGGTCCATAGACCGGGATATTATGCTTTCTACGTATATCCCTTTGTGATTGGTCATACACTCCCTCTTCTTCCGCTAGTAGTGGAATTCTGTCGGTTCTACGAGGTCTGCCCGGTGCAACTATCTCTGTATATGTATAAATGTTTCTAGTGTTGATGAAGTATGCGGAGTTGGTGGTGTGTGAAGTTGGTCTTCATCACCTTTTACACTTATTCTCCCTGAATTTTCATAGGGGCACCGTGATACACTTGCGGCATCGTGGGACCAGGGGGTTGGTGGTCGGAACAGATAGCCGGGTAAGCCGTAAATTTTGGCATAAATACTTTTTTATTAGGACCGAGCACCTAGTGTCGGACCTCGCTAGATTCCTAGAACGGTGGAATCATAACCGTAGGTGTTGGTACTCGTTGTTTACTTTTGTTCTTTCTAATTTGTACTTATTCGTGGCTTTCCTGTTTAGCTATAAGACGTGCACCTCTACCCATTATCGGTATCGAGGACTGGGTAGCTCGCATACTTCCTTATGTGGCGGGGACTCAAGATTGGCCCGCTTTCCTCAAATGCTTTGGTCCGAAAGTTCCATCCGGTAAGTGTTCCTTTCGCTTTAACCTTTGGCGGTTTGGTGTCATTTATTGATATAACCTCTTCGTCATGATAGGTCATAAGGCTTCAGACCCCAGTCCTAGTATTTCTCTAGGTCGTCGCATTGGCAGGAATGTAGTTTTCCCTGGATGAGTTCGCCCGACAAAGCCGTGCTCAATCCGTACCGTCTAGAGACTCTTCTCATGATATCATTGCGCGGGAAGAGATCTCCTCTCGAACCATCTATCACATCATGGATGAGCCCTCTAACGGGGATGAATCACCATCGAGGAAGATGAGGAGGGTAGAGCTTGGGAAGGCCATTGCTGCCGATACTGGAAAGAACAGAACTGATGCTTCAAGGGCGGCGTCTTTGCCTGGATCGGGCACAAGTGCCATTTTTATGGCGGATGCCATTTTGGTAGGGAGGTCCCCCAGGACCGAAGGAATATATCAAGGTGGGGGATCGGTACGATTTGCCGAGGGTGGTGCACCATCTACCGTTGGAGGAGGCGGAGTTGAGCATATCGAGGACGACAGTTCAGGTTCAGATGTTGACCCAGAAGATGTACGCGCTTATTTGGAGCATCATACTCTCGTAGAAGTGAGGACGGAAGGTCCTTACTGACACATAGTCATTCTTGTGGATTATGAAATATTGGTGAATTGCGAGCAGGCAGCATCGGTGTTTGCCCCTTTATGCGCCGCTTCCGAGAGCATGGTACTTAAGGCGATGAGTGAAACAGAGTTATCGCGGAGCATTTCTAGCATGGCTTTGTGGGTAGGTGCTTTTCTCTTTTCTTTTCATTTTTGGGTTCATTTTGTATACTTAACCTCTTCTGTGTTTTGAATTTGCTTTGTATACTAGACCCTCCTTATGGAGAATGAGCATGATCGGCGGGATATGCGGAAGATGGTCGTTTTTGGGAGGGTGGCCTCCAAATATAAGGAGTACCATACCAAACATCGTGCATTGGCCGACCTCTTCACTCAGGACAGTGATTTTCAGCTATTCTGTGATAGGCTCAAGTAGAAGGAGAAACAGTTGGCGCAAAAAGTCGAAGAGCTGAAAGAGCGGGATGAAGACCTGATGAAGGCCATTGCCTGATGTAGCGAACTTGAGGCAGCTCTTACGGCTAAAAAAGATGAACTCGAGACGAGTAAGGGGTTGATGGCTGAGAATGCCGACTTTCAAACGTGGGTGGCTGCCTTAATTGCCGAGATTGATAGGGGGCGGCGGAGGCTGTCAACCTTAGGGGCAAACTGAGCGCTAAGGCTAATGGATTGGCTCATGCTGAAAGGGATAGGGCGGCTGTCATCTCGTAGGTAGCGGCTTTAGAAAATGCCCTTCGTGTTTGTAGATTAGAGCAGGACAAAGAGGTTAAGATGTCTGTGCTTAAGGTAGCGAGGTCTGAGGGACGTATCCGAGATCTGGTGGTGGAGTTGTTCGTGTTAATCGAATGGGTAACCGCTTTGAAGGCGGAGGATGTTCTACGACAGTCGCAACCCTCTACATCTTATGCTTTGGATGACTTTATCGTGCCATGAGATTTGTATGAGATGTGGGTCCATGTCGAAGCTAAACTTGACGTGTATCAGTCTCTTCGTGCCGATAGGAAGGTGTCTGAAGCGGAACTCTGGGAGGTGCGTATTAAAGCATGTGCCGCTCGTGAGGTGTGCAGTTATAACCCTGGCACGCCTGGCGGAGATGATGTAGATTATGATGAAGCGGACAAGCTCACCTCCGATTCTTGGTACAATGAGGAGTATGCCACATGGGATGATGTGGCGTAGGACTTGGTTGTATTTGTGTTTTGTTTTGTTGTTTTTTGTGAGGGCGTCCTTGAGCCCTTTGTAAAAAACCCTTGTAATATATCAGCTGTAATGGAAGTGTTACTTTTTTGTTGTGTCTCTCTTTTTCTTTTATTGCAGGGGGGGAGGGGGGCTCTGGGCTACCCATCCTTGTATGATATTTGCCGTAGATGATCGCGACATTTTAATAACTCGAACAAGTTTAGTGATTCGGGCGACGTTGATTATTAAATGATTTTGAGCGAGGTCAAACTCTTTATTTGGCGATGGCCTTTACCGTAAGGGTGTTATTTTGAGTTAATGTCGAAATGTTAACCCGTTTTGTTTCGAGCAAGGTCGAACTACTTTTCTAGGCGATGGCCCTTGGCCATAGGGGTGTTATTTCGAGCTTGTCGGAGTCATGGTTCGATCGAGGTCGAACTCTTTTTCTTGGCGATGGCCCTTGGCCGTAGGGGTGTTATTTTGAGCTTGTCGAAATGTTAACCCATCGTGGTTCGATCGAGGTCAAACTCTTTATATTGACGATGGCCCTTAGCTGTAGGGGTGTTATTTTGAGCTTGCCGAAACGTTAACCCGTCGTGGTTCGATCGAGGTCGAACTCTTTATTTTGGCGATGGCCCTTGGCCGTAGGGGTGTCATTTTGATCTTATCGAAATGATAACTTGTCATGGTTCGATAGAGATCGAACTCTTTATCTTGGCGATGGACCTTGGCCATAGGGGTGTTATTTCGAGCTTATCGGAATGTTAACCCGTTGTGGTTCGATCGAGGTCTAACTCTTTATCTTGGCGATGGCCCTTGGCCGTAGGGGTGTTATTTTGAGCTTGTCAAAATGTTAACCCGTCGTGATTCGATCGAGATCGAACTCTTTATCTTGAACGGAGATCGACGGAGAGAGAAATGTTGAGTAAAATGTTGTTTTATTTCATTTATTGAAGTATTGTACATGTCAGTTTCATACACATTGGAGAAATTTCCTTGTATCTAGTCCCTTCATTGTTTGACATGGAGACATTATCGGCAGGCGAGGCGATGAATTATACTTTGAACTTCGAGATGTCCCCCTCGTCGCCTCGTTAAAAACCTCCCCGAGAAAAGCCAATTGGGAAAAAACCTGGGTGAGGGAAATAGAGTACGACTTGGGTGGCATCATTTTTTAGAAGTGAAAGTATTTGAGATGGGCGACATTCCAGTTGTTTTGTAGCAGTTTTTCCTCCATTGTTTCTAGTTGGGATGCCCCTTTGCTTGCTGCCGCTGTGATTTTATATGGCCCGTCCCAGTTGGTTCCCAGTTTTCCTTCTTTTGGATCTTTGGTTGCTTGTGTTTTGGCCTTGAGGATGTAGTCCCCGAATTTGAGTGGTCTTATTTTGGCCTTCTTGTTATAGTACCTTTCCGCTTACTGTTTTTGGGCTACCATCCTTACATGAACCATATCTCTATGTTCTTCTACTTCGTCCAGGTTTTGTATTCTGTTTTCGTCGTTGTTTGGTTTACTCTCGTTGGAGTACCTCAGGCTGGGTTCTCTGACCTCAACAGGTATGACGGTGTCAGTCCCGTAGACAAACGAATATGGCTTTCACATGTGCTAGTTTTTGGCGTGGTGTAGTAGGACCATAATACTTCTGGTAGCACTTCCGGCCATAGCCCTTTGGCGTCCTCAAGCTTTTTCTTTAATATATTCAATATTGTTTTGTTGGAGGATTCTGCCTGACCATCGCTAGTAGGATGGTATGGAGTGGAGAGTATTCGCTTGATGCACCATTTTAGAAGAACACGATCATCTTTTTTCGGACGACCTGAGGCTCATTGTCGCAGCTGATTTATTTGGGGATGCCGAAACGGCATATGATATTTTTCCATATGAATGTAATGACTTCCTGTTCGTGTATTTGGGCGAATGCACCTGCTTCCACCCATTTGGAGAAGTAGTCAGTTAAAACTAAAAGGAAGTGTGTCTTACCTCGACCTGTTGGGAGGGGTTCGACGATGTACATTCCCCATTTGATGAACGGCTATGGTGAAGTGATGGAGTGTAGGAGTTCGCCCGCTTGGTGTATCATTGGTGCGTACTTTTTGCATTGCTTGCATTTCTTGACGTAATTTGCCGCTTCCCTTTTCATAGTAGTCCAGTAGTATCTTGCTCGAATGAGGCATCTGACGAGGGCGCGGTTGCCCGTATGGGAACCGCAATGACCTTCATGTACTTCTTCGAGCACACACCTTGTTTGATTTGGTCCTAGGCATTTAGCTAAAGGGCCACCAAACGCCTTTTTGTAAAGATCATGGTTTATGGGGTTGTACTGGACACCTATATTCGAAGCTTTTTGGCTTCCTTTTTGTCTTGCGAGAGTGTTCCTTCTTGCAAATATGTCATGATATGGTTGCACCAATCCGAAGTTAGATTTATAGAATGTACCTCTACTTGGTGACCACATTCTCCTTGGTGATATTTTTTGTTGTTGCTGCTAGCTTGGCAAGGCCATCTGCTTCGATGTTTTGTGCCCGGGGTATCTGATCGAGTCGGCATTCATCGAATTCTGCCAGTAGCTTATGGATTTTTGCGCGGTATTTTTGTAGCCTTTGTTTCTTGAGTTGGAAAGTCCCAGTAACTTGGTTTATGACGAGTTGTGAGTCGCACCTGAGGACGACTCGTTGTGCACCATATTTGAGGGCCAGTTTCAATTATACAATTATGGCCTCATACTCGGCCTCATTGTTAGTCATATTATGGCACCATATGGATTGACGAATTACTTCGCCTGCCGGACTTCAAGTATGAGTCCTGGTCCAGATCCCGAAGCATTGGATGCGCCGTCGGTCGGTGTAGAGGTTCCAGAGGTCGAGTTTCCTAGGGGAGGTGCAAAGCGCTTCCTGCTCGACCTCGGGTAATATTTCGGCACTGAAGTCGGTGATGAAGTCAGCAAGTACCTATGACTTTATCGCTGTTCACGGCTGATAGGTTATATCATGCTCGCTTAATTCTATGGCCCATTTGGTCATACCTGCGACTTTATCGCTGTTCGCAACTGATAGGTTATATCATGATCGCTCAATTCTATGGCACATTTGGCCAATCTTCCCGACAACTCAGGTTTGTGTAGGATGCTTCTGAGGGGGAAGGTCGTCACCACCGATATAGGGTGACATTGGAAATACGGTCTAAGCTTTCGTGAAGCTACGACCAACGACAAATCTAGGTTTTCGTAGGTCGGTGTAGAGGACCCAAAGGTTGGGTTGCCTAGGGGAGGTGCGAAACGCTTACTACTCGACCTCGGGTAATATTTCAACACTGAAGTCGGCGACGAAGTCAGCAAGTACCTACGACTTTATCGTTGTTCGCGGGTGATAGGTTATATCATGCTCACTCAATTCTATGGCCCATTTGGCCAATCTTCCCGACAACTCAGGTTTGTGTAGGATGCTTCTGAGGGGGAAGGTCGTCACTACCGATATGAGGTGACATTGGAAATACGGTCTAAGCTTTCGTGAAGCTACGACCAGTGACAAAGCCATGTTTTCGTAGGTCGGTGTAGAGGACCTAGAGGTCGGGTTGCCTAGGGGAGGTGCGAAGCGCTTACTGCTCGACCTCGGGTAATATTTCAACACTGAAGTCGGCGATGAAGTCAGCAAGCACCTGCGACTTTATCGTTGTTCGCGGCTGATAGGTTATATCATGCTCGCTCAATTCTATGGCCCATTTGCCTATTTGGATATCTCCTTTTACGATCTAGATGAAAGTAAAATTTCAACTACAGAAATCCCCACAGACGGCGCCAAATTGTTTGACCTAAAAAGTGTTGAACTTTTTGGACTAACTAATTAGTGATAAGAAGAGGGGTAAATCTTAGTTAAGGATAATAAAATCTAGACCAAACGATAGCTGAAGTAGATAAGGTGAAAAGACGGTAATTAATACGTTGAGCTGATTAAATACTCATAAATATAGTGACATTAATATGCAATGGATCTGAATAAATACAGTTAACGTAATCGAGAGAAGTTACTACCCAATTATTGTGATCTTTTGGGAGAGCCCCTCCCCTGACAATGGTGTAGAAAGAGAAGAGGTATCAGATGATTGAGGATTTTTGGGATCTTGTCCGCATAAAACAACAATGTATGCTTTTTTGCTTCGCAATCAATGAATAAGGCCAACCTCGTATATTCTTTCAGATAAATCTTTTACAAAGTGTTCTTTTATCTTTTTTTCCGGATCCCTTCTTCTTTACTAACTCTTTCTATTTGTAGCGGACACTCTCACATGAAACTCTAAAAAGTACAACATAAAGAATATTAAAAAAGCATATTCTTAATGTCTCCCTCTAAGTTTACACTATCATTAACGTCTCATTTCGGTTGACCGCTCTTGGCCGTCGTCCTTTGCCACAACGACCATCAGGAGGCCCATTATAGTAACCTCGTTCCATGCCGTGCTTAACAGCTGCCGCTATTGCCAAATTTGGACCTATACAATTCTTATTTATAATGTTGTTACAAGGCGAAAGCCGAACTTATGTCATTAATGATTAATAAATAATTCACTTAAAAAATATCATAACTTAATTCATTAAAGAAGTTAAAAATATACTAATGAATATCAATGTATAGTAATTCGAAGCTGGAGATTTTACTTCAAGTTGCAATCTGGTAAGGTTGGATATGAATCTATAACATGAGAAATACATAAAAATTTGAAACATTTACGTTACATTCCGTTAGACTTTTAATTTCAAGTTTGTGTTCCTTCTCCTGAGAAAATAAATATGAAACGACAAAGCCAATATTCATTCTCCTTTCTCCGCACCCCCTTAGTTTTCTTAATTTTTGTATATAGAAAATCGCGTCACATGGTATAAATATTTAAAAGAAAAGAAGCAAAATAGCAAGTTGATTGGTTGAAAATAAATAATTGTCAGAACATATTATAGCTGTATAGCAAAATTGTCAGGATATGTTTATGTTATAGCTCTATAGCAAAGTACACTCGCCGATTCGTATTATACGGAACTATCAAACATATATTGCTTGGGCAAAACGAAAATTACAGGATTTGACTAATTAAAAAAAAAAAAAAAGAAATCAAGTTGATTTCTTGAAAACTAATACTTGTCAGAGTAATCATTGAAGTTGAATAATCGTAAAAACAATACATTCAATAATCCATATGGTACTGCACGTTCCAAACGAGTCCGAAACTAAAATAATGCCATTTTTGGCACAAAATACATTTCTACTATTTAAAACAAGAAGTTACATTTTTACATAAAACACAATATAATACTGCGTTTTACTTTAACGGAAAGTTAGTCGTTAAAGTCAAATACAGTATTATACTGCGTTTTATTAAAAAATTAATTTTTTATAGGAAAACACATTACAAACTGCGTTTTGCCCTCTCTCATTGGATATACTGAGGTTTCCAGTTTATTTTGATTCAGAAATTGCTTATCACTTTTCTTCAAAATTGTGAGTTTTATCAACATTCGGGAGGTTTGCAAATGGTAACAAAATTGAAAGGTCACATCAAGTTAATGGTTTTTACATCATCTCCTTTTTATGATCTATTTTTTTTTTAGGAAAAAAAAAATGGTGTTCTTATACTTATAGCTTTTATTTGTTGATTTGTGCTACTTCCGGAATAGTTGGCTGAGCTGATTTTGCCAACAATAGAAGATGGTTTCTACCAAGTAAATTCTTGTCAGCTGGTTTATGTAGTTAATTACGTTACTTTTGTATTATCAATTTCATCATTTCTATCGAAATGTGCAATTCCTTATTGATAAAACTAGTTTTATTACTTAAAAATTACGTAATTTCAAACATTTGATACTCATATCAGCTACCTTTTAACCAATTAAGTGGGCCTTTGGACATAGAATTGTGAAATTACGGAAAAAATAAAATAAAAATTCAAATAAAAACAATACTATTTGAAATTTAGAGTTGTATTTGAACATTAATACAATTTGGAGCTATTTTTTGAATTTTTTTGAGTGATTGAAGTAAAAATTTTGAAAAATAACTTTTTGGAATTATTTATTTTTTCGAAAAATTCAAGTGAAATTTGAAATTTTCATTGCCAAACACTAATTCCGAAGAAAAGTGAAAGATTTTCGGAAAATAAAATTTTGTTTATGGCCAAACGGGCCCTAAATTAAACGGATGTGGTGGTGGAGAAGGATACATGGTAGAAAATAATGTCATATAAACAAAGTATAGTTTGGTATGGAGTTTCTGACAATGGCCATGACATAAGTAGGTCTACATATTTATTCCTACTAGTCTTAGGGTACGCGTTTTGCGCGTGTACTCCATCTCGATGTATAAATATATTTAAAATAATTATATAAATATTCTATTAAATTATGTTTGAGTTATAAAATAAAAATTTACATAATTTAAATAAAATAAGAATTCGTATAATATGTACAATATTAAAAATTTAAATACAATTCAAATAGTGAAGGATTTAATGCATAAAATTTAATTAATTCAAAACTTTGAAATATAAGGGAAAAGTTAAATAATGATAATGAGTATACTTGATATACATAAATTAAATGATAGGGATGTAATAATAATATCTTTGTCTGCTCTAAAATTAGATGTATCATTTGAACTTGACGTGCAATTGTCAAGTATCCTTTTATTAATTAAGTATTTCTAGAATTTGATATTGATTTAAAGAGTATAATATGTACTTATTTTTTTATACATAAATATTAAAGAATGCGTGTTTGTTTTTAAGGTTAAAAGATCGTTCAATTTTATATAAGGATTTTGATATATCGATTTTGCATGAACTTGAAAAGAATGTCCTTTAACTATATCTTTTGAAAAATGTTATTATTTGTATGACCTAATATTAAATCTTAAATTATGGATATTTGTTACTCCATATGCATTTGTCATAATTTCTCAAAGATTTATAAATTAATACAAATAACTTACTATATGAAAAATTACATTAAGTCATTTGGTGGAATCAATGGAAAAAGAAAAAGTTTTCCTTCGGTGAATTTTGTATGTAGGTGAACACAAAGCCACCAGATTTGGTAGGATTTTTAGAAGACATAATTGGGTGTTCGTAGGCTTTAAACTTGTTTCCATTCATAAAGACTTTAACGTTGAACATTGTTTGAGAATAAAAGTGAGATTCATTAATGATCTCAAACTCCTAAATATAAGTATTTTTTTTTATAAAAGGAGATTTAGTGCATTTATTATTTCTATACAAAAAGATACATATTTTAAATAAGGAAAAACTTAATAATAAAAATCTTAGATAACTTTAAAGTCCTTAAAATTAGGAAATAACTAAATTATTATTTTGTCTAATATATAATATATTTTTAAAGGTTTGAAAAAGAACGAAACTTTCCAATTGAGGGGATTGAAAATCAAACGAAACTTTGTTAATGAAGAAATTGAAAAGAACTAAACTCTCGTAATGAAGAAATTGAAAAATTAAATGAATTCTCTGAGATTTAAGCTTTCCTAGAATGATAAAATTATGACCGAAAAAATAGTATGCATATTATTTTTGACTATTCTTAGAATGCTGTCGTTGAACTCCTAGAATGAAAGAAAATTCAAATATCAAAGCTCTACATATTAGGAAAATAATTCATTGACGACTCCTAAATATTAGGAAATTAATCAAATAAATATTTTTAAATATTAGGAAAATAGTCAAATGACTATTTTATTTAGTGTGAACTCTATTTTTAAAGGGTAAAAAAGGCGAACGACATTTCACTAAGGGCCTTCGTGCTTTTAATATAATATAAATTTAAAACTTTTGTTATTATTCAAAAGCACTAACTTTAAAGAAAAAATAAGCACTTATTTTTTGTTACACGATATCCAATGACAGACAGCCATATTCTTCGAACGATTTTTGACAGACCATATGTGGGCAAAACGCAGTATACTAATGCGTTATTCCGTTTTACTTTACTACCTTATATTTTATTATAGGGAAACGCAGTACAAATACTGCGTTTAAGGAAAACGCATTCAGTATTGTAATGCATTTTCCTATAAAAAATTAATTTTTTAATAAAACGCAGTATAATATTACGTTTAACTTTAACGGCTAACTTTCCGTTAAAGTAAAACGCAGTATTATACTGCGTTTTATATAAAAATGTAACTTTTTATTAACAGTAAAAACGTATTTTATGCCAAAAATGACACTATTTCAGTTTCGGACTCCATGCCAAACATATATTGCTCAGATGCATACAAATATTATATTTCTGATTAATTAATTTTTGCCTAATACACTCCAATGTATTACTGCATGCAGTCAATGTTGATTAGCACCTCCCGATACTTTGACCGTAAGCAAATCCAATAAAGGCTTTTTAAAAAAAAAAAAATATATTCAAGTTGATTTATTGAAAATTAATGCAAAGTGCAAACTAGAGTACTAAATTAGTGTGCATTCCATTATTACTGTAGTTCTATAGCGCAGTACACTCATTAAATGCGTGTTGTACAATACTTGCTAAGCATTAATTAATTTGGTAAGACGACAAATGATATAAATATTGCATTTCCAATTAATTAATCTTCCCCTAAGTGTGAATGCATTTTAATTAATTAGCAGCTTCGAGAAGGGATTTACAGAATGTACGGTCCATGAACATGCAACAAAAGTGAAGTAGAAGGACCAATTTTATTTTATTTTTGGAATGGACCGCATAAAAATAAGGAGTAAATAACAATAGCAAAAAGTAGTAAGAAAACAGTAAGTTCACATGTCTGAGTAATAACAATAGGAAATAGCAGTAGGAAAACAGTAAGTTCACATGGCACATGTGTTGGTGTTTGAATTTGGCTATGACTTTTAAAAGAAAGGACAAAGAAAAAAATGGTAGTACTCTCTAGGACCTTGGGAGAAGGTATAAGTTGTCTGTGTTATATATAACGGAGGTTCATTTAGTACTCCGTTATAAATAAATTTTCTGAAGAAACTTATCCATATGGGATTTTTCCGTAAATATGATTATCTATTTAGTATTCTATTGGAAATAAATTTCTGAAGAAGCTTATTACTTCGGTACTCTATTATGGATAAATATTATTCCCGACAAAAGATTATCTATATCTGGTACAGTAGCAGCTTACAAGCAACTTACAAGAAGCTTACGCAGCAGCTTGCAGTAGCAGCTTGCAAGCAACTTACAAGCAGCTATTGGCTTGCAGTAGCTTCTTACAAGCAACTTGCAGTAATAGCTTCAAAGCAACTTCCTTTCTTCTATAAATAGAGGAGATTTCAGTTTATTCTGTACATGAATTTGAAGTTGAATAATAAATTTCTCTCTCTACTTGTCTTCAATTTCTTTACTTTAACATCTTTATTCTATAATACTTATCAATACGAGACTCTAACATCTTGAACACTTTATTTGAGGTTAATTTTTCTAGTGCATCAAGTAATTCACACAACAGAGAAAAGCATTGGCTATTGTCAGGTAGTATCATTCCTTTGTACTCACTCATGTTTCCTATGGAGTAGCTAGCTAAGTTTGTAATCTGCATAAGATCAACATATGCATGTAAGAAGGTCGTTAGATAACCATTTGGTCATTTGTACTGTAATTATCACATATGATCTTGAACAGCTTATAAATTTTAAAATACTGATAATTTGTATGCCTTTATATTCTGTTTTACACTTTCGTGATTTTGAATTAAAGTTCTAATTTTACTCATGAAGAGTAATATCACAGAGGGAGTTATAAAGTGAATAATATTGTTAGATCCACTTAAATTTCAGTAGAGTTTGCAAGAAATATACAATCATTAGAAGTGGTTATATTTTGTACATCTCATTGTAACTAAATTTTGTTAACCACCAGAAGTGGTATATGCCCATGACCACCAGAAGCGATAATTTAGGCTTTCTATGGTTACAATTGAAGATAAGCTACATAAATATTCTCTATAATAAATGCACGTCTCGATTTGCTCCTGAAGTAGTAAATATTTTTAAAGAGGTTGAAGCATCACAATTTGATGTGATTAATGCGCGTTCAGATAAAAATTATATTTCGTTTCCTGAAGGATGCAAATTTTTGATAAATATTAATCCATTCCCTGAAGTGAATGTGATAATATTAATAAAGCTCTTAAATATGAACGCGCTTTTGATATGAATATATTACAATTCACCTCCAGAAGAGGTAATATGATTGATGGAATATATACTAAATATTTCGTATTTTAAATTTGCTCTTGAAGAAGTAACACAATTGAAATTTTCTCTTGAAGCAGGAAAATATTATGAAATTGTGTCTTTCTGTGCTTAAACAAAATAATAAGTTATTCAAAGTTATTTTTGAAGCACATTTTCATTCCCTGGAGTGAATGAAGAAATACCATAATTCACCTCCTGAAGAGGTAGAATAACAAAGGATATAAATCTTGTTTTTGTGGCATAAAGATCATTGTCGCACGTACCCGTTGTATGTAAAATATCTTGGAAATTTTTATTAACTATCATTCCAAGGAAAAAGTATTCTTGTAGAATGCTTTCTACTACAACCACATTAATAGATTATGATTAGTTATTGTCCCCAAAATAACAACTCATGGATCTTCCCTGAAGGATGTAATGATTATGTGGTTACCGCTTTGATATAAAATATTCAGATGTTAATGGCGTTTCTCCCTAAAGGAGACATTTGTCACAAAGTTGGCGGTAACAAAATTGAAATTCTTAATTTTTTACATTTATAAATTTAGAATTATCCTTATATTGTCAATTTGATTATGATTTTCTCTCATGACACCAGAAGTGTCCGAGCACTATTTGGTAGTATAAAAGTTTTCAAAAGCTCCTGAAGAGCTAACTGTTATCTAAAAGACACATGATACAAGTAGTGTCTGAATAATATTTGATTGTGAAAAATAAATTGAAGGCTCCCGAAGAGCTTATATGCAAATTTGTCATTCATATTATATGATTGTGGTCAAAAAATATATTGTAGTAAACCCGAAGTTTACTAATACAAATGACAATCATATTGAGACTACAAATGATTGAAAGATTGAAATCTTCATATTTCCACAATCATAGGGGTAAATAGGTATGTGAGAAGTTACCCCCTTATTCTTCAATTTGTATTACATCATGTATCACAGTAAACCAGAAGTTTACTAATGCAAAAGCAGCTACAGTAAATCAAAAATTTACTTATACAAAAGTATCACAGTAAACCAGAAGTTTACTAATGCAAAAGCAGCTACAATAAATCAAAATTTTACTTATACAAAGGTAGCCATAGTAAATCAGAAGTTTACTAATGCAAAAGCAACTACAGTAAATCAAAAATTTACTTATACAAAAGTAGCCACAGTAAATCAAAAGTTTACTAATGCAAAAACAACTACAGTAAATGAGAAATTTACTTATACAAAAATAGTCACAGTAAATCAGAAGTTTACTAATGCAAAAGTTTGTGCCATAGTAAACCAGAAGTTTACTAAGACGTAGCTCATGCCATGATAAACTTGAAGTTTTCACTTACCATTTTTAAATGAGCTATTTGAGAATTCAGATAAGTATATACTGAAGAACTAGAAGATTCTTCAAGAATTCTCTTGTACTGCTTGTTCTCATAATAAATTGATTATACCAGCTAAAGTTGGGGCTAAGACCCCTGATTCTGAAATATATAAAAGGTGAATATGGGCTCATTCACCTGTCATGTGAACTACATATAGATGCATATATAGGATGGTTACACGTATGTTTATTGTGAACTTGCAGTTTGGCATTTGATATTGCTTTTCTCAATTAAGAGCATAACTTTCAGATTATAAAATCAAGATAGTCCATCTTGATAATGCTGGTTTAGCGTTGAATACCTCCTACTAATAGCTAAACCATTGCTTATGAGAACAAAGATTCATGTGTTGGTCTAAGATTTTCTAAATTGCATATAGCAGCACATATATGCATCAGACCAACAATATATGATAAGTCCTCCCTTCACAATTGGTTTAGGATTAGAAATCAAATATTTTTACTATCTTTTGATGTGTGGTATATGATTAATTCTTCTACCACAATGCACAAAGATATGTTTCCCAAAGAAGATTGGGAATATATGTTAGTTTTCTAACATTTGGAGGATGGAATAAACAGCTAAAAAATATGCTATATGAATCGAATTATCATCAATATGATCCTCACTTAGAAGATAATTCAAGTCAAATTCCAGAAGCATTTGCTGATTCAAAATTCAATATTATATTTCAACTACAAATGCTCCTATTAAAATTAAAGCCTTTGAAAGATAGAGTTTACTGTACGCATGAAGCGTGGTAGACCAATTGGTTCCAAAGGTAACAATCCTTGAAAAATGATAAGGAGCTAATGATCAAAATGATCATAATGAGGAGGAAATAAGCTTTAGAAGAGACCACGATATAATATTTCATGAAACTCCAGAAGAAGTTCAGGTACCTGAAAATAAAGAAAGTGATGAAATCTCAACAAGTTATGTCGCTTACGAACTGATACAAAGTGATCGTCGATGATATATTTGATACAATATAGTGCATAATACTATGAAATATTGTGAGGATCAGAGCAGTAGTCGAGACACCTGAAGATGTCATGCCGTTTAAATGCAAGGCATAACCTATATGACTCATTTGATTAATTCTAAATGAAGATCCCTGAAGGATTTAAAATGCTTGCAGCATATAATTCAAAGTCTTAGAAAATGTACTCGATCAAATTATAAAGATCTTTGTACTTTTTAAAGCAATCTGGGCGTATGTAGTATTATTGCCTCAGTAAATATTTGCTGAAAGAAAGTTACATATATGATGTTATTTGTCCATGTATTTAGAATTTGATATACTTGTTGTTTATGTTGATGACATAAATCTTGTTGGAACTCTAGAAGAGCTCCAAAAGGTAATTGAATGTCTTAAGAAAGAATTTGAGATGAAAGATCTTGAAAAGACAAAACTTTGTCTTGGTCTGCAAATTGCACATTTAGTGAACATGATCTTTATCCATCAATCTGCCTATACAGAAAGGGTCTTAAAACGCTTTTAATGGACAAAGAACACCTATTGAGTACACCAATAGTTGTTCGATCACTTGAAGTGGATAAGAATTTGTTCCTACCTCCAGAAGAGGATGAGGAACCCATTGGTCCCAAAGTACCCTATCTCAGTGCAATTGGTGCACTAATATATCTTGCTAATGCTACAAGGCCCGACATAGCATTTTTTGTTACTTTACTAGCAAGATATAGTTCTTATCCTACACGGATTAAGGATCTGTTCTTACCTCCAGAAGAGGATGATGGACTCTTTGGTCCTGATATACCCAAGTCTCTGTACTGTACTCTTTTTCCCTTGCTCAGGTTTTTTCCCACTGGGTTTTTCCTGGTAAGGTTTTTAATGAGGCAGCTTGCAATGTATATTATTAATGTACTCTTTTTCCTTGACAAGGATTTTTTCCCACGGGGTTTTTCCTAGTAAGGTTTTAACGAGGCACATAATAATGAACATCCAAGGGGGAATGTATTGAAAATATTATTGTGGATGTTCATTTATTACTCCGTTGTAGATAATCTTCCTAAAGAAGATTATCCATTTAGGACTCCATTGAACTTTTATACAAGCAGCTGATGCAGGCAGGTTGCAAGCAACACAATGAAATGACTTCTAGCAGTTTCTTGAAGCTGATGCAGGCAGGTTGCAAACAACTCAATTAAATGACTTCTAGCAAGTAAGACACAACTCCTAATCCCTCAAGCTAAGGTTAGACCAAACACTTACCTCGCTTTGCAACCAATTCAAAATTCCAACAAGCCTTTGCCTCGCGAATTCGTGCCCGAAATTCCCAAATCTAGTCATAAACAATTCGTTTTAGTCAATAAAAATTATAGGAATTAATTCTATATGAAATTCTACATTTTCCATTAAAAATCCGAAATTGTACTAAAAATTTGCCCGTGGGGCCAACGTCTCGGAACTCGACAAAAATTACGGAATATGAAACCTCATCCAACCACGAGTCCAATCATACCAATTTTACTAAAATCCGACATCAACTCGACGCTCAAATCTTCAAATTAAACCAAGAGGGTTTTCAAGATTTTCCCAATTAAAATCACCAATTAAATGCCAAAACTAGTAATAGATTCGGGTAATCTAACAAAAATTAAGTTAAGAACACTTACCCTGTTGTTTTTTCTGAAAATATCCCGAAAATTGCCTCTTCCCGAGCTCCAATTCGCTAAAAATGGAAAATGGGACTTTGTGTCATTTTCAGAACTTAATGTTCTGTCCAGAAACATTTCGGGTACTGTTCACGCGTTCACATTGTTCACGACTGTTCATGGGGTACTGTTCACGGTACTGTTCATGAGGTACTGTACACGGTACTGTTCATGGGGTACTGTACATGATGCTGTAAAAAAAGACAGCAGCTTCCCAAAGAGAATTTCAGCAGCTTTTTTTCTACCCGTTGACCTTTCGAAATCCACCCGAGGCCCTAGGGACTTCAACAAAATACACCAACAAGTCCTAAAATATGATACGAACTTAGACTAAATCTCAAATCGCATCAAATAATGCTAAAACCGTGAATCACATCCCCATTCAAGCCTAACGAAACTAAGAACGTCCAACTTCTATATTCGATGCAAAAACCTATCAAATCAAGTCCGATTGACTTTAAATTTTGCACACAAGTCATAAATGATATAACAAAGCTATGAAAATTTTTAGAACTAGATTCCGACCCCGATATCAAAAACTCAACTCTTCGGTCAAACCTAAGAAATCTTTAACCTTAGATTTCTAGATTCCGTTAAATGGCGATAATTTGATCTAGGGACCTTCAAATTCGCTTTCGGGCATATGACCAAGTCCCAATTCACGATACGGAACTACCGGAATGGTCAAAACTTTTATCCGGGTTCGTTTGCTCAAAATGTTGACCGAAGTCAACTCAATTGAGTTTTAAAGCTCTAGTTCACAATTTAATCCATTTTTCACATAAAAACCTTCCGGAAAATTATACGGATTGCGCACGCAAGTCAAGGAATTATTGATGCCATTTTTCAAGGTCTTAAAAATACCGAGATGATTATTTAATTTAAAGATGACATATTGGGTCATCACATTCTCCACCTCTAAAACAAACGTTCATCCTCAAACGTACTAAGAATTATTCTCAAGTTACCAAATTGATGATTTTACTTTTACACAATTATTCACGGTTGATCCCACATTATCGCATTCGACATAAGTCCGACAACACCATTTCAATTGAGATCATTTCCTTATCCATATTCGTAAACTTCAAGACCAAATTTCTTACACTCCAATCATTTCTAGAAAGGTCCGATTTTTACGTCAACACACGATATTAGTCCCGGCTGGTTATAGCAACTCGTGCCTACGCACCCATTAAATACGGGGTATTACATTCTCTCCCACTTAGGGTCATTCATCCTTAAATGAGAAGTAGAGTCCGTCTTCAAACACATAATGTAACTTATCTCTTTTTTTGCACATCTCAATATCCCAAATTTTTCTAACTCCCAAAGTTTTCAGAAATTTCGGCAGAGTCTCCCCTTTAATTGGGCCTATCCACCTGTCAGAGTAACACCAAAACAACTCCTAACAACATGTCCACAACCCAACAACGCACCACAAAGTATATATCAATAACACTAATCTCCACATTACAAGCACGCCATTATCACAATGATATCTTGACATAAAATGCATCATATGTATGACCATAACCACATCTCTGGTCTTAATTATTGTTCATAATAGATTACAACATCACCAATTAACCTCATGTTAACAACATTTCGTTTTAAACCTCCAGATTACTAACAACAAGGCATGGAGATCTTATAATTACTTACCTGAAGTAACAAGTCACAATTTAACGCCACCTGGGCTATCACCTTGTAGGCTAAAACTCAATAGTTACAATACAATTTTGACAAATTATGCACAGAAATATTCATATAAGAATTTTCAAATAAGCCTAATAGGCATAACTCCCTACAAGTGCTACAACACAAATTTTAATTTCACAAAAGGAGAATTTAAACACATATAATTTTCACCACCAACACCTCGTCCTTATATAATATCCACCGCAGCTTGTAGCCCGGTTTAAATATTTCATATCATATAAAAATATGAGGATCTCATCCTCAACTCTGAATCACAAGTATTTTGCACATTGTGCCAACTAAAATTTTTCATTTCCTTTCTTCCTTCTTTCAAATAATTTCGTTTAAACAAAATCATAACATACAATGATCCCTCGTACCGGTAGGGCATATAATTTATAATGGAAATCAATTATTTAGAAATTAAATCAAACTCATCGAATTGATTAACAAGAGTCACTTTTAGCCATACAATTATTTTTAGTGACCAACACATAATGATAGACATAGCTATCTCCATATAATCTCCCAACAGAAGTATTCACATATGTAGATTTAAGAATTACGAAGCTCACTCATAAGTGGAGCACAATAGGAGAACTTTCCTCGATGCTCAAAATCGAATCAAGCTAAGGAAATTGTGACTTTATAATAATTTGAGATCGTACTTATAACGATACCGTCTGGTGTAGAAACCTTATCCATACCATAGAAAATATATCAACGGACTGGGTCTCCACCTCTAGGAGTCTTACCTCCACCTCTAATATCCTGACCTCTACTTATGGTTGGTCATGTAAGTGGAGTAGTAACTGCAATGGGGCACGTAGCCTGAGTGCTTTGACGAAATATGTCTCTCTCAAGTCTAGGATAATTTCTCAAGATGTTCCTAGTATCACCATTTTCATAACAACCCATCCGCAGTTCGACTGCTCATACTAAGTCTGTACCGGATAACTTAAATAACCATTGCAGGAAATTTCATGCCACTGGTACATTAAAAGATGATTGCCCCACGTAAGTGCCCTGATTAACTGGAGCACTATGAGTATTCTGAAATTGTTTCCATGTCCCTGCTGATACTGAAATGTAGAATTATTAAGGACGCGGGAATACCAAAAGTCCCATCATCATTCCTTTCAAATATCATCTCTTAATCATATACAAGTTTCGACAAACCTTTCAATACCACATATATATAGCTCAAGCCAAAACTAATATAACACATGACCCCACAATTTGAGTGTTGATAGTAAACTCCCCTCACTTAGCACGAAGCCATATGAAACATTCTGATGATTCACAATACTAACTTTTATCCATATGAAACATTCTGATGATTCACAATACTAACTTTTATCGCTCGTACGACACCGGTTATAAGACACCTCAAGCTATTTATTTGGCGCATGTCATTCTCATGACAGTTAAACTCGCCTTTTCCAGTGTCTCGGCTTGCTAATAAATACCATTCGCTAAATAGAAATCCCATACGAAACACATAATCTCTAATACGACCAACTATTTTTAGATCTACATCCACATGTGATGATTAGGCAACCAATTAAAACCTTCTTAAGATTGTACTTATCAACCAGATGTCAGAATCTGATGCACCCCCATGCACACAACCGAAAGATCTCTTTGCGCTTCCATATCTTCGATTCTGAACGACACATGGTAATAATGGTTGAGCAGCCCTGACTCTCTTATAACCTTTTACAGTATCACAAACCATTGGCATAGTGCACAATTCCATACATGAGTGGATGCAAAAGAACATAAGATATATGCTTCAAGATGAATAAGTGTCACACGATAAGGAATGAATGAAGTGGAAATTTTTCCTACTAGTTCTGTAGCCTCTCGAAGATAAGTACAGACGTCTTCGTACCAATCCGCAAGACTCTACTAAACTCGCTTATGACTTGTAGCACCTATGAACCTAGAGCTCTGATACCAACTTGTCACGACCCAAAAATCCCTCCGAAGGAGTCGTAATGGCACCTAGTCTCTAAACTAGGTAAGCCTAACATTAACTGAAATAACATTGATATTTGCCAACTTTAAATTCAATAACTCTTAACAGTTTATAATTCCTAAAACCGGTGGTACAAGTCACAAGTCTTTCTAAGAGTAGTTATACAAAATAAATACATCACTGTTCCGAAACAAAGGGAACAAATGGAAATAAGTAAAATTGAAGGTGACTCTGAGGACTGCGAACGCTGCAACAAGTTTACCTTGAGTCTCCACCGCAACGAGTAGCTACTATCGATCAAATACCCGGGTCTGTACACAAAAATGTACAAAAGTGTAGTATCAGCACAACCGACCCCATGTGCTGGTAAGTGCCTAGCCTAACCTCGGCGAAGTAGTGACGAGGCTAGGACCAGACTACCAAATAAACCTGGGCAAAATAGCGTACAAAAATAATAGGAAGCAGATAACAATGATGACAACAATGATCAACCAGTGATATAAATAGCAGGCAACAAGAACACCATAAATGTTTCTCAACAAATAATAAATACAAGTGCAATCAATTAATCAAGTCCTTCAAATATAAATCTTTCACCTATAAATCCTTCAAGTAATAATCTCTAAGATAATATGCTTTTCAATAAATATATTTCGAATATATTTCCATCAAATAAATATCTTTGAGATAAGCATCTTTCGAATATAATTCTTTCGAGTAAAGGTCACATTGTGACACCTCATTTCATAATCATAAATAATATAGGTCTTAGCCCACTTTCATATTTTCATGGCACCTCGTGCCCATATTTATGTCACAACCGCATGGACAACTCATGTGCCATTAAATAAAACCATAATATTTTCCCCGGCACCTTGTGCCCACATATTTCTGTCTCACATTGCACAACAATATTCTCATGTTACTCAGCTTATAGGTTCCATAACCCAATACAATTAAGAGTGTTCAAGGAGCCTCATTCACTTAACATAAAGTAGAGTACAACTTCCAACCCAATTAGGAAATCACCAAGAAAAGATGAAATTAATTTTTTTTTGAAATTATTTGATAAAGAAAATACCATTTTCAATGAAAGTACAATATCGAAGGAATCATTACCTTTAATACGAGAAATTAATAAATTAAAACATAGTAGAAATTCCTTTTTAAGTAAAGTACAACCTCAAACGGTTTAAGGAAACTTTAGTTGAGAAATCAATTGAGTTAAAAATGTAATAATTCTTGAAATTTGAAGTATTGAACATATTAAAAAAAATAAGGCGAGGTATTGTAAACACTATGGATTCCAACACAAAGGATCACAATAGTAAAGGGATCTAAACAGTTAATACACTTGAATTGTTAATAACAAGTAAACACAACAAACAGAAAGTGC
Organism: Nicotiana sylvestris; assembly: GCF_000393655.2. Classification (NCBI taxonomy): domain Eukaryota; kingdom Viridiplantae; phylum Streptophyta; class Magnoliopsida; order Solanales; family Solanaceae; genus Nicotiana; species Nicotiana sylvestris. Next base: position 39,686,275 of record NC_091067.1, on the reverse strand, counting down.
ATGGCATCACCCTTCGCGATTTAATACTCTCTCACCAAAACAATACACGACATCACTCTTTGTGCTTTAACACTCTCTCACCAAAACAATACACGGCATCACCCTTCGTGCTTTATACTCTTCCTCACCCAAGCAACAAACACAAGGCAAATAGGGTAAGGGAATCTATAACATCGAAATAAAATCAAGTAATAACGGAAAATCAGTAAATAAATGTACAAGACAACATAACTCAATTAGAATCAGGAAAAATCAAGGACAAGTGCACGACATCACACTTCGTGCTTTTACTCTCGTCCTCACCATAAGAATCAATATAAACTACACGGCATCACCCTTCGTGAACATGATCTATATCCATCAATCTGCCTATACAGAAAGGGTCTTAAAACGCTTTTAATGGACAGAGAACACCTATTGAGTACACCAATAGTTGTTCGATCACTTGAAGTGGATAAGAATTTGTTCCTACCTCCAGAAGAGGATGAGGAACCCATTGGTCCCAAAGTACCCTATCTCAGTGCAATTGGTGCACTAATATATCTTGCTAATGCTACAAGGCCCGACATAGCATTTTTTGTTACTTTACTAGCAAGATATAGTTCTTATCCTACACGGATTAAGGATCTGTTCTTACCTCCAGAAGAGGATGATGGACTCTTTGGTCCTGATATACCCAAGTCTCTGTACTGTACTCTTTTTCCCTTGCTCAGGTTTTTTCCCACTGGGTTTTTCCTGGTAAGGTTTTTAATGAGGCAGCTTGCAATGTATATTATTAATGTACTCTTTTTCCTTGACAAGGATTTTTTCCCACGGGGTTTTTCCTAGTAAGGTTTTAACGAGGCACATAATAATGAACATCCAAGGGGGAATGTATTGAAAATATTATTGTGGATGTTCATTTATTACTCCGTTGTAGATAATCTTCCTAAAGAAGATTATCCATTTAGGACTCCATTGAACTTTTATACAAGCAGCTGATGCAGGCAGGTTGCAAGCAACACAATGAAATGACTTCTAGAAGTTTCTTGAAGCTGATGCAGGCAGGTTGCAAACAACTCAATTAAATGACTTCTAGCAAGTAAGACACAACTCCTAATCCCTCAAGCTAAGGTTAGACCAAACACTTACCTCGCTTTGCAACCAATTCAAAATTCCAACAAGCCTTTGCCTCGCGAATTCGTGCCCGAAATTCCCAAATCTAGTCATAAACAATTCGTTTTAGTCAATAAAAATTATAGGAATTAATTCTATATGAAATTCTACATTTTCCATTAAAAATCCGAAATTGTACTAAAAATTTGCCCGTGGGGCCAACGTCTCGGAACTCGACAAAAATTACGGAATATGAAACCTCATCCAACCACGAGTCCAATCATACCAATTTTACTAAAATCCGACATCAACTCGACGCTCAAATCTTCAAATTAAACCAAGAGGGTTTTCAAGATTTTCCCAATTAAAATCACCAATTAAATGCCAAAACTAGTAATAGATTCGGGTAATCTAACTAAAATTAAGTTAAGAACACTTACCCTGTTGTTTTTTCTGAAAATATCCCGAAAATTGCCTCTTCCCGAGCTCCAATTCGCTAAAAATGGAAAATGGGACTTTGTGTCATTTTCAGAACTTAATGTTCTGTCCAGAAACATTTCGGGTACTGTTCACGCGTTCACATTGTTCACGACTGTTCATGGGGTACTGTTCACGGTACTGTTCATGAGGTACTGTACACGGTACTGTTCATGGGGTACTGTACATGATGCTGTAAAAAAAAGACAGCAGCTTCCCAAAGAGAATTTCAGCAGCTTTTTTCTACCCGTTGACCTTTCGAAATCCACCCGAGGCCCTAGGGACTTCAACAAAATACACCAACAAGTCCTAAAATATGATACGAACTTAGACTAAATCTCAAATCGCATCAAATAATGCTAAAACCGTGAATCACATCCCCATTCAAGCCTAACGAAACTAAGAACGTCCAACTTCTATATTCGATGCAAAAACCTATCAAATCAAGTCCGATTGACTTTAAATTTTGCACACAAGTCATAAATGATATAACAAAGCTATGAAAATTTTTAGAACTAGATTCCGACCCCGATATCAAAAACTCAACTCTTCGGTCAAACCTAAGAAATCTTTAACCTTAGATTTCTAGATTCCGTTAAATGGCGATAATTTGATCTAGGGACCTTCAAATTCGCTTTCGGGCATATGACCAAGTCCCAATTCACGATACGGAACTACCGGAATGGTCAAAACTTTTATCCGGGTTCGTTTGCTCAAAATGTTGACCGAAGTCAACTCAATTGAGTTTTAAAGCTCTAGTTCACAATTTAATCCATTTTTCACATAAAAACCTTCCGGAAAATTATACGGATTGCGCACGCAAGTCAAGGAATTATTGATGCCATTTTTCAAGGTCTTAAAAATACCGAGATGATTATTTAATTTAAAGATGACATATTGGGTCATCACATTCTCCACCTCTAAAACAAACGTTCATCCTCAAACGTACTAAGAATTATTCTCAAGTTACCAAATTGATGATTTTACTTTTACACAATTATTCACGGTTGATCCCACATTATCGCATTCGACATAAGTCCGACAACACCATTTCAATTGAGATCATTTCCTTATCCATATTCGTAAACTTCAAGACCAAATTTCTTACACTCCAATCATTTCTAGAAAGGTCCGATTTTTACGTCAACACACGATATTAGTCCCGGCTGGTTATAGCAACTCGTGCCTACGCACCCATTAAATACGGGGTATTACATTCTCTCCCACTTAGGGTCATTCATCCTTAAATGAGAAGTAGAGTCCGTCTTCAAACACATAATGTAACTTATCTCTTTTTTTGCACATCTCAATATCCCAAATTTTTCTAACTCCCAAAGTTTTCAGAAATTTCGGCAGAGTCTCCCCTTTAATTGGGCCTATCCACCTGTCAGAGTAACACCAAAACAACTCCTAACAACATGTCCACAACCCAACAACGCACCACAAAGTATATATCAATAACACTAATCTCCACATTACAAGCACGCCATTATCACAATGATATCTTGACATAAAATGCATCATATGTATGACCATAACCACATCTCTGGTCTTAATTATTGTTCATAATAGATTACAACATCACCAATTAACCTCATGTTAACAACATTTCGTTTTAAACCTCCAGATTACTAACAACAAGGCATGGAGATCTTATAATTACTTACCTGAAGTAACAAGTCACAATTTAACGCCACCTGGGCTATCACCTTGTAGGCTAAAACTCAATAGTTACAATACAATTTTGACAAATTATGCACAGAAATATTCATATAAGAATTTTCAAATAAGCCTAATAGGCATAACTCCCTACAAGTGCTACAACACAAATTTTAATTTCACAAAAGGAGAATTTAAACACATATAATTTTCACCACCAACACCTCGTCCTTATATAATATCCACCGCAGCTTGTAGCCCGGTTTAAATATTTCATATCATATAAAAATATGAGGATCTCATCCTCAACTCTGAATCACAAGTATTTTGCACATTGTGCCAACTAAAATTTTTCATTTCCTTTCTTCCTTCTTTCAAATAATTTCGTTTAAACAAAATCATAACATACAATGATCCCTCGTACCGGTAGGGCATATAATTTATAATGGAAATCAATTATTTAGAAATTAAATCAAACTCATCGAATTGATTAACAAGAGTCACTTTTAGCCATACAATTATTTTTAGTGACCAACACATAATGATAGACATAGCTATCTCCATATAATCTCCCAACAGAAGTATTCACATATGTAGATTTAAGAATTACGAAGCTCACTCATAAGTGGAGCACAATAGGAGAACTTTCCTCGATGCTCAAAATCGAATCAAGCTAAGGAAATTGTGACTTTATAATAATTTGAGATCGTACTTATAACGATACCGTCTGGTGTAGAAACCTTATCCATACCATAGAAAATATATCAACGGACTGGGTCTCCACCTCTAGGAGTCTTACCTCCACCTCTAATATCCTGACCTCTACTTATGGTTGGTCATGTAAGTGGAGTAGTAACTGCAATGGGGCACGTAGCCTGAGTGCTTTGACGAAATATGTCTCTCTCAAGTCTAGGATAATTTCTCAAGATGTTCCTAGTATCACCATTTTCATAACAACCCATCCGCAGTTCGACTGCTCATACTAAGTCTGTACCGGATAACTTAAATAACCATTGCAGGAAATTTCATGCCACTGGTACATTAAAAGATGATTGCCCCACGTAAGTGCCCTGATTAACTGGAGCACTATGAGTATTCTGAAATTGTTTCCATGTCCCTGCTGATACTGAAATGTAGAATTATTAAGGACGCGGGAATACCAAAAGTCCCATCATCATTCCTTTCAAATATCATCTCTTAATCATATACAAGTTTCGACAAACCTTTCAATACCACATATATATAGCTCAAGCCAAAACTAATATAACACATGACCCCACAATTTGAGTGTTGATAGTAAACTCCCCTCACTTAGCACGAAGCCATATGAAACATTCTGATGATTCACAATACTAACTTTTATCCATATGAAACATTCTGATGATTCACAATACTAACTTTTATCGCTCGTACGACACCGGTTATAAGACACCTCAAGCTATTTATTTGGCGCATGTCATTCTCATGACAGTTAAACTCGCCTTTTCCAGTGTCTCGGCTTGCTAATAAATACCATTCGCTAAATAGAAATCCCATACGAAACACATAATCTCTAATACGACCAACTATTTTTAGATCTACATCCACATGTGATGATTAGGCAACCAATTAAAACCTTCTTAAGATTGTACTTATCAACCAGATGTCAGAATCTGATGCACCCCCATGCACACAACCGAAAGATCTCTTTGCGCTTCCATATCTTCGATTCTGAACGACACATGGTAATAATGGTTGAGCAGCCCTGACTCTCTTATAACCTTTTACAGTATCACAAACCATTGGCATAGTGCACAATTCCATACATGAGTGGATGCAAAAGAACATAAGATATATGCTTCAAGATGAATAAGTGTCACACGATAAGGAATGAATGAAGTGGAAATTTTTCCTACTAGTTCTGTAGCCTCTCGAAGATAAGTACAGACGTCTTCGTACCAATCCGCAAGACTCTACTAAACTCGCTTATGACTTGTAGCACCTATGAACCTAGAGCTCTGATACCAACTTGTCACGACCCAAAAATCCCTCCGAAGGAGTCGTAATGGCACCTAGTCTCTAAACTAGGTAAGCCTAACATTAACTGAAATAACATTGATATTTGCCAACTTTAAATTCAATAACTCTTAACAGTTTATAATTCCTAAAACCGGTGGTACAAGTCACAAGTCTTTCTAAGAGTAGTTATACAAAATAAATACATCACTGTTCCGAAACAAAGGGAACAAATGGAAATAAGTAAAATTGAAGGTGACTCTGAGGACTGCGAACGCTGCAACAAGTTTACCTTGAGTCTCCACCGCAACGAGTAGCTACTATCGATCAAATACCCGGGTCTGTACACAAAAATGTACAAAAGTGTAGTATCAGCACAACCGACCCCATGTGCTGGTAAGTGCCTAGCCTAACCTCGGCGAAGTAGTGACGAGGCTAGGACCAGACTACCAAATAAACCTGGGCAAAATAGCGTACAAAAATAATAGGAAGCAGATAACAATGATGACAACAATGATCAACCAATGATATAAATAGCAGGCAACAAGAACACCATAAATGTTTCTCAACAAATAATAAATACAAGTGCAATCAATTAATCAAGTCCTTCAAATATAAATCTTTCGCCTATAAATCCTTCAAGTAATAATCTCTAAGATAATATGCTTTTCAATAAATATATTTCGAATATATTTCCTTCAAATAAATATCTTTGAGATAAGCATCTTTCGAATATAATTCTTTCGAGTAAAGGTCACATTGTGACACCTCATTTCATAATCATAAATAATATAGGTCTTAGCCCACTTTCATATTTTCATGGCACCTCGTGCCCATATTTATGTCACAACCGCATGGACAACTCATGTGCCATTAAATAAAACCATAATATTTTCCCCGGCACCTTGTGCCCACATATTTCTGTCTCACATTGCACAACAATATTCTCATGTTACTCAGCTTATAGGTTCCATAACCCAATACAATTAAGAGTGTTCAAGGAGCCTCATTCACTTAACATAAAGTAGAGTACAACTTCCAACCCAATTAGGAAATCACCAAGAAAAGATGAAATTAATTTTTTTTTGAAATTATTTGATAAAGAAAATACCATTTTCAATGAAAGTACAATATCGAAGGAATCATTACCTTTAATACGAGAAATTAATAAATTAAAACATAGTAGAAATTCCTTTTTAAGTAAAGTACAACCTCAAACGGTTTAAGGAAACTTTAGTTGAGAAATCAATTGAGTTAAAAATGTAATAATTCTTGAAATTTGAAGTATTGAACATATTAAAAAAATAAGGCGAGGTATTGTAAACACTATGGATTCCAACACAAAGGATCACAATAGTAAAGGGATCTAAACAGTTAATACACTTGAATTGTTAATAACAAGTAAACACAACAAACAGAAAGTGCATGGCATCACCCTTCGCGATTTAATACTCTCTCACCAAAACAATACACGACATCACTCTTTGTGCTTTAACACTCTCTCACCAAAACAATACACGGCATCACCCTTCGTGCTTTATACTCTTCCTCACCCAAGCAACAAACACAAGGCAAATAGGGTAAGGGAATCTATAACATCGAAATAAAATCAAGTAATAACGGAAAATCAGTAAATAAATGTACAAGACAACATAACTCAATTAGAATCAGGAAAAATCAAGGACAAGTGCACGACATCACCCTTCGTGCTTTTACTCTCGTCCTCACCATAAGAATAAATATAAACTACACGGCATCACCCTTCGTGCTTTACACTCTTCCTCACCATAAAATCAATATAATCGGCACAGAATTGTACATCGTGCGGCACGGCATCACCCTTCGTTCTTTACACTCTCCCTCACAAAAATCATACACGGCATCACCCTTCGTGCTTTAACACTCTTCCTCACCCAAACAACAATCACAAGAAATAAGGGCAAGGAAATAAATGAAATCAAAATAAAATTTCGGTAAGGGAACAATAGTACAACAATCAAATAAACGACAAGGGAAACAACATCAAAACCATAACATCCCGGCAAGGGAGACAATAATATCAAACAAACATCCCGAAAAGGGAACAATAATATCAAACAAATATTCCGGCAAGGGAACAATAATAATAATAACATATGAAGCGCAATAAACCACAATGTAGTCATAACAATTATAATATAAGACTCACGGGCACGCTTGACACCAACGTATAGATACTCGTCACCATGCCCTATACATCATACTCCACAATTAACATGTAGCAAATAAGACACAACTCCTAATCCCTCAAGCTATGGTTAGACCAAACATTTACTTCGCTTTGCAACCAATTCAAAATTCCAACAAGCCTTTGCCTCGCGAATTCGTGCCCGAAATTCCCAAATCTAGTCATAAACAATTCGATTCAGTCAATAAAAATTATAGGAATTAATTCTATATGAAATTCTACATTTTCCATTAAAAATCCGAAATTGCACTAAAAATTCGCCCGTGGGGCCCACATCTCAGAACCCGACAAAAATTACGGAATATGAAACCTCATCCAACCACGAGTCCAACCATACCAATTTTACTAAAATCCGACATCAACTCGACCCTCAAATCTTCAAATTAAACCAAGAGGGTTTTCAAGATTTTCCCAATTAAATGCCAAAACTAGTAATAGATTCGGGTAATCTAACCAAAATTAAGTTAAGAACACTTACCCTGTTGTTTTCTCTGAAAATATCCCAAAAATCGCCTCTTCCCGAGCTCCAATTCGCTAAAAATGGAAAATGGGACTTTGTCCCATTTTCAGAACTTAATGTTCTGTCCAGAAAAATTCCGGGTACTGTTCACGACTGTTCACGGGGTACTATTTACGGGGTACTGTGCACGGTACTGTTCACGAAGTACTGTACACGGTACTGTTCATGGGGTACTGTACATGATGCTATAAAAAAAAGACAGCAGCTTCCCAAAGAGAATTTCAGCAGCTTTTTTTCTACCCGTTGATCTTTCGAAATCCACCCGAGGCCCTCGGGACTTCAACAAAATACACCAACAAGTCCTAAAATATGATGCGAACTTAGACGAAACCTCAAATAGCATCAAATAATGCTAAAACCATGAATCACATCCCCATTCAAGCCTAATAAAACTAAGAACGTCCAACTTCTATATTCGATGCAAAAACCTATCAAATCAAGTCCGATTGACTTCAAATTTTTCACACAAGTCATAAATGACATAACAAAGCTATAAAAAATTTTTGAACTAGATTCTGACCCCGATATCAAAAAGTCAACTCTCCGGTCAAACCTAAGAAATATTTAACCTTAGATTTCTAGATTCCGTTAAATGGCGATAATTTGATCTAGGGACTTCCAAATTCGCTTTCAGGCATATGACCAAGTCCCAATTCACGATACGGAACTACCAGAATGGTCAAAACTTTTATCCAGGTTCGTTTGCTCAAAATGTTGACCTAAGTCAACTCAATTGAGTTTTAAAGCTCTAGTTCACAATTTAATCCATTTTTCACATAAAAACCTTCCGGAAAATTATACGGACTGCGTACACAAGTCAAGGAATTATTGATACCATTTTCAAGGTCTTAAAAATATCGAGATGATTATTTAATTTTAAGATGACAATTTGGGTCATCACAATTATGGATAAATATTACCCCCGACAGAAGATTATCTATATCTGGTACAGTAGCAGCTTACAAGCAACTTACAAGAAGCTTACACAATAGCTTGCAGTAGCAGCTTACAAGAAACTTACAAGCAGCTTACACAACAGCTTGCAGTAGTAGCTTACACAACAACTTCCTTTATTCTATAAATAGAGGAGATTTCAGTACATTATGTATATGAATTTGAAGTTGAATAATAAATCTCTTTCTCTCTCTTTACTTGTCTTCGATTTCTTTACTTTAACGTCTTTATTTTAACATTCTGTTTATTAAGAAATCATTTTTCTTATAGTTTTTCACTCAGTGTCTAATATATGTATTGAGTTTCAACTAATTCTAATTTGCACCGAAAAATTCTACAATGAGGAGGGGAGGAAAGTTCTACTTAACAAAAGCTACCTTTATACCCAGAGTTCGCATCCGAAATATTTGTTTAAAAATGATTGAGCACTTACTACTTCACTATAATTCTTCTTAGTAAGAAAACAAATTAATATTTATATAGTCAATATTTTGCTTTTGCTTTTGCTTTTGTTATGATTTAACTTTCTTTATTTCTTTTGGCAAAAATCATGGGTATTGAGTTTGGTGAATAAAAATGTAACATTTCTAACATTTGAATTTCGAGAGGTTCGGTGATTATTTATTGTTGGGCTATCTGATGGGCAGTTACACTTGGGCCCAAAACAAGAGCATAAGAATTAAGTGGCCCAGCACAACTTATTTATATTATGACTAGCTGTAATTGTGTAATTATTTTGTAAAGTTTATAGTTAGCTACTTTTGTAATGAGAACACTGAAATATAAATAGAAGTAGAGGCCAGAAGTTCAATTGGCTCGATTCATTTTATTTCTCTCATTCTCTTCTTTCTCTCTGAACGAACATTCTAAAATTCCAGACCTCCATTGATGATTTCGTCAAATTGAGCTCTTTCACAAATGTTAACATGGTATCAGAGTAGAGAATACTCATCTCCTCTTCATCCTCTATCGAACGATACTAGCCGTGTTCAATTTCATCAAGTTTTCGGTGTTCGACCAAAGTCTGCAATTTAGGTTTTTTTTGGTGAGAATTGTTGGAACGTTATTTTTTGTTGTTTCTGGAACATTCACTGATGGAACTCAAGGTCTTCTTTAGTTTGAGGTGTATATTTGTGAAAGAAGTTGAAGATGCAGTGTGCACGTATTAGATTTAGGGTTTATGCGGGACCTAGGGTTTTGGCTTTCCTTTTTGTTCGCCGATTTTGAGAATTTGATTAGCGGCCTTTGCTTCTTTAGGTTGCGAAGAAGTCCGGTATCTCTTCTATCTTGCTATTTTCCATTTAAGTATAGTAAATCTATGATTTTGTGTGAATTTTATTATTTGATATGGGTAGTTCTGAATCTAGTGCATCTACTTCAATTGATCCTTCGTCTCCCATGTTCCTTTCATCTTCCGATGTTCCTGGTATCTCCCTCACTGTACCATTCTCGGGGGTTGTATTTGGAGGATGGAAATGTAATATGATAGTATCCTTGTCTGCTAGAAACAAAATAGGATTCATTAATGGGTTATGTATCTATCCTTTTGAAGATTCTCCTCAATATAGGCAATGCGATCGTTGTAATAATATGGTCATTTCATGGATAACCCACTCCTTGTTACCTGATATTGCTGAAAGTGTACAGTATTCAGAGATTACTAAAAGTATATATATGGAAACAACTTAATAATAGATATGGGGATGTAAATGAGACCAAAATATTCGAATTAAAAAGACAACATGCCTCCACTTACCAAGGATCCCTTGATATTGCCTCTTATTTCAATAAGCTCAAAAGGTCTAAGATGAACTGGGGATTATGTGCACCACTCATGTAAATTCATAAGTTTGTGCTGCAAAAGAGGGTCTTAAAAGGGAGAAAGAGGAGGACAAAGTCCATCAATTTCTCATGGGTCTGAATGAGATGTATGTAGGGGTTAGGAGCAATCTATTGATGATGCAACCCCTACCCTCTCTTGATAGTGTATATAATATTTTGAAAAGCAGAAACAAATGAACCCAAATCCTTCTTTTCAAACTGAGTCAACCTCCTTCAATGTGAATTCCTCTTTCAATAAATTCATTTAACCTCACTTTCAGCAAAAACAATTCAGTCCTCAAACTCAATAAAAATAGTTTCATCAGAGGGTGAACTTTGATCAGTCTAGAAATGTTGTTTTCTACAAGTATTGCAAGAAACCTGGGCATATGGTTGAAAATTGTTACAAGCTTAATGGTGTTACTTCCAATTTCAAGTTCCCCAAAGGAAGAAAGGGAAAACTAATATGGTTGATGTCACGACCCTAAACTCAAACCAGGTCGTGATGGCGCCTCTCGTGAAGACAAGGCCAACCGACTCACACCTAATTTATTTTAAGCAATTAAAATAACATAATTTAAGTCTTTAACATGATTAAATCCCAAATAAACAGTGAAACAATATAATTTGCGGAATAGACATAGCCCGACATCGGGGTGTCACCAGTCATGGGCATATAATAACCGATTAAAAGTAGGAAGAGTCTACATAGTCTATTACAGAACTAAAACAAGGGAAGATAAGATAAGGGGAGAAGCACTGGGCTGCGAACGCCTAGGAACTACCGATTGAACTTCCAACCGCCTAAGCTGGAAGTAATCCGCACTCGCTAGCGGGACCCGAGGCTCCTGTATCTGCATACAAGGGTGCAAAGAGTAATGTGAGTATTCCGACTCAGTGAGTAATAATAATAAATGAAGACTGAGCGATAAAAAATCATGTAAAAAACATAACAACATGCTATAAAAAAGTAGTGTAAAAACCAATAAAAGGCAAAGAAACATTGAAATCTTATAAAACCTCTTAGTTTAGAATAAGCTTCTTTATAACACCCTTTTAACAGTTAAACAAGTAAATGCCAGGCAACTAGAAAAGATAAACACATAAAAACTGCCCCTCGGGCATAATACCAACAGAACCAGCCCTTCGGGCTATATCTCATATCACAATGGGTACCCGCGCTCACTGGAGGTGTACAGACTCCGTGAGGGGCCCTTTACGGCCCAAACGCAATATCAAGCCATCTCGTGGCATAATCAAATAGGCTCTCGGCCTCTTATCAAGCCACCTCATGGCGTACAACTCAGGCCCCCGGCCTCATAATCATAAATCAGTGTATCACTACTGCGGCGTGCAGCCCGACCCAAAAGTATCCTCACAACACAGGCCCTCAGCCTTACTCAGTCAGAAATCTCTAAAAGCCACTCGGGCATAGTAAAGATTGTGATGCTCAGCCCAAAATATCATTTAAAGTACTAAAACAGAGTAAACATGGTTGAGTTATGAAAACGGTATAATATAGCATGACAAAGTGTAGATATTGAAATCAAAATAGTGAGAAAATAGCAGTAAAAATCCCCTAATGTTCCAAATAGTTGGCACGAGGCCCAAATATGACATTCAGCCCAAAATATGATGATAGCAAACAATTTTCAATAAAATATGCGGTAAAATAGTCATTTGGGATGGACTAAATCACAATCGCCAATGGTGCACGAACCCACGCTCGTCATCTAGCATGTGCGTCACCTCAATATAGCACAACGATGCGAAATTCGGGGTTTCATACCCTCACGACAACATTTACAATCATTACTCACCTCGATCCGGTCGAAACTCTAGCCCGCGATGCCTTTGCCTCTCGAATTGGCCTCTGGATGCTCCAAATCTAACCAAAATTAGTGCAAAACATCAAAATATGCTAAGGGAACAAAGCCCACTTGAAAGAAATCAAATCACAACACAAATCCCGAATTTGGCCAAACCCGACCCACGGGCCCACGTCTCGGATTTCGATAAAAATTACATCAATATACTCCTTATCACTCCCCGAGTTCATTCATATCAAAAGCATCAAAATCCAACCACAAACAGCCCCTCAAATCCCAATTCTAGGTCTCCAATTACAAGCACTAGTTCTTCAGTATTAGGCTTAAATTCCATGATTAATTAGGTAGAAAACACATTAGGATTGAGTATTAAGTCCATAAATCTTAACTCTAAGGGTTCCCCCTTGATTCCCTCTTCAATCCTCTTCAAAAAGCTACAAAATCACTCAAAAATAGTGAAAGTTAGCCCCAAAATTACGGACAATGGCTATTTAAACATTCTGCCCATGCATTCAAATCCTTCTTTGTGAACGCGGTCAAAGGCTCACGTTCGCGAATCATAAACTGACGTTGACCAAATTTTCCTTCATCGCAATCGTGACTCCCAGCACACGAACGCAAAGACTTAGCTTCCTTACTCACCGTGAACGCGACTCTCCATCCGCGAACGCGAAGAACAAGCCAACCTGAACCCAGCTGATCAATTTTCCTCTACGCGAACGCGAAGAACAAGCTAGCCTGAACCCAGCTGATCAACTTTCCTCTACGCGAACGCGGCATAACCTCGCGAACGCGATGACCTCGAGCTCAACCTTTCGCGATCGCGGGACCTTCTTCGCGAACACGAAGGCCAACTTCACAGCATCCCAGCCTAACCCTTCGCGAATATGAGGGCCCACTCGCGAACACGAAGGCGAAATGTCTGCAACACACACACAGAACAGTTTATACAACTTTCAACAACATGAAATAGTCCGTTTGACCGCCCGAAACTCACCCGAGGCCCTCGGGACTTTAACCAAACATGCCAACATATCTCATAACATCATTCAAACTTGTTCCAACCTTCGGAACGCTCAAAACAACATCAAAACACCAAATTCGCATCGGATTCAAACCTAAGAATTCCAAACTCTTCTAAATTCTGCTTTCGATCAAAACGTCTATCAAAGCACGTTCGAATGACCTAAAATTTTGCACACACATCCCAAATGACACAACAGACCTACTGCAACTTCCGAAATTCCATTCCGACCCTTATATCAAAATCTCACCTATCAACCGGAAAATGCCAAAATTCCAATTTCGCTAATTCAAGCCTAAATCCACTCCGGACCTCCAAAACATATTTCGGTCACGCTCCTAAGTCCCAAATTACCTCCCAAAGATATCCGAATCACCGAAACTCACATTCGAGCCCTTTAACGCATAAGTCAACATCCGGTTGACTATTCCAACTTAAGGTTCCTCAAAAGAGACTAAGTGTCTCAAACCTTAGCAAAACTTCTCCGAACCCGAACCAACCAACCCGGTAACACAAAATACAGCTGAACAAGGCAATAAGAAGAGGAAATGGGGGAAACAGAGTGGTAACTCATGAAACGACCGTCCGGGTCGTTACATCCTCCCCCTCTTAAACAAACGTTCGTCCTCGAACGAGCCAAGAAACATACCTGAAGCCTCAAACAGGTGAGGATATCTGCTCCGCATCTCCCGTTCGGTCCCCTAGGTAGCCTCCTCCACATGCCGACCTCTCCACTGCACTTTCACTGAAGCTATATCCTTTGATCTCAACTTTCGAACCAGACGCTCCAAAATAGCTGTTGGCTCCACATCATAAGTCAAACCACCATCTAACTGAACCATGCTGAAATCCAGAACATAAGAAAGATCCCCAATATACTTTCGGAGCATAGAAACATGAAATACCTGATGCACACTCGACAAGCTGGGTGGCAACGCAAGATCATAAGCCACCTCCCCAATCCTCTGAAGCATCTCAAAAGGCCAAATGAACCGAAGACTCAATTTACCTTTCTTCCCAAATCTCATAACACCCTTCATGGGCAAAACCTTTAATAGAACCTTCTCACCAACCATGCAGGTCACATCCCTAACCTTCCTATCAGCATAACTCTTTTGTCTCGACTACGCTGTACGAAGCCTCTCCTAAATTACCTTCACCTTTTCTAAAGCATCTTGCACCAAGTCTGTCCCCAGTAGCCTAGCCTCACCCAGCTCAAACCAACCAACTAGAGATCTACACTGCCTCCCATATAAAGCCTCTTATGGATCCATCTAAATACTCGACTAGTAGCTGTTGTTATAGGCAAACTCTACGAGCGGCAGAAACTGATCCCATGACCCTCTGAAATCAATTACACAATCACGCAACATGTCCTCCAATAATTGAATAGTGCACTCGGACTGCCCGTCCATCTGAGGGTTAAAAGCTGTGCTCAACTCAACCTGAGTACCCAACTCTCGCTGCACCGACCTCCAAAATTGTGTAGTAAACTGAGTGCCCCTATCTGAAATGATGGAAACTGGGACACCATGCAAACGAACAATCTCCTGGATATAGATCTTTGCCAACCGCTTTGAAGAATAGGTAGTACACATAGGAATGAAGTGTGCGGACTTGGTCATCCGATCCACAATTACCCAAATAACATCAATCTTCTTCAAAGTCCGTGGGAGCCCAACTACAAAGTACATGGTGATCCGCTCCCACTTCCACTCTAGAATATATATCTGCTGAAGCAAGCCACCCGGTCTCTGATGTTCATATTTCACATACTGACAATTGAGACACCGAGATACAAATCCCACAATGTCCTTCTTCATTCTTCTCCACCAGTAATGCTATCTCAGATCCTGATACATCTTTGCGACACCCGGATGAATGGAATACCGCGAGCTATGGGCCTCCTCCAGGATCAACTCCCGAAGCTCATCTACATTGGGTACACATATTCGGCCCTGCATCCTCAACACCCTATCATCACCAATAGTCATGTCTCTGGCATCATCGTGCTGAACTCTGTCTTTAAGGACAAGAAAATGAGGATCATCATACTGGCGCTCTCTTATGCGATCATATAATGAAGACCGAGAAATCACACAAGCCAATACCTGACTAGGCTCCAAAATATCTAACCTCACAAACCGATTGGCCAAGTCCTGAACATCAACTGCAAGAGGTCTCTCCCCAACTGGAATATATGCCAAACTCCCCATACTCACCGCCTTCTGACTCAAAGCATCGGCCACTATATTGGTCTTCTACGGATGGTACAAAATAGTAATATCATAATCCTTTAGCAACTCCAACCATCTCCGCTGCCTCAAATTGAAATCCTTCTGGTTGAGCAAGTGCTGGAGACTACGATGACCAGTAAACACCTCACAAGACACACCATACAAGTAATGCCTCAAAATCTTCAACGCCTGAACAATGGAAGCCAACTCCAAATCATGAACATGGTATTTCTTCTCATGGGGATTCAACTGGAGAGAAGCATAAGCAATGACTCTACCCTCCTGCATTAATACACACCCAATACCAACTCTTGAAGCATCACAATACATGGTATATAAACCTGAAGTTGATGGCAAAACTAATACTGGAGCTGTGGTCAAGGCTGTCTTGAGCTTCTGAAAGCTCTCCTCACACTCATCCGACCACCTGAATAGAGCACCCTTTTGAGTCAACTTCGTCAAGAGAGATGCGATAGATGAGAATCCCTGAACAAACCAGAAGTAATAACCCGCCAAACCAAGAAATCTACGAATCTCTATGGCTGAGGATGGTCTGGGCCAACTTTGAACCGCCTCTATCTTCTTCGGATCAACCTGAATACCCTCACTGGACACCACGTGCCCTAAGAAAGACACTGAACCGAGCCAAAACTCACACTTGGAGAACTTTGCATAAAGCTTCTCCTCCCTCAATCTCTGCAACACAACTCTCAAATGCTCCGCGTGCTCCTCCTGACTACACTAATATACCAAAATATCATCAATGAAAACTATGACAAACGAGTCGAGATAAGGCCGAAACACACTGTTCATCAAATGCATGAATGCTGCCGGGGCATTGGTCAACCCAAAAGACATCACCAAGAACTCATAATGACCATATCGGGTCCTGAAAGCCGTCTTAAGAATATCCGAGTCCCTAATCTTCAACTGGTGATAACCTGAACGGAGATCAATCTTGGAGAACACCCTCGCTCCCTGAAGCTGGTCAAACAAATCATCGATACGAGGCAAAGGATACTTGTTCTTAATTGTTACCTTGTTCAACTGCCTAAAATCAATGCACATCCTCATTGTGCCATCCTTTTTCTTTACAAATAGAACCGGCGCACCCCAAGGCGGCACACTAGGTCGAATGAACCCCTTATTAAGGAGTTCTTGAAGCTGCTCCGTTAACTCCTTCAACTCCGTTGGTTCCATACAATATGGCAGAATAGAAATGGGCTGAGTGCCCGGCACCATATCAATACCAAAATCAATATCCCTGTCCGGTGGCATCCCCGGCAGGTCTGCAGGAAACACATCGGGAAAATCACTCACAACAGGAACAAAATCAATACTAGGAGTCTCTGCACCGACATCCCTCACAAAGGCTAAATACGAAAGACAACCCTTCCCAACCATACGCTGGGCCTTCAAGAATGAAATTACCCTGCTTGGAACATAATCAGTCGAACCTCGCCACTAAATCTGTGGCACATCCGGTATAGCCAATATCACTGTCTTAGCATGACAATCCAGAATAGCACGACACGGAGATAGCCAATCTATGCCTAAAATAACATCGAAATCTACCATGCATTACAACAAAAGATCCACTCGGGTCTCCAAACCCCCAATAGTCACCACACATGACCGTTACACATGGTCTACAACAACAGTATCGCCCACCAGAGTAGATACATGAATAGGTGAATTAAGAGTCTCACGGGGCATATCCAAATAATGAGCAAAGTATAATGATACATAAGAATAAGTGGAACCGTGATGATAATATAGAAGCATCTCTATGGCAGACTAAGATAATACCGGTGATCACAACATCTGAAGCAATAGCATCAGGTCTAGTTGGAAGTGCATAGAAATGGGCCTAACCACCACCTGATCAACCTTCCCCTCTAGGGCAACCCCTAGCTGACTAACCTCCACACCTAGCTGGGTAGGTGGGTGGTGGTGAAGTAACCGGTGCTGAAGCCGATGGCTGACTCATCTGCTGAGACAAACCCGCAAGACGACGAGGACACTGCCTCCACATATGAACCATCTCTCCACACTCATAGCAACTCCCGGGTGCTGGAGACGGGGACTGAAGGGAACCCCTAGCACCAGAATGACTAGCAGATGCACCTAGCATAGAAGAACCCTGAACTAATGGAGCATGGGACGAACTCTAAGCTAGAACGGCACTGAGTGATGACTGGCCCTGATGAGAACTGTGAGAACCATGATCCGATGATGCCCCATGATAACCTGGGCGAGATGGCTGAGCATGCCTGAATGAACGGCCTTTGCCGTGCTGAAACTGACCTCTCGAAGGAGCACCACCATAACTACTAGATCCTCGAGGCCTCTTGGCCTCCCTCTCATGAAATAGTCCGTTTGACCACTCAAAACTCACCTGAGGCCCTCGGGACCTCAACCAAAGATACCAACATATCTCATAACATCATTCAAACTTGTTCCAACCTTCGGAACGCTCAAAACAACATCAAAATACTAAATTCGCTCCGGATTCAAGCCTAAGAATTCAAAACTCTTTTAAATTCCTTTTTCGATCAAAAAGTCTATCAAACCATGTCCGAATGACCTGAAATTTTGCACACATATCCAAAATGACACAAAGGACCTACTGCAACTTCCGGAATTCCATTCTGACCCCTATATCAAAATCTCACCTATCAACCGGAAAATGCCAAAATTCCAATTTTGCCAATTCAAGCCTAAATCTACTCCGAACCTCCAAAACACATTCCGATCCCGCTCCTAAGTTTCAAATCACCTCCCAAAGATATCTGAACAATCGGAACTCACATCCGAGCTCTTTAACGCATAAGTCAATATCCAGTTGACTTTTTCAACTTAAGCATCCTCAAAGAAACTAAGTGTCTCAAACCTTACCAAAACCTCTCCGAACCCGAACCAACCAATCCGGTAACACAAAATACAGCTGAACAAGGAAATAAGAAGCAAAAATGGGGGAAATGGAGCGGTAACTCATGAAACAACCGGCCGGGTTGTTACAGTTGAAAATCCGAATCTTCCTTATTCTGAATGTGTTCCTGTTGCTCAGCCCACATAACCTTGTATTAATCAACATGATCAGGGATATGGGGTGCCTTGTCTGACCAAGCCGCAACATGATCAACTCATTTCTTTACTTCAGCAAGATCATATCTCTGATTCTAGATCTCTACTCAACATCATGGTTTTTGTCAATTTTGCTGGTACATACTTGCCTAATAATGTAGCATATAGTTTTAATTCTTCCTTGCTGACTCAATCTGATTCCTTAACTTGGATAGTTGATTCTAGTGCCTCTGACCATATGACTTCAAATAAAGATTTTCTTATTAACACCACACCACTACCAATCCCTTTTCTAGTTTCCATTCCAAATGGTTACAAGGTCAAAGTTACCTGTGCAGGGTCTTTTGTACTAACTGATTCTATTGTCTTACAGAATGTACTATATCTTCCTTCTTTCAAACATAACCTAATTTATGTGCATAGACTTACTGAACAATTTGATTGTATAGTTTAGTTTACCAGAATTTCATATATTCTACAGGGCCCTTATCTGAAGAAGCCTCTGGATCTTGGTAAGATAGATAGTGGTCTATAAGTTCATTTGGGAAAAACCTTCTCAGTCTCAAAGTATTCTTCTGCTTACAATAATAGCTCATCACCTTTGTACGCTTCTAGTTCTCCTCTCTCTCTTGCACAAACTGTTTCTTCTACATGTAATAAAGCTACTATAAATAACATGGATTGTGTGTGTCATAACAGACTTACACATGTTCCTTTTGCTAAAATGAAATGTATTTCTGAAATTTCACCGGTTATATCATCTGTTCAATCTTTCCCGTGTGATACTTGTCCTATGGCAAGGTAGACTAGACTACCATTTTCTGATAGCTCCATTCATACTTCTAAACCTTTCCAATTGATTCATGTTGATACTTGGGGACTTATCATACTCCTACCTATTCTGGTTCTAGATATTTTCTCACAATTATTGATGATTTCTCTAGGAGTACTTGGATTCATCTGATAGGATCCAAGAGTAATGCTTTTTCTCCTTTGAAGGCATTTGTTGCAATGGTTAAGAGTCAATTTCATGAGATTGTACAAAACACAAGATCTGATAATGCACTTGAACTAGGATCTTGTCATGTTGCCATTTCTTTCTTCTTCTTTTTTTTTTCCAGAAAATGGTATTACTTATCAAACTACTTGTCCACACACACCCCAACAAAATGGCGTGGTAGAAAGAAAATATAGAACCCTTCTTGAAGCATCTAGAGCTCTACTTTTTCAATCTAAACTTCCTATTAAGTTCTGGGGTGACTGCCTTTTAACACCAACATATATCATTAATAGACTCCCTTCCAGATTACTACACAATAAATCACCCTATGAAATCCTCTATAATAAAACCCCACATTATTCACATCTAAGAACTTTTGGTTGTCTTTATTATGCAACTGTCTCAATACCTCAAAGAAACAAACTTAAACCTAGGGCATTACCTTGTATATTTCTTGGTTATCCTTTTGCCAAGAAAGGATACAAATTATACAATTTACAATCCAAACAGTGTTATGTATAGTGAGCACATGATTTTTACCTATATGAATTACTCCAACAGATTCAAAACAAAATAATTTCTTTCAGCGTTTGCAGTTTTGTTGGATTTCATGGCATTTCCTGTTAATTATTTGCATTTGTCTGTGCATGTTTATTTGATTTAATTCATGAAAAATACGAAAAATACATTGCATCCGCATTTAGGATTTAATTTTATATTTTTAGATTAATTAGTAAATTAGTTTGTTTTATAAAAAATTAAAATCTCAAAAATAATTCATTTTGCATTTTTACTTTTTAATTTTGAATTATATAGTTTTCTTTAAATGTAGGATTTAATTAATTAATGTAAATACCATGATGAACGATTAATCTAATTGGGTAGGTTAATTTAGTTTAAATTTTTTTATTATTAATTTAGGTTTTATTTTAATTTTGAAAAGAAAAGAATTTTGAAATTGAAAAAAAAAGAAAAAGAAAGAAATGAAAGAAATCCAAATCTGGGCTCAAACCCAATTTAATCGTCCCAGCCCAAATGAAAATCACCCAATACCCGGCCCAAACCACCCTAACCCGGTCGGTTTTTCCCCCCAAACCAAACGATGCCGTTTTATGGGCAACAGATCAGGACCATCGAGATTTCTTGATTGGACGGTCCTAAAGCTCGGGTCATCTGATATTTAAGTGTCCAAACGTGCCCCCTATCCCCCTCTCATCTCTTTCACCTCTCTCATCATCCCCGTCGTAACCGTCGGCCGAAAATCATCTCCGCCGGTGGCTGTGTTCCGATCGACCCCAAACTTACACCAAATACCCTCCTCCATCTCTACATCCCAGGTCCGTACCCCTTTTCTCTCAAATCGAACCCCAACTATTCGAATCTCAATTCGAAACCTCAAACCCTAACTATCGCCCTAGAATTCCCAACCCCTACCCGGCGGCGCCACCTCGGTTCGATCCCAAAATAACACCCTGGAACCCCCTTCGTCCCCTTATCCCAAATCTCCAGCCGGTTACCTTAGAATCATAGCCTAGCTCGTCAAATCTCAGATCAAAGACCAAAGTTCCATGAACCTAAATCTTGCTCCCCTTGTCAGAGTTCAAGCATTTCTGGGCCGATAATGATTCGAAGTTTATACCAGCCGACTTTTCTCCTTGAGAACGAGTGACTAGAATGGACTTCGATTCATTTCGAAGCTCATCAGCCTCATGCAAGACCAAAAACCAGCAAGTCTGTTAAAAGATGTCTGTCTCTGATAGCTTTAGTAGGTGTTTCTCCTTCTTTATATTATTTTTTTCTAATTTCGGTTGAATTCTCGTTAACATAGTTCATTGAGAATATTATTGTGATTAAATACTCTTATTTCGCATGTTCACTGTTTATTTTGCTTGATTCATTTGTTTGGTTTTACCCGATTTTGGTTTATAAGGTTCGAATTATTGCTAAATTGATTAAATGTTCTTTTTCTCTTTCTTTTTGTTTTAAATCATTGGAGTTCTCTAAGACTCGTTTCTTTTCCCTCCCTGCATTTCTCTTTCGTTTGACCTAAACATCTCGGGTCATTTAAGCTTCAATGCTCTTTGATTGATGGTCTGAAGTTGTAAGTTTGGGCTGTAGTATACAGACCCATGGGTTTGGGCTGGGTTTTGGGATAACTTGACCCAATTTTGGTTGCCTAAGGGTAAATATAGGGGTCAAGGGTCAATTTAGGGATTTGAGGTTTGAGGGAATCATTTTCTGTTAGCATAGAAGGTTCTAGAGGATAAGATGAGAGCTGAGGGTTTTAGATATTTTTTCCAAAAGGTTAAAAAGGGTAAAAAAAAACTAAGAAAGAAGGGGTAGAGAGGAAATTGGTTAGCTGTACTAGGGCTGCCTTAGGCATGCCTATATATGATCTCTTTCCCTTCATTTTCAGGCAGTTTTTTAGACACTCAAAAAATACTGAAAAGCAAAAACGACTAAGAGAAGTTATTCTGAAAACACATTGAAATTTCTGCATCTTTTGGGGTGGGAATTAGAGCTAAATCTGCTCCCTAATCTTGAGTTTCCACCAGAATTTAAAAAGCTTCAAAGAACTCTGGTTTTATCTAGGTAAAAATGGTTTAAAGACCTGAAATTGCTGGATTTTTGGAAACTATTTGGTTTGGTTTTACTGCTGACCTCTGCTGCTATACTCGCTACTTTGGTGTTGCTTTAAGCTGACTCTCAAAGCTATTTGTCTATCTTTGCTGTAATCAGGTACTCATTCGACCTCAAATAACATGTTGAAATTGAAATGGGAATGTTGATGATACCATGTTTTACGACAGTCTATTTTTGATTATTAGGCTCTGTATTCATGTGAGCCTTGTTAATTAACTTGTGGTTATTTACCTCTTCCAGATTTTGGTTTAGGCGTTTGAACAAATTCATTGCATGTTACTGTATTTTGATAGCTGATTTGAATGGCTGTAATACTCTACTGAAGCCACTATTTAGTTTCAATGTTGATTAGTAGTAGTTCTGACTTTAAAATGCATAAGATTGGCTGTTCTTTGAGCATGAAGTGTGCTATGTTGCAATACAGGAAAATCTCTTATTTGATTTAGGTGAAATCAGCCTGTGTTTGCTTTCTTTTCAAGGTTAGAGTTAGGCAGCTCCAAGTCCATTGTTAATAAATGAAGTCTTTCTGAAACTTTAAATTGTTTTCTTCTTGCTAGAAATTCGAATTGGTGACTTTCAATGATGAAACGACCTGGATATGAGCTGTTGATAATCAGGAACTGTAACTTTATTTCAGCATGTATGTTAGCAATCGAGAATATGCTTTGCATTTGCTCAAGGTTGTTGGTGTTTGGTCAAACTCTAGATCTCCATAACAATGTAGTTTACTTCAAGTATTAGTTTTAAATCTTAAAATTGGGCCGCCATCGTTGGCCCAATTGTGATCGATCTCCCTTTCTGCAATTAGATTGTCAATCTGGGCTTCATGATTGAGCCCAGTTGTCTCGTGCTGGGCAGGCAGTAATGGGCAGCCAGTCGTTGGGCTTACGGCCAGCCTAGGCCTTTTAGCAATCAAACATTGGTTTTGTCTATTACTAGCTCATTAATTATTAAAGTTTAACTCAAACATTGGCTTAAAATAAGTAGAAATTCCCTTATGTATTCTAATCAATTAATTACGCTCATTAATTATTTGAGATGTGCCCTATTATCCAAACATACATTTTATGGCC
Organism: Nicotiana sylvestris; assembly: GCF_000393655.2. Lineage (NCBI taxonomy): Eukaryota > Viridiplantae > Streptophyta > Magnoliopsida > Solanales > Solanaceae > Nicotiana > Nicotiana sylvestris. The sequence continues at coordinate 39,662,634 of NC_091067.1, read as the reverse complement.
CTCGAAAGGGTAGTTCAAACATCCTTTGAAATATGAATCGAGGCGCGCCATTTAGCGAATTTTCCATGGCCCTCGCAAAGTTAAAACGCATAGTTGCTTTAGGCACGCTATTTTAATAATTTACCTTCTTTAAACTCGGGTGTGCATTTCATGTGACCCAAATACAAATCTCAACAATGTTAAATAATATGTGTCGTGGACCGCGGGTGCATTTCATGTGGCGTGGTTGACATACGTGTTTTAAATAACGTTGAATCTTCCAAAAAAATAGTTAAAAAGCGACTAATAAGTTAAAAATGTATCATAGGCCAAAACATGTATTAAAATCAAATAATAGGCCAATTATAATAGTTGAGCGACCGTGCTAGAACCACGGAACTCCGGAAAGCCTAACACCTTCTCCCGGGTTAACAGAATTCCTTACCTGGATTTCTGGTGTGCGAACTGTTAAACAGAGTCAATCTTTTCCTCGATTCGGGATTTGAAACGGTGACTTGGGACACCATAAAATTATCCCAAGTGGTGACTCTGAATCTTTTAATAAATAATCCCGTTTCGATTGTCACTTTAAGTTGGAAAAAACTCCCTTATTTATACCTTTCCGGGGGTGTAGGTGAAAAAGGAGGTGTGATAGCTCTGGCGACTCTGCTGGGGATCGAACCTAGAATCTCTGGTTTAGGGTTCAAGAATTCAAGCTTAGAATAATTGTCATAGTTGGCTTTATCCATTATTTGATTTTGTTACATGATCTGGGCCTAATGTGCTAATTGATTGCTTTTACCCTTTTGATATTCCGTGAGCTGTATATACACTGTTGCGAAATCCCTCCTCTTTCTGAGTCTTCTAAATCATGAAGAAGTGTGCGCTTCGTGTGACTTCTTTTCTATTAGAGTCATATTCCAAATTTATAACAAGGTTCGGACAAGTTGCAAAGCCGGTGAAGCTTCTGTATTCCTGGTACGCTGCCCCCCCTCGGCTCGAGTTGTCCGCTCGAGTAAGCCAGGTCTAGAACAAATAAACCCAGGTTTAAACTTAGTATAACAATACCTCATGCCGGATCCCTAGTAGGACCGTTTGTTTACACCATGTGCACCTTGGCTTTGGAGACTCAACACAGGGGTTGAGTCTGTCTAGGACAGGTGCACCCGAAATAAAAGACCATCATGATGCATCCTACTTGCTATTTGTGCATTTATTTGCTTCGGACTTGCATGCTGACCGGCTTATGAATATTGGAAAAGTTGAGGAAAGAGAAATAGCAGTATGAGGGTTAAAGAGAGTTAATCGCCTCTTCTAAAAAAAAAGAAAAAAAACAATGTCCAAATAGTGTCGAAACTCTGCCAAATTTTTGAGGAAATAAAAACAAAAAAAGAGGAAAAACAAAAGTTGGTGTTTTCAAAAAATAGTTTTATTTTCCAATGAAATGAAAAAAAATTCTTGTTTTCAAAAATAGTTTGTTTTATTTGCCCGAACTACGCCAGTTTGATTCTCACAGGGTGTGAGATACGTAGGCAACCCCCATCGGGTCCAACTTCCTTTTTGTGAAAGTAGCCAATAGAACAAAGATTTTACTTTAATTTGAAAATAATTAGGGTGATACCATTCTTGTCAGAAATAGCCGAATGTCTCTAAAAAGGCGTCGGAAGACTGTTTTTGCAAGAACAACCACTTTTGTCACTTTGAAAGGTTTTTGCTGGTTAGCTGACACAGCCTTAAAATCTTCGTTTTTGAAGTACTAAAAGGCCGTGTTGGCAAGACCGGATGTTTTGTGGAAATTTTAAAAAATGGTCATTTCTCTTAAGTCAAAACGTGGCATGGTTATCTTTTAATTAAAATCACCTTAATAAATGTGCAGGATGAGCACAAATCAAAATGAATCTTTCTCAGTCCGTGAAGAATCCCTTTGGAGCTACATATGCGGTGGCATGATTGCGGGGCGACAACAGGAAAGTTGCGACAAAAGCACTGGGCGGCCTTATTGGGCTTTTGAAGGTCAAGTCCAGAAAAGACGTGATTGAGGCCTTGATACCGTTTTGGGACCCAACACATAATGTGTTCCACTTTGCTGATTTCGAGTTAACTCCTACACTAGAAGAGATAGCAGGCTATGCCGGTTTCGAAGGGAATCTCAGAAGTCAATACCCGGTAGCACCAAGAACAATGACCCCCCACAAATTTTTGGATTTGTTAAGCATCAGTCGGGACATCCGAGACGGAAATCCGGCCAAAGGATTTTGTACCTTCTACTTTCTGTATCGACGTTACGGGAATCCCTGTGGCTTCGAAACACCAGATACCGGTCTTACTCACACTGGAAATCAAGACAAGTGGGAAGCTCAAAGAGGATTAGCTTTCATAGTGGCGTTCTTGGGTATCTTGGTTTGCCCGAGAAAAGACGGGAACATAGAGATGGGACTAGTAGGGATAGCCGACTTATGATAAAAAAGGCAAATGGGACTATAGTGCCGCTGATCTTGGCAGAAATTTACCGAGCTCTCACTCTCTGTCGATAAGGAGCGAACTTTTTTAAAGGGTGCAATATGCTGTTACAAATATGGATGGAGGAACACCTTTGCCACCATCCTGGCTACTTGAATAGCGGTATGACTCACCTTGAGTGCACTAAAAAACATGAAAAGCGAGTAGAGGGTTATGAGTTTCCGGATGGTACAGAAGCATGGCATGATCATTTGAGATCCTTGACTGCAAATAAGATCGAATGGACATTCAGATGGCTCACGGTCAACGAAGTAATCTATATGTCGGCTGAGTTGTGTTTTTTGCTGTTGATGGGTCTTCGGAGTATCCAGCCTTATGCTCAGCACAGAGTCTTATGTCAATTGGGCCGATACCAAACCATCCCACACAATGAAGATTTGAGTCGGCAAGTCATTGAGTTAGATCCAAAAGCTACCTTCCCAGAAGAGAAAGTGCGCCGGATTTGGCATTAGTGCAGATTCTTAGGGCCTAATACTGAAGTACGAGACCTATCCAGAGGTGAGGTGGAGCTTAGTTATACTGCTTTGTATGGTAAAATATCCCGAGTTCAATATGAACCCAACAGGCCCGCAAAGAGACCCCATGTCCAACAATTCACCGATGAAGCACAAGCGCAATGGGACTGGCTGACCAAAGAAAACGAGTACAGGGCTACCATAAGCAAATTGGAAAAGCAAGTCAGAGAACTTCAATTTGAGAATAGCTTGCAGGTCGCGGCGGATGAAGAAGAAAAGAGAAAGCTAGACAAATAAAATGAGGCCCTTCGAGCTCAAATTCAGAAAATGAAAGTAGCGGCAGAAAATCCAGCCCGAAGCGATAAAGATGAAAAACTCATCGCTAACCTGAGGCAGAAAGTAAATGATTATAGTTTTGATTTGAACAAAGTAGAAAGTGAACTAGCCAAGGCTCGAAAGCAGTTGGCTAAAAACGCAGAGGAACGAGTACGCCTGGTTAAGCAATTGAGAGAAAGGTACGACGATGAGGTCGCAAGATTAAAGAAAAGGATCATCTCCACGGAAAACAAAATGATCAAACATGCAAAAGACTTCAAAGTTGAAAGGGAACATTGTTATACAATATTGACACAATTAGAAATAGATTTGCAACAACTTCAGGAGCAAAATCATGTGGCTGAGCAAACTTTGGAAGCCAGGGCCCAACAGATTAGGCGTTTGTTACAAGAAAAAGGCGTCATAAGAGAGAGAATTAGAAACATTGCTGACTACATCGTTATAACGTGCCAGATCTGTGAGGATATGACTCACACTACCTTCTTTGCAGCAGTAATGACATTTGTTAAACAGATAATGAGCGACTTGAATCAACTTCAAATGGAGCTTGCATATAGGCCCGCGGCGAGATCGAATGATGTCCCGCGGGCACCCGGAGCATTGATGTATTCATGATTTTTCCATTTGAATCTGCATTTCCCTTTTGTTAGCGTCTGTCAGTCATGTTGAGTTTGTATCTTCTTTCTGCTAGAGTCTGGCAAATTGTTTTCGAATCTGTATTTTCTTCTGTTGGAGTATGATGTCTATCGGAGTCTGTATTTCATATTTGCATCGAGATCTGTTAGTCTTTTGGAATTTGTTAGTTTGAATTTTGTAATGGAAGCATTTGTTTTTATGAAAACTGAAATCCCAAAAATGTTTTATTTCGCACTTATCTCCAAGAACTACGCTTGGTCTGATTCATGCGGGGTCGTGATACGTAGGAAATCTCCATAGGATTCGACCGTAACCAAACAAAAAAGAAGAGAGGAAGAAAATAAGAGGAAAAACAAGAGTGTAGAGAGAAAGAAAGAGCAAAAAAACAAGAAAGAAAAAAGAGAAAGTAAGAAATCAAGAGAGAGTAAAAACAAAGAGTGAACAGAGGCAAAAATGAAAAGAAGGAAACGAAAAAGAAAAGGGGATGTTTGCAATTAAAATAAAGAAAAGGCCGGGATGATGCATGCAACCGATCAAATACATAATAGAGACGGTTAACTGTTTAGGTGCATTCATGCCCAATGTGCGGCTACCAATCTGTTAAAGCCTAATCGCTAAAAAGGTTGTTGTTTGATGTATTAAGTCCAGACAAGCGGTTAGTTGACTGGAATTCTTGAAACTCACTCATACAAAACTTGATCGAAAGACAGGCTAAATATGGCCAACCAGGAACCAGAAACAAGTATTGTCGACCCATCGAAAGAAGTGGAAGAATTGGACGTTAATGCAATGAGGGAAGAAATGTATAAGCTGAAAGAACAGATGGCTGAAATGTACCAAGCCTGGGCGAAGGGGCATCTACCACCAGTTTATCTCGCCAACCCTACTTATATCCCACCATCAGCCCAACCTCCGGAGCCTCCCACTGTGAACTCATCTCCAGCCTTTCCCCTCTACCAACAATGCCATGGCGCCACTTCCCAAACTTCTCAAGCTCCACCACCCAAACAAGTCCCATACCCTCCCCCACCAATTACACCTATTTTTGTGGCACATCCACCTACTACATTACACTGATCTTCCAGTGAACCCATGTTCCAAACTCACGACAACAGTACTATCCCCCTAAACCTACCTTCAAAGTTCCAGAACCATATCCTTACACCCCTCATCTTGATATCCCGACAGAGACCGAGAACCCGCCCAAAAATCCCGAGCATGAAGAGATGATCAGAAAGGTCAAAAGCTTAGAGCAATCGTTCCGAGATATGAGGGGGCTGGGAGGTCAAGTGAGTGTGGCCTATAAGGATTTATGTCTGTTCCCAGATGTTCAGTTTCCACCAGGGTTAAAAATGCCCAAGTTTGATCTGTACGATGGGCATGGTGACCCAGTAGCGCACTTAAGAGGATTTTGTAGCAAACTGAGAGGAGCAAGTGGAAGTGATGAATTGCTGATGGCATATTTCCGCCAAAGTTTAAGTGGATCGGCCTTATAATGGTACACTAGACAAGATCACAACAGATGGTACACATGGGACGATTTGGCCCAGGTCTTTGCCTGCCATTTTCAGTACAACCTCGAAATTATCCCAGACCGTCTATTGTTGACAAAGTTTGAGAAGAAGCCCGATGAGAGCTTCAGGGAATATGGATTCCATTAGAGAGAGCAAGCAGCGAGGGTGGACCCTCCGATAAAAGAAAGCGAGATGGTTGATTATTTCCTGCAGGCTTTGGAACCCACTTATTTCGGTCACTTGGTGTCAACAGTAGGTAAGTCCTTTAATGAAGTCGTAAAAATGGGAGGAATGGTTGAAGAGGGACTCAAGTCCAACAAGATCATGAGTTATTCAGCAATCAAAGCGACCACTCAGGCCATTCAAAACGGTACTGGGGGTGTGCTCGGGAAGAAGAAGAAGGAGGATGTTGCTTCAATTGAGTCAGGAGTTTGGGTGTGATCCAGGAACCTTCCCTGTTACTACAACCAGCCGCGACCCCATCCCCAAACTTACCCCCACACTCCATATAACCCACCACAACACTATTACCCACCGCCAGATCCCCATTTTTCTATCCATCATGCACAAACCTATACCCAGTTGCCCGCTCACTCACAATGGCTTGCGCCAGCTCCAAAAAACCCATACCAAGCTCCACAAAATAACTATCCACCCCCAAAAGCCTACAGAAACCCTCCTGAAACAGGTTTTCGACCCAATCAAGCCTTTAAGAATGAGAGGTTGCAGAAGCAAAAGACTTTCACTCCATTGGGAGAATCATATGCTAGTCTATTCCACAGACTGGGACAGTTAGGTATGTTGAATCCGATCGAGGCTAAATTGCCGAATCCCCCTCCCAGAAATCTTGACCGCTCGGTGAGTTGTGAGTATTGTTTAGGGGCCCCAGGACATGACATAGAGAAATGTTGGAAATTGAAAACAACCATTCAAGAACTCATTGACACCAATCGGATTGAGGTCCAAGCTCCGGAGGCACCCAATATTAATCAGAATCCCTTTCCAGCCCATCATGAAACAAATATGATTGAGATAGTGCATAAGGGAGGGGAGCCTAAGAAGCCTTCGCAAACCGTCATGATGATTCGGGCTAGTGAAGCCAGGCCACTTAAAAAGTCAACAAGTGAGAAGTCTGTAATCAAGTTGAACAGGGCAAATAATGAACCATCTGTGGAGGTCAAGAAGGGGTCCTCAAGTGACGTTGGAAAACATGAAAAAGCAAAAGTGGTCGTGCCAGGAGTGACGAACAAGCCTGTGGTAATTGTGAAGGGCGCCCCCACAGATCCTGTCGTTATCAAATCGGTAACTCAATTACCGATAGTTAACAGCAAGGCAGTCCCATGGAATTATGAACAAGTGACAGTGACTTATAAGGGGAAAGAGGTTAAAGAAGAAGTGTGTGAGACTCATGGTTTGACTCGATCGGGGAGATGCTTTGCCCCCGAAGAGTTGAGAAAAGCTAAGACCTCAAAAGATAATCCAGTGTTGGTGAAGAAAGCGGTGACTGAGGAAGAAGCAGAAGAATTTCTGAGAAAGATGAAAGTGCAAGACTATTCCATTGTGGAGCATTTAAGGAAGACACCAGCTCAGATCTCGCTCTTGTCATTATTGATCCATTTAGACGAGCATCATCGGGCTTTGATGAAGATCTTGAACGAGGCCCACGTTCCTGAAAAAATATCAGTAAACCACTTGGAAAAGATATCTAACAAGATATTTGAGGTAAACCGAGTCACTTTTTCTGATGATGAGTTGCCCGTGGATGGTACCGAGCACAATAGTGCCCTCTATCTGACGGTGAAATGCGAAGATTCCGTGGTTACTCGGGTACTGGTTGACAATGGGTCTAGCGCGAACATCTGTCCTCTCTCTACATTGAAAAAGCTGCAAGTGGAGGATGAAAGAATTCACAAGAACAATATTTGCGTTCGGGGATTAGACAGTAGAGGGAAAGATTCAGTCGGGGACATAGTGCTTGAGCTCACAATAGGGCTAGTTGAATTTACTATGAAATTCCAGGTGCTAGATGTGGCTGTTTCATACAATCTGTTGTTGGGATGACCTTAGATTCATGCTGCCAAAGCGGTCCCGTCTACTTTGTATCAAATTGTCAAGTTTGAATGAGATCGATAGGAAATTATCATACACGGCGAGGATAATTTGTGTGTGCCCAATGATGCCATTGTTCCGCTCATAGAGGTTGAAGTCGACAAGGGGCCATGGGTTTATCAGGTTTTCGACACAGTATTGGTAGAGAAAATTCCAGAAGGTAAATGCGTTCCAACTCCAAAGGTAGCTACTGCATCAGTCATGGTAGCCGTTGAAATGTTGAAAAATGGTTTCGTACCGGGCAAGGGTTTGGGTGCATCTATGCAAGGTATTATGAAGCCAGTTTCTCTTCCAAAGAATCTGGATACTTTTGGTTTGGGGTTCAAGCCCACAGTCGCAGATGTGAGAAGAGCTAGAAAAATGAAACAGAAAGCATGGGCATTGCCAAAGCCAATCTCGCATCTGTCTAGATCATTCGTTAGGCCGGATATTAGAAAGCAACTGTTGTCAAAGGTTCCTGGATCACTGATTGGTGCCGATGGAGACTTGGAGAAGGGGTGCAAAAGTTTATTCGCTGAGGTCAACATGGTTCAGGCTGGGGAAGGGTCCAGCAGGGTAGATGTGCAATTCGTGGGACCACGTGCAAAAGTCAACAACTTGGGAGCTACTCCTCTTCCTACCCGGAGAGAGTCTTGGTAGAGAGTTTTGATTTTCTTTTAGTTGTCTGGATTATTCCAGGGTCTGTAATTTAGATATTATGTTCCGTCCAGTTGGATGTGTTAAAACCCTGTTATCTTTAAATTCAATGAAATGCAAATTGTTCCTTTTCCTTCATCTCTTCTAATTTTATTTTTTGTTTTCTTTTTTGTACAGTTCTTTTTATGCTGATATCAATGACATGACATGCATGAGGATTCTTTGGCACAGTTTTAAAAGCCAATCTAACTCTGAAATAATAATACAAGAAATTGGGTGTGATGACGAGTTGGAATTTGATGATGATGAGGCCTATGAAGAAATTAGTAAGGAACTAAGTCATTTTGAGGAAAAGCCCAAACCTAATTTGAACGATATAGAAACAGTTAATCTAGGGGACCAAGATAATGTCCGTGAGACTAAAATAAGTGTACATCTGGAACCTCAACTTAGGGAGGAGATAATTAAAGCACTATTCAAATACAAAGATGTTTTTGCATGGTCCTATGATGACATGCCGGGTCTGAGCACTGATTTAGTGGTTCACAAGTTGCCCACTGACCCGACATTCCCTTCTGTCAAATAGAAGCTGAGAAAATTCAAAACAGATAGGAGTGTAATGATCAAAGAAGAGGTCCCCAAGCAGTTCGATGCCAAAGTCATTTGGGTCACCCGGTATCCCACCTGGTTAGAAAATGTTGTGCCTGTACCGAAGAAGGATGGAAAAAACCATGGTGTGTGTCGACTATCGAGATCTCAACAAGGCAAGTCCAAAAGACAATTTCCCATTGCCGAACATCCATATCTTAATTGATAATTGCGCCAAACATGAGATTGGTTCTTTTGTGGATTGTTAAGCGGGTTATCATAAGATCTTAATGGATGAGGAAGATGCAGAAAAGACGGCATTCATCACGCCGTGGGGAACGTACTACTATCGGATCATGCCATTTGGCTTGAAGAATACTGGGGCAACCTACATGAGGGCAATGACAACAATATTCCATGATATGATATACCAGGAAATCGAGGTGTACGTGGATAATGTGATCGTGAAGTCTAGAAAGCAGTCTGACCATGTCAGGGATCTGAAGAAGTTCTTCCGAAGGCTTCGCAGGTACAATCTCAAGCTTAATCCTGCAAAGTGTGCTTTTGGGGTGCCGTCTAGAAAGTTGTTGGGGTTCATAGTTAGCTGCCGGGTCATTGAACTGGATCCATCGAAAGTCAAGGCCATCCAGGAATTGCCACCTCCGAGGAACAAGACCGAGGTGATGAGTTTGTTGGGGAGATTGAATTATATCAGCAAGTTCATCGCTCAGCTCACGACAACTTGCGAGCCTATCTTCAAACTGTTAAAGAAAGACGTTGTGGTCAAGTGGATAGATGAATGTCAGGAGGCATTTGATAAGATAAAGGGGTATTTGTCAAATCCACCCATGTTGGTCTCGCCAGAACCAGGGCGACCATTGATTCTATATTTGACGGTTTTGGACAATTCATTCGGCTGTGTATTGGGTCAACATGACATCACTGGCAGGATGGAGCAAGCCATATATTATCTCAGCAAGAAATTCATGCCGTACGAGGTCAAGTACACTCAGCTTGAGAGGACATGTTGCGCCCTAACTTGGGTAGAACAAAAACTGAAACGTTATTTGTCATCTTACACTACCTATCTCATATCTCGCTTGGATCCATTGAAGTATATCTTTCAGAAGCCTATGCCCACTGGGAGGCTTGAAAAGTGGCAGATCCTGCTCACAGAGTTTGACATTATCTACGTGACTCAAACTGCAATGAAAGCACAAGCCTTAGCAGACCATTTGGGCGAGAACCCGGTTGATGAAGATTATGAACCTTTGAAAACTTATTTCCCTGATGAAGAGGTGATACACATTGATGAGTTGAAACAAGTCGAGAAGCCGGGGTGGAAACTTTTCTTTGACGGGGCTGCAAACATGAAGGGCGTAGGGATAGGAGCAGTACTTATTTCTGAAATAGGGCAGCACTACCCTGTTACGGCTCAGCTCCATTTTTACTGTACCAACAACATGGCTGAGCACGAGGCATGCATTCTGGGTTTGAGGTTAGCTGTCGATATGGGTGTCCAGGAAGTCTTGGTCTTGGGTGACTCGGACCTCTTGGTGCACCAAATTCAGGGAGAATGGGAAATACGGGATTTGAAACTCATACCGTACAGACAATGTTTGCATGATCTTTGTCAACAGTTTCAGTCAATAGAGTTCAGGCATATCCCAAGAATACATAATGAAGTCGCCGATGCTTTGGCTACTCTGGCGTCAATGTTACATCATCCAGATAAGGCTTATGTGGACCCTTTGCAGATTCAGGTCCGTGATCAGCATGCTTACTGTAATATGGTGGAAGAAGAACTTGATGGGGAGCCATGGTTCCACGATATCAAAAAATACCTCCGGATGGGGGTATATCCTGTACAGGCCACAGGTGATCAGATAAGAACAATTCGACGATTGGCAAGCGGATTTTTCTTCAGTGGAGGGGTGTTATACAAAAGAACTCCAGATCTTGGATTGCTAAGATGCATAGATGCCAGGCATGCCACAATTATCATGACTGAGGTACACTCCAGAGTTTGTGGACCGCATTTGAGTGGGTGCATTCTGGCAAAGAAGATCCTTCGAGTAGGTTATTACTGCCTCACTATGGAGCGAGATTGCGTCGGTTTTGTGCGCAAGTGTCATCAATGCCAGGTGCACGGAGATTTGATTCATTCCCCACCATCTGAATTACATACAATGTCGGCACCATGGCCCTTTGTGTCTTGGGGCATGGATGTCATTGGGCCAATCGAGCCAGCAACATCAAACGGACATAGGTTTATCCTGGTAGCCATTGATTATTTTACCAAGTGGGTTGAAGCGAAAACTTTCAAATTTGTGACCAAGAAAGAAGTGGTCGATTTTGTGCATTCAAATATCATCTGTCGGTTTGGGATTCCGAAGGTAATCATCACGGACAATGGCGCTAATCTCAACAGTCATCTGATGGCAGAGACATATCAGCAGTTTAAGATTATACATTACAATTCCACCCCATATCGCCTTAAAGCAAATGGAGAAGTCGAGGCAGCCAATAAGAACATAAAGAAGATACTTTGGAAAATGGTGGAAGGGTCCAGACATTGGCATGAGAAGTTACCTTTCACATTGTTGGGTTATCGCACTACTGTTCGCACTGCAGTAGGGGCCACTCCTTATTTGTTGGTGTATGGCACAGAGGTAGTAATATTCGCAGAAATTGAAATCCCATCCCTTCAGATTGTCACTGAGGCAGAAATTGATAACGTTGAATGGGTCAAAACCCACTTGGAGCAATTAAGTCTGATTGATGAAAAGAGATTAGCAGCAGTATGTCATGGCCAATTGTACCAATAGAGAATGGCGAGAGCATATATCAAGAAGGTACATCCACGAAAGTTCGAAGTGGGTCAGTTAGTGTTGAGACGTATCTTGCCTCATCAGGCTGAAGCAAAAGGAAAGTTCGCCCCGAATTGGTAGGGGCCATTTGTCGTAACTAGAGTGTTGTCCAATGGCGCATTATATTTGACAGATGTAGAAGGAAAATGTGTGGAAATGGCTATCAATTCTGATGCAGTCAAAAGATACTATGTATGATTTCTTTATTTAATTGTACTTGTTTGTATTTGGCATGTTTTGAAGATTGAAATGACAAAGACGTTTTGTTCTGCTAACTAAACATTTGATCCCTCGTCACCCCTTTTGAGCCTTATTTATTTTTTTCTTACCCCTCTTTCGGAATCAGTAGTGAATATCAGAAACACAAGTGTGAAAGATAAGAAAAGGAAGAAAAGAAAAAGAGAAAGAAAGGATAGAGAAACAATAAAAAGAAAAAAAGAAGAGAAAAGCAAAAGTGGAAAAGACAAAAGAAAAAGAAAAAAAATAAAAAGAAAAAAAAGAAGAGAAAAGCAAAAAGAGAAAAAAGAAGAGAAGAAGAAAAAGACAAGAAAAATCACAACAACAAAGTAATTTCTATGACATGAACTACGTTCGACCTGATTCCTTTTAAGGATACGTATGCAGCCTCACGGTTCGGTCTCATCAAACAAAATCCAAAAGCCCCAAGCAAGAAACTGGGGTAGAAGTCGTGGTTGTTGTGAGAAGCCTGATTTCGAAAGTTGTAACTTTAACCTATTTGAATTGTTTTGAGCCTTTTATACCCTTTCTTTCTAACCCTGTCCAAAAGCCCACTTTATGGTCCAAAGAAAGACCTTCTGATCAGTCTTTGAGAAATGCCAAGTCGAGTAGGTAAAGGTAATTCATGTCAGGGGCAACACTCTGATTCAAGCAGAGAAATAAAATGAGAGAGTCTTATTGGTGAAATCCTTCACAGACACCATAAGGCGACGAGATTTGAGGGAAATAAAATGAGAGAGTCTTATTGGTGAAAACCTTCACAAGCACCGTAAGGCGACGAGAGTTGAGAGAAATAAAATGAGAGAGTCTTATTGGTAAAAACCCTCACGGGCACCTTAAGGCGAAAGTGAGTTGAAAAGTCAACAAGTGAGAAAGGCCTGTTGGTGGAAAACTATTTCAAGGCACCGCAGAATTAACAAGGTCAAGGTTTGGGTAAAGTAATCAGGTCATGGAAATTCTGAGGCGACAAAGTACGGCAACTGAAATTTGATTGGTTGGACAGATTGGGCCAATTAATCTGAAATGCATGTCATGATCATTGGTACCAACTATTCCACTCAGATAAGTTTCTTTTTCTTTTTCCCTTTGTAACAGTTATTTGGCTTTGGATTCTTCTTATCCTTAACCCGCAAAGTCATTGCATTTCATTTTCTTTTGGGTTTATTTGTCTAAGAGGTTTTAATGTCAGTATTGTCCCAAGTAAGTGGAAAGGAGTTTCAAAGCTCACTACCAACTCCCAAAATTGCAAATCACAATGTGGTCAGAGCATACTAAAGACAGCATGATGTAAGGTGGGGTACAAGGAATCACCGGAAGTTTTATCGGTGGAATGATTTGGTAATGTCATGGGAGATACAAAGATCCAGATAAAGGGGTCAGAGGTAAAACAACAGCATGGGTATAGAACACTCGAGACATCAAAGGTTATGGGGTTTGAAAGTCAGTCAGAAAGTCAAAGCGGTTCAGGGCCAGTTTGGGGAAGCCAGTCAAAACAAAACAATGCAGTGGAAAGATCTTCAGCAAGAATTCCATCAACTAACCACCATTTTAAACTGACAAAATTTTCTTTGATTGAAACAGGGGAAGAAAAATTCGTTTGATTTGGAGAAACTCTCCGTAGGGGAAAAGAGCAAGTACCAAACAGGTTTAACTGTAAACTTTCAGGACCCTCCTAGAAAATGTGGCTTAGTCAAATTCAAAACAATCATGAGTAGCATAATTTAGCATAAATGTATCCTAAAGGAATATAAGTTGGTTTCAATGTTTGCATGTTTAAAATAGGACTCAATTAGGAGTTTCCCGGACCCTCATGAATAATGGGACTTAGCTTTAAGATTTCGATTAGATAACAACAATTTAGCGTAAACTCTGCTGTAGGGTAGTATAATTCATCCATAAAAGTTGTCACCCTTGAGATAAAACTTGACTTTTGATTTTCAGGACCCTCATGGATAATGGGGAGTAGTTTAAGACCCTTTTAGATTACAAGATTTAGCATAAATCATACCTATAGAGGACATAACATAGGTTTTAAAAATTGTCGTTTAAGAGTTGTCAGGACCTCCTGAATAATGGGATCTAGCTTTCAATTCTTAGTAATACTGGGTAATATGATTTAGTTTTACACTCACGTCTGTGCCCAGCCACCAAACAGGGGCAGAAATTTTTTATTTGTTTTGTCTATTTTGAAGTCAGGAGTCTGCCTAGAGAGTAGGGAATACTTTCAAATGTTGACGTCAGGAGCCCGCCTGGAGAACGAGGGTGTACAATTTAAATTTTAGCTTTAAAATTCTTTGTTTTGTCTATGTTGAAGTCATGAGCCCGCCTGGAGAACAAGGGAATACAATTTAAGTCTTAGCTTCCAAATTCTTTGCTTTGTTTATTTTGAAGTCAGGAGCCTTCCTGGAGAGCAGGGAATACATTTCGAGTTGAAGTCAGGAGTCCACCTGGAGAGCAGGGAATACGTTCAAGCATAGCAGTCAGGAGCCCGCCTGGAGAACAAGGGAGTACAATTTAAATTTTAGCTTTCAAATTCTTTGTTTTGTCTATGTTGAAGTCAGGAGCCCGCCTGGAGAGCAGGGAATACATTTCAAGTTGAAGTCAGGAGCCCGCCTGGAGAGCAGGGAATACTTTCAAGCATAGCAGTCAGGAGCCCGCCTGGAGAACAAGGGAGTACACTTCAAGTTTTGGTCTTCAAAACTCTTATTGATATTTGGAGACTGCCTGGATAGCATGGGAATACGTATCAAGTTCAGCGGTCAGGCACCCACCTGAAGAAGGGGAAGACATCTCAACTTACAATTCAAGGGGATAACAAATAGATATCACCGAGAGAATAAAGGACCACTAGAGCAAGTTTGAAGATCTAGATAGGATTTTGTAAAACATAGATCATAGCCTAGTCTAGCTTCTTTTATTTTTGACATGGTGTAATAAGGGGTTCAGTAAGCAGTAGCGGCAGCAACAACAACAGTGAAAGCCCAACTTCATGGTAGTCCCAGCTACGAAACATTCCTGAACTACACTGACTTGATTCCTTTTTAGCCAAGGATATGTAGGCAACCTCGGAAGCAGGGTGCGGTCAAATCTCTCAAAAATGCTTCCCGCGGAGTATTCAAACAGGCAAAAATCACTCGTATCCGCTCACTTATCTTTGCATGAAAACTCTTCGTGTTTCCGGGAAAAGAGGGGCAGCTGTGAGCACGTGATTTTTGCCCTATATGAATTACTCCAACAGATTCAAAATAAAATAATTTCTTTCAGCGTTTGCAGTTTTGTTGGATTTCGTGGCATTTTCTGTTAATTATTTGCATTTGTCTATGCACGTTTATTTTATTTAATTCATGAAAAATACGAAAAATACGTTGCATCCGCATTTATGATTTAATTTTATATTTTTAGATTAATTAGTAAATTAGTTTATTTTATAAAAAATGAAAATCACAAAAATAATTCATTTTGCATTTTTACTTTTTAATTTTGAATTGTATAGTTTTCTTTAAATGTAGGATTTAATTAATTATTGTAAATATCATGATGAGTGATTAATCTAATTGGGTAGGTTAATTTAGTTTAAAATTTTTTATTATTAATTTAGGTTTTATTTTAATTTTGAAAAGAAAAGAATTTTGAAATTGAAAAAAAAAAAGAAAAAGAAAGAAATGAAAGAAATCCAAATCTGGGCTTAAACCCAATTTAATTTCCCAACCCAAATGAAAATCACCCAATGCCCGGCCCAAACCACCCTAACCCGGTCGGTTTCCCCCCCAAACCAAACGACGCCATTTTATGGGCAACATATCAGGACCGTCGAGGTTTCTTGATCGGACGGTCCTGAAGCTCTGGTCATGTGATATTTAAGTGTCCAAACGTGCCCCTACCCCCCCTCTCATCTCTTTCACCTCTCTCATCATCCCCGTCGGAACTACCGGCCGGAAATCGTCTTCGCCGGCGGCGGTGCTCCGATCGACCCCAAACTTACACCAAATACCCTCCTCCATCTCCATATCCCAGATCCGCACCCCTTTTCCCTCAAATCGAACCCCAACTGTTCGAATCTCAATTTGATACCTTAAACCCTAACCGCCGCCCTAGAATTCCCAACCCCTGCCCGGCGGCGCCACCTCGGTTCGATCCCAAAATAACACCCTGGAACCCCCTTCGTCCCCTCATCCCAAATCTCCAGCCCGTTACCTTCGAATCATAGCCTAGCTCGTCAAATCTCAGATCAAATACCAAAGTTCTATGAACCCTAATCTTGCTCCCCTTGTCAGAGTTCAAGCATTTCTAGGCCGATAATGATTCGAAGTTTATGCCAGCCGACTTTTCTCCTTGAGAACGAATGACTAGCATGGACTTCGATTCGTTTCGAAGCTCATCGGCCTCATGCAAGACCAAAAACCAGCAAGTCTGTTAAAAGATGACTGTCTCTGATAGCTTTAGTAGGTGTTTCTCCTTCTTTATATCATTTTTTTCTAATTTCGGTTGAATTCTTGTTAACATAGTTCATTGAGAATATAATTGTGATTAAATACTCTTATGTTGCCTGTTCACTATGCTTGATTCATTTGTTTGGTTTTACCCGATTTTGGTTTATAAGGTTCGAATTACTGCTAAATTGATTAAATGTTCTTTTTCTCTTTCCTTTTGGTTTAAATCATTGGAGTTCTCTGAGACTCGTTTCTTTTCCCTCCCTGCATTTCTCTTTCGTTTGACCTGAACATCTCGGGTCATTTGAGCTTCAATGCTCTTTAATTGATGGTCTGAAGTTGTAAGTTTGGGCTGTAGTGTACAGACCCATGGGTTTGGGCTGGGTCTTGGGATAACTTGACCTAATTTTTGTTGCCTGAGGGTAAATACAGGGGTCAAGGGTCAATTTTGGGATTTGAGGTTTGAGGGAATCATTTTCTGTTAGCATAGAAGGTTCTAGAGGATAAGATGAGAGCTGAAGGTTTCAGATATTTTTTCCAAAAGGTTAAAAAGCGTAAAAAAAACTAAGAAAGAAGGGGTAGAGAAGGAATTGGTCAGTTGTACTAGGGCTGCCTTAGGCATGCCTATATATGATCTCTTTCCCTTCATTTCCAGGCAGCTTTTTGAACACTCAAAAAATACCGAAAAGTAAAAACGGCTGAGAGAAGTTATTCTGAAAACACATTGAAATTTCTGCATCTTTTGTGGTGAGAATTAGAGCTGAATCTGCTCCCTAATCGTGAGTTTCCACCAGAATTTAAAAAGCTTCAAAGAACTCTGGTTTTATCTAGGTAAAAATGGTTTAAAAAACTGAAATTGCTGGATTTTCTGAAACTGTTTGGTTTGGTTTTACTGGTCACCTCTGCTGCTATACTCGCTACCTTGGTGTTGCTTTAAGCTGACTCTCAAATCTCTTTGTTTATCTTTATTGTAACTAGGTACTCATTCGACCTCATATGACATGTTGAAATGAAAATGGGAATGTTGATGATACCATGTTTTACGGCAGTCTATTTTTGATTATTAGGCTCTGTATTCATGTGAGCCTTGTTAATTAACTTGTGGTTATTTACCTCTTCCAGATTTTGGTTTAGGCATTTGAACAAATTCATTGCATGTTATTGTATTTTGATATCTGATTCGAATGGCTGTAATACTCTACTGAAGCCACTATTTAGTTTCAATGTTGATTAGTAGTAGTTCTGACTTTAAGATGCATAAGATTGGTTGTTCTTTGAGCATGAAGTGTGCTATGTTGCAATATAGGAAAATCTCTTATTTGATTTAGGTGAAATTAGCCTGTGTTTGCTTTCTTTTCAAGGTTAGAGTTAGGCAGCTCCAAGTCCATTGTTAATAAATGAAGTCTTTCTGAAACTTTAAATTGTTTTCTTCTTGCTGGAAATTCGAATTGGTGACTTTCAATGATGAAACGACCTGCATATGAGCTGTTGATAATTAGGAACTGTAACTTCATTTCAGCATGTATATTAGCAACCGAGAATGTGCTTTGCATTGGATCGAGGTTGTTAGTGTTTGTTCAAACTCTAGATCTCCATAACAATGTAGTTTACTTCAAGTATTAGTTTTAAATCTTGAAATTGGACTGCCATCGTTGGCCCAGTTGTGATGGATCTCCCCTTCTGCAATTAGATTGTCAATCTGGGCTTCATGATTGAGCCCAGTTGTCTCTCGTGCTGGGCAGGTAGTAATGGGCAGCCAGTCGTTAGGCTTACGTCCAGCCTAGGCCTTTTAGCAATCAAACATTGGTTTTGTCTATTACTAGCTCATTAGTTATTAAAGTTTAACTCAAACATTGGCTTAAAATAAGTAGAAATTCCCTTATGTATTCTAATCAATTAATCACTCTTCTATTGCCTCTTCTGATTCTCCTATTACTTCTTCTTCTCCTGATTCTCCTACTACTTCTGCTGCTCTTCTCCGTACCTCTCCTATACAATTCAATTCTAATGTTCTGCCCTCTAATCCTATCATCTCTACTCCACATATACCCAACCTTAGAAAGTCTACTAGGGTTCATAATCTTTCCACTCATTTAAAAGATTATGTTCTGCAGTTTCCTACTTCTTTTTCTTCTTTATATTCCAATGTTCAGCAGGTAGAATTTGAACTATATCACTACTCTCAGGTTGCATTTGTTCCAGCGTGGCAAGATACCATGAGGAAAGTGTTTGAGGCCCTACATGCAACTTATACTTGGGACATTGTGGAATTACCTCCGGGTAAGAACCCCATAGGTTACAAAGTGGGTGTATAAAATCAAGTATATGGCTGATGGTAGTATTAAAAGATATAATGCTAGGTTGATAATCAGGGGTGATACACAGATAGAAGATGTGGATTTTAATGAAACCTTCTCCCCTGTTGTTAAAATGTCTATTGTTAAGTATCTTATTTGTAGATGTCAAAAGACATTGGCCTTTATTCCAACTTGATGTTAATAATATATTTTTGCATGGTGATTTAGATGAGGATGTTTATATGAAGTTGCCTCCTGGACTTACTGTTTCTTCTTCTTCTTCATCTACTTCTTCTTCCTCTTTGGTTTGTAAGCTCAATAAATCACTCTATGGGTTAAGACAAGCTTCTAGGCAATAGTTTGCCAAGCTGTCTCAAACTCTATGTTCCAAAGGTTACTCTGTTTCCATGAATGATTATTCATGATTCATCAAAGGCAGTCCTGGTAATCTAGTGGTGTTAGCAGTCTATGTGGATGACATAATCCTCACAGGTGATGCATTGGATGAGATACATGATTTAAAGTAATTCTTAGATAGTGAACTCAAAATAAAAAGATTTAGGGTCTCTCCACTATTTCCTAGTTATTGAAGTCACTTCCCATTCTTCTGGTGTTCTATAGAATCAAAAGAAGTTTGTTCATGATTTGTTGAAACAATACAACTGTTTGGATGTTGCTTCTGTTATCTCTCCATTAGAGTTGAATCAAAAACTACATGCCAATGTTGGTGACTTGTTGCCTCAACCTGATAAGTTCAGAAGCCTTGTTGGGAAATTTTTATTTTTAACCCATACTAGGCCAGGCATCTGCTTTGGAGTACAACATCTCAGTAAGTTTTTGAAGGTTCCCAGAGTTCCCCACATGCTTCATATGTTGAGGTATCTCAAAGGTACCCTTGATCTTGGTTTGTTCTACTCTAGTTCTCCTAATTTCTCCGTCCAGACTTACTCTGACACTGATTGGGCTGCCTGCCCTGACACACGTAGATCAATCACTAGTTTTTGCATATTGTTTGGGGATAACCTCATTGGATGGAAATCAAAGAAACAACCAGTGGTTTCACTGTCATCAATTGAGGCTGAATATCGCGCTTTGAGTAAAGTAGTCGCTGAGTTGACTTGGCTATCCAAGTTGCTTCATGATATGTCTGTGCCCATTGTTTCTCCTATTTCTATATTTTGTAATAGTGCAACTACTATTCATATAGCCAAGAACCCAGTCTTCCATGAGAGCACTAAGCATATCTAGGTGGATTGTCATTTCATCTGTACCAAGCTGCATGGAGGGTTAATTCAATTGTCTCACATCTCTACTTCCAACTAACTTGCTGGCATTCTCACCAAGCCACTATCTGGTGTTCTTCATCACTCATTCCTTTCTAAGTTGCAGGTGTTATCCCCCTCCAACTTGAAGGGGGGGGGGTGTTGGACTATCTGATGGGCAGTCGCACTTGGGCCAAAAACAAGAACATAAGAATTAAGTGGCCCAGGTAAACTTATTTATATTATGACTAGTCGTAATTGTGTAATTATTTTGTAAAGTGTATAATTAACTACTTTTGTAATGAGAACACCGAAGTATAAATAGAAGTAGAGGCCAAAAGTTCAATTGGCTCGATTCATTTTATTTCTCTCTTTCTCGTCTTTTCTCTCTGAACGAAAATTCTAGAATTCCTTTTATGTTAAAAATTAATAAAATATGAAATTTTTGCCTTAAAAATCTATTTGAGTTAACTTCGGTCAATTTGAGCAAGCGGACTCAGATCCATATTTTGACAGTCCCGGTGGGTCCGTATCGTGATTTAGGACCTGGGCTTATGTCCGGAATTAAATTCGGAGGTTCCTAGCTAGAGTTATCGCTTTTTGTCGAAAATTAAAAGTTTAAAGTTTAATTACTTTAAAGAAGTGACCAATGTTTGGCTTTGTTTATGCCGGGTCCGTATTCTGGTTCCGAAATCCGGTATAGGTTCATTACTAAATTTATGACTTGTCTATCAAATTTGGTGAGAAATGGAATTAGTTTGACGTGATTCGGATGTCCGGTTGTTAAAGTAGAAGTTCTAAAGTTTTCTTGAAAATGTTATTTGATTTGATATCCGATTCATAGTTCTAGGTGTTATTTTGGTGTTTTGATCATGCGATCGAGTTCGTATGAGGATTTTGGACTTGTGTGCATATTTGATTTGGAGCCCCGAAGGCTCGGCTGAGTTTCAAATAGGCTACAGATGGTTTAAACTTAGAAAAAAGTCTAGTTTTTGAGCTTCAACTGTCATCTGGTGCGTTGTGCTTCGCGATCGCGAAGCCATTCTATTTATCATGAAGGGGATCCGGGCTAGGCGAGGTTTTTGTTCTACGCGAACGCTGGACCATGGTAGCGAACGCGGAGCATTGGAGGGCCTGCTCTACGCAAACGCGGCCAGTCACACGCGAATGCTAGAGTTAGCTAGGCTGGGTTGGGGATTGGAGGTTACACTATGCAAACCCGAGCTTAGTCTCTTGAATGCGTATAACCTCTTGCGATTTCGTAAGCCAGTGAGGTTTTGCTATTCACGAACACGTCTGGTCTCACGCGAACGCGATGAATACCTGATACCCAGTGATTAAAAACTGACCAAAAACGAGATTCTTTCATTTTTTCATAAACTCTCCATTAAAGTTCGGTCTTAAGGAGATTTTGAAGAGAAAACTCAACATCAATTCATAGGTTTGTACACTTTAACTCATTTTCTTCCATTTCTAACATCACCCATTAATTTCTAGCCCTAATCTATGTTCTTCCATGGTAGAAAACTAGGAATTTAGAAAGAATTAGAATTTTTTGCAAATTAGGTATTTAGACCTCAAATTGAGGTCGGATTCCCAAACTAATTACATAATCGGGCTCGGGGGTAAATAACATCAGGTTTTGACCAAGCGGGCCCGGTGTCGATTTTTGACTTTTTTGGGGGAAATTGTGAAAATCCTAAATTTATGCACTGTAATTGATTCCTTTAGCAATATTTGACATTATTGAGTCAATTGTGGTTAGATACGAGTGGTTTGGAGGCGGATTCTAGGGAAGAGGGTCATGTAGAGCTTTGAGTCGACATATGGAGAGAGATAAGTGTCGTGGTTAACCTTGAATTGAAGGATTAGGACTTGTTTGCCTATTTGCAACTTGTTTAAATGTTGCATACAACGTATATGTGAGGTGACGAGTACTTATGCGTTGTTATTGGGTTAAAACATGCAGGTGAGACTTGTTTCTTGTAATTTATTGCCTTCTTTGATCATGATATTCATGCTTAGGCTAGTTAGTGCAAATTGATCGTTCTATTCGCGCTTATGGGCTATCTGTAATAATTAAGTATTGTTTCAGTACTTGAGGTTGGTATTGTGGGACCATTATTGACGTAAGGTTTTTTCTTGTTTAATTCTATCTCCATGTTGTTATATGTTCACTGTTACATAGTAAGGGAGAGTCTTAAAGCACAAAGGGTGATGCCATTCCATTATTACTGTTTCATAGTGAGTCTGAGAGTAAAAGCACCAAGGGTGATGCCGTGCAGTCTTATTCATTATGTTTGTTCATTTTGTTGGTCAAAGGTTTATGGACTGTTTCTTATTACCATTTCCTGCTATAATTACCGTAACTTGTACCCCTTTTGCATGTCCCCTCCTAATATTACTTGTTAATTCTTTAGTTGTGTTATGTTGCACATATATCTCCGTTTGTACAGGTTTATTTATGTGGGTGTCCTATTGTAGCCTCATCACCACCTCGTCGAGGTTAGGCTCGACACTTACGGAGTACATTAGGTCAGTTGTACTCCTACTACACTCTGCACTTCTTGTGCATATTTTGGTACTAATCCCAGCTGTTCGTTAGGCGTCCGCAGACCTTAAAGTCCCCTTCCCCTTTCCTTACTTTACTGTTTATCTCGTATGAGATAGTTGTATTTATTTTAGACTTTATATGTAGAACCTCTAAAAGCTCGCGTATTTGTGACTCTAGATCTGGATTGTACTAGATATTAGATTTTTATGCTATTTCGTACCTCATTTTAGCTTTATTTTTGTTTAATTGGTTAAATTGTTCAAAATTGTTAAAATTGATAAAGAATTACTCTAACGTTGACTTGCCTAGCAAGTGAAATGTTAGGCGTCATCACGATCCCAAAGGTACAAATTTTGGGTCATGACAAGTTGGTATTATAACACTAGGTTACCAAGGTCTCACAAGTGACGAGCATGCTTAGTAGAGTCTGGAGGATCGGTATGGAGACGTCTGTACTTATCTTCCAGAGGCTATGAAGTTTAGGAACAATCTCACTTCTATTCTTCTCTGTCGTGCGATTTTATTCTATCCTTGCTGATTGAACTCTTCTATTCTTGTCTTGTCGCAGATGGAGAGAACACGTAATGCATCTTCAGCTAGACAGTAGCTGGAGCCCCCAGTGGCAGCTCCTATTAGGGGCAGAGGACGAGGCTGAGGTCGCGCCAGAGGCCGAGGCAGAGCTCAACCTAGAGCTCGAGCAACAACACCAATAATAGAGTCTCAGGTGGATTTTGATGAGGAGGTTCCACCTCGGACTGTACCTGTTGGACCAGCTAAGGTCCCGGAGGGGTTCATCGCCACCCTAGTGCTTCAGGACACTCTAGTCTATTTGGTGGGCCTTATGGAGAGTGTGTCCTAGGCTGATACATTTCCTATGGCACCAACCATCTCTCAGGCTGGGGAAGGAGAACAGACTCCTGTTACTCACACTCTGGAGCAGATGGCTCCCCATTATTAGACTCCAACAGTCCCGCCAGTTAGGGTAGTTCAGCCAGTTGTTATGGCACAGGCCGGTGATAGGCCCGTCATGTCTTCTGAGGGCTTATTAAGATTGGATAAGTTTACCAAACTCTTCCCAGTTCACTTCAGTGGTGCACCTTCCGAGGACTGACATGATTATCTTGACCACTGCCATAAAGTGCTACAGAACGCGGGGATAGTTGAGACCAACAGGGTCAATTTTGATATGTTTCAGATGATGGGTTCCGCCAAGAGATAGTTGAAGGATTATGTATCAACCAGACCAGCTGGGTCACCTACTCTTACTTGGAACCAGTTCTCTTAGCTCTTCCTAGAGAAGTTCCTCCCTATCATAGTGAGAGAGGATTATCGTAGGCATTTCAAGCGGCTCCAACAGGGAAATATAACTATTACTTAGTACGAGGCCACCATTTTTTTGGATCTAGATCGTCATGTTATTCTTCTGATTCCTACGAGAGGGAGAGTGTAAGGAGGATTACTGATGGACTCACTCACCCTATCAGGCTACAGATAGCCAAGGAGACCGGGGGTGAGATTTCCTTTCAGACAGCTGCTAATGTCGCCTGGTGGATCGAGATAGTGCTTACATAGAAGAGAGGGCAGGGGTCTAATAAGAGACCTCGTCATTTAGGTGGGTTTAGTGGTGCCTCATTTGGAGGCAGGGATACTTTAGGTAGAGTCCTATACTCCCAGTCCATTTCATTCAGCACTCCAAGCATCTCATAGTGCTTCAGGTGGATGCGACCCTCATATGTCTCATTCCGACTAGCTAGCCTATGGTGCACCACCAGCTCGTATTAGTGCACCTTCGTTCCCGAGTTTTTAGGGTGGTTACTCAGGTCGACAGGGTCAGCTACGGGGTCATCAGTCACAACAGTCGAGGTCCTGTTTTACTTGTGGTAATCCGAGGCATATTGCTAAATTTTGCCCTCAAGCACCAGGCATCTCATAGTATCAAGGTTCTCGTTCTGTGGTCCCGGCACCAGGTGCTTCACCGCTCGCTCAGTCAGCTAGAGGTATGGGTCAGGCAGCTAGAGGTGGAGGCCAGGCCGTCAGAGGTGGAGGCTAGCCAGTTAGAGGCCATCCCTAGGACATGGTTCAGCGTGGTGTAGCCCAGCCCCAATGTTATGCTTTCCCATCCAGGCCGAGGCTGAGTCATCTGACGCTGTTATCACAAGTATTATTCCAGTTTTTCATAGAGATACTTCAGTTCTATTTGATCTGGGCTCAACTTATTCCAACGTGTCATCCTATTTTGCTTCATATCTGGTTGTGCCTCATGATTATTTGAGTGCTTCTGTGTATGTGTCCACACTTGTGGGAGATTCTATTATTGTGGATCATGTCTATCATTCGTGTATGGTTACTATTTGGAGTCTTGAGACTAGCGTAGATCTCCTACTTGTCGATATGGTAGATTTTGATGTCATCTTGGGTATAGATTGGCTGTCACCTTACCATTGTATATTGGATTGTCACGTCAAAATGGTGACCTTAGCCTTGCTGAGGTTGCTTCAACTAGAGTGGAAGGGGACTTCTGGCCATTCTACCAGTAGGGTTATCTTTTATGTGAAGGCTCGGCATATGGTCGAGAAAGGGTTCTAGCTTATTTGCTTATGTTTGCAATTTTAGTCCGGAGGTTCCTTCCATGGATTCAGTACCATTTGTTCATGCGTCTCCAGAGGTGTTTCCTACAAATCTACTGGGGATGCCACCCGATAGAAATATTGACTTCTGTATTGATTTGGCTCTAGGCACTCAACCTATTTTTATTCCACCATACCGTATGGCCCAGCCAGAGTTGAAAGAATTGAAGGAGCAATTACAAGACTTACTTGATAATGGCTTCATTAGACCTAGTGTCTCGCCCTGGGGTGAGCCTTTGTTGTTCATGAAGAATAAAGATGGATCGATGAGGACATGCATAAATTACCGGCAGTTGAACAAAGTCACCATCAAGAACAAGTGTCCATTGCTGAAGATTGATGACTTATTTGATCATCTTTAGGTTACCAAAGTGTTTTTGAAGATTGAATTGAGGTTTGGCTACCATCAGTTGAACAGTCGGGAATCTGATGTCCCTAAGATAGCTTTTCGGACTCGGTACGAGCATTATGAGCTTCTAGTGATGTCATTTGGGTTGACAAATGTCCCAACAACATTTATAGGTTTGATGAACTGGGTGTTCAAGCCCTATCTGGATTCCTTTGTGATTGTGTTTGTTGATGATATCTTGATCTACTCCTACAATCGAGAGGAGCATGAGTAACATCTTCAGATTGTACTTCAGACTTTGAGAGGTAGCCATTTATATGCCAAAATTTCAAAGTGCAAGTTTTGGTTGGAGTCAGTCACTTTCTTGTAGCATGTCGTACCGACAGAGGGCATTCAAGTGGATCCTAAGAAGATTGAGGTAGTTCAAAATTGACCTAGACCCACTTTAGCTACAGAGATCCAGAGTTTCTTGGATTTTACGGGTTATTGTCGTCGGTTTGTGGAGGGGTTCTCATCTATAGTAGCCCCATTGGCCAAGTTGACCCAGAAGGGTGCCTTGTTCAGATGGTTAGACGAGTGTGAGACGAGCTTTCAGAAGCTCAAGAATGCTTTGACTACGGCGCCAGTGTTGGTGTTGCCCACAGGCTCTAGATCTTATACGGTGTATTATGATGCATCATGTGTGGGTCTCGGTGCAATATTGATGTAGGATGATAGGGTGATCGCACATGCGTCACAGTAGTTGAAGGTTCATGAGAAGAATTACCCTGTTCATGACCTAGAGCTAACAGCCATCGTTCATGCGTTGAAGATTTGGAGGCATCATCTTTACAATGTGTCGTACAAGGTTTTCACGGATCATCAGAGTCTACAGTATTTGTTCAAACAAAAGGATCTCATTTTGAGGTAGAGGAGGTGGTTGGAGCTATTGAAAGACTATGATATCATCATCTTGTATCATCCCAGGAAGGCCAATATGGTAGCCGATGCCTTTAGTAGAAAGGCAGAGAGTATGGGCAGCCTTGCTTACATTCCAGTCTGTGAGAGACCGCTCGCATCAGAAGTATAGTCTTTGGCCAATCAGTTCGTGAGGTTGGATGTTTCAGAGCCTAGTCGTGTTCTAGCTTGTACAATTGCTCAGTCTTCTTTGTTTGAGCGCATTAGAGAGCAGAAGTATGATGGCCCACATTTGTTTGTCCTTAAGGACATAGTGCGACACAGTGGTGCCAAGCAGGTTACTGGTGGATGATAAAGTTTTGAGAATGCAAGTTCGTATTTGTGCCCAATGTAGATGGACTACGTGAGTGGATTCTTGATGAGGCCCATAGTGTCAAGTTTTCTATTCATCCGGTGCCGCCAAGATGTATCAGGACTTGTGGCAACATTATTGGTGGAGTAGGATGAAGAAGGACATAGTAGCATATGTAGCTCGGTGTCTAAATTGTCAACAAGTAAAATATGAGCATCAGAAACCTAGTGGTTTGCTCAGAAATGGGAGCATATCACTATGGATTTTGTTGTTGGAATTACATAGATTCAGAGGAAGTTCAATGCGGTATGGGTTATTGTGAACAAACTAACCAAGTCACTGCATTTCATTTATGTGGTAGTTACCTATTCTTCAGAGCGGTTGGCTGAGATTTACATCCGCGAGATCGTCCGTCTTCACAGTGTACCCGTGTCTGTCATATCAAATCGAGGTAAGTAGCTCACCTCGCATTTTTGGAGAATAGTACAACGTGAGTTAGGCATGTAGGTTGAGTTGAGCACAACATTTCATTCCCAGACGGACAGGCAGTTCCTGCGCACTATTCAGATATTGGAGGATATGCTCTATGCGTGTGTTATATATTTTAGGGGTTCGTGGGATCAATTCTTGCCACTTGCGGAGTTTTCCTACAAAAACAACTACCAGTCGAGCATTTAGATGTCCCCCTATGAGACATTATATGGGAGGTGGTGCCGTTCGCTAGTTGGATAGTTCAAGTGGGAGAGGCTCGGTTGTTGGGTACATATTTGGTACAGGATGTCTTGGATAAGGTTAAGATTATTCAGGATCGACTTTGCACAGCTCAGCCAAAGCAGAAGAGTTATGCCGATCGCAGAGATCGTGATGTTGCATTTATGGTCGAAGAGAGGGTATTGCTCCAAATTTCACCCATGAAGGGTGTGATGAGGTTCGGGAAGAAGGGCAACTTGAGCCCTAGGCACATCAGACCTTTTGAGATTCTTCAGAGAGTGGGTAAAGTGACTTACAAGCTTGTATTACCACTTAGTTTATCAGCAGTCCATCCGGTGTTCCATGTGTCTATGCTCCAAAAGTATCACGGTGGTTCGTCCCATGTGTTCGATTTCAACTCAATCCAGTTGGATAAGGATTTGACTTATGGGGAGGAGTCGATGGCTATTGTAGCCCGGCAGGTTCGTCAGTTAAGGTCAAAGAGTTATCCTTCAGTTCGAGTGTAGTAGAGAGGTCATCCCGTTGTGGCAGCTACTGGAGAGTCCGAGTCAGACATGTGGATATCCACACCTTTTTACTTTTCCAAGTACTTTTCTATGTCCGTTCGAGGACGAACGGTCTTTTTAGAAGTGGAGAATGTGATGACCCGATAGGTGATCTAAAGTTTTAAACCTAAATTCTATGTTCTAAAGCCTCCAATTGCTTCTTTAGGCCTTCTTTAAATATGATAATTTTGCATTAAAAATCTATTTGAGTTGACTTCGATCAACGTTTTGAGTAAATGGACCTGGATCTGTATTTTGACGGTCCCAGTGGGTTGGTATCATGATTTTGGACCTAGGCGTATGACCATAATTGAATTCGAAGGTTTTTAGCTAGAGTTATCGCTTTTTGTCGAAAATTGAAAGTTTAAAGGTTTAATGACTTTAAAGAATTGACCAATGTTTGATTTTGGTGATACCAGGTCCGTATTTTGGTTTCAGAACCCGATAGTGGTCCATTACTATAGTTATGACTTATTTGTCAAATTTGGTGAGAAACAGAGTTAGTTTGACGTAGTTCGGACATCCGGTTGTTAAAATAAAAGTTCTATAATTTGCTTAAAATTTTCATTTGATTTGGTGTCTGATTCGTAGTTCTAGGTGTTATTTTGGTGTTTTGATCGAACTAGCCAGTTCATTAGGTTTTTGGACTTGTGTGCATATTTGGTTTGGAGCCTCGAGGGCTTGGGTGAGTTTCGGATGGTTAAAACATAGGAAACAAATCTGGTTTTTGAGCTTTAGTTGTTATCTGGTACGTTGTACTTTGTTATTGTGAAGCCATTCTCGCGACCGCGAAGGGGATTCGGGTTGGAGGAGGTTTGTTTTCTATGCGAACGCGGGACCATGGTCGCGAACACGGAGCATTAGGGGGCTCGCTCTGCGCGAACACGGCTAGTCACATGCGAATGCATAACGTTAGCTAGGCTGGGCAGGGGATTGGAAGTTACACTATGCGAACGCGAGCCCAGTCTCGCGAACGCAGAGGTTAGGAAGGGTAAAACTTCGCGAATGCGTGTAGCCTCTCGCGATTGCATAAGCTAGTGAGGCTTTGCTCTTCGCCAACACGTCAGGTTTCATGCGAACGCGATGAATACCTGACGCCGAGTGATTAAATACTGAGCAAAAACCAGATTCTTCCATTTTTCAGAAGAGCTCGGCCTATAGGCGATTTTGAACAGAAAACTCAAAATCAATTTATAAGTTTGGACACTTTTACTCATTTTCTTCCATTTCTATCATCACCCATTAATTTCTAGCCCTAATCTTTGTTCTTCCATGGTAGAAAATTAGCGATTTAGCAAGAATAGAGGGGGGGGGGGTTTGCAAATTAGGAATTTAGACATCAAATTAAGGCCGGATTTCGAAACTAATTATATAATCAGGCTCGGGGATGAATGGGTAAATAGATTTTGGTTCGAACCTCGGGTTTTAACCAAGTGGGCCCGTCGATTTTTGACTTTTTGGGAGAAAGTGTGGAAATCCTTAATTTTTGCATTGTAGTTGATTCCTTTAGCAATATTTGATATTATTGAGTCAATTGTTGTTAGATACAAGTGGTTTGGAGGCGGATAAGTCTCGTAGTTAAACTTGACTTTGAGTTGACTTTTGGAGCGAGGTAAGTGTCGTGGTTAACCTTGACTTGAGGGATTAGGACTTGTTTGCCTATTTTATACTTGTTTAAATGTTGGATACAATGTATATGTGAGGTTAAACCATGCGGGTGGGACTTGTTTCTTGTAATTTATTGCTTTCTTTAATCATGATATCCATGCTTAGGATAGTTAACTACTAAATTGATTGTTCTTTCCGCATTTATGGGCTATCTGTGATAATTGAGTATTGTATTGGAAGTTGAGGGTGGTATTGTGGGACCATTGTTGACTTATGATTTGTTATTGTTTAATTCTATCTCCCTGTTGTTATATGTTCACTGTTACATGGTAAGGGAGAATGTTAAAGCACAAAGGGTGATGCCGTGCCGTATTTGAGAGTAAAAGCATAAAGGGTGATGTGGTAGCATATTTATTAATTCATGATGAAATTGAGAGTAAAATCATGAATGGTGATGTCGTGCCGTATTTATCATGTTATGAAGAGAATGAGAGTAAAAGCATGAAGGGTGATGCTGTGTCGTTATTATTGTTTCATGGTGAGGATGAGAGTAAAAGCACGAAGGGTGATGTCGTGCAGTTATATTCATTATGTTTGATCATTTTGTTGGGTAAGGGTTTATGGAATGTTTTTTATTACCATTCCCTGATGTAGTTACCGTATGTTGTACCCCTTTTGCATGTCCCTTGCCAATAGTACTTGTTAATTCTTTATTTGTGTTATGTTGCACATATATCTCCGTCTGTACATGTTTATTTACGTGGGTGTCCTGTCGTAGCCTCATCGAGGTTAGGCTTAACACTTCCAGAGTACATTGGGTCGGTTGTACTTATACTACACTCTGCACTTCTTGTGCAGATTTTTGTACTGGTCCTATCTGTTCGTGAGTGCGTCACCTCGGGTTAGCATTTGGAGATACGAGGTAGATTTGCTGGCGTCCGCAGACTTTGAAGTCCCCTACCCCTTTCCTTACTTTACTATTCATCTCATTCGAGACAGTTGTATTTATTTCAGACTTTATATGTAGAACCTCTAGAAGCCCGTGTACTTGCGACTCTAGATACGGATTGTACTAGATATCATATTTTTATGCTATTCCGTACCTCATTTTAGTTTTATTTCTATTTAGTTGGTTAAATTGTTTAAAGTGGTTAAAATTGAAAAAGAATTACTCTAACATTGGCTTGCCTAGCAATTGAAATATTTGGCGCCATCACGATCTCGAAGATGAGAATTTCGGGTTGTGACAATTAATCTGTTCTATCCTGCGAGGAAATAATTCTAAACCTCGAGTACTAGGAGTAGATTAAGTTCCTTACGGACATACTATGAAATTAGTGGGCTCAGATTTTCATTCTTCGTAGCGTTTCTGTTTCTATTTTTGTTTTTGTTTTTTACCTTGCATAACTTATTTACGAATACATAAAGATAACATATATTGCTGGATTATTGAGCTTCTTTTAGGCTTTATAATGTGTATTGCCTCTTATGATATGAACTAAGAAGGTGATATTATCTTTTGTATTATACTTTCCAAATTGACCATGTGAAAAGAAGCAAGGATAATGGTTTCAAGTGAGAATAATTCTATAAGGCCATAGGAATCAAGTCACAAATGGTAGAAAATAGTAGTAGCATCTTAAATTTTGGTTTGCAATAATTTCATCAACAATTTAATATAAATGTATAGGCGAAATATTTTTAATGGTATATATTTTATACAACATGATTAACATCGATTGATAGAGAATGAGCTCAACATACCATTTAAAAATACAAAAATAATCATATTATGTACTAATTATGTCACAACCCAACCTCGGGAGGTGCGACCGGCACACGATATCTGAAGGCCTGTGCGAACCAACATTTATACTTAGACTCCTTCAGCATGTAATCTGGGCCAACAAGGCCTCCAATTGTAATACCAAAATTTGAAATGTTCACATGTGACTGTGAAAGAAACATTAATATTTTATACATATTTACAAATATTGTCAACAAGGTCATAATCAACTATTACATAGATTCGAGCGCTATTCTGCAAGCCTCCAATACACACACACACACATACACACACACACACACATACACACACACACACATACACACAAACACACATATATATATGTATATATAATTTGGCCAGGACGGGGCCGCACCGTACCCAAAATGACTGGAACATACACTTCAGTACCTATTGACTTCTGAACAGCTACACCAGAAAAGTGGAATACGGTGACCAACAGATGTCAACGGATCTATCTATACTTGTGGGCACGAACACAACGCCCAGAAAGAAGGGGCATCAGTACAGAAAATGCATTAAGTATTTAATGTTTATAAGGTATGTAAATAAAAGACATAGCATAAGAGATATGAATACATAATTTCAACCCAGATACCAAAGATAGGCCACAGAGGGGACGTACACTGTGGAGACCATGAATCTTAAATGCATGCAAGTTTGTAAAAACTGAAGCCACTCATAGGGGATATGCATTAGGTATGTAAAATAATATTATTCAACCTCTCTTTGGAGCATATTATATCATATCGTACCTGGCCTCAATAGATCTCAGTTGTACCCGATCTCAGCAGAACTCGACATACCCAGTCTCAAAAGAATTCGGTCGTAACCTGCCACACAAGGGTTCTGTAATATCTCGTATCATATCACTCCGTACCTGCCCTCATAGAGGACTCGGTTGTACCCTAACTCATAGATGAATCGGTTGTATGCGGCCTTTACTGAGAGGGATGGCTGCTGCAATTTAATGAAAATAAAGGGATTCTCAATTGTTGTTTGAGCGGCTGTTTTTTAGCTAGAGTTAGGGGCTGATTTGGAGTCAGTTTTAAGCTTGTTTTGGGCATGTTCAAGATCCGGGTGAAGAAGAAGAAGCAATTACTGTTGCAAGTTGGAGAAGATGGGCTTAAGGGTCATTGGTTTTGGTATGATTGTTGGCTGATTTCTTCAGCCCTTAGATCCTAAGGTCTCTTTGTAGAAGAAGGGTCTCCTTGGGTGTAACGGCTGATTTTAGGTGAGGTCTTGGAGCTTCTACATGGCTGTCCAGAATTCTTAACCAAACTCAGGCATGATTCATTTTTGTTCAAGAAGAAAGGGAGTCTAAGGATGTTCTTTTGGTATTCTAACTCTATTGCGGCTGATATCCTCTAGTGCATTTCTACTACTCTCCTAAACCCATATATCTCTATTTTTTTTTAGCTCTCTCCAGCTTTCTCTCTCTATATCTTATATAAATATGATGCCCAAAACCAATTTTGTTTTGCAAAGTTCACACCAAATATGGCCTTTAGAAGTATTTTCCCATAAAACTAATAGGTTCTACTTAATATTAGAACAAACTCACATTTAACTAAATTTCCATTAGTAACTACAAATAGCATATGGAAATATCATGTCAAAACGTATCAAACAAACAGTGCTACAAGAAACTGATCAATGAGAAGAAAAAGGGTTAAAATAGAGTACAATTCATAGCTCAGATAGCAGGAACACAACATCTTATTCACTGCCTCCATTTAACATATACATCGCCACAATCACAAGGCAATATGCATACGACTAAAAATTCAATCCAAATCCAACTCAAACAGACCTAAAAGAAAGAGAAACAATTAAACAGGGGTAATGGACAATAAGCAATTCTTATTAACAAGTAAGCTAAACTACAAACACAACTACTACTCAAAGCTCCATATTTCCATTTGATTCCAAACCAGGCTTTACCTTAGGTAGAATATAGAAGCGTGTACCTGAATAATGACAAGAGAGAGAACCAAAATCAATCTGAGAATCAGGAGAAGCAGTGACAGCAGATCAAATGGCAAAGAACTAAACCACAACCCTTGACTTAAAATACTTGCAAGCCCAGATGAACCAGAATAGGTTCAATAACTCTCGAACCTCAGAAATTGAAATCAAATACCAATAACACAGTGAATCTGAGCAGAACTTGAACCAAAAAAAATTTCCAACCACCAAACATCAATCCAATTTTTTTCAAATATCAGAATAGGAAACCTTTATCTTAAGAAATTTAAGAAAATCAGAAAGTCTTGAAGAAAGATCAATAAAATAGTAAATGCCAGTGGTTTTTTTTATGGATTTTATCTCTTAAGAATCTCTCTATTTCTTTTCTTCTTCTTTGGACTTCTCCACTCTGTATGAACTCAGTGTATGTGTCTTAAATAGGCAAATGGAAATGCCCTTTTTGATTCACAAAATGGCCTTTAAACATTTTAAAAATTGATTCCATTCAACCTTTATTGAATTAAATTTTCCAATAGTGAAATCTAATCCCTACCACTACTAGAAGCTTCTTTAGTTGGTTAGGTAGATAATCCCTTTTATTAAACAATTCTTAGGCTAATTCAACTAAATGGGTTCAGGTCTATATAATCGAAGGGCCATGACTATATTAACTCAACCCCAACGAATCAAGTGCTCAAAAATTTAAACCATAAAAGAATCAGATTAAAATAACAAAACTCACACAAACAATCCGCAATAGAATGTATCAAGAACATAACTAATTGGAACATGTGAAGCAATTTCAACCAAAGAGCAAATAAAGAGTTTAAGAACTAATAAAAATCTGAAATAATATCGAACCTTTTCAATTGTAAAAATTCCTGAAAATACTGACCAGATGATTTCCTCGAACTATAGAACCAGAGCTTCATCGGAAACCTTGAACGGAACCATGACCAGATCTCGAAACTCACCGGAACAGCCACAAAATTCAAAAACGGACCTCGAATCGGCACAATCAATTTCAAATCCACATAGAAACTCTACTGACCTCCATTTTGGAATGAAAATCGAAAGACAACGCCTCTGATTTTAAGACGAAAGTCGGAAAAATGAAAGAAGAAAACTAGAATATTTTTTTGTTTTTTTAAAGGGATGGTCTTTCAAGTGAGGAAGTTGAAAAGAGACACGACTGGGAACTGTTGGAGTCTGCGACGGGTCTGTTAGTGGCGGGCTGGGGTCATCCAGTTATGATGTGAAGAAGACGATAGGTTTGTGTTCGCGTTGCTGAGCAGTAACAGAATCGAACCATTCCCTGAATCGGCGGCTAGGACTTCGACTCGAAAAATCAAATGCTTTGCCGGAAAACTCAGACGATTAACAAAGGTTTCAGTCACATCCATGACCTTTCATCACTGCTGATTGCCATTTCCGGTGAGACTTGGTGAACGGAGGGGCTAGTGAGGCTGGTCTCGTCGAAGAAGACGAGCTTCAAGGGTCGTCGAGTTTGAGTGTAGAGGGAGCGGCTGGCGATAGGGTCTGGGCTCGTTTGGTCGCCGGTCTGATGAGAGGTGGAATCGAAGAGTGGTATGGTTCGTCAGTTGTTGAAGAGAGTAGGCGTCAATGGAGGGACAGTCGTTTGAGGATGGGGTGGTTCGAAGACGATGATCTGAGGGGGTTAGGTGATGGGTCTATTGCGGCTGCTCCTCTCTTTAGTGTATTCTATGTTAATTTAAGAGATGGATCCGGGTCGGGTCTGGGGAAAACGGGTTACGGGTTTTGGATGGGTATGGGAGAATTTGACTTGGGCTTGAAGAATTAAATTAAAACTTGGCCCAATTTCGATTTTCTTATCTTTTATTAATTATTTCTCTTTTCTTTTCTTCCTTTTTTTTCAAAAATTAAAACTAAAATCCTAAATTAAATTGTAAAAACCCAAATTAACTTAAAATATACTAATTAACTCTATATAATAATTATCACCAATAATTAAATACCAAATCACAAAATTGTGACATTAAACACTAAAATGCACAATACGTTATTTTTGTGATTTTTGTAAAACAACAATTTACTAAAATAACTAAAAAAATGTAAAATCAAATCCTAAATGCAAATGCTATATTTTTGTATTTTTTTAATGCATTAATAAAATTAAATATGCACACAAAAATATGCAAACAATTAGGAAAATCACACATTAATTCCTAAAATAACACATAATTAAAGAAAAGACCTACTTTCGGGAATTCTTTTGGATTAATTCGTGTGAGGCAAACAATCACCTGCTCACAGCTGCCCCTCTTTGCCCAGAATCATGAAGAGTTTTTGTACAAAGATAAAGTTAGCGGATACGAGCGATTTTTTGCCCGTTTGAATACTCCGTGGGAAGCACTATTTTGAAATAATTTGACCGAACCTCTGCTTCAAAGGTTTCCTACATATCCTTGGCTATAAAGGAATCATGTCAATGTAGTTTGGAAAGTTTCGGTAGCTGGGACTACCATGAATCTTTGGTTTCACTGTTACTGCTGATGCTGCTGTTGATACTGCTTATTGACCTCCTTATTACACTATGACAAAATGAAGATGCTAGACTAAGCTATAATCTATGCTGTACAAAGATTTATTTTCAAGAACATAACTAATTGGAATTCTTTCGGGAATTCTTTTGGATTAATTTGTGTGAGGCAAAAAATCACGTGCTCACAGCTGCCATTCTTTTGCCTGGAAACACAAAGAGTTTTCGTACAAAGAAAAGTGAGCGGATAAGAGCGATTTTTTGCCCGTTTGAATACTCCGTGGGAAGCATTTTTTTGAAAATTTTTGACTGAACCTCTTCTTCAAAGGTTTCCTACATATCCTTGGCTATAAAGGAATTAGGCCAATTTAGTTCGGGAAGTTTCGGTAGTTGGGACTACCATGAAGCTGTGGTTTCACTGTTACTGCTGATGCTGCGGTTGATACTGCTTACTGACCTCCTTATTACACCATGATAAAATGAAGAAGCTAGACTAAGCTATAATCTATTCTTTACAAAGATTTATTTTTCAAACTTTATCTTGTGACTATTTTTGCCTCGTTGATTTGTATTTTCCTCAGAAGTTCCTTTTTGGCTGACTTGCATGATATCTTTTGAAATGCTTTCCCTTTTCCTCCAGGCGGGTACCTGATTGCTGAACCTTTAAATGTCTTCCTTTGACCATTGTTTCCTATCCTCTGTTCTATAGGCGGGCTCCTGATTACTTGAACCTGAATTGCTTCTTCCCTTCGTTATCCATTTGGGTGCCTGACTACTGAACTTGAATTGTATTCCCTTGTTCTCCAGGTAGGTTCCTGATTGCTAAACTCGAAATGTATTCCCTTGTTCTCCAGGTGGGTTCCTGATTGCTGAACTCGAAATGTATTCCCTTGTTTTCCAGGTGGGCTCATGACTGTTGAAACTTGAAATATATTCCCTTGTTCGCCAGGTGGGCTCCTGATTGCTGAAACTTGAAATATATTCCCTTGTTCTCCAGGTGGGCTCCTGATTGCTGAAACTTGAAATATATTCCCTTGTTCTCCAGGTGGGCTCCTGATTGCTGAAACTTGCACTGTTGTTCCTTGTTCTCTAGGTGAACGCTTGATTGCTGATACTTCAAATGTTGTTCCTTTGTCTTGTTCTCCCTCGTTCCTCCAGGTGGGTGCCTGATTACCAATGCTTGTGTCAATCTTCCTTGAAACTTGATTTGTTTTCCCTTGTTCTCCAGGTGGGCTCCTGATTACTTGATCTTGAACTGCTTTTAATCCTTAACATCTGTGTTGTTCTTCCCTGTTCTTCAGATGGGCACCTTACTTCAACAAAATAGACAAAACAAAAAGAAAAATTTTCTGCCCTAGTTTGGTAGTTGGGCGCATCTGCGAGTGTTAAACTGAATCATATTACCAAATATTAGTAAGAATTTGAAAGCTAGGTCTCATTATCAAGGGGGGTCCTGACAACTCTTAACTAAACGACAATTTTAAATCTAAGCTATATCTTGTTATCTAAGCAGGTCTTAAACTACTCCCCATTATCCAGGAGGGTCCTAACAATTCTTAATTAAACGACAATTTTAAAGCTAAATTATATCTACTGAAGGTATATCTTATGCTAAATCTTGTTATCTAATGGAAATCTTAAAGCTCGATCCCATTATTTAGGAGGGTCCTGAAAACTCCTAATTAAATCATATCTTAAACATGCGAACTTTAAAACCATCTTATATTCCTTGGGATACATTTATGCTAGATTTTACTACTCATGACTGTTTTAAATTTTAAACTAGGTCCCATTTTCCAAGAGGGTCCTGAGAATTCTGCGATCAAACCTGCATAGTACTTGTTTTCATTACTTGGTGCTTCCTGAAACAAATGCCACCTTTGCCCCTGTTTCAAATCAAAGAAAATCTTGTCAATTTAAAACGTGGCGGTTAGTTGTGGCATTCTTGCTGGGGGTGGTTTTCTCTTTGCTAGGCTTTGCTTTGTTCCTACTGCCTTGAACATGGTCGAAGGGTTGTTTTGACCTTCTGACTGATCCTTAACTGCAGTATCCCCAACTGTTGTTCTCCATTTCTGACCTTTCTATCTGAACTCATATATCTCTCACGACATTACTAAACCATTCCACCGATTTAACTTTTGCTTACACCCTATGTCCCGTTTTCATCATATTATCTCTGGCATGTCCTAGCCATATTTTGCTTTGTGCAATTTCGAAACTCGTAGTAAACTTTAAAATTCCTTCTTATTCATTGAAACAAGGCTAAGCTTGGAAGAGCTTTAGAGAAGTAAAATTAACAACAATGAAATGAAATGATTTTGAGAATTAAGAATAAAAAAGAGAATCCAAATTTGGATGACTGTTGGAGATAGGAAAAAGGAACTTATCTGAGTGGAGTCACTGGAACCAATGATCATGGTATGCATTTTGGATTAATCAACCCAGTCTATTTAATCAATCTCTTTTCTTGTTAGTTTACTTTGTGCTCCAAGATCTCCACAACCCAATTTACTTTCAGCCAACTTACGGACCTTGTTCGACTTGCAGTGCCTTGAAGGGCTTTCATCGACAAACCCCTCTCATTTGTTCATTCCTCAATTCTTTGTCGCCTCATGGCGCCCGTGAAGGTTTTCACCGATAAGACTCTCTCTCATTTTTACGTTCTCTCAGTTTTCGTCGCCTCATGGTACCCATGAGGGTTTTCACCAATAAGACTCTCTTATTTTCATTACTTTTCCTGCTTGGACCAGACTGTTACCCTGATATGAATCACCTCTATTTGCTCGGCTTGGAATCTCTCGAAGACTGATCGTAAGGTCTTTTTTTGGACCGTAATGTGGGCTTTTGGATGGGGTTAGAAAGAAAGGGTATCAAAGGCTCAAAATAATTTGACATGGGTTTAAAATTACAACTTTTGGAATCACATTTCTTATTACAAATCACAACTTCTGCACCAGTTTCTTGCTTGGGGATCTTTTGATATTTTATTTTACTATGATCGAGCCATGAGGCTGCCTACGTATCCTTAACATGAATCAGGTCAAACGTAGTTCACACATGAATTTCCTTGTTGTTATACTTTTTCACTTCTTTTCTTTTCTTTCTTTTTCTCTTTTTTTTTTGTTATTGATTCCAAAAGAGGGGTATAAAAGAAATAAATACGGCTAAAAAAAGGGAACAAAGGGTAAAGTGTTTAGATAGCAGAACAAATTGCATTCGTCATTTCAATCTTTGAAATAATGCCAAATATAAACAATCAACAATTATACCAAAGAAATCATGCATAATATCTCTTTACTGCATCATAATTGATAGCCATGTCTATGAATTTTCCTTCAATATCTGTTAAACATAAAGCACCATTGGACAATACTCTGGTCACAATGAATGGCCCTTGCTAATTTGGGGCGAACTTGCCTTTTTCTTCAGCCTGGTGTGGAAGAATACGTTTCAGCACTTGCTGACCTACTTCAAACTTCCGGGGACGTACTTTTTTGTTGTATGCTCTTGCCATTCTCTTTTGATATAACTGGCCATGACACACTGCTGCCAATCTTTTTTCATCAATCAAGTTCAACTGCTCCAAACGGGTTTTGACCCACTCATCATCATCAATCTCAGTCTCAGCGACAATCCGAAGGGACGGGATTTCAACTTCCGCAGGTATCACTGCTTCAGTTGCATATACCAACAAATAAGGAGTT
The DNA here is from genome assembly GCF_000393655.2 of Nicotiana sylvestris. Taxonomy (NCBI): domain Eukaryota; kingdom Viridiplantae; phylum Streptophyta; class Magnoliopsida; order Solanales; family Solanaceae; genus Nicotiana; species Nicotiana sylvestris. The sequence goes on along the minus strand of NC_091067.1, from coordinate 39,623,122 downwards.
GCACCTACTGAAGTACGGACAGTAGTGCGATAACCCAACAACATAAATAGTATTTTTTCATGCCATTGCCTCGAACCTTCTACCATTTTCCGAAGTATCTTCTTTATGGTTTTGTTGGCTGCCACAACTGCTCCATTCGCCTTGGGACGATATGGGGTAGAATTGTGATGTGTAATCTTAAACTGCTGGCATACCTCTTCCATCAAACTGCTGTTAAGATTAGCACCATTATCCGTGATGATCACCTTTGGGATTCCGAATCGACAGATGATATTTGAGTGAACAAAATCAACCACAGCTTTCTTGGTCACCGATTTGAAGGTTTTGGCCTCAACACACTTGGTGAAATAATCAATGGCTACCAGAATGAACCTTTGCCCATTGGATGCTGCTAGCTCGATTGGTCCAATGAAATCCATACCCCAAGCAATGAAGGGCCATGGTGCTGACATTGTGTGCAATTTCAATGGTGGATAATGAATCAAATCTCCGTGTATCTGGCACTGATGACATTTGTGCACAAAACTGATACAATCTCGCTCCATGGTGAGCCAATAATAACCTGCTCGGAGAATTTTCTTTGCCAGCACATATCCGCTCATATGTGGTCCGCAGACTCCCGAATGTACTTCGGACATGACAGCCGTAGCTTGTCTAGCATCTATGCATCTTAACAATCCAAGGTCTGGAGTTCTTTTATACAAAACTCCTCCACTTAAGAAAAACCCACTTGCCAACCGTCGAATTGTTCTCTTTTGATCCCCCGTGGCTTGCACTGGATATATCCCCATTATGATGTACTCCTTGATATCGTGGAACCATGGTTCGCCATCAAGTTATTCTTCAATCATGTTACAGTAAGCATGCTGATCTCATACTTGAATATGCAAAGGATCGACAAAGGATTTATCCGGATCGTGCATCATTGACGCTAGGGTAGCCAAAGCATCGACGACCTCATTATGGACCCTTGGAATATGCCTGAACTCCACTGATCCAAACCGTTAACAAAGATCATGCAAACATTATCGGTATGGTATGAGCTTCAAATCCTGTGTTTCCCATTCTCCTTAAATTTGATGTACCAGAAGATCCAAGTCTCCCAAGACCAAAACTTCTTGGAAATCCATGTCTGCAACTAGCCTCAAACCCAAAATGCATGCCTCGTATTCAGCCATATTGTTGGTGCAATTAAACCGAAGTTGAGCTGTAACAGGATAGTGATTCCCTGTTTCAGAAATAGGCACAGCCCCTATTCCAACTCCATTCATGTTGGCAGCCCCATCAAAGAAAAGTTTCCAGCCTGGTTTTTCAATTTGCTCTAGTTCATCGATATGCATCACTTCTTCATTGGGAAAATAAGTTTTCAATGGCTTGTACTCATCATCGACTGGGTTCTTGGCCAAATGATCGGCCAATGCTTGGGCTTTCATCGCAGTCTGAGTCACATAGATGATGTCAAATTCTGTGAGCAAAATCTGACACTTCGCAAGTCTTCCTGTCGGCATAGGCTTTTGAAAGATATACTTTAATGGATCCAAGCGTGAAATGCGGTAAGTAGTGTAGGATGACAAATAATGTTTCAATTTCTGTGCCACCCAAGTTAGGGCACAACATATCATTTCCAGGTGAGTGTAGTTAACCTCATAAGCCGTGAACTTCTTGCTAAGATAGTAGATGGCTTGTTATTTTTTGTCGGTGATGTTGTGCTGACCCAATACACAGCCAAATGAATTTTCCAGGACTGTTAAGTAAAGAATCAAAGGTCTCCCTGGTTCCGGTGGAACCAGCACAGGCGGGTTTGACAAGTATCCCTTTATCTTGTCGAATGCTTCTTGACACTCATCAGTCCACTTGACCGCGACGTCCTTCTTCAGCAACTTGAAAATAGGCTCACAAGTTGTCGTGAGCTAACCAATAAACCTGCTGATGTAATTCAGTCTCCCTAATAGACTCATCACTTCAGTCTTGTTCCTATGAGGTGGCAATTCTTGGATGACTTTGATCTTTGACGGGTCCAACTCAATGGCTCGACGACTGACTATGAATCCCAACAGCTTTCCGGATGGAACACCAAATGCACACTTGGCACGGTTAAGCTTAAGGTTGTACCTGCGAAGCCTCTGGAAGAATTTCCTTAGATCCCCGACGTGGTCGGCCTGATGCTTTGATTTTATGATCACATCATCTGCGTATACCTCAATCTCCTTATGTATAATATCATGAAACACAGTAGTCATCGCGCTCATATAAGTTGCCCCAGTGTTCTTCAAACCAAATGGCATTACCCAGTAGCAATAAGTTCCCCATGGCGTGATGAATGCCGTCTTTTCTGCATCTTCTTCATCCATTAGAATCTGATGATACCCGGCATAGCAATCCACAAAAGATCCTATTTCACGCTTGGCACAATTATCGATCAAAATGTGGATATTGGGTAGTGGGAAGTTGTCCTTCAGACTTGCTTTGTTGCGATTGCGGTAATCGATGTATACTTTGATCTTGTCATCTTTCTTTGGCACAAGCACAACATTAGCCAACCAAATAGGATATCGAGTGACCCGAATGACCTTTGCATCCAACTGTTTGGTGATTTCTTCTTTAATTTTCACACTCATATCAGTTTTGAATTTCCTCAACTTTTGCTTGACGAGAGGAAACGCTGGATCAGTGGGCAATTTATGGACCACTAAATCAGTGCTCAAACCCGGCATGTCTTCATATGACCATGCAAAAACATCTTTGAATTCGATGAGTGCTTTGATTAACTCTTCCCCGATCTTTGGCTCGAGGTGGACACTTATTTTAGTCTCTCGGATATTATCTATGTCTCCTAAATTGACGGCTTCTGTATCATTCAGGTTGGGTTTGGGTTTTTCTTCGAAGTGAATTAACTCCTTACTAATCTCTTCGAAGGCCTCATCCTCATTGTATTCTGATTCGTAATCACAATCTACTTCTTGAACTATTATTTCGGAATCAGATTGATTTTTAAGACTGGGCTGAGGATTACTTATGCATGCCATATCATCAGAGACTGCGTAAAAAGAACTGTATAGAAAAGAAAAAAAACAAAAGAAAAACCATCAGGAATGATAAAGAAAGGGAATATGCATTTCATTGAATGATGAAAGATAACAAGGTTTGCACACTTCAAATAGACTGAAAGATAAAAATCTGGATTACAACCCTGGAAATATCCAAACAAACTGAAGGAAAATCAAAATAAACTACCAAGACTCCTTTCGAATGGGGAGAGGAGTGGCTTTCCAATTATTAAGCTTTGTTCTGGCCCAACGAATTAAATTTCTGCGTTGCTAGGACCTTCACCACTTTCCACCATGTTCACACCGTCAAACAACTTTTCAAATCTTTCAATTAACTCCTCGTCAGGATCAATCATAGAACTAGGAATTGCTGTTACTGGACGACTTCTAGTACCGGACTTGACAAATGATTTGGAAAGACGTGGGACTGGCTTTGGAAGGACCCATGCCTTCTGTTTTAGCTTTTTGGCCTTTCTTATGTCTATGACAGTGGGTTTGAATCCCAGACCAAATGTTCCCAAGTTTTCAGGAAGGGACACCGGTTGTATGATGCCTTGCAAAGATGAGCCCAAACCTTTACCAAGTACAAAACCATTCTACAACATCTCATAGGCTACCATGATTGATGCGGCAGTTATCTTTGGATTTGGAATGTATTTCCCCTTCGGAACTTTCTCTACCAACATCGTGTCAGAAACCTGGTAGACCCGTGGTCCCTGGTCATCTTCCACCTCAATGACTGATACAATGGAATTGCTGCGAGCGCATAAACTGTCTTTCCCATGCACAACTATTTCTTGTCTATCCCATTCAAATTTGACTACCTGGTGTAGTGTTTATGGGATTGCTTTAGCGGCGTGGATCCATGGTCGACCCAACAAAAAATTATAGGAAACAGCTATATCCAGCACCTGAAACTCCATTGTGAACTCAACTGGCCCTTTCGTCAGCTCTAACATTATGTCCCCAACTGAATCTTTACCTCCGCTGTCAAATCCCCGCACGCAAATACTGTTCTTATGGACCCTCTAATCTACTATTTTCAACTTGCTTAGAGTGGAGAGAGGACATATGTTTGCGCTTGACCCATTGTCAACCAATACTCGGGTCACCACAGAGTTCTCACATTTTACTGTGAGGTAAAGAGCTCTGTTGTGCTCAGTACCTTCTACAGGCAATTTATCATCGGAAAATGTGACTCTGTTCGCTTCGAAGATTTTGTTGGCTATTTTTTCCAAGTGATTCACGGAGATCTTATCGGGAACGTGCGCCTCATTTAAGATCTTCATTAAAGCTTGTCGGTACTCATCCGAATGGATCAATAATGACAATAAGGAAATTTGAGCATGCGTCTTTCTTAATTGTTCCACGATAGAGTAGTCATGCAATTTCATCTTCCTCAAGAATTCTTCCGCTTCTTCTTCAGTTACGGCTTTCTTAAATCCTCGGGATTAAAACACCTTCCCGAGCGCGTCAAACCCTGTGCTTCACAGACTTCTTCTTTGACTTCCTTCCTTTGGTACATCACTGTTATTCGTTCATAATTTCAAGGAACGACCTTGCTGTTGATTATTGGTAACTGTGTTACCGGCTTGATAATAAACTGATCCGTACGGGCACCTTCCATGAGTATGACAGGTTGGCTGACGCTCCTAGCACAATCACCTTTATCCCTTCCTGTTTCGTTGCAACCTTGCTTGAAGACCCCTTCTCAACTGCCACAGATGGCTCAACACTCTTTTTGCTCGGCTTGAGCACCAACTTCTCACATTCTGATTGTTCATCTGTCTTGACTCCACTAGACCATATCATCATGACGGTCTGTGATGGCTTCTTGGGTTCTCCCTCCGCATGCACTATTTCAATCATATTTGCCTCTTGGTGGGCTGACATTGGATTCTTGTTAATATTGGGTGCCTAGGGAGCTTGAACTTCAATTCTATTGGTATCAATAAGCTCTTGTATCGCATTTTTCAAATGTCAGCACTTCTTTGTATCATGACCCGGAGTACCAGAACAATACTCACAGCTGACAGTATAGTCAAGATTTTTTGGAGGAGGATTTGGTAGTTTGGACTGTATCGGCCTAAGCATATCTAGTTGTTTTAGCCTATGGAACAGACTAGTGTATGATTCTCCCAACGAAGTAAAGGTTTTCTTTTTCTACAACCTTTCATCCTTGAATGCTTGACTAGGTCAGAAACTTGGTCCGGGAGTGTTTTGGTAGGCTCGTGGACATGGATAAGTATTTTGTAGGACGGGAGCACGCCATTGAGTGTGGGCAAGAGGTTGGTTGTATGCTTGTGCATGGTGGACGGAAAAATGAGGTTCTGGTGGGGGATAGTAGTGTTGGGGTGGATTGTGGTGATAAGTTTGTTGGTGGGGTCGATGTTGATTGTAGTGGTACGGTGAACCCCTGGATCCAGACCAAGCTCCTGACTCAACTATTGTCACGTCCTCTCTCTTCTTTTTCCCAATCCTTCCTATGCCTCCCTGAATAGCCTGAGTAGTCGCTTTGATAGATGAATAGCTCATGATTTTATTCGACTTGAGGCCCTCTTCTACCATGACTCACATCTTCACCACTTCGTTGAATGACTTCCACACAGCTGAGACTAGATGGCCAAAGTATGTAGGTTCTAAAGCCTATAGGAAGTAATCTACCATCTCGCTTTCCTTCATCGGGGGTCTACTCTGGCTGCTTGTTCCCTCCATCGGAAACCATATTCTCTAAAACTTTCATTGTGATTTTTCTCCAGTTTAGTCAAAGATAGTCGATCTGGAATGATCTCAAGATTGTACTGGAAATGACAAGCGAATGCTTGCACCAGATCTTCCCATGTGTACCATCTTCCATGGTCTTGGTGGGTATACGATTCCAATGCTAATCCACTCAAACTCTGGCTGAAGTAAGCCATTAACAATTCATCTTTTCCTCCTGCTCCCCTCATCTTGCTGCAAAAACCTCTCAAGTGGGCTACTGGATCACCATGCCCGTTGTATAGATCAAACTTGGGGATCTTGAAACCTTCCGGTAATTACACATTCGGGAACAGACATAGGTCCTTATAGGCCACGCTTACTTGCCCTCCCAATCCCCGTATGTCTCTGAATGATTGTTCTAAGCTTTTAACTTTCCTGAACCTGTTCGAGATTTTTGACTGGTTTATAAGCTTCTATCGGGAAGTCAAAGAGAGGAGTATAGGAATGGGTTTCTGGAGCTTTGAAAGTGGGCTCTGAGGGATAGTATTGATTGTCCTGGGCCTGAAACATTGGCTCGCTAGGAAATTTGTGGAGTGTAGCTGGTAGAGGTTCTACGAAGACAGGAGTTACTGGTGGAGGAAGGTATGTAATTGGTTTAGGGGGTGGATATTGTGGTGTATGAGAAGTGGTTCCCCGATAGTGTTGATAAATGGGAAATCTCGGGGACAAATCAGCGACAGGATGGTCCTGAGACTGAGCTGGTGGTGGAGTGAAGGTAGGGTTAGCCGGGTAAGCTGATGGCGGTTGTCCTTTAGCCCAGGCCTGATACATTTCGGCCATTTGTTGTTTCAATTTGTACATCTCTTCTTTCATGGCATTTACATCCAACTCTTCCCCTTCTCTCGACGGATTGATGATACTGGTGTCTATATCTGGGATAGACATGATTATTTAACCTTTGGATCTGGTTTGGTATGGATGGGTTGCTAGTATGCTTAGGTGAACTAACTGCTTGAATTCTGGATAACAACAACCAAACTTGTTAGTGATTAGAGCTTTAACAAATATGCAACTGCACATAGGAATGCAATGCACATAGGCAATTAGTCATTTCTATCATGCATTTGCTTGGTTGCTTGTGTCATCCTGACTTTTCCTATTTATGACCTTTCCCTTTTATTGTTACTCACACCTATCTTTTATTCCCCTTTTTTCTTTTTCGATTTTATCCCTTTTTCTTGTGGTTATGGTTGAATCCTATAGAGATTGCCTACGTATCATGACCCCGTATGAATCAAACCGAGCGTAGTTCTTGCGGAAACAATTATTATGATTTTTAATTATTTTAACAAACAAAACAGTACAATGACAGAAATGACATTACATTTGGACAACACTTTAAGAAAATGGTTTAAAACACCTGACATGGACTCAAACTAAAACATGACTATTATATGAAAAGTTCCAACAACTATGACTACGCTTCACTCCACAATCTTTTGCTTTCAATCACTGGAACATCTTCTCACGGTGGGGCTTGACCTGGCTGACCTCCTAGTGTACGGTACATCCTCTCTAACTCCATTGCAAGATGACGGGTAAAAGTAGGTGCATGCTCTAAAAACCTCTCATAATCCATCCCTTGGCAGTTCACATAACTTTAAGAGGTGTAAACAACCAAATCATGGATTTGTGCTCTGAAGTCCTGAAGATTCTGGTCTTGGTTTTGTAACTACTGTTGGCGAGTGGTGGCTATATCTCTTATGTGGCCCTCGCGATCTAAAGCCGACTCCAATTGAGCGCGAAGTCTGGCCTGATCGAGTCTTGCCTGTGCTCTTTCCCTATCAATATCTGCATGCTGACGTTCTCTATTGTACCTTCTCATTTCTTCTAACTGTACATGGAGTTGAGCTTCTAAATGTATCCATGGTCCTTCTCTCTTTAATTGAGCCATTTCTTCTTCAAACCTCATTACTTGGCGTTCCTTACTAGATTTGTCCTCCTTATTTAATTGTATGATTTTTTCCTTAGATTTGTCTAACGCTTTTTCACTCTTTGTCAAGATGGAGTCATAATCTTGAATTTTTTCCATTAGATTGGCAATGATTCTCTGATCTTTCCAACTTCTTACTGGCGCTTCGGAGGCTTTCTTCATCTGTTGAAGCTGAGCACAGAAAGTTTTATTCTCGCAAATCAGAATCTTCTTTTCAGCTTCTGCTTCTTGTGCTTGTATGTCTTTCTCAAAATTGAGGTTCCTCAGGCTTTTTTCTAAGGCATGAATAGTCGCTTTGTACCCCCTATCTTTTTCACCCCAAGCCAACCGTTCTTGGATTTTGTCATCAAAGGCTTGGATATGCGGTTTTTTATGGGCCTTCTGGGATCGGTTTCTTGTACATCATCCACACGAGATCTTTTCTCAAACCACCTAGCATAACCTGGATCTGTCTCACCTTTCACAGGATCTAGAACTTGGGTATCATCTTTCAAGTATCGACAACTATTCCAAATCTGCTAGATTAAAGCTTCAAGGAGTGTGGCTTCGGGGTGTAGCTGAATAACTTGCACACTCAAATCTTCATCATCAGGCACCACTTGGTATCTCCCTAGCTGTCTTACAACTCTCTATCGTGCATACGGTTGGACACTTCTTAAACCCAACAACAACAAATAACTCTTTAAGGTTGACATGCGTATCACCTCTCTTACCGGGAGCCATCCCAAAGTCCACTCAATTTGACTTGCCATTAAAGATCTTAAATGGGATATCCAGGCTTCCACCCCTTCTGGAGATTTATAATCTTTTATTCTTTCTTCATAACTCTCGATGAAATTGTCCTTGCTTGGACCATACTGCATGAACTTGGGGTGATGTCGGAGATGTTCAGTCAACCACATTTGCAACAAAATATTGCACCCTTCGAAGAATTTTGCCCCGGACTTACACAAAGTCAACGCCCGATAAATGTCTGAGAGAATGATCGGGGCAAGAGTGTGATGTTCCTTGGTAGTGAGGACTTGTATGACTCTGGCTATGCGAATATCAATCGTCCGCTCTTTGTTTGGGAAGACCATGATTCCCAGAAAAGCCACTATGAAAGCGAAACGACGGTGAATCTGCCAGGTGTCCTTGTTTTGTTTGTTAGTAAGGACCTTTTCATGAATTTCAAACTCATTTGGCTTTCCGAATCTTGAATATAGGAAATTGAAAGAACAACACCCTTTGACAACATTGCTTTTTCTGATTTGATTACTGATATTCAGAAGACCAAAGAATTGTTGTACATATGGAGCTTTTGGGAAAATAAGATTCTGGTTTCTCAAATCTCCGTCAAAACCGGAATATCCAGCTATTTCTTCTAAAGTGGGAGTAAGCTCGAAATCAGAGAAGCAAAAGACATTGTGAACAGGGTCCCAAAATGTCACTAGTTCCGTAATCAAATCATCGTGTGGTTTAACTTTCATAATATCTGTCAGAGCTCCCAAATACTTGGTGACCCATTCCTGACCATCTCCTCCTAATTCATACCACCACATCTGAAGCTGAAATAGAAACTCGTCTTCATCTGTGAATGGTGGGTTCTGGATAGTGCTCATTTTCTACCTGTAAGTGATTATAATTTTTTTTAAAATTAAATACGGCCTTGTCAATACGGCCTTTCAACACTTCAATGAAGAAGATTTAAAGGCTGTGTTTGCTAACCGGCCAGAAATTTTGAAAAATGACCAAAGGCGGTTGTTTTTGCAAAAATGGCCTTTCAGCGCCCTTTTGGGGACATTCAACAATTTTTGGCTAAGAATGGCATCGCCTTACTTATGACAAAACGACGATATTTATGTATCAACATCTTTTGTGATTATTAATTTTTATTTATTTATTTTCCCCTCTTATTTTTAAAAATAGCTGGGCCCGATGTAGGTTGCCTACGTATCTCACATCCAGTGAGAATCAAATTTACGTAGTTCGTAATAAAAAAAAACCACTCTTAAAAGAAACACAAAAGTTTCTTCTTTTTTTTAAAATTTCGGCAGAATTTCAATACATTTTGGAAATTGGTTAGACAATTTTCTCTCTCGGTTCTCACATTGATTTTCCTCCTATAACTTTTCCCCTATAAGCCGGTCAACATGCAAATCCGAAACAAATGAATGCACAAGTAGCAAGTAAGATGCATCAGGATGGTCTTTTCATTTCGGGTACACCTGTCCTAGACAGACCCAACCCCTGTGTTGAGTCTCCAAAGTCAAATGCACATGATGCAATCAAACGTTCCTACTAGGGATCTGGCATGAAGCTGAGTTATTCTAAGTGTAAAACCTGGGGTATATTGTTCTAAACCCAGCTTACCCAAGCGGACAGCTCGAGCCGAAGTGGAGGCAACGTACCGGGAGCACAAAAGTCTACCCGGCCTAGTTACTTGACCCGACTTCGTTCTATTTGGTATGACTTCTAACAGAAAGGTGGGTCACGCGCACGTGTGCACCATAAATTTAGAAGACTCAGAAAGAGGAAGGGTTTCGTAACAATTTATATACAGTTCACCAATATCAAAATGGTAAATAGACAGCAATTAGCACAAAGGTTCACAAAATACAGTAATATTAACAATAAATAAACCCAAGTAAAATCATATTAACAAGCTCAAATTCTGAACCCTGAACCAGAGATTCCGGGTTCGCTCCCCAGCAGAGTCGCCAGAGCTGTCACACCTTCTTTTTTACCTACACCCCATAAAGGTGTATATAAGGGAGTTTTTCCCAATTTAAGTGACAATCGAAACGGGATTAATTATTTCAATTAAAATCCAGAGTCTCCACCTGGGATAATTTATGGTGTCCCAAGTCACTGGTTAAAATCGCGAATCGAGGAAGTTGACTCTTATTTAATGGTCTGCGAACACAGAAATCCGGGTAAGGAATTCTGTTAACCCGGGAGAAGGTGTTAGGCATTCCCGAGTTCCGTGGTTCTAGCACGGTCGCTTAGTGATTTATACTTGGCTAAAATTTTCTAATTACTTATTTTAATACCTATGTGCATTTACCTTTTATCGCTTTTAATCACTTGATTTGTTTGTAAATAAAGAATTGAGTTACGCGCACGTATACTGTTTTCTTTTGGCGCGTCAAAAATCATGTCACGCAAACATGTCCACAATTAATAACGCTTGGTTTATTTATATTAAGAAAGGTTTGGTTGAAGTTGCGCGAACGCATCCCTCGAGTTACGTTTTAGAGTTAAATTCACAATTATGTTACGCGAACGTATACATAATCACAATACTAGTTTAAATCAAGCCTAAAGCAAACTACGATGTTCTTGAATTATTATTATTCCTAAATTGGATAACCACATGGACAAATCAACCAGCGATCTTCATGACTAATCAACCATCTATTGCATTAATCTTCTTTTTCTTACTTTGAATTACAAACAGCAGTAACAGTGGTATCAATTAGGTAAATAATTAAGTATGACTATTTTCCTTTTCTTTTTCTTGAGATTATACAAATATACATCCCCACATATGAATTACTATAATATAATGAACAAGTATGGATCAACATAGTGCAGATGCTTTTGTACCAAAGTCTCAATGTGAAATTAATTAACAAAGAAGCTACTAAAACAAAAATATGAGATGAATTATTGGGATTAAATTAAAATCTTATTCTAACATTTTTTCATTTAGTGATCTTTCAAAATGGTCCTAACGTGAAAATGGATCATACAGACCCATAATTGGTACTAAAAGCAAAAAGCAAAAAGCAAAAAAACAAAAAGCAAAAATAAATAATGTTTTAGCGGTTTTTAATATTTCGGGAAAACTTCAAAGTTATTTAAAACACATCATAAGCCACGCTACATGAAATGCACCCGTGGTTCACGACACATTTTATATAACATTGTTGAAATTTGGATTTGGGTCACATAAATGCGCACCCGAGTTTAGGGAAGTAATTTTAAATAGCGCGCCTAATACAACTAGGCACTTTCAAGTTTGAAAGGGCTATGGAAAATTCAACTGATGGCACACCTCGATTCTAATTGCAAAAGATTGTACCGAACTAATATCATATAGCATCAATGAAGTTATACAATCTAGACTGCCAAAGCAACTAAAAGAGAGTAATATCTTTGGCGCACAATTTATTTACTTAACATTGACCAATAAGCACCTTTTCTATATTTATTTCTTGACGTGAGTACTTTATATTATCAATTGGAAGGGTCTTTCTTATTTACGTAAAGAAAAGAAAAAACAAATCAGACTTACATGCAGCATTTCCAAGTAGACCCGATATTGAAAACCCATATAACAGCAAATACACCCAACTCCTCACAACTCTCAGATCACTAAAGAGGAACTCGACAAACAATAAAGGGGTCGTATAACTTACCACTCTAATCACAAAGAACTAAAACAAGACAAAAGGTGAAAGAGTTTTAGTTTTTACATCTGCCTGGTTTGTCAATGTTAATAATCCACGAAGAATTGCTAAATGACTTTAGCGCATTCTTAGTCAGTAGTAACAACCATCCATTGAAGTCAACAATTACAACGCCTCACAATTCCATCCGACGGCAATAAAACAAATTGGCCAGTAGTTAATTAAGCACATCACATAATCCATCATTTCATAATACTCAGTTGATACTAGTTTGGCAATCAAATTAACTGGTAGACAACATAATCATGTTGCGAAGACAGTGATTCAAAGTAGATTGACATAAAACGTAAATCAAATTTCTATGAATAACAAGGTTCAATTGCTTCACAAACTTAATAATTAACATTTTTGACCATTCCGAATCGAGTTGAAACAGCAGCTTAAAGACGAACAAACATATTCGGAAATGAAGCTCTGCAAATCAACAATACAACTGCAAAATCAGCACAATCGAGCAAATATCAATAGAGTTTCGAATCCAGAAATGCTAAGCTAAGGAGCAGAAAATAAATCCTTGTAAATATCCCTAGCACTCCTATTTTCTTCTTTTTTTTGAAGTTTTTCAGTATTTCAAATCCTAAATGAACCTTTTGAGTTTTCAGAACTCTTCTCAGTTGCTTCTAACAATTTTTAGCATGCTTTCGCATGAGTGAGGATGTGTATAAGATGAATGAAAGTGCTATTGTGTGAGGGGTTCGATGGGGAATCGGAGAGGAGTGAATTTGCTGAAGGGTTTTGGGACTGATTTTTCAACAGATTCACAGCAGATTTTTAGTGGTTTCGGAATGGCTTCATGACTCAGTTTTACAGCTATTGCAGACAGAGATTTCAGCTACGTTTTGAAGTTGATTTTAACTCAAAAGAAGCTAGTTTCAAGGCTGTTTATATGCCGATTGCAGCAGGCTTGTGCAGCCCTTTACTGAGGAGGATGGCTGCTGCGATTTGATGGAGATAAAAGGATTCTCATGGTTGTTTGAGCGGCTGTTTTCAGCTGAAGTTAGGGGCTGGTTTGGAGTCAGTTTTAATCTTGTTTTGGGCGTGCTCAAGATCCGGGTGAAGAAGAAGAAGCAACGACTGTTGCAGGTTGGAGAAGATGGGCTTAAGGGTCGTTGGTTTTGGTCTGATTGTTGGCTGATTTCTTCAGCCCTTAGATCCTAAGGTCTCTTTGGAGAAGAAGGGTCTCCTTGGGTGTAACGACTGATTTTAGGTGAGGTCTTGGAGCTTTTACATGGCTGTCAAGAATTCCTAAGCAAACTCAGGCATGATTCATTTTTGTTCAAGAAGAAAGGGAGTCTAAGGATGTTCTTTTGGTGTTCTAACTCTTTTGCGGCTGATCTCCTCTAGTGCATTTCTACTACTCTCCTAAACCCATATATCTCTATTTCTTAGCTCTCTCCAACTTTCTTTATCTATATCTTATATAAATGTGATGCCCAAAACCATTTTTTTTTGCAAAGTTCACACCAAATATGGCCTTTAGAAGTATTTTCCCATGAAACAAATAGGTTCTACTTAATATTAGAACAAACTCACATTTAACTAAATTTCCATTAGTAACTACAAATAGCATATGGAAATATCATGTCAAAACGTATCAAACAAACAGTGCTACAAGAAACTGGTCAATGAGAAGAAAAAGGGTTAAAATGGAGTACAATTCATAGCTCAGATAGCAGGAACACAACATCTTATTCACTGCCTCCATTCAACTCATACATCACCACAATCACAAGGCAGTATGCATACGACAAAAAATTCAATCCAAATCCAACTCAAACAGACCTAAAAGAAAGAGAAACAATTAAACAGGGGTAATGGACAATAAGCAATTCTTATGAACAAGTAAACTAAACTACAAATACAACTACTACTCAAAGCTCCATATTTCCATTTGATTCCAAAACAAGCTTTACATTAGGTGGAATATAGAAGCGTGTACCTGAATAATGACAAGAGAGAGAACCGAAATCAATCTGAGAATCAGGAGAAGCAGTGACAGTAGATCAAGTGGCAAAGAACTAAACCACAGCCCTTTACTTAAAATACTTGCAAGCCCAGATGAACCAGAATAGGTTCAATAACTCTCGAACCTCGAAAATTGAAATCAGATACCAATAACACAGTGACTCTGAGCAGAACTTGAACCAAAAAGATTTTCCAACCACCAAACATCAATCCATTTTTTTTCAAATATTAGAATAGGAAACCTTTATCTTAAGAAATTGAAGAAAATCAGAATGTCTTGAAGAAAGATAAATAAAACAGTAAATGCCAGTGGTTTTTTAATGAATTTTATCTCTTAGGAATCTCTCTATTTCTTTTCTTCTTCTTTGGACTCTCTCCCCCTGTATGAACTCAGTGTATGTGTCTTAAATAGGCAAATGGAAATGTCCTTTTTGATTCACAAAATGGCCTTTCAACATTTTAAAAATTGATTCCACTCAACCCTTATTGAATTAAATTTTCCAATAGTGAAATCTAATCGCTACCACTACTAGAAGCTTCTTTAGTTGGTTAGGTAGATAATCCCTTTTATTAAATAATTCTTAGGCTAATTCAACTAAATGGGTCCAAGTCTATATAATCGAAGGGCCATGACTATCTTAACTCAACCCCAACGAATCAAGTGCTCAAAAATTTAAACCATAAAAGAATCAGATTAAAATAACAAAACTCACACAAACAATCCGCAACAGAATGTATCAAGAACATAACTAAATGGAACATGTGAAGCAATTTCAACCAAAGAGCAAATAAAGAGTTTAAGTACTAATGAAAATCTGAAATAATATCGAACCTTTACAATTGTAAATATTCCTGAAAATACTGACCAGATGATGTCCTCGAACTGTAACCAGAGCTTCATCGGAAACCTCGAACGGAACCATGACCCAATCTCGAAACTCACCGGAACATCCACAATATTCAAAAATGGACCTCGAATCGGCATAATCAATTTCAAATCACATACAAACTCTACTGACCTCCATTTTGGAACGAAAATCGAAAGACAACGCCTCTAATTTTGGGACAAAAGTCGAAAAAATGAATGAAGAAAACCAGAATATTTTTTTGTTTTTTTTAAAGGGATGGTCTCTCGAGTGAGGAAGTTGAAAAGAGACACGACTGGGAACTATTGGAGTCTGCGACGGGTCTGTTGGTGGCGGGATGGGGTCATCCGGTTTTGATGTGAATAAGACGATAGGTGTGTGTGCGCGTTGCTGAGCAGTAACTGAATCGAACCTCGAACCATTCCCTGAATCGGCGGCTAGGACTTCGACTCGAAAAATCAAATGCCTTGCAGGAAAACTCAGACGATTAACAAAGGTTTCAGTCACGTCCATGGCCTTTCGTCACTGCTGATTGCCATTTCCGGCAAGACTTGGTGAACGGAGGAGCTGGTGAGGCTGGTCTCATCGAAGAAGACGAGCTTCAGGGGTCGTCAAGTTTGAGTGTAGAGGGAGTGGCTGGCGACGGGGTCTGGGCTCGTTTGGTTGCCGGTCTGATGAGAGGTGGAATCGAAGAGTGTTCTGGTTCGTCAGTTGTTGAAAAGAGCAGGCGTCGATTGAGGGACAGTCATTTGGGGATGCGGTGGTTCGAAGAATATGATATGAGAGGGTGGGGTGATAGGACTATTGCGGCTGCTCCTCTCTTTAATGTATTCTAGGTTAATTTAAGAGATGGATCCGGGTCAGGTCTGGGGAAAACGGGTTACGGGTTTTGGATGGGTATGGGAGAATTTGACTTGAGCTTGAAGAATTAAATTAAAACTTGGCCCAATTCTGATTTTCTTATCTTTTATTAATTCTTTCTCTTTTCTTTTCTTCCTTTTTTTTCAAAAATTAAAACTAAAATCCTAAATTAAATTGTAAAAACCCAAATTAACTTAAAATATACTAATTAACTCTATATAATAATTATCACCAATAATTAAATACCAAATCACAAAATTTTGACATTAAACACTAAAATGCAGAATACGTTATTTTTTGTGATTTTTGTAAAACAACAATTTACTAAAATAACCAAAAAAATGTAAAATCAAATCCTAAATGCAAATGCTATATTTTTGTATTTTTTTAATGCATTAATAAAATTAAATATGCACACAAAAATATGCAAACATACAGGAAAATCACACATTAATTCCTAAAATAACACAAAATTAAAGAAAAGACCTACTTTCGGGAATTCTTTTGGATTAATTCGTGTGAGGCAAAAAATAACGTGCTCACAGTAAGCAAATTCGATGAGTGGTAAATGTTGCTCCCAATTTCCTTTAAAGTCCAAAACACAGGCTCGTAACATGTCCTTGAGCGTCCAAATAGCGCGTTCGACCTAACCGTCTATTTGTCGATGAAAAGCTATCTTAAGGTTGATCCTCGTCCCCAATCCTTTTTGAAACAATCTCCAGATGTTAGCTATAAGTTAGGCACCTCTTCCCGATAAGATAGAAATTAGAAAAAGTCGAACTATTTCCTTAATATATAACTTAGCATAATCTTCAGCTAAGAAGGTCGTCTTAACAGGTAAAAAATGAGCTGACTTGGCGAGTCGATCCATGATAACCCATACGGAATCAAACTTTCGACGTGAATGTGGTAATCCGGTAACAAAACCTATGTTGATTATCTCCCATTTCTAGGTCGAAAATTCCATATTCTGAAGCAATCCTCATGGTTTTCCGGTGTTCATCCTTAACCTGTTGGCAATGTGGACACTGATTGACGTATTCAGCAATGTTCCTCTACATGTCATTCCACCAGTATAGCTGTTGAAGATCTTGATACATCTTAGTTGACCTGGGGTGAACAGAATACCAGGACCAATGAATCTGGGCCATGATCTACTCTCGGAGTCCTCCGTCATCGGGCACACGCAACCAGTCCTTATACATTATGGATTCTGTTCTCAGATAGCTTGAAAATTTGCTTCTTTTAAAGGGAATGCTTTTCCTTATTGTTACCAAAACTGGATCATCGAATTGTCGTGCTTTTACTTTTGCTTTTAATGAGAATTTAATAGTGTTTCGAACTATGGCTTCTCCGCCACCAGTATCAAACAATCGTATACTTAAATTAGCCAACCAATACAAGTCCTACTTATAACCTTCAACATGTCGTAAACTACCCATGGAATTCTAACTTAACGCATCAGCCACAACATTTGCCTTGCCGTGGTGATATAAAATATTAACATCGGTATCTTTTAATAGTTCAAGCCACCTCTACTGTCTTAAATTCAACTCCTTTTGCTTGAATAAGTATTGTAATCTTTTATGATCCATAAATATGTCAACATGAACTCTATAAAAATAATGACAGCATATTTTTAGAGCAAAGATGATAGTCTTTAACACCAGATCATGGGTCGGGTAATTTTGCTCATGTTTTATCAGTTGTCTTAAAGCATATGCAATAACTCTATTGTGTTATGTCAGAAAACTACCTAATCCACTTTATAGGCATCACAATGTATAACATAGCCATCGAGTCCTTCCGGAAGAGTTAGAACTGGTGTCGAGGTTATCCTGTCCTTTAACTCTTGGAAGCTCTTTTCACAAGTGTCGGTCCACTGGAATGTAGTTGCCCTATGCAGTAACTTCATTTGACAGTATCTATCTAAGACCAAGAAGCTACATACCTTCGTTGGCATTGTTAGCCTTGGCTAATTCTAGAGGCATCACAATGTATAACATAGCCATCGGTTCGTTCAGGAAGAGTTTGAACTGGTGTCGAGGTTGTCCTGTCCTTTGACTCTTGGCAGCTCTTTTCACAAGTATCGGTCCACCGAAATGTAGTTGCCTTATGCAGAAACTTCGTTTTGTAGTATCTAGCTAAGCCCAAGAAGCTACGTACCTTCGTAGGCGTTGTGGGACTTGGCCAATTCTAGAGGCATCACAATGTATAACATAGCCATCGGGTCCTTCAGGAAGAGTTAGAACTGGTGCCGAGGTTATCATGTCCTTCGACTCTTGGAAGCTCTTTTCACAAGTGTCGGTCCACCAAAATATAGTTGCCTTATGCAGCAACTTCATTTGGTAGTATCCGGCTAAGCCCAAGAAGCTATGTACCTTCGTAGGTATTGTGGGCCTTGGCCAATTCTTAACCTCTTCGATCTTTTGACAATCAACTTTGATACTCTCACCCGATACTATATGCCTAACAAAAGCCATTGAGTTCAAACAGAACTCGCATTTAATTAACTTAGAGAACAACTTGTGATCCTAGAGCATACGTAAAACCCTTTGCAAATGCTCTACGTGCTTTATTTCTAATCGTAAATGCACCATAATAACATCTATGACCACAATCACGAAGATGTCCAAAAATGGCTTAAATACTCGATTCATCAGATCCATAAAATTCGCGGGTGTGTTGGTTATGCCAAAAGACATAATGAGGAACTCATAATGGCCTTATTAGGTCCAATGTCCGGAGGGCTATCTTCGGAATATCTTCTTCCATGACTTTCAACTGGTGATACCTAGACTTGAGATCGATCTTTAAGAAATACTTAACGGCTTGCAATTGATCAAACAAATCATCAATCCTCAGAAGTAGGTACTTGTTATTAATGATTACTTTATCAGTTGTCTATAATTAATGCACATTCTTAACGAATCATCTTTCTTATGAACAAATAGCACTGGGCTCCACACGGAGAAATACTAGGTCGGATAAAGCCCTTATCTAAAAATATCTTTCAACTGAGCTTTCAATTCCTTCAACTTGGCAGGAGCCATCATGTACGGAGGGATAGATATCAGCTGCGTATTGGGAAGCACATAGATGGCAAACTAGATTTCTCTTTCAATTGGAAAACCCAGGAGATTGACAGGGAATACATTGGGAAATTAGTTAACAACTAGAACCAATCAAAGGGTTGGAGGCTTTGCTTCCGCATCCTGCACTCGCACCAAATGATAGATTCCCCCTTTTCGAGATCATCTTTTGAGCCTTAAGGTAAGAAATAAACTTCTCTTTTGGTATTGCAACATCACCCTTCCATTCAATAACGGGATCCCCTAGACAGCTAAAGCGAACAACTTTCTCCTAATAATTCACAGTAGTATAACAAGAAGCCAGCCAATCCATTCCCATAATGACATCAAATTCTACCATTTCAAATTATTTTTAATTAGCTAAGGTACGATGATAATGAATCATCACATCACATCCTCGATATACTTGCCTAATTACTACGGACTCACTGTCACACCTCCTTTTTCCGCACCCGAGGGGCGCAGGGGAGTTTTTCCAATTAAAGGACAATCGAAACGGGATTGGTTTATTTATTTCAGAGTCGCCACTTGGGAGATTTAGGGTGTCCCAAGTCACCAATTTTAATCCTGAATCGAGGAAAAGAATGACTCCATATTACAGTCTGCGTACCAGAAATCCGGATAAGGAATTCTGTTAACCCGGGAGAAGGTGTTAGGCATTCCCGAGTTCCGTGGTTCTAGCACGGTCGCTCAATTGTTATATTCGGCTTGATTATCTGATTTTATACAAATTGAACATATGTGCAAATTTTAACTTTTAACCGCTTTTGTCGTTATTATTATTTTACAAGAATTGCAACGTCGTGAAAACATATCTCGAACCACGTTACATCAATGCACCCGTGGTTATCGATATATCTCGACTCGGTTGAGATTTGGATTTGGGTCACATAAATGTGCACCCGAATTAAGGAAAATAAATTATTAAAGGAGCACCAAAAGCAACTAGCGTCTTGTTATTTTGGGGAAGGTCGTAAAAATTCGTTAAATGGCACATCCCGAATTCTAAATACTTTGATATATACATATATTTAGAGGGCCCCGCAACTTTTGTACATTTTGTTTGTCGAGGCTCGTCTCATTCTTGTTTTTAAAAGGAATTTACGACGTCATGGACACGCATCTCGAACCACGTCACAATCAATGTACCCGTGATTAGAAACACATCTCGAATCCGTCGAGATTTGGATTTGGGTCACATAAATGCGCACCCGATTTTAAGAAGGTAAAATTATTAAATACGCGCTTAAAGAGGCAATCACGTTATTATTCCGGGAGGGTCGTGAGATTTGCTAAACGACCCACCTTGGGAACTGAATACTTCGATATATACATTTAACGAGGGCCCCGCAGTTTGTGCGTTTTTCTTTATTTTTGTCGAGGCTCATCTCGTCCTTATTTTAAAAGGATATCCTATAGCAACTACGTTTCTTGTCGCGTTTGTCTCTATTAATGGAAAACAGAGATAGTCCTAGTTAATTACATGCTTGTAGGCTTATTTATAGCAGGATTCAAAACGCCTTTACACGATCAGAATCACGGCCAAATACCCAGGTCGCATCCCGAATATTATGGGCCCAAACCCAGCCCACACAGTATCGGCAGGGTCCTGGGCCACTGCTTTTCCGACGGAAGCCTGATGGGTTCGTTCGATTTAGGCCCAACCTTCGTGAGGTTGAGAAATGCAGGCTTGTATTATTTATTCTAAAGGCAATGATTTTCCAATTACAATGAGGCAGCTTGTTGAAGGGAAATGAATTCAACTATCAAGGGATAACTCAATACTTGGCGTGCATTACAGGATATGCTAAACACAATTAACCAAAGTATAAGATGCAACCTACTGCACTGTAAATCCTTCTATCACCAACCTATATACACAGTCTAACATTCAATTACCATACATTGACATTTATTAGGCATGAGGACTATCTCCAGTATCCAAACAAGAATGTAAACTATTGTACATTATATGAGGTTTAACATAATGGTCTATGTATATATAAACATCTGCAGATCTTCTCCCTTACATTCATGCTCAAACTTTCAAGTTACATTGGTAGTATATTTGTGTACCTGGTATAGAGAACAAAAGGAGGAAGGAAATGATCAGCTAAGTGGTACGCAATAAACACAGCAACAGCAGATAACACAGCCCAACACAGCAACAACCAAACAGCCACAAAGATGGAGTTCACACGTTGGTCAAGCAACAGACAAGTAATCCCCAGGAAACAAGATGGGAAACAAGACCAATCGAGAAAAGAACCAGAATATTTTGTGCTATAGCCAACAGAAATTCAATAGCCACCAAAGCTCAGCAAACAACCAGCACAGTTTCAAACAATCAGGGAGACTAAAATTCAATGTACAGCACACAGAAACTCAATATAGTAGCAATCACAGCTGAAGATACACATACTTCTCTCAATGGAACAATAACAGCCCCAGTTAGGATAACCAACTTGGTTTCTTTGTGCAGTTTTTGGACAGTGTTCAGTTACAGTATTTCTGGGAATTTCTTTCTGTTTTGTTTTTCAGTTTTTCTTCAACTCACAAGACCTCTCTCAAGACTAAAATTTCCAGCCACTTTTAAGTTCTGAAATGGCCTATTTATAAGCCAAACAACCAGTGCAGTCAAGCTGCCTGGATCCTGCCAATTTGCAGACTGGCCCATACCTATTAAATCCCACGCCTAAGCATCTTTTTGATGCCAGCCCTTTGTTCCCCACGCTTGGCTTATTCCTTTTGTTCAAGAGTTATGGGTTCATTTAAGTATTCATTTTAAACCCCATACTCTTGTGTCTTGTTCCCCATTGGCATTAGTTTAATCCCAATTTAGTACCCTACTTGTCAGCTCATTTAAACTAAGCTTTTCTGTTCTTTTCAAACCCCAGACTACCCCTGTTAAACCCTGATTATTACTGCCCTAAACCCATTGCAGCATCAGGGCATTTTGAACTTCTGAAAGTTCAAATTCAGAACTGCCCATGGGCTGAATCTTTTCAGTCGTTTTGCAATACAAACAAACCCATTTCAAACAGTATCGGGCATTCAGTTAGTGACACGGTTCGATCAGTCATGTGACATTATTAGTTCATTTGATCAATTAGTTATAGAAAACTAATCGACGATGTTTATCGAGTCGACTATACTAAATACAACAGGTAATAATCAATCGTTCACATAAACAATACGTACAGGGACCCAAAGGGCATCGGACAACTTTTGTTCAATTACTGGGAACCTATATGAATTATTTATGCGACGACTATCCTAATCGAACATGTATATCACAGAATATATTCAGAACATACACAGAAAACAATCGACCAAATAAAAAGGTCTTTGACAGAGATGGAAGAAATTAAGAAAATTATCAGACAATAACACACAGTCACAACAAAGCATGCTAACAACTCAATCAAAATTAAAACAAAGAGAAGGGAAAACTTACTGAAAAAGTTTAAACCAAACTGACCCAAATCCGACTTAGCTTCGACCATTTGAGGCCGAACAAACTTTAATCAGGGTGTTCTCACACGAGAACACCTTGATTAAGGTCTATTAGACCTCAAACCCCTGTTAAGACCGGCCGGATTCCAAGGCTATTCGTGTTCTAGGTTTTGGGTCTTCAGATCTGGTTTTTTGGGAGTTGTGGGTAGATTCGGACCAAACCAAGCCTGGTTTGGTTACGAGGGAGGTTAGGGGAGTGTCTGGTACGAAGATGGTGAGGTTTGGTAAAGGTCCGGGTTCGACTCGAATCTTCAAATGAAGATTCGAGATAAAGGAAGGTGATTCGAGGCTAGGGGGTAATAGATCCATGTTCAGGAGAGTGAGGGGGTCCTAGGGTGTTCAGGAGTTGGTCATCGACGTTCGTGCCGCCGGGTTCTGGTGAAAGGGAAATCAGGGCGGCTGCTAGGGTTTGGGGGGGGGGGTTTCAGTGTTTGGTGAAGACGATGAGTGGAGGGGGGGGGGGGTTCGGATAGGGGGCGCGGGGTGTTAGGTTAGGTTTATATATGGGGAGGGTGATTCAATCCTGGCCGTTGGATTGATTACAATTGACGGTCAGGATTGGGGAAGCTTAATAATATGGTGCCGTTTGGTTAAGTAGGGGGTCGGTTAAAATGGGAATGGGTCGGGTCACGAGGGCCAATAAGGGCCATCAGATCAATGGAGATGAATGGCTCAGATTAACCGTCCCTAAAACGACGTCGTTTGGGTCCGTACTTGGGCAGGCCGGACTTGGACTGGACTGGTGTGCCGGTTTTGGGCCTATTTTTGTTACATTTCTTGGGCCCAAACTGATTTTCATTCACTCTTTTCTTTTGTTTTTTTCTAATTTTAAAACCAAAATGAAATAATAAAAACAATGAAATTAAAACAAACAACAATGTAACATTTTAACACAATTATCACAAAAATATTTAAGTAAGTTAAATCACAACCTAGAACGAACGATGCATATATATATATATATTTTGAATTTTCTTTCAACGACCGAATTACGGTTTGATTACCATGACAGACGTACTTTGTATTTTGATCGATAAGATTAAATGCAAAATGGACCGAACCACAAATGACTAGCAGTACATGTCATGAAAAATTGAAAATTTGCACAGCGAGGTCACTGGTCACTATTTTTGTTTTCTTTTGGAGTGATTGTCCGTGAAGCAAAAATCACGTGCTTACAGCTGCCCCTCTTTGCACGAAGACACGCAGGGTTTTCGCGCAAAGATAAAGCGGGAGATTTTTGCTCGTCCGAGTACTCCGTGTGAAGCATTTTTTGAAAAAGATTTGACCGAACCTTTGCTTCAGAGGTTTCCTACATATCCTGGGCTAAACAGGAATCAGGTCAATGTAGTTCGGGAAATTTGGTAGCTGGGACTACCGTGTGACTGTAGTGCTCGCTGTTGTTGTGCGCTGTTGCATGCTGCTGCAGGATTCTACCGCTCGCCGATTTTCTTGTTACATTGTTCTAAAAGGAAAAACAAGAAGCTAAGCTAGACTATGGATCATGATATCTCATCTATCCTCGACTTGTTCTTGTTGCCTTGCTTTCTTGTCTGCTAGCGCTTTCCTCCGATGCCTTTATTTTGTGAACTTGGGGGATGATACTGGTCCTTCGCCTTTTCTGAATGTCAGTTTTCATCACTTCGCTTGATCCGCTGGGAACATGGCCCTCTTCTTTAAGCCTTTCAATGGTTTCTTCAGTGGTATGGCTTTCTTCACCAAAATTGTTATGTTGGGCATGCTATAACGTTCCCCAAACTACTTCTTTTGAGACGCGTTCATTCTTCCTTTTGAATCGCGCGTTTGCCTTTGCAGCCTTCTGCTTCTTGATGCTGGGGTTTTTATTGTTTCCTGCTTGGGGATCTCTGTTGTAACCTTCCGCCTTCAGGTGAGGTGACTGATTCCAGAATCTAGAGCTGAAAAGTATTCCCGCATTTTACTGGTGGGCGACCTAGAACTTAAATGTATTCCCGCATTATACTGGTGGGCGACCTAGAACTTAAATGTATTCCCGCATTATACTGGTGGGCGACCTAGAACTTAAATGTATTCCCGCATTATACTGGTGGGCGACCTAGAACTTAAATGTATTCCCGTATTATACTGGTGGGCGACCTAGAACTTAAATGTATTCCCGCATTATACTGGTGGGCGACCTAGAACTTAAATGTATTCCCGCATTATACTGGTGGGCGACCTAGAACTTAAATGTATTCCCGCATTATACTGGTGGGCGACCTAGAACTTAAATGTATTTGAAATTGTTTCCCCGTTCTTCCGAGAATTTTTTTTGACAATTGGCGGAAAATTTTCTGCCCCGGTTTTTGGTGATTTCCCTGGCGTTGCGTCTTGCTGCCAACATTAATCCTTTGTTTTCCTGCAGCAAACAAAAAGGAGTTAGTTAGTTTCAATCGTGGTGGGAGGAGGTGTCCTTCCGGCGGATGATTTTTCCTCTCTTCCTCTTTTTCTTGCTCTATGTCCCCATAATTGGTTGGGTAGACAAACTTGCTTGCTGGGGGTTTCTGGCCTGCTGGGGGCTGGTTTTCAATTTATCCCCCTTCCTGCTTTCTCTTTAACTACATGCTGTGGGAGTCTGCTTCTACTCCCGAAACCACTCCCTTTAGGAGCTTACTTCCTCCGAAACTGCAAGGCACGATCATTGCATTGCCTGGGGCCGGCCTTTAAGACTGTTTGTGTTATCCTGCATTGGATGAATTCCCCTTCGGTCTCTGGTAGTAAGCTTTGAAAAATCCTTTTCAAGACAAATTTTAGGAAGAGAAATAAAAGATAGAAAAAGGAGAAAATCTTTCTGAACCAATATTTGGTGGGAGAAGAAACTCAGAAGAACTTATCTGGAGGACATGACTGGTCCCCGTGATCATGACGTGCACCATAGATTCTCGACCCAGTCTAGTTGTATCAATCGATTTGCCCGATGGTCTGACTTGCTGGGGATGATAAATGAGTGTCCATTTCGTTGCGAATGTGGTTGCTTTTTTGTTGATCTGTCTTGTCGGCTCATAGTGCCCTTCGAGGGGTTTTCACTAATGAGACTCTCTCTTTTCTCTCATCTCCCGGCGCCTTATGGTGCCTGTGAAGGTTTTCACCGATAAGACTCTCTCATTTTATATCTCTCATCTTGCGTCGCCTTTCGGTGCCTGTGAAGGTTTTCACCGATAAGAATCTCTCATTTTATTTCTTTATTGAGGAATCGGGGTGTTGTCGATACGACCCTCTCTTCTGGAGATTCCTTTGACCACCAATTCATTGCCAGTCTTATGATCTCTTCTTTGCTGGGGATCGGTGTATTATTCTCGGCTTTATTTGCCTGACTTGGCATCTCTTGGATATTGATCGGGAGGTCTTTTGGACGTCGATGTTGTTTTTGGTGTGGGGCTAAAGAAAGGCTATCAAAAATGAAAATAATTTTGATGGGTGATCTGCTACAGCCTTTGGAATCAAACCTTTGTTGGGACTTAAAACATAGCCTCTGCCCCAGTTTTCTTGCTTGGGGGAATTTTATTTTTTTATACTTATGTTGAGCTTTGTGCGTTACGCACACCGTGCCTATTATGCACACTATGTACAATATGCATCCTTTATACACTATGATGCACACTATGACCGAGCCGTGAGGCGCCTACGTATCCTCTTTGAGGAATCAGGTCAAACGTAGTTCCCACAGTTTTGTATTTCTTATGATTTTTATCTTCTTTTCCTTTTCTTTCTCCTTTTTTTTTCATTTTCCTTTTTTTTTCCATTAGTGATTCCAAAAGAGGGGTATGAAAGAATAACTTAAGGCTCAAAGGGGGAAGCAGGGGTTAAAGTGTTTGGATAGAAGAAAGAATTGCATCAGTCATTTCATTATCCAATAAATACCAGATACAAACAAACAAACCAAAAATTGCTATAATCTAAAGAAATTACGCATAATATCTCTTGACTGCATCAGAATTGATAGCCATGTCGACACATCTTCCCTCGATATCTGTCAAACACAAAGCACCATTGGACAACACTCTGGTCACGATATAAGGCCCTTGCCAATTTGGGGCGAATTTGCCTTTTGCCTCGATCTGATGCGGGAGGATCTTCTTCAATACCTACTGCCCTACTTCAAACTTCCTAGGGCGCACCTTCTTATTGTATGTTCTTGCCATTCTCTTCTGGTACAGCTGACCATAGCACACTGCCGCCAATATTTTCTCGTCTATCAAGCTTAACTGTTCCAACCGAGCTTTGACCCATTCATCATCATCAATCTTGGCTTCAGTGACAATCCGGAGGGATGGAATTTTAACCTTCGCCGGTATTACGGCTTCAGTTCCGTACACCAACAAATAAGGAGTTGTACCTATGGAAGTCTGGACAGTAGTGCGGTAACCCAACAAAGCAAAGGGTAATCTCTCGTGCCATTGTCTGGATCCTTCCACCATCTTTCGCAGTATCTTCTTGATATTCTTATTGGCTGCTTCGACAGCTCCATTCGCCTTGGGACGATATGGGGTGGAATTGCGGTGGGTAATCTTGAATTGTTGGCATACCTCTCTCATCAGGCTGCTGTTAAGATTCGTACCGTTATCCGTGATGATCACTTTTGGGATTCCAAATCTGCAGATGATATGGGAGTGAACAATGTCCACCACTGCCTTTTTGGTTACCGACTTGAAGGTTTTAGCCTCAACCCATTTGGTGAAGTAATCAATGGTCACAAGAATGAACCTGTGGCCGTTGGATGCTGCTGGTTTGATAGGTCCAATGACATCCATGCCCCATGCTACAAACGGCCAGGGTGCTGTCATCGTATGTAACTCTGTTGGCGGAGAATGGATCAGATCTCCATGTATCTGGCACTGATGGCATTTCCTTACGAAAGTGATACAGTCGTGTTCCATGGTGAGCTAATAACACCCTGTTCGAAGGATTTTCCTTGCCAATACATATCATCTCATGTGTGGCCCACAAACTCCAGCATGTACCTCTTCCATAACCGTCGTGGTTTGACCGGCATCTATACATCTCAATAATCCTAAATCCGGGGTTCTTTTGTACAACACTCCTCCGCTGAGGAAGAAACCATTCGACAAACGCCGAAGGGTTCTTTTTTGGTCTCCAGTGGCCTGTTCTGGATATGTCCCCATTCTGAGGTATTCCTTGATATCATGAAACCAGGGTTCGCCATCTGGTTCCTCTTCTACGGTGTTACAATAAGCGTGCTGATCACGGACCTGGATGTGCAGAGGATTAACATACATTTTGTCAGGGTGGTGCAGCATTGATGCTAAGGTGGCCAAGGCATCCGCAACCTCATTGTGAACTCTCGGGATATGTTTGAACTTCACCGATCGAAATCGCTTGCTCAGATCATGCAAGCATTGTCGGTATGGTATGAGCTTTAAATCTCGTGTTTCCCATTCACCTTGAATTTGATGTACCAAGAGGTCCGAGTCTCCCAAGACCAAGACGTCTTGGACATCCATGTCAGCAGCCAAGCGCAGACCCAGAATGCAAGCTTCATACTCGGCCATATTATTGGTGCAATAGAAGCGTAGTTGAGCCGTAACAGGATAATGGCGTCCTGTTTCAGAAATGAGTACTGCTCCTATTCCAACCCCTTTTGCGTTTGCAGCTCCATCGAAGAAAAGCTTCCAACCCGGTTCCTCAGTTAATTCCAACTCATTTGTATGCATTACCTCTTCGTCGGGAAAATACGTTCTTAAAGGCTCGTATTTTTCATCAACAGGATTCTCTGCCAGATGATCGGCCAGCGCCTGGGCTTTCATGGCTGTCCTCGTCACATAGACGATATCAAACTCTGTGAGCAGAATTTGCCATTTTGCCAACCTTCCCGTGGGCATAGGTTTCTGAAAGATATACTTCAATGGGTCCAAACGGGATATGAGATAAGTAGTATACGAAGACAGGTAGTGCTTCAACTTCTGAGCTACCCAAGTTAGGGCGCAACATGTTTTCTCGAGTTGAGTGTACTTGACCTCATGTACTGTGAATTTCTTGCTAAGATAGTAGATGGCCTGCTCCTTCCTTCCTGTGTCATCATGTTGCCCCAATACACAACCAAATGAATTTTCCAAGACCGTTAGGTAAAGAATTAAGGGCTTCCCAGGCTTCGGCGGGACCAATACGGGAGGGATTAGACAGATACCCTTTGATTTGGTTGAAGGCCTCCTGACACTCTGCCGTCCAACCTACCGCAACATCCTTTCTCAACAGCCGGAATATGGGCTCACAAGTTACTGTGAGTTGAGCGATGAACCTGCTGATGTAATTGAGTCTACCCACCAAACTCATTACCTCTATTTTGTTCCATGGCGGTGGCAAATCTCGGATGGATTCAATTTTGGATGGGTCTAACTCAATCCCCCGTCGACTGACGATGAATCCTAGCAGCTTTCCTGATGGAACCCCGAACGCGCATTTGGCCGGGTTAAGCTTGATATCATACCTTCGGAGTCTTTGGAAAAATCTCCTTAGGTCTGCTACATGGTCCTCCTGACGCCAAGATTTGATGATCACATCATCGACGTACACCTCGATTTCTTTGTGTATCATGTCATGAAACACAGCAGTCATTGCTCGCATGTACGTTGCCCCGGCGTTCTTTAACCCGAATGGCATTACCCGATAGCAGTAGGTTCCCCATGGCGTAATAAACGCTGTCTTTTCCGCATCCTCCTCGTCCATTAGGATCTGATGATAACCCGCATAGCAATCTACAAAGGATCCGATCTCGCGCCCAGCGCAATTATCGATCAAGATATGGATGTTGGGCAATGGAAAATTGTCCTTGGGACTTGCTTTGTTGAGGTTGCGGTAGTCGACGCACACCCTGATTTTTCCATCCTTCTTTGGGACTGGTACCACATTGGCCAACCACTCGGGATATCGAGTGACCCGAATGACCTTTGCCTGCAACTGCTTAATCACCTCTTCTTTGATTTTTACACTCATTTCTGTTTTAAATTTCCTTAGTTTTTGCTTGACCGGAGGGTATGCCGGGTCAGTGGGCAATTTGTGAACCACTAAATTGGTGCTTAATCCAGGCATATCGTCATATGACCATGCAAAAACATCTTTGAATTCCATGAGGGTTTTGATCAATTCTTCCCTGACATTCGGCTCAATGTGGATGCTAATTTTGGTCTCTTGGACGTTATCAGCGTCTCATAGATTCACAGCCTCAGTGTCATTTAGGTTGGGTTTGGGTTTCCTAAAATTGGCACAGTTCTCGGTTTATCTCTTCGAAGGCTTCACCTTCGTCACATTCAGATTCATCATCACAAACGACCTCTTGCATCCTTGAGTCGGATTCAGATTGATTTATTAGACTAGGTCGAAGATCCGCTGTGCATGCCATGTCATTAGAACCAGTAAAAAGAGAACTGTTCAGAAAGAAAAAAAGAACAAAACAAAAATTAAAATAGGACAAAAGAGAGGACTTTATTAAACTTGCGGGATAAAAGGGTTCACACTTTTACAAGACAAACGTAAAATTTGGATTACACCCTGGAATAATCCGGACAAAACAAAACACACAAAACATAAATCAAAACCTACTACCAAGACTCCCCTCGGACAGGAAGAGGAGTAACTGTCCAATTGTTGGTCTTGGCCTCAGGCCCCACAAACTGTATCTCTGCTCTGCTGGAACCTTCTCCAGCTTCCACCATACTGACATCCGCGAATAGCCTCTCAAAACTCTGATTCAGGTCCTCATTTATACCGATCAAAGGTCCTAGAATCTTTGGGACCGGTGACCCCTTGGCACTTGCTTTGACAAAAGACCTTGAGAGACGTGGCACTGGTTTAGGCAGAAACCAGACCCTCTTCTTCATTTTTCGCGCTTGCTTCCTATCTGCTGCGGTTGGTTTGAACCCCAATCCGAAAGTTTCCAGATTTTTAGGAAGGGAGACAGGTTGGACAATCCCTTGAAGCTCGACTCCCAGGCCTTTTCCTGGCACAAATCCATTACCCAGCATTTCTGAGACCATCATGACTGTTGCGGCAGCTACCCTAGGGTGCGGGATGATTTCTCCTTCAGAAATTTTGTTGGCCGACCCTGTATCGAAAATCTGGTAGACCCAAGGACCTTTGTCATCAGCGGTCTCTATGAAAGGTACAATGGTTCCGCCCATGGTGCACGTTGTATCCTCGCCGTGTAACACGACCTCTTGTCTTTCCCACTCGAACTTCACCATCTGATGTAGGGTGGAGGGCACCGCCTTGGCTGCATGAATCCATGGTCGTCCTAACAGCAGGTTGTAAGATACTGTGGCGTCTAATACCTGGAATTCCATGGTAAACAGGACTGGACCGATGGTCAGTTCAAGTACAACATCCCCCACAGTGGCTGTTCCGTTTCCCTCGAACCCTCGGACACAAATACTGTTCTTGTGGATCCTTCCATGGTCGATCTTTAACTGGTTCAGGGTAGATAGTGGACAAATATTGGCGCTTGAGCCATTATCCACCAATACTCGAGTTACCACCAAGTCTTCACATTTGACAGCTAGGTATAGAGCTTTATTATGCTCCGTACCTTCCACCGGCAGATCATCATCTGAGAATGTTACCCTGTTCACCTCGAAAATCTTGTTGGCAATGGTTTCCAGGTGGTTTACAGAAATCTCGTTGGGTACATGAGCTTCGTTCAATATCTTCATCAAAGCCCGTCAATGCTCCTCAAAATGGATCAGTAATGACAGCAGTGAGATCTGGGCCGGTGTTTTTCTCAGCTGTTGGACCACGGAGTAGTCCTGCACTTTCATCTTCCTCAGGAACTCCTCAGCCTATTCTTCGGACACAGGTTTCTTGGTTGCAGCTGGGTTGGTTCTTCTTAGCTCTACTGGAGCAAAACATCGACCTGATCGAGTCAGCCCTTGCGCTTCACAACTAACTTCTTCCACCTGTTTTCCCTGGTACATCACCACCTCCTTTTCATTTTTCCAAGGCACAACCTTGCTATCAATCATCGGCAGCTGGACTACAGGCTTTATGGTGACCAGTTCTCTATATGCCCCCTTTAACACAACAGCAGGTGTGGGCGGGATCCCTGGTATTACCAACTTGCTTGGCTCGGGTTTGCTTGTTATGGCGGACGGGCTCTTTCCCAATATCACTACCGGCTTGACGCCTTCTCCCTGCGACTGTACACTCGTTCCTCCACTGGTTGAGACTTCTTTCGGGGCGGCTTGGATCATCATCACTGTTTGTGAGGGTTTTCTCAATTCTCCTCCCTCACACACCAACTCAATCATGTGAGTTTCGTGGTGCGCTGGCAGTGGGTTTTGGTTGATGTTAGGAGCTTCTGGTGTCTGGACCTCGATCTTATTGGTGTCGATAAGATCCTGTATGGCATGCCTTAACTTCCAACACTTCTCGGTGTCATGCCCGAGCATCCCTGAGCAGTATTCACAACTTATTGATCGATCCAAATTCTGAGGTGGGGGATTTGGTTCTCGAGTCTGGACAGGACTAACCAAACCCAATTGCCTCAGCTTGTGGAACAAAGCGGTGTAGGTTTCTCCCAACTCCGTGAAAGTTCTCTGTTTCCGCAACCTGTCATTCCTAGCATCTGGATTTCCCCGAAAGCCTGCCCCTGAAGTGTTTCTATACGCCCTTGGTGGAGGGTAGGTGTTTTGTGGTGGTGCATATATGTTCTGGGGAGCCGGCGCGCGCCATAGCGGGCGAACCGGAGGCTGAGTGTATGCTTGGGCCTGGTGTACGAAACAATGTGGTTCTCAAGGTGGATAGAAATTTTGTGGTGGGTTGTATGGGTAGTTTGACCTGTGAGGACTGGGTTGGTTGTAGTGTGGCCGGCCAGCCCTGGACCAACTGCCTGCCTCGATCGTGGCAACCTCTTCTTTCTTTCTTCTCAGCGCACCTCCCGTGCCGCTTTGAATAGCCTGGGTTGTGGCCTTGAGTGCCGAATAGTTCAAGATTTTGTCAGACCTCAGACCTTCTTCTATCATGACCCCTATCTTGACCACCTCGTTGAAAGATTTTCCAACTGTTGTCACCAAGTGACCAAAGTAGGTTGGATCCAATGTCTGCAAGAAATAGTCCACCATCTCTCCCTCTCTCATGGGAGGATCGACTCTAGCTGCTTGTTCTCTCCAGCGGAACCCGAACTCGCGAAAACTTTCCCCGGGTTTCTTCCCAGTTCTCAATAATGTGAGACGGTCAGGGACTATCTCGAGATTGTACTGGAAATGACCTGCAAAAGCCTGCGCCAGATCATCCCACGTGTACCACCTGCTGGAATCCTGCCTGGTATACCATTCTAGTGCAGATCCGCTCAGACTTTGGCCGAAATAAGCTATCAGCAGCTCATCCTTGCCGCCTGCCCCTCTCATTTTGCTACAGAATCCCCGCAAATGTGCCATGGGATCACCGTGCCCTTCATATAAATCAAACTTAGGCATCTTGAACCCAGCCGGGAGTTGGACGTCTGGGAAAGGGCATAGATCTTTGTATGCTACGCTGAATTGGTTGCCCAGCGCGTGCAAGTTCCTGAAGGACTACTCCAGGCTTTTGAACTTTCTCAATACTTCATCCTGTTCAGGGGCCTTAGCCGGTTTTTCAATCTCTGCCGGCACTTCCAAATGTGGATTGTAAGCCTGTGGTTCGGGGGCATGAAACGTAGGCTCAGGGGGATAGTACTGTGTATCGTGAGCCTGAAACAATGGCTCACTGGTCGTTCTCTGCAAAGGGGCTGATGTTGGTCCCACAAAAATGGGAATATTGGGTGTTAGGAGAGGTTGATGGGGTGGTGGAGCTTGGGAATCATGAGGGCTTCTTTCTTGATGATAAAGGGGATTTGGGCGGCTTGTGGAAGGGCCAGAGTGAGGGTATTCCGGCGTGTGTCCCAGTGTTTCAGGGATCTTTTGTGTTTTGGCTATGGCTAGCTGCATTGCACTCATCTCTAGTCCCATCCTTTCAATCTTTTCCATCGCTTCTTTCAACAACTGGCTCATCGGCCTCTCTTCCTCATTACTATTCTCTGAGGTAGTCATGCTTGTTGCTATCGGTCCTTTGGATATGGTTTTGTAGGAGTGTGTTTCCAGAGTTCTGTAACAACTAACTTGTCTGGTTTCAGACAACAACAAACTTTGGTAACGTTAGAGTTTAACAGATTTGATCATAACACATGGAGGATGCAATGCTCCTAGGCAGTTAACCATTTCTACATGCTTTGCTTCAAACAACATGCGTCATCCCGGCTTGCTCATTTGCCCCTTTTTATTTATTTTTGTATTTTCTTTTCTTTCTTTATCAAAAGGGGATTGCCTACGTATCACGTCCCCGCGCGAATCAGACCAGGCGTAGTTCTGCCTTAAAGTAAAGAAATACAAAATTCTTGTGAAATCATTAAATTCATTCTCAAAATTTTGCTATTACAAATTACTTCAAACAAGGAATAGCAACAATACAGACTCCATGGTTCTTTGACCCTATTTGATTGAAGGAAAAATAGAAAACAACATATGGGAAAACATCAAAGCCTAAATAAACAAGACTCGACCAAAGGTTAATTTTCCAACTTAGGGACCCGCAAGGCATCATTCGGCCTTTTCGCGGTTCTAGGTGCGAGATCCCTTTCGAGCTGCTCCAACTCGTGCATGGTCTGTTTGACATAACCCATCACTGCTGAGAGAACGGTAACGCAGGTCATGTTCTCACACCGCCGACACCGTCTGATGATGGCATGGGCAATGGCCCTGATCTTATCTCTGGTTTGTTTCTTATCTATGAGTAGGTGTCTTATCTGATCACTGCACGTCTTGAATACCTGTAAGTCCTGTATATGCTGATTCTTCAGCTGCCGCACTTCTGTCTTCATTTGGGCCAACAAGTCGTAATAGTATCTACTCTCCAATTGGAAATCCCTGGCCTGCTTAACTGCTTTAAACTCAAGTGTAGCCATCTCTCTCTTTATTTTGGCAACAGTCTTCTCGTGGTCACATTTCAATTGGTTCAAGCATCGGCGATGCTTATCTACTCTTTTTCCCCACTGTGCCTTGAACTCTGTCATGACCTTTTCGGATTCTTCTAACCTGTCTCGCCATTCCGTGATCTCTCTTTTCAAACCCTTTATCAACCGCTGGTCTGATTGACTTCTGGGTTGCTCATCAAGAGACAATCTCAATTTTTGGACTTGGGCCTTAAGTTCTTCATTCTCTTGGATCAACCTATTCTTTTCGCTTCGATCCGCCGCGATTTGTACGCTGTTATCGAATTTCAAACTATCTATTTGTAGCTTCAAATCGCCAATCTCTGCTCGATAACCCTTCTCTTTTGCTAACCAGTTCCATTGCCCTTGGGATGATTCTACGAAATCTTTGAGATGCGGCCTCTTAGCCGGTCTTTCGTAAGACAGGCTACCTCTAAACCAAGCGTGATATCCTGGGGCGACTTCCCCTTTTGCCGTATCGATCACACAAGTGTTTGCTGTCAGATGTTGGCATTCACTCCAGATTTGGCGAACTTCTTCTTCAGGGAAATGACCGTTCGGACTGATTTCAATCACTTGGGTACTCAAATCTTCATCTTTCGGTACCACTTGGTACCTCCCAAGTTGCCTCAAAACCCGATACGGTGCATAGGGTTGGATACTTTTCAGTCCCATCAACAGAAAGTGAGGCCGGGTTGCCGGCATGTATATGATTTCCTCGATAGGTGACCATCCGAGCGTCCATTGGATTTGGCTGGCAGTGAGAGTTCGGAGAAATGAGGTCCATGATGTGACTCCCTCAGGTAAATTGAGCCCTTTGATTCTCGTGTAGAATTCTCCAATACAAGTTTTCTCTGGCGAACCATAACCCAAAAGTGAGGAGCGATGGCATAAATGATCGGTCATCCACATTTGCAACAGTAGGTTACATCCTTCGAAAAAGTCGCCCCTGGCTCGACAAGCAGTGAGAGCCCGGAAAATGTCAGCCATAATCATAGGCGCCAGAGTACTTTTATCTTGGGTAAGCAAAGTATTGACGACCCCGGTTACCTTTAGATCAATGTTTCCATCTTTCCTAGGGAACACTATAAGACCCAGAAAGGCTGTCATAAAAGCCACTAGCCTGTGTTCGTCCCACTTTTGTCGGTTGCCTCTACTGCATAGTTTGAAATCCGGCTTATTGAACCCGCCCACGTGGCCGTATCTAGCATATATGAGGTGGAGACTGCAGAACCCTTTGGCAAGATCTGGATGGTGGAACGTTCGAGGTATTTTTAGGAAATCCAGAAACTGGTGTACCGTGACAGCTCTAGGTGCAATCAAGTATTTGAACCTAAAAGAGGCTTCATCACTTCCGATGTACCCTGCTATTTCTTCCAACGTCGGAGT
Source organism: Nicotiana sylvestris (assembly GCF_000393655.2). Taxonomy (NCBI): domain Eukaryota; kingdom Viridiplantae; phylum Streptophyta; class Magnoliopsida; order Solanales; family Solanaceae; genus Nicotiana; species Nicotiana sylvestris. The sequence goes on along the minus strand of NC_091067.1, from coordinate 39,587,265 downwards.
GAGCTCGAAGTCCGAAAAATGGAACACGTTGTGTGCAGAATCCCAACAAGTGACCAATGATCTGATAATATCACCCCGGGGCTGAACGTTTAGTAGGTCCGGGAGACCTTTCAGATATTTCCTTACTTTGTCTTGCCCTTCTTTGCCTAAGTCGTTCCACCATAACCGCAACTCAAAAGGGATCTTGGTCATTACTGAAAAAGGTTCGTTTTGTATCGTACTCATCCTGCACATTTATTAGGGTGATTATGCCAAGTGAATAAAATAAAATAAAACTTTATTTAGATCTTTTTTTTTTTTGAAAATTAGGGGTCTAAAAACTTTTCAAGACTTTTTGGCAAGACAAATATTTTTGCAACAAATAAAGACATATATATATATATATATATATATATATATATATATTATTATTATTATTATTTTCATTATTATAATAAAAAACATTTTAAAAAAAAAAATAAGACTCTTTTTCACCTTCATTTTTACGACAAGACACACTATATATTTTGGAAAAATAAAATAGAACAACGACCCTTTTTTATTTTTCTTTTTTATTTTTCTTTGCTTTTAATAAAATAAACTAATAAGACGTTTTTTTTTCTTTCTCAAAATTTCGGCAGAGTTTTGACAGTATTTTGGCATTGGTTTTTTTTCCAAAAAATAAACAATTAGCTCCTTGACCGCTATTTCTTCTTCTTTTTGTTTCCAATTTCACATTGTTCATAATATTCAAACACTGGTCAGCATGCGGGCGCGAGACAAATAAATGCACGGAAAACAAACAGGATGCATGAGGATGGTCCTTTCATATCAGGTTGCTAGTCCTAGACGGACCCAACCCCTGTGTTGAGCCCCCTAAGTCAAATGCAACGTGATGCAAATAAGCGTTCCTACTAGGGATCTGGCATGGAGTTTCGTTATACTAGGTTTATAACCTGGGTATATGTTCTAGACTGTGTACCCGAGCGGACAACTCGAGTCGAGGAGGGGCAACTTACCGGGAACCAAAAGGCGTCCGGCTTCGTAACTTATCCATCCTCTTCCTTATTTCGGGTATTGACACTAACAGAATAGGGAGCCTCGACCAGCGAGCTTCTCCCCGGAGGTAAGAAGAGAGAGGTTTCGGCACAGTTTATATACAGTTCAAATAATATCGAAGCGGTAAAAGCGACATTTAGCACATTAGGCTTAAATATGTAAAAATCAGATAGAACCAAATATAACAATTTATCTAAGCTCGAATTCTAACCCTGAGCCAGAGATTCTGGGTTTAGTCCCCAGCAGAGTCGCCAGAGCTGTCACACCTCCTTTTTCCGCACCCGAGGGGCGCAGGGGAGTTTTTCCAATTAAAGGACAATCGAAACGGGATTGGTTTATTTATTTCAGAGTCGCCACTTGGGAGATTTAGGGTGTCCCAAGTCACCAATTTTAATTCCGAATCGAGGAAAAAGAATGACTCCATATTACAGTCTGCGTACCAGAAATCTAGATAAGGAATTCTGTTAACCCGGGAGAAGGTGTTAGGCATTCCCGAGTTTCGTGGTTCTAGCACGGTCGCTCAACTGTTATATTCGGCTTGATTATCTGATTTTATACAAATTGAACATATGTGCAAATTTTAACTTTTGACTGCTTTTGTCGTTATTATTATTTTACAAGAATTGCAACGTCGTGAAAACATATCTCGAACCACGTTACATCAATGCACCCGTGGTTATCGATATATCTCGACTCGGTTGAGATTTGGATTTGGGTCACATAAATGTGCACCCGAATTAAGGAAAATAAATTATTAAAGGCGCGCCTAAAGCAACTAGCGTCTTGTTATTTTGGGGAAGGTCGTAAAAATTCGTTAAACGACACATCCCGAATTCTAAATACTTTGATATATACATACATTTAGAGGGCCCCGCAACTTTTATACATTTTGTTTGTCGAGGCTCGTCTCATTCTTGTTTTTAAAAGGAATTTGCGACGTCATGGACACGCATCTCGAACCACGTCACTATCAATGTACCCGTGATTAGAAACACATCTCGAATCCGTCGAGATTTGGATTTGGGTCACATAAATGCGCACCCGATTTTAAGAAGGTAAAATTATTAAATACATGCTTAAAGAGGCTATCGCGTTATTATTCCGGGAGGGTCGTGAGATTTGCTAAACGACCCACCTTGGGAACTGAATACTTCGATATATAGATTTAACGAGGGCCCCATAGTTTGTGCATTTTTCTTTATTTTTGTCGAGGCTCATCTCGTCCTTATTTTAAAAGGATATCCTATAGCAACTACGTTTCTTGTCGCGTTTGTCTCTATTAATGGAAAACAGAGATAGTCCTAGTTAATTACATGCTTGTAGGCTTATTTATAGCAGGATTCAAAACGCCTTTACACGATCAGAATCACGGCCACATACCCAGGTCGCATCCCGAATATTATGGGCCCAAACCCAGCCCACACAGTATCGGCAGGGTCCTGGGCCACTGCTTTTCCGACGGAAGCCTGCTGGGTTCGTTCGATTTAGGCCCAACCTTCATGAGGTTGAGAAATGCAGGCTTGTATTATTTATTCTAAAGGCAATGATTTGCCAATTACAATGAGGCAGCTTGTTGAAGGGAAATGAATTCAACTATCAAGGGATAACTCCATACTTGGCGTGCATTACAGGATATGCTAAACACAATTAACCAAAGTATAAGATACAACCTACTGCACTGTAAATCCTTCTATCACCAACCTATATACACAGACTAACATTCAATTACCATACATTGACATTTATTAGGCATGAGGACTATCTCCAGTATCCAAACAAGAATGTAAAGTATTATACATTATATGAGGTTTAACATAATGGTCTATGTATATATAAACATCTGCAGATCTTCTCCCTTACATTCATGCTCAAACTTTCAAGTTACATTGGTAGTATATTTGTGTACCTGGTATAGAGAACAAAAGGAGGAAGAGAATGATCAGTTGAGTGGTACGCAACAAACACAGCAACAGCAGATAACACAGCCCAACACAGCAACAACCAAACAGCCACAAAGATGGAGTTCACACGTTGGTCGAGCAACAGACAAGTAATCCCCAGGAAACAGGATGGGAATCAAGACCAATCGAGAAAAGAACCAGAATATTTTGTGCTATAGCCAACAGAAATTCAATAGCCACCAAAGCTCAGCAAACAACCAGCACAGTTTCAAACAATCAGGGAGACTAAAATTCAATGTACAGCACACAGAAACTCAATGTAGTAGCAATCACAGCTGAAGATACACAGACTTCTCTTAATGGAACAATAACATCCCCAGTGAGGATAACCAACTTGGTTTCTTTGTGCAGTTTTTGGACAGTGTTCAGTTACAGTATTTCTGGGAATTTCTTTATGTTTTTTTTCCAGTTTTTCTTCAACTCACAAGACCTCTCTCAAGACTAAAATTTCCAGCCACTTTTAAGTTCTGAAATGGCCTATTTATAAGCCAAACAACCAGTGCAGTCAAGCTGCCTGGATCCTTCCAATTTGCAGACTGCCCAAACCTATTAAATCCCACGCCTAAGCATCTTTTTGATGCCAGCCCTTTGTTCCCCACGCTTGGCTTATTCCTTTTGTTCAAGAGTTATGGGTTCATTTAAGTATTCATTTTAAACCCCATACTCTTGTGTCTTGTTCCCCATTGGCATTAGTTTAATCCCAATTTAGTACCCTACTTGTCAGCTCATTTAAACTAAGCTTTTCTGTTCTTTTCAAACCCCAGACTACCCCTGTTAAACCCTGATTATTACTGCCCTAAACCCATTGCAACATCAGGGCATTTTGAACTTCTGAAAGTTCAAATTCAGAACTGCCCATGGGCTGAATCTTTTCAGTCGTTTTGCAATACAAACAAACCCATTTCAAACAGTGTCGGGCATTCAGTTAGTGACATGGTTCGATCAGTCATGTGACATTATTAGTTCATTTGATCAATTAGTTATAGAAAACTAATCGACGATGTTTATCGAGTCGACTATACTAAATACAACAGGTAATAATCAATCGTTCACATAAACAATACGTACAGGGACCCAAAGGGCATCGGACAACTTTTGTTCAATTACTGGGAACCTATATGAATTATTTATGCGACGACTATCCTAATCGAACATGTATATCACAGAATATATTCAGAACATACACAGAAAACAATCGACCAAATAAAAAGGTCTTTGACAGAGATGGAAGAAATTAAGAAAATTATCAGACAATAACACACAGTCACAACAAAGCATGCTAACAACTCAATCAAAATTAAAACAAAGAGAAGGGAAAACTTACTGAAAAAGTTTAAACCAAACTGACCCAAATCCGACTTAGCTTCGACCATTTGAGGCCGAACAAACTTTAATCAGGGTGTTCTCACACGAGAACACCTTGATTAAGGTCTATTAGACCTCAAACCCCTGTTAAGACCGGCCGGATTCCAAGGCTATTCGTGTTCTAGGTTTTGGGTCTTCAGATCTGGTTTTTTGGGAGTTGTGGGTAGATTCGGACCAAACCAAGCCTGGTTTGGTCACGCGGGAGGTTAGGGGAGTGTCTGGTACGAAGATGGTGAGGTTTGGTATAGGTCCGGGTTCGACTCGAATCTTCAAATGAAGATTCGAGATGACGGAAGGTGATTCGAGGCTAGGGGTAATAGATCCATGTTCAGGAGAGTGAGGGGGTCCTAGGGTGTTCAGGAGTTGGTCATCGGCGTTCGTGCCGCCGGGTTCTGGTGAAAGGGAAATCAGGGCGGCTGCTAGGGTTTGGGGGGGGTTTCAGTGTTTGGTGAAGACGATGAGTGGAGGGGGGTTCGGATAGGGGGCGCGGGGTGTTAGGTTAGGTTTATATATGGGGAGGGTGATTCAATCCTGGCCGTTGGATTGATTACAATTGATGGTCAGGATTGGGGAAGCTTAACAATACGGTGCCGTTTGGTTAAGTAGGGGGTCGGTTAAAATGGGAATGGGTCGGGTAACGAGGGCCAATAAGGGCCATCGGATCAATGGAGATGAATGGCTCAGATTAACCGTCCCTAAAACGACGTCGTTTGGGTCCGTACTTGGGCAGGCCAGACTTGGACTGGACTGGTGTGCCGGTTTTGGGCCTATTTTTATTACATTTCTTGGGCCCAAACTGATTTTCATTCACTCTTTTCTTTTGTTTTTTTTCTAATTTTAAAACCAAGAATGAAAACAAACAACAATGTAACATTTTAACACAATTATCACAAAAATATTTAAGTAAGTTAAATCACAACCTAGAACGAACGATGCATATATATATATATATTTTGAATTTTCTTTCCAACGACCGAATTACGGTTTGATTACCATGACAGACGTACTTTGTATTTTGATCGATAAGATTAAATGCAAAATGGACCGAACCACAAATGACTAGCAGTACATGTCATGAAAAATTGAAAATTTGCACAGCGAGGTCACTGGTCACTATTTTTGTTTTCTTTTGGAGTGATTGTCCGTGAAGCAAAAATCACGTGCTTACACTTACCTACGGGCCTAAATACTTGAAAGGGCTGACATAACAATTCAGGTTCCTCACCACATTTTCTAGCAAAAAATAGAGTAATGTAAGACAACGTAGAACCTGGATCTATCGAAGCATACATGCTAGCGGAGAATGCGGATTGTATAGCTATGACCACTTTTGGTTATGACACTAGGTTTTGTTGTCCTGCGAATGCATAGGTATGATTTTATTGACCACCCAAATTAGACGCTTCATCTTTACATCTTTCTACAAATTAGACGCTTCATTTGTCACTAGGCAAAAGTGCATAATGTGATTGTTGCCCACACGAGTTGCATAAATCTAAACCTTGGCGGCATTGTTCAAAATGTTTCCTACCACATTGACCACAATGTGGCACCAGGGATCTCATTTAACTAGGGCCTCCTCCATATTGTGAGCTCTGTCCTCGGTGATTCTGACCCTAACCAGAATGAATGATCCAATCATGACGTTGTCCCTAGGACTATGACATTGCATTAGCCACAAGATATAATGGATGCTAAGGAAACAGAGGTCAAAACTCACCTCGAGACTCTCCTATATCGCCTGTAGACTGGGCTCTCTTATGTTGGCCCGGATCATGCTCTTGAGCGGCTCATTGTTGCCTCTTTCAATCCTCTAAATTCTGTGTATTGGCTTGATTATGAGCAATATCCATATTCTGACTTAGAGAAGCAGTGGTACATTCATTAATCAAATATGGCCCTAAACCACCCATGAATCGATGTACTTTATTACTCATTTCCGCCACAACCAAAGGAGCGTACCTAGTCAAGGAGTTAAATTGCATACTATACTCCCGAACAATTATGTTACCCTACTCCAAACTAAGAATCTATCTTGCCTGGCTCGGCGAATCTCAATAGGCAAATATTGCTATAAAAACCCTTTAGAAAACTCCTTCCATCCTGTAGGTGGGGAACGAGGTCCCCTAGACCGTTCCCATATTTCAAACCAAGTCACAGCAACATCCCTCAATCTATAAGAGGCAAGCTCTACGGACTCAATATCAGTGGCATGTATAACTCATAAAACTTGCTACATTTGGTTTAGAAAATTCTGAGGATCTTCATTTGGATCTGTTCAAGTGTATATTGGGGGATATAAGTTAATGAAATCCCAAACTCTCGTGCTAATTGCTCTATCAGAGGTACCAGGGGCCTGAGGTTGGGCCTGCAAGGTCACTAGCCGAGTTAACAGCTACAACACTTCTCATATCTAGGTCCTGTTCAGGAACAACCAGGGAAATAATTTGGGGTACGTTAGTTTCTTTATGTTGTTCCGGTACACTGGTGCTTTTCTCTAAACCTGAGTATCAGCCTCACCCTAAGGTTCACATTGATCCATATGGGTAGGTGGCACCTGACTTTTACCTTCTCCTACCTCTTCACCTAATCATTGAACATCTTCTTGACATCTCATAGAGGGCATCTCTATAAATGTGAACAAAATGAGGATTAGAAATGAATACTTATGACTTAGATCTATCGCATGATCTAGATCAGAAGAAAAGGTATTCATCCCACATATCCCGTAGCCTCTTATTTATAAGTATGGTGCACGACATACTCATAAACAAGACTCTACTAGATACGCCTTGTAGACTCCCTAGGATAAACCTACTATGATACCACATTTTTATACCCCAACCTTGAGAGGTGTAGCCAGCACATGATGCTTGAAGGCCCATGCAAATCAACATCTATACTTAGACCCCTTCAAGGTGAAATTTAGGCCAACAAGGACTCTAAATATAAGACCAAAATTTGAATTGTTCATACCTGACTGTGAAAGAAACATTAATCACAACCATTGTCAACAAGGCCATAACCAACCCTTACATTCATCCAAGCACTATTCTGCAAACCTCTAAGAGTGACAATACACACACACACACACACACATACACACACACACACACACACACACACACATATATATATATATATATATATATATATATATATATATATACAATTTGGTCAGATAAGGCCCCATCGTACCCAAATGACTAGAACATTGTGATGACTCGATAGGTCATTTTTTAGATTTAACCTCTATTTCTATACTCCGAGACCTCGATTATCTTCATTTAGTGTTCCTGGATTTGTGTGCACAATCCGTGTCTCATTTCACGAAGTCTTTATTTGAAAAATTAAAGAAAATGTGAAATTTTGCCTTAAAATAACTTGAGTTTATTACGGTCAATATTTTGTGTAAACGGATATGAATTAGTATTTTGACAGTCCTGGTGGGTCCGTATTGTGATTTGGGACTTGGGTATATGCCCGAAATTTAATTCTGAAGTCCCTAACCTATTTGAACTTATTTTGCCGAAAACTAGCACTTTTTAAAGCCAAAAAATTACTAAGTTTGACTGTAAGTTGGCTTCTTAGCTAACAGATTTGGATTTTGATGTTAAAACTTAGAATAGTTTCGTATTGCTATTTGAAACTTGTATACAAAATTTGGTTCAAATGGGAATTGATTTGACATGATTCGGATGCTTAAACGTGATTCTAGTGTTCTTAAGTTTCACTTTGAAAGTTCATTCTTTTTGAGAATTGATTCATAGATTCAGATGTTATTTTGGTGATTTGATTGTGCAAGCAAGTTCGTATGATATTATTAAACTTGTGTGCATGTTTGGTTTGGAGCCCGAGGGGCTCAGGGTAGTTTCGGATAGACTACAAATTGATTTTGGACTTTGGAGATATCTGATGCCTTCTCTGTTGCTGGTGTGGTCTACAGATATCACATTTGCGAGGTTTGTCCCACAATTGCAAGCCTCAATTTTATGAACAAGTGTTCGCATTTGCGAGCATGTGCTGGACTGGGTAGCCATGCATCTCCAAGAAAAATAATCGCATTTGCGAATGAACAGTGGTCGCTTTTGCAACTCAGTGTGTTCCTGGGTAACCTTTGCATTTCCGAAAGATTAGTCCACATTTACGAAGATTGGGAGTTCGCATTTACAAACCAAATTTCAAATTTGCACCTCTGTAGCTCTGAGACAGGGTTCGCATTTGCGACCCTTGTCTCGCATTTGCGATGCTCGCAATCGCAAACAAGACACCGCAATTATGATATTGGTGGCTGGGTAAAAGAGAGGAAATGCGACTTAGCTCATTTCTCACAATTTTTAGACCCTAAACACATTAGAAGCAATTTTCCAAGAGACTTTTTTTCCTAAATTTATTGGTAAGTGACTTTAATCCATTTCTTTTCAACTACATATTACATTTCCTAAGATTTCAACATCAAATTTAGGATTTCCATGGTATAACTTAGGGATTTGGGTAGAGTTGGGGATTTTTTGTAAAATTGAGATATAGACCTCGAATTAAGGTCGGATTTCGAAATAAATTACATAACCGAGCTCGGGGGTGAGTGGGTAATCGGGTTTTGGTCCGAAGCTCGATTTTGACCGAGTGGTCCCAGGGTTAACTTTTTCTGACTTTTTAAAAAATGATCTCAATTGAACATCTTTCATTTGTGAGTAGTTTCTAAAGCTTATTTTGAATCATTTGGTCAATAATTTACTAGATTTGGTTGGTTTGGAGGCTTGTTCAAAAGGCAAGTCCGTAGTTGATTGATTGCTTGAGTTGCGGAGTGAGGTAAGTGTTAGGTCTAACCTTGATTTGAGGGAATTAGGAACCCTTGAACTACATGTTGTGTGAATTACATGTTGAAATGGCGTATATGTGAGGTGGCGAGTGTATATGCGTTGTTACATGACTTGCTTCCCTGTCTTTGTTACTTCAGAGTATATCTTGTTTTATGCCTTAATTGCTACATGCTTATTTGACTTCCATGCCATATTTGCTACTTTCCATTTAGTATTCCCTATATTAAATTGTCCATTCTTTCCATAATTTCATGCATATTTGCTATTGTCTCTATTTGCTTTTCTTGCATATCTAAATTGTCTTATGTCTTGCTTGTCTTTTAGTTTCGTAACATTTGTTGCCTCAATAATGTAGTTTCATTTGTATGAGTTGTTAACTGGAAGATACCATTGAGTTGGTAAAGTTGAGATATTCTAGGTTTTAGAGGTTCTTTGATTATCATATTATTCTCCATTGCGTCGTACATTTGCTCTCTGATGTAGAACTTCTTATAATCTTGGTTGTAGAACTGCTATTGTTGATTAAATTTTTTTTGGGTGAGCAGGTTGCACACCACAACAGAAATTGAAAGGTAATGAGTTGAAATGGTGGAATAAGAACCGATTATGATATTGACAAGTGATGATATGGTGGGATCGGTTGTGTGCCATAACGGATTATATATGGTTATAATTATTTGTGAGTATTGGATTTGCCTTGGTAATTGAGATGAGTTTATATAACTGGTTATTATGGACTCTCTGTTAGTTAGATTTTGAGTTTGTTATCATAAATTAACTTCTTTATTTCCAATTTTGTCCTTTCTGTTATTATTATTATTGCGTACAAGTTAGTGTAAGTGACCCCCCTTAGCCTCGTCACTACTTTGTCGAGGTTAGGCTCGGCACTTACAGAGTACATGGGATCGGTTGTACTCATACTACACTCTGCACTTCATATGAAGATACTGAAGTTGGTCCTAGCGGCGTTCAGTAGATTTGCTCGGACCCAGCTACCATTGGAGAGTTGAGGTATAGCTGCGCGGTGTTCGTAGCCCTAAACTCTCTGTCTACTTCATTTTAGCTGTTTATTTTTATTCAGACAATTATGTTTATTTCAGACCATTATCTGTAGTACTCTAGACGCTCATGTATTCGTGACACCAGTTCTAGGATTTGTATTTGGATTACATCACTTATTAGTTTATTTCCTAATTTCAGATTATTCGGTTTTATCATTGTCATTCAATTTAGAAATTGTTAAAAATGGTTAATAAATATAGCTAATGTTGGCTTGACTAGCAAGTAAAATGTTAGGCGCCATTACAGTCCTAATGGCAGGAATTTCTGGTTGTGACAAGTTGGTAACAGAGCACTAGGTTGCCTAGGTCACACGAGTCATGGGTATGCTTTGTAGAGTCTAGAGGATCAGTATAGAGACGTTTGTACTTAACTTTCAAAGGCTATTGAGTTTAGGAAAAATTTCACTTCTTTCTTTCTATATCATGTGATTTCATTCTATCATTGATGATTGAACCATTATATTTTTGTTCTCTTACAGATGGTGAGAACACGCACAGCGTCTGCAGCCAAACAAGAGCCGGAGCCCCTATGGAAGCTACAACTAGGGGCAGAGGTCGAGGCCCAGGATGAGGCAAAGGTCGAGGTTGAGGTAGAGGCAGAGCTCAGCCTAGAGCTCGAGCAACAACACCTATAATTAAGCCTCAGATTGATCATGAGAAGGAGGTCCCAGCTCAGACCGCACCCCTCGGGGGAGCTTAGGTCTCAGAGGGATTCATAGCTACTCTAGTGCTTCAGGATGATCTACTCTTCTTGGTGGGCCTTATGGAGAGTGTGGCCCAGATCGATGCATTTCTAGTGACACCATCCTTTTCTCAGGCTGGTGGTTGAGCATAGACTCCCGCTACTCACACCCCAGAGCAGGTGGCTCCCCTATATCAGACTCCAGCAGCCCAGCCAGTTGGGAGATCCCAGGTTGTTATTTCTGTGATGAACTGTATTTCTCTCTGTGTTTACTTTGCCTTTGTAGTAGTTGATGTTGTTCTTTCTCTTCTGTCTTATTATACTGTCTTTTCTTTTTTACACTGTTATACCTTGTATTTCATTTAACCTCAGTAGGGCCCTGACTTTCCTCGTCACTACCCGACCGAGGTTAGACTTGGCACTTGCTGAGTATCGCTGTGGTGTACTCATGCCCTTTCTGCGTATGTTTTTCATGTGCAGATCCAGGTACTTCCACTCAGTCTTATCATCCTTGAGGCGAGGCGCTTTTGTAGAGACTTCGAGGTATATCTGTCGCGTCCGCATACCGAGGAGTCCCTTTCTATCTTTCTGTACTAGTATAGCCCTTCAGTATTTTCCTTTTTATTAGACATTTCTGGAGTTAAGAGCTTCTTATGTATATCTTAGCTTGTGATTCATGGGGTTCCAGATTTTGGGAAGTCTTAGGTCGAGATTCTTGTACTGTTATGTGCCAGGTGGCATCTTAAACAGTATTTCATTTTGTTATTTCAGTTTTATAATATTTTCTTTCCGCAAATTGTTTCTTTTCTGCATTTGTTAGGCTTACCTAGTCGTAGAGACTAGGTGTCATCACGATAGTTTATAGAGGGCGAACTGGGGTTGTGACATGACAATATAATTAAAATACTAACAGTCAATAAGGATGAAATCACATAAAAATAACTTAGTACACAGAAATAGCAACAGGGGATCTCCCATGATAACATCCCGTAGTCCCAAATGTAAATATACAGAGGATCTCCTAAGATATTGTCCCATAGTCCAAATCGTAAATGTGCAGGGGGATCTCCCGGAATACAGTTTTGTAGTTCCAAAGTAAATATTCAGTACAGGGGGTTCTCCCAGGATACCGTCCCGTAGTCCCAAATATAAATGTGTAGGAGGATCTTTCGGTTGAATACCGTTTCGTAGTCCCAAAGTAAATACACAACAAAATCAATATACACAACAGACTCAAGAAAGAAAATCTACAGTTCTATTCAATTTTGTATCAAATAAACAGGTAATTTCTACCCTAAACATGCTATATAGAATCCAAGTAAGCAATTAAAGCAGGTAAGATAGTTAAGTCAATTTAAAGGAAAACAAAGATATTTGCTTAATGAAAATGGTGTTTTTAAACAATTAGCACGGGTACGCACTCATCACCTTACATACATGGCATTTATATAACAATAATACCAAAATCCTAAGGGGAATTCCCCCACACAAGGTTAGGCAAACCACTTACCCCGAACCAGCTCAAATCAATCTGATATCACGCTCTTGCCATGAGTATACAACTCTGAATGGCCCAAATATAATCAAATCCATTACATATCGTAAATAAAACTACAAGCAACTAGTTTAACTAATGAAATGAAAGCTAAGTTGAGAAAATAGGAAAATGCCCAAAAATCCTCACCTGGCCCACTTCTCGGAATAGGGTAAACGTTGTCAATTTAGAACACCCATTCACCCATGAGATTACTCATCCAAAAATTACTCAATTCCAACAACTGAAACCCGATCAAAATCCAATAACTCGATTGGGGGAAATTTCCCCACAAAATTTCATTTTTCCACTCAAATTCCTTGATTAGATGAGTAAAATAACAGTAGATTGATGAAATATACATGAAATAGGGTTAGGAATAGTTACCCACTGATTTCCTCTTCAAGAATCTCACATAATCGCCTTTTCCCGAGCTCAAAATCGAATTTGATGTTATGAACATCAAACCCTCAAAATTTCATATTTTTGCCCAACAATTACCGCATCTGTGCTCATGGGGCCACATTTGTGGTCCAGCTTCTACGACTAGGTAACTGCACTTGCGAAAACTCATTAAATCCCCATGCACAACACCTGTGCTCCTTTCCTCACAGATGCGGTTATGCTTATACGGTCCTTGAGCTGCATCTGCGACTAGCAATCTTCGTGCCTCAAACCGTATCTGCCATTGCCAAACTGCTTCTGTAGCGCTGCACTTGTGGTCCAAAGTTTGCAGGTGCGAAACCAACAGGTTCAGCACATCAGAAATTTGCCTAAGTCCAATTCCAATCCATTAAGCACCCGAAACTCACCCGAGGCCCCGAGACCTCAACCAAACATACCAACCAATCCAAAAACATCATACGATTAGTCAAGTCCTCAAATCGCATCAAGCAACGCTAAAAAGACGAATCACCCTCCAATCTAAACCTAATGAACTTGAATTTCCAAAATTCTACAACCGATGCCTAAACCAACCAAACCATGTCCGATTGACCCCAAATTTTGTACCCAAGTCATATACAATACTACAGACCTATTCCAACTTCCAGAATCGGATTCTAACCCTGATATCAGTAAATAAGCTACGGACCTCCAAAACACAATGTGGACACGCCCCTAAGCACGAAATCACCCAACAGAGCTAACAGAATTGATAGAATTCCATTCCGGACACATCCTCACACTACTCCAACTACAGTCCAATTTCTAATATTTAAACTCTCTCATTTAGGGACTAAGTGTCCCAAAACACTCTGATACTCAAGATGAACCATCCCCACAAATCACAATACCAGAAATAGACTTGAGAGAAGTAGTTAATATATGATCGGGGCTTAAATTCTCAGAACAAATAGCCGGGTCATTACATCATCCCCTTCTTAAAATATTCGTTCGTCCTCGAACGAGCATAGAGACATACCTGAAGTAGTGAAAAGATGAGGGTAACAGCTGCACATATCCTGCTCGGTCTCCAAGTCGCCTCCTCGACCGGCTGACCTTTCCACTAAACCTTTACTGATCTAATATTATTTGATCTCAGCTTCTGAACCTGCCTGTCCAATATAGCCACTGGATCCTCAAAATAAGATAGATCCTTATCCAACTGGATTGAATTGAAATCCAACATGTGAGACAGATCGCTGTAATATCTCCGAAGCATCGAAACATGAAATACTGGATGAACTCCTGCCAAGGTGGGAGGTAAGGCAAGCTTATACGCAACCTTCCCAACTTGCCGCAACACCTCAAAGGGACCAATAAACCTCAGGCGCAACTTTCCCCTCTTTTCGAATCTCATAACGCCCTTCATCAGCTAAACCCAAAGCAGGACCCGCTTTCCAACCATAATGTGATGATCCAAAAGGTCATCACGCATTTTGAAAGTAAATTCAGTGTTCTAAGGCCTTAAAACTCTCTCACCTCAATTTGCGTGCATAGTCTGGGCGCATTTCTGACAAGCTTTTATGTGAAAACCATGTAAAATAAGGAAATTGGTCTTTAAAATTAAATAAACTTGACTTTGGTCAATATTCTTGGTAAACGGACCCGGACACGTGATCCGACAGTCTCGTAGGGTCCGTAGTAAAATTTGGGACTTGTACGTATGCTCGGAATCGAATTTCGAGGTCCCAAGCCCGAGAAATAAATTTTTGAAAGAAATTGTTTAACTAAAATTATAAGAAGTTTTGAATCTGTAAATTTTGGTAAGAATCGGAGTTTGTTTAGTATAAATCGGACCTTTATTTGAGAATTTGAAAATTTTATGTTGTTGAGTGATTTCATGAATTTGAGATTTAATTCATAGTTATTGATGTTATTTTGATGATTTGATCACACGAGCAAGTATGTATGATGTTTTTAGACTTGCGTGCATGTTTTGTTTGGAGCCCCGAGGGCTCGGGTGAGTTTTAGATAGGCCACGGAGTGAAATTGGACTTAAGAAAACTACTGGTGTGTTGTAGGTCTGTAGGCTTCGCAATTGCGAGCTCGCATTTACGACTAACCATCGCATTTGCGATGGCTGAGCAGGGAGTTGACCTTCGCATTTGCGAAGCTCCAGTCGCAAAAGCGACTCCAACAGTGTTCGCATTTGCGAATGGTTGTTCGCATTTGTGAGGTTAATAGGGCAGGCCTTCCTTCTCAATTGCGAAGCCTTGGCCGCAATTGCGAGTTCGCATTTGCGAACATATCATCGCAAATGCAATATCTGTACCTGTGTAAATCATAACTTAGCCGAAAATTCTTCATTTTTCCAACTACATCAAACCCTAAGCTCTCTTGGGCAATTTTCTAAAGAAAAGTTCTTCTCCAAATTGATTCTAAGTCGTTTCTAATTCATTTTCTTTAATCTATAACATCTTTTCACATGATTTCAACTCAAAATCAAGGGTTTTCATGGGGGAAATTGGGTGTTTTGGGTATAACTTAGGATTTTCAAATTTTGGGGATTTGGACCTTGATTTGGGGTCCGATTTCAAAACAAGTTATATATTTGATTTCGTGGGTGAATGTGTAATCGGGTTTCGGTTCGAACCTCAGGTTTTGACCATGTGGGCCCGGGGTCGATTTTTGACTTTTTGGGAAAAACACTAGAAAACCTATTTTCATGCATTAAAATTGATTCATTTAGCATTTATTGATATCATTAAGTAAATTGTGGCTAGATACTTGCAAATTGATGGTGGAAACGAGAGGTAAAGTGGTAGTTGAGGCTTGAATTGTGTTCGTGACATTGAGGTAAGTGTTTGGTCTAACCTTAGCCTAAGGGATTAAGAGTTGTGTCTTATTTTCTATGTGTTAATTATTGAGTACGACATATAGGTGTGGTGACAAGTATCTATACATCAGTGTCAAGCATGCTCGTGAGTCTTATACTATGATTGATGTGACTCTGTTTCGTATTGTTCATGCTTTATATGATGATTTCTATTGTTAAACAAGGCTTGTGGAAGTATTATTGGTAATTGAACATTGTAGAGCGTTGGATCTTGTTGAGAATTGAGTTGTGAAGTAATTGTGGAAAAGAGAAGAGGTTTATGATATTGTCTCCCTTGCCGGGATGTTATTGCTTTTGATATTATCTCCCTTGCCGGGATGTTATTATTTTTGATATTATCTCCCTTGCCGGAATGTTTTTATTCATGATATTATTTCCCTTGCCGGGATTTTGTTATTACGCTATTGTTCCCTTGCCGGGATTTTATTAGGATATTATTGATTCCCTTGCCCAAATTGCTTTGTGATTGTTGCTTGGGTAAGGAAGAGTGTAAAGCACGAAGGGTGATGTCGTTCATTATTTGAGAGTGATAATGCATGAAGGGTGATGTCGTGCATGATTTGAGAGTGTTAATGCATGAAGGGTGATGCCGTGCCGATATTGTGAGGAAAAAGCATGAAGGGTGATGTCGTGCCATGATATGAGTGATAATGCACGAAGGATAATTCTGTGCCATGATTATGTGAGGTAAAATCACGAAGGGTGATGTCGTGCTTATTATATTGATTCTTATTGTGAGGACGAGAGTAAAAGCACGAATGGTGATGTCGTGCACTTGTCTTTGATTTCCTTATTCTTGCTTACAGTTGAATTTTCGTGTTCCTTTCACTTCTTTACTGAGATTTTGTTTGTACATGATATTCCCTGCAGCATGTTTCCCCTTCCCATCTTTAACTGTTAGTTTCTGTCATTATTACTTGTTGTATATGATATAACTGCGTGTGTTTATTTGGTAGTCTTGTCCTAGCCTCGTCACTACTTCGTCGAGGTTAGGCTAGGCACTTACCAGCACATGGGGTCAGTTGTGCTGATACTACACTTTGGACTGTGTGCAGATCCTGGTGCTGCAGCTTTTGGAACACAGTGAGGTTGTTGCCTTCAGTCCATCAGGCAACCCGAGGTAGTCCTGTAGGTGTCTGCAGGCCTTGGCATTCCCTTCCTATCTAGTTTTCTTCTATTCTTTATTATATTAAAGACATACATGTATCTATTTTGTTCGGACCCTGTTTGTAGAATTCTTAGATAGTCTGTGAGATTGTGACACCAGTTCTGGGTAGCTTATGTTTATGGATTGGGATCGGTACTATTATTAAATGTTTATATTTCATTCTTCCACTTTATTATTTCTGTTGTTTATATAATGTTAATTCACAACTGTGAAAGGATTAAAAATGGAAAAGGTAAAATATTTGGAATGATTGGCTTGCCTAGCTTTCACTAGTAGGCGCCATCAAAACTCTCGAGGGTGAAAAATCCAGGTCATGACAAGTTGGTATTAGAGCTCTAGGTTGCTTAGGTCTCACAATTCACAGACAAACTTAGTAGAGTCTGAGGGATCGGTACAAAAACGTTTGTATTTATCCCTTAGAGGCTACAGAGTTAGAAAAACTTCACATATATTCTTCTCTGTCATGCAATTTTGTTCTCTCACTGCTAAATTGAACCCTCTAATCTTGTTCTTTCATGAATGGCGAGGTCACGTACAGCTTCTTCAGCCGAGCAGTAGCTCAGATCGGTGATGGATCAATTACATCTTCAGATTCCTTGTAGAGGTTGTACAGGTTCGCCAAGCTTTTAACTACTACTTTTGGTGGTACATCTTCTGAGGATCCCTAGGATTATTTGGACAACTGTTATGAGGTTCTTCGAAACATGGGGATAGTGGAGACCAATGGGGTCAACTTTGCTACTTTAGTTTGGCTGGATCCGCCAAGATTTGGGGGCGAGATTATTGTTTGGCTAGACCAGTTGGGCCACCAGCTTTGACTTGGGATCAGTTCTCTCAGCTATTTCTGGAGAAGTTTCTTCCTATCACTCAGAGGGAGAACTATCGGAGGTAGTTTGAGCGTCTCCAGTGGGGTTCTATGACTACCACTCAGTACGAGACCAGATTCATTGACTTGGCCCGTCATGCTTTTCTTATACTTCCCACTGAGAGAGAGAGAGTGAGGAGGTTCATTAAGGTACTCATTCAGCCTATTCGATTGCAGATGGCTAAGGAGACAGAGAGTGAAATTTCTTTTCAGGATGGGGGCAATGTGGCCAGGAGAGTTGAGATGGTTCTATAACATGAGGTGGTCAGGGGTCTGATAAGACGCCTCGTCATTTGGGCAGGTTTAGTGGTGCCTCATCTGGAGGCAGAGATATTTTTGGTAGGGTCCATTCTTCCAGGACGTTTCATTCAGCACTTCAGGCTTCTCATAGTGCTCCAGGTGGACGTGGTTCTCATATGCAGTATTCAGATCAGTTGCCCTACAGTTCATCGCCAACTCTTATAAGTGCACCTCCGCTCCAGAGTTTTCAGAGTGGTTATTCAGGCCATCAGGGTCAACAGTCTCAGCAACTGAGGTCTTGTTAAACTTGTGGCGATACGAGGCATATTGCTAAATTTTGCCCTTGAGCATCGAGCAACTCTCAGCATCACGGTTCCCCTGCCATAGTTCAAGCACTAAGTGTTCCACTGCCCACTCAGCCAACTAGATATGGAGGTAGAGGTACTAGATGTGGAGGTAGAGGTATTAGAGGTGGAGGTCAGGCCACTAGAGGTGGAGGCCAGCCAACAAGAGGCCGTCCCAGAGATGTAGTTTAGAGTGGTGGGGCCCAGTCCCAATGTTATGCACTTCTAGCCATGCCTGAGGCTTAGGCTTCCGATGTAGTTATCACAGGTACTATTTTGGTTTGTGGTATAGATGTTTTAGTTCTATTTGATCCAGGATCTACATACTCCTAAGGGTCAGCTTATTTTGCATCGTATCTGGTCATGCCTAGTGATTCCTTAAGTGTTCATGTATATATGTCTACACCAGTGGGTGATTCTATTGTGCTAGATCGTGTCCATCGTTCATGTATAGTTGTGATTGGGGATCTTGAGACTCGAGTAGATTTGTTACTTTTGGATATGGTTGATTTTGATGTCATATTGGGGATGGACTGGTTATCACCTTACCACGATATCTTGGACTGTCATGCCAAGACTGTGACCTTAGCCTTGCCAGGTTTACCTTGTTTGGAGCGGAGAAAGACTCCTAGTCATTCTACCCGTAGTGTTATCACATATATGAAGGCTCAACATATGGTCGAGAAGGGGTGTTTAGCCTATTTGGCATATGTTCATGATTCTAGTGTTGAGGTTCCTTCTATGGATTCTGTGCCTGTTGTTCGTAAGTTTCCTGAGGTATTTCCTTCAGAACTGCCGGGTATGCCACCTGACAGGGATATTGACTTCTGCATTGATTTGGCTCCAGACACTCAAACCATTTCTATTCCGCCGTATCATATGGCCCCGCCTGAGTTGAAAGAATTGAAGGAACACTTGAAAGACTTGCTTGATAAGGGCTTTATTAGACCTAATGTCTCGCCTTGGGGTGCGTCGGTGTTGTTTGTTAAGAAGAATGACGGATTGATGAGGATGTGTATTGATTATCGACAGTTGAACAAGGTTACAATTAAGAATAAGTATCCATTACCGTGGATTGATGATTTGTTTGATCAGCTTTAGGGTGCCAAGGTATTTTCGAAGATTGACTTGAGATCTGGCTACCATCAGTTGAGGATTAGGGCATCCGATGTCCCTAAGACAGCTTTCTGCACTCGGTACGGGCATTATGAGTTCTTGGTGATGTCATTTGGGTTGACAAATGCCCCAGCATATTTTATGGATTTGATGAACCGAGTGTTCAGGACTTACTTGGATTCGTTTGTGATAGTCTTAATTGATGATATTTTGATCTATTCCCGCAGTCGGGAGGAGTATGAGCAGCATTTGAGAGTTGTTCTTCAGACTTTGAGAGATAGTCAGCTGTATGATAAGTTTTCGAAGTGTGAGTTCTTGTTGAGTTCGGTTGTATTCTTGGGTCACGTTGTATCAGTAGAGAGTATTCAGGTGGATTCGAAGAAGATAGAGACAGTCAAGGACTGGCCTAGACCCGCGTCAGCTACAGAGATTCGGAGTTTCTTGGGTGTGGCAGGCTATTATCGTCGGTTTGTGGAGAGGTTTTCATCTATTGCAGCCCCGATGACCAGGTTTACCTAGAATGGGTGCCCAGTTCAGGTGGTCAGACGAGTGTGAGACGAGCTTTCAGAAAAGCAAGACAACTTTGACTACGGCTTCGGTGTTGGTATTGCCTACAGGTTCAGGGCCATATACAGTTTATTATGATGCATCTCATATTGGTTTTGGTGCGGTGTTGATGCAGGATGGCAAGGTCATTGTTTATGCTTTGTGACAGTTGAAGATTCATAAGAAGAACTATCTAGTTCATGATATGGAGTTAGCAGTCATTGTTCACACGTTGAAGATTTGGAGGCATTATCTTTATGGCATGTCATGTGAGGTGTTCACGGATCACAAGAGTCTGCATTATTTGTTCAAGCAGAAGGAGCTAAATTTGAGGCAGAGAATATGGTTGAAGATATTGAAAGACTATGATATCACCATCTTATATCATTCAGGAAAGGCCAATGTGGTGGACGATACATTGAGTAGAAAGTCAGCCAGTATGGGCAGTCTTGTATATATTCCGTTCAGTGAGAGACCGCTTGCTTTGGATGTTCAGGCTTAGGCTGATCAGTTCGTAAGGTTGGATGTTTCTGAGCCCAGTCATGTGTTACCTTGTACAGTCGCTCATTTTTCATTATTTGAGTGTATCCGAGATCGATAGTAGATCCTTATTTGCTTGTCCTTAGAGACACAGTGCGCCACGAAGGTGCCAAGCAGGTTACAGTTGGAGATGATGGAGTTTTGAGGATGCAGGGTCGTATTTGTGTGCCTAATATGGATGAACTTCGAGAGTTGATTTTAGAGGAGGCCCATAGTTCTCGGTACTCTGTTCATCCGAGCGCCCTAAGATATATCAGGATTTGTGGAAGCATTATTGGTGGAGAGGATGAAGAAGGATATTGTTTCATATATGGCTCGGTGTTTGAATTGTCAGCAAGTAAAGTACGAGCATCAGAGACCTGGTGGTTTGTTTCAGAAGATTGAAATTCCTGAGTGGAAGTGGGAGCGTATCACTATGGACTTCGTTGTTGGACTCCCACAGACTCAGAGGAAGTTCGATGTAGTGTGGGTTATTATTGATAGGCTGACCAAGTTAGCACATTTCATTCCTATAGTAGTTTCCTATTCTTCTTAGAGGTTAGCCAAGATCTATATCCGGGAGATTGTTCGTCTTTATGGTGCCTATCATTTCGGACCAAGGTACGTAGTTTACCTCACATTTCAAGGCAGTTCAGCATGAGTTGGGCACACGGAACGTATTGAGTACAGCATTTCATCCTCAGATGGACGGGCAGTCCGAGCGTACTATTCATATTTTGGAGGATATGCTCTGAGCTTGTGTCATTGACTTTGGAGGCTCGTGGGATCAGTTTTTGCCTTTAGCGGAGTTTGCCCACAACAACAGCTACTAGTCGAGCATCCAAATGGCTCCTTATGAGGCTTTATATGGTAGGCGGTATCGGTCGCTGGTTGGATGGTTTGAGTCAGGAGAGGCTCGGTTGTTGGGTACGGATCTAGTACAGTATGCCTTGGACAAGGTCAGGATCATTCAGGATAGGCTTCGTACAGCTCAGTCCAGGCAAAAAAGTTATGCTGACCGTAAGGTTCGTGATGTGGCATTCATGGTCGGCGAACGAGTGTTGCTTCGAGTGTCGCCTATGAAGGGCGTGATGAGATTTGGGAAGAGGGGCAAGCTTATCCCTAGATTCATTGGCCCATTTGAGATTCTTGATCGAGTGTGAGATGTGGCTTACTGACTTGCATTGTCGCCGAGTTTATTAGCCGTGCATCCAGTGTTTCGTATGTCCATGCTTCAGAAGTGTCACGGAGATCCATCCCACATGTTAGACTTCAGCACTGTCCAGTTGGACAAGGACTTGTCCTATGAGGAGGAGCCGATAGCTGTTCTAGACCGGCAGGTTTGTCAGTTGAAATTGAAGAGTTTCCCTTCTATTCATTTTCAGTAGAGAGTCAGCTTGTTGAGGCAGCGACCTGGGAGTCCGAGTTTGATATGCGGAGCCGATATCCCCATCTTTTCTCTGACTCAAGTACTTGTTTTCTATGTTCGTTCGAGGACGAACGACTGTTTTAGAGGTGGAGAATGTGATGATCCAAAAGATCATCACTCATTTTGAAAGTAAATTTAGTGTTTCGAGGCCTTAAAAACATCATTTTATCTCACTTCGATTTGCGTGCACAGTCCAGGCGTGTTTCCAAAAAGGTTTTATGTGAAAATTATGTAAAATGAGGAAATGGGCTTTTAAAATTAAATAAAGTTGACTTTGGTCAACATTCTTGATAAACGGACCCAGACCCGTGATCCGATAGTCTCGTAGGGTCCGTAGTAAAATTTGGGACTTGGGCGTATGCCTGGAATCGAATTCCGAGGTCCCCAACCCGAGAAATAAATTTTTGAAAGAAATTATTTAACTGAAATTATAAGAAGTTTTTGAAGTGAAAAGATGTTTAATATTGATGGTATCGGGCCCGTATTTTGATTCCGGAGCCTGGTACAGGTCTTACATAATTATTAAGTTGAATATGTGAAGTTTGGTAAGAATCAGAGTTTGTTTAGTATAAATCGGACCTTTATTTGAGAATTTGGGAATTTTGTTATTCTTTAGTGATTTCATCAATTTGAGGTTTAATTCATAGTTATTGATGTTATTTTGATGATTGATCGCACAAGCAAGTCTGTATGATATTTTAAGACTTGTGTGCATGTTTGATTTGGAGCCCTGAGGGCTCGAGTGAGTTTCGGATAGGCCACAGAGTGAAATTGGACTTAAGAAAACTGCTTGTGTGTTGCAGGTCTGCAGGCTTCGCTATTGCGACTAACCATCACATTTGCGATGTCTGGGCAAGGGAGTGACCTTCGCATTTGTGAAGCTTCACTCGCAAAAACAACTCCAACAGTATTTGCATTTGCGAACGGTCGTTCATGTCACACCTCTTTTTTCAATTACACCCGCAGAAGGGTATAAAGGAGTTTTTCCATTTAAAGGACAATCGGAACGGGATTTAATTATTGATTACTCAGAGTCTTCACTTGAGAGATTAATGGTGTCCCAAGTCACCGGTTGTATCCCGAACCGAGGAAACATATGACTCTGTTAACAGTCTGCGAACCAGAAATCCGAGTAAGGAATTCTGTTAACCCGGGAGAAGGTGTTAGGCATTCCCGAGTTCCGTGGTTTTAGCACGGTCGCTTAACTGTTGCATTTGATTTTATCTGATTTTAATACCTGCTAGCTTAGGTGCCTTTTATTCGTAAACCGCTTTTTATCATTATTTATTTTAAAAGAATTGCGACGTCGTGAAAACGCGTTTTGAACCACGTCACAATCAATGCACCTGTGGTTGTCAACATATTTCGACTTCGTCGAGATTTGGATTTGGATCGCATCAATGCGCACCCGAGTTTAAGAAGGTTATTTAATTAAAATCGCACCTAAAGATTCTAACGTAATATTATTTTGGGGAAGTCCGTGAAGTTTGCTAAATGGCCCTCCCAAATTCTAAGGATAAACATGATTAATTAAACGAGGGCCATGCATGTTGAGGTTTTATTTGGCATGGCGCGCCTCAATTATTCTATGACCCTTAGGCTTAATTACGAAGGCCATGTAAATTAGGAGATTGGGTTCGGGGACAAAGAAGAAATCTAAACTAGGCTGATTCAGATGAGAGGCCTCGGAACGCCAATGGGCCAACGACACCGGCCCAACTGTGGGATTTACGGCAACTGCTTGAAACAAATTAGCTATTCATGAGAACCCCCTAAGGCCGATCAAGTGCTGATTATTTTTATAATCTAAGACAGACAGGAAATGCATTCCTTGATACCAAATCCTATTCTATAGCAGAGATGCCATACATGATGTTACAAAACTCATATACAGTTTGTGTCACCATTTCAAGCTATAATAGCATTTAAAACCTTTAACCAAAACAACAACGTGACTTCAAAATTGAAAGTTCCAATGTAGATTCAAAGTTAGAAACGCAAAAGCCACTCAACTAAGCTTAACATGATCACCATTTGAAAGCTTAAAAGCAATCCATTCCTACACCTGAGTTCGAACGGTATTAAAACACCCAGTATTCTGAAATTATACAATAGATCTAAGCAACGAAATCAACCTAAGCCCTTAGCATGCACTAGCACTCGATTCAAACCAAAAACAGAAATATACAGAACTGAAGCACTTAATCATGTATACTAAAAGTATTAACCATCAAACTTGAGATAATTAATTGAATTTCAACTTGAATTTCCAACAGCTTCGTGCAAGCCAATCAATATTCAATTTCATGTCAGGTTTGAGTATTATACCTGGAGATTTGAAGAATAATGAAGGAGAAGAGTGAGTCAGCAGCAGTCCAAACAACAGTAGAGCAAGAGATGATCAAACAGCAACAATACACAGCCCAGGAATGGATTCAGAAATCCAGAAATATTCAACAATCAGATAGAAACTAACAAATCAACCCAAAGACCACTTGAAATGCACTCAAATAAGCTCGAAATGCCCCAGAATACTTCAGCAAATCCAAAACTCATCCAAAACCAGTTCAAACAGACCCAAAATTGCTCGAAATTAAACAGGAGAACATTTGAAGTTTCAAAATCCAAGTATTGAACTAGAAGAATGGGGATCAACAACTAAAAGTCAAAATTAACCTGAATTGTCTAATGGAACAGTACTTTTTTGGATTTTTGAAGGTTTTCTATTGTTTTTTTTTCTTTTTTCTTTTGAAGAAAGCTAAGCTAAAAGGGGTTTTGGGATCTGAAATTCTGTGAGGCTAGAGGAGTATTTTTTTTGGGGGGGGGGGAATTTCAGAGATCCCAAAAAAACTCTTTTCTGAAAGCATTGAACATGCCCTTTTATAGGCACAAATGGGGTTCTATCAGATTTTAGACTTTACAAATTAGCCCTTCCTTATTTTCGGTTTAGTCCCTTTATTTTTGACTTGCTCAATAAGTAAATACCTCTATTGTGTTAACACCTACACTAAAGTACCCTTCTAGAAGGCCCTAGGAGTCTCTTCTACCTCCACAATACCTATACTACCCTTACCCCTACTTTGAAATTACTATTCTTATCAGAATTACCCTTTTTCCATGCCTAAACTACCCCTGAAAGCTTCTCCAAGTTACTGATTCTACCTATATCCTCAACAGTTGTAACCAATCTCCTAAATTAATTCAAAACTAACTAGGACTGATTAATTAGAACTCAAAAATTACCCAATTGAACTAACCAATCCCAATTATTCAATCACCCAAACCCAAACAACTTAGAAAAACCAGGAGAACAGGATCAATCAACATTAAATGAAATTAAACTAACTTTTAAAAACTATTAATTCCTAAAATTATTTTAAAAACTATTCCAGGACGAATTCGTAATTAAACAATTAAAAGTGCAAAAATGGACCCTTTTTGTTTTTTTCCATATATTCTATTATAAAACAAATTAATCGCTAATTAATACCAACATATGAAATTAGATCCTAAATGCAAATGCATATTTTGTATTTTATATGAATTGACCAGGCATAAATAAAATGCAAAAACTATTAGAAAATGACGCCAAACTGCACAAAAATTGTAAAAATAAAGAAAAAGAATCATTTCGTTTGAATTTTGGGAATAATTTGCTTAAGGCAAAATCACGTGCTCACAGCTGCCCCTCTTTGCCCGGAAACACGAAGAGTTTTCGTGCAAAGATAAGTGAGCAAATATGAGCGGTTTTTGCCCGTTCAAGTATTCCGTTGTGAAGCATTTTGAAAAGTTTTGACCGCACCCTGCTTCAGAGGTTGCCTACATATCCTGGGCTAAACAGGAATCAGGTCAGTGTAGTTCGGGAGTGTCCGGGAGCTGTGATTTCACTGCGATTTCTGCTACTGCTACTGCTCGCTAACCTTCCTTATTACACTGTGGCAAGATAAAAGAAGCTAAACTAAACTATGAACTACGAATTTCAAAAAAAAAAAGTCCTATCTAAAGTCTTCAAACTTGCATCTTGCACTTCCTTGTTGCCATGTTGTCTTGTTGTGAAATTCACTATTACTACTTCAAATCGTGAACTGAGATGTTATTCTTTCTCTCCAAACTGCTGAACTTGAATAAACTTGAACCTGAATGTATTCCTCGGTTATCCAGGCGGGCTCCTGACTGTTGACCTTGAAATTGAAAGTATTCCTCTACTATCCAGGCGGGCTCCTGACTTCATGAATTGAATGTATTGCTTTGTTCTCCAGGTGGGATCTTGACTTCAAAATAGACAAAAGAAGTTGATTGAAAACTAAAATTTGGATTGTATCACCTCTGTTCCTCAGGCGGGCTCCTGATTGCTTAAAATTTGAATTGTATGTCTCTGTTCTCCAGGCGGACTCCTGACTTCTGAATTTTGAAATTGAATGTCTCTATTATCTAGGCGGACCCCTGATTGCTAAAATTTGAGATGCATGTCTCTGTTATCCAGGCGGACTCCTGACTTCTGAATTTGAATTATGTACCTCTGTTCTACAGGCGGGTTCCTGACTTCAAAATGAACAAAGAAATTGATTGAAAACTAAAATTTGAATTGCGTCACCTCTGTTTTTCAGGTGGGCTCCTAATTGCTAAAGATTTGAATTGTATGTCTCTATTCTCCAGGCGGACCCCTGATTGCCGAAATTTGAAATGCATGTCTCTGTTGTCCAGGCGGACTCCTGACTTTTAAAATTTAAATTGTATGTCTCCGTTCTTCAGGCGGACTCCTGACACCAAACTTAAAAAGTATGTCTCTGTTCTCCAGGCGGACTCCTGACTTTTAAAATTTAAACTGTATGTCTCCGTTCTTCAGGCGGACTCCTGACACCAAACTTAAAAAATATGTCTCTGTTCTCCAGGCGGACTCCTGACTTTTAAAATTTAAACTGTATGTCTCCGTTCTTCAGGCGGACTCCTGACACCAAACTTAAAAAGTATGTCCCTGTTCTCCAGGCGGACTCCTGACTTCAACAAAATAATCAACCAACGAAAATTTTTCTGCCCCAGTTTGGAAGCTGGGTGTATGGGCGAGTGTTAAACTGAATCATATTATCACATATTACTAAGAATTGAAAGCTAAATCCTATTATCCAGGGAGGTTCTGACAACTACATCATGTTATCTACAAGGGTTTAAACTACATCCCTTTATCCAGGAAGATCCTGTCAACTCCAAACAATTATGAACCTAAGGTGTTACTTCTCACTATACCATGTTATCTTATCCGGGTATTTGAATTATGTACTATTATCCAGGAAGGTCCTAACAGCTTGCATTTTATCCTAAACATGCAAACTTTGCAACCAAATTATATTCCCCTACTCTATTCATGATTATCTTGTATTTAATCAAACCGCACTTTGTGGTCAAACCTGATTACTGCTTGCTTTCCCTTTTATGGAGAATTCCTCCTGAACCACCAACTTTCTGCCCCTGTTCCAATCAAAGAAAATTCTGTTATTTTAAGATGGTGGTTAGTTGATGGCATTCTTGCTGAAAAATCCTTCCCCTGCATTGCTTTGTGTTGACTGACTTCCACGCACTGACCCTGAACCGTTTGATTTTCTGACCAACTTTTAAATTCCCCAACCTCTGGTGACCTAAATGTTTTACACCCGTGCTGTTATTTCACTTTTCTAACCCTTTTGTTTGAACCTTTGCATTTCTCGCGACATTTCCCAATCATTCTACCGATGAAATTTCCGTTAATTCCCTGTATTATGCTTGTCATCATGTTGTTTTTGACATGTTCTGACCACGTTGTGCTTTTACGATCTCGGAAGCTGGTAATGAGCCTTGAAATCCTTTCCCACTTGCTTTTGAACATAACTGACATTAGAACATTTAGACAAACAGAACCCCCAATAGAAAATGAAATGCAATGGTTTTACGGGTTAGAGATTAGAAGAATCCAAAACCGGATGACTACTAAAAATGAAGTAAAGAAAATAAACTTATCTGACCGGAAAAGCTGGCACCAATGGTCATGACATGCATTTCGGACTAATCGGCCCAACCGATCCAACTAAACAACTCTCAATTTCCCAGAACTTCCATTACTTGTTTGATTTACCCAGACCTTAACCTTGTTTTCCTGCGGTATCACAAAACGGTTTCCATCAACAGACCTTTCTCAGTTTGCCATTTCTCATCTCACCTTCGCCTCGAGGTGCCTGTGAAGGTTTTCACCAACAAGACTCTCTCATTTATTTTTCTCTCAGCTCTCGTCGCCTTACGGTGCCCGTGAGGGTTTTCACCCATAAGACTCTCTCATTTCTATCTTTTGTTCTTCTTGCTTGAACCAGAGTGTTGCCCCTATCGTGAGTTATTCCTACCTGTTCAACTTGGCACTTGTCAAAACTGATCAGAAGGTCTTTCTTTGGACCGTAATGTAGGATTTTGGATTGGGTTAGAAAGAAAGGTATAAAAGGCTCAAAACAATTCAAATGGGTTCAAATTACATCTTTCGGAATCCAACTGTTCACAACAATCACAACTTCTCCCCCAATTTCTTGCTTGGGGATTTTTGGATTTTTATTTTGGTATGACTGAACCTCGGAGTAAGGCTGCCTACGTACCCTTTCGGGATCAAGTCAAACGTAGTTCACTATATCATAATTACCTTTGTTGTTGTGTGTTTTTTTTCTTTCCTTTTCTTTCTTTTCTTCTTTTTTTCTTTCTTTTCCCCTCTTTTTCTCCTTTACTTTTCTTCTTTTTCTTTTCTTCTCTTTCTTTTTCCTTCAATTTTCATTCTTCTTTTTTTCTTCTTCTTTTTCCCTTCTTCTTTCTTTTTTCCTTTTCTTTTCTTTTTCCTTTGCTTTTCTTTTCTTTCGTTTATGTTCGGCACCTGTGTTCCTTGATATTATCATTGATTCCGAAAGAGGGGTATGAAAAATAAGTAAGGCTCGAAGGGGATGACAAGGGATAAAAGTGTTTGGATAGCAAGACAAAACGCCTTCGTCATTTCAATCTTTAAGATATGCCAAATACAAACAGATACATTCAAAAATAAAGAAATCATACATAATATCTCTTGACTGCATCGGAATTGATGGCCATTTCTATACATTTTCCTTCTACATCTGTCAAATACAATGCCCCGTTAGACAACACTCTAGTTACTACAAATGGTCCCTGCCAGTTTGGGGCAAATTTTCCTTTTGCTTCAGCCCAATGAGGCAAAATCCACCTCAGTACTAACTGTACGACTTTGAATTTCCTTGGACGCACTTTCTTGTTGTATGCTCTTGCCATTCTTCATTGGTACAGTTGACCATGACACACTGATGCTAATCTCTTCTCGTCAATCAAACTCAACTGCTCAAGACGGCTTTTCACCCATTCATCATCATCAATCTCAGCCTCCACAACGATTCGCAGAGACGGGATTTCCACCTCTGCAGGTATTACTGCCTCGGTGCCATACACCAATGAATAAGAAGTCGCCCCCACCGAGGTACGAACAGTGGTGCGGTACCCTAACAATGCAAAAGGTAACTTTTCATGCCACTGTCTAGACCCTTCAACCATCTTTCGGAGTATTTTCTTTATATTCTTATTGGCTGCTTCAACCGCACCATTTGCCTTGGGACGGTATGGAGTAGAATACCTATGGGTAATCTTAAACTGCTCACATGTCTCCTTCATCAAATGACTATTAAGATTAGCCCCATTATCCGTGATGATTACCTTCGGAATCCCAAACTGACAGATGATATTTGAATGCACAAAGTCGACCACAGCTTTCTTAGTCACAGACTTGAACGTCTTAGCTTCCACCCATTTGGTAAAATAATCTATAGCTACCAGAATAAACCTGTGCCTATTTGACGCTGCTGGATCAATTGGCCGAATAATATCCATGCCCCATGAAACAAAAGGCCATGGTGCTTACATCGTATGTAGTTTTGATGGTAGAGAATGAATCAAATCTCCATGCACTTGTCACTGATGACATTTACGCACAAAACTGATACAATCTCGCTCCATAGTGAGCCAATAATAACCTGCTCGGAGAATCTTTTTTGCTAGAACGTACCCACTCATATGCGGTCCACAAACTCCGGAATGTACCTCAGTCATAATAGATGTGGCCTGTCTTGCGTCCATGCATCTCAACAACTTGAGGTCTGGAGTTCTTTTGTACAACACTCATCCACTAAAGAAAAACCCGCTTGCCAATCGCCGAATCATTCTTTTCTGATCACCGGTGGCCTGTACCGGATATACTCCCGTCCTGATGTATTCTTTGATATCATGGAACCACGGCTCGCCGTCGATTTCCTCTTCTATCATATTACAGTAAGCATGCTGATCACGGAACTGAATCTGCAACGGATCAACATAAGCCTTGTCTGGATGATGCAACATTGACGCCAAAGTAGCCAAAGCGTCGGTAACCTCATTATGAATCCTTGGAATGTGCCTGAATTTTATAGCCTAAAACCGCTGACAAAGCTCATGCAGACATTGCCGGTACGGTATAAGCTTTAAATCCCGTGTTTCCCATTCTCCTTGAATTTGGTATATTAGTAGGTCCGATTCAGCCATGACCAAGACTTCCCGTACACCCATATCTACAGCTAATCTCAATCCCAATATACACGCCTCATATTCTGCCATGTTGTTCGTACAGTAGAAACAAAGCCGAGCTGTAACAGGGTAATGCTAACCTATTTCAGAAATAAGTACCGCTCCTATTCCAACGCCTTTCATATTTGCATCCCCATCAAAGAAAAGTTTCCATCCCGGCTTCTCAGCTTGTTCCAATTCATCAATGTGCATCACCTCCTCATCAGGGAAATAAATTTTCAAAGGTTCGTAATCTTCATCGACGGGGTTCTCAGCCAAGTGATCGGCTAATGCCTGTGCTTTCATCGCAGTTCGTGTCATATAGATAATGTCAAACTCCGTAAGAAGGATCTGCCACTTTGCAAGCCTCCCTGTGGGCATAGGCTTCTGAAAAATATACTTCAGTGGGTCCAAGCGAGATATGAGGTAAGTGTTGTAGGATGATAAATAATGTTTCAACTTCTGTGCTACCCAAGTTAGGCCGCAACATGTCCTCTCCAAATGAGTATACTTAACCTCGTAAGATGTGAACTTCTTGATGAGATAGTAGATAGCCTGCTCCTTTCTACCTGTAACATCATGCTGCCCCAGTACACAGCCGAATGAATTATCCAAAACCGTCAGATATAGAATCAAAGGCCTCCTTGGTTCTGGCGGGACCAACACGGGTGGGTTCGATAAATACCCCTTTATCTTATCAAAAGCCTCCTGACATTCATCAGTCCATTTGACTGCAGCATCTTTCTTTAAAAATTTGAAAATCGGCTCACAAATTGTCGTGAGCTGAGCAATGAACCTACTGATATAGTTCAATCTTCCTAACAAACTCATCACCTCAGTTTTGTTTCTTGGAGGTGGCAATTCCTGAATAGCTTTGATCTTCGACGGGTCTAATTCAATACCCCGCCGGCTGACTATAAACCCCAACAACTTCCCAGATGGCACCCCGAAAGCACACTTTGCAGGATTGAGCTTAAGATTGTACCTGCGAAGCCTTTGAAAGAACTTTCTCAAATCTCTGACATGGTCGGATTGCTGTCTAGACTTCACGATCACATCATCCACGTATACCTCGATTTCCTTATGTATCATATCATGGAAGATGGTTGTCATGGCCCTCATATAAGTTGCCCCAGCATTTTTCAAACCAAACGGCATGACCCGATAACAATACGTTCCCCACGGCGTGATGAATGCCATCTTTTCTGCATCTTCCTCGTCCATTAGAATTTGATGATAACTCGCGTAACAATCCACAAAAGAGCCAATATCATGTTTGGCACAATTGTCAATCAGTATATTGATGTTGGGCAGTGGGAAATTGTCTTTTGGACTCGCCTTGTTAAGATCTCGATAATCGACACACACCCTGGTCTTGCCATCTTTCTTCGGCACAGGCACAACATTAGCTAACCAAGTGGGATACCGTGTAACCCGAATGACCTTTGCATCAAATTGCTTGGTAATTTCTTCTTTGATCTTCACACTTATGTCCGTTTTGAACTTTCTCAACTTCTGCTTGACAGGAAGGAGTGCCGGATCAGTGGGCAATTTGTGAACCACAAAATTAGTGCTTAGACCCGGCATATCATCATATGACCATGCAAAAACATCTTTGTACTCATGCAATACTTCAATTATCTCCTCTTTGAGTTGTGGCTCCAGATGAACCCTTACTTTAGTTTCCCGCACATTGTCTTGGTCCCCTAGATTAACTGCTTCTGTGTCATTTAGGTTAGGTTTGGGTTTTTCTTCAAAGTGACTTAATTTTTTACTAATTTCCTCATAAGCCTCATCGTCATTACAATCCACCCCATCATCACACTCAATTTCTTGTATTATTATTTCTGAGCTAGATTGGCTTTTAAAACTGGGCCGAAGATTCCTCATGCATGTCATATCATTGATATCAGCATAAAAAGAACTGTACAAAAAGAAAAGAGAAAATGGAAACAAAATTAGGAATAAAGAAAGAAGAAAAGTGCATTTCATTGAATGTAAAGATAACAGGGTTTTAACTCATCCAAACGGACGGAACATAGCAACTGAATTACAAACCCTGGAATAATCCAGGTGACAAAAGGAAAACAAAACCCACTACCACGACTCCCTCCGAATTAGAAGAGGAGTAGCTTCCCAATTGTTGACGTTAGCATGCGGTCCGATGTATTGTATATCTGCTCCGCTTGACCCTTCCCTGGCCTCAACCATGTTCACTTTAGTAAATACCCTTTCGAACACCTTATCCAAGTTCCCCTCTACACCAATCAGTGGACCCAACACCTTTGCCAATGACTGCTTCTTGCCACCCGGCCTGACGAAAGACCTGGACAAGCGTGGAATCAGTTTAGGAAGAACCCAAGCTTTCTTTTTCAATTTACGAGCCCTTCTAACATCTGCCGCTGTTGGTTTGAACCCTAGTCCGAAGGTGTCCAGATTTTTGGGCAGAGAAACAGGTTAAACAATGCCCTGAAGCTCAGCCCCCAGACCTTTTCCTGGCACGAACCCATTACTCAGCATTTCTGATACTACCATGACAGTCGCAGCTACCACCCTGGGACATGATAAACCCATGGTCCCTTATCATCTTTAGTTTCTATAAAGGTCACAATGGCATCATTCATGGCGCATGTGGGATCTTCCCCATATAACACGATTTCTTGTCTGTCCCACTCGAACTTGACCATTTGGTGCAGTGTGGAAGGCACTGCTTTGGCCGCGTGGATCTATGGTCGACCCAACAAAAGATTGTAGGACACTGCAACATCCAACACCTGAAATTCCATAGTGAACTCGACTGGGCCAATAGTCAATTCGAGTATAATATCCCCCACTGTGTTTGTTCCCCCTCCGTCGAACCCTCGAACACAAATACATTTTTTGCAGATTCTATCATCATCAACCTAATTTGTTCAATGTGGACAACGTACAAATATTAGCACTTGACCCGTTATCGATCAACGCCCGAGTAACCATTGAATCTTCACACTTGACCGTCAAGTAGAGAGCTTTATTGTGTTCTGTGCCTTCCACAGGCAATTCATTCATCAGAAAATGTTACCCTGTTTACCTCAAAGATTTTGTTGGCAATTGTCTCCAGATGGTTCACTGAAATTTTGTCGGGCACATGAGCTTCATTCAATATCTTCATCAAAGCTCAGCAATGCTCGTCAGAATGGATCAATAATGACAACAACGAGATTTGGGCCGGTGTTTTTCTCAATTGTTCAACAATGGAATAATCTTGCACTTTCATCTTTTTCAGAAATTCTTCTGTCTCTTCTTCTGTCACAGCCTTTTTGACTAACACTGGATTATCCTTAGCGCCCCTAGCCCTTCTCAACTCTTCGGGCACAAAACAACGTCCCGACCGAGTTAATCCTTGTGCTTCACAACTCTCTTCCTCAATTTCCTTTCCTTTGTATGTCAACACTACCTAGTCATATTTCCATGGTACGACTTTGCTATCAACCACGGGTAATTGGACTACCAGCTTTATGACAACTGGTTCTATGTAGGCCCCTTTCACAACAACCACGGGTGCAGATGATGACCCCGGTACTACTAACTTGACTGGCTCTGGCTTTTTTGCAGCAACAAATGGTCTTTTTCCCATTACTAACACTGGCTTATCTTTTATTGCTTTTAGCTGAACCGCTGGCCTTGCGCTAACTGTCTTTTCTTTGACCTTGGCTTCCGTAGAATGTATCACCATGACCGTCTGCGAGGGTTTTTAGGCTCTGTCCCCTTATGTATCAGTTCGATCATATTGGCTTCATAACACGCTGGTAACAGGTTTTGATTGATGTTTGGAGCTTGTGGAGCCTGTACTTCAATACGGCGATTATCAATGAGTTCTTGTACCGCATTTTTCAATTTCCAACATTTTTCAGTATCGTGCCCCGGCATCCCTGAGCAATACTCGCAGCTAACAGAATGGTCCAGGTTTCTGGGAAGGGGGTTTGGTGCTTTGGACTCAATTGGGGTCAACATTCCCAACTGTTTCAATCTATGAAAGAGAGTGGTGTAAGATTCTCCTAACAGAGTAAATGTTTTTCTGTTTGGGGCCTTCTCACTTCTAAAAGCTTGGTTTGGGCAGAAGCCGGTTCCTGGTCTGTTTGCCCTGGGGGGTGGATAGGTGTTTTGTGGGGATGGATGTGTGTTTTGGGGAGTCGGTGCACGCCATTGCGAGTGCACCGGAGGCTGAGTGTATATCTGGGCATGGTGGATAGAAAAGTGTGGTTCTGGTGGTGGATAGTAGTGTTGCGGTGGGCCATATGGGGTATATTGGTAATTTGGGTGGTGGGGTCTGGGTTGGTTGTAGTAGGGTGGAGGGTTATTGGGCTTGGACCAAGTACTAGTTTCAACCGTAGCAACTTCTTCCTTCTTCTTCTTTCCAAGCACACCACCAGTACCGCTTTGGATGGCCTGGGTGGTTGCTTTCAATGCTGAGTAGCTCAAGATCTTGTTAGACTTCAATCCTTCTTCAATCATGGCTCCCATCTTTACCACTTCATTAAACGACTTTCCGACAGATGTCACTAGATGACCAAAATAGGTAGGCTCCAATGTTTGCAAGAAGTAATCTACCATCTCACTCTCCCTCATCGGAGGATCAACCCTTGCTGCTTGTTCCCTCCAGCGGAAACCAAACTCTCTAAAACTTTCCCCGGGCTTCTTTTCCAGCTTCAACAATGATAGACGATCGGGGACTATCTCAAGGTTATACTGAAAATGGCCAATGAATGCTTGTGCCAAATCATCCCATGTATACCATCGGCCGGGGTCCTGTCTCGTGTACCATTCCAGCGCGGACCCGCTCAAACTTTGACCGAAATAGGCTATCAACAATTCATCCTTCCCCCAGCACCTCTCATCTTGCTACAAAAGCCACGCAGATGGGCTACTGGGTCACCGTGCCCCTCATACAAGTCAAACTTCGGCATTTTAAACCCCGCAGGCAACTGAACATCAGGGAAAGGGCACAAATCTTTGTATGCAACGCTAACTTGGTTTCCCAAACCATGCATGTTCCAGAAGGATTGCTCCAGGCTTTTGACTTTACGAATAACTTCCTCCTGTTATGCATTCTTAACCGGTTTCTCAACTTCTCCTGGGATTTCAAAATGGGGAGAATAGGTATATGGCTCAGGCACTTTGAAAGTGGGTTCGAGAGGGTAATATTGGGTGTCGTGAGCTTGGAATAGCGGCTCACTGGACGATCTATGTAATGGGGCTGGGGGAGGTGCCACAAAGACTGGAACCATGGGTGGTGGAGGGTTCTGTTTGGGGGATGGAGCTGGAGGGGCATATGAAGTAGTACCATAGCCCTGGGTGTAATAGGGGAGAGTTGAAGATGTGTGGGGAGTGGTGGGCTCCTGATCCTGAGCCAGAGGTGGTATGTAAGATGGATTAGCGGGGTATAGCGATGCTGGGTGTCCCTGAGCCCATGCCCGATGCATTTCGGCCATTTGCGCTTTTAGTTTCCTCATATCTTCTTTCATAGCACCCACATTTGTTACCTCAACTTCATTTGAAGGGTCTACGATGCTGATTTCCGAGTCTTGTCCTGTCACGTTTGTGAGCACGTGATTTTTGCTTCGCACGACAATCGCTCCAAAAGAAATAAAAATAATAATAATTGGCCCTGCTATACAATTTTCGGATTTTCTGTGCGGCACTTTGTTGATTTATTTGTGACTTTTGCCCATTTTTATTTTTTTTCTTATTTATTTATTTATTTAAAACAAAATACAAAATGCGTGTCATGCATAATCTGAACCGTAACGTGGTTGTTTAAATAGAAAGGCATAAAACGGGCATCTTTGTCCGTGATTTTGTTTTGTTTGATTTTACTTGCTTTGAAATATTTTTAGTGTGTGTGCAAATAATTGTAGTGAGTGTATATTTAATTTTTATTTTTGATGTTTTGCTTAGTTTTGTTTTTAAAATAAATAAGGAAAAGAAATAAAAATAATAATAATAATAAAAATAATAATAATAATAAAAGAAAGAAAAGAAAAGACCCCTTCCGGACTTGGGCCAATTTGTTAAAATTGGCCCAACAAACTCAGCCCAAAACCCAGGCCTGCCCGATCCAGACCACCTGATACCCAGGGTGTCCAAACGACGCCGTTTTAATCCAATGTGATCTGGGCCGTTGATCTCAGATTGATCAACGGACAAGATCACATTTCCATAACCCACTAATGGCCCCGACCCGTTTACACCCGGACCAACCCAAACCCTTTACCCTCGAAACGACACCGTTCCACTTAAGCCATCAGATCCAGACCGTAGATCTTGATTGATCTAACAGTTGAGATCCACCTACCCACTAACTATATAAGCCCGTAATCTTACCCTGCCCCCTTATCCGAACCCCAGCCTTCGTCTCCACAAACCCTTCCCCTCAAACCCTAGCCGCCCCTGCACACCTTCACCAGAAACCCGGCGGCATGAACGCCGGTGACCTCCACCTGAACACCATAGAACCCCCATGCCTTCCTGAACCCAAATCTACCAACCACACACTTCGAATCCTATCCCACCTTCTCGAATATTCATTTGAAGATTCGAGTCGGAACCTAATCTACACCGATCTGCCTTAAATTCATACCAGACACTCCCTAGCCCCCCCTCGTGACCAAACCATACTTGGTTTGGTCCGAATCTGATCAGGGAAGCATGAATCACAGATCTGAGTTTTGGAAATTTTGTGTTCCTCCGTCACTGGTCGACTTTGTTCAAACCGAAGGATTAAGGTCTAATGGACCTTAATCGAAGTGTTTCTAATCTGAGAAACACTTCGATTAAAGTCCGTTCAGCCTTAAGAAAGGTCTGTCCAAATTCGAGTTCAAACTTTTGATTTTTCGAGTTTTAAGGTGAGTTTGCTTTCTTTCCTTTACTGGTTTTAGTCCGTGTGATTTGTTTTAAAAGTCTGTTCATATTTGTTTTAATTTTATCAACTTTTGTTTGTCCACTTTACCTGAACCTCTGTGTTTGTCTGAATCCCCCTTCCTATTCTGATAAAGCATATGTATCTGTTGTGCAATTAGTTTGAATTTCAAACTGTACTGATTAACTGATTCCTCAAAGCACAGTTCTGTTTAATCAGTATAAGTCGAGTCATGTGTCCTATACTTTTGAATGTCTGATTTTTGCCTACGATTGTGTATGTTAATGCTAATATAGTCGAGTCGACATGTGTCGTCAATTAGTTTCAACTGTCTGAACAAAGTAAATCAATTTGCTTCTGTTGAACATTTGCTTGAATCAATTAAGAACCAAGTTCAGTTACTTATAGTTGTTAATATGATTCCAGAAACCTAATGTTTAGGCTGTAATGGTAATCTGAACTGGAGGGCATGTGCACAACATGGGCATAAAGGCCCTTTTTGAATTAAATAGTTTGACAGCATGTGCTGTCAGACTATATCCTGCTGCCCATGCTTGCTTTTAGTTAATAAAATGGGAAGGATAAGTCTGCCAGGGAAGGTTGATGGGGTTTAATACTTAATTAGCTAAAGTTGGAATCTAAAAAAAAGGCACATGGGAGGGGTACTGTGATATTCTAAACAGGCTGTTAAAAGGGGGTAGTATTAAGGTTTATAAATAGAGGGGAAAGATATACACAAAGGGGGATGAAAAAAAAACACACAGATACACAGAAAAGGAAAAAAGAGGAAAGGATACAACCTGATAAAAAAGTTTGAGAGAAAACAAAAACACATACACTGTGAGGATAGAAGAGAAAAGGGAGAGCTGATAGAGATACACAGACAGAGCATACAGAGATAGGGAGAGATACTGAGAGGGAACATCTGAGAGCTCAAATTTTGGAAACAGAAAACTGGAAAAGAATTTTTTGTCTGACAACTCAGACAGACAAAAAAACTAGAAGTTGCTTCCTTCTTTTGTTTTGATTTCACTAAATCTGGACCTGTTTTGTGCAACACTGATTTCTCCTAACTGAGTCTGCTTGGTTGTTGTTTGTTCTACTCGAGAGTTTGGTTTAGTTGGGGTTTTGATATCAGTCCAATTGTTTTGTGAGTTGTGGCTGCTACTCTTCTGTTTCTTGTTGCTGCTGCTATTCTGCCCTGCTGCTACTGTTGTTGCTGTGATTGCTGCTGCAGTTTGTTGTCATTGTACTCTGCTGACTGCCCTCTTCTTCAATTGTCAAATATTTCCAGGTACACAACCTCTGAAACCTTGTATTGTTGAAAGTTTGAAGTTGAAGCAGAAATAAAGAAACGAACAGCTGTTTATGTTATAACATTGGTGTTAAAAAATAGTTTGAATGTTAGTTGGGTCGGTGTTTGTTTAGCTGCAAACTGCAAACATTCTGTATAAACTAAATATACATTCTGTTTGAGATGAACTATTAGATAGCATTATTTAATAGTAATGGCAGTATGACATAGACAGTATGTTTGACTTAGTATACATTCAGTTTAGTATAACATTCTGTTTGATTTAGTTATGATAGTATAACATAGAGTCATGGCAAGCACTTGTATGTATTTTGCCCCGACCACTGAATTGACAAATCTGTGGTACTAGGTCTGGGATAAATGTATTCCAAACAAACTCTCATGCAGTCACATTAAGAGTCTGGCCATGAATGCCAGCTCTCCTTGTCAGATTAATTGTTCGATATAGGTTCGATATCGGGTCTCGGCATAGATTCCTTGTTTCGAAATGATGCGATGACTGTTGAAGAAAACCAATAGTTGTGTAGAATTCAATTAGTAGTAATCTTCTTAATAAACAGCCAATCTCGTTTATCAAGTTCAAATAGGTTAGAGTTTAAAAATAAAACTTGGAGGTCGTTAAATATAACTCAGTATACGTTGTTAATTGCTTGCAATCTCACTTAGCAAATTAATAAGCGTATTCATTCGATGAAGACAAAGCATGAGGTGACTCTCGCCTCATAAATAATCAATCAGGTAATCAAACAAATTTAGGTTCGGCAAACATAATAAAGATTCAGTCTGTATTTGTTCAAACAAGTAAGTTCGGTATCATCTTTCTTTTTTTAGAGACAAACATAGTAGAAATGTAGTCACTGTAGGATACCTTTCTAAAATAAAGAGACGAGCCTCGCCAAATAAAAATGCAAATTGCGGGGCCCTCGATAAATAACCATAATAAATATTTTAGAATTCAGGCTAGGCCGTTTAGTGAATCTCACGGCCTTCCACTAAATAATAACGCGCTAGACTCTTCAGGCACGGTTTAAGTAAATTATATTCTTAAATTCGGGTGCACATTGATGTGACCAAAATTCAAATATCAACGAAGTCGAAATGTGTTAACAACTACGGGTGCATTGATTGTGACGTGGTTCGAGATGCGTTTTCACGACGTTGCAATTCTATAAAAATAAATGATAATAATAAAAGCGGTTTTAAACTTAATAAAAGCACATATGATGTATTTGAATCAGATATTTAGCCATTATAACAATTTAAGCGACCGTGCTAGAACCACGGGATTCGAGGGTGCCTAACACCTTCCCTCGGGTCAACAGAATTCCTTACTTAGAATTTCTGGTTCGCAGACTTCATTTGGAAAAGTCAAAAATTTCCTCGATTTGGGATTCAAGATAAACCGGTGACTTGGGACACCAAAAGCCAAACCTTTCCCAAGTGGCGACTCTGAATTAAATAAATAATCCCATTTCGAATATTGTCACTTAAATTGGAAAAACTCCCCTCGCGCATTTTTAACCCTTCGGGGCCGGGCGTGCAAAAAGGAGGTGTGACAGCTCTGGCGACTCTGCTGGGGAACGAATCCAGAATCTCTGGTTCAGGGTTCAAGAATTCGAGCTTAAAATAATTGTTATATTTGGCTTTATTATCTGATCTTTATTACATGTTTTTGCGTAACGTGCTAAATGTTGTCTTTTACCGCTTTGATATTATCTGAACTGTATATAAACTGTGCCGAAACCTTTCTCTTCTTACTTCCGGGGAGAAGCTCGCTGGTCGAGACTCCCTATTCTGTTAGTGTCAATACCTAAAATAAGAAAGAGGTCGGACAAGTTACAAAGTCGGACGATCTCGCGGGTCCCCGGTACGTAGCCCCCTCCTCGACTCGAGTTGTCCGCACGGGTACACAGTCTAGAACAAATACCCAGGTTACGAACCTAGAATAACTTGACTTCATGCCGGATCCCTAGTAGGAACGCTTATTTGCATCATGTTGCATTTAACTTAGGGGACTCAACACAGGGGTTGGGTCCGTCTAGGACAGGCAACCTGAAACGAAAAAGACCACCCTGCTGCATCCTATTTGTTTTGTGCATTTATTTGCTTCGGTTCCGCATGCTGACCGGTTTCTAAAAAAAAGGGGGGAAAGATAGCAGCATAGGGAGATAATTACTTATTTTGGAAAAATAAAACCAATGTTCAAGTATTGTCAAAACCTCGACGGAATTTTTCTAAAAAAAAAGAATAAAAACAAAATTTGTCTTCTTAGTTTGAATTATTTAAAAGGGTATATAAAAAAAAATTCTTTCATATCCAAAATAAAAAAAAAGAGAAGGTATTTATTTAAAAGTAAAAAAAAATGGAAAATTCATAATTCAAAAAATGTGTTGTTTCTTTTGTAATACCCCTCTTATAAATTCAGACTAATAGTCCAAATATTGCCTAAAAAAAATAATAATAATAATAAATATTTTCTTTAGTCTTTATTTCTTTCCAAAAAAAATAATATAAAAACGTATTCTTGATTTCTAGGTTTATTTGATTCTTCTATTTACGGTACGCCCGAACTACGCCGGTTTGATTCTCACCGGATGTGAGATACGTAGGCAACCCTCGTCGGGTTCAACCCCCATTTTTTGCTAAAATAGCCAAAATCAAAAAAAAAAAAAAGAGTCGGGTGACGCTGTTTTGTCATAAATAGCCGAATGTTCCCGAAAGGGACGCCGGAAGGCTGACTTTGCATAAACAGCCACCTTTGGGTATTGTTTAGCATTTTTATCCAATAGACCCACACAACTTTGAAATCTTCATCCCCGAAGTGTTTAAAGGTCGTGTTCAAACTTGATCCCCTTTGTAAAAATATTTTTGAGTCAGTCATGTTTGTTAAAATCACCTTAATAAATGTGCAGGATGAGCACGATGCAAAATGAACATTTTTCAATAATGACCAAAATCCCTGTCAAGTTACGGCTATGGTGGAATGACCTAGGTGTTGAAGGACAAAATGAGGTTAAGAAATATCTAAAAGGTTTTGTGGGTTTATTGGAAATCCAGCCTCGGGGAGATATCATAAGAGCTTTGGTTACCTATTGGGACCCGGCGCACAATGTTTTCCATTTCTCTGATTTTGAACTCACCCCAACTTTGGAGGAAATGGCCGGATACATCGGGAATATTGAACTTCCTTTGAGGGAAAAATACTTGGTCGACCCGAGAGCCGTCACGGTACATCGGTTCCTAGATTCATTGAAGATACCTAGAACAGTCCACAACCCGGATCTGGCAGCCGGATTTTGTACTCCATGCTTCATATATGATAGATACGGTCATGAGGGGGGATTCAATAATCCGATCAACAAACTATGCAGCAAAGGAGTTCGTCAGAAGTGGGACGAGCACAGACGGGTAGCGTTCATGATAATGTTCCTGGGCCTTCTGGTATTTCCAAGGAAAGATGGAAACATTGATGTGAAGATATCTGGGGTCGTCAGCACTTTACTCACGCAAAGTGACAGTACTCTCGCGCCAATGGTAGTATCTGACATCTTTCGGGCTCTTACAGTTTGTAAAGCTGGGGAAAGTTTCTTCGAAGGTTGTAACTTGCTCCTACAGATATGGATGACCGAGCACCTCTGCCATCATTCCGAGATTTTAAGCCATGGTTCCCCGGAAAAGACCCGCATAGAAGAATCTTACACGAGAACCAAAGAGATCATTTTGCCCAAAGGAGTCCTGGCATGGACCTCGTTCTTTCAAGCTCTTACTGCCAGCCAAATACAATGGACACTAGGATGGTTGCCCGTCGATGAGATCTTATAAATGTCGGCAGCTAAAACTCATTTCTTGCTGATGGGGCTTAAGAGCATTCAACCTTATGCACCCGGCCGAGTTTTGAGATAGCTCGGAAGATGCCAGACAGTACCTTATGAGGAAGATCTTAGCACTCAAGCAGTTGAGATAAGTCCTAACGGACAGTTCCCAGAAGCAAAGATTCGCCAAATCTGGAATGAGAGTCAATATTTGAAATCAGATACTTGCGTGCGGGATCGAGCCAATGGAGAAACGGCGCCAGGTTACCTTGCATGGTATAGAAGGGAACTCGAGCATGAAAGGCCAGCTAAGAGACCTCACATCCGAAATTTCACCAAGTCATCGCAAAGGCATTGGGATTGGTTAGCAAAAGAAAGAGGCTATTGTGCCGAAATCAGCAGGTTAAAGCAACAAGTAGAAGGCATGAAATACGAGCACAACGTGCAAATTGCCACCGATCTGGGAGAGCGGAACAGGTTAATTCAAGAAAATGAAATGCTCAGAGCCCAGATCAAACAGATAAGGTTGGATGCAGATAAACAACCAAGGCGTCGATCAGACGAGCACCTGATAAAAAGGCTAAAAAGCGAGATCAGAGAATGGCAAGATGGTTTGGAGAAGTCTGAAAACGTCATAGCAGAGCTCAAAGCGCAGTGGGATACGAGAGCAGATAAGCATCGCAGATACCTGAACCAATTGGAAGGCGACCACGAGAAAACTGTTGCTAAGATAAAGAGACAGATGGCTGCACTTGAGATCAAAGCAGTTAATCAGGCCAAGGATTTCCAAATTGAGAGCAGATACTGGTACAACTCAATGGCCCAGATGAAGTTGGAAGTACGACGATTGAAGCATCAGCATATACAGGATACTCAAGTATTCGAGATATGTAGCGATCAGATAAAACGCCTACTCATAGAAAAGAAGCAAACCAGAGACAGGATCAAGGCCATTGCCCATGCCATCACCAGACGATGTCTACGATGTGAAAGCATGTCCAGCGTTACCGTCCTCTCGGCAGTAATGGGTTATGTCAAGCAGACTATGCATGAGCTGGAGCAACTTGAGAGAGATCTCACACCTAGGACCGCGGCAAAGCCGAACGGTGACCCGCGGACACCAATTTTCAAAACCATAATGCACTCATAAGTCAAGACTGTATCTTAGCATCTTCTGCCTGTTTTTCCATCAGGGTGATTTTTAGTCTATTTTTGAGTCTAGGTTTATTTTCAAAGTTGGCTTTTTCTTTTGCAAAATGTAGTTTGTAATAGACTGCTTCAACAATAAAGAGTTTGTTTCTTTTACGCTCATTTGTGTATTTCGAACTACGTAATGATCTGATTCACGTAGGCATCGTGATACGTAGGCAATCCTCATCGGATCCGGTC
This sequence comes from Nicotiana sylvestris, assembly GCF_000393655.2. Taxonomy (NCBI): domain Eukaryota; kingdom Viridiplantae; phylum Streptophyta; class Magnoliopsida; order Solanales; family Solanaceae; genus Nicotiana; species Nicotiana sylvestris. The sequence continues at coordinate 39,543,276 of NC_091067.1, read as the reverse complement.
GCATTTCTTTTACTGCAAAAATAAAAAAAATAATAAATAAAAACACATAAAAGAAAAAAAAAAAAGAAAAGAAAGAAAAAAAAAGAAAACTAATAAAAAACGCCGGAATGACGCATGCTCTCGTAGCAAACATATAGTAATCCACTTAACTTTATAGGTGCATCATGCCCAACGTGAGATTAACTATCTGTTATTTGCTGCAAATTAACCGTGCGTTTGTCATTGAGCATTTCCAGGGTTTTTTGAAAAGACGGTTGGTTTGGTGAAAGTCTGGCCTCGCACTCATATTTCACGAGGTCAAGGAGAAGTGTTCAACTACCTGTTGTTAGGACCAGAAGCAGTACTCACACTTACTTCACCAGGTCAAAAGGAAGTGTGGAAATGTCTTCAGAAATTCCATTGCAAACAATCCCTGTTTCCGAGGAAAGCTCGATCTCAGCCGTCCTCACACCTGAATCCGCAACTGCGGAGGAAAATAGAATCCTACGGCTCCGCATGTTGGAAATGCTGGACGACTGGAATAATGGGAAAGAGCCGCCAAGTGTCGTCCCCGGATTCCCTGAATTATTCTCCAGGTCAAGTGGAACGTCTAATGTCCCCATAAATTATCCTGCTACCCCATTTGGGTACCCAGCCACCTCCGCCTTCTCTGCTGGATCACCTTCTGAGCCTCATCCCCGAATGTCGGCCACTGATGCAAGCATGAACATCTTTGCTGCATCGCCTTGCCCGGTTACGGCACAGCCCACCACGTACAAGCCAAGCTTTGACTCATCCTCTTTTACATTCCAAGCACCATCGTTCTCAATGGAACCAACCAGGTTCGCTACCAACACTAATCCTCTACCGCCTCAGTGCGAGCTTGCACCTGGGCAGGATCAGAACCCCAGAATTGCAGAACAAAATGAGATTGCCAAGAGAATGAGAAGCCTTGAACAAAGTTTGAAGAATATGCAAGGATTGAGCGGACAAAAGAGCGTCTCTTACGCCGACCTGTGCATGTTCCCTCACGTGCACCTGCCAACGGGTTTCAAGACCCCCAAGTTCGAGAAATACGATGGGCACGGTGACCCCATTGCACATCTTAAGAAATACTGCAACCAATTGCGGGGAGCCGGCGGAAAAGAAGAACTGCTAATGGCATACTTTGGGGAAAGTCTAGTAGGGATAGCTTCGGAATGGTATATGGATCAGGAAATGTCCCGATGGCATATATGGGATGATCTCGCCAGAGATTTTGTAAAACAATTCCAGTATAACATCGACATTGCGCCAGACCGAAACTCTCTGTCGAATTTGAAGAAGAAGCCTTCGGAAAGCTTTAGAGAGTATGCTATTAAGTGGCGTGAACAGGCGTCGAGAGTGAAGCCTCCCATGGATGAAGTGGAAATGGTCACTACCTTTCTCCAGGCTCAAGAGTCTGACTATTTCCAAAACATGATGTCGGCCATGGGTAAGCCATTCGCGGAAGCGATCAAGATTGGAGAGATGGTGGAAAATGGGTTGAAAACGGGAAGGATTTTGAGTCAAGCAGCCATAAGGGCAACCTCCCAGGCCGTCCAAAGCGGGTCTGGAGGAACAACAAGGGGGAAGAAGAAAGAAGAAACGACTATGGCAGCCTCTGAAGCAAGGGAGTATCGTCATCCCAGGCCCCATTTTCCGGAAAGAGCCCCACAACACTATTACCCCCATTCAAATTCGGCATATGCTCATCAACCTTATATGGTCATGAATGCCCAACCTTATAACCATCCACCACAACAAGCCAACCGAGGCCCAGCTCCACCTCCCAGAAATCAGCCTCCTTACCGCAACCACTATAACCCACAACCCCCGCAGAATAACTACCGCCCCCAGGAGCCACCTCGACGGCGGACTTTCACGCCCATCGGTGAACAATACTCTACATTGTTCCCTAAGCTAGTCCAGTTGGGTTTCTTGCAACCAATTCCCCAAACGAGGCAAAACCCGACATCTCCTTCTTACAAAGCCGGAGTCAGATGCGCCTATCATTCAGGGGCCGAAGGACATGATACAAACGACTGCTGGTCATTGAAAAGAGTGGTCGAAAATTTGATAGAGCAGGGGAAGATAGTGCTAAGGGACGAAGAGATCCCAAATGTAACTAACAATCCATTGCCCGCTCACAATAATGGGCCGCTGATCGGCATGATTTGTGAAGACAAAGAGTTCGACCCTGCCTTGAAAGCCATAATTGCCATTGTCGACACAGCGAGGAGGCCTGAAACAGACCAGAAATCAGAAAGGGGGGAGGAGGCCAAGGCTGCAGAAAGCAAGCCTGAAAAGAAGGTGGAGAAGAAAGTGGTACCGGCAAAGGGTGGAGTTCTTTACATACCGCGAGGTCAAGCCAAGAAGACGCAGAACTTCGGGATCAAAAAGACAAAACCTATGTATGTGCCAAAAGGGGCCTATGTGGTCCGGGGGACGATTCAACCACCTCGGCTGAATGAGCCAGTGGTTATCGGACGCGTGCCACAAAAGCCAATGACCAACCCGTCCACAGTACCGTGGAATTATCAAAAGACTTTGGTAATGTACAAAGGTAAAGAGGTCATGGGAGAACTTCCAGAAAATACTTTCATTGGAGGGTACTCAAATACCCAAGAACTGAACAACGCCACACAAAGGCGCTTCCCTCCAAAGAAGCCCGTGAGTGTTGAAGAAGCGGAAGTGTTCTTCCAACAAATGAAGATGCCGGATTACGAAGTGATAGATCAGCTGCGCAAGCACCCTGAGCAAGTATCCATGCTGTCATTATTAATGAGGTCAACCGAGCATCAAAAGATCCTGCTGAAAACCCTGAATGAAGCATATGTACCAGTTGAAACCTCGGTGGAGCAACTAGAGCGGATGACAGAAAGATTCTTCGCCGTCAACCAAATCTCTTTCAGCAAGAATGATTTACCCCCGGAAGGAGCAGCACACAACAAGGCTTTGCATTTAACAGTCAAATGCGAGGACTACTATGTCAAGCGGGTAATGTTGGATGGAGGCTCAGGCGTTGACATTTGCCCGCTCTCCACGCTGCAAAGAATGGAAATTGAGACCGAAAGAATCCGACCCAACAACGTCTGCGTGAGAGCTTTCGACGGCATCAAGAGAGATACCATGGGAGAAATAGACCTGTTGTTGGTCATAGGACCAGTCGAATTTCGAGTAACCTTCAAGGTGATCGACATGGACACATCCTACAATTTTCTCCTTGGCAGACCTTGGATCCATGCGGCAGGAGCCGTTCCTTCCACTCTTCACCAGATGGTGAAGTTCGAGTACGAAGACCGAGAGATCGTGGTCCATGGGGAAGACGAACATGCCATTTATCGGGACCCATCCATCCCGTATCTTGAACCGAGAGAAGGGAGCGAACATACGGTCTATCAAGCCTTCGAGATTGTACTGGCATAGCAACACGAAGAAGGAATACCTTGCCCCCAGCCTTTCTTGTCTAACGCCTCGTTCATGGTGGCTAAAGAGATGATCCGGTACGGATTTAGGCCAGGGAAGGGACTTGGACGAACCCTTCAGGGAATAACAGAACCCATTACTTTGCCAGTCATCAAGAAACCTTTTGGACTAGGTTTCAAACCTACTCCGGCAGACGAAGAATGGGTAAAGAAAAGGAAAAATGAGGGTTGGAAATTACCTCAACCACTGCCGGATTTATATGCAACTTTCATCAGGCCAAGGTACGCTGAAGAAGAAGATGATGAGGTCTTCACAGCTGAGGAAATCGAGGAGATATGTGGGGCAATGAGAGAGATGCTTTACGAGGTCCACATGGTTCAACCAGGTGAAGGCACAAGCACTGCTGAGATGCTGTACATGGGACCGAATGCCCAACTTCAAAACTGGGAGGCCACGCCATTCCCGACTAGACGGAAGTCCGGGTAGACCTGTCCTGCCACCTTTCCTGTGTCACAAGTTATCTCCGGGACATAACTTGAACGTTTTCTTCTTTTCAATTGTTGTTTTGAATTCCTAGTTGTAAACATTGTTGTCTTCCAACTTTCCAAAGAAAATATACAAAAAAATCATCATTGCTTTCCTATTCTTTCTTTTGTTCTGATTTTTATTACTTTTCCTTTTATCTTCCTTTTCAGTCCTATTAATGCGGCTTTAAATATGACATGCTTGCGGACTTCACGCCCAAATCACAATGAGCTATTTAACTGCGAATTAACGAACCCAGAACCAGAATATGATGCGGAAGAGGCTTTTAGGGAAATAAACCGAGAGTTGGAATATTTCGAGAATAAACCTAAGCCAAATCTGAATGACACTGAACCGGTAAATTTAGGAACCCCGGAAGAAATCCGGGAGACCAAGATAAGCATTCACACGGACAAGAAAACGCGAGAGGCGATAATTCAACTTCTTTTTGAATTCAAAGATGTGTTTGCTTGGTCATATGATGACATGCCGGGACTAGGTGTTGATCTGGTGGTTCATAAATTGCCGATTCATCCTGATTGTCCTCCAGTTCAACAAAAGCAACGAAAGTTCAAAACTGAGGTCAGTGACAAGATTAAAGAGGAGATCACCAAGCAGCTGAAAACAGGAGTGATCCGGGTAGTCCAATATACAACATGGTTGGCGAATGTGGTTCCAGTACCGAAAAAGGACGGGAAAACTCGGGTATGTGTAGATTACCGAGATCTGAACAGAGCAAGTCCTAAAGATAATTTCCCGCTGCCCAACATCCACATCCTCGTTGATAATTGTGCCAAACACGAGATACAGTCTTTTGTAGATTGTTATGCTGGGTATCATCAGGTACTGATGGATGAAGAGGACGCCGAGAAAACTGCCTTCACCACGCCTTGGGGCACCTACTATTACCGGGTCATGCCATTTGGTCTGAAGAATGCTGGGGCTACTTACATGAGGGCCATGACTGCCATTTTCCATGACATGATGCATCAGGAAATAGAGGTGTACGTGGATGACGTGATAGTCAAGTCCAGGACGCAGGATAATCACATCCAAGACTTGAGGAAATTCTTCGAGAGATTAAGGAAGTATGACTTGAAGCTAAACCCAGCCAAATGTGCTTTCGGAGTTCCGTCGGGCAAACTTCTGGGCTTCATCGTAAGTAGGAGAGGAATCAAGCTAGATCCAAACAAGATAAAATCCATCAGAGATCTACCTCCCCCGATAACAAAGAAAGACGTGATGAGTCTGTTAGGCAGGTTGAACTACATCAGTCGGTTTATTGCCCAGCTGACAAGCACGTGTGAGCCCATATTCAAGCTGTTAAGGAAAGATGCGGTGATCAAATGGACACCTGAGTGTCAAGAAGCCTTTGATAAAGTCAAAGAATACCTTTCGAATCCCCCGGTCTTGGTCCCTCCAGAACCGGGAAGGCCACTTTTCTTATATTTAACAGTCTTGGAGAACTCTTTCGGCTGCGTCCTCGGGCAACACGACGTAACTGGAAAGAAGGAACAAGCAATCTACTACTTGAGCAAGAAATTCACTGGCTACGAGGCCAAATACACTCTGCTAGAAAGGACATGCTGCGCTCTCACATGGGTTGCTCAAAAGCTGAGACATTATCTCCAAGCCCACACTACATTCCTCATAAGCAGATTGGATCCTTTGAAGTATATATTTCAGAAACCAATGCCCACTGGGAGACTGGCTAAATGGCAAATCTTGCTTACGGAATTCGACATAGTTTATGTCACTCGCACGGCAATGAAAGCTCAGGCATTAGCAGATCATTTGGCCGAAAATCCGGTCGATGAGGAATACCAGCCATTGGATACCTACTTTCCGGATGAAGAGGTAAACACCGTAGAAGTGATCTCGGAGGAAGCTCATGTTTGGAAGATGTTCTTTGACGGAGCCGTGAACGCCAAGGGTGTAGGGATTGGGGCAATTTTGATCTCGCCTTCCGGTCAGCATTATCCCGCCACAGCTAGACTTCGTTTCTTTTGCACAAATAATACAGCTGAGTATGAAGCCTGCATTATGGGCATGCATATGGCAATCGATCAGGATGTCGAAGACTTACTGATTATGGGAGATTCTGACCTGATCATCCGGCAAGCTCAAGGCGAATGGGAAACTCGGGATGTCAAACTTATCCCATACCGACAACATGTGGAGGACCTCAGCAAGCGCTTTACATCAATAGAATTCAGGTACATTCCGAGGTGTCACAATGAACTGGCAGATGCACTTGCTACTTTGGCTTCAATGCTACCCTACCCGGGCAACGCCCACGTCGATCCTTTGGAAATCCAAATCAAGGAAAGACACGGTTACTGCAGTGTAATCGAGGCGGGATCAAATACGCAGCCTTGGTACCATGACATCAAGAAATTCCTGAAGACACAAGAGTACCCCGAGCACGCTACTGGAGATCAGAAGAGGACCATTAGGCGACATGCAAGTGGTTTCTTTCTGAGTGGTGAATTGTTGTATAAGAGGACCCCGGACCTCAATCTTCTAAGATGTGTCGATATCGAGGAGGCAAGAAAGATCATGCACGAAGTACACGCAGGTGTGTGCGGACCTCACATGAACGGGTATGTCTTAGCAAAGAAAATCCTTCGAGCAGGTTATTACTGGATGACCATGGAAAAGGATTGCTTTAGCTTTGTTCGGAAGTGTCATCAGTGTCAGGTGCACGGTAATTTGATTCATGCACCTCCCACGGAACTGCATCCCATGTCCGCACCTTGGCCATTTGTCGCTTGGGGCATGGACGTCATTGGACCAATTGAACCAAAGGCTTCGAATGGACACAGGTTTATACTGGTTGCCATCGATTACTTCACAAAATGGGTAGAAGCTGTCACTCTCAAGTCGGTCACTAAGAAAGCTGTGGTGGATTTTGTACACTCAAATCTTATCTGTCGCTTCAGTATTCCTGCGACTATCATTATAGATAACGCAGCGAACTTGAACAGTCACTTGATGGGAGATGTATGTGAGCAATTCAAGATAACGCATAGGAATTCCACTCCTTATCGGCCAAAAGCCAATGGTGCCGTGGAAGCAGCAAACAAAAACATCAAGAAGATTTTGAGGAAGACTATCCAAAGTTCCCGACAGTGGCATGAGCAGTTACCATTTGCACTATTAGGGTACCGCACTCCTTATCTTTTGGTTTATGGGACCGAAGCTGTAATACCGGCAGAGGTAGAAATTCCTTCGCTTCAAATCATTGTCGAAGCAGAAGTCGAGGACAGCGAGTGGGTCAAGACTCGGTTAGAGCAATTGATGTTGATCGACGAAAAGTGAATGGCAGCTGTTTGTCACGGACAGTTATACCAATGAAGGATGGCCCGCGCTTACAACAAGAAAGTCCGACCCCGGAATTTCGAAGTAGGTCAGCTGGTACTAAGGCGTATTCTGCCGCATCATGAAGAAGCGAAAGGAAAGTTTGCCCCAAATTGGAAAGGCCCATATATCGTAAGGAAGATATTGCCGAGAGGAGCGTTGTATTTAGGTGATATCGAAGGAAATGACCCCGACACAGCAGTAAATGCAGATGCAGTCAAGAGATACTACTTCTAGATCATACTCCAGTAGTCCTGACACATTTGAAAATGGCGAAGGTTTTATTCCCCACTACTCCCCAAACACTACCCAATTCTCTCTACCAACTGTTGAGCCGCTTACAAAACAAAACAAAAAAAAAACAAACAAAAAAAAAGGAAAAAAACATTGTTTGAGGCCTGAACTACGTTTGACTTGATTCCGAAAGGATACGTAGGCAGCCTCTCCTTGAGGTTCAGTCACACCAACAATAAAATCCCATTCACCCTGAAACTGAAACCGGGGCACGTCGAGCAGTTGGGAAGTTAGTATCATCTACCCCTCTTTACCAGGCACAAGTCTTCAAATCAATTACCAAATATGGTGGGGAACCAATAAGCGTCACAAACGGAGACCAACACACTCTGAATTGAGAGAGATAAAATGAGAGAGTCTCGGCGGTGAAAACCTTCGGGCACCACGAGGCGACGGGAGTAGAGAAACCAAAATGAGAGAGCTTGTTTAGTAAAAACTCGCAAAGAGTGCTATCAAGCGATGACAGGAAGAGAAATGAGAGAGGTCAGCCAGTGAAAACCCGCAAAGGGCGCTGTTGGCCGAAAAGGAATGACGCCACCCCAAGAAGGTCTCGGCAAAGTTCCACCGGTTTTGGAATCACAGATCTGTTCTGGTTCAGGAAAACGCAAGTTCATGGAAGGTCGGACGTCCAGTCCAAAGAGCATGTCATGTCATTTAAAGCCAGCGTTATCTTCCTCAGATAAGTCTTTCTCGTCCCGAAAAGGGTATTCCTTTTCTGATTTGTTTTCCCCTGCTTTGTTTCTTTTCGAATCCCTTTTGCATTTTAACCCCGAGTTCAGGACACACCGGAAAGAGTAGGTGGCATGGTTTGTTTGCACGGAATCCCGTCTCATGAAGGAAAGCACCTCATCTCGTTGATATGATTACCCAAGCATGATGAATCATGACGTTTGATGGTGTTCCGGAGTAAAGGAAAAGAGAGAAATCTTGAAATCTTCCCCAGCAAGTCCACCTTCGGACAAATCCCCACAGAGTCTTCCCCCTGTACAAATCCCCATAGAGTTTCTCCTTTTGTACAGTCTCCCACAAAGTCTCCCCAGAAAGAAAAAAAAAAAAAAATCCCCGTTGGATTTTCATTAGCACATCCCCAGCGAGTCCTTTGGTAAATATTCCCCAACAAGCTTACCCCTAACAAACCCTGGGAAACTCATTTTGAAATAAATCTCCAGCATGCCCCATTGTACAAAATCCACACAAAGAATCCACTTTGTGAATATTCCCCCACAGAGTTTCCTTCTTGTACAAATCCCCACAGAGTACCTCCAATAAAATCCCCGCTGAGAACCTCCAAGCAAAACGGAAAAAAAAAGAAAAAAAAAAGAAGAAAAGGAGAGCCTTACAAAGCAAGTCATCACAGAATCTGGAAATACAAGCCTGAGCGGTCTAAAGGTTTCGTCATTCGAATCAAATCAATGGCGGGACTTTGCAGCAGAAATAGAGACGCAACAAAGCAATTGGGAACGATCAAGGCCACTGAACCGACCGTCATTTCCGAACTAACAATTGTTCTTTGTCTGAAAAGTTGAAACAGGTATAATCCAAGACAACCGTGCAAGAAGCAGGTGTCGCCCAAAGAGGAAGGTACACGGGTACAAGAAACATTTTGGCAATAAGGAATTCACTCGAAAGGTAAGCTTCCACGAAACTCCCTTTTATCTTCTATTAAAACAAGAAAACTCAAAAATAGATCGTGTTGTATTCTCGAGCTTTATCCCCAGCCAGTCAGCATTAGGGTTTTAAACCCTAAACTGAATTTTCCTTTCAGCCAGCATTAGGGTTTTAAACCCTAAACTGAGCTTTTCCATGCAATCAGCATTAGGATTTTAAACCCTAAACTGAATTTTCCTTTCAGCCAGCATTAGGGTTTTAAACCCTAAACTGAGCTTTTCCATGCAATCAGCATTAGGGTTTTAAACCCTAAACTGAATTTTCCTTTCAGCCAGCATTAGGGTTTTAAACCCTAAACTGAGCTTTTTCATGCAATCAGCATTAGGGTTTTAAACCCTAAACTGAATTTTCCTTTCAGCCAGCATTAGGGTTTTAAACCCTAAACTGAGCTTTTCCATGCAATCAGCATTAGGGTTTTAAACCCTAAGCTGAATTTTCCTTTCAGCCAGCATTAGGGTTTTAAACCCTAAACTGAGTTTTTTTATGCAATCAGCATTAGGGTTTTAAACCCTAAACTGAATTTTCCTTTCAGCCAGCATTAGGGTTTTAAACCCTAAACTGAGCTTTTCCATGCAATCAGCATTAGGGTTTTAAACCCTAAACTGAATTTTCCTTTCAGCCAGCATTAGGGTTTTAAACCCTAAACTGAGCTTTTTCATGCAATCAGCATTAGGGTTTTAAACCCTAAACTGAATTTTCCTTTCAGCCAGCATTAGGGTTTTAAACCCTAAACTGAGCTTTTCCATGCAATCAGCATTAGGGTTTTAAACCCTAAGCTGAATTTTCCTTTCAGCCAGCATTAGGGTTTTAAACCCTAAACTGAGCTTTTTTATGCAATCAGCATTAGGGTTTTAAACCCTAAACTGAATTTTTCTTTCAGCCAGCATTAGGGTTTTAAACCCTAAACTGAGCTTTTCCATGCAATCAGCATTAGGGTTTTAAACCCTAAACTGAATTTTCCTTTCAGCCAGCATTAGGGTTTTAAACCCTAAACTGAGCTTTTTCATGCAATCAGCATTAGGGTTTTAAACCCTAAACTGAATTTTCCTTTCAGCCAGCATTAGGGTTTTAAACCCTAAACTGAGCTTTTTCATGCAATCAGCATTAGGGTTTTAAACCCTAAACTGAATTTTCCTTTCAGCCAGCATTAGGGTTTTAAACCCTAAACTGAGCTTTTTCATGCAATCAGCATTAGGGTTTTAAACCCTAAACTGAACTTTTTCCTTTCAGCCAGCATTAGGGTTTTTAACCCTAAACTGAGCTTTTCCATGCAATCAGCATTAGTGTTTTAAGCCCTAAACTGAATTTTCCTTTTAGTCAGCATTAGGGTTTTAAACCCTAAACTGAACTTTTTCCTTTCAGCCAGTATTAGGGTTTTAAACCCTAAACTGAGCTTTCCCATGTGATCAGCATTAGGGTTTTAAACCCTAAACTGAATTTCCCTTTTAATCAGCATTAGGGTTTTAAAACCCTAAACTGAATCTTTCTTTAGTCAGCATTAGGGTTTTACACCCTAAACTGAATTCTTCTTTTGTTTGGCGTTGGGGTGTTAAACCCTAAACCGAACCTTTCCCCCAGCTAGTCGGTATTAGGGCTCCAACCCTGAACTGAGCATGCATATCCTCTTTCATCAATTTTATGAAATTCCTGGCGAATAATCAACGAAATTTTCCTAGTGAAACTGGGGCAGAAAATTTCGTTCGTTTGTTTTCTTCCGCAGGTCTAACCTCGACCCACATGGATCGAAATGACCCCGCGAGATGAGTCCCAGTTCGGAATCAACGAAGAAAAAGAAGAAAAAGAAAGAAGATGTCCCGAGATATCGGAGTAGATGGAAGGCGGATTGACTCCAACATTTGATTATGGTCCTGAACCCTGCCAATCGCGTCTCACTCAGTATCCCAGAGATTAAACAAGTCGCCGCAACTCGCAAGCATCAAGATTCAGATCGGAGTCTACAAGCAGAATCAGCTAAGACCCAAGATCAAGTCGTAAAAGAATCATAGATAGGAATCTTGTAACTAGCAGTTGACATGCATATAAGTAGTTAGTTCAGTTTCCAATTTTCGTTTGGTTGTAATAAGGCGGTCAGTGACGCAGCAGTGACAACAGCAACAGCAGTAGCAGCAAGCATTGCAATCCCATGGTAGCCCCAGCTACCAAAATTTTCTCGAACTACATTGACCTGATTCCTGTTTAGCCCAGGATATGTAGGAAATCTTTGAAGCAAGATTCGGTCAGATCTTTCAAAAAACATGCTTCATACGGAGTGGTCCATAGGCAAAAATCGCTCGTACACGCTCACTTTATCTTTGCACGAAAACTCTTCGTGTTTCCGAACAAAGAGGGGCAGCTGTGAGCACGTGATTTTTGCTTCGCACGACAATCGCTCCAAAAGAAATAAAAATAATAATAATTGGCCCTGCTGTACAATTTTCGAATTTTCTGTGCGGCACTTTGTTTATTTATTTGTGACTTTTGCCCATTTTTATTTTTTTTCTTATTTATTTATTTATTTAAAACAAAATACAAAATGCGTGTCATGCATAATCTGAACCGTAACGTGGTTGTTTAAATAGAAAGGCATAAAACGGGCATCTTTGTCCGTGATTTTGTTTTGTTTGATTTTACTTGCTTTGAAATATTTTTAGTGTGTGTGCAAATAATTGTAGTGAGTGTGTATTTAATTTTTGTTTTTGATTTTTTGCTTAGTTTTGTTTTTAAAATAAATAAGGAAAAGAAATAAAAATAATAATAATAATAATAAAAAATAATAATAATAAAAGAAAGAAAAGAAAAGACCCCTTCCGGACTTGGGCCAATTTGTTAAAATTGGCCCAACAAACTCAGCCCAAAACCCAGGCCTGCCCGGTCCAGACCACCTGATACCCAGGGTGTCCAAACGACGCCGTTTTAATCCAATGTGATCTGGGCCGTTGATCTCAGATTGATCAACGGCCAAGATCACATTTCCATAACCCACTAATGGCCCCGACCCGTTTACACCCGGACCAACCCAAACCCTCTACCCTCGAAACGACACCGTTCCACTTAAGCCATCAGATCCAGACCGTAGATCTTGATTGATCTAACGGTTGAGATCCACCTACCCACTAACTATATAAGCCCGTAATCTTACCCTGCCCCCCTATCCGAACCCCAGCCTTCGTCTCCACAAACCCTTCCCCTCAAACCCTAGCCGCCCCTGCACACCTTCACCAGAAACCCGGAGGCATGAACGCCGGTGACCTCCACCTGAACACTATAGAACCCCCATGCCTTTCTGAACCCAAATCTACCAACCACACACTTCGAATCCTATCCCACCTTCTCGAATCTTCATTTGAAGATTCGAGTCGGAACCTAATCTACACCGATCTGCCTTAAATTCATACCAGACACTCCCCAGACCCCCTCGTGACCAAACCATACTTGGTTTGGTCCGAATCTGATCAGGGAAGCATGAATCCCAGATCTGAGTTTTGGAAATTTTGTGTTCCTCCGTCACTGGTCCACTTTGTTCAAACCGAAGGATTAAGGTCTAATGGACCTTAATCAAAGTGTTTCTCATCTGAGAAACACTTCGATTAAAGTCCGTTCATCCTTAAGAAAGGTATGTCCAAATCCGAGTTCAAACTTTTGATTTTTCGAGTTTTAAGGTGAGTTTGCTTTCTTTCCTTTACTGGTTTTAGTCCGTGTGATTTGTTTTAAAAGTCTGTTCATATTTGTTTTAATTTTATCAACTTTTGTTTGTCCACTTTACCTGAACCTCTGTGTTTGTCTGAATCCCCCTTCCTATTCTGATAAAGCATATGTATCTGTTGTGCAATTAGTTTGAATTTCAAAACTGTACTGATTAACTGATTCCTCGAAGCACAGTTCTGTTTAATCAGTATAAGTCGAGTCATGTGTCCTATACTTTTGAATGTCTGATTTTTGGCTACGATTGTGTATGTTAATGCTAATAAAGTCGAGTCGACATGTGTCGTCAATTAGTTTCAACTGTCTGAACAAAATAAATCAATTTGCTTCTGTTGAACATTTGCCTGAATCAATTAAGAACCAAGTTCAGTTACTTATAGTTGTTAATATGATTCCAGAAACCTAATGTTTAGGCTGTAATGGTAATCTGAACTGGAGGGCATGTGCACAACATGGGCATTAAGGCCCTTTTTGAATTAAATAGTTTGACAGCATGTGCTGTCAGACTATATCCTGCTGCCCATGCTTGCTTTTAGTTAATAAAATGGGAAGGATAAGTCTGCCAGGGAAGGTTGATGGGGTTTAATACTTAATTAGCTAAAGTTGGAATAAAAAAAAAGGCACATGGGAGGGGTACTGTGATATTCTAAACAGGCTGTTAAAAGGGGGTAGTATTAAGGTTTATAAATAGAGGGGAAAGATATACACAAAGGGGGATGAAAAAAAAACACACAGATACACAGAAAAGGAAAAAAGAGGAAAGGATACCACCTGATAAAAAAGTTTGAGAGAATAAAAAAACACATACACTGTGAGGATAGAAGAGAAAAGGGAGAGCTGATAGAGATACACAGACAGAGCATACAGAGATAGGGAGAGATACTGAGAGGGAACATCTGAGAGCTCAAATTTTGGAAACAGAAAACTGGAAAAGAATTTTTTGTCTGACAACTCAGACAGACAAAAAAACTAGAAGTTGCTTCCTTCTTTTGTTTTGATTTCACTAAATCTGGCCCTGTTTTGTGCAACACTGATTTCTCCCAACTGAGTCTGCTTGGTTGTTGTTTGTTCTACTCGAGAGTTTGGTTTAGTTGGGGTTTTGATCTCACTCAAATTGTTTTGTGAGTTGTGGCTGCTACTCTTCTGTTTCTTGTTGCTGCTGCTATTCTGCCCTACTGCTACTGTTGTTGCTGTGATTGCTGCTGCAGTTTGTTGTCATTGTACTCTGCTGACTGCCCTCTTCTTCAATTGTCAAATATTTCCAGGTACACAACCTCTGAAACCTTGTATTGTTGAAAGTTTGAAGTTGAAGCAGAAATAAAGAAACGAACAGCTGTTTATGTTATAACATTGGTGTTAAAAAATAGTTTGAATGTTAGTTGGGTCGGTGTTTTTTTAGCTGCAAACTGCAAACATTCTGTATAAACTAAATATACATTCTGTTTGAGATGAACTATTAGATAGCATTATTTAATAGTAATGGCAGTATGACATAGACAGTATGTTTGACTTAGTATACATTCAGTTTAGTATAACATTCTGTTTGATTTAGTTATGATAGTATAACATAGAGTCATGGCAAGCACTTGTATGTATTTTGCCCCGACCACTGAATTGACAAATCTGTGGTACTAGGTCTGGGATAAATGTATTCCAAACAAACTCTCATGCAGTCACATTAAGAGTCTGGCCATGAATGCCAGCTCTCCTTGTCAGATTGATTGTTCGATATAGGTTCGATATCGGGTCTCGGCATAGATTCCTTGTTTCGAAATGATGCGATGACTGTTGAAGAAAACCAATAGTCGTATTGAATTCAATTAGTAGTAATCTTCTTAATATACAGCCAATCTCGTTTATCAAGTTCAAATAGGTTAGAGTTTAAAAATAAAACTTGGAGGTCGTTAAATATAACTCAGTATACGTTGTTAATTGCTTGCAATCTCACTTAGCAAATTAATAAGCGTATTCATTCGATGAAGACAAAGCATGAGGTGACTCTCGCCTCATAAATAATCAATCAGGTAATCAAACAAATTTAGGTTCGGCAAACATAATAAAGATTCAGTCTGTATTTGTTCAAACAAGTAAGTTCGGTATCATCTTTCTTTTTTTAGAGACAAACATAGTAGAAATGTAGTCACTGTAGGATACCTTTCTAAAATAAAGAGACGAGCCTCGCCAAATAAAAATGCAAATTGCGGGGCCCTCGATAAATAACCATAATAAATATTTTAGAATTCAGGCTAGGCCGTTTAGTGAATCTCACGGCCTTCCACTAAATAATAACGCGCTAGACTCTTCAGGCACGGTTTAAGTAAATTATATTCTTAAATTCGGGTGCACATTGATGTGACCCAAATTCAAATCTCAACGAAGTCGAAATGTGTTAACAACTACGGGTGCATTGATTGTGACGTGGTTCGAGATGCATTTTCACGACGTTGCAATTCTATAAAAATAAATGATAATGAATAAAAGCGGGTTTAAACTTAATAAAAGCACATAAGTCACAACATGTATTTAAATCAGATATTTAGCCATTATAACAATTTAAGCGACCGTGCTAGAACCACGGGATTCGAGGGTGCCTAACACCTTCCCTCGGGTCAACAGAATTCCTTACTTAGAATTTCTGGTTCGCAGACTTCATTTGGAAAAGTCGAAAATTTCCTCGATTTGGGATTCAAGATAAACCGGTGACTTGGGACACCAAACGCCAAACCTTTCCCAAGTGGCGACTCTGAATTAAATAAATAATCCCATTTCGAATATTGTCACTTAAATTGGAAAAACTCCCCTCGCGCATTTTTAACCCTTCGGGGCCGGGCGTGCAAAAAGGAGGTGTGACAATGTTTACTTTATCTTTCGACCGGGTGTTGTACGGGTGAGTTGCCAGAATTGCCAATCAATTAACCACCTGCCTGGACTCACACATTTAGACAACCACTTTGTTAGCGATTAAGTCTTAACAAATTTGACAACCGCACATTGGTATGAATGCACCTATACAGTTAATCATTTCTAATATGCGTTTGCTCGATCGCATGCGTCATCCCGGCACTTCGTTCCTTGTTTATTTTTATCTTTCTTTCACATGTCTCACCTTATCCCTCTCTGGTGCTCTTTTCTTTGTTCTATTTCTTTCTCTTTTGGGTTTCCGCTCATTTCTTGCTTTCTCTTTCTCTTTTTGTTTTTCCGCTCTCTTCTTTCTTTCTCTCTTTTTTCGCTCCCTTCTTTTTATCTTTCTCTCTTTCTTTCATTTTGTTGTTACGATTACGATCGAATCCTATGGAGATTGCCTACGTATCGTGACCCCGCACGAATCAGACCAAGCGTAGTTCGTGAAACATAAATGCAAAAATAAAGGGTGGAAATTTTGAAATTTTCAATTTTCAAAAACAAACTATTACAAACAAAACATTTTTCGGAATGAAACTAACAGACGCAAATTAAAAGCAAACACAGACTCTAAGACTGCAAACATACTTGACCTGAAAGGATGACGGACAGACGAAAGACAGACTCAAAAGGTAGAAAACTACAGACATGGCCTATGCATACTCTAGTGCTTCAAATTTAGGTGTCTGCGGGGCGTCGTTTGGCCTCGCCGCGGGCCTAGGATCCAAATCCCTTTCAAGCTGCTCTAATTCATTCATGGTTCGTTTCACATAGATCATTACTGCAGAGACAAAAGTAGTATGGGCCATGTCTTCACAAGCCCGACATCTCCTAAAAATGGCATGAGCAATGGCTCTAATCCTGTCTTTTGTTTGCTTCTTTTCTATAAGCAAGCGTCTTATCTGATCACTGCATGTCTTTAAAGCTCGAGAATCCTGCAGGTGTTGATCTTGCAATTGCTGCACTTCTACCTCCATTTGGGCCAACAAGTCGTAACAATGTCCACTTTCAATTCCAAAATCTCTAGCCTGTCTAACCGTTTTACCCTCAAGGGCAAACACTTTTCTCTTTAAATCGGAAACAATTTTCTCATGGTCCCTTTTCAACTGATTCAAGTACTAGCGACGCTCCTCTGTTCTTGTAGCCCACTGCGCTTTAAGCTCTGCCATGATATTCTCAGATTTTTCTAATTCATCCCGCCATTCCCTGACTTCATTTTCCAGCCTTTTTATCAGTTGCTCATCTGATCGGCTCCTTGGTTGCTTATCGACGGTTATTCTCAATTGCCGAATTTGGGCCCTAAGCGCTTTGTTTTCTCGAGCCAGTATGTTCTTCTCACCTTGATCCGCAACAACTTGTACACTGTTCTCGAATTTCAGACTCTCAACTTGCTGCTTCAGTTTACCAATCTCAACTCGATAACCTTCTTCCTTTGCTAACCAGTCCCATTGCTCTTGGGACGACTCGGCAAAATCTTCGAGATGAGGTCTTTTAGCCGGTCTCCCGCACGCCACGTCACCTCTGAACCAAACATGCGGCTTGGCTGCTAGCGTGTATATGACTTCTTCGACAGGCAACCATCCGAGCACCCACTGTATCTGGCTGGCAGTGAGAGTCAGAAATAATAATGTCCAAGCCGTGACTCCTTCAGGTAAACTAGCCCCTTTGATTCTTGTGTAAAATTCTCCTATACAAGTTTTCTCAAATGAACCATAACTCAAGAGCTGAGAGCGGGGTCACAAATGCTCAGTCATCCACATTTGTAACAACAAGTTACATCCCTCAAAAAATTTGCCCCCAGCTTTGCAAGCCGTGAGAACCCGGAAGATGTCAGCCACGATCATAGGTGCTAAAGTGCTTTTCCCCATGGTTTGCAAGGTACTGATGACCCCCGCTACTTTCAAATCAATATTACCATCTTTCTTTGGGAATACTATGAGGCCCAAAAAGGCTATCATAAAATCCACCCGTCTGTGTTCCTCCCATTTTTGTCGGTTACTTCTACTGCATAGCTTAAAGTCTGGACTATTAAATCCGCCCACGTGGCCATATCTATCATATATGAAGCGGAAACTGCAGAAACCCTTTGCAAAATCTGGATGATGAACTCTTCGGGGTATTTTCAAGGAATCCAAAAACCGATGTACGGTAATGGCCCTGGGAGCAATTAAGTATTTGAACCTCAACGGAGCTTGATCACTTCCGATGTACCCCGCTATTTCCTCCAATGTCTGGGTGAGCTCAAAGTCCGAGAAATGAAATACATTATGTGCCAAATCCCAATAAGCGATCAATGCCCTGATAATATCACCCCGAGGCTGAATGTCTAATAAATTCGGGAGATCTTTCAAATACTTTTTCACTTCGTCTTGCCCTTCTTTGCCTAAATCATTCCACCATAATCGCAACTTAAAAGGGATTTTGGTCATTATTGAAAAGGGTTCATTCAGCATCGTGCTCATCCTGCACATTTATTAAGGCGATTAAGCAAAAGAAAAACTTTTATTCGACTCAAAAAGAACTATCTATATTTTTGACTCAGAATTACCTATATATTTTCAAATTTTAAAAATGAAGAACTCGATTCTCAAACGCGGCCTTTCTGCACTTCGGGAACAAAGATTTTAAGGCTGTGAAAGTCAACCAGTCAAAAATCAAAAATTGACCAAGACGGCTATTTTTGCAAAGTCAGTCTTCCAGCGTCCCTTTTGGGGACATTCGGCTATTTATGACAAGACGGCCCCACTTGACTTATTTAGGACGAAAAATAAAAATTTTGACATTTTTTTGCTATTTTTGCAAAAGAAAGGTTGGACCCGATGAGGGTTGCCTACGTATCCCACACCCTGTGAGAATCAAACCGGCGTAGTTCGGGCGAATTAACCGAACCATTTTAAAACAAGACTCTTTTTGATTTTCATTTTTCATGGCAAGACAAACCATTTTCATTTTCTATTTTTTTGAAAACAAGAAAAAATAACGTTTTTTTTTATGAACAATAAAACAACCTACTTTTCCAAACTAAAATAAAGATTCTTTCCATTTTCTTTTTCAACAAAAAACTGTCCGAAAATAAAAGACTTTTTTTTCCTATTTTCCTCTTTTCTGTTTTCTCAAAATTTCGGCAGAGTTTCGACAGTACTTGGTTTTTTTGTTATTTCTCTCTTTTTCTCTTTTTTCCGACTTTTCAACATTTCCGAGTTTCAGAAAACCGGTCAGCATGCAGGTTCGAAACAAATATATGCACAGAGCAAGTAGGGTGCATCATGATGGTCCTTTCATTTCAGGTTGCTAGCCCTAGACGGACCCAACCCCTGCGTTGAGCCCCCTAAGTCAAATGCAGCATGATGCAAATAATCTTTCCTACTAGGGATCCGGAATGAAGTCACGTTATTCTATATTCAAAACCTGGGTCGGTGTTCTAGACCGTGTACCCGAGCAGACAACTCAGGTCGAGGAGAGGGCAACTTACCGGGAACCAAAAGGCCATCCGGCTTCGTAACTTATCCGGCCTCTTTCTTATTTCAAGGTATGACACTAACAGAATAGGGAGTCTCGACCAGTAAGCACATCCCCAGCGGTGAAGAGAGAAGGGTATCGGCACAATTTATATACAGTTTAGATAATTTCAAAGCGGTAACACTTAGCACATTCAACACAAAACATATAGGAAAATCAGATATAATCAAATACAACAATTTATCTAAGCTCGAATTCTGAACCCTACGAAACCAGAGATTCTGGGTTCGGTCCCCAGCAGAGTCGCCAGAGCTGTCACACCTCCTTTTTCAATTACACCCGCAGAAGGGTATAAAGGAGTTTTTCCATTTAAAGGACAATCGGAACGGGATTTAATTATTGATTATTCAGAGTCGCCACTTGAGAGATTAATGGTGTCCCAAGTCACCGGTTGTATCCCTAACTGAGGAAACATATGACTTAGTTAACAGTCTGCGAACCAAAAATCCGAGCAAGGAATTCTGTTAACCCGGGAGAAGGTGTTAGGCATTCCCGAGTTCCGTGGTTTTAGCACGGTCGCTTAACTGTTGCATTTGATTTTATCTGATTTTAATACCTGCTAGCTTAGGTGCCTTTTATTCGTAAACTGCTTTTTATCATTATTTATTTTAAAAGAATTGCGACGTCGTGAAAACGTGTTTTGAACCACGTCGCAATCAATGCACCCGTGGTTGTCAATACATTTCGACTTCGTCGAGATTTGGATTTGGATCGCATCAATGCACACCCGAGTTTAAGAAGGTTATTTAATTAAAATCGCACCTAAAGATTCTAACGTAATATTATTTTGGGGAAGGCCGTGAAGTTTGCTATATGGCCATCCCAAATTCTAAGGATAAACATGATTAATTAAACGAGGGCCATGCATGTTGAGGTTTTATTTGGCATGGCGCACCTCAATTATTCTACGACTCCTAGGCTTAATTACGAAGGCCATGTAAATTAGGAGATTGGGCTCGGGGACAAAGAAGAAATCTAAACTAGGCTGATTCAGATGAGAGGCCTCGGAACGCCAATGGGCCAAATACACCGGCCCAACTGTGGGATTTACGGCAACTGCTTGAAACAAATTAGCTATTCATGAGAACCCCCTAAGGCCGATCAAGTGCTGATTATTTTTATAATCTGAGAAAGACATGAAATGCATTCCTTGATACCAAATCCTATTCTATAGCATAGATGCCATACATGATGTTATAAAACTCATATACAGTTTGTGTCACCATTTCAAGCTATAATAGCATTTAAAACATTTAACCAAAACAACAACGTGACTCAAAATTGAAAGTGCCAATGTAGATTCAAAGTTAGAGACCCAAAAGCCGCTCAACTAAGCTTAACATTATCACCATTTGAAAGCTTAAAAGCAATCCATTCCTACACTTGAATTCAAATTGTATTAAAACACCCAGTATTCTGAAATTATACAATAGATCCAAGCAACGAAATCAACCTAAGCCCTTAGCATGCACTAGCACTCGATACAAACCAAAAACAGAAATATACAGAACTGAAGCACTTAATCATGTATACTAAAAGTATTAAACAACATCAAACTTGAGATAGTTAATTGAATTTCAACTTGAATTTCCAACAGCTTCGTGCAAGCCAATCAATATTCAATTTCATGTCAGGTTTGAGTATTATACCTGGAGATTTGAAGAATAATGAAGGAGAAGAGTGAGTCAGCAGCAGTCCAAACAACAGTAGACCAAGAGATGATCAAACAGCAACAATACACAGCCCAAGAATGGATTCAGAAATCCAGAAATATTCAACAATCAGATAGAAACTAACAAATCAACCCAAAGACCACTTGAAATGCACTCAAATAAGCTCTAAATGCCCCAGAATACTTCAGCAAATCCAAAACTCATCCAAAACTAGTTCAAACAGACCCAAAATTGCTCGAAATTAAACAGGAAAACATTTGAAGTTTCAAAATCCAAGTATTGAACTAGAAGAATGGGGATCAACAACTAAAAGTCAAAATTAATCTGAATTGTCTAATGGAACAGTACATTTTTTTGATTTTTGAAGGTTTTCTATTGTTTTTTTTTTCTTTTCTCTTTTGAAGAAAGCTAAGCTAAAAGGGGTTTTGCGATCTGAAATTCTGAATTTCAGATCTGTGAGGCTAGAGGAGTATTTTTTTTAGGGGGGGGGGGAATTTCAGAGATCCCAAAAAAACTCTTTTCTGAAAGCATTGAACATGCCCTTTTATAGGCACAAATGGGGTTCTATCAGATTTTAGACTTTGCAAATTAGCCCTTCCTTATTTTCGGTTTAGTCCCTTTATTTTTGACTTGCTCAATAACTAAATACCTCTATTGTGTTAACACCTATACTAAAGTACCCTTCTAGAAGGCCCTAGGAGGCTCTTCTACCCCCACAATACCTATACTACCCTTACCCCTACTTTGAAATTACTATTCTTATCAGAATTACCCTTTTTCCATGCCTAAACTACCCCTGAAAGCTTCTCCAAGTTACTGATTCTACCTATATCCTCAACAGTTGTAACCAATCCCCTAAATTAATTCAAAACTAACTAGGACTGATTAATTAGAACTCAAAAATTACCCAATTGAACTAACCAATCCCAATTATTCAATCACCCAAACCCAAACAACTTAGAAAAACCAGGAGAACAGGATCAGTCAACATTAAATGAAATTAAACTAACTTTTAACCAATAAGCTCACAATTGACCATTCGGACATTAAATTCAGAACTAAAAAGCAATTGAAATCAACCTAAACATCTAGCTAACATTAATGGACAAAATGGTATTGAATCCAAACTAATCAATTATGCTGATTCTGCAATTAAAATTATGATTAACTAACAAATGACACATGCATCAAACTAAACTAAAAATGCGAAGATGCTTTACTGATTAAAACAGATGGAACAAAGAACAAGGAACAAAGAAGATTTAAACTATACTAATACACAAAAATATATTGTAAAATTAATAGAACACTTAATGAAATCAAAACTATAATTAAACTTCAACCATGCAAGTAAAAAGAAACAAGAAAGCTTACTGAAGCACGAGAAATTTCGGCCAGTCGCTAACGTCTGAATCTTTCCAGATTTTTGACACATAACATCCCTAACCATGTGTTTTTACAAGAGAACACAGGGTTAAGGATATTACGGTCCAAAATCACAAAGATTTTGGGTTAAGGTTTTGGCCAGAAATTCTTAGATCTCAAATTCGAGCCGCTTCACCAAGATTTAAAGGAAGATGGTCATGGATGTGGGTTGAGGGAAGTCTGGGGATGGTGTGGTATGATTTTGGGCCGGTTTGGATGAGTTTGCGACTTGGCCAGAAAACTTCAATCGGAGATTCGACGAGCTCCGGCAATATTCGATGGAAACCAATAGTAGGAATGGAAAGAGGGATTCATGGGGGATCTATGGTGTTAATTTAGGGTTGAACGGCGTAGGTTGCGCTTGCCGCCGGCGAGGGGTTTGGGGCGACTGGGATTAGAGTTTGAAAGAAGAGGTAGGGTGAGGAAGGCGAAGGACCGGGGTTGGGGGGTAAGGTTTCGGACAATTTTATAGTACGCCTACCCTGCCTCTGAGCCGTTGATCTTGTTAACCTCGACGGTTCGGATTGATCGACGCCAAACGGCGTCGTTTCGATTTTAGTGTATTGGACCGGGTGGGGAAGGGGTTCTGGGCTGGCCGGGTCTGGGTTGTGGTTTAATTGGCCCAAATCATGGGCAACCCTTTTTAATGTTTTCACTTATTTTCTTTTGACTTATTTTATTTAATTTTGGTACTTCAATTTGTATATTCTTTTTTTCTAATTTTATAAAATTGCAAAATTTAAAATAAATTCCCAATATATTTCAAAATTAAACTAATTAATTCCTAAAATTATTTTAAAAACTATTCCAGGACGAATTCGCAATTAAACAATTAAAAGTGCAAAAATGGACCCTTTTTGTTATTTTCCATATATTCTATTATAAAACAAATTAATCGCTGATTAATACCAACATATGAAATTAGATCCTAAATGCAAATTCATATTTTGTATTTTATATGAATTGACCAGGCATAAATAAAATACAACAACTATCAGAAAATGACGCCAAACTGCACAAAAATTGTAAAAATAAAGAAAAAGAATCATTTCCCTTGAATTTTGGGAATAATTTGATTAGGGCAAAATCACGTGCTCACAGTTCGCATTTGCGAGGTTAACAGGGCAGGTCTTTCTTCGCAATTGCGAAGCCTTGGCTGCAATTGCGAGTTCGCATTTGCGAACATATCATTTCAAATGCAATATTTGCACCTGTGTAAATCATAACATAGCCAAAAATTCTTCATTTTTCAAACTCCCTCAAACTCTAAGCTCTCTTGGGCAATTTTCTAAAGAAATGTTCTTCTCCAAATCGATTGTAAGTCATTTCTAACTCATTTTCTTTAATCTATAACATCTTTTCACATGATTTCAACTCAAAATCAAGGGTTTTCATGGGGGAAATTGGGTGTTTTAGTAGAACTTAGGATTTTCAAATTTTGGGGATTTGGACCTCGATTTGGGGTCCGATTTCAAAACAAATTATATATTTGAGTTCGTGGGTGAATGGTTAATTGGGTTTTGGTCCGAACCTCGGGTTTTGACCATGTGGGCCCGGGGTCAATTTTTAACTTTTTGGGAAAAATACTAGAAAACCTATTTTCATGCATTAGAATTGATTCATTTAGCATTTATTGATATCGTTAAGTAAATTGTGGTTAGATACACGTGAATTGGTGGTGGAAACAAGAGGTGAAGCGGTAGTTGAGGCTTGAATTGTGTTCGTGGCATTGAGGTAAGTGTTTTGTCTAACCTTAGCCTGAGGGATTAAGAGTTGTGTCTTATTTTCTATGTGTTAATTGTTGAGTACAACGTATAGGTGTGGTGACAATTATCTATACATCGGTGTCAATCATGCATGTGAGTCTTATACTATGATTGATGTGACTCTGTTTCGTATTGTTCATGCTTTATATGATAATTTCTATTGTTGAACAAAGCTTGTGGAAGTATTATTGGTAATTTAACATTGTAGAGCATTGGCTCAAGTTAAGAATTAAGTTGTAAAGTAATTGTGGAAAAGAGAAGAGGTTTATGATAGTCTCCCTTTCCAGGATGTTATTGCTTTTGATATTATCTACCTTGCCGGGATGTTTTTGTTTTTGATATTATCTCCCTTGCCGGGATGTTATTATTCATCATATTGTTTCTCTTGCCGGGATATTGTTGTTACGCTATTATTCCCTTGCCGAGATTTTATTGTGATATTATTGATTCCCTTGCCCAAATTGCTTTGTGATTGTTGCTTGAGTGAGGAAGAGTGTAATGCACGAAGGGTGATGTTGTGCATGATTTGAGAGTGTTAATGCACGAAGGGTGATGTCGTGCCCCATGATGTACAATGTCATTCCATGATATGAGTGATAATGCACGAAGGATAATTCCGTACCATGATTATGTGAGGTAAAAGCACGAAGGGTGCTGCCGTGCTGATTATATTGATTCTTATGGTGAGGACGAGAGTAAAAGCACGAAGGGTGATACTGTGCACTTTTCTTTGATTTCTTTATTCTTGCTTACAATTGAATTTTCGTGTTCCTTTCACTTCTTTACTGAGATTTTGTTTGTACATGATATTCCCCCAGCATGTTTCCCCTTCCCATCTTAAGCTGTTAGTTTCTCTAATTATTACTTGTTGTATATGATATAACTGCACAGGTTTATTTGGTAGTCTTGTCCTAACCTTGTCACTACTTTATCGAGGTTAGGCTAGGCACTTACCAGCACATGGGGTCGGTTGTGCTGATACTACACTTTGTACTATGTGCAGATCCCGGTGTTACAGCTTTTAGACCACAGTGAGGTTGATGCCTTCAGTCCATCAGGCAACCCTAGGTAGTCCTGCAGGCGTCCGCAAGCCTTGGCGTCCCCTAGTTCTGGGTAGCTTCTGTTTATGGATTGGTATCGGTATTATTATTTCCATTGTTTATATAATGTTAATTCACAACTGTTAAAGGATTAAAAATGAAAAAGGTAAAATATTTGGAATGATTGGCTTGCCTAGCATTTACTAGTAGGCGCCATCACGACTCCCGAGGGTGGAAATTTGGGTCGTGACACATAAATGAAACATCATGAACCTTCCGATCGCATAACTCTTCTGTCTGGACTGGGCTATGCAAAGTCTATCCTAAATCACCTTAACCTTCTCCAAAGCATCCTGAACCAAGTCTATGCCCAATAATCTAGCCTCGCCCGGCTCGAACCAAACCACCGGAGATCTACATCGCCTACTATACAGAGCCTCGTATGGTGCCATCTGAATGTTGGACTGGTAACTGTTGTTGTAGGATAAAATCTGCAAGTGGCAAGAACTGATCCCAAAAACCTCCAAACTCCATCACACACGAATTGAGCATATCCTCAAAAATCTTAATAGTGTGCTCGGACTGTCCGTCCGCCTGGGGGTGAAATGTTGTGCTCAGCTCTACCCGAGTACACAACTCATGCTGAACAGCTCTCCAGAACCATGATGTGAACTGAGTACCTCTATTTGAAATGATGGAAACTGGAATACTATGCAGGCGAACAATCTCTCGGATATAAATCTCAGCCCACCTCTATGAAGAATAAGTGGTACACACAGGAATGAAGTGTGCAGACTTGGTTAGCCAATCCACAATCACCCAAATGGCATCGAACTTCCTCAAAGTCTATGGGATTTCAACTACTAAGTCCATGGTGATCCGCTCCCACTTACACTTCGGAATCTCTATCTGCTGAAGCAAGCCACCCCGTCTTTGGTGCTCATACTTCACATGCTGACAATTGAGGCACCGAGCTATAAACCCAACTATATCTTTTTTCACCCGCCTCCACTAATAGTGCTGCCTAAAATCTTGGTACATCTTTGCGGTAGCCGGATGGATGGAATATCACAAAATGTGGGTCTCCTCCAAAATAAACTCCCGAAGCCCATAAACATTGGGTCCACAAATCCGACCATGCATTCTCAATACCCCATCATCACCAATGGTCACATCTCTGGCATCACCAAGCACAACCTTGTCCTTGAGGACAAGTAAATGAGGGTCATCATAGTTACGCTCTCTGATACGATCAAACAACGAAGATGGAGAAACCACACAATCTAGGACCTGACTACACTCCGAAATATCCAATCTCACAAACTGGCTTGCTAAAGCCTAAACATCCATTGCCATGAGCCTCTCTACTACTAAGATAAGCCAAACTCTCCACCCGACGACTCAAAGCATCGGCTACCACGTTGGCCTTCCTCGGGTGGTATAAAATAGTGATATCATAGTCATTCAGTAGCTCTAACCACATCCTCTGACGTAAATTAAGGTCCTTCTGCTTGAACAGATGATGTAAACTCTGGTGATCAATATAGATCTCACAAGTAACACCGTACAAATAATGATGCCAGATCTTCAAGGCGTGAACAATAGCAGCTAACTCGAGATCATGGATATGATAATTCTTCTCATGCACTTTCAACTGTCTGGATACGTAGGAAATCACCCTACCATCCTAAATCAATACCGCTCCAAGGCCAATCCTCGTGGCATCACAATAGACAGTATAAAACCCCGAACTTATAGGCAATATCAATACTGGGGCTGTAGTCAAAGTTGTCTTAAGGTTCTGAAAGCTCTCCTCACACTCTTCCATCCATCTGAATGGAGCACCCTTCTGGGTCAGCCTGGTCATAGGTACTGCAATAGATGAAAATCCCCTCAACAAATTGATGGTGATAACCTACCAAGCCAACAAAACTATGAATCTCTGTAGCTGAGGATGGTCTGGGCCAACTCTGCACTGCTACCACTTTCTTCTGATCCACCTTGAACCTTTCACTCGATACCACATGACCTAAGAATGCCACAGTATCCAACCAGAACTCATATTTCGAGAACTTCGCATATAATTTCTTTTCTCTCAAAGTCTGAAGCACAGTCCTCATGTGTTGCTCATGATCCTCTCGACTTAGGGAGTATACCAGAATGTTATCAATGAAGACAATAACTAACGAGTCAAGATATGGCCGGAATACAATGTGCATCAAATTCATAAATGTTGTTAGGGCATTGGTCAACCCAAATGACATAACAAGGAACTCGTAATGACCATATCGAGCCCTAAAAGCAGTCTTCGGGATATATGGCTCCTGAATCTTCAACCGATGATAACCTGAATGCAAGTAAATCTTAGAAAACACTCGAGCACCTTGTAACTGATCAAACAGGTCATCAATATAAGGCAAAGGATATCGGTTCTTCACTGTAACATTGTTCAACTGGCAATAGTCAATGCCCATATGCATAGAACCATCCTTTTTCTTCACAAACAAGACAAGAGCACCCCAAGGTGACACACTGGGCCGAATAAATCCCTTATCAAGCAATTCCTATAACTTATCCTTCAACTCTTTCAACTCAGGAGGAGCCATATGGTAAGGAGAAATATAAATGGGCTTAGTGCCTGGCAACAAATCAATGTCGAAATCAATATCTCTATCGGGTGGCATACCTAGAAGATCAGCTGGAAACACATCAGGAAAGTCCCTCACTACTGGGACTGAATCAACTACAGGGGTATTAATACTGTCATTTCTCATATAGGCTAGATGCGCATCACACCCCTTCTCAACCATTCGTTGAGCCTTAAAAAATGAAATAACTCTACTAGGAGTGTAATCTAAAGTACCCCTCCACTCTAATCGCGGTACACCTGGCATAGCCAGCGTCATGGTCTTGGCGTGACAATTAACAACAGCATAATGGGGCAACAACTAGTCCATGCTCAAAATAACATCAATATCTACCATGCTGAACAATAATAAATCGGCTATAGTCTCAAAACCACTAAGATCAATCAAACACGACTGATAAACGCGATCTACAACAAGAGAATCTCCCACGGGAGTAGAAACATAAATAGGGGAACTCAAAGAATCCCGAGATACACCCAAATGTGGGGCAAAATAAGAGGACACATAAGAATAAGTGGAGCCTAGATCGAATATAACCAATGCATCTCTATGACAGACCAAACCAATACCTATGATGACAGAATCGGAGGCAACAACCTCAGTACCAGCAGGAAGAGCAAAGTATCTGGCCTGGCCTCCCTCTCTAGGGCGACCTCTACCTCCCCGACCTCCACCTCTAGCTGGCTGAGCATGTGGGGTAGCCACAGGTGCTGTAATCATAGCCTGGGAACTCTGCGGAGCACGCTATGGCTGCGAAGGCTGTGGAAATGCACCCCTCCTAAGTCTAGGGCAATCCCTCACCATATAGAGGGTGTCGTCATACTCAAAACAAGATCTGGGAAGGCGTGACGGTTGTGACTGGCTCAGGCCAAGTCTATCGGACTGACCACTGATGGCACCTCGTGCAGGAGGCACACTAGATACTGGAGGTGCATAATAAGGCTCCTGAGGTCTAAACGGAGATGGAATACCACTAGCTGCTGGAAGAGTTGAATGAAAAGGGCGACTCACATAACCTCTACCAAGACGAACTGCATCTGGGGAACGGGCAGCAGAATAATGGCCCCACTCTCGAGACCTCTTAGCCTCTCTCTCCTCTCTATCCCGAGAAAGCATGCCCTCTACTATCCTAGCAACACTCACCACCTGCTGATAAGTAATATCCATCTCCAACTCCCGGGCCATGCTAGACCTGATGCTGGGTATGAGCCCCTCAATAAACCGGCAAACTATCTCACTGACTATAGAAACCAATGTCGGTGCATGTCTAGCCAAGTTAGTAAAACGAACAGCATACTCCAAAACAGTCATAGTACCCTGGTGCAAATGCCCAAACTCTGTGCGCCATACATCCCTAAGGCTCTGAGGAACATACTCCATCAAAAACATACTTGAAAACTGGGTCCATGAAAGGGAAGCTGCTTCAGCCGGACTGTCCAACTCAAAAGTATGCCACCACTGATAGGTTGTTCCTCTAAGTTGGAAGGCAGTGAAAGAAACCCCACTCGATCCTGATATACCAATAGTGCGGAGAATACGGTGGCACTCATCTAGAAATCACTAAGCATCCTTTTATGCTAGACCACTGAATGTATAAGGCTTGTACTTTTTAAACCTCAAGCCTCCGCTGCTCATACTCTGAAGATGATGTCCTATCCTCGGGCTGAACTGGGGCTATAGGCGATACCGGTATAACCTTTGGGATCTGATCAACCTGAACCCGCTGATCTGGGGTGCGGGCAGCGAGAGTCTGTGCTCCTCCCCCGACCTAAGATGTGGCTGCAATAAGGGGAATCAACCCTGCCTGAGCTAAAGTGGTGTATATGCTCATGAACTGTGCAAGGGTCTCCTAGAGAGCTGGAGTAGTAGCAGCAGTAGGCGTATCAGGAGCCTGGGCTCCAGCTAGAGCAGCTGCTGGCTCCTCTGTAGCAGCTCACGGGGGTGCTC
Organism: Nicotiana sylvestris; assembly: GCF_000393655.2. Taxonomy (NCBI): domain Eukaryota; kingdom Viridiplantae; phylum Streptophyta; class Magnoliopsida; order Solanales; family Solanaceae; genus Nicotiana; species Nicotiana sylvestris. The sequence continues at coordinate 39,513,382 of NC_091067.1, read as the reverse complement.
TAGCTGCACCACGTGTGCGTCCTCAGCCTCTATATTGGCCCCAGCCTCTGGCGGCTCAAGAAGGGGGAGCGGGTGCCTGATCATCGCCTGTAGCATGAGTCCTTACCATCTGTAAGAGAATAGAAGACAAAGGTTTACAATTTGATATCAAAAATCTTGCACGACAAGGAATCAGATGAAATGGAATTTTTCTAATAGTTACATAGCCTCTCGAAGATAAGTACAGACGTCTCCGTACCGATCCGCGAGACTCTAATAAATCGGCTCATGATTCATGACTCCTATGAACCTAGAGCTCTGATACCAACATATCACGACCCAAGTTCTCCCTCCGTGAACTGTCGTGACGACACCTACTCTCTACGACTAGGTAAGCCTAACAAATTTGGAATACAAAACTAGTTGACTAACATGTAAATATAATTAAAAGTGTTTAAAATGCCATTTGGCATATACAATAGTAACACAATCGACTGAACATAGCACTCCCAAAACCCAGAATCTCATGAATCACAATCTAAAGAAAATATATAGTGTTCTAACTCCAGAAGTCTAAACAAAGGAAAATACAAGAAGTCTATAATTGAATAGGGAATAGAGAGGGACTTCTAGGTTCGTGGACACGAAAAATATACCTTGAAGTCTTTGGATCGCCTCGACTCATGAATATATGGCTAAGCAGAAGAACTTGGATATGCACATGAAAAACATGTGCAGGAAAGGGCATGAGTACATCACAGTGGTACCGAGTAAGTGCCAAGACTAACCTCGGTCGAGTAGTGAAGAGATCAGCTCAGGGCCCTACTGGTTATATATATAACAAGGTAAAATAGTATGAAACAGGAAAGTATAATTAAAATACTAACAGTCAATAAAGATGAAATCACAGAAAGAAATAACTCAGTACACAGAGATAGCAACAGGGGATCTCCCAGGATAACATCCCGTAGTCCCAAATGTAAATGTACAAAGGATCTCCTAAGATACCGCCCCGTAGTCCAAATCATAAATGTGCAGGGGGGATCTCCCGGAATACTATTCCGTAGTCCCAAAGTAAATATTCAGTACAGGGGGATCTCCCGGGATACCGTCCCGTAGTCCCAAATATAAATGTGCAGGGGGATCTCCCGGAATACCATTATGTAGTCCCAAAGTAAATACACAACCAAATTAATATACGCAACAGTCTCAAGAAGGAAAATCTACAGTTCTATTCAAGTTTGTATCAAGTGAACAAGTAATTTCTACCCTAAACATGCTACACAGAATCCAAGTAAGCAATTAACATAGGTAAGACGGTTAAGTCACGCAAGCATGCTTTCCTAAGCTAAACAGGAGGCTTCATATACTAGTAGTTGCTCAATTTAAAGGAAAACATAGATATTTGCTTAATGAAAATGGGGGTTTTCAAAAATTAGCACATGTACGCACTCGTCACCTCATGTACATGGCATTCATATAACAATAGTACCAAAATCCTAAGAGGAATACCCCCACACAAGGTTAGGCAAGCCACTTACCTCGAACCAGCTCAAAATTAATCTGATATCACGCTCTTGCCACGAGTAGTATCCAACTCCGAGTGACCTAAATCTAATCAAATCAATTACCTAACATAAATAAAACTACAAGCAACTAGTTAATGAATTTAAAGCTAAGACGAGAAAATAGGAAAATGCCCAAAAATTCTCTCCGAGTCCACGTCTTGCAATCGGGTAAAAGTTGCCAATTTAGAACACCCATTCACCCACGAGATCACTCATCCAAAAATTACTCAATTCCCACAACTAAAATCCAATCAAAACCCAAAAACTCGGTTGGGGAACGTTTCCCCCAAATTTTGATTTTCCACTCAAATTCCTTAATTAGATGAGTAAAATAAAAATAGATTGATGAAATATACACAAAATAGGGTTAGGAATCGTTACCCACTGATTTCCTCTACAAAAACCTCACACAATCGCCTTCTCCTGAGCTCAAAATCGAATTTGGTGTTATGAACTTCAAACCCTCGAAATTTCATATTTTTGCCCAGCGATTACCACATTTACGGTCATGTGGTCGCATCTGTGGTCCCTCTTCTGCAACTAGGGAACCGCACCTGCGAAAACTCATTAAATCCCCAAGCATCGCACATGTGCTCTTTTCCTTACATATGTGGTTACGCTTCTACGGTCCTTGAGCCGCATCTACAACCAATGGTCTTCATACCTCACACCGCATCTGCGATTGCCAAACCACTTCTGTGGCGCCGCACCTGCGGTCCAAAGTCCACAGGTGCGAAACCAACAGGTTCAGCACATCAGAAATTCGCTTAAGTCCAATTCCAATATGTTAAGCATCTGAAACTCACCTGAGGCCCCCGGGACCTCAACCAAACATACCAACCAATCTTAAAATGTCATACTAACTTAGTCAAGCCCCCAAATCGCATCAAACAATGTTAAAACCATGAATCACCCTCCAATCCAAATCTAATGAACTTGAATTTTCAAAATTCTACAACTGATGCTGAAACCAACCAAATCATGTCCGATTGACCCCAAATTTTGTACACAAGTCATATTAAACACTACAGACCTACTCCAACCTCTAGAATCAGATTCAACCCCTATATCAAATTTTTATTATCTGCCCGAAATTCCAAAAATTCAACTTTCGCCATTTCAAGCATAAATAAGCTACGGACCTCCAAAACACAATACGAACATGCCCCTAAGCCCAAAATACCCAACGGAGCTAACAGAATCAACGTAATTCCATTCTGGACCCATCTTCACACTGCTTCGACTACTGTCCAATTCCTAAGACTTAAACTCTCATTTAGGTTCTAAGTGTCCCAAAACAGTCCGAAACTTAAGATGAATCATCCCGGCAAATCATAATAGCAGAAATAGACTTGGGGGAAGCAGTTAATAGGGTATCGGGGAGTAAATTCTCAGAACGACTGGTCGGGTCGTTACAGCTTGACACGTTAGAGCATTAAAAATTTCTCAAATTTTGGTTTATGTTTTCATGCCCTACGTGATTACTAGTCTTGGATTTTTGATGAAAGATTTTGTTCTCTGGTTGGAAGTTATAATTAAGTGAAATATGACAATAGGTTTTATGAGTTTTATATTATTAGTATGACTTTTAAGTTGTGGTCGGTACTCTTCCATAAAATAATTTTATGAGTTGCATGTATCCTCCCTCGTAAATTGAGAATCCTATGAGTAATAAATAGTTACCACTAAAGTGATTTACTTATTTTAACTAATGAAAAGCTCTTAATAAATTTGTACATGTGTAATTCATGTATTGAGAATTAAGATTAAAATATCGGATCTATAGAAATGGTCTATTTATCTGACTCATTAAAATCTGCTTGATCTACCATGTGAAATTATCCTTGATAATTCTACACTAGTGGTGGGGGTTTTAACTAGAAAAAGAATTTTATCTTTGGGTACTAGTGACACCAACTCCATACATAAGAAGAGATATTGGAGTTTTCTTTGAACGGGAGAAAATATACTTGGGTTCTTGTGTGTGTTAATAAAAGAATAATTTATTGCAAAATGAGTTATTATGTATCCTAGAAATAGGTATGCCTTGAGCTCATAATATCATTAAAAGGAGAATGTAAATCAAGATCGTATTTATTTTAATTCATGAAACTGCTTAAAACGGTTATTCTCCAAGTTTGGTTACAGGCTGGTGGTCATGAATTTGAGAAACTCCGATTGACCTGAAACTTGGTAGGTTCATCGAAAACAAGGGCATGTCCTTTACCTTGGGATCCTACATCCATTGCCAATTCCATCTAGAGCTTGGGAGTACTTGACCATATACTTCATTGAGGAGATGCTGAGGTCATATGGAAAGGATACTATTTTACTTGTCATCGATACGCACACTAAATATGCTCATTCGTTCACACTAACTCACACATATACTGCAACACAAGTGGCATATATGTTTTTGGACAACATCTGCAAACTCCACGGTGTGCCTTGCTTTATCATGTCTGACCAAAATCCTATTTTTACCAGCCTATTTTGGAGGGAACTCTTCAAGGGACTGCAAGTAGAATAAAAACTCAGTTCAATTTATCATCCACAAACGGATGGTCAATTCGAGAGATTGAATCATTGTATAGATGCTTATCATCGATGCATGACAGGGCATATCCCAAAGGACTTGAGTAAGTGAATTTCGATTGCTGAATTTTTTTAAGTGTCACTCAGCCATTGGAATCGCCCATTCAAAGCTCTATATGGGTATGGCCCTCCATTGCCAACATTTAAATTAGTTGAAAAGTCAAGGCTAGAGTATGTGAACCAACTTCTTAGGGATTGACAACTCCTCAAAAGTTGAAAGACAATCTGGCCAGAGCTTAAAATTAAACGAAACAATATGTTGATACTAAAATAAGCGAAATGGCAATTTGGGATATGTCACAACCCAGATTTGTCCACCCTCGGGATCGTGATAGTCCCTAACCAAATGATTTCTAGGGAAGCTAACATATAAAAATCTATATACGCTACTTCTTTAGGAAATTCACTAAAAGACAATAATTTAAAACATAACGATTTAATAAAATGCGGAACTTATAATTACTCAAATATCTCAACATCACTACCCAAAATCTGGTGTCACAATCCACAAACTTCTATGAGTTACTACAAATACTGGTTTAAAGAAAATACAACTGCTCTCAAAATGAAAGAAAACAGGAAAACTACGATAAATAGAAGGGGACTCCAGGGTCTGTGAACGCCGACAGATCTACCTTGGGTCTCCTGATGGACTGAAGGCAGCAACCCAACACTGATCAATGCGGTCTAGTACCGAAATTTGCAAAGAAAGTGCAGAGTGTAATATTAGTACAACCGACCCATGTACTGGTAAGTGCCGAGCCTAACCTCGGCGAAGTAGTGACGAGGCTAGGAAACGATAATATCATGAACCTGTGCAGAAAAACCATATAGAGAAGATAACAACAAAAAGAAATTTAGCAGATATTAACTGAAAGGGGAAAACATGTTGAGGGGAAATATCAAATCATGAAAATAGTATAGTAAGAAACATAGTAAATATCATGCTTTGCACCAACGGAAGTAATAACATAGCAAAACATGTGCACCACATCACCCTTCGTGCTTTTACTCTCAGCCTTACCATAAGAAACAATAGAAATGACACAGAATCACCTTTCGTGCATTAACTCTCTCATAACATGGCACGACATCACCTTTCATGCATTAACACTCACAGAATATGGCACGACATCACCCTTCGTGTATTAACACTCACAGAATATGGCACGACATCACCCTTCGGGCATTATCAGTCACCCACAAAACATTGCATGACATCACGCTTCGTGCTTTACACTCTTCCTCACCCAAACAACAGAACAATAACAATCCAGCAAGGGAAATCATCAATAACCAACCTCGTTTTAATGTTAAATTTCAAAATATAAATCTCAACTTGAGTCAATACTCAAAAATCTCTAATTCCATGAAAACCATGATAATATGTGTTTAACATAAAGAATAACCAGTTTAAGCATGAACAATACGAATAAAGAATACAACGATCACAAGTATAGGACTCACTCACATGCTATGACCCAACGACAACGTATAGGTACTCGTCACCTCACCTATACGTCATACTCAACAACCAAACACATAGAAAAAAAAGGCAACAACACCTAATCTCTCAAGCTAAGGTTAGCCACAACACTTACCTCGATTCCGCAGCCAAAACAAAATCAATCCTCAATCACCTCTTTTCCTCCAGATTCCACCTCCGAACCACTCGTATCTAGTCAGAGTTAACTTAATAACATTAATTATTGCTAAAGAAATCAATTCTAATACACAATTATAGGTTTCCTAATATTTTCCCCAAAAAGTCAAAAATCGACCCCGGGCCTGCTTGATCAAAACTCGAAGTTCGGACCAAAACCCGATTACCCATTCACCATCTAGCCCGGATGTATAATTGGTTTTGGAATTCGACCTCAATTTGAGGTCTAAATCCCCAAATTTCGAAATTCTAAGTTCTACCCAAAAACACCCAATTCCACCATGAAAAACCATAGATTCTAGGATGAAATCTTGTAAAAAGATGTAATAGATTGAAATAAATGAGCTAAGAATCATTTACCTATGATTTGGGAAAGAACTAGCCTTTGGAAAATTGCCTCTTGAAGATTAGGTTTTGACAATTTGGGAAATGAACCAAAAATCCCATCTAAGTCCCTTTTACACAGCTGCAGATGTCGCATTTACAACCTGAGCTTCGCAATTGCGAAGAACCATTACAAATGTGAAGTTCCCCACACTTTTGTTGCCTTCGCAATTGCGAAGGTATGTTCGCAATTTCAAACAGGAACCTCCAGAAATGCGATAAAGTGATCGCATTTGCGATCACTGCCTGGCCCAGCTTATGATCGCAATTGCGATAAAAGCCTTGCAAAAGCAGAACCTACAGGGTTCACAATTGCGAGATTAGAGGCCTACAGTAGATTCAGTCATACCGACAATTTTTCTTAAGTTCCAAAACACTTCGTAGCCTATCCAAAACTCCCCCGAGCCCTCGTGGCTCCAAACCAAATATGCACACAAGTCTAAAAACATCATACGAACTTGCTCATGTGATCAAATCGCCAAAATAACATTTAATACTACGGATTTAACACTAAAACACATGAAAACCTTAAAAAAATTGAAATTCCTATTTTCACAACCGGACGTCCGAATCATGTCAAATCAGTCCCGTTTCTCACCAAATTCCGTAGATAGGGTATAAATATCATAAAGGACCTGTACCGGGATTCGAAACTAAAATACGGACCCGATACCAACATTATCAAACATTATTCAATTTCTTTAAATCCTTAGATTTTAAGTTTAACAATTTTTAACAAAAATTTATTACTCGGGCTAAGGATATTGAAATTCGATTCCTAGCATACGCCCAAGTTCCTATTTTACTACGGACCCTCCAGGACCGTCAAAACACGGGTCTGAGTCAGTTCACTCAAAATGTTGACTAAAGTCAACTAAAATCACTTTTAAAGGCAAAAAGTATTAGTTTCTCAAATTTTTCACAGAAAGGCTTTCTGAAAATGCGCTCCGACTATGCATGCATGTCGAGGAGAAGTAATATGAGGTTTTGAAGGCCTTGGAACCCCGAATTGGGTTCTAAAACATGAGATGACCTTTTTGGGTCATCAAAGGATATGATATTCCTGAAATTGCAACCATATAGGTAGATGATCATCGCTAATGTCCAATGATGTTGTATGGGACTGAGTGTTGGCCAGTCAAGATCGCTCGTCCATAAGATGAAGATAGCAGAGATGAGGATGTGGAGATGGATGTGCAGGCACACTAGGTTAGATAGGATAAAAAATGAGGTTATTCGCAATAAGGTGGGTGTGGCCCCTATTGAGGACAACATGCGAGAAATGCAGATTAGGTGGTTTGGTCATGTGAGGAGGAGGATCATAGACGCCCTGGTGAGGAGGTGTGAGAGGTTGACATTGGAGGGCCTACGGATAGGTAGAGGTAGGCCAAAGAAGAGGTGGGGAGAGGTCATTAGGCAAGATATGATGCAACTTCAACTAACCGAGGACATGACCCTTGATAGGAAGATATGAAAGTTGAGGATTAGGGTAGTAGAGTATGTAGTCTAGAGTGTTCATAATAGTCGTATTGGCACACAGTCTCGCTTTCTGTTGGTAGTAGGTTTTTATGACTAACCGTTATTTCCTTTTTTTTGTTGATCACCTTACTATCTTTTTGTTTTTATTCTGATTTTATACGACTTTTTGGTACTATCCCTTCTTGTCTATATTTTTATTAATGTGGTGTTTATGATTTTCTTAGCCGAGGGTCTATTTGAAACAACACACTAACCTCCCCAGACCCCACGGTGTGGGATAATAATGGGTATGTTATTGTTGTTGTATAGGCAGATGTCCATTGCAATGAGGAAAATTTTGAAGTTGGGGCTAAGTTTTTTGGACCGTATTAGGAGATCAGGAAGATAGGGTATGTCATATATGAACTCAAATTGCCCCTAGGTTCCAAAATCAACCCAGTATTTCATGTATCTATTTACCGCGAAAAATGGGAGTAACAATTAGAGATAATTTGTGGTTTTAAAGATACATGATATATTCTAATACTAGTGATTATAACAATGAGGACCTCGAGCTCGATTTTCTTGGTGGCCTCAAGGTCAGCTAAAAGCAATGGAGTATGACCAATAATGTAAAAACAATAAAGCTAAAGATCACTTGTAGAGCAAGGTAAACAAGTAAAAACAGAGTAGAATATTCTATTGTAGTGAATAATGTGAGATGATGCTTACAAAATGATTGAGGTCCCCTTATATAGGAGGAGAAAATCCCAATATAGTACATTCCTAATTGTAGTAAAGAATTCTATTAGTACATGTGTACAATAACCTAGTACGGACCTGTACCATTTCATACAAATCTTATCCTTTAATTTATGCCCTGACCCATGTGTCCTTGAGAAATTCTTGCTCTTTCTTGAGTGTCCTCGTGATTGTATGGCCCTCTATGTCGTTCATGCCGGGCCTTTGATCTGCTTCCTTGAGGTGTGTGTCCCGTAGTCGAGTCTGACCCCTACATCGAGTCGCCCGAACTCGGACTCATTACCCAATTTAAGACTTCAAAATTGGGCTCCTTAATTTCGACCGTATGTAGATAGTCCCCGTGTTTCTTAGAATAAGATGATAAGAAATGATTTGAACCTGAATCTCCCAAGCCTCTCATAGTGACGTCATGCTTATGATATAGGCGCTTGAAGAGATCAAAAATGTCATGTCATCGTGCTTCCCAAGAACATTAAATATGTTTCAGCTTTGGTCGGCCATTTGTGCCACCAGTTCTGTTGTCGGCTTTCTATAAATAAGGAGCTACTTGGCTGAACAAAAACTACACTCATTCCTTCTTCATCTATTTTTAGCCCTTTTTTTACTTTATCTCTTCCTCTAATAACCTAGCTCTATGGTTCAAGGCAGCAATTTTACCAGTTATGCCAAGGCTTCCTTTTTCAAAGATTTGGCTCGAGACAATGAGAGAAGGGCACTGAATCCTTCGCGTATTAGAAGATGCGAACTTTACGCTGCTGGTTATCTCTCTTAACTTCAACTTGGTGTGGCACTTCATTCCTTTTGACTTCCATGGAATGAGGTGGCACTATCATCAACTAGATTTTGCATCCCACATCGGAACATAGTTCTGAGGATGAACACTCTTGGGTTGTTGCTCGTGTATCTTGCAACCCCTTTTGGTTTTTTCCTTTTGCTTGTTCTTCCTTAATATGTAATGGCCAAAAATTTCAACGGAATAATCAATCTCGGCTACCGGAGATATAATTGCATTTATTGAAGGCCTTCTGCCAACCATTTCCAAAAATCGGATATGGTGCCCCCGAGAAGAGGATTTTCGGAGACGCTGCTCTCGAGGTCGTGGCCTTAGAAGTGAATTAGGATCTTTGGCTTTTGTTTTTTGCTTCTTTGTTTCTGTGTAATTATCCTTCGTGGGTGCCATAGTTATATTTTGTAATCATTTCTTGGAAGTATAAAAGGATCCCTTTGTATCCCTTTCGGCCCATGCTGAACTTTATTCTATCTTTATTCGCAAAGACTCAATTTTATGATTTCAATGACTATCCCAAATATCGAGCTTAGGACATAATAAACCATTAGGTTTTTAATTGATCAATACAGTACACCTCGAGGTTTTTGCTAATCCTCGAGTTGAGCTTGAATGTTAACTCGGAACGTCGGAATTCACGAGCCCGAGTTAGGTAAGAGCAAGGTCTCGAGATAAAGTAAATCCTTAGATTTCCTTTCAATCCTCGGATGGGAAACTTCTCCACCTCAAGTAGCCCTTAGGCTTTTACAGTCGAGCGGGCATTTTCTCGAACTTGTAAAAAGGATAGCCCTTAGGCCTTTTCATGGTCTTCGAGTGAGTGATTCCTCAAACTCGGATAGCCATTGGTCTTAGTGAACGAGTGGATACCCTACTCAAACTCGACGTATAGGCTGCCCTTTATGATTTTTGATGAACTAATCCTTGATGCCTTGGTCCTGACGCGAATATCGTAACGTCAGTAGTTGAAATAACTGAAAAGTTACTTTTTGTACGATTCCCAAAATCATTAATTGGAGGCGGCTGACGGTCGGCCTTTTGGCTTCCTCAACATGCTTAAATGACCTTTATATACAAACAGATTCCACAATCTTACAAAATTTATTCCCATATTATTTTCAAAGTCTCAATACCCCTTTTTCAATCTTCTTGAGCTCTCCCTTCTCTTCACTATCAACACCCTTCATTTTCTTGGATCTTCCAAATTACGATGGCTAAAACCTCTAAACCAGTTTTCCAAAAGGAATAAGCTTCATCATCTTCTCGATCGACCAAGGATAAACCAGTAGTGCCTCCTCATAACGAGGAGTGTATTCCCCCGCCATGTGACATAACATCCAATTTTAAAATTGACCAACCTATTTTGACTCCAAGCCGATGCGAGCCCATGTCTCTATATGTTTGTCTGGTGACCAAGGCCGAGCTCAAGCAAGTAAAGGAGGATTGTAAATGGGACAGTAAAAAAATAGTGATTCCTTCCTCCGAAGAGGATATCACCACATATAATGTGGGGTACCTGAGCGTATATACCTACTCATTCTCATTGGGCACTGCAATTCCGGCTCAGGGTCCCATAGATCTAGTTATTTTTTACTTTTGCCAATGATATCAAGTGACGCTCAGCCAGATCTACCCCTCTTTCTGGCAAATCGTTTACTTAATCAGGTTTTTTCGAGCCAAATCGAGGGGATGTCCTTTACACTCAATCATTTGATCAGACTGTACAGTCCCCGACTTTATCGTGGGGGCTTGATAAAATAGCAATGCCGATCTTTAAAATCTCTTTTTGCTAGTATCGATAAGGAAAAAGACCGTAGGTGGATGAGGCGATTGGCTGAGTCAAGACCTCTGATCTGATTCCTTCCAATTGGATGTCGTTCCCCGAGGAGTAGAACATGAAACATGAGTACGCAACATGTTTATACCCTGCTTTATTTTCTTCTCCCTAGCCTTATATTTTTCATTGGTCTAACCCATTAACGATGGTGTAGCTGCTGCTTGGTTTCCTGGTGGGGTCCCAGACCTTGAGGGATGAGTCCGAAACCAAGCCTTTGTGTCCTCTTACTCGAAGTGTTGCTGGAAAGATCTGGCAAAGGGTCGATGGGAGGCCAAAAACCATGGTGAGCTTTTTTGTTTGTTTTCTTGTACTTATGCTATGGGATACTAACCTTTATTTCATGTAGGTCTTGGAGACGTCGTTGATTTGTGATCGGCCCGACTGATAAAGTGGAGGTTCCGAAGTCTTTCAAAGAAAGAAAAAGAAGAAACTAGTCATCTGAAAATCCTCTGAAGCCAAAGAAGAGTGTGGCTCGAAGGCCTAAGGCCGATACAACGACCTTATCTCGGGAAATGGCCCAACGCCTTTGGGAATAGGAGGAAGAAGAAGATGATGGTTGCCTGCTGGTAACCTACCAAAAAAGGAAAGATAACGATATTTCGAAGCCCATCGAGCCGGTGGCAGTTGATGTGGCTCAATCCAAAGCCAAAAAAATTTCCAAGGGGAGCTCAAACAAAGTCCCCGAACCATCATCCATAAAAAAGTCACCTCGCCTAGTAGATCATTTGGAGGCGAGACCGAACGACCTGACCCCGAGCCTCTTCAGATAAGAGAGAATGCCCCAAGTGGATCACTTGGGGTGATTAACGTGGATGATTCGCCTCCTAGTAACGAGTTATCTGCAGGACAAACCTGAGATGCCCATAATATGAGGTTTTCTAAAGTGGAAGCAAGCCACGAAGGGCATGACATCTTTTGAGAATGTCTCGTAGGGCTAGATGATGGTCCCGACCTCGATGCCTCCTTTATTTTTGAAAAGGCTCATAGTCGCTTTAAACAAGTGAGTTTCCTATTTTTACTTTGTTTTAGCTATTCTGAATCTATCTTTCCTCCTTTTTCATGAAGGCTGTGGTGCTCCATAAGAGGGCATTTTCCAAGTCCCAAGATGATCTTGCTCGATGCGAGGCTGAGCTCAAGAAGACTTTGGAGGAGAGGAATGTCGTCAAAGCCCTCTATGCTAAGAAAGAGATGGAGATCTACGATCTTCGAGTTGAGCTGACGCAGGCATGCTAAGTTCGAACCGAGTATGTTGAGAAGGTAACATAGCTCTTAAAGGTCTATTACGTACCTGTTTGTTTTAGCGACTGCCACTTTTAATTTTGCAGTTTCATTAGAAGGCCGACTTGGAGGCACAGCTTCGGGAGGAGCTTAAGATGAAAGAAGCTGAGACCTTGGGTGGAGGCAAGGCATGGACAATCTCGCCTCTGAGAAGGAAACTCTAAGAGATCAGTTGGCTTCACTCGAACACCAGCTTTGAGGTGTGAAAGAGGAGAGCCTAGCTCGGGGCCTCGAAATCGACATACTCAAAGCAAGATCTATTGTTGAGATGGCCAAGGCCAAATCTAATGTTGTGGCAATTATGGCTTCGTATCGAGCCGATATCAAAGCAGCTAATGCTCGGGCAAGGGAGATCTCTTATACGGCGGAGTTTAAGTTATCAGGTACCCTTGACCATGCTAGGCGACAATCCCGGAGGATGACCCTCGAGAAGATACATGCCCGCGGCTTCGATCTTTCAGGCGATATTGAAGCAGAGAAGATTTTGGAAGAAGAGGCCTTTATATTCTATTTTAGAAGAAGATTTTGGATGACCCTCGAGAAGATACATGCCCTTAATATTCTATTTTTGCCTAGGGTAGCCTGATTTAACCAGTTTTTTAATAGTTGAAGGACTTTAATTTATAGCGGAAGTCGGACGTCTCTGAACCGCATTATTTTGGCTGTAGCCTTTATACGACCGTAGACTTTAGTGTGGTCGTAGCCTTTGGGTACATCACTTGGACCTGTTTCCCGATAAATTTCTTCGAGAAGTTAGTCCCCGAGAATATTGGCCTTGGCCTTTGTTTCGAGGGGGTGCCTGTTTGAGGTTTTATAAATCCGAATTTTCGATAACAGTTCCCAAGTATTCAGGGTGATGCTATGCTTTGGATCTTAAGTCGTTCTCGTAGGATGTGCAGTTCGTGTAATGGTAGACTTCTTTGAAACACTAAGTGTTTTTTATAGTAACAAAATTGGTACATGTGTACATGCTTTGTTGTTGGGGCTTGACTGCTATATGGACACGGTTCATCTGACCGTTTGACCCATTACAAAGTTTTCCTATCGAGGTTCTTTTAAGCATGAAGTATTTTCCTTGAAAATATAACCTCCGAGGGTGATGCCCCCCAATTTTCGGGGTTGATTAAAAAAGAAACCCTGGATACTGTTGAGTTTTCCTCAGGCAGTGCATAGTTGTTGCCTCGTTAAAAACCTTGCCGGTAAAACCCATTTGGGACAAAATCCTAGCCAGGGAAAAAAAAGTGCAACACATGCTTCAAAGCCTACGACCTTCGTGTAAGAAGGGGTGTCTTCGAGATCGCAAGCGTTTGAAAGCTTCTATCATGTCGAACTTGTAAGATCCTTTGCCAACAACTCTGAGTCTTGCTATCCGTGATTATGGTATCTTATAGAGCCTTGACCTGGTCGAGGATGATTCTTAATTCCTCAATTTGACAGCATGAGGTCGAGGAACTCACTCGTGCAAACTCCGAAGGCACATTTCTCTAGGTTAAGCTTTATGTCGCGTCGCCCCAAAACATTAACTGCTTCCTGCAAATGAATTAAAACGGTCCTCTGCGCACAGGGACCTAACAAGTCATATCGTCAATATAGGCTTTCGTTATTTTACATGTTTGTTCTTCGTACAACCTGTTGACTGGATGTTGATACGAAGTTTTCGAACTGGGGGCCTCCCTTTTTTTAACTGGTTTAAACCTGAGACTGTTGCTCAGTCTATGTGGTGATTTAAGGTTTAATCCCTGTCATATTTGAATAGGGACAAACAATGTAATCTATATCATCAATAATAAACTAAATGAGTTTTATCCTGAGTTCGGGGGTTAATCCCGTTCCCAGGTATACCTTTCTTTTTAGCGATTGACTTGGTAGCATTGGGCTTCTCGGGGACAACGGAGGTTTGAGGAGCTAGGAAGTTCCCTTCTTCACCTTTGATTACCTGTTTATCCTACTTCCGTCTGGAGTTGGAGCTGTGATTGCTACTCAACCACATGTTTATCTTGAGGCTCGACTTCTCCGAGGTCAAGGATTTTGGCATCGGCACCACTTCCTCGATTGCAAACATCTCTTTTGCATCATGTTGTTCTTCGTGGACTATTTTCACTCTTTTCTTTGTCGGGAACTTCATCATATAATGGAGGGTCGATAGTACTGCCCTCATGTTGTGTATCCACGGCCTTTCAAAGAGTGCGTTATACCTCATGTCACCATTGATGACATTGAACCTGGTGTCTTGTATGGTCCGGGCTACGTTTACTGGCAAAACAATTTATACCTTTGTTGTTTCACTTGCCATGTTGAAACTATTCAACACCCAAGATGCAGGTACAATCTGATTTTGTAGGCCGATTTGTTTTACGGCCCTCGATATGATTATGTTCGCATAGCTACCTGGATCCACTAAAACACATTTAACCTGAACTTTATTTAAAAGGATAGAGATTACTAGGGCGTCGTTGTGAGCTAGGATATGTCCTCTGCTTCATCATCACAGAACGATAGGGCCTCTTCGGGCACATAGCTCTGAGTCCATTTCTCTTTTGTGATGGATACTTCGGTACATTTGAATATAGGTCCATATGGGATGATAATGTTACGCCCGAACCTGGGCCTGGATGTAACACGACACTCGATGCCTGCCCACATGTGACTGAGTGAACCAACTGGCTAGCTGAATCAACATGTAATATCATAACATATTGAATGCGGAAGATAAACTAGCACATGCTGACATACTGAAAGTTTAGATGTTATAAATCAAAGTACGGAAATACTAATACAATTCTAAAAATATTTGTAACAAACATAGCTTAACATGAAAAACTTGAGACTCTGTCTATCGTTACTCTAGTCTATGAAGCCTCTATTGAAGTACTGAAAACACTAACTATCTGTAAATACTAAAAGGCTGTAAAGTAATTATAGTCCCTCGAAAGAAGTAGGGATCACCAAATAGCTGGTACAAGAATCCTAGCGCTCTACATCGTCAACCTGTAAATCATTACCTGTATTGTGAGATGCAGTCCCCAAGCAAAAAGGGAGGTCAGTACATTTGAATTGTACTAGTATGTAAAGCAACTGAAAGAAAGAATTATAAATGCTGAAACTAAGCTGATAACTGAGAATTTATAATTGATAACTGAAATAATAACTATTGAAACTGAAACTGAAATGATAACTGATAACTGATAAGTGAACTGATAACTGGTAACTGAACTGATAACTGGTAATTGAACTGATAACTGGTAACTAATATGATAACTGATAATTGAACTGTAACTAATATTGAATTGAAAGGAAGTAAGGATATGAATACTCCCTCTTCTGAATGATGAATAACCGGTTTATCTTAATATTAAACTGCGGCCTCAGGCCCAATATATATATATATATATATGTGTGTGTGTGTGTGTGTGTGTGTGTGTGTGTGTGTGAACAAACTACGGCCTCGGGCTCAAGTATACGTATACATAACTGCGACCTCAGGTCCAAAATGCATAAAGCATAAACTGCAGCCTCAGGCCCAAAGATGCATACAACATAAACTGCGGCCTAAGGCCCAAATATGCATAAAGCATAAAATGCGGCCTCAGACCCAAATACAAGCGTTCAACATTGAGGGATTTAAAATCAGGAACTGAGAATCATACTGCAATATATGATTGTGAAATACTGAATCAGACTAAGTTACATGATACTGAAATACTGGATCACATTGAGTTACATAATACTGGAATACTTAATAAGACTAAACTGAGACATATATTCTTGAATTGATTATGAACACTGAAACTTCAATTGTTTATAGCATACTGAGTAATCTATATTAAGACTCGGGGGCTTCAAACCCAATTCTATATTGAATACGCATTGAGCTTACAACGTTCAGAATGAAAGTGGTGAACGAGTTATGAAGCTAGAGAATAGAAGTTCTACAACTATTCAAGGAACTAGGCTTAACTATATTTTAGAGGCAATTGGTAACGTCGTAAAAAAAACGTAGTGTAAAGAGAATCCTTAAAATTCCCAAGCATAGAGAGTTAGCCTCACATACCTTAACTTCCTGCTCTTGAGCGTAATACAACATTTGTCAACCCTTTCAACTTTAATCTATATCAATACAAGTCAAAGGGATTCCATATTAGCAATAATTCCAATGTTTTGGTCACTTAAGCATTTTCTCAAACACTAGGTAACATAAATCTTCATAGTCCTTATTAATGGTGTTTCTACATCCAACAAGCCATTTTCTTGATCCTAGATAAATTCCAAAGTCTCAAATTATTATAATCAACATCATTCTTTATCACCCATAAGGTAAACAACACCCTTAACCAATAATCAACAATCAACACCCCAAACCTATAATCGTTCATGCTACCCATCAACTCATATCTCATGAACTAGAGTCTATAATCATTAATCAAATAGTATAATCAATTAGAGGTTGAAGACATTACCTTTTTGAAGTTCAATCCTCTTGAATTCGAGTTCTAAGGTTTCTTCTCTCAAAAATGATGTCCCAATTGAATATCTAATGATATGGAGGGTTTACCCATGTTAATAAGATGTTAGAAAATTGAAATTAACTTACAATCACCATTAAAACTTACCTTGGGTGGTGGAAGGACCCTTAAGGAGTGAGGTTTTTGAGAGTTCCCCTTTCCAGAGCAAGTTTTTATGTTTTGGGGGCGTGGGGGATGAAATATGGCCTTAAAATGACCCCCCATGAGCACCCCCGCGTACTTGAAGACCTAACCGTGCTACTGACTGCACAAAAAGGCAGTAACACTATCTCAAAACAAGCGCGGCCGCGCTAGGGGCGTGCTACAGGGCACACGTATCGCATACTATTCTATAAAACATGCATAAATTTTTGTACAGAGATCCGTTCGAGCTCTATAATATATTGTTGGAAAGATATTTCAAAGGCCTACAACTTTTGTGTTTTGGGGTTTCCTAAATGCATTACACATTTTCACTAAAACCTACTGGAAGATAGACCTTCTGCAAACTTAGCCGATTTTGTCAAATTTTATGCACCTTACTTTCCATCTTGATTTTGAAACAACTATTTTCACGCAAAATCATCCCAATGGGACTTCGCATGTTCAAAATATAACCTTACTACTTCTTTAACTCATTCATACCTAAGCCGAATTTACGGGGTGTTACATTATCTCCCTCTTGGGATCATTCGCCCTCGAATGATTGTCCTGACTGTAACTTCTGCTAACTCCGGACCTTAAACGGGTCTGATGGAAACATGATCTTTCATTAACACTTGTATACTAAACTGAATGAATACATGATTACTGAATTGTTGCGATACTGAACTGAATGTCTACTGCATTGACTAAATATTGGTCTGCCATGGATACGTAAATACTGAACTAACATGGATATATGAATATTGAACTAGCATGAATATTTGAGTAGTATGAGTACTAAGCTGGCATGAATGTCTAAGTGTTGGACTAACATGAGTAGCTGAGTATTGAGCTGACATGAGTATTTGAGTACTGAGCTGACATGAGTATCTGAGTACTAAACTGACATGAGTATCTAAGTACTGAACTGACATGAGTATCTGAGTACTGAACTGACATGAGTATCTAAGTACTAACTGACATGAGTATCTATGTACTGAACTGACATGAGAATCTGAGTACTGAACTGACATTAGTATCTGAATATTGAACTGACATGAGTATTAATTACTGAACTGACATGAGTATCTGAGTACTGGAAACTTGAATGTTATAACATGGCACATGAAATACTGGCTATACCACCACTAATTATGGTGGCAACTCCAACTCATAATCTAATTGACCGATCCTTAACAATAATCTATATGGCCCAATATAGCAGGTACTATTCTTCCCCTTCTTCCCAAATCTCATAATGCTTTTCATAAGCGAAACTTTCAGAAACACCCAATCATCAACTTGAAACTATAGGTCTCTATGTTGCATGCTCAAATAGGACTTTTGGCGTCTCTGAGTTATCTTCAAATACTCTTGAATCAACTTAACTTTCTCTATAGTCTGATAGACCAAATCGGGTCCTAACAACTCCACTTCTCCAACTCCGAACCAACCAATTGGTGATCTACACCTTCGCCTATACAGAGCCTCTCACAGTGTTATCTTGATACTAGAATGGTAGGTGTTATTATTAGCAAGGTCAATGAGAGGTATGTGATCATCCCAATTACTCTTAACATCAAGAACATATCCTCAAATGTTTGAAGAATGTGCTCTGCCTGGCCATCTTTTTGAGGACGAAAAACTTGTGCCTAATCATTGCTGAAAGAACTTCTAAAGTTCATTTTTTAAACTAAGCACCACAGTCCGAAATGATATACAACAAAGTTCCATGTAATCAGACGATTTCTTGAATGTACAACTTGGTATAATCTTCTA
The DNA here is from genome assembly GCF_000393655.2 of Nicotiana sylvestris. Classification (NCBI taxonomy): domain Eukaryota; kingdom Viridiplantae; phylum Streptophyta; class Magnoliopsida; order Solanales; family Solanaceae; genus Nicotiana; species Nicotiana sylvestris. The sequence goes on along the minus strand of NC_091067.1, from coordinate 39,494,649 downwards.
CTGAATCTATAGTTTTTACTGGCAAGAAGTGTGCTGACTTGGTAAGTTAATTTACAATCACTCAATCAAATCATGCTTCAAAATTGAGCAAGATAATCTTGTTATACATTCCATATTTATTGTCTCTACTTAAAATATGTGTATTCTGTGGTAAAACACTGGGCTTTCTACTGCTCGACTTTCACTTACTAATAATTCAGACACTTGGCCACAAAGTCTGCAACGTTCTTTTTCATACCGTTCCACCAATAAATATCCTAAGACCATAATACATCTTTGGGGAACCTGGATGGAAAGAATACCTAGAACTATGAAGTCCATCTATGTCTGGAACACACAATCTGTCTTGGTACCTCTGAGTACCATCATCTCCCCCTTATTCAAAAGCCATTGTCTTATACTTGTGAATCCCCTCTTTCAACTGCAACACGTAGGGATCATCATATTGTTTCTCATTCTCTTCAGCTACTAAGGGGGAACAATTCATATTCTAGACAAAACTCTACTATCTTTGGAGTACGCAAATCGAACTCCTAACTAGGCTAAGCGGTGAACTTCTTTCACTAGAGTTGTCTTATCTACCTCAATCATGAGTTATACTTCCCACACTTGTTTATCTTCTTAAGCACTTCCTGAAGACACTTATAGCATTGTTGTGAGCTAAGTCTTTGACCAGTACTCCAAAGCCTAGAGTTTCGTGCAATGGCACTACCCTCCTGACACATAAATAGGCATGGTTTTACAGCACTTTTGTGATCACTTTATCATCAATAACTAAACTCGGTGATCATTCTAATCACTTTGTGTTTCTTACACATGCTAGACATAATCCCTGTGGTAATAATACAATTTTCCCTCATTACCGAACTAATTTTCTTTTTCATACCCCACGCTAACTATTCGAGTTTCAAATCACTAATTGGACTTACTAAAAATATTTCGCATCACCCCTTAGACCAAAGGTCTTATACTTGCGGATCCTTCTCTTTTTGTTTGGATCCAAATAACTTTCCTTATTTTCTGTAATTCTTTGCACTCTACGTCAATGACGACTAATCTTCCAACTTATTTCTTAGAAATCTCCTCTTTCTAGGAAAAACTAAATTATTCACATAATGGAAAGCTAATGTATTCACAACTATCATACATAATCTCAATAATTTAACTCTGCTCACACTGTCAATCCTGGAGAAAACCCCTTTAGATAACTCTTAAAGGTTATTCTTCTGTAGCTTGCTCTCTCACTGCCTAGCTGATTCTTTTTCCCACTATCACTGTACTTCAGATTTAACTTAAACTCTTTGGGTTCTAACACACGTTTGGTGTTTTAAACTATTAACCACTCACTATTGTTGGCCTACCTAAGTAAATCAAATCGTACATCTACTAGCTCTGCTGAAATTGCTAATTCACTATATCTACTCAAAACTTACTTACTATTCTTTTACTAACCACCTGCTTGCATCATGTTTTCTAGTCCTCTTTGAATAACTAAAGGGAAACAGAAGATTATTCCTAAAATCCCTCACTATCCGACCCTATTCTACGGTCGCATACTATCTCGCTTTATTCTAAACTATGTGTGTGGATCACACTTAGGGAGTTCATTTGTCTTAAACAAAATTGGAATATCTAACCACAAACTTTCTATACAATACAAAATCATATCATATTATAAATATCCTCGGTAATCACTTAGTCACATAACCTAAAGGGGAACTGCCATATCTTTTATCTTACATCAATAGCTGCTTCTTATAGTAGCTTACTAGAGTGGTACTTCTAGTTCTGATTTGAATAAATCTAAACAACTTAAAATCATTCTTTGAAATTCAATATTGGCTGCCCTTGGTTCTCATTTCATATATCTCATCTTATAGTCATTTGCATGAGTTGTACAAAATTACATCTTTGGTAATAACAAACGTTTCTGACTCCTAGATATTTTACCCTTAGGCTCTCTTCTATCCAAACCTATAGTGACCAATGTTAGGGTCTGACATATGAATTATCATCATCCAACTTGTGGCTCCATTTTCAAGAATTAAATAAAGTTGTTCTATGAGGTAAAACACATACAAATACACTACAATGCACAAACTTATCCTTCAAAGTATACCATCATCTGATAATTCACTTCATGTGCCATCTGGTGAGTGTTGGTCTTAATCCGGACCTAAAACATTGAGAATATTTCGCTATGATCGTTATTACTTACATTTTATTTTAGCACCCATAGGCATCACTGTATACTCACCAGTCGCCAGAATTTTGATATACTGAAAATTGGAGATCTGATAACTAAATAACTGATAACTGGCATTCTGAATAACCATAAACTTGCTAAAAGAAAGATTGTATAACCGAAAACTGAGGTAAGCTGATAACCATAAAACATCATAACTGATTTTGTACTTTCTGATAAGGTTATGCTTTATTCTGTACTACTATCAATTGCATCTCACTTTTAATGTCCTCTCAAGTCTCATATTTACTAACCTGTACTCCATAATTATACCCCCATGGGCAATTATCCTCTCTAGGACCTTAGATTTCTCCTGCGTGTCGCTTGGGCATCCCATACGTTTGGAATTCGATAGGAAGAGAAGGTTAACTATGGCTCTAAGCTTCATAGCACGATCTAGAGTAGAAAGAAATGAGACAATCCTGGATGTCTTGGTAGTAAACCATTTATATGAGTGGATGGCACATACATATAAAGGAAACTCCACTAGACACGGCTTCATAGACTCCCTAAAACTCTTGAACCTAGTGCTCTGATACCAAGCTTTGTCACACCCCGAACCTGGGCCTAGACGTAATATGGCACTCGGTGCTTGACTACATGTGACTGAGCAAACCAACTGGATGGCTGAATCAACATGTGATATCATAGCATACTGAATGCGGAAGATAAACTAACACATGCTGACATACTGAAAGTCTGGATGTTATAAATCAAAGTGCGGAAATACTAATATAATTCTGTAACATATTTGTAGAAAACATAGCTTAACATGAAAAACTTGAGACTATGTCAATTGTTACTCTAGTCTATGAAGCCTATATTGAAGTACTGAAAACACTAACTATCTGTAAATACTAAAAGGCTGTAAAGTAATGATAATGCCCCAAAAGAACTGGAATCAACAAATAGCTGGTACGAGAATCCTAGCACTCTGCATCGTCCACCTGTAAATCATTACCTGCATTGTGAGATGCATGCCCCGGGCAAAAAGGGACGTCAGTACATTTGAATTGTACTGGTATGTAAAGCAACAAAAAGAAAGAATTACAAATGTTGAAACTGAAACTAAGCTGATAACTGAGAATTTATAATTGATAACTGAAATAATATTGAAACTGAAACTGAAATGATAACTGATAACTGAGAACTGAACTGATAACTGGTAACTGATATGATAACTAATAATTGAACAGTAACTAATAATTGAACTGAAAGGAAGTAAGGATATGAATACTCCCTCTTCTAAATGATGAACAACCTGTTTATCTGAATATTAAACTACGGCCTCAGGCCCAATATATATATATATGTGCACAAACTGCGGCCTCGGGCCCAAATATACGTATACATAACTGCGACCTCAGGTCCAAAATACATAAAGCATAAACTGCGGCCTCAGGCCCAAAGATGCATAAAGCATAAACTGCGACCTCAGGCCCAAAGATGCATAAAGCATAAACTGCAGCCTCAGGCCCAAATACAGGTGTTCAACATTCAAGAATTTAAAATTAGGAACTGAGAATCATACTACAATATATGATAGTGAAATAATGAATCACATTGAGTTACTTGATACTGGAATACTGGATCACATTGAGTTACATAATACTGGAATACTGAATAGGACTAGACTGAGACATATATTCTTGAACTGATTATGAACACTGAAACTTCAAATGTTTATGGCATACTAAGTAATCTATACTAAGATTTGGGGGCATCAAACCCAAGTCTATATTCAATACGCACTAAGCTCACAACGATCAAAATGAAAGTGGTGAATGAGTTATGAAGCTAGAGAATAGAAGTTCTACAACTATTCAAGGAACTAGGCTTAACTATATTTCAGAGGCAATTGGTAACGTTGTAAAAAAATGTAGTGTAAGGAGAATCTTTAAAATTCCCAAACATATAGAGATAACCTCACATACCTTAACTTCCTGCTCTTGAGCGTAATACAACATTCATCAACCCTTTCAACTTTAATCTATATCAATACAAGTCAAAGGGATTCCATATTAGCAATAATTCTTATGTTTTGGTCACTTAAGCATTTTTTCAAACACTTGGTGACATAAATCTTCATAGTCCTTATTAATGGTGTTTCTACACCCAGCATGTCATTCTCTTGATCCTAGATAAATTCCAAAGTCTTAAATTGTTATAATCAACATCATTCTTTATCACCTGTAAGGTAAACAACACCCTTAACCAATAATCAATAATCAACACCACAAACCTATAATAGTTCATGCTTTTCTATCAAACCCATCAACTCATATCTCATGAACGAGATTCTATAATCATTAATTCAATAGTATAATCAATTAGAGGTTGAAGACATTACCTTTTTGAAGTTCAATCCTCTTGAATTCGAGTTCTAAGGTTTCTTCTCTCAACAATGATGTCCCAATCGAATATCTAATGATATGGAGGGTTTACCCATGTTAATAAGATGTTAGAAAATTGAAATTAACTTAGAATCACTATTAGAACTTACCTTGGGTGGTGGAAAGACCCTTAATGAGTTAGGTTTTTTAGAGTTCCCCTTTCTAGAGCAAGTTTTTATGTTTTGGGGCTATGGGGACGAAATATGGCATTAAAACGACCCCCCACGAGGGCCCCCCACGCATATGAAGACCTGACCGTGTTAGTGCAAAACGGCAGTAACACTGCCTTAAAACAAGCGCGGCAACGCTAAGGGTGCGCTACAAGGCGCACATATTGCATACTTTTCTGTAAAATGTGTATAAATTTTTGCACAGATAACTGTTTGAGCTCTATAATATATAGTTGGAAATCTATTTCAAAGGCCTACAACTTTTGTGTTTTGAGGTTTCCTAAATGCCTTACACATTTTCACTAAAACCTGTTGGAAGACAGACCTTCTGCAAACTTAGCCGATTTTGTCAAATCTTATGCACCTTACTTTCCATCATAATTTTGAAATAACTATTTTCACCCATAATCATCCCTATAGGACTTTGCATGTTCAAAATATAACCTTACTACTGCTTTAGCTCATTTATACCTAAGCCGAATTTACGGGGTGTTACAGTCGATACCACCGAATATCATGTGAATGACCTATTGAGGTTCTTCAGACTCACTCTACCTGTATTCATCTCTTTCTCAGAAATGGTTCTTAGCCCGGTCACTGAGTAATTCATGAAGATGCCCTTCGTTGAACAATCGGGCTACCTCCTTCCTAAGCTGCATGCAATCCTCGGTCCTATGCCCGTGAGTACCATGATACTTACATATTAAGTTGGGATTCCTCTGAGAAGGGTTGGTCTATATAGTCTTGGGCCATCTAGTATCTCTAACTTTGCTAATGGTTGAGACGATACCCGAGGCATCGACGCTGAAGTTGTATTCTGACAATTTGGGTGCCTCCACCGGTCCCGAGCGCCTATCGAACCCAGTTTTGCTCATGAGTCCCCAGGCATTTTGGCCTCGATCTACTCTTCGATCATTCTGAGGTATATTACGCTTTGAAATATTCCTTCTATCTTCGATGTACAATTGATATCTTTCCTTGTTGAATCTTGATCCCCGGTCTGTATCCCTCGGGGTTGGCTGCAAATTGTTAGGATGAACTGAGCCCAATGGGGCTCCTAACTGGTCTTCCTCGACCTTAATTTTTGACTGATAATGATTGTGCACATCCGACCATGTCACAACAAGATATTCAATCAAGTTCTACTTCAGCTATCGAGATGCAATCGAGCTTCTTTCATTCAAACCTTGCATAAAGGACTGAACTGCCCAGTCATCAGAGATTGGTGGTAATTCCATCCTTTCCATCTGAAATTGGGACATGAACTCCCTTAGCATCTCGTCATCCCTTTATTTTATTTTGAAGACGTCTGATTTTCTTGTGGCCACCTTTATAGCCCCGGCATGTGCTTTCATGAAGGAATCCTCCAACATAGCAAATGAATCTCTTGAGTTAGGATCTAAGTTGTGATACCATATCATAGCTCCTTTTGATAGTGTCTCCCCAAACTTTTTCAATAATACTGACTCGATTTCATCTTCATTCAAGTCATTTTCTTTGATTCTACAAATGTATGCAGTAATATGTTCTTTAGGGTCATTGTTCCGTAGTATTTTGGTATATCGGGCATACAAAATTTCTTGGGAATAAGCATCAGAGCCGTACTTGGGGGAAAAGTTTTTTGTATGAATTTTTTGGCATCTGGACATTTCAAAATTGTAGGTGCTCCCGGTATTTGGTCTACTCTAGAGCTATAAGTTTCCACCTTCTTATCGTTGTTTTCTATCTTCATTTCTACTAACTCGATTCTTTTAGTCAGTTCCTCGAGCATTTTCATGATTGTGGGGTCAGTCTCCGAGCCACTTTCATCGGGCCTTTCCAGTGTTGGCTCGTGTCGGTCGTTTATTGGTTTAGCAGTGTTAGGAGTTCTGTTCTGACTCTGAAGGTGAGTGATGGTGATTTGATGAGCTTGCAGCATCTCAAATATCACTTGGAGGTTGACTCCTCGTTCTTCTATCCCTCGTGCTTCCAGGCCTCCTGCTCGGGCTTCCTTATGTGCATTCCTTACGGTGTATATGCATGTGTTCGTGTTTAGAGCATTGTACGAACTGATATCAACTAGCTCCACGTTTGGCACTCCCTCAGGGTTGATGGGTGGTACAACGACCCCTACACCATTTTTTCTCTGACTCTTTCACTGTCATGAGCAGGTGCGTTTTGTGTGCTAGATATATCTTAGCCTGAAATCAAAGAATCTTTGACAAGAAAAAGTGTAAAGAATAACGTATGTTATCAGAAAACTAGAACTAAAATAATCACTATTATCTTTAGCTCCACGGTGGCCGCCAAACTGTTTATCTTAAAAAATGGGAGTAACAATTAAAAATAGTTTGTGGTTTTAAAGATACGTGATATATTCTAATACTAGTGCTAATATAAGTAATATTAAGCTTGAGTGAGAAGAATTGATGAACCAAACTAGTATTAATGTAACAATGAGGACCTCGAGCTCGACTTTCTTGGTGTTCTCGAGGTTAGCTAAAAGCAATGGAGTATGAACAATAAAGTAAAAATAATAAAGCTGAAGATCATTTGTAGAGCACGGTAAACAAGGAAAAATAGAGTAGAATATTCTATTGTAGTGGATTATGTGAGATGATGCTTATAAAATGATTGGGGTCCCCTTTATATAGGAGGAGAAAACCTCAATATAGTACATTCCTAATTTTAGTAAAGAATTCTATTGGTATAGGTGTACAATAACCTAGTACGGACCTGTACCATTTCGTACAAATCTTATCCTTTAATTTATGCCCTAACCCACGTGTCCTTGAGAAATTTATGCTCTTTTTTGAGTGTTTTCGAGACTGTACGGCCCTCGATGTCGGTCGTGCCAGGCCTTCGATCTGCTTCCTCGAGGTGTGTGTCCCTCAGTCAGGTCCGACCCCTACTTCGAGTTGCCCGGACTCTAACTCATAGCCCAATTTAAGACTTCAAAATCGGGCTCCTAGATTTTGACAGTATACAGTATCACAACTGAAGAAGAAGAAGAAGATAGAGGTGAATTTGTTGCATCGTAGGAGCCTCCATTCTGTTCTGATGATGGGCAAATTTTAGCTGAACCAATAACCATTTTAAAAAGGAAATTGGTAAAAGGGGGGGGCAACAAAGTGGTGTTTCAAATGTTGGTTCAATGGGATTACTTGTCCAAGGATGAAGCCACATGGGATGACTACTCATTGTTGAGGTTGCAATTTTCACAATTCAACTCGTAACGGTGGAAAAGAAGGTTGTTTCGGAAGGGAAATGGAATGTCACAATTTTAATCGTGATTCCAATTTGCTAAAAAAAGTTGGACGGGGTCTACTCTTTTAATTATTGGGCCAGTAGTATAATTAGTTTTATTATTATGTTCAGTTTTTTTAGGGGAATTTTATAGCTTTACTCACAAAAACCAAACTAATTACTCTTGCTTACCCATTAACTTTTCTACCCATTAAACTAAGTACTTTTCCTATCCATTGTAGCTTTTATATGTAATTACCTCTTTTTCTCGTTTGTTCTCTATGTTTTACTTTTTTCTCCTTTTCTTTTTTTTTTATTTCTTTCCAATTATATTTTTTTATTTTTTTACCATAATCTGATTTCATACTATCACGACCCAAAATCTGACTAGTCATAATGACACCTAATCCAACTTGCTTGGTAAGCCAATTAACAACTATCCATTTTAATAAGATTCATTAAGAGGAGAAATGATAATACAACTGAACAATTATACAAAGAATTCCCAAGGACTGATAATACAACTCATGAGCGTCTAAGATTTGGAATTTACAAAGCTGCTATGAAATAAAGTACATCATCTATTTGAAATATACATGAGCATATCTTTCATAAGTCTAGAGCTACCATGAACATGAAGCAGCTATCATTGGAATGCAGGTACATCTTCAAATCCAGCTCCCGTCAAACACAGCAACATCAGTATCCAACATCTGCACGCAAGGTGAAGAAGTATAGTATGAGTACAACCAACCTCATGTACGCAATAAGTAATAAGCCTAACCTTTGATTGAAAGTAGTGACAAGCTGGGACAAGGTCAGAGTCAAAATCCAATAACCAACCACGGTTTATAACAATATAATAAAAGTGGTACAAGAAAATAACCTAGAGATAAGATGCTCAACTTGTTCACCATTACAGAAAATGGGAATGCTTTTCAAATATAACAAATCCTAAATCTTTCGTCGAAACACCAAAAAAAAAGGATATGAGTAACTTTGAAAACTGTGATTTTTTTCAAAATCTTTCAACAATAAATAAGATATTTCATTTTCAGATAGCATGAAGAAGATACATCTCTGTGCCTATATGTCAATATGCAGGTGAAATCATGAATGTCACCAAAACTGGAGTAGCAGAAAGAAATGTATCTCTATGCATATATCTCAAGTACACATGTCAAATGCAATGTATCTTAGTGATGAACTCATGTACTCGTACTCTCAGAATACTCAATCTCAATGTCTCACACTTCCACTCATCATGCTCAATCACTCGATACGCTCAGTCACTCAGTACTGTATATGGCCAATCAAGTCGAGGGAAGATCCGTCCCAAATATATCTATATCAACTGATAGCCAATCACTCAGTAATGTATAAGGCCAATCCAGCTTAGGGAATATACATCCCCAAATATAACTGATTAGGGCAAGATCCATACTTAGGGAAGATTTATCCCTCAATATAAATCAACTGCGCTCACTGGGGATGTATAGGCTCCGGAGAGGCTCCTTCAGCCGAAGCGCTATAATAAGCCATATCCAGGCATAAATAAATAGAACATGTTGCGGTGTGCAGCCCAATCCCATAAATATCAGCCATAATCAAGCCCTCGACCTCACTCAGTCATCAATCTCTCCAGTCCCTCGGGCTCACAACGCTCATACTAAGTAGCCCTAATCAATGATATGAGATATGTCAATGCACAATAACAAAGACTGAGATGTGATATGAAATGATGAATAAGACTGAGTACATAACGACAATTTAACAAATAAGTCTATAGTAAGGAACGACCACTATGGGTAACCCATTAGTACCAGCATATAGCCTAAACATGATTTCTAGCATGAATCACAACTCAAGTGCTCTAGAACCTAGAGTACAGTAAAAATGTTCAAATAAGATAGCTACACAATTCAATGGAATCGACTAAATCACAATATCTATGGTGCACGCCCACACGTCCATCACCTAGCATGTGTTCCACCTCAACATCAATCACATAACACGTAATTTGGGGTTTCATACCCTCAACACCAAGTTTAGAAGTATTACTTATCTTGAACAAGCCAAATCAAATACCAGCAGGCCAAACGATGCTCCAAAGATGCCATCACGCGTGTGCCAACCTCCAAAAGGCTCAAAACTAGCCAAAAATAACTCAAATACATCAAATAATGCCAAAGGAAACAAACTCGGTCAATAAATGTTGAATCTTTAATCAAAATCCCAAAATTGACCAAAAAGTCAAATACGAGCTCGCACCCGGAACCCGATAAAACTCACAAAATACGACAACCCATTCAATTATGAGTCCAACCATACTAATTTCACCCAAATCTGATTTCGAATCGATGCTTAAAACTCAAAAATTCACTCTATGAAACTTTGGACAAAATCCCTCAATTTTCTCTTTAAAATTCACAATCCAATTACCAAAAATAAAGATAGATTCACGAAATATAATCAAAACCGAGTATAGAACAATTACCCCAATTCATATGGTAAAATCGCCTCAAACATTGTCCAAATCTGAGCTCCCTAACTCAAAATATGACCAAATGAACAAACCCCTGATATTAAATATGTTTGCACAAATATTCTGCCTTGTTTCGTGTGCCAAACGATCCCGAAACTCATTTTTGATGCCTCCAATGGATTCCTTGTGATATTTCAGTCAAGCTAGGTTTTTTAATCACTCTATTTGACCTTATAATGAAGGAGATATGTTGGTTTCAATATTTGGAAATAGTGCAAATTTTAAATATGGCGTCAATGGCAATTTCGTAATTAATATGAAAAATGTGGCAACCCAATTCTTAGTAAAATGAACATAAACTCCTCACACGGTGTCCAAATTCGACGATTCTTTTTGCTAGGGCTCCGTAATAACGATATGGATTTAATGCTTTAATAAAAATAGAAATTGAAGCTTATTTCTTAATGTGGTACCATTTATACTTGAAGAAACAATGTCAAAACATAAAAAAACAAGCGCAACACAATCCAAACTTATCTGAAATTCATCCAAGCCCCTTGGGACCCCGTCCGAATATACCAACAAATCTCATAAAATAATACAGACCTACTCGAGGCCACAAATCAAGCATAACAACATCGAAACGATGAATCGCACCTTAAATCAAACTTAATAAACTTTTGTAAACCTTCAAATTCAAATTTTTTCCAATTAGTGTTGAATCCTTCTAGAAATATCCAATTGCAAATCCAGAAATACGTTCGAGTCCAAAATCACCATCCAGTCCTAACGGAACCATCAAAACTCCAATCCGAGGTCAAATGCTAAAAAGTCCAACTTGGTCAACTCTTTCAACTTAAAGCTTCAATCATGAAGTTCATTCTTCCAAATCGATTCTGAACAACCTGAAAACCAAAACTGACGATTCACATAATTCATAATACATCATGCAGAGATACTCGTGCCCTCAAACTACCTAGCAAAGTGCAAATGCTCAAAATGACCGGTCGGGTCGTTACATCCTCCCCTACTTAAACGTACGTTCGTCCTCGAACGTGCTAAGAGTCGTCCCAAATCCATTAAATCACCATGTAACCTATCCATGCACATACTCGCGGGTGATCCCACGTCACCCTAATCCATATAAGCCTGATGACACAACCTAACTGAAGATCCTTAAATTCAACCTTAGCCCATAAACCTTGGAATCCAATTTTCCAACATCCGAAATTTCTTATAAGACCCAAATCTCACATATATACACTGTATAAATCTGAATAAATTGCATCGAGCCTTAAGCATAACCCAAGACACAATCACATGATATACCACATAACTCAAATACTCATAGCAATAATTTCTAATCACCATAGCTATTTCAAAATAAATCGATACTGGTAATTAAACAAAACCTCGTTCTAAAACCTTCGTACACTGCCGATGATAAAAAAAGAACGTAGAAACTCATAACCAGTTATCAAACCAACAAGTCATGGAACTCTCCCTCCTTCAACAAGAACTATAGCCAATTTCTAAGCTGACTTCTGATATTATCCTCCATACATGCTATAATCAAATTCGATAGTATCCATTCTAGGTCCAACGACCTCATCTCATCCAACACAATCACTCCAGTAACATGCCACATCAATACAATCTAAAGCCACAACCCATACAATTCGTGCACTAATAAGCAACATTCCAAATGTACTCAATCATGGAAAATGACTCAAATGAGAGAACCACCCTACAAGTTCAACAAGTACCACCACAACCAAAATGCTACGAACCCATCATAGCTAGTAGAACCAAGACACACGAATCTAAGACAAAGGTTCATCTCCTGACATAACCCAGTTGCTATGTGTGACCCCATCCAAACACTGGTCCATATGAAATACCTCAAGCCACAATGCTCAAAGTCAACAACCATACGCAATTTGACATCAAGTACACGAAGTGCATAACCATAACTATGGAAAATCAAATAACACAATATACCAAAATCCAGAAAGACCATAACTAAGGCGCAATCAATAATTTCACACCTCAATCACCATCTCACTCGAATTCCGCTATGAGGTCAAAACAGAGCTGCACCATATGTGCATATAACCAACAAATCACAACCCTTCGTAGCATGTGTTATACCTCCTTTTTGCGCGCCCCGCCCCGAAGGGTTAAATGCGCGAGGGAGTTTTTCCAATTTAAGTGACAATATTCGAAATGGGATTATTTATTTAATTCAGAGTCGCCACTTGGGAAAGGTTTGGCTTTTGGTGTCCCAAGTCACCGGTTTATCTTGAATCCCAAATCGAGGAAATTTTCGACTTTTCCAAATGAAGTCTGCGAACCAGAAATTCTAAGTAAGGAATTCTGTTGACCCGAGGGAAGGTGTTAGGCACCCTCGAATCCCGTGGTTCTAGCACGGTCGCTTAAATTGTTATAATGGCTAAATATCTGATTTAAATACATGTTGTGACTTATGTGCTTTTATTAAGTTTAAACCGCTTTTATTATTATCATTTATTTTTATAGAATTGCAACGTCGTGAAAATGCATCTCGAACCACGTCACAATCAATGCACCCGTGGTCGTCGACACATTTTGACTCCGTTGAGATTCGGATTTGGGTCACATCAATGTGCACCCGAGTTTAAGAATGTAATTTAATTAAGCCGCGCCTAAAGATCCTGACGCGTTATTATCTTTGGGGAAGGAGTGAACTTTTCTAGACAGTCCATCCCAAAACTTATGTGTTTATTATGATCAATTGTTGAGGGCCCCGCGATGTGTATCTTTATTTGACGAGGCTCGTCTCATTACCTTTAAAAAGGATATCCTAAAGTGACTACATTTCTATTACATTTGTCTCTAAAAGAAAAAAGAGAAAGATACCAAACTTACTTGTTTAAGCAACTACATACTAAATTTTTACTATGTTTGACGAATCCAAATTTTGTTTGATTACCTGATTGGTTGTTTATGAGGTGAGAATTACCTCATGCCTTGTCTTCAAGGAGTGAATACGCTTGTTAATTTGCTAAGGGAGATTGCAAGCAAACTAATAACATATACTAAATTTACATTAAACGACCTTCAAGTTTGAATTTTAAAACTAGCTTATTTGGGCTTGATAAATGAAATCGGCTGTTTATTAGGAAAACTACTACTAATTGAACTCAAAAATGCCTATTAGTTTTTCTCAAAAGTCATCGCATTATTTCGAAACAATGAATCTATATTGAAACCCATATCGAACCTATATAGGAACAAGTAATCTAACAAGAGGGTTGGCATACATGGCCACCCTGTTAACGTAACACCACATGAGAATTAGCTTGGGGTACATTTATCTTGAAATCAAATGGGACCAAATATAACAGATTTGACAGTTCAGAGGTCTAGACAAAAATACATACAGATGCTTGCCATGATTCTATGTTATACTGTCATAACTAAATCGAAACCTAATGGTTATACACATTGAAAATACGTCTGATCTAACAAACAATACTATCTAATATGTCAATCAGGATGTGTTTAATTCATACAGAGCAATTGCAGTTGGAACTAACTTAAACAAATACAGGCCAACTACCATTCAACCTATTTTGAACACAAGTATTGTGAAGTAAACAAACGTTCATTTCTTTATTTCTGCTTCAAACTTCAAACTTTCAACAAACATGGTTTCGAAAGTGTGTACCTGGAAGTGCTTACAGAAGAAGAAGAGAAGTCAGTAGAGTAACAATGGCAATAGAAACAGCAGCAGTAACAACTGGTAACAGCAGAACAAGCTTGAACGCAAGAATGGCAAATACAACCGATAAGAAAGGTAGCCAAATGACAGCAGCACACAATGGAGTAGAATCAGAACTCAAGGCAGACCAAAACCAATAATAAACCAATGAAAACACTCAACCAATAGACTCAATTGGAACTTCAAAGAATCAGAATTGATTGAAAAGGCTGAAAACAAATGAAGCCCAAACAACAATAGGAAGAAACAGTTTATGATTTTTCTGTCTGTTTTTCTCTCTTGTGTGTGTCTGTATATATCTAACAATCAAATCTCCAAATTCTGAGTTCAGTCTAAAAATCTGTTTGCCTTTTTCTTTTTTCAAAATTCAGTCCTCAAAATCAATCTCAATCCCCTTACAAATGGAAGTTCTCTTTTCTTTTATAGCCTAACATCAGGCTATCTACAACCTGTTAAAACACATCAGAAACCTTCTCTTTCTTGCTGTTTTTCCATTCAACATTTTAAAATATGAAACATTCCCATGATATTCCTGACAGCCCTTTTAATTGGCTTATTATACTAAAAGCAGACATGGGCAGCAGGAATATAACCTGACAGCACATGCTGTCAAGTTATTCTTCATCTTAACAAAGGCCTTTATGCACATGTTGTGCACAAGTGCACATGCCCCCCAATTCAGACTGCAGTTATAGACCAAGACCCTTAAATTTCTGATTCAAGTACAACAACTATAAGTAGTTAAACTCAATTCCTAATTTGATTTAAGTAGGATTTCAACAGAAAACCCAATCAAATTATTATCATTCAAAGCTTTGAACTTATTGACGATGTGTATCGACTCGACTATACTAATTACAACATATACAATCGAAAGCCATGATCAAAACTCTAATAGTATCAACCTACAATTCAAATCGTACTGACTAAGCAAAAGTTGTACTGGTGAAATCAATTAATCAGTCAATTTCAAAGTTCAATTGATTGCACAACTCATACACATATACACATTATCAGTGAATAGAAAACAGACTCGATCAA
The DNA here is from genome assembly GCF_000393655.2 of Nicotiana sylvestris. Classification (NCBI taxonomy): domain Eukaryota; kingdom Viridiplantae; phylum Streptophyta; class Magnoliopsida; order Solanales; family Solanaceae; genus Nicotiana; species Nicotiana sylvestris. Next base: position 39,479,327 of record NC_091067.1, on the reverse strand, counting down.
ACACAGAGGTGGACAACAACAGTTGATAAAATTTAAAAGACACAAATTAAACAAAACATTTGGCCATACGAACAGACCTTTAACAACACATGTACTGAATCGAGGAAAGAAAAACACACCTACCTTAAAGTCCTTGAAAAAAATCAGAAAACCAGCTCGTGTTTGAAATGAACCTTCTTAGGGTTGAACGGACTTTAATCGAAGTGTTCTCAACTGAGAACACTTCGATTAAGGTCCATTAGACCCTAATCACTTTAGCTCAAACGGACACAGACCAGGCTTGGGGTTTCTGGGGTTCATAGATGGTAGATTTGGGATTTGGGTTTCCATGGTTAGATTCGGACCAAACCAAGCATGGTTTGGTCACGAGGGAGGTTCGAGGACTGTCTAGTGTGAAGCTGGGGTACATCGGTGTAAGTCGAGGTTCTGCTCGAATCTTCATTTGAAGATTCGAGACGATGGGGGAAGGTTCGAGATCAATGGTTTGCAGATCTATGTTCAGTGCAATGAAGTGGTCCTAGGGTGTTACGGTGGGTGTCACCGGCGTCCATGCCGCCGGGTTTTTGGTGAGGGGAAAAGGGGGCAGCTAGGGTTCCGTGGTTTGGGTCTGTGGAGGAGACGACCTAAGGGCAGGGGGGGTGTGGCTAGGGGGCGTGGGGTAAAGGAATGGGATTATATAGTAAGTGAGTGGTCGATTTCTGGCCGTCGGATGGAGTGAGATGAAGGGTCAGGATTTTTTGGCTGGTAAGGAACGGTGTCATTTCAACCTAAAGGGGGTTGGGTCGGTCCGGGTGGAATGGGTCGGGTTTGTTCGTGGGTATGGGGAATGCGATCTTGGCCGTTGATCATTCTGAGATCAACGGCCCAGATCAGACTAGATCAAAACGACATCGTTTGGACGCTTTTGAGGTCAGCTGGTCTGGACCGGGGCAAGCACATGCTTTGGGCTCGATTTGGGCCTCGGATTTTAAATGGGAACAAGCCCAAACCTGATTTTAGGCCAATTTTGCACTCTTTTTCTTTTATTATTTTTTTTCCATTTTTTAAAACAAAACCTAATTAAACAAATTTAAACTCCATTAATTAAACACTTAATACAATTATTCACGCATATTAAAATGTTAAAAGTAGGTAAAATTAAACAAGGCAACAATCAGGACAAAATGCATATTTTATGATTTTCCATTTAATAACCGGATTACGGTTCAAACTACGCATGACACACATTTTTTGTATTTTGTTTTAATAAAAATAAAAATGGGCAAAAATCATAAATAATTAACAACATGCCACGTAAAAATCCAAAAATTGTACAGCAAGACCAATTGCTATTATTTTTGTTTCTTTTGGAGCGATTATCGCGTAAAACAAAAATCACGTGCTCACAACATGGAAGAGTAACACATAGAACATATCAAATACAAATAAAATCAATTCTAATCGAATGGCACATCCCTCAACAATAGCAGTTTGGAGTTAACAAATCCCACCTAGTGTAGAATACACATCCTAATTGGGCCTACCAATGGGCCCCAAATCAACTCCGGGCATCCCCGAATGGACAAATAGACCTCCAAAAGTCCACAACGACCTAACCATAACATATACTATCATCTGGCTAGCTTTGGCCACACCTTCACAATCCACAACCACGAAACAACCTACTTCTGAGAACTCCAATCTCCAAATCCATAAAACATACGAATCACCATATCTAATCCCAACTCCACCGCCAGAATGTCTAACGCATCTCTCATATGCAATCATCCTACGAGGAATACTTATATAATTCTTCTATGAAACATAGAAAATCTGAATATCAGCAATCCATCAACCAGGCGAGTACGCAATACCAATGAAGCATCTGTAAGTCAAAACACAATGCGCCTTCCAAGATGCACACCCTTCTCAGGAAAAACCAAGCAGTTATAGCATTCATCTAAACATCAAAAACTGTCCATGCTGTCTAAGAATTTATGACCTTCCCTTCAAAACTAAACTGTGATATTGGACATGCAAACCTTAATCCCATACAACACACCGCATCTATTATGCCATCATATGAAAAATACGAGAACCTCATAATCAACTCTAAGTCACAAGTGGAATACATATCCGATCATTTAAAAACCTTCCATTTTATCCCATCCAGTAGGAAATCATAATACCCAATATGATCCTTTCACCGGTAGGAAATATCCACCTCGAACCGTGATATAAATCATCGAGAACTCTTTGGAAATCCATTTGCACATAGCCAAGCTATCAGAACCGAATCACTCTAACTCAACCAAGCCATGCAGTCGCCAAAACCCAAGAGTACTACCACAAAACAGCTGTAGAGACTCACCATATCATAAGTACCCAAAGAACCGATCATATCCATTACGGTGCTGATCCAACCTACTACTAAATTGTCCTATTTCTCCGAGTTTCTTCCGAATTGCCTTCAAGTTGATACTCCTCCTCACTGTAATACCATGACCCTCAACCAAAACTCACCACACGAGACCCTAGCATAAAACTGCACCACCCTAAGGCCCATAAGTCGTTATATTCCTTCTTAAGAACCCCAAAAGTACCACAACCGAGACACATACTCTAAAGAGACCTTCTGCGAATCTAAAGTCATTTTCTTCACCTTCTTGATACTGAAATGTATACTCCATAATGATATAGAAATACTGCGAGTCACGACACCATCTAATGTAAATCTCATACCCTAACCATATACAAATCCAGAAAACCTTTCAATTGCTACATATAAATCTTGAAACCATTAGAACCTTCTCGAGAGTCCTCCACTCTACTCAACTCTCAATTGCACCGCCCCAAACGGGACGAACGATCTGTGCCCCATTAGCACGACAATACCCAAAGAAGTAATCTACACCTCTAAGCAACCGAGTGAATCCTACTCCATGCGCATTACATCCTTAACGAATAATAACTAAATCATTCAATGTTTCCCATATACCTATATTGTGTAATACATCATGCATCTAGAAATTCCCTTGCTTAAGTCATACTCAAAACCAACATCTGTAAGTCATAACCGATCCACAAGTATGCCTCAGACTGAAACTGATACAACATATAACCATGAAATCAAATCGTCGATAGAAGAATCCCCCACTTGGCCCAATGTCACGACCCTAACCCCGAACCTGGTCGTGATGGCGCCTCTCGTGAAGAAAAGGCCAGCCAATTAAACTCAATTCATTTTTTAAACAGTTAAACAACATAAAAATAGTCTAAAACATGATTTAATGATACTAAGTAGCAAATAAGTGCCGAAGTACAACCCGACACAGCCCTAATCGGGGTGTCACAAGTCACGAGCATCTAACAACACTAATTCCTCAAATGTAACTACAGAGTTTAAATACTGAACTAAGGACATAAAGGAAAGAGATAGGGAGGAGCTCCGGGCTGCAAACACCAACAAATACCTAAAGACTCCTCGAAGATCCGCTTGAAGCTGGAATGAATCAGCACTTGGAAGCGGGACCAGCTACGCCTGAATCTGCACATAGGGTGCAGAGAGTAAAGTGAGTATTCCAACTCAATGAGTAACAAATGTTAATAATGACTGATAGTAAGAAAAACATGTAAGGCACAAGGCATTCTATAATGAAGCAGTAAAATCATTTAAAAAAAATAAACCAGTAAAAGTTAAGTAAAATCCTTTTTCAACAAGAAAACAGGTAATTGACGAGTAGTTAAGGTAAAGTAAACAAATAGAAGCTCGCCCCTCAGGCACAATATCAATAAATCCGCCCCTCGGGCAATATCTCAGAACAGTACCAGCCCCTCGGGCTCAATCTCACATCACAATGGGTACCCGCGCTTATTGGGGGTGTGCAGACTCCTGGAGGGGCCCCTTACGGCCCAAGCGCAATATCAAGCCACCTCGTGGCATCATTACTAGGCCTTAGGCCTCATATCAATCAAGCCACCTTGTGGCGTACATATCTCAGGCCCTCAGCCTCATAATCAGTATCAAATGTTTCCTCACCACATTGGCCCTCAGCCTTACTCAGTCAAAATCCTCACAAGCCACACAGGAAACAGTAAAAAATAGTGTTTCTCAGCCCAAACATCATTTAAAATATCATTTAAGTAATAAAACTGAGTAAACATGGCTGAGTATGAATATAGTGGGAAAATGGCATGACTGAATTCAAATATAAAGTCAAACAGTGAGGAAATATCAGTAAAAAGCCCTGAAGGGTTCAAATAGTTGGCACGAAGACCAAATATGGCATTCAGCCCAAATAATTATGATATCAAATAGTTTTCAATCAAACACGCGGTAAAATCATCAATCGGGACGGACCAAGTCACAATCCCTAATAGTGCACGACCCCACGCTCGTCATCGAGCGTGTGCCTTACCTCAATATAGCACTACAATGTGCAATCCGGGGTTTCAAACCCTCACAACATCATTTACAATCATTACTCACCTCGAACCGGCTAAATCTCTAGCTCGCGACACCTTTTCCCCTCGACTCGACCTCCACTCGCGTCGAATCTATCCAAAATCAGAATGAGGACGTCAAAATATGCTAAAGGAATGAAGCCCAAGCGAAAACAATCAATAAAAGGCACAAATCCCGAAATTACCAAAACCCGACCCCCTATATCAAAATCTCGCCTACCAACCGAAAATCGCCAAAATATCAACTTTGCCAATTCAAGCCTAAATCTACTCCGAACCTCCAAAACTCATTCCGATCACGCTCATAAGTCATAAATCACCTCCCGAAACTAACCGAACCCTCGAAACTCACTTCTAAGCCCTCTAACATATAAGTCAACATCCGGTTTACTTTTCCAACTTAAGGTTTCTTAAAAGAGACTAAGTGTCTCCAACCTTACCAAAATCATTCCGGATTCGATTCGACCAATCCGATACCACAAAACATGGATAAACAATGCATAAAGAAGCAGAAATAGGGAAAATGGAGTGGTAACTCATGAGACGACTGGCCAGGTCGTCACATCCTCCCCAACTTAAACAAACGTTCGTCCGCGAACGAATCAAGAAACATACCTGAAGTCTCAAACAGGTGAGGATATCTGTTGTGTATCTCCCACTCAGTCTCCCAGGTAGCCTCCTCCACGGGCCGACCTCTCCACTACACTTTCACTGAAGCTATATCCTTTGACCTCAACTTACGAACTTGATGACCCAAAATAGCTACTAGCTCCACATCATAGGTCAAATCATCATCCAACTGAACCGTGCTAAAATCAAAAACATAAGACGGATCCCCAATATACTTCCGGAGCATAGAAACATGAAATATCGGAGGCACACTCAACAAGCTAGGTGGCAAAGCAAGCTCATAAGCCACCTCCCCAATCCTCCGAAGCACCTCAAAAGGCCCAATGAACCGATGACTCAATTTACCTTTCTTCCCAAATATTATAACACCCCTCATGGGTGAAACCTTCAATAGAACCTTCTCGTCAACCATGTAGGACACATCTCGAACCTTCCTATCAGCATAACTTTTTTGCCTCGACTGCGCTGTACAAAGCCTCTCCTGAATCACCTTCACTTTCTCCAAAGTATCCTGCACCAAATCAATCCCCAATAGCCTAGCCTCACCGGGCTCGAACCAACCAACTGGAGATCTACACTGCCTCCCATACAAAGCCTCATATGGAGCCATCTGAATACTCGACTGGTAGCTATTGTTCTAAGCAAACTCTACAAGTGGTAGAAATTGATCCCATGACCCTCCGAAATCAATGACACAAGCACGCAGCATGTCCTCCAATATTTGAATAGAGCGCTCGGACTGCCCGTCCGTTTGAGGATGAAACGTTGTGCTCAACTCCACCTGAGTACACAACTCTCTCTACATGGCCCTCCAAAACTGCAAAGTAAACTGAGTACTTCTATCTGAAAAGATGGAAACCGGAACACCATACAAGCGAACAATCTCTCGGATATATATCCCTGCCAACCGCTCTGAAGAATAGGTAGTACATATAGGAATGAAGTGCACGGACTTGGTCAGCCGATCCATAATCACCCAAATAGCATTGAACTTCTTCAAAGTCCATGGAAGTCCAACAACAAAGTCCATAATGATCCTCTCCTACTTCCACTCTGGAATATCTATCCGCTGAAGCAAGCCACCCAGTCTTTGATGCTCATATTTCACTTGTTGATAATTGAGACACCGAGCTACAAATCCCACAATATCTTTCTTCATTCTTCTCTACCAATAGTGTTGCCTCAAATCCTAATACATCTTAGTGGCACCAGGATGAATGGAATACCGCAAGTTATCGGCCTCCTCTAGAATCAACTCCTGAAGCCCATCCATATTGGGCAGAAAAATCCGGCCCTACATCCTCAACACCATATCATCACCAATGGTCGCATCTCTGGCATCATCATGCTGAACTCTGTCCCTAAGGACTAGCAAATGCGGATCATCATACTGTCACTCTCTGATGCGATCATATAAGGAAGACCAAGAAACCACACAATCCAATACCCGACTGGACTCCGAAATATCTAACCTCACAAACCAATTGGCCAAGGCCTGAACATCAACTGCAAGAGGTATCTCCCCAATTAGGATATATGCCAAACTCCCCATACTCGCTACCTTTCGCTCAAAGCATTGGCCACTACATTGGCCTTTCCCGGATTGTACAATATAGTGATATCATAATCTTTAAGCAACTCCAACTATCTTAGCTGCCTCAAATTTAGATCCTTTTGCTTGAACAAATGTTGAAGACTGCGATGATCAGTGAACACCTCACAAGATACGCCATACAAGTAATGCCTCCAAATCTTCAATGCGTGAACTATGGCAGCCAACTCCAAATCATGAACAGGGTAGTTCTTCTCATGGGGCTTCAACTGACGAGAAGCATAAGCAATAACTCTACCCTGCTGCATCAATACACAACCAATCCAAACTATCGAAGCATCACAATACACGGTATATGAACCTGAATCTGATGGCAAAACCAACACTAGAGCTATGGTCAAAGCGGCCTTGAGCTTCTGAAATCTCTCCTCACACTCGTCCAACCATACAAATGAAGCACCCTTCTGAGTCAACTTGGTTAAGGGTGATGCGATAGATGAGAATCCCTGAACAAACCGGCGATAATAGCCTACCAAACCAAGAAAGCTGCGAATCTCTATGGCTGAGGACAGTCTGGGCCAACTCTGAACTGACTCTATCTTCTTCGGATCAACCTGAATACCCTCACTGGACACCACGTGTCCTAAGAAAGACACTGAACTGAGCCAAAACTCACACTTGGAGAATTTTGCATAAAGCTTCTCCTCTCTCAATCTCTGCAACACAACTCTCAAATGCTCTGCGTGCTCCTCCTGAGTATGAAGTACACTAGAATATCATCAATGAAGACTATGATAAATGAATCAAGATAAGGTCGGAACACGTTGTTCATCAAATGCATGAACGGTGTTGGGGCATTGATCAGCCCAAAAGACATCACCAAGAACTCATAATGACCATATCTAGTCCTAAAAGTTGTCTTAAGAATATCTGAGTCCCTGATCTTCAACTGGTGATAACCTGAACGAAGATCAATCTTGGAGAACACTCTCGCTCCATGAAATTGGTCGAATAAATCATCAATGCGAGGCAAAGGATACTTGTTCTTAATTGTTACTTTGTTCAATTGCCTATAATCAATGCACATTCTCATGGTGCCATCCTTCTTCTTCACAAATAGAATCGGCGCACCCCAAGGTGACACACTAGGCCGAATGAACCCTTTTATCACGGAGTTCCTGAAGCTGTTCTTTTAATTCCTTCAACTCCGCTGGTGCCATACGATACGGCGGAATAGAAATGGGCTGAGTGCCCGGCACCAGGTCAATACCAAAATCAATATTCCCGTCTGGTGGCATGCCCGACAGGTCAGCAGGAAACAAACCGGGAAAATCCCTCACAACTAGAACAGAATCAATACTAGGAGTCTCAACACCGACATCCCGCACAAAGGCTAGATACGAAAGACAACCCTTCCCAACCATTCGTTGGGCTTTCAAAAATGAGATCACTCTACTGGGAACATAATCAGTCACACCTCACTACTCAATCCATGGCACACCCAGTATAGCCAATTTAACTGTCTTAGCATGATAGTCAATCCATGCCCAAAATGATATCAAAATCCACCATGCTCAATAATAGTAGATCCACTCGAGTCTCCATACCCCTAATAGTCACCACACACGACTGATACATACGGTCTACAACAACAGTATCACCCACCGGGGTAGATACATGAACAGGTAAAGCAAGAAACTCACGGGTGTCGCGCCCCCTTTTTCTCGCAAAATCGAGTTTATGACATTTGGGAGGACAACTCGTTCCCTTTTGGGAATTGGGTTTGAATAGAAGAGTTGCCACCTAATGATTAAAGTGCATTAGGACACTAAAAAGGTTTGTTTTGAGTAACCAGAGATTGGGTAAGGGCTTGAAATTATCCCAAGGAGAAGGTGTTAGGCACCCCTCAAGATCCACTAGTGTGGTTCCCGGCCAGACAATTATTGTGACTTTAAGCGTGAACAACACATAGGCAAATAAAACTTCAAATAAGAGGGGATTTTGCACATGATGATTACAAGTAAGAAAACTAAAAGGGTTGATTTTGAAGAAACAATTTAAAAGGTTTAAAAGAAATAAACAAAAGAAAAGGGGGAGGGGTCCTAGGTTTATTAATAATATGGATCGCTCCACACAATATCCGGTAATCACTCCTCAGTGAGGGGCTACACGTGATGTTACCGCATTGTCATCATATCCATATCTACCCTTCCCTCCATGTTTAAGGTATTAAAGTGCGGAATGGTCTTGTTTACTTATTGCGTGCTATTACCCGTCCCGATCCTATTAGTCTCGAAGTTATTTGGGACTACTAATCCTAAAGGGAGGAGATATTTGGCTTATTTGTGGTTTCAAAAGGGTAAAATACTAAGGCGACATACAAAAACATGTATAGCAAATTGGGGAAAGCATACATCAAGTAGAAAGGCTCAGATACACCTCCTTTAAACAAAGAAAGCAAGTAAGTAGCATGACTTACACATACTGTTTAGGGCCTGATTACACTTAAAGGTTGAGGCAGACTGATTTATCACATAATTTAGATAAGAAACCAGAATCAGGCCTGCCTGCTAGTTGTAGTTAATAACAACAGATTCAATTTATAAACTTTTACCCTATGGCTTGCCTAAGTGTTGGACGAAAACCCTATAGGCATGATATCTACAGACTTCAGGAATAAGGATATGAGATGATTACATACTGATTTAAGAGAAGTTGTCAGTTATTAAAGAAGGGCGAGTTTTAGCAAAAGATCATAAGTTCTGCAACTGGTAATGCATCATTATTGTCGGTTTTAGACTTATAAGCGAGTGAAACAGTTCAGACTTGATTAATAGCTCTTATAGGCATGCTTTCTATGCGTTGTTGATTTTAAACACTTTCATAGACATAGTAAAATGCAGAAACCCTATAAGTATGATATCTAGGTGCTGAATTTTGTTTAAGACCTATGAACATGATATCTAATTGTGGTTGATTATTAAGACCTACAAACATGATTGCCTAATGAAGAATGGATATGCAAGGTTTAGAAAGACCAATAGGCATATTCTCTATGTGCATATGCAGAATTAAGATTTTTAAGTAATTATAAACATGGTATCTATATGAGAGAATGCAGGATTCTAATAGACATGGTATCTACATGAGAGAATGCAGGATTCCTATAGACATGGTATCTATATGAGAGAATACAGGATTCCTATAGGCATGGTATCTATATATGAGAGTGCAGAAATCCAGAAACTCCTATAGGTAGGATATCTACCCCTTTTGCATACATGGTTACCCCTCCCTTTTTCACTAGCCATCCCCGAGAGTTTACTACAAAGTTATTACATCCCAGAAAAGTAAAGTAAAAAAAATACATCGGAAATTTAAAAGTACAACCAAGGAGAGCCTGATTCAGACTTCATGTCTGAAATATGAAGTAAACCAACTTCAAGAGGTCATATTTCAAAGCCTTTCTCCCATTTGGGGTGTGTCAAAGTTCCTTAAGAGTCTCATATGAACTTCGGGCAGTGCTTACACCCAAATGTATCACCAGATTAGGACATAGTGTAGTGTGGAAGGGCCAGCCCTCAGGTGTCCAAGTTCAGAGGGAACTCAAGGTTCCAAGGCAAGGCTCACAAGAGGGGGGCAGAACTTAGGGAGTAATAGAGAGTGCAAGTGCAGGAATAGAATTCTGAGAGGGGAAACGGAAAGGGAAAACAGCTCACATCAATACACATAGGGGTATAGGGAATGACAAGTGGTAAAAAGGCAAAGACAGGTTGATAGGCATACCCAGCAATGGGAAGTGCTAGCACACCCATAAGCCTATTAGAACACACTGTTTAGAGGATAGGATCCACTAAGGGACCAAGTTCAATACATGGACAACAACTTATATATTGTCGTGTTTTAAACCATAACTCAAAACATATAAGGGGGTAGGGAGCAAGGATTCATAGCAGAAACAGATAGAAAGAAATCAGCATGCTAGTTTAAACATTGAACTCTACAGAAACAGTAAATAAACATGGAAAACACATTGTTGTGATGCTGAAGCTTAAATTAGGACATACCAGTTTCAAAGAAACAAATAAAGGAAATGCAGTAGGTCTTGTAAACAGCCACAGCGTAGACAAGAAGAGAATATTATTGAGAGAGTGTGAGTTCAGAAGGATTGTTTTTTTTTTAGTTTGTGAAAAGGGTCGTGCCTTTTATAGTGTAAAAATCCGGCAGAAATAAGGTAAGAAAACAATTAAGGAACTGAATATCAATCAAGAATCAATCACACAAGACTTCCTTTAATTAAGGAATTCAGATTCAAATGGGTAAAACTAATTAAGGAAAGTAATTAAAGAAACACTTTTGTGCAAACTAGGCAATTAGGGGCGAATACATAAAAAATTATTTAAGGACAGGGTTTTGAAGTACACGGTTGTACAAATAAGGTAAAAAAATCAATTAACAGCCAGTAAATCAAAAGTCAAGGATCTTGTAATTACTGATCCATGAATGAACCAAGTCGCAAAAGCTGAGAAGGGTCCTAACTTAGGTCGAGTCACAGAGAAAATCCGCAAACAATGAAAAGAAATCAATCAGACCATATTCAGAGGGAAGTATGAACTAATCACAAATTTGAAAGCCACTTTAGAGGAAAGTTCACCATATATAAGGAGCATACGAACATGTTAAGCATGAAAGAAGATTGTCGTGTCGTTGTAAAATCGATAGAAAAATCCAGTGTAGAAGAGTTTAGCAAAAGGTTAGAACCATATGAAAACAAGGATGTCCAAACTTAGTTCAGAGACCCGAAGTTGGTTTGAAAGAGTTAGGGATTTTGAAATGAAACCCGAGTTCAAGCAAATCACATAACCAAACTTGGAAGAACCCCCAAATTCTAGGGTTTCCTCCATTAATCAAGTACAGAGATGAGAAGGCAAGTGATCGAAACAGGCTCAAAGGTCTCAGAGAAGAACTGAAACCACTTGTATGTTTCTTTCAGCAGCAAAAACTCATGAGAAAACAATGATAACAAGTAATACGCAGATCATAGTAGAAGAATTCAAAGAAAATAGAGTAGAATAAGCTAATACGAAACATAATAGAAAAACCTGATAAGAATAGTAGAAGAAGCATGCTAAAAAGTAGGTGGAACTTAAGAACATAGTAATGAAAAATACATTAGGAGAAACACACCAGAACACAGTAGAGAAGAAATACAATAGAAAAATCATACGAGAACACAGTATAGGAAAATACAACAGAAGAAGCATACAAGAACATGGTAGAAGAAAATACAAGGACATAGTACAAGCAAATACACACAAAAAGGAAAAAGGAAGTTAGAGAAACATTTAAATATTTTCCGAAAAACCCTAGATCGAAAAAGAAAGATTTTGAAAGTAGTTTTTTTGGAAAGAAAAGTCAGGAAAATTGTTTAAGACCTTAAGGAAAGCATGGATCTGGAACAGATCTAAGAAAATCGAAAAAACCTCGAAGGGTTAGGGTTTCAGAGGAACCCCAGTAGTGAGAAAGGCTTTGAAGAGTCACCGATCTAAGTCGGAGAGGCCAGAATAAGGCCGGAGATGGCCGTAGAACTCGAATCGAACGAAGCCTGGGCCAAATTTCGTCGTGGTCAGGCCTTGAACCTTCAAAAACCAGGCATGCAGGAGCAAGAGGAGGTGGGTATAGGGCTTTCATAGCCTTGGAAGCCATGGATTCCGGTGGCTTTCAGGGCGGAAGCGGTGGAAGGCGGCTAGGGTTTGAGAAGCTTCAAGAGAGTTTGAGAGAATGGGGGGTTTCAGAGGTGGCTGGTAGGTGGAAATGATTAGGGTTGGGGGTGTTGGTGAATTAAAAAAGGTAAGGTCGAAATGTGGCCGTTGATCATTTCGATCAATAGCCTGGATTAAAAGGGGAGCCGGGCATTTCATTCAAACGGGTTGTGGGTCGGGTAATTTTAGGAATTGGGTTGGGGTTCAATTGGGTTTAATTGGGGTAGAATTTAGGCTACAATCGAAATGAAATCTGGCTAGATTTTAAATAGCCATTTTTCTTTTTCTTTTTTATAAAAATAGTAAATTAAATCTTGGAAATAAATTGAATGTATTAAAATGATTTATAACATATAATTATCAATTTAAAAATACTTGACTTAATTTTATAAGTATAAATGCAATCAAATCATAAAAGAGGCTAATATTATGCAATTTTATCCTTAAAAATACCAAATAAATTTGTAAAAATGTATTAAAAATATTTCTTAGCTATATTTTGGTAAAAATATGAGAATCCAATAAATGAATCACCAAGATGATAATTTTTGGGATAATTATTGGGTTTTTCTTAATAAAATAGGGCAGTAAATTGATTTAAAAATCTTTAAAAAAAATAAGAAAAAAATAATGTAGTCTTGGGGTATACTTATATATGCATATATATGCTATTTTAAAGGCATTTTACATATAAAAAATATGCGGGGAAAAATTGGGTATCAACAGCTGTCCCTCTTTACCCGGGAAGGATGAAAGAGTTGTCGGGTAAAGATATGATGGCCAATTTTGAGTGAACGAAAGGGTTCGAAGAGACATAGGTCGTACTCTGGTTTTTGAGCTACCTACATATCCCTGGTTTTACAGGAATCAGGCCATATGTAGTTCAGGACCCATTGGCGGAGTAGGCCGATGGAGACTTTCAAGAACGGATGCAATATTCAGGTTGGGATGAATGGCTTGAAACCTACAAGGGCTACGGGAACTGGAGCGGGATCGCTCCTGCTGAGATGTTTGTTGCTCGCTGGTTTACGTGCAAGTAAACGATACAAGCATATATTATGCATAAAAATTAAAAATGATGCAAATTCCCGTTGGACCATGAGAGTTATCATCGGACGATGAGGATGATGTCCTTAGACCATGACGTCCTGGGCCATGAAGCATATATAAAGGATTCGCAGGTCATGAAATGCTGCTCTCGGGTTATGAGAATGATGCCTCCGAACTATGATGCCTTTGAATAATGATATGCAAGAGATTAAAAGGGGTCCTCAGGTCATGGCATGGCATTCTCGGGCTATGAGAATGATGCCTCCGATCAATGACGCCTTTGGACAGATTGGCAATCTTTTAGCCCATGAGATGCAGTGTTTGGCGATCTTTCAGCCCATGCAATGCATAAAGTGGCGATATTTCAGCCATGCAAGTGTAAATGAAGTGGCGATATTTCAATCGATGCAAGGCGTAAATAAGGTGGCAATTGTTCGGCTGATGCAGACGTAAATAAAGTGGCGATATTTTAGCCATGCAAGATGTAAACAAAGTGGTAATCTTTTAGTTATGCGGATGGAGACAATGCTTAGTCTCGGAAGGCAGAATGGTAGCCTTATGCAATGCAGAGAATTCAGATGGAGACAGTGCTTAGTCTCGAGAGGCAAAATAGCAGCCTTATGCAATGCAAAAATGCAGATGGAGACAGAGCTTAGTCTCGGAAGGCAGAATGGTAGCCTTATGCAATGCAAAAATGCAGATGGAGATAGAGCTTAGTCTCGGAAGGCATAATGGTAGCCTTATGCAATGCAAAAATGCAGATGGAGGTAGAGCTTAACCTCGGAAGGAAGGATGGTAGCCTTATGCAGGAAGTAAAAAGGCAAATGATAATAGAGTTTTCTTAGCTGATAGTAGATTGCGATATTGTGACTGCTGGGAGCATTGTGCCTGTTGGGGACACTGTTGCATGCGTATAGCACCTATGAGTAAGCGCCACGGTTCTGAGAGTTGTATTTCTGACCAATGTTTGTCTCGTGAGCGTATAGTATATTTGATGATTTTACAACTCACGTACCTGCATCCAAAGAAAAATCATGAGTTTTGTAAAGGGGAAAGGTTAGTTCGTGTCCCCTGCTGGCTTTGCTTGACCTGCTCGATTTTGATCTGGTGATACTGCCCGTATCATTGGGTAGCGTTGCTAAACAGAGTGATTTCAGAAATAAACATGCATGATTTTAGTAAAGAAAATGAAACATAAATACATAATTAAGAATAGTTTTCTTTAGATGAACCGACGACTGCAACGTGGTTCAAGACATTGCAACTTTTCCTTCTCCGAAATTTTGAGGGTCCTCCTCAAAATTCTGCCCCAGTTTATTGGGCTGCTGCTTCTGACGGTTGCTTGCGGCGAATGGCTGAAATCACTTTGGTCCTCAAAATTCTACCCCAGTTTCTAATTGAGACTGGAAATGAAAATTTTATTGACTTGTGACTGAACCCATAGGGCTGCCTACGTATCCCCTCTTAAATGGGATCAGGTCAGGCGTAGTTCAAATTACATCATAAAGGAAAGCATAAAGATTACACATAGTATCGTTTGACTACGTCTGAATTGATCCTTTTTTGCCAAACATCTCCGTCCATTTCTGCAAGTATGAGGGCTCCTCCTGTTAGAACCCGGTGGACCAAGTATGGACCCTACCAATTGGGAAAGAACTTCCCCTTGGCTTCATCTTGATGCAGGAAAATTTTCTTTAACACCATCTGCCCCGGTGTGAACTGTCTCGGCTTGACTCTTTTGTTGAAGGCTCTGGACATTCTGTTCTGATAAAGTTGACCATGCCAAACTCCGTTCATTCTTTTTCCATCTATAAGAGCCAGCTGCTCGTAATGACTCTTCACCCACTCTGCATCGTCGAGTTCTGTTTCCTGTATGATCCTTAAGGAAGGGATTTCTACTTCGGCAGGAATGACAACTTCTATACCATATACCAACATGTGGGGGGTTGCCCCAGTTGATGTGCGGACTGTGGTGATGTACCCTAATAAGGCAAATGATAGTTTCCCATGCCACTGTTTATGCTTCTCTATCATTTTCCTCAATATCTTCTTGATATTCTTGTTGGCGGCTTCTACGACTCCATTCATCTGAGGTCTGTAGGCTGTAGAATTCTTGTGTTTGATTTTGAAGGTTTCACATATGGCTTTCATCAGGTCACTGTTTAGATTGGAACCATTATCAGTGATGATTGATTCTGGGATCCCGAATCGACAAATGATACAATCGCGGACGAAATATACCACGACTTTCTTAGTCACTGCTCTGTAAGATGATGCTTCAACCCATTTGGTGAAATAATCAATTGCTACTAGGATGAACCTGTGCCCATTTGATGCGGCAGGTTCGATTGGTACGATGACATCCATTCCCCAAGCGGCGAACGGCCATGGTGAGCTTGTTGCATTAAGCACATTTGGAGGCACTTTTATCATGTCTGCATGTATCTGACAGTAGTGGCACTTTCGAACATACTGGATGCAGTCCATTTCCATAGTCATACAAAAATAACCAGCCCGGAGTATCTTCTTGGTTAAGACAAAATCGTTCATATGAGGAACGCAGGTCCCAGCATGGATTTCTTCTAGTAGTTTAGATGCTTCATTTGCGTCGACACACCTCAGTAATCCCAAATCCGGAGTCCTCCTATATAGATTCCTCCGCTGTGAAAGAAATTATTGGACAACCTCTGAAGTGTGCGTTTCTGAGTAGGATTTGCGAGCTCTAGGTATTCTCTTTTTGCCAAGTATTCCTTGATATCATGAAACCAAGGCTTTCCGTCTGCTTCTTCTTCGACATGAGCACAGTAGGCTGGCTGATCATGGACCTTTACTGGAATAGGATCAATGAAGTTCTTGTCTTGATGTTGTGTCATGGATGATAGGGTAGCCAATGCATTGGCGAACTCATTCTAGAGTCTGGGAACATGCTGGAACTCTGTCTTTGTGAACCTCTTTCTCAACTCCTGTACATGATGCAGATAATGGAGTATTTTGGAGTTCTTGGTTGCCCATTCTTCTCGGAGCTGATGTATAAGCAAATCTGAATCCCCAATTACTAGCAACTCTTGAATGTTCATGTCAATAGCCATCTTGAGCCCTAAGATGCAGGCTTCGTATTTGGCCATGTTGTTGGTACATGGGAATCTAAGCTTGGCAGAGACCAGATAATGCTGACCGATTTCTAATACCAGGACTGCTCCTATGCCAACTCCTTTGAAATTTGTTGCTCCATCGAAAAACATCCTCCAACCATCATAGGATTCTGCAATGTCTTCTCCTATGAATAATACCTCTTCGTCGGGAAAATACATTTTCAAGGGTTCGTATTCTCCATCCATGGTATTTTCAGAGAGGTGATCTGCTAGTGCCTGTCCCTTGATCGCCTTCTGAGTCATGTAGACAATGTCAAATTCACTCAACAGGATTTGCCACTTGGCTAGCTTGCCAGTGGGCATGGGCTTCTGAAAGATGTACTTCAAAGGATCCATCCTTGATATGAGATATGCAGTGTAGGCATAGAAATAGTGCCTCAGCTTCTGAGATAACCAAGTCAAAGCACAACAGGTGTGCTCTAACAGAAAATACCGAGCCTTATACGGGGTGAACTTCTTACTGAGGTAATAGATGGCCTACTCCTTCCTCCCCGTTTCATCATGTTTCCCCAGAACAAAACCGAACGCTTTATCCAATACTGTGAGGTAGAGTAATAGAGGTCTACCTGGCTTGGGCGGGACCAAAACTGGTGGTGTTGACAGGTACTCCTTGATACTATCGAAGGCCTTTTGGCAGTCATCAGTCCATTTTGTAGCATCATCCTTCTTTAACATCTTAAAGATTGGCTCACAGATAACTGTAGATTGTGCTATGAATCGGCTGATATAGTTAAGTCTCCCCAAGAAACTCATTACGTCCTTCTTGTTCTTTGGTGGTGGCAACTCTTGAATATCTTTGACCTTTGATGGATCCAGTTCTATTCCTCGGCGACTTACAATGAACCCAAGTAGTTTTCCGGCAGGAACCCCAAATGCACACTTCGCGGGATTCAGTTTTAGGTTGTACCTTCTCAGTCTACTGAAGAACTTTCTCAAATCTTCCATGTGATCAGTGGCTTTCTTGGACTTGATGATAACATCTTCTACATATACTTCAATCTCCTTGTGTATCATATCGTGGAAATGGTGGTCATGGCCCTCATGTAGGCGGCCCCTGAATTCTTTAGGCCGAATGGAATCATCTTGTAATAGTACATTCCCTACGGTGTAATGAAAGCTATTTTCTCAGCATCTTCTTCATCCATCCAGATCCGATGATACCCCGCAAAACAATCCACAAATGATTGCAATTCATGATTGGCGCAATTGTCGATCAGGATGTGTATGTGTGGCAAGGTGAAGTCATCTTTCGGACTGGCCCGGTTGATATCGCGGTAGTCGACACAGACTCTAACCTTCCCGTCCTTCTTTGGTACTGGCACAAAGTTGGCTAACCATGTTGGGTATTCTACTACCCTGAGAACCTTGGCTTTGACTTGCTTAGTAACTTCTTCCTTGATTTTCAGACTCATGTCAAGCTTAAACTTTCTGAGCTTTTGCTTTACCGGCGGACATGTTGGATCGGTTGGAAGTTTGTGAGCCACCATAGATGTACTCAGACCAGTCATGTCATCATACGACCAGACGAATATGTCCTCATATTCCCTTAGAAATTCTGGGTACTCTTCCTTTTCTGACGGTGACAAATGAACGTTGATTCGTGTTTCTTTAACATTCTTTGCATCTCCCAGGTTAACAATCTCAGTCTCGTCCAGGTTGGACTTAGTTTTGTTCTCAAAATTCTCGACTCCTTTAACAATCTCTTCCGGTATGTCATCTTCCTCTGAATCTATGCATGTTTGTTGTGTTGTCTCGTTGCATGTCACAGTCATTGGTTCATCAAGATAAGTAATAGTAATGCTATATAAGTAAAGTAATGAGAGAAAAATAATAAGAGTAGGATTTATAGGGAAAATCGAAATGCTTTGATAAATTCCATAACTATTTTGAACATTGAAGATCTTATTGCGAAATTTTAAAATGCGAAAGGAAAGTCAATTAGTAAAAATAAAAGATAGTGCATGATGTTTGTTCAGCCTTGCTACCCCGAGGCTTTCCGGGCTTTGGTGATTCTGATGGTCCAGTTATTGAGGCATGCCCCTCTGCTTACTGCCCGTAAGGAAGGGCCTTCCTCCCCCTCCTCCTCGAAAATGACACAACAGTCCATATCATCGTCTTCTAGGAACAAATTCCTCACTGCTGCCAGTGCTTCCTCTTCTTCTGACCCATATATAACATCGGCTGGCTGGAAAGTCTGCTCCAAATGTGGTATTGGTTGCTCCAGTGGATAGTAAGGAACGCGCCATGGTGGAGACCAGTTGTTGAATTCTTCGCAAGTGTACTCATATCCCAGACCGAAGGTGGTGCCATGTTTCTTTAGTTTGATAGGCTTAGAAATTCCTTGGAGGTTATTGCCAAGCCCCTTGCTAGGTTCGTATCCGCTCCAGTTCAATATGCTTTCAATTTTATTATCCCACTATTTGTCATTATCGACGGCGTTGATTCACTCGATATGGTGATAGGTCTCCTCGCCTATCTTCCTTCTGCCTCCTATTGTTGGGATGGTCTGGCGACTATATATGGGATTGCTACCGTCGCCGGGAATGATCACCTCTTGGTGGTTCCACTCAAATTTCACCGCCTGATGTAGTGTTGACGCTACGGCCCTAGCGGCATAAATCCACGGTCGTCCCAACAACAAATTGTAAGATGCTGGCATGTCTATCACTTGAAAATCAACATCGAACCAAGTTGGCCCCATTTGCAAACACAGACTAATCTTCCCAATGGTGGACCTTTGAGAACCGTCGAAAGCTTTCACATTGATGGATCCATCCTTTATCTTGTGCAGCCCCTTTCCCAATGTCCTGAGTGTTACCAACGGATAAATGTTGAGGCTGGACCCTCCATCAATCAGGATTCTGGTGATAAAATAATCTTCGCATTGTACGGTGATGTGCAATGCCTTGTCGTGACTCAACCCTTATGGTGGCAGCTCATCTTCATGAAAAGTGATCTTGTGACTTTCCAATACCTGCCCTACCATGTTTACCATTTCTCCTCCGGTGATGTTTCCTGGTACATATGCCTCACTCAGCACCTTTAGCAAGGCATTCTTGTATGCATCGGAATTTTGTAGCAAAGTTAGGATAGAAATTTGTGCTGGCGTTTTGTTTAGCTGATCAATGTCCGAGTATTCCTTGGCTTGTATCTTTATCTAAAGATCATCGGGCCCGGTTTTAGTGATGGCTAGCCGACCAGAGGCCTACTTGCTTGACTTAACTAAATGCTTCGAAGTATAAACTCTACTGGTTCTTGTCATACCCTGTGCCGCAATGGTTTCCCCGAACTTGGCCTTCCCTTTTCTTCTTGCCTCGGTTGTGTAGTCCCAAGGTATGGAATTTGTATGGAATGGTGTTACGGCCGACATTGCTACTGGAATGGGCACCTTTACTCTGAATGGAGCATGTATTTTGGAAGGTAAAACTGCAACTTCAAATGGTACAAGTGTGTTTGCCGGAGACCCAAACTTGACCTCAATTGGTGCTGGCGTGTTTGCCGAGGGTGGTGCTTCAAACTCAAGTGGTATAGACATATTTACCTTGGCATCCTCAGAAGGCTGAATCTGGACTACAATCGTATTAAGGGTGACTGTCACACCTCCTTTTTACCTACACCCCGTAAAGGGCTATAGTATAAGAGAGTTTTTCCAATTAAAGGACAAACGAAACGGGATTTATTGTTAAAAGATTCAGAGTCGCCACTTGGGAGATTTATGGTGTCCCAAGTCACCGGTTGAATCCCGAATCGAGGAAAAGCTTGACTCTGTTTAACAGTTCGCGAACCAGAAATCCGAGTAAGGAATTCTGTTAACCCGGGAGAAGGTATTAGGCATTCCCGAGTTCCGTAGTTCTAGCACGGTCGCTCAACTGTTATAATTGGCCTAATTATCTGGTTTTAAAATACTTTTAAACCTATGTGTATTTTTAACTTTTGAAAACCGCTTTTACTTATTTAAAGAATTAATTCAAGGTCATTTAAAACATATCGCAAGCCACACCATATGAAATGCACCCGTGGTTCACGACACGCTCTATTTAACCTTGTTGGAAATTAGAACCGGGTCACATGAAATGCACTCCCGGATTTTAACATGCTTATTTCATTATTATTATCCAAAATTATGGCAGGGTCACATGAAATGCACACCCGAGCCCATTTAATCCAATTGACATAGTTCAGCAGTCCAATTTCTATACCGTCAGTTATAACCAATTCCAGTTAAGCATATGATTCGAACAACTAGAGATTCCAATTCACTCGCAATCAATTAAAGTAACCATACGGGATGGCACATTCAAAGCCATAAATAACAAGTCACAAAATCGGATCACCAAGCAAATAGTTAACACTAGAACGAGTAAAGGATTGAAGGATTGAACCTTATTGCGCAAAACCTTTCGATAAATTTCACCAGCTACGAAAGCGATTCGAAACAGCAAATTCAACTCGAATCAAACCAAAGGACCGCTCCTCGGATGGTAACTCCAACAATAGAACACCCGTTGCCACTCAACTCCATCTCGGAAACCAACACTTTTCAAGCGCAAATTTGGAATCCTCAAAGCGTGATGGTCGAGCAGCACCAACAAAATAAGGACATGAAACTTTGTCTTGCTAAACATGTATTTATACAATCCATAAAAAATGAAAACATCTCTATCTTCTTCTGTTTACTTTTAAAACTTTCAATATACATTAACATCTTCCAACCAGTTTACAAAGAAGAAGGCGACGCTCAAACGAGCAAACAATTCTCTTCAAAATAATTACCAAAGTTGCACATCGATGTGCTCTCAAACAGATCCGAAAATGAACAAGGTCCAACGGAAGGACCTCAGATTACTTAGAAGGCTTCGACCTCAACCGACTCAAACACTGACTTCAAACAAGACAGAAAACCAAGTGGATAATTTAGACGACGTATCAATGAACAAATCGATAGACCGGACACCGGTGACCTCGAGCGGAAGCATGACACAAAGAAACAACATACTACTAACTGAAAACTGTCGGCTTACGTAGATCTCAAGGCTATTTTGGATGGCAGAAAAATGGAGACGATGAGCTACGTTTTTGTTATAACGTTGTTGCGCAGCTTTTGTGTGTGTATGTATGGCTGTGTGCGTCATGGTGTATGTGTGTGTGTGAAGGTGAAGCTCGCCGGAAATGGCAGCCTCGTGGTGGACGACAATTAGGTAGTGTCGTAAGCGTGTAGGTCGGCTGACTTCTGGCCAAGTGTAATAGTAGGGATCCGCTCAGGAGTGTTCAAGGTTAGAAGAGGAAGAAGCTATGGCTGAAGGAGTTGTCGTTTGGGATGGAGTTGCAGTCGGCGGGTAAGACTAGCAGTGTGAGAGGTTCGACGATGAGGGGTGTGGACGTTAGGTTGAAGACGATGGGCAGGGGGGGTCTCTTTGTTGCACAAGGGTCGTCGGAGAAGATGACGCGCAGGGGGGGTCTATTTTTGCGCAGCCTTTTTTTAGCCTTTTTGTCCGTTCTCCTTTCATTTTTTCCGTTACTTTTATTTATATAGTCTAGGTTTTTGGTAGGGGTTTAGGTTAAGGGGAATGGGCCTAAGAATTATGGGCTTGGCAATTGTGGGCTAGGTCCAAAATTAGGCCTAAAGATGGGTTGCTCGAGCCCAAACTCTATTCTTTTGCTGCGAACGAGATTAAAAATATGGGCCCATTTGTTAATTATTCCTACTATTCAAATAATTATTAAAATAAAACTAACCATTAAAATAAATCTATTTTTGGTATTTTCAAATATCATATTAAAATAAAAATACGATACTACTGTTGTATATATTTTTTTAAGATTTTTTTTTAGATTAAAAATGACTACAAAACTTTAATGAACCTATTTTTGTGATTTTTTGTTTTTCTTGTAATAAAATAAAGTAAAAGAGTCAAAATTACTTAAAATATCTATATTATGCCTAAATTAAATATTTACGCGCTAAAATATGAAAAATCTTAGGGAGGGTCAAAAATCACATATCTACAGCTGCCCCTCTTTGACTGGAAACGTATAGAGTTTTCAGACAAAGACTGCCTAGACAGGTATTTGTCCCGACCCTTATTTGGAGAGACTAAAACTAAGAGAAAAGGGGAATGTGACCGAGCCTTGGTATCTGGGCTGCATACATATCCTTGGCTATAAAGGAATCAGGCCATGTGTAGTTCAGAGATGAGTGAGGTGATAGAGTATACCGAGGTGGAGAGCCGGTCGAGGTGCCGTTCCGTCGAGGTTCCGGTCCGCAATCCTGCTATTACATTAAAATCAAAACATGAAAAAGACTAGCTAAGCCTATCAACTACGAGTTACAAGATTCCTATCTATAAGTCTTCTGAAGCTTGATCTTGAGTCTTGAATGGTTCTTCATGCAGACTTTAGATTTGAACCTTGGCGCTTGTTAGCTACAGGTGCTAGCTCGTTCTTCTACAGCTTTTGGGTCAGGACCGGATATGTAGTGCTTGTGACTTCCACCACATCTTAAGCAGTTCACATCTTTCATCAACTTCTGCATTTGGATTCACTTCTTGCCTTTCTCTCTTTTCTTTATTATGACTACTTCTGTTGATCACCTTGGACTGTTGACTCGCATTCTTGCCACGAGATTCTTTGGTTGCTGACTTGAATTGCAATCTAAGATGATTTTCCTTTTCTTCAGGTGGACGCCTGACTGTTGAACTCTAACCGTCTTCTCTTCTTACTTGACACTGTTTTCCTTTGCACCTTGAACCATTTTCCCCTGAAACTTGAACAGTCTTCCTTCAAAACTGCTTTCCCTTGAAACTCGAGTTGTCTTCCTTCGACACTGTTTTCCCTAGAAACTTGAGTTGTTTCCGCTTGTTCTCCAGGTGGGCGCTTGATTACAACAAAATAGACAAAACAAAGAAATTTTCTGCCCTAGTTTGCACTAGAAAGATTTGGGGGTTGTTAGCAAAATTGTAAACCACTTGTACTATTGATGCAGTGATGAAATTAAACTAAAGAATAGACTAGGAAAACTATAAACTAAGCTTGACTAAAGTAAAAACTGACCCTATTCTCCAGGCGGGGCTCCCTGACTGCTAACTTGAAATGTATTCCCTGGTCTGCAGGCGGGCTCCTGACTGCTGACGTGAAATGTATTCCCTGCTCTTCAGGCGGGCTCCTGACAGCTAACTTGAAATGTATTCCCTTCTCTCCAGGTGGGCTCCTGACTACTAATTTGAAATGTATTCCCTGCTCTCCAGGCGGTCTCCTGACTTCAACAAAATAGACAAAACAAAGAAAATTTTCTGCCCCAGTTTGGTGGCTGGGCATAGATGTAAGTGTAAAATGGATCACATTACCAAATATCAGTAAGAACTTGAAAGCTAAAACTTGAATTGTACTCCCTTGTTCTCCAGGTGGGCTCCTGATTGCTGACTTGAAATGTATTCCCTGCTCTTCGGGCGGGCTCCTGACTACTGACTTGAATGTATTCTCTGCTTTCCAGGCGGGCTCCTAACTTCTAACTTGAAATGTATTCCCTGCTTCCAGGCGGGCTCCTGACTACTGACATGAAATGTATTCCCTGCTCTCCAGGCAGGCTCCTGACTTCAAAATAGACAACACAAAGAATTTGAAAGCTAAAACTTAAATTATACTCCCTTGTTCTCCAGGTGGGCTCCTGACTGCTGCGCTTGAAAGTATTCCTTGCTCTCCAGGCGAGCTCCTGACTGCTGACTTGAAATGTATTCCCTGCTCTCCAGGCGGGCTCCTGACTTCAACATAGACAAAACAAAGAATTTGAAAGCTAAAATTTAAATTGTACTCCCTTGTTCTCCAGGCATGCTCCTGATTTCAACTTGAAATGTATTTCCTGCTCTCCAGGCGGGCTCCTGACCGCTGACTTGAAATGTATTCCCTGCTCTCCAGGCAGTTTCCTGACTATTGAACTTGGATGCCTTCTCCCTGTTCTCCAAGCGGGTACCTGATTTCAATAAAATAGACAAAAACAAAGAAAATTTTTCTGCCCCAGTTTGGTAACTGGGCACATATGTGAGTGTTAAACTGAATCATATTACCAAATATTACTAAGAATTTGAAAGCTGGGTCCCATTATGCAGGGGGCCTGACAACTCTTAACTAAACGACAATTTTAAATCTAAGTTATATCTTCTACATGTGTGACTTCTGCTAAATCTTGCTATCTAAGAGAATCTTTAAACTACTCCCCATTATCTAGGAGGGTCCTGAAAATCAAAGGTCAAATTTTATCTTAAGGGTGACAACTTTCATGTTTGAATTATACTACCCTACAGTAGAGTTTACACTAAATGTTTTTATCTAATCAAAATCTTAAAGCTAAATCCCATTATTCATGAGGGTCCTAGAAACTTCTAATTGAATCATATCTCGAACATGCAAACTTCTAAGCTAACTTACATTCCTTTGGGATACATTTATGCTAGATTATGCTATTTCTGAACTTTAAACTAGGTCCCATTTTCCAGGAGGGTCCTGAAAATCAAAAATCAAACCTGTTTGGTTACTGCCTTTCTCCACGGAGGGTTTCTCCGAAACAACCGAAATTTCCTGCCCATATTTCAATCAAAGAAAAAATTTGTCAGTTTAAAATGTGGTGGTTGGTTTGTGGCCTTGACTTTGAGGGTGATTGCTCCTTCACTTCCCATGATAACTGATTTCCACTCGAGGACCTGGCTTGCTTATGGACTAACCACTTTCTCTGTCATCCTTATCACAGAAAATACCCCTTCTCCGTTCAGACCCAATTCTCTTTATCTGTTGCATTGCTCATGAACTGACATTTACCAACCTTTGTGTTTCACCGAAAATACCTTTGATTCGCTCACCTAACACCGTCCATCTTGTTGCATTGTTCCTGAATTGATATGTACCAAACCTTTGTATTTCACATGAATCCCAAAGCACATCAATTACCGTCCACTCAATGTGCATGTTGTTCTTTCCTGACTTAACCCACTGGCATTGGCCTTGAGGTCTATTGCTCCTTCACTTGCCACGACAACTTTGATTTATGCTTGGAAGACCTCGTTTGTCACTCGTTAAACACTTTCTTTGTTGATCTCATCACAGAGATCAACTCAGTGCACTTGTTGTTCTTTCCTAACTTATGCCACTTTGATGTGTTGGCCAGATCCTGTTTTGTGCAATTGGAAAGCTGGCGGCAAATTTTGAAGTCATTTCTCACTTGTTCTGACCAAACCGACTCAGAAAGAGGAAGTAAACAAGACAAAAGGAATGGAGTAAAGTACAAAGGAAAGAAATGATTCCTAACAAGAGAACTACAAAATAGAAACCTATCAGATGTGGATACCAACTCTAATGACCATGACATGCACTTGTTGCCTATTCTGTTGAGCAACTCTGATGTTCAACTCCTGTTACACCCCTAAACCGTGAAACTGGGCTTCAATGCTCCGATTATCCAATCTGATTCACAATCCTTATTCGACCTGTGGTGCCCGAAGGGTTTTCAGCATCAAGCCTCTCTCATTTTTGATTCTTTCTCTCCACTTATCGTCGCCTTACGGTGCCCGCGAGGGTTTTCACCAGTAAGACTCTCTTATTTTCATTATTTTTCTACTTGGACCAGAGTGTTGCCCCTGATATGAATTACCTCTCCTTGCTTGACTTGGCATCTCTCAAAGACTGATCGGAAGGTCTTTCTTTGGACCGTAATGTGGGCTTTTGGATGGGGTTAGAAAGAAAGGGTATCAAAAGGCTCAAAACAACTCATCATGGGTTGAAAATTACAACTTTCGAAACCAGATTCCTTACAACAACTAGAATATCTGCCCTAGTTTCTTGCTTGGGGACTTTTGGATTTTTATTTTGATGAGACCGAACCGTGAGGCTGCCTACGTATCCTTAAAAGGAATCAGGTCGAACGTAGTTCATGACATAGGAATTGCTCTGTTGTTGATTTGTTGTTGTTTTTTTCCTTTGTTCTTTTTCCTCTTTTTTCTTTTTTTTCTTTTCTTCTCTTTTTTTTTCTTCTCTCCCTTTTCGTTCTTTTCTTTTCTCCTTTTCCTTTACTTTTCTTTCACGCTTGTGTTTCTGATCTTTGCTACTGATTCCGAAAGAGGGGTATGAAAGAAAATAAATGAGGCTCAAAGGGGTAACGAAGGATAAAGTGTTTAGATAGCAGAACAAAATTTCTTCATCATTCCAATCTCCAAAACATGCCAAGTGCAAACTACACAATTTAAACAAACCAAGGAAAACATTTGTAACATCTTTTGATTGCACTAGATTTGATAACTATATCCACGCATTCGCCTTCTACATCTGTTAATTACCAATCCCCATTGGACAACACTCTCACTCTCATTACCACGAACGACCCCCTACAAATTTGGGGCAAATTTGCCGTTATCTTCACCCGATGCAGCATGATGCATTTTAATGGTGTATTTTTATGTTCTATCTGCCCCAGTTTCAAACAACTCGGGCTTGAAGTGATCCCAAAATGCCTTCACTTATTTCCCTCAAATGTCCCTACATCTTCAACATTGATTTCGTTGCTTCGTGACTAATCTGACTTTTAAAACAAGGCTGAGAATTACGCGTGCATGTCATGTCACTAGAGTCAATCAGGAAAAGAACTATAAAAAGAAAAGAGAACTAAATGAAAATGACTAGAAATTATAGAAAACGGAAAATTGCATTAGACAGATGGTGAAAGGGTTTGGACAACAAAACAAACAAACTAAACTGGGGTTACAACCCTAGAACAAACCTAGACAACACTAGGCGGGCGACTATGACTAAACAAACTAGGCAAAATAAAAGGACAGGAGGGTTTGAGTCACAAGACAATATCTGGATTACAACCCTGAAATAACCAGGACAACAGAAATGACAACAAAATAAACCACCAAAACTCCTCCCTGGCTAACCAAACCAGGAGCGTCTTTCCAATTGCCAAGATCGGCATCTTAGCCATTGAATTCCGCATCAACATTACTAGGACCTTCACCAACTTCCATCACATTGTTCTTAACAAATTGCTTTTGGGTTCCCTTTGCTGGCTCGTTCTTAAGATCAACCTCTGATAGCACTGAAAACTTTGCAGCGCGTGGGCCTTCGAGGATCTCATAAGAATTTTCATATTCCTTTTCAAAACAAATCATATTCACCATATGCATCTCAGGCGATGGACTTTGGCTAGTGTCTGTTGCATCTGGATTTTGCACGACAATGTCACCTGCATCAATAAGCTTCTGAATTGCTTTCTTCAGATTCCAACACTTCTCTATGTCATGCCCCAGGGCATCTGAGCAATATGCGCACCTTTGAGAAAAATCAAACTTCTTTGATAGAGGGTTTGGCCTTTTTATATGAATCGGCTTCAACATGTCCAATTGCTTCAATGTTTGGAACAAACTAGCGTATGACACTCCCAATGGGGTGAAAGCCTTTTCTTTTTTCAGCAATCTCTCATTCTTAAATGCTCGATTGGGCTGGAAACCTGATCCAGGGGGTTTTCGATAGGCTCGTGGGGGTGGATAAGCATTTTATGGAGCTGGGTACTGAGAGAGTGATGTATGATTTTGGGAGTTCCGTGGAGAGAAGTGGCATTGGGGAGGATCATCTGGTGCATCAGGATATCCATGGGGATGATGTCGAGGCTGGAAGTGTTGATCGGGAAAGCCCATCGGATCATCTTTTCTGTTTCTCTTTCTTCCACCCAAGCTTACTGGGATGTTCTGAATGTCTTTCGAACAACTCATGATTTTACCTAATTTGATTCCCTCTTCTACCATCTCCCCCATTTTTAACATATCTTTGAAAGGCCTTCCCAAGGTCGGGATCAAATGACTGAAGTAGGTGGACTCCTGGGCTTGTAGGAAAAGCCCAACCATTTCTTCTTCACCAATCGGAGTATTGACTCGAGCAGCTTGCTCCCTCTATCTGAGCCCAAACTCCCTAAAACTTTCCTCTGGCTTCTTTTCCATTTTAGATAGGGAGGAGCGGTCTGGGGTAACACCCGATCTGTATTGAAAGTATCGAACAAAATCTTGAGCCATCTCACCCAATGTAGGCCAATTACCAACATCTTGACGATTATGCCATTCCAAAGTTGCCCCAGTCAGGCTCTCACTGAAGTACGTCATCAACAAATCATCTTTCTCGCCAACACTTCTCATTTCACTGCAATAGACCCTCAGGTGGGCTACCGGATCTCCACACCCATCATACAAGTTAAATTTTGGCAATTTGAACCCCGCGGGCAAGCGAACGTCAGGGGACACAGACTATTCTTTGTAAGTCATGTTACCTTGGTCTTCCCTTCCTTGTTTGTTTTTCAAGGATTGTTCTATTCCTTTCAGCCTCTTGGGTATCCCATCTTTCCCTTCTCTTCCTGTGAACCTTTCATTTTCAACATGAAACTTATCCCGAGGGCCCTGCTTGTATGAGTTGAGAACCTTGTGGGCAACCTCTGAGAGGTAATATTGGGCATCATGAGCTTTGAGTGGGTGTTCATTGTTGGGGATGGTGGATAAGTCAGGAGGGAAATTTTTGGGAAAGGTAATTGGAAGATGAGTGACGGAGCTACTGGGGTGGTTGGGAAAGACATGGTAAGCGGGTGAATCTGGAGAGTATGGGGGATCATCTGGCACTATGACCGGTGTTTGGGTAAGGGCAGCATTTAGGAAGCTAGGTGGTGGCGGGGGTGGTGCCTTCCCAGTCATCCAGGCCTGATACATGTCCGCCATGTGTTGTCTTAGCATCTTTACCTCTTCAACCAACCCATTGTCCTGTTCGACCAATTGCCTTTGGGCACCTGTATCAACCAACTCAGTTTTATTGTTGTCTGTCATTGCCTTTTGACTTTATGTTGTGGAGAGGAGTTACTACTTCGAGAACCACAAACCAACCACCTTTCTGTTTGAAGATATCAAAAGAACGAAATGGGGTCATCCCGTTAGCGTAAGGCATTTAACAACAAAAAATATCACATTGCGTGCAATACGCCTAGCAACAATTAATGGTTCTAGAATGACTTCGAGGGTCATAAGGTCACTTGGCATCATCCCAATTTCTCCATTTGAATCTTCTATTTTCTTTTCTAACACCTCTTGGCTTGCTCATTTTCTTTCCTCTTCTCCTCTTTTTTTTTAACCATCACTCTTTTCCTTCTCTCATTTGTCACATCCCATAATTTCATCTTTTTTTTCTTTTTTCTCTTTTTTTCTTTTAATAAATAAAAAAATGATTCGATCGAACTCTATGTAGGTTGCCTACGTATCATGACGCCGCATGAATCAGATCTTTGCGTAGTTCTGGAAGATCGGGAATAAAGTGAACAAACTAACATTTTCATTTTCTTTTCTTTTCTTTTTCTTTTTTTTTAAACAGATATTCTATGAGAAATTATCAAGGAAAACCCTAAAAGAGAAAAATATTTTTTGATTCTTTCTCTCCTTTTTTGTGAAGGAAATCTAAGGAATAAAAGCACAAAAAAGCATTTTGAACCTTCATTTGATATCCTGACGCAAGATTTCGAAACAAGCAATAAACAAAATAAAACAAAATATTTTTGGAGTTCAATTTTGATTACCTAAAAAGAAATTCTAATGATAAACAAAAGATAAAGTATTTTTTCCATGTACAATATCCTAAAGTTCTAATAAAAGAATTTTGTTTTTTCACTAATTTCCCAAAGAAACACCTCAAAGAGAATCTTTTTGGATTTTGGAATTAACACCTTAAAGAAAGCTTTTAAAGAAGTACTAAAAGAAAAAAAATCATTTCTAGAATTAGTATTCTAAAGAAAATTTATAACGAAATATAAAATGCAACATCCTTTTTTTTTTGGTTTTTACTTGTAACACATTTCCAAATGCAAAATAAGAAATACAGTAACAAAAGACTATACAAACTTAACTAGACAATACAAACTCTAACATCACCTAAAAGACTAAATACTACTATACAGGACTAGAAAAATAAAACAAAAACAATTGACTCAAAAACATAAAATGGCTCCTCGAGCAGCTCCTGAATGCAGTGATCCAGGGGTATCTGTCATGTTCAAACTTCGGTAAATAAATCCGCACCTGTATGAGAAAAGTTTAAATCAACACTATGTGAGACAATAACACTCCCTACTGGACACATGGAAGACATGGTTGAGGCTATTTTTGCAAACTGACTTATTTGGCCAAAAGGTGGCTAGAAGTGCAAAATTTGGCTATGACCCCGCAAAGCCAAGAACCTAAGATTTACTAGGAAGACCGAACCCTATGTGGTTTGCCTACCTATCCCTCCCCGAAAGAAGAGAATCAGGTTTGCGTAGTTTGGGCAGATGGGATACGGGGCGAGAATAATAAAAAAACAACTGACATATAGAAAACACATTTTTTCTTTTTCTTTTTTTTTTCGAAAAATGATGAAACATGTAAAATCTCTTTGGATTTTCTTTTCTCTTTTTTTTTTATTTTTGAAAAATGATAAAAAGTGCAAAATCTTTTTCAATTTTCAAGCTCTTTTTTTTTTAACAAAAATGTAACAGAAAACATAATTGGGTTTTACTCTCTTTATCCTCACACTTCACCCTTTCTTTTTTTTTTCCTTTTTTTTCCTTCCTTTTTTTTTCATTCGCCCTCAATTATCATTGGTCCGCCAAATGACCCTTTTACCCTTCAAGGAATGCAACGTGTAGCACACAGGATGCATCAAGATGGTCTGTTATTTTGGGTACACCTGTGCTAGACGGACCCAACCCCTGTGTTGAGTCTCCTAAGTCAAATGCACATGATGCAACAAACGTTCCTACTAGGGATCCGGCATGGTCTTGTTATACTAGATTTAAAACCTGGGTTTATTGTTCTAGACCTGGCTTACCCGAGCGAACAACTCGAGCCGAGGGGGGGAAGCATACCGGGAATACAGAAGCTTCACCGGCTTTGCAACTTGTCCGAACCTCGTTCTAAATTTGGAATATGAGTCTAACAGAAAAGAAGTCACACGAAGTGCACACTTCTTCATGATTTAGAAAAGTCAAAGAGAGGAGGGATTTCGCAATAGTTTATATACAGTTCATGGAATATCAAAGCGGTAAAAGCAATCAATTAGCACATTAGACCCAAATCATGTAACAAAATCAGATAATGGATAAAGCCAACTATAACAATTGTTCTAAGCTCGAATTCTTGAACCCTGAACCAGAGATTCTGGGTTCGCTCCCCAGCAGAGTCGCCAGAGTTGTCACACCTCCTTTTTACCTACACCTCATAAAGGGCTATAGTATAAGGGAGTTTTTTCAATTAAAGGACAATCGAAATGGGATTTATTGTTAAAAGATTCAGAGTCACCACTTGGGAGATTTATGGTGTCCCAAGTCACCGGTTGAATCCCGAATCGAGGAAAAACTTGACTCTATTTAACAGTCCGTGAACCAGAAATCCGAGTAAGGAATTCTGTTAACCCGAGAGAAGGTATTAGGCATTTCCGAGTTCCGTGGTTCTAGCACAGTCGCTCAACTGTTATAATTGGCCTAATTATCTAATTTTAAAATACTTTTAAACATATGTGCATTTTTAACTTTTGAAAACCGCTTTTAATTATTTAAAGAATTAATTCAAGGTCATTTAAAACATATCGCAAGCCACACCACATGAAATGCACCCATGGTTCACGACACGCTCTATTTAACCTTGTTGGAAATTAGAACCGGGTCACATGAAATGCACCCCTGGATTTTAACATGCTTATTTAATTATTATTATCCAAAATTATGGCAGGGTCACATGAAATGCACACCCGAGCCCATTTAATCCAATTGACATAGTTCAACAATCCAATTTCTATACCATCAGCTATAACCAATTCGAGTTAAGCATATGATTCGAACAACTAGAGATTCCAATCCACTCGCAATCAATTCAAGTAACCATACGAGATGGCACATTCAAATCCATAAATAACAAGTCGCAAAATCGGATCACCAAGCAAATAGTTAACACTAGAACGAGTAAAGGATTGAAGGATTGAACCTTATTGCGCAAAACCTTTCAATAAATTTCACCAGCTATGATGCGATTCGAAACAACAAATTCAACTCGAATCAAACCAAAGGACCGCACCTCGGACGGTAACTCCAACAATCGAACACCCGTTGCCACTCAACTCCATCTCGGAAACCAACACTTTTCAAGCGCAGATTTGGAATCCTCAAAGCGTGATGGTCGATCAGCATCAACAACAAATGTCACAGCATGTGCCTCTTCATAACAACTCTCCCAGATTGAGCGAAGACCAAACTGACCTCTTAAATCCCAAAATACAAGCTTTGTATTTGAGACTTCAACGTGACCAATATTGAACCTACGGTTGGAACGATACAACTTGGTGGAAAGCTTTCCAAGTTTAAGTATTGTTGATTGTAATTTTTTTAAGCGTCGTTTTCCAGCCTTGTCAATCCCAAAATAAGGACATGAAACTTTGTCTTGCTAAACATGTATTTATACAATCCATAAAAAATGAAAACATCTCTATCTTCTTCTGTTTACTTTTAAAACTTTCAATATACATTAACATCTTCCAACCATTTTACAAAGAAGAAGGCGACGCTCAAACGAGCAAACAATTCCCTTCAAAATCATTACCAAAGTTGAACATCGATGTGCTCTCAAACAGA
The DNA here is from genome assembly GCF_000393655.2 of Nicotiana sylvestris. NCBI lineage: Eukaryota > Viridiplantae > Streptophyta > Magnoliopsida > Solanales > Solanaceae > Nicotiana > Nicotiana sylvestris. The sequence continues at coordinate 39,446,072 of NC_091067.1, read as the reverse complement.
TCTAGAAATGGACAAGGTCCAATGGAAGGACCTCAGATTACCCAGAAGGCTTCGAACCTCAACCGATTCGAACACTGACTTCAAACGAGACAGAAAACCAAGCGGATAACTCAGACGACGTATCAATGAACAAATCGACGGATCGGACACCGGCGACCTCGAGCGGAAGCACGACCCAAAGAAACAATAGACTACTGACTAAAAACTGTCGGCTTAAGTAGATCTCAGGTCTGTTTTGGATGGCAGAAAAATGGAGATGATGAGCTACGTTTTTGTTGTAACGATGTTTCGCAGCTTTTTTGTGTGTGTGTATGGCTTTGTGCGTCGTGGTGTATGTGTTTGTGTGAAGGTGAAGCTCGCCGGAAATGGCATCCTCGTGGTGGACGACAGTCAGGCAGTATTGTCAAAATTACTTAAAATATCTATATTATGCCTAAATTAAATATTTACGCGCTAAAATATGAAAAATCTTGGGGTGGGTCAAAAATCACATGTCTACAGTAACTATTGGCTTCTTTGGATCGTCGCATTCTTTGATCAAAACGATTGATCCCTTGGGGTCCCAATCATCCTCTATTTCAATCATGTGAACACCTCCACCCTTGTGTCCTGGCAGAGGGTTATTGCATACATTTGGATCAGGCTCTTTCGCCACGATAATCTTGTTATCAATCAAAGTCTGTATCTTATCTTTCAGAGAACGGCATTCATCAATGGTATGTCCTCTCATGCCGGAATGGTATGCACAGGATTTGTTTGGGTTAACCTATTGAGAAGGGTTCTCAGGGGTTATAGCAGGGATAGGGGTGACATAACCAGTAGCTTTGAACCTTTCATATAGCTGGTCAATGGGTTCAGCAATGGCGATATACTGTTTGGGAGGCCTGCGGTCAAAATTTGGTCGAGGTTTAGGAACGTTTTGACGTGTGGGAGGCGATTGATAGTGGGATGGTTGAGTATTATAGGCTTGGTAAACATGTGCGAGTTGGGAGTATCTGGGTGAAGTAGCCTGATATGTGTGAGGTGGAGATGATTGATAAGTGGGCGGTGGAGTTTGGTGAGAGGGTGAGGGTGCTTTGTTGTTCGGAGTAGGTTGATATGTGAGTGGAGGCATTGGATAGGCTTGGTATTTGATAGGGGATTTGGTCCTCTGTGCAACCATTACAGCACCTACGTCCCTTTTCTTGGACGTACCACCAGATTGTAAAGCCTTATTGGTAGCTTGCAAGGCTTTAAAGTTCGTAATCATACCACCCTTGATGCCTTCCTCGTTCCTTTCTCCCAGCTTGATGATGTCAGAAAATATATGGTTTTCAATAAACATTAGCCTCTCATAATATTGCGGATCCTGAGCCTAGACAAAACACTTGTTCATTTGTTCTTCCTCTAAAGTAGGTCTGACCTTAGCGGCTTCTGATCTTCAACGAGTGGCATACTCACGAAATGTTTCTACGGGCTTCTTCTTTAGGTTCTGAATGTAGAACACATCTGGTGCATTTTTTGTATTTAACCTAAATCTGTCCATAAAGTCGGTCGCCATACTCACCTAGTTTGACCATTTTTTCGGGTCATGGCTGATGTACCAAGACAGAGCATCTTCTTTTAGACTCCTCATGAAAAGTTTCATGCGGATCTTCTCATCTCTCCCCACTCCGATCCGTTTGTCGTAGTATGTTCTCAAATGAACTCCCAGATCCCCTGTACCATCAAACACCTCGAACTTAGGAGGTTTGTACCCCTCGGGTAGTTCGACATCGGGTTGTATGCAAAGATCTTCATAGTTCAACCCTTCAATCCTCTTACTTCCTTCGACTCCCTAAATTCGGCTAGTCAACTTCTTAAGCTCTTCATCTAGACTCCTGATGAGTGAGTCTTTATCATCAGACTCGGATGTGCTTGAAATGGGTTGGGTGAAGTGTGTCATGGTTTCCACGTAAATGGGGGTGTTATGATGAGTGTGGAAGTGGTCATTTGTGGAGTTCAAAGGTTCCGGGATAAGCAGTGGAGTACTGTTGTGAGTGTGGCAAGTACTGCAGTGGTGGTGAGGAGCGGGATGGTTTTGTGGTTTTGGGATATTTTGTGGAGGTGTGGGGTTGATATCTGGGGTAGTGCGGGAAAATGACAGATTTGCCAAGTTCCGAACTTGGTCAAGTTCCTCTTGCATTTTCAACAACTTTTGCTCGAGTTGGGATGCACTTTCTTTGGAGACCTGAGTACCATGAGTGACCTCTACCACTTCAGTTAAGTTTTCCTTTCTGGTGTTATTCAAATCTTCCATCTTTCCTTTGTTCCTGTTTCTGACGGGGCTAAGAGGAGGAGTGGGTAGAGGGCCCTTGGATCTTGTGGAATATGATGATGATGCCAGAGTGCACGAACTAACCTTTGGGGGGGGGGGATAAATAAAATAAAAGTAAAAAAAAACAAAAAAGGTAACAAGTTAGTGCGAATTATAAGAAAATATGTTGCAATATTTAAACACATAGTGAAAGAATGTAAATCGGATCCTAATTTAGGGAACCTCTTGTGCCTGAGGTAGGCCTAGCGACAAGTTGATTTGCTGAACTTAGAATGCTAAATGCCTCATTTTATTTGTAAAACTAGACGAATCCCAAAACAACACTAAATAACAGGAAATAAAATGTCACTAGTGGCCATGGGCCTTATTACATTTCTTAAAGCAAAAGAACAAGCTCCTATCTACTTGGTCCCAGAAGGACCTTCCCTAGACTTGGCATCTTTGGCTCCATCGAACAGTTTCACCAACTCGCGAAGTCCCAGCAATAGGTATGCTTTGGCTAGGTGTCCGCCCTCGTTTCCTTCAGTATTTTTGCAATCCTCGATTCTTTTGAGAAATTTCCTTTCCAGCTCTACTAAACCCCGCTCCAAGTACCCCAATCGCTTGTTGGCACTGACATCCATGTCTTTCCATTCTTCAATCAGCTTTTGGTGGGCTACTTGTATCTCACGGTGCTCGCTTTCACATTCCCGAATCCTCTTGCGCAGTTGATTGTATTTGACTTGTGCATCGGCCTTTTCATCTATGATTCTGTGACCTCAAACAAACCCGGGTTGACCTAGACCATTATGATTATCCTTCAGCCAGTCTGAATAGTATGGAGTACAACCAACATGGTGTCTGTCTTGATCGATGGTATCCCTTCCCATGACGATTTTGCAGTGCCACATATGCTGAGCCTGGCACTTGTAAGGGCTATCATCATCCCGAAATTCAGCCCAGAAGTGACTCATCTTGTCGACCCTTGGTATAACCTGCTTTTTACCAGCCTGTCTCATAACTCGGAGAGGGACATAAGGGTAGGTTCCTCTCAAACCTATCAGTATCAGAAATAGTGCATCCCTGGATCGGGTGGTGAATTCCTCAGTAGGGAACCACTCAAACATCCATTGTACTTGATCCTCAGTTAGATTTTCAAACAGCTCTAACCACCCTTTGGCATCTTCTGGTTGAGCGAACATGTTGGGCATGTAGTTCATTCGTCTTGGATGATGGAGGCTATGTGATCATCCCAATCCCTTCGCTGAATCTCTTGTAGGTATTCACCTCTTTGTAGGTGCTCCATGAGCCAGAGATGAAGTAGCAAATTGCAACCCTCAAAATGTTGGGCTCTTTGTTGACACTTCTCCAAGTCTCGGTATATCTCTGCGAGGATCATGGGCACTATGCTGAACGGTTGCCCACCAATTCCCTCCATTAGAGTTTTGGTTACCATAGCTAGCCTGGTGTGGATCCTTGCTTTCTTCATTTGAAACACTATCATCCCCAGGAGGCAAAACATGAAGACAAAGACCCTTCGGTGAAGATGCCCCAATGATGTGAGGGCGAACTCGTCAGGATAAGTACAGTAAGATTTGCTGTGACCATATCTCTCGTACAAATAATCAAAGGGAATATACGACTCTTTCAAGCATGTCAAGTGTGGATTCTTCTTTAGACCCATCATTTTGAGGAAACCTCTACCCTTGCGGTTTTCCGGCATTAACAAACCCGGAATTTCCCATGGTATACCAGCTAATCCTTCTATTTCCTCTAGCAGGGGTGTCATCTCAATGTCCCCGAAGAGGAACACAGACCTATCACAATCCCAAAATAGAGTAGCAACTTCTATGATCTTGTTGTTAGGTTGGATTTCTAAGAGAGAAGGTAGATTTCCTAGGTATTTTCGGACAAGAGTCTGATCACTGGAATGAAGATCCTCTCACCAGCTTAGCAATTTTGGGTGGATGTTAGTGACCATGCCGAATCTGGGGACTTCGTGCCTCATATTTCTGCAAGACAAAATGGTTAGGCCTTTACCCCCACCAGACTCGACTATTTAATACCAACAATTAGCATAAAGCATTTAGTTCTCCAAATAAATGCACAGAACGTGGGGATGCCCGTTTGTGTTTTAGGAAAACCCAGTGGACTTTGGACAAGGCTATCTTAAAGAGTCATTATGTGGACAACATAACTAACTCGGCTAGGTTTGACCTTGATGCATGCACAGTTAAATAGAGTAAGGTTTCTATATGGTTTTTGACTGGTACCCTTGAGCAGACAACTCAAGGGGGAAAGACACGGAACCGTCGACTACACCGTTGATCGACTGGTTTTACCGCAAATATGCCTTTTCGAATTTAAAAGGGGTGATAATATCGGAAGAGCGCAACCACTCATTATAAGCATTGCTATGGTATTTTGTTTGGCACGAGTGGAATATGATGTTGAGCATGATTATGCAATAATTAAAGCAGATTGTCACATATTTGCATGTTAGGAAAGCAGTTAATACAACAGTTTTTTATAACTTAAAGCGGTAGTAAAGAAAAGCAGTAAAGGAAAGAAACAAAAAGACAAGTCAGTTTTGCAATCGAAAAGGAAATCGAATGCTTAAAAGAAATAAACAAATAATTGCGCATAAAGAAGCATAAATTCACAATAATAGTCTGAAATGGTAAAAGCCTAAAAATCCCCAGCAGAGTCATCACGCTGTCGCGCCCCCTTTTTCTCGCGAAATCGGGTTTATGACATTTGGGAGGACAACTCGTTCCCTTTTGGGAATTGGGTTTGAATAGAAGAGTCGCCACCTAATGAATAATGTGCATTAGGACACTAAAAAAGGTTTGTTTTGAGTAACCAGAGATTGGGTAAAGGCTTGAAATTATCCCAAGGAGAAAGTCTTAGGCACCCCTCAGGATCCACTAGTGTGGTTCCTGGCCAGACAATTATTATGACTTTAAGCGCGAACAACACATAGGCGAATAAGACTTCAAATAAGAGGGGATATTGCACATGATGGTTACAAGTAATAAAACTAAAAGAGTTGATTTTGAAGAAACAGTTTAAAAGGTTTAAAAGGAAGAAACAAAGGAAAGGGGGGTCCTAGGTTTATTAATAATATGGATCACCCTACACAACATCCGGTAATCGCTCCTCAGTGAGGGGCTACACGTGATGTTACCGCGTGGTCATCATATCCATATCTACCTTTCTCGCGCTGTTTAAGGTATTAAAGCGCGGAATGGTCTCGTTTACTTATTGGATGCTATTACCCGTCCCGATCCTATCAGTCCTAGAGGTATTTGGGACTACTAATCCTAAAGGGAGGAGATATTGGGCTTATTTGTGGTTTCAAAAAGGTAAAATACTAAGGCGACATACAAAAACATGTATAACAAATTGGGGAAAGCATACAGCAAGTAGAAAGGCTCAGATACACCTCCTTTAAACAAATAAAGCAAGTAAGTAGCATGACTTACACATACTGTTTAGGTCCTGATTAAACTTAAAGGTTGAGGTAGACTGATTTATCACATAATTCAGATAAGAAACCCGAATCAGGCCTGCCTGCTGGTTGTAGTTAATAACAAAAGATTCAATTTATAAACTTTTACCCTATAGCTTGCCTAAGTGTTGGACGAAAACCCTATAGGCATGATATCTATAGACTTCAGGAATAAGGATATGAGATGATTACATACTGATTTAAGAGAAGTTGTCAGTTATTAAAGAAGGGAGAGTTTTAGCAAAAGATCATAAGTTCTGCAACTAGTAATGCATCATTATTGCCGGTTTTAGACTTATAAGCGAGTGAAACAGTTCAGACTTGATTAATAGCTCCTATAGGCATGATTTCTACGTGTTGTTGATTTTAAACACTTTCATAGACATAGTAAAATGCAGAAACCCTATAAGTATGATATCAAGGTGCTGAATTTCGTTTAAGACCTATGAACATGATATCTAATTGTAGTTGATTATTAAGACCTACAAACATGATTGCCTAATGAAGAATGGATATGTAAGGTTTAGAAAGACCTATAGGCATATTCTCTATGTGCATATGCAGAATTCAGAGTTTTAGGTAATTATAGACATGGTATCTATATGAGAGAATGTAGGATTCCTATAGACATGGTATCTATATGAGAGAATGCGGGATTCCTATAGGCATGGTATCTATATGAGAGAATGCAGGATTCCTATAGACATGGTATCTATATATGAGAGTGCAGAAATCCAGAAACTCCTATAGGCAGGATATCTACCCCTTTTGCATAAATGGTTACCCCTCCCTTTTTCACTAGCCATCCCCGAGAGTTTACCACAAAGTTATTACAGCCCAGAAAAGTAAAGTAAAAAAAAATACATCGGAAATTAAAAAGTACAACCAAGGAGAGCCTAATTCAGACTTCATGTCTGAAGTAAGAAGTAAACTATCACGCCCCAAAATCTGAGGAGCGCGACCGGCGCTAAACCGAGTAAACCCGACTGAGCAAGCTTGATAGGTTTCATTCTACTCAAACAACTTCATGATTAAATAAGAGATGGACTCCTTTAATCAGATTTAGTAAGTATTTCATTAACAACTTCCATTAGCAACTTAAATCATAATTATCAAAATATTACAAATTTCATAAATCCTTGACAAACATCAATATTTCTATTTAAATTCCAACACCCGACACTACCCACAACCTGTCTACGGAGCCTCTAAATACAACTGAATAATAATACGTAAATGCCGGCAACAAGGCTCCGGTCGTACCTTACACAAATACCAAAATAAGACTCCGGGAAGAAAAGCGGCATGAGCCACGCAGGGCCCCGAGAGGAAAGGGGCTCACCAATACAGCTGACTAAAAGTGGAGGAGGTGCTACTGCCGGTAGACTGGAGTACCTGCTATGGATCCACCTACAATCATAACACGAATGTAGCGCCCCCGACAAAGGGGACGTCAGCACATTTGAATTGTACTAGTATGTATGAACAAACTTGCCCTAAGTAAACTCAAACCATACACAAGTAACAAGTAGTAATGGAACCAACAATCAAATACACATGAAAGAAAACCATCAAGCCAAACAAGTTACAATCTTTCCATTTCCCCTTCAACATTTTCACATCAATGATTTCACAACTTTCTCATATTTTCATTTCAATAGTAATTTCGATCACTTTTCCACCCTTATTACCTCGGCCACCCTTATCACCACAACCCTCACCTTATTACTTCGTGTTGCGGCGCGCAACCCGATCTCACAAACAACACAACAACAACAACAACAACAACAACAACAACAACAACAATTCACAAAGAACAACAACAACAATTCTCAAAGAATTTCTATAGCCATCAATACTATTTCCATCATATTCAACAACTCATATGCATTTTATGTCACCGCGATAATTGCCAATACAAGCCATATATGTTATTACCACAGTTGTTCCAACTGCATCATTTACGATTTCCTTCCATCATTTGTTTCTCAACTCTTACCACATAACACATTCACAATCACACATTTGGTTTATTGCCAATTACGTACACCATTATATCGGGAGACTTAACCACGAACAATCAAATCATACCAATCACAAGAATTCCACAAATAATCCACGTAGATATCACATACCAAATATTCGTACACCAAACAAAATGACTTTGCAAAGGTCAAAGTTAGCCATACATAGCTCGTTCGAGCTTTCCGTAAGTTACTACGACGTTTCAAAAATTCTAGAAATTCCAATCTACTTGAGACATAACAAAATTAACATAAATTAGGAAGGTATTCATGGTTTCAGCTCATTTGAGCATTTTATCAAACACTAGTTAGCATCTTGATTTTAAATTCCTTTTACAAGATTTTCTTCTTTCCCCAACCCAATCTTTACTTATTTATATTCATCAACCTTCCCACAAACCTAATTTGTACATGCATGTATACATAATACTATTACCCCAAGAATCATACCCCAATAACCCACCTCACAATCTCTACAATACCAACACAACCTAGGTTAGGCACCTATGACTTCCAATCCCCATCCCATGAGTTACAATACTTAATCCATACTCATATTTCCATAATAACTCCATATATGTAAGTCTAAGGTGTAGGATTACCTCTTGTAGACCAAATCTTGAAAGACAAATTTGGGGTGTTCTTGAGATTTTGAAGAAACCCTATGAAACCCAATCAAAATCATGTTGTAACTAGTGATTGAGAAGTGAAATCACCATGAAAACACACTTAAAAACTCACCTTAGGTGTGCAATTGGATGCCTTGGTCGAGTTGGGGGTATAGAGGAAGCCCTAAGCTTGAGAAATGACTCAAATTCTCTTATTTCCGGTATTTAGGATATTTAAAAACCTTCCAAGTGCGCGAGCTCACGCTATGTCCGTGCCCGGGAGGCAGAATACTCAGCACAATGCGCGACTTTGCGCTAATGTTCGCGCTAGTGACATCTGCCCAGTAAAATGGTCATAACTTTCTGTATACACCTCCAAATGACAAACGGTTTGTTGCGTTGGAAACTAGACTCAAAGGATTTAATTTTAAAAATTATGCATCACACAACTCCTTATAGAACTGGAGATATGATCGTTCAAAGTGAGGTCTTGTGCACACTCATTTACAGATTTCGTCTAATATGAAACTTTTCTAACTTGGCTTAGACTTAGGCCTCTCCTTAGACCCCAATTTACCTCTAATATGAATTATATGCTTATTAACATATCCAATTGATACCCATTATATCATGAATCCTCATTTGCACACAAAATGAAATAATTAGCCTACCTTGGCACGACGAAATCTCAAATTACTTGGAAAAGTTTTCCGAGGCTTTACATAAACCAACTCCAAAAGCTCATATTTCAAAGCCTTTCTCCCATTTGGGGTGTGTCAAAGTTTCCTAAGAGTCTCATATGAACTCCGGGCAGTGCTTACACTCAAATGTATCACCAGATTAGGACATAGTGCAGTGTGGAAGGGCCAGCCCTCAGGTGTTCAAGTTCATAGGGAACTCAAGGTCCTAAGGCAAGGCTCATAAGAGGGGGCAGAATTTAGGGACTAAGAGAGAGTGCAAGTGCAGGAATAGAATTCTGAGAGGGGAAAGAGAAAGGGAAAACAGCTCACATCAATACACATAGGGGTCTAGGGAATGGGGAGGTGGTAAATAGGCAAAGATAGGTTGATGGGCATACCCAGCAATGGGAAGTGCTGGCACACCCATAAGCCTGTTAGAACACACTGTTTAGAGGTTAGGATCCCCTAAGGGACCAAGTTCAATCCATGGAATATAACTTACATATTGCCATGTTTTAAACCATAACTCAAAACACATAAGGGGGTAGGGAGCAGGGATTCATAGTAGAAATAGATAGAAAGAAATCAGCATGCTAGTTTAAACATTGAACTCTACAAAAACAGTAAATAAACATGGAAAACACATTGTTGTGATGCTGAAGCTTAAATTAGGACATAGCAGTTTCAAAGAAACAAATAAAGGAGATGCAGTAGGTCTTGTAAACAGGCCACAGTGCAGACAAGAAGAGAATATTATTGAGAGAGTGTGAGTTCAGAAGGATTGTTTTTTTAGTTTGTGAAAAGGGTCGTGCCTTTTATAGTGTAAAATTCCGGCAGAAATAAGGTAAGAAAACAATTAAGGAACTGAATATCAATCAAGAATCAATCACACAAGACTTCCTTTAATTAATGAATTCAGATTCAAACGGGTAAAACTATTTAAGGAAGGTAATTAAACAAACACTTTTGTGCAAACTAGGCAATTAGGGGCGAATACATAAAAAGTTATTTAAGGACAGGGTTTTGAAGTACACGGTTGTACAAATAAGGTAAAAAAATCAATTAACAGCCAGTAAATCAAAAGTTAGGGATCTTGTAATTACTGACCCATGAATGAACCAAGTCGCAAAAGCTGAGAAGGGTCTTAACATAGGTCGAGTCACAGAGAAAATCCGCAAACAATGTAAAGAAATCAATCAGACCATATTCAGAGGGAAGTATGAACTAATCACAAATTTGAAAGCCACTTTAGAGGGAAGTTCATCATATATAAGGAGCATACGAACATGTTAAGAATGAAAGAAGATTGTCGTGTCATTGTAAAATCGGTAGAAAAATCTAGTGTAGAAGAGTTTAGCAAAAGGTCAGAATCATATGAAAACAAGGATGTCCAAACTCAGTTCAGAGACCCGAAGTTGGTCTGAAAGAGTTTGGGATTTTGAAAAAACCCGAGTTCAAGCAAATCTTATAACCAAACCTGGAAGAACCCCCAATTTCTAGGGTTTCCACCATTAATCAAGTACAGAGATGAGAAGGCAAGTGATCGAAATAGGCTCAGAGGTCTCAGAGAAGAACTGAAACCTCTTGCATGTTTCTTTCAGTAGCAGAAACTCATGAGAAAACAATGATAGCAAGTAATACGCAGATCATAGTAGAAGAATTCAAAGAAAATAGAGTAGAAGAAGCCAATACGAAACATAATTGAAAAAACTGATAAGAACAGTAGAAGAAGCATGCTAAAAGTAGGTGGAACTTAAGAATATAGTAATGAAAAATACAATAGGAGAAACACACCAGAACACAGTAGAGAAGAAATACAATAGAAAAAGCATACGAGAACATAGTATAGGAAAATACAGCAGAAGAAGCATACAAGAACATGGTAGAAGAAAATACAAGGACACAGTACAAGCAAATACACACAAAAAGGAAAAAGGAAGTCAGAGAAACATTTAAATATTTTCCGAAAACCCCTAGATCGAAAAAGAAAGATTTTGAAACTAGTTTTTTTTTTTAAAGAAAAGTAAGGAAAATCGTTTAAGACCTTAAGGAAAGCATGGATCTGGAACAGATCTAAGGAAATCGAAAAAACCTCAAAGGGTTAGGGTTTCAGAGGAACCCCAGTAGTGAGAAAGGCTTTGAAGAGTCACCGATCTAAGTCAGAGAGGTCAAAATCAGGCTCGAACAACCATGGTACGCCAGAATAAGGCTGGAGATGGCCGTAGAACTCGAATCAAACGAAGCCTGGGCCAAACTTCATCGTGGTCAGGCCTTGAACCTTCAAAAACCAGGCATGTAGGAGTAAGAGGAGGTGGGTATAGGGCTTCCATAGCTTTGGAAGCCATGGAATTCGGTGGCTTTCAGGGCGGAAGCGGTGGAAGGCGGCTAGGGTTTGAGAAGCTTCGAGAGAGTTTGAGAGAATGGGGGTTTCAGAGGTGGCTGGTAGGTGGAAATGATTAGGGTTGGGGGTGTTGGTGAATTAAAAAAGGTAAGGTCGAAATGTGCTCGTTGATCATTTCGATCAACGGCCTGGATTAAAAGGGGAGCCGAGCGGTTCATTCAAACGGGATGTGGGCCGGGTAATTTTAGGAATTGGGCTGGGGTTCAATTGGGTTTAATTGGGTTAGAATTTAGGCTACAATCGAAATGAAATCTGGCTAGATTTTAAATAGCCATTTTTCCCTTTTTATTTTTTATAAAAATAGTAAATTAAATCTTGGAAATAAATTGAATGTACTAAAATGATTTATAACATATAATTATCAATTTAAAAATACTGGACTTAATTTTATAAGTATAAATGCAATCAAATCATAAAAGAGGCTAATATTATGAAATTTTATCCTTAAAAATACCAAATAAATTTGTAAAAATGTGTAAAAAATATCTTAGCTATATTTTGGTAAAAATATGAGAATCCAATAAATGAATCACCAAGATGATAATTTGGGGGATAATTATTGGTTTTTTCTTGATAAAATAGGGCAGTAAATTGATTTAAAAATCTTTAAAAAAATAAGAAAAAATAATGTAGTCTTGGGGTATACTTATATATGCATATACATGCTATTTGAAAGGCATTTTACATATAAAAAATACACGGGCAAAAATTGGGGATCAACAACGGGGCATACCCAAATAACGAGCAAAATACGAGGACACATAAGAAAATGTGGAACCGGTATCAAATAATACAGAGGCATCCCTGTGGCAGACTGAAACAATACATGTAATAACAACATCTGAAGCAATAGCATCAGGTCCGCCTGGGAGTGCATAGAAACAGGCCTGACCGCCACCTAATCGACCTCCCCCTTTGGGGCGACCCCTGGCTGACTGGCCCCCATCCCTAGCCGATGACTGAACTCTCTGCTGAGATGAACTATCAAAACGATAAGGACACTACCTCCACATGTGACCTATCTCACCACACTCATAACAACTCCCAGGTGCTAGAGAAGGGGACTGAAGGGAACCCCTCACACCGGAGTGACTAGTAGATGTACTCGGCATAGAAGAGCCCTGAACTGATGGAGCACGGGACGAACTCTGAGTTGGAAGGGCACTAAGTGATGACTGGCCCTGAAGAGAACTATGCGAACCATGACCCGACGATAACCTGGGCGAGCTGACTGAGCGTGCCTGAATGGACGGCCTCTGTCGTGCTGAAACTGACCTCTCGAAGGAGCACCACTATAGCTACCAGATCCTTGAGGCCTCTTGGCCTCTCTCTCCTCTTGCTCCTAGCGACGAACAGACTCAATCTCACGGGCGATATCCACAACCTCCTCGAAAGTGGCACCAGTCACCCTCTCCCTGGTCATGAGAATACGGAGCTGATAAGTAAGACCATCAACAAACCTCCTAATCCTCGCTCTATCTGTTGGGACCACCCAGATGGCATGACGAACCAACTCAGAGAACCTCAACTCATACTACGACACGGTCATCTCCCCCTGACGCAACCACTCAAACTGCCTACGCAGCTCCTCTCTGCGAGACTGCGGCACATACTTCTCCAGAAAGAGAATGGAGAATTGCTACTAGGTAAGGGGTGTTGCACCAATAGGCCTACGCCTCTCAAAATCCTCCTACCAAGTGAAAACAGCTCCTGAAAACTAATAGGTGGTAAAAGTGACCCTGCTGGTCTCCAGAATACCTGCAGTATGAAGCATTCTCTAACACTTATCCAAAAAGTCCTGGGCATACTCGCCCTCTGAGCCACTGAAGGTCAGAGGCTGCAATCTACCAAACCTCTACAACCTATGTTGCTCATCCTCCAGCATGACATGAACTACATAGTCTTGAGCAGCTGCTACCGGCTGGGCTGGATGCGCCCCCGGCGTCTGAAGTCCCTACACGACATGCTCAGGTGGTGAGCAGCAGGAGTCTGATTGTCTCCCCCGGCCTCAGAAGTAGTTGCGGCTGTAATGGCTGAAATCGCTTGAGCTAGGTCAGTGCAAACTGATAAGATCTGAGCCAAGGCCTCCTAAAAACCCGGAATCACAATGAACACAGCTGGTGCCTGAGCTGGTGCTGCAGGAGCGTCCATAGGGACCTGATCCTGAACTGGGGCAGCTGGTGGATCTGCAGGTGCTGCTCTAGCTGCTCTGCCCCTACCACAACCATGGCTGCGTCCTCAACCTCTGGTGGCCATAGCCGATGGTACTGATGGTCGTCCATCCTGACCGGTAGCGTGTGTCCTCACCATCTGTGAGAGAATAGGATAACAGAGGTTTAGTACTCGGACCAACAAATTCGCACGACAAGAATTCAAGGATATGAAGTTTTTCCTAAAAGTTCTGCAGCCTCTCGAGGATAAATTCAGACGTCTCTGTACCGATCCGCGAGACTCTACTAAACCTTCTCATGACTTGTGAGACCTATGTAACCTAGGCTCTAATACCAACTTGTCACGACCCTAACCCTGAACCCGGTCGTGATGGTGCCTCTCGTGAAGACAAGGCCAGCCAATTAAACCGAATTCATTTTTTAAATAGTTAAACAACATAAAAACAGTTTAAAACATGGTTTAATGATACTAAGTAACGAATAATAGCAAATAAGTGCGGAAGTACAACCCGACACAGCCCTAACCGGGGTGTCACAAGTCACGAGCATCTAACAACACTAAGTCCTCAAATGTAACAACAAAGTTTAAATACTGAACTAAGGACATAAAGGAAAGAGATAGGGAGGAGCTCCGGGATGCGAACGCCAACAGCTACCAAAAATCTCCTCAAAGATTCACCTGAAGCTGGAATGAATCAGCACTTGGGAGCGGGACCAGCTATGCCCGAATCTGCACATAGGGTGTAGAGAGTAAAGTGAGTGCTCCAACTTAGTGAGTAAGAAATGTAAATAACGACTGAAAGTAAGAAAAACACGTAAGGCACAAGGCATTATATAATGAAGCAGTAAAATTATTTAAAAATAATAAACCAGCAAAAGTTAAGTAAAATCCTTTTTCAACAAGATAACAAGTAATTGATGGGCAGTTAAGGTAAAGTAAACAAATAGAAGCTCACCCCTCTGGCACAGTATCAACAAATCTGCCCCTAGGGCAACATCTCAGAATAGTACTAGCCCCTCGGGCTCAATCTTACATCACAATGGTTGCCCGCGCTCACTGGGGGTGTGCAAACTCCTAGAGGGTCCTTTTACAACCCAAGTGCAATATCAAGCCACCGCGTGGCATCAACACTAGGCCCTCAGCCTCATATCAATCAAGCCACCTTGTGGCGTACATATCTCAGGCCCTCGGCCTCATAATCAGTATCAAATATTTCCTCACAATATAGGCCCTCGGCCTTACTCAGTCAAAATCCTCACAAGCCACTCGGGCAACAGTAAAAAAATAGTGTTTCTCAGCCCAAACATCATTTAAAATATCATTTAAGTAATAAAACTGAGTAAACATAGTTGAGTATGAAAACAGTGGGAAAATAGCATGACTGAGTTAAAATATAAAGTCAAATAGTGAGGAAATATCATTAAAAATCCCCGAAGGGTTCAAATAGTTGGCACGAAGCCCAAATATGGCATTCAACCCAAATAATGATGATAGCAAATAGTTTTCAATCAAATACGTGGTAAAATCATCAATCGGGACGGACCACATCACAATCCCCAATAGTGCACGACCCCACGCTCGTCATCAAGCATGTGCCTTACCTCAATATAGTACTACGATGTGCAATCCGGGGTTTCAAACCCTCAGAACATCATTTACAATCATTACTCACCTCGAACCGGCTAAATCTCTAGCTCGCGACACCTTTGCCCCTCGACTCGACCTCCACTCACATTGAATCTATCTAAAATCAGAACGAAGACATCAAAATATGCTAAGGGGATGAAGCCCAAGCGAAAACAATCAATAAAGGGCACAAATCCTGAAATTACCAAAACCCGACCCCCTATATCAAAATCTCGCCTACCAACCAGAAATCGCCAAAATATCAACTTTGCCAATTCAAGCTTAAATCTACTCTGAACCTCCAAAACTCATTCCAATCATGCTCCTAAGTCATAAATCACCTCTCGAAACTAATCGAACCCTCGGAATTCACTTCTGAGCCCTCTAACACATAAGCCAACATCCGGTTGGCTTTTCCAACTTAAGCTTTCTTAAAAGAGGCTAAGTGTCTCCAACCTTACCAAAATCATTCTGGATTCGATCCGACCAACCTGATACCACAAAACACGGATAAACAAGGCATAAAGAAGCAGAAATGGGGAAACGGAGTCGTAACTCATGAGACGATTGGCCGGGTCGTCACACCCAAAGCCATAGATCAAAACATACAATAACTCACAATGCCCATACTCTATTACTGCCATAATATCGCTGTGAGGTTCAACTAAATCTTTCTTAAATCCACGTAACACAAACCATTTAATGCCCCAAATTCATCTGCTACGCTCGCGTTCATCCACGTGACGGTCAGGTCAACTTTGTCAATCAATCCAAATTCAAATTGAAATACCCATAACCAGTTAGTAGAAAGAAACTCTCCACACAACATCATAAGGATCACATATCCATAGATTACCCCGTAGGTGATAAACCACCCGCTTAGCCTTAAACTGACATATCTTTATACCGTTTCACAGACACAACTAATACGCCATCACTTAATCCTCCTAACTCTAGTCTTATAACAAGACATGAAAAATCTAATTCATTCCACAGTTAAACAACATGGAAGATCCTTCAATACACTCATAACTTGAGACTATACATCACATCAAAAACAAAATCCAGCACTCAATAGTCATTTTCACATCCCAAGAAAACTCTTCCCGTCACATCCAAACCATCTGAACACATCCCGCAGTCACATCATACTCATCATATAGCCATCCAGCCGCTCATCGAGCCATAAATTCCACTCATAGGGACACTACCAGACATATAAGTCCAAAGGAACTTGCTTACACAACCAAAATCCTTGTGCCTAAGCTATAGTCAAAACTCAGCATCAAGTCCACCAGAATGGCCCATCATCAGCACATCGAAATCACATCTTGCACTTTATCCATGGAATAACAAGCTGTCAATGTGCAGCTAACACCGAGTGCTCACATCCGCATACAAATGTGTGGAAGGAATTCAAAGAGTTACGCTTCAAGCAGAATCAATGGCACACAATAAGGAAAGAAATATGGGAAGTTTGTCCTAAATTCCCTATAGCCTCTCGAAGATAGGTATGGACGTCATCATACCAATCCGCGAGACTCTAATAGACACTTGCTCATGACTTGTGGAACCTATAAACCTAGAGCTCTGATACCAACTTGTAATGACCCAAAATCCGACTAGTCATGATGTCACTTAACCCAACCCGCTAGATAAGCCAATTAACAATTATCTATTTTAATGAGATTCATTCAGAGGAGAAATGATAATACAATCGAACTATTACCAAGGACTGGTAGTACAAATAATGAGCGTCTAAGATTTAGAATTTACAAAGTTGGTATAAAATAAAGTACATCATCTGTTTGAAATATACATGAATAGATCTTTCATAAATCTATAGCTACCATGAACAAGAAGCAACTATAATCAAAACGCAGGTACATCTTCAATTCCAGCTCTCGTCGAACATAGCAACATCAGTATCCAACATTTGCACGTAAGTTGAAGAAGTGTAGTATGAATACAACCGACCCATGTACTTAATAAGTAACAAATCTAAACTTAGGTTGAAAGTAATGACAAGCTGGGACAAGGTCAGAGTCCAACTCCAATAACCAGCCAAAGTTCATAACAATATAATAAAAGTGGTACAAGAAAATAACCCAGAGATAAGATGCTCAACTCATTCACGGTTATGAAAAATAGGCATGCTTTTCAAGTATAACAGTAAATCCCAAATCTTTCGCCGAAAAAACAAAAAAAATATATGAGTAAGTTCGAAAACTCTGATTTTTCCCAAAAACCTTTCAACAATAAATAAAATATTTTATTTTCAGATAGCATGAGGAAGATACATCTTTATGCCTACATGTCAATATGTAGGTGAAATCATGAATGTCACCAAAATTAGAGTTAGTAGAAAAACATGCATCTCTATGCATGTATCTCAAGTACGCATGTCAGATGCAATGTTTCTCAGTGATGAACGCATGTACTCACACTCTCAAAGTACTCAATCTCACTGTCTCACACTTTTCACTCATCATGCCCAATTACTCAACACGCTCAGTCACTTAGTACTGTATATGGCCAATCTAGCCTAGGGAAGACTATCCTAAATATATCTATATCAACTAATAGTCAGTCACACAGTACTGTATAAGGCCAATCCATCCCTAAATATAACTAATTCGGGCAAGATCCATGCCTAGGGAAGATCCATCCCTCAATATAAATCAACTGCATTCAGTGGGGTGTACAGACTCCGAAGGGGATCCTTCAGCCCAAGCAATATAATAAGCTAGATCCATATATAAATAAATACAACATGCTGCAGCGTGCAGCCCGATCCCATAAATATCGCTCACAATCAGGCCCTCGGCCTCACTTAGTAATCAATCTCTCTAGTTTCTCGGGCTCACAACGCTCGTACTAAGCAGCCCTAATCAATGATATGAGATGTGACAATTCATAATAACAAAGACTGAGATGTGATATGAAATGATAAATAAGACTGAGTACATAACTGCAATTTAACAAATAAGTCAATAGCAAGTAACGACCACTATGGGTCCCAACAGTACAGCATATAGCCTAAACATGATTCCTAGCATGAATCACAACTCAAGTGCTCTAAAACCTATAGTACAGTAAAAATGTTCAAATAAGATAGCTACACAGTTCTATGGAATCAACTAAATCAAAATATTTACGGTGCACGACCACACGCACGTCACCTAGCATATGCTTCACCTCAACATCAATCACATAACACGTAATTCGAGGTTTCATATCCTCAACACCACGTTTAGAAGTGTTACTTACCTCAAACAAGCCAAATAAAATACCGAGCAAGCCAAACAATCCTCCAAAGATACCATCACACGCGTATCGACCTCTGAACAGCTCGAAACTAGCCAAAAGCAACTCAAATACATCAAATAATTCCAAAGGAAACAAACCCAATAGATAAAGGTAAAATCTTTAATCAAAATCCACAAAAACGCCACAAAATTCGATAGTCCATTTAATTATGAGTCCAACCATGCCAGTTTCACCCAAATCCGACTCTGAATCGATGCTCAAAACTCAAAAATTCTCTCTATGAAACTTGGGACAACCGCCCCCCCCCCCCCAATTTTCTCTTTAAAATTCACAATCAAATTACCAAAAATGAAGATTGATTCACGAAATATAACCAAAACCGAGTAGAGAACACTTACCCCAATCCATATGGTGAAAATCGCCTCAAACATTTTCCAAATCCAAGCTCCCCAACTCAAAATACAAATGAACAAGCCCTTGATATTAAGTATTTTTGCCCAATTGGTCTACCTTGTTTTGTGTTCCAAATGATCTCGAACCTCATTTTTTATTCCTTCAATGAATTCCTTGTAAAATTTTAGTCAAGTTAGGCTTTTGAATCACTCCATTTGACATTATAATGAAAGAGATATGTTGGTTTCAATATTTAGAAATAGTATAGATTTTTAAATACGAAGTCAGTGGCAATTTCATAATTAATCTGAAAAACCTGGCAACCCTTTCTTAGTAAAATGACCATAAACTCCTCATACGGAGTCCAGATTCGATGATTCTTTTTGCTATGGCTCCGTAATAACAATACAGATCTAATGCTTTAATAAAAACAGAAATTGGAGCTTATTTGCTTAATGTGGTACCATTTATGCTTGAAGAAACAATGTCGAAACATAAAAAACGAGCGCACACAACCCAAACCTATCTGAGACTCACCTGAGCCCCTCGAGACTCCGTCCAAACATACCAACAAGTCCTATAAAATAATACGAACTTACTTGAGGCCTCAAATCACACATAACAACAACAAAATGACGAATCGCACCTTAAATCAAACTTAATGAACTTTTCCAAACCTTCAAATTCTATTTTTTGCCAATTAGTGTCGAATCATTCTAGAAATATCCAATTGCAAATTCCGGCATACGCCCAAGTCCAAAATCACCATCCGGACCTAACGGAACCATCAAAATTCCAATCCGAGGTCAAATGCTAAAAAGTCCAACTTGGTCAACTCTTCCAACTTAAAGCTTTAATCATGAAGTTCATTCTTCCAAATCGATTTCGAACAATATGAAAACCAAAACTGACGATTCACACAAGTCATAATACATCATGTGGAGATATTCGTGTAATAACTATCGGGGTATCAAGCTGCTTAGCTATGCTATGAAAGTTTAGAAGAGGGTAGTAGAGCTAAAGGTGAGGAGGAGTCTGTCTATTTACGAGAACCAGTTTGGGTTTATGCCGGGGCGTTCGACTATAGAAGCTATCCACCTTGTTAGAATATTGATGGAGCAGTATAGGGAGAGAAAGAAAGAGTTGCATATGGTGTTCATCGACTTAGAAAAGGCGTATGATAAAGTTCCTAGGGAGGTTTTGTGGAGATTTTTGGAGGCTGGAGGTGTATCTATTGCCTATGTTAGGGTGATTATGGACATGTATGAGGGAGTAAAGATCCGAGTGAGGATAATAGGTGGGACTCTGGCCATTTTTCGGTTATGGTGGGGTTGCATCAGAGGTCGGCACTCAGCCCTTTTTTGTTTGCTCTAGTGATGGACATACTGATGCGCCACATCCAAGGGGAGGTGCCGTGGTGCATGCTATTTGTAGATGATATTTTATTGATTGATGAGACGCAAGATGGTATGAACACGAAATTAGAGGTATGGAAGCAGACCCTGGCATCTAAAGTTTCAAGTTCACCAGGACAAAGACAGAATACTCGGAGTGTAAGTTTATTGGCAAGACTCAAGGAGGGGAAAGGGAGGTGAGGCTGGACTCGTAGGTCATCCTAGGAGGGGGAGTTTTAAGTACCTTGGTCCTATTCACACATCCTATTGGGGCGGGATGGATTAAATAGAGACTCACTTCCGGTGTTTTATATGATAAGAAGGTGCCACTGAAACTTAAGGGTAAGTTCTACATAGTGGTAGTCAGGTCAACGATGTTGTATAGGGCAGAGTGTTGGCCAGTCAAGATCGTCCATGCCTAAAAGATGAAGGTAGCAAAGATGATGATGTTGCGATGGATGTGCGAGCACACCAGGTTAGACAGGATTAGAAATGAGGTTATTCGCGACAAGGAGGGTGTGGCCCCTATTGAGGACAAGATGCGGCAAGCGCGGCTTAAGTGGTTTGGGCATGTGAGGAGGAATATCACAGACACTCCGGTGAGGAGGTGTGAGAGGTTGACATTGGAGGGACTACAAAGAGGTAAAGGTAGGCCAAAGAAGAGGTGGGGAGAGGCGATTAGGCAAGACATGGCGTAGCTTCAGCTGACTGAGGACATGACCTTTGATAGTAAGGTATGAAGGTCGAGTATTAGGGTAGTAGAGTAAGTAGTCTAGAGTGTTCATAATAGTAGTATTGACACACAGTCTTATTTTCTGTTGGTAGTAGGTTTTTATGACTAACCGTTGTTTTCTTTCATTGTTGATCACCTTACTATCTTGTTGTCTATATTTTCATTAATGTTGTGCTTATACTTTTTTGAGCCAAGGGTCTATTAGAAACAACCTCTCTATCCTTATAAGGTAGGGGTAAGGTCAGTGTATACACTACCCTCCCCAAACCACACAGTGTGGGATAATACTGGGTATGTTGTTGTTGTTGTTGTTTTTCAAATCATTTTTTCTTTATTTCCTATTTTTTCCATAACCTATATATTTTTTTCTCTTTTTTCATTATGTTAAAAAAAAATAACTACTATAGTATATCTTTTTATTTAATTTTAGAAAATAACTTACTCTAGCGTATAGTATACCAAACCAATATAAGTAGAAGTTAAAGTATATTGTTGTAGTATATTATTGTTGGCCCAAGAATAGGTGAAGTTTTGAATAATGACAAATAAACTCAGTCATGGACCAGGTCCATCTTGTGAAGCATAGTCATGATCAATCTATGCATGTGAGATGACGTGAAGGATATAAGTCCTACTGATCAAGTAGCAATATCTCTTGATCTGATCGAAAAGGTTGCATATTAGATAAGGGGAGAAAGTCTCCTTATATGAAGAGAACACGATCCAGGATAAAGATAGTGTTAGAGTTTGAGATCATCATGAACTCTTCTACGATAGAAGTTCAGCAATTGAGTCCCGATCAAACTTTGATTACTAACCTATTAAATGACAGTGATTGTTCTCTTTTATAGGTATTGCACAAACGCAGAAGTGAAACTAAATTGAGAGCAAAAAGCAAGGCGATTTTGCAAGCAATTTATGTGTGATTTGAGTGTGCACTCCTGAAGCTACTTGAACGAGAAAGAAGAACCAGTTCCATTGTGTCTATCTTTTACTCTAGTTCAATTGTAGTAGGTAGTTTAAAGTTTTACCTTTCAGCTTTCATAGAAGCAATTGTATTAGATACCTAGAGTGTTCAAGTTAAAGCTAACTTGAAGTTGTCGCAACAGTTGAGGTTGTGTGCCACAACGGGATTAGAGTTAATCCTTAGGTTTACAAAGTATTTTTGTATATACTGTTTTGGCTCAGTGATTTTAGTGGAAGTTTGGGAAAATCCTACTGAGTAGTAGGTTGTGGTTTTTTCAGCTTTTGAGTCAGGTGTTTTCCACGTAAAAATCTCTGTGTTCTTTATTTTTTGTATTTATTATTCCGCAAATAGTAGTAGTTGGAACACCTAGAAGAACCAGGTTCTTCTATAGAGTAGTTAAGTGAAAATTGGATAACACACAAATAACTCCCCCCCTCTTATGTGGTATTGACGCTTAAAACATCAATTGATATCAGAGAAGGTTATCCTTGAAGAGGCTAACACCTTAGGAAAAGATCAAAATGAGTGCACCACCAGGGAACTGGGAAGGGCAATCCACTGCTAGGCCTCCACTTTTTAATGGTCAATACTTTTTTTGGTGAAAAACAGGATGAGGGATCACATCATAGGAGAAGACTATGAACTCTGGGACATAGTCATTGATGGTCCTCTAGCAACCACAAATAAGAATGCTAAAGGAGTGGATGTGCCAAAGACAAGAGCTAACTGCACTGCTGAAGAATTGAAGAAATTGGAGAAGAATGCCAAGGCCAAGAAATGGCTTGTGTGTGGACTGGGTCCAGATGAGTACAGTAGAATTCAAAGTTGTACCCCTGCTAAGGAAATTTGGGACACTTTGCAAGTGGCCCATGAAAGAACACCTCAAGTGAAGAGGTCCAGAGGAACACTGCTGTATTCTCAGTATGAGAATTTCACTATGAAGGAAGGATAAACCATCCAAGAGATGTATACAAGGTTCACCACACTGATAAAAGAACTTAAGTCTTTTGGAAGGGTTATTCTTGAAAAAGACAAAGTTGAGAAGATTCTGACAAGGGTTCTGCCAGTCTCTTGGGAAAGCAAAATCACTGCTATTCAGGAATCAAAGAATATTTCTACCCTCAAGCTAGATGAACTAATTGGAAACCTCACTGCCTATGAACTGAGAAGGCAAACCATGAAAATGGATGCACCTAAGAAGGAAAGAAGTCAGGCTCTCAGAATTGCTGAAGGTTCAGATCTGAAGGATGATGAAATAGCTATGATCACAAGAGATTTCAAAAAGTACCTGATGAGAGGAAAGGGTTCTTCAAGAGGTACAACCTTCAACAAACCAAGGGTTGCTGAGAAATAGACCAATGAGGGTTGCTAAAAATGTGGTAAGAATGATCACATGATCAAGAACTGTCCTCAATGAGAAATTGAGTGGAAGAAGGAAAGGGCTGAACGAAGGAACAAGTTCAACCAAGAAGGAACAAAGGATCAACAAAGGCTATGGTTGCTGCCTGGGGAGAAACATCAGATGAGGACTCAGAAGATGAAGCTGGAGATGAACAATCACTTATGGCCATCGGAGAATCAGATGATTAACAAGAGGTAAGTATCACTCAACTCAAAGACAAGATTAGATTCCTATCTAAAGAAAGGTTGTCTGAGTTATTGCTAGATTTCATTGATGAGTCTGAAATAATTAACAATGAGAAAGAAGATCTGTCTAGGGAATGTGTGATCCTAAAAGCCAAGTGCAAAAACCTAGAGTCTAGGGCTAATGAGAGTGAGAGTAAAAATGTTGAGTTGAAGAACCAGGTTCTTGAAATTGATGCCAGTATCCTAGAACTTAGGTCTGAGAACATAAAATTAAAACTAGGAACAAGTAAGAAGAAAGCTAACCACACACATTTCACTATAGAAGAAAACTTGGGAAAAATGAAAGATGAGTTGTACAGGAAGGATGAGCTGATAAAAGTCTTAAAAGAAGATCTAGGGAAGGTAAAATATGAACTAGACAGAACTTGCAAATGGAACAAGGCTTCTGATGCACTTTCCTGGCTACAAGAACATCACAGTAGCAACAAAAGAATACTTGGCTATGGAACTCAAGCACCTAAGTGGGATCCTAAAAGCAAGTATCTCACTCTTCTTGAGAATAAAATCTACACACATTGTGGTAAGACTGGCCATTATAAAAATGAATGTAATGCAAAAGAAAAGGCTAGTCAAAAGAACAAAACTTTTGTTCAAGAGAAAAATAGGATGCCTGGGTGGGCTAAAAGGAATTTAATTTATCCCTTTGCCTATAGAAAGGGACCCAAACTAGTTTGGGTTCCTAAGACTAACCCTTGATTTTATTTTGCAGGTCCAAGTGAAGGGAAGTAGCCAAATATGGTACATGGATAGTGGTTGCTCAAAACATATGACTGGAAGCAAGAACCAGTTCCTTTCACTTGAGGACCTAAAGGGAGGTAATGTCTCCTTTGGAAATGGGAAGAAAGGTGAGATTATTGGGGTCTGAAAGGTAGGTAAGACAGATTCTCACTCCATTGAGAATGTCTACTTAATAGATAGCTTGAAATACAGCCTGATGTGTCACAACTGTGTGACAGAGGTAACCTTGTAGCATTTACCTCTACTAAATGCTTTGTGATTAACCTTACCACTAACAAGATTGTTTTGCAGGGAAAAAGAGTTAACAATATTTACATTGTAGATATATCTACTCTTTCAAAAAATGAACTCACTTGTCTAAGTGTGTTGGATAATGATCCCCTCCTGTGGCATAAAAGACTTGGTCATGCTAGTCTGAATTAGTTAAACAAATTAGTCTCTAAGGACTTGGTGATAGGGTTAACTAACATCAAGTTCAAGGAATATAAAGTTTGTGAGGCCTGTGCAAGGGGGCAGGTAAGATCATCCTTCAAAAGCAAGAAAATGGTAAGCACAACCAAGTCGTTGGAACTGGTCCATAAGGATCTCTGTGGTCCAATGAGAACCATGAGCAGAGGTGGAAATAAATATGTAATGGTACTTGTTGATGATTATTCTAGATTTACTTGGATACTATTTCTAACATCTAAAGATGAAGCATTTGACATGTTTACTGCTTTTGTTAGAAAAACTCAGAAACAATTAGGAAACCAACTTGCATCCATTAGGTCTGATCATGGAACTGAATTTGAAAATGCTAAGTTTGCTAAATTCTATGATAAAAATGGTATAGATTATAACTTCTCTGCCCCTAGGACTCCTCAACAAAATGGAGTAGTTGAAAAAAAGAACAGGACTCTTGAAGACATGGATAGGACTATGCTTCTTTCTAGTAAACTGCCCCACAGCTTCTGGGCAGAGGTTGTAAACACTGCATATTACATTATCAATAGATGCATGACTAGACCTCTTGTAGAGAAGACTCCCTATGAGTTACTTTAAGGGAGAAAACCAAATATATCCCATCTTAGGGCATTTGGATACAAGTGCTTTGTGCACAATAATGGAAAAGACTCCCTAGGTAAGTTTGATCCCAGAAGTGATGAGGGAGTATTCTTGGGATATTCTTCACATAGCAAAGCATATAAAGTATTCAATAAAAGAACTTTGTGTGTAGAAGAAAGTGTGCATGTAGTGTTTGATGAAACTAATATTCTTTCTGAGAGACATGAACATAAAGATGAAGCCATTGGATTGGTAAAGGATTTGACTGAAGCCTCAACACAAGTTAAAGAGGCACCAAAAGAAGGAATAGGTGATGAAACAGGTTCTTCCATTCAGGGCAACCTGACAGGGGGAACTGATCAAAGAGGAACTGAAACAAACCCCCTAAAAGAACGTGTTCATAACCATGTTCTTTAGCAACAGAACATAGGAGAAACATCTAACAGAAACCAGTTGGTTGTGAAACCTCACAAGTATCAAAGTTCTTATCCTATTGAGAACATTATCACTGATCCAACATCTAGAGTCAAAACTAGATCATAATTAAAGAATCTGTGTGCTTTTGATGCCATTTTATCTCTTATTAAACCTAAAAATGTTGTTGAGGCTTTGCAGGATGCAGATTGGGTGAATGCAATGCAAGATGAACTCAATCAGTTCGAGAGAAGTCAAGTTTGACATCTAGTTCCAAGACCCAAGGACAGATTAGTTATTGGTAGAAAATGGGTCTTCAAAAACAAACTTGATGAAGATGGAATAGTTACAAGAAACAAGTCAAGACTGGTGGTCCAAGGTTACAGCCAAGAGGAGGGCATAGATTATGATGAGACTTTTGCTCCAGTTGCAAGACTAGAGGCAATAAGACTCCTAATAGCCTTTGCAGCACACATGGAATACACTCTTCATCAGATGGATGTCAAAAGTGCCTTCCTGAATGGCTACCTAAAAGAAGAAGTGTTTGTAAAACAACCTCCAGGGTTTGAGAGCAAGGAATATCCTGAGCATGTGTAAAAATTAGACTAGGCTCTCTATGGACTCAAGCAGGCTCCAAGAGCATGGTATGAATGACTATTCAAATTTCTGCTTGAACATGGGTACAATAGAGGTAAAATTGACAGTACCTTATTCTTAAGGGAAAAAGTTAAAGATATCCTTGTGGTACAAATATATGTTGATGACATAATCTTTGGGGCCACCACTGATAAGCTAAGTAAGGATTTTGCAAAATTAATGGGGAGTGAGTTTGAAATGAGTATGATGGGTGAGCTTAACTTCTTTTTAGGCTTATAGATCAAACAAATCCCAAATGGAACCATGATCCATCAGCATACGTATGCAAAAGACAACAACAACAACTGTCGCACCTCCTTTTTCCGCACCCACGGGGCGCTTAGGGAGTTTTCTCCAGTTGAAGGACAGTCGAAACAGGATTTGTTTATTTGTTTCAGAGTCGCCACCTGGGAATTTTAAGGCGTCCCAAGTCACCGGTTTTAATCCCTGAATCGAGGAGAATATGACTCTGTTTGTTATTTTGCGAACCAGAAATCCTGAGTAAGGAATTCTGTTAATCCGGAAGAAGGTGTTAGGCATTTTCGAATTTCGTGGTTCTAGCACGGTCGCTTAACCGTTTTTATATTTGGCTTTGATTTGTTAAATGCATATTTATCTGTTGCCTAATTTTTATTACCTCTTTTGTTTAGATTGTTTCTAATTAAAGGCCCTTCTTTGAATCGAATCACGCGTACGTATATTCGTGTTATAGATTATATTTTTTAAAACGTGCGGATTCGTGTCACGCGCACGTGTACACAATAATATAGGTAATATATTTATTAAAATACTTACTCGAAATTGTGCTTAAATAAAAAAACAAAAAACATTCGCTCTTTGTATAATTAAGTAGTGAACCGCACATCTCGGGTTTTCATGAAATTAACTTGATATTTTCTGAAGAAACCTATTTTTATTAAATGTTCGCTCGAAGTTGCGCGAACGCATAATCCGAATTTCTTTTGGAAATACAATCAGGTTACGCGAACGTATCCCTAATCACGTGGAATATTTTTTGAGAATAGCATAAATTTCCCATAAATTGTTTATTACGTTCATGTATTTTTATGGGAAAATCATGAGAAATAAATATTCCTCTAGTCTCTAATTCCTTTAAAAGAATTTACAATTTATTGGACGTTGATTGCAAATTATATTTCTTCGCGTATGAATTATATTCCTCAAAGTTATTCAAATTTAAAGAGCACAATAAGCATATGACTAATACTATTTTAGTAAATACAATATGTATACTAAAAATGTGCATAGCGTATGAAACTAAAAAAATCAGTTCTTGAAAGGAAATGATATTTTTGAAGAATTCTTATTATTCCATTTTGCAATGAATGTTATTTTTTACAATCTTAAACTTGTTACACATTATAAATCTAATGTCTTTCCACATTGCTTGTTCTTAATCTAATAGGCCTAATTATTTTGTTAATTCTGCTTATGATTGAAAGTAAGATATATATATATATATATATATATATATATATAATCAAATCCCGTTTGATTCTCAATTTATGTGAGCCATTGCTAAACACTAACTTTCGCATTGTAAAATTCCTAGGCCATTTGTTATTAAGAAAGCGAACAAATCTACCTATTGACTTAAAAAAATGATATTGCATACAACATTATTCGCCATATTTTTTTGACATTGTGAACATGGCGGACTTGTACTAATGCAACTTTCGACTATTGATTATAAACATAATCATTATTACGCCATATATGGACAAAATGTAACCAACATCATCTAGCCTTAATCCATAACTAAATAATCAAAATATGCTAACAATGCATTTTCTTGACATTTCCATACTACTCTGTATCTGACTAACAATGTCATAAGACTTAATTAATGGCCACCTTTATGCCATGTTCCCTATTTTGACAATTCAATCATAACTATACTTTAATGAAATTCTGGAATAGATAATACTATTACAACAATTATATGAATTTCAAAAGAGAATGATCAACTGATAATTATCATGTCAAGCATACTACTATACTAACCAACATGAAACAAGACTGAAATTTAAAATAATGAACTTAGACAAATGAAAAAATAGAATTGCAATCCAAGTTTCATTGATTTGTCATGCTGAATCTCTTCCCAACATAGAATTTTAAAAGATAGGTACCTGGAAATGAAGGTAGAAGGAGTAAATTTCAGCAGTTGCAGCAGTAACAAAATCAGCAGAATACCAGTATTCCCACAGATTTGAGCAATAATAGGACCCGAGGAACCCAGATGCACAGTGACAGTACTTTTAAGAAATTTCAGATTTTTAACTGAACAATGAGATCGAACAAATCCGGACAGATTTAATGAAAAGAATAATATTTCTGATTTTGAGACTTAGAACAAAGCAGACTGAAAAAGCTTTCAATTTCAAAACACAGAATCAGCTTCAATACTGACTTTCGAGGCAGAATTCTGTTTTAATGTTTCTGTTTTCCTTTCTTTCTATCTTCCCTTTCAGATTTCTGTTTCTACTTGTGATTTCCTCTCTCAAATTTATCTTTTCCCTCTGTGTATCTCTCTTAAAATCTCTCTCAAAATCTGATCCTTAAATCAGTCCCAATCCCCCCTCTCTTATACAGGTCTGCCCCTCTTTTTTTAGCCTACTGTCTGGACCCCTTTCTTCTTTTTTAAAATCAGAAAGTTCCATTAAAATATGCTTTTAAATACTTTAAATCTCATTAAGTGATCTTATCCTGATTTTCAGCAGCCCCATTACCCTTTGTTTCCCATTATCACATTTAATAATAGCCATTAACTTTCCACTTTCAGCCCACTATACTATCATATTACACTTAGTGTTCTATCCCAGAAATGCCCCAGAAATCCTACTGTAATTACTGTTATTACTGCCTTTAAACTTAAATTCAGAATCTGATACAAAACAAATTAAAAATTTGTTCAAACCTAACTATCAACCTGAATTAAAACAGCTAATACCAATTCTCTTAAGTTCTGGACTGAATCTTAACTGAGAATGTACTTTTTCTAATACAATGGTATCTAATCAATACTTGTGAAATTGAGTTTAAACCTAACATCACAATAACATTACACTGAATTCAGTACAATAATTCAAACTGAACTTCAACTTTTGAACTAAAATCAAACAAACAGGAGCATTGTCAATATACTGACAATGCCCTGAAACTTAATGTTCAGGAAACAATATACATACAACATTTATTCTGACAGACTTATTGATTTACAAACGAGTATTAATTAAACTGATTATCTACAACATTTGTCAACAAACAGTCTATAGAAACAGATTGTTTTCAATCAGTATTATCATAAACGAGAATTCATAATATAACTAATCGACGAACTTAATCGAGTCGATTACACACATTGTAAATAATCATACTGGCAGAAACAATGGTATAATTTGGATCAAATAGACGGGTATAAGGCAGAATCACAGAATTGACTAGAAAATTATGAAAAATTAAACAGACTAATGAAACAAACATAAAATACACGTAGAATACACATAAGAAATAGAAAAAATACCTCTGAACCTTCAAATTCAACCGGACTCAAACTCAACTTGGATTCGGACTTTTTGAAATCAAACAGACCTTAGTCGAAGTATTTTCAACTGAAAATACTTCGACTAAGGTCGATTAAACCTCAATCCCTCGTTTGAATTGAAAAAATTCCAAGATTGGAAAATTTTTAGGGTTTCAGATTTTGGATCTTAAATCCGAACACTTCTGGGCAGATTCGAAGGGAACCAAAGATGACACAAGGGTGAGGGAAGTCTAGGGGTCATTTGGTGTTAATTTGAAAGGAATCTGAGTGAGTTCATTTTTGATTCGAACCTTCAAAAGAAGATTCGAAGAGTTCTGAGGGGATTCGAACCAAACCAACACTAGATCCATAGCTAGGGTATCTAGGGGAAGCTGTGGTGTTATTTTGGAAGCCATTGGAAAGGGTTGAGTTTTTAGACCAACCTTCGATTTAATATTCGAAGAGTTGGGGTCTGATTCGAAAGAAACTAAGGTCAGATCCGTGAAGAGGGGGTTGTGAGGAGTCTGGGGTGTTAAGGTGGTGACCGGCGGCGTTGTTGCCGCCGGGTTTCAGGCGGTGGGATGCTAGGGCGGCTAGGGTTAGGGGTGTGGTTCGGGGAAGATGATGAATAGTAAGGAAGTGGGGTGCTTAGTTAGGGGGCCGGGGTAGTGGTTTGGGACTTTATATAGGGAAGGGGTGGAGGGATATTGACCGTCCGATCAAGTAAGATTCACGGTCAGGATCATCTCACTTAACCAAATGATGTCATTTGGTTTAAGTCGGGGGAAAGGGTCAGCCCGGGGGTGAAATGGATCGGGTTTGGGTGAATTCCTGAGGCCGTTTGATCAAGATAGAGGAACGGTTCAGATTTGATAACTTAAAACGCCGTCGTTTCATTTAAGCAATGGATGAACTGGACCGTTTGATTGAAACGAATCAATGGCCCAGATTTGAAGTACCCGTACGGCGTCGTTTAGGTTTGTTCGAATTGGACCGGACATGGGGATGTTGGATTGGGTTGTGGGATTCATTTTGTTTGGGCCTGGATTTAGGTCCAGGTCCGATTTTTACTTTTATAACTTATTTTTCATTTTCTAATTTGAATTCCTAATTTTAATTATAAAACAATTTTAACCTCACAAAAATATTAATTACTTTTTAACAATTATTAACACATAGACAAAGCGTTAAACACACAGTGAAACATTAAAACTAGAACAAATGCATATTTTTGTGATTTTATTTCAATTATCTTTTAAATTCATAATTAAATCCTAGATATACATGCAACATGTATTTTTTATTTTCGTTTAATTATAACAAAGTTAAAATTTACGGACAAAACACAAATAATTAATAAATGCAACACAAATTCTAAAAATTGCACACTAAGCAAATAATTGTTTTATATTTTTTTTTTTGAATTATTTTGGAGTAATTTTTGTGAGGCAAAAATCACGTGCTCACAACAACAACAACAACCCAGTGTAATCCCACAAGTGGGGTCTGGGGAGGGTAATATGTACGCAGACCTTACCTCTACCCGAGAGCTTATCAAAAAGTTTAAAATGGAGGAATCAAAGGAAATAGACACCCCCATTGCAACTGCCACAAAATTAGACATTGATGAACCTGGTTCATCAGTTGATCAAAAGTTGTATAGGGGTATGATTGGTTCACTCTTGTATCTAACTGCTAGCAGACTTGACAGAGTCTTCAGTGTAGGGCTTTGTGCTCGCTTCCAGGACAATCCAAAAGAATCTCACTTGACTGTTGTCAAGAGGATACTAAGATACTTGAAAGGCACCACTGATCTGTGTCTTTGGTATTCCAAAGGTAGTAATTTCAATCTAGTAGGATATGTTGATGCTGATTATGCAGGTTTCCTTGTGGATAGAAAAAGCACCTCAGGTATGGCTCACTTTCTTGGTTCATGTCTTGTATCCTGGGCAACTAAAAAGCAAAATTTAGTGGCCTTATCTGCTGCTGAGGCTGAATATATTGCTGCTGCATCTTGTTATGCTCAATTGTTATGGATCAAACAGCAGCTGGCAGATTTTGGCGTTGAAGTTGGGTGCATTCCTATATTCTGTGATAACACCAGTACTATAAGTATGACAAAAAACCATGTTCATCATAAGAGGACTAAGCACATAGATGTTAGACACCACTTCTTAAGAGATAACTATGAAAAAGGATTGATCTCCATAGAATTTTGTGCTACTGATAAGCAAATTGCTGACATCTTCACTAAAGCACTGAGTAGAGAAAACTTTGAGAGGACCAGGTTGGAATTAGGGATGATTAAAATCACCTAATAGGTCCAGCTCAGAATGCACAATGAAAAAAAAATTGGCTAGGAATTCTAAACTTGTGTAAATATCTAGATTAATTCGTACTCAGCTTCATACTTTAATTAGTCTACTCCTATGACATGTGTTTATATGACTCACTGATCTCATACAAAATTTTCTCTATTATGGCATTTGAGGCATGTTCAAGAGAGTTCTAAATGAAGAACCTGGCTCATCAGTATGGGTTCATATGAAAGCTCATGTATGTTTTCCATACTTTGCACAATTAGAAAGATTAATAATTCAATCATGAGAAGAAGCCCTATACTTGTCAAATTCATAGAAAATTCTATCTGTTAGCATTGAACCAGTTCCGTCCACCTAGAACTCTAAACCGTAATTTTTGCCTAATATCTAGTGAAGCCAAATAGATCATTCAAAATCTGGAATTTCAGGTTGATTAGACTCCTATTTGACCACTGCAAAAGGTTGTCGTAGTCGACACCCCCTTTTTCTCTAACCGTGGGGTCAGAAATAGGGTATACAACATTGGGAGGACAACTCTATTCTCTTTCGAGAATTGGGTTTAGAAGTTGAAGAGTCGTCACCTAATGATTATAGTGCATTAGGACACTTTTTAGAAGAGCTTGAGTTGGAAAACCAGAGATTAGGGTAAGGGCTAGAAATTATCTCGAGGGGAAGGTGTTAGGCACCCCTCAGGATCCACAAGTGTGGTTCCCGACCATGCTACAATTGTGACTTTAAGAATACAAGTAGAAAAATAAAGCAAAGAGCTTCACATAGTTTTGCAAATAAGTTTAAGAGTTGAAGAAGTAGAGAGTATAGAAAATTAGTTTTAAAAGAAAGCTTAAAGATTAACAAGTAAAGGGGAAAGGGGTCATAGGTTTGTGATTAATATAGATCACTTCAATGCAATACCCAGCAATCACTCCTCAAAAGAGGGGTTGCACGTGATATTAGCGCATCGGTCATCATCTCCATATTCTACCCTTCCCACCCTGTAAAGGTTATTTAAACGCGTGATTGGGTCACGAAAGCTTATTGTGTGTTGTACCCGTCCCATCCTATAAGTCCTAGAGGGTATTTAGGACTACACATAAAGGAATCATACAAAGGCGAATAAGTGGCTCACAAATCCCTCCACAAGTAAACATGTAATTACCATGTCTCAAACACATTTAAGGTCTTAAAGATAAGAGTTTAAAAAAATAGGAATGCCAGAAAAAGACAAGCTTCAGTGAAAGCAGAAGGTTTAATCAAAAAAAAAAACTGAATGGCCCGATGAATATTTGACTTGTAGAAATACAACTAAAGGGGAAACAGTTGAGTAAGTAAAAGGTGAGGGAATTGTTAAAACATCGTTTGAAGAAAGTAGAGATTTGAAATACAGCAATTTGAAATAACACATTCCTGGACAAAAAGATAACCTAGTAGCTTGAAAGCTTAATAGGGCGAGACTCAGAAAATTAGTGAGAGTGTATAAATATGAAACTAGTTTCCAGATAGAGAGATTTTCAAAGAAAGAGTGAACTTTAGAGAGGCAAACGAGAAACAGAGTTCAGAAAGTTAAAAGAGGCTGAGTAGTCTGAAACTGATAAAACAAAATCAATCAAATTTTATTAGGCCTAAAGCTTGCCTAGGCGTCGTATGTATTACCTACTTGAAAAGGTGTACATGCATATGAATTCCAATTTTTTAAGGAGAAGACGTAGTTTAGCCCAAACTTGTGTTATTAAATTAGACAACTGGCGAGGTGTTCAGCAATTGCAACTCAGATGAAATAAAATCTTAAGCAACATGATGTCTAATGCACATAAAGCTCTTAAAACATGATCTCTAAATGCAGTAGTAATTTTTTATAACAGTTGTTTGTTGGTTACTAATCGTGATTACGAAATGAGTATAATAACAATCTGAAAGTAAAGAGCCTAGAGCAGGATTCCTATATGTAATATGCATGTCCTATACATGGTTTCTATTGCACAAATAGGTAAACTAAGCACTATAGACATGTTTTCTACCCATTACTTAAACTAAGCATGTGAAATCCCACCCAATTTCACTATAGCCCCAATCAGTTGTTTACAAGTTATTACAAACCATGATAGTTGAATTACATAAGTAAAGAAAAATAAGAAGTTACTCTATAGGGAGCCATTAACCAGGCCCAATCTTCCAACCTCACTTCTTTCGAGTTTCACAACTTTTGCCATGGTTTGGGTGCGGCAAATCTCCCTAAGGGCCCATTGCGATCCTTGGCCAATACCAGCACCCAAACACTACCAAAATGTCGAACAAGTGTAGTGTGGGATTACCAGCCTTGTGCATCAAAGTTCAATAAGTACTCAAGGGTACCCAAGGCAATGCTTACACGAAGGGGGTAGAACCTAAACTCTAGGATTAGTGAGAGTGCATGACATAGTTTTTAAAGAAATTGAGTTGAAAAACAGTTTAAAAAAATGATCCATGTAGAACCAGTTTTGAAAGAAACCAATGTGACAATTTTGACAATCTTAGAGCCAAAATACCACATATAGTTCAGGGAAGTAAACACAAATAGGGAAAAAGGGAAGTGGGGCCAAGTAGTTCACATGTAAGAGCATAGACATCAGAGAAAACACTTCAGCCTTCAACAGTTATACTCCCTCCCAAAGAGATTCAGGATTATTTAATAGCTTGGAAGGGTTATGAATACAGACTGATAACGTATTGGGGTTAGGGGGTAAGGAAGAAATGTATTAACAAGTAAAGGAAACATAGACAGGCTGAACTACAGGAAAGATGATCACATCAATGAATTAGCAAAAAGCAAGCTAATTGCAATGAAGACAGTAGAACCATAAGTAGAAGCATGAAAGAAATAAGATAAAGTGCAGTATGTATAAAAACATATTATTTTGGAAGCTGTAAATCAAATAGAGGGCATACCAGTCGAGGATGAGATAATATAGAGTAGTAGTATGCAGACCAAGCAAGTAGCAATGTATAGAGAAGTCCCGAAATCACTCAGTCTTGGCTTTCAGCCGACTGAGTAATCAGTAGTCAATAGGGGAAGTGAGAGAGGATGTGTAGAGAGACAAGAGAGAACAATGAGTATTCTTATGTGTGTAAGAGAGAGTTCAGAACACTGATTGTTTTTTTTATGCCAAAGAGAGGGTAGACTATTTATAGTTTTTGAAAACAAGTGGAAAATAAGGTAACACGTATAGACTGATCATAGTTATGGAAATAATGCCTATTAGAATCAATTAAAGCCTCGGACTCCCTTCAATTAGGGAGTCATAGCTCAAACGGGTACAAATTGTATCAAATAAGGAAATTATTATTTGCAAGACTGGTATTTCCATAACAGGAATAGCATGGAGAATGTAATAGGGACTAAGTACAAAATAATTACAAGTAAGGAAAGTAAAATAAAAGTATATTGTGCACATAAATAGACGGATAAAAAATTGGTTCAGGAAGTCACAGACGAGATTGAGAATCACAGGGAATCAGCACTAAGTAAGGAAAGCATCTCACAAACAAGGAAGTGACTCAAATCAGTGGAAAACCTCCAAATAAATCACATACAAAAAATCAGAGATTCGAAGAGATGCACAAAATTGGCAGAACATTCAATAAATAGAAAACAATTAGACCTATTTAAACACAATAGGCAAAAAACCAAAGAACCCTAAGTAAGAAATCACAGAATCAGTGGAACGTTAGAACAAAATTAACACATAGAAATCGGGAAATAAACCAGAAGATTACGCAAACAAGCAGAAATACCAACATAAACATACAGTACTAAAAAAATTAGAAGATATAGTGATTTCGAAAGAGGTTCAGAAACCCTAGTTTTAAAGGAAGAACAAGGCGTTGAAAACTTGAGCACTCGTAAAGATCAAGTAGAAAGTAGTGTAAAACACAAAAGAGTAAGTTAAAAATCATTAAAAAGACAGAGGTCTAGGTAGAAATTAGGGTTTCGTAAAACCAGTGAGAGGTAAGAGACCTGGCTGTGAAACTCGTCAATAATGGTGTTCGTAGCACCATCGAACCAAAACCCATCGGGAAAAGGCCGGAGACAAACCAGGCAAAGCTTCCGGTGACCATCTTGTATGGTGGGGGCTTCTGGGGTCTTGAAGATAGAGGGAATCAACAAGACAAGGTTTCACGGCGGCTGGTGGTCGAGAGAGGTGAGGTTGGAGGTGGCCGGGGAGGCAGTGGATTCATCGGAGAAAACCAGAAGGTTCTAGAGGGAAGGGAGAGCAAGAGTCAGTATAGAGAGAGAGAGAGAGACCGTCTTGGAAATGAGGGGTCTGGGGGTTGTTGGTATTTAATTTAGGAAATAAAATCTGGGTCGTTGATCTCATTTGATCAACGGCTCAGATTAGATCGGAGCTAGACCGGGTAATTGAATGGGGTACGGGTCGGGTTCCAATCGAAATGGGGCTGGAAATTGGGGAGTTTGGATTGGGTAAATTGGGGGTCGAAATTGAAATCCGAATGGGCTATACTTGTAATGAAATGAGGCTAAAATGTTAAATAGCCAGTTTTTTCTTTTTATTTAATAAAAATAGTAAAAAATGATTTTGAAAGCAAATTAAAAGCACTAGATCCGTTAATAGTATATAAATATCAATTTAAAAATATTGGAACCAATTTCATAATTATAAAATGCTATTAAATCCTAAAGTAGGCTAAAAACTGCAATTATATGCAATTTAGCCTTTAAAATACCAAATAAATTTGTAAAAAATATACAAATATCACCTTAATTATATTTTGGTGTAAATATGAGAAATAAAAAAATTATTCACCAAAATTATAATTTTGGGAATAATTATTGAATTTTGCACTGCTAAAATAGACAATAAATTGGTTTTGAAAGTCTTTAGAAATTTGGGAAAAATACCAAAACACTTGGGCATACTTATGTACGCACATATATGTTATTTGAAAGTATTTTGAGTGTAAAAAAATAATTAGGGAAAAATTGGGTATCAACAGCTGCCCCTCTTTACCCGGGAAGGATGAAAGAGTTGTCGGGTAAAGATACGACGGCCAATTTTGCCCGAAAAGAAACGATTTGAAAAGTTTTGCCCGAGCTCTGGTTCCTGAGCTGCCTACATATCCCTGGTCTTACAGGAATCAGGCCACGTGTAGTTCAGGATCCATTGACGGGATATGCCGATGGAGATTTTGAAAAGAACTGACATGATGTTTGGTTGAGAAAAGTGGTTGAAGTCTGATAGGCTGTGGGAACTGGAGCGGGATCGCTCCTGCTAAGGCGGCTGTTGATAGTCGGTGTACCTGCAAATGAATAATACCAACATACATTGTGCATAAATTTAAACGTGATGTAAGTTCCCATCGGACCATGAATGTTGTCTTTGGACGGTTAGGATGACGTCCTCAGATCATGACGTCCTGGGCCATGAAGCGTATAATAAAGGATTCGCAGGCTATGAAATGATGTTCTCGGGCTATGAGAATGATGCCTCCGAACCATGATGCCTTTGAATAATGATATGCAAAAGGTAAAATAGGGGTCCTCAGGCCATGGCATGGCGTTCTCGGGCTATGCAAATGGTACCTCCGAACAATGATGCCTTTGGACAATTTGGCGATCTTTCAGCCCATGAAATGCAGAAGGTGGCGATCTTTCAGCCCACGAAATGTAGGATTTGGCGATATTTCAGTCGATGCGAGGCGTAAAAGGTGGAGATATTTCAGCCATGCGAGAGAGATAAGGTGGCGATCTTTCAGCCGATGCAAGAAAATAAAGTGGCAATATTTCAGCCATGCAGGATGGAGACAGAGCTTAGTCTCGGAAGGCAGAAAGGTAGCCTTGTGCAATGCAGGAAATGCATATGGAGGTAGAGCTTAACCTCGGAAGGCAAAATGGTAGCCTTATGCAAAATGCAGATGGAGACAGAGCTTAGTCTCGAAAGGCAGAAAAGTAGCCTTATGCAGATGATGATGGAGGTAGAGCTTAACCTCGGAAGGCAGAAAAGTAGCCTTATGTAGTGCAGGAAATGCAGATGGAGACAGAGCTTAGTCTCGGAAGGCAGAAAGGTAGCCTTATGCAATGCAGAGAAATGCAGATGGAGATAGAGCTTAGTCTCTAAAGGCAGAAAGGTAGCCTTATGCAAAATGCAAATGGAGACAGAGCGTAGTCTCGAAAGGCAAAAAGGTAGCCTTATGCAATGCAGGAAATGCAGATGGAGGTAGAGCTTAACCTCGGAAGGCAGAAGGGTAGCCTTATGCAAAATGCAGATGGAGACAGAGCTTAGTCTCGAAAGGCAGAAAGGTAGCCTTATGCAACGCAGGAAATACAAATGGAGGTATAGCTTAACCTCGGAAGGTAGAAAAGTAGCCTTATGCAAAATGCAGATGGAGACAGAGCTTAGTCTCGAAAGGCAGAAAGGTAGCCTTATGCAAAATGCAGATGGAGACAGAGCTTAGTCTCGAAAGGCAGAAAGGTAGCCTTATGCAGCGCAGGAAATGCAGATGGGAGACAATGCTTAGTCTCGAAAGGCAGAAGAGTAGCCTTATGCAGTGCAAGAATGTAAAAGGATGATTAGTAGTAAAATCTCTTAGCTGATAGCCGATTACGACAATATGACTGCTGGGGAGATTGTGTACGGATAGCAATTGCGGGCAAGTGATGATTCTGAGAAGTTGCATTCTTGGGAAAGTATGCGTACATAAATATACCTGACGATATTGCAAGTCGAGTGCCTGCATCCAAAGAAAATTGTGAGTTCTGTGAGGGGAAAGGTTAGTTCGTCTTCCCCGAGCTCTTGACGTTGTGTGTCATTGGGGTAGCATCGCTAAACAACAGCAATTCAGATAATAGTTATGCATGTTTTAGCAAATATATAATCGAAAATAGTTTTCTTTAGATGAACCAATGACTGCAACGTGGTTCAAGTCATTGCAACCTCTTTCACTCCGGAATTTTGAGGGTCCTCCTCAAAATTCTGCCCCAGTTTGCTAAGCGGACATTTCTGACGGCTGTGTTGAATGACTAAAAAAATCATCTTCGGAATTTTGAGGGTACTCCTCAAAATTCTGCCCCAGTTCACTGGGCTGGCGCTTCTGGTGATGCATGGACTAAAATTAACTTAGCAATTTTGAGGGTCCTCCTGAAAATTCTGCCCCAGATCCAATAGTGGGGGAAAATGGGATTTTTATTAAATTATGACCGAACCCATAGGGCTGCCCACGTATCCCCTCTTAAACGGGAATCAGGTCAGGCGTAGTTCAAATTACATCATTAAGGGAATCATAAGCGGTTACACATAATATCATTTCACTGCATCTGAATTGATTGGCTTCGGCCAGACTTCTCCATCCATCTTTGCAAGAATAAGGGCTCCTCCAGTTAGAACCCGGTGAACCATGTACGGACCCTGCCAATTGGGAGAGAACTTCCCCTTGGCCTCATCTTGATGAGGGAATATTTTCTTAAACACTAGCTACCCCGGTGTAAACTTTCTTCGCTTAACCCTTTTGTTGAAGGCTCTAGACATTCTGTTCTGATACAACTGACCGTGGCAAACTACATTCATCTTTTTCCCATCTATAACGGCTAACTGCTCGTAGCGACCTTTTACCCATTCTGCATCATCCAACTCTACTTCTTGTATGATCCTTAAGGAGGGAATTTCTACCTCGGCGGGGATGTTGGATCTGTTGGCAATTTGTGAGCTACAATGGATGTGCTGAGACCAGTCATATCATGATATGACCAGGCGAATATGTCTTCAGATTCCTTTAGGAACTCCGTGTACTCTTTCTTTTCTGATGGTGACAGGTGAACACTGATGTGTGTTTCTTTGACGTTCTCTACATCTCCCAGATTAACGACCTCAGTTTCATACAAGTTAGACTTAGGCCTATTTTCAAAATTCTCAACTCCTCTAATGACCTCTTTTGGCATATCATCCTCTTCTAAGTCCGTATCTGTTTGTTGCGTTGTCTCGTTGCAAGTCACAAAAGTTGGTTCATCGTCAAGACAAGTAATAGTAATGTTGTGTAAAATAAAGTGAATGATAGAAAAATAATAAGAGCGAGATATATAATAAACTGAAATGCTTCGATTAAATTTGCAATTGTTTTGAGTATCAGAGCTTTTTTTAGAATTAAAGACAATGCGGAAATAAAATCAGCTAGTAAAAAAGTAAAATGTGATGCATGGTGCTTTTGTTTAGCCTTGCTACCCCGAAGCTTTCCGGGTCCTGGTGGTTCTGATTGACCAATTGCTGAGGCGCTCTCCTCGGTTCACAACTTGTATAGAAGGGCCTTCCTCCCCTTCCTCCTCGAAGATAACACAGCAGTCCATATCATCATCCTCCAGGAACAGATTCCTCACGGCTGCCAATGCTTCATCTTCCTCCGACCCATATATAGTATCTGCCAGGTGGAAAGTCTGCTCCAGGTAAGGTATCGGATGCTCCAGTGGGTAGTAGGGACCGCGCCATGGTGGCGACCAGTGATTGAACTCCTCCCAAGTGTACTCATACCCCAAACCAAATGTAGTGCCATGTTTCTTCAGCTTGATGGGTTTGGCGATTCCCTGGAGATTTTTGCCGAGTACCTTTCCAGGTTCGTATCCACACCAATTCAGGATACTTTCAATCTTGTTATCCCACCATTTATCTTTGTCTACAGCGTTGACTTTTTCAATGTGGTGGTATGTTTATCCGCCTATTCTCCTTCTGCCTCCAATCATCAGGATGATCTGGCGACTATATATGGGGTTTCTACCATCGCCATGAATAATCACCTCTTGGTGATTCCATTCGAACTTCACTTCCTGATGTAGGGTCGATGCTACGACTCCAGCAGCGTGGATCCATGGTCGTCCTAACAGCAAGTTGTAGGATGCTAGGACATCTATCACTTGAAAGTCAACGTCGAACCAAGTCGGTCCCATTTGCAAGCATAGGCTGATCTCTCCGATAGTGGACCTTTGGGACCCATCGAAGGCTTTAACATTGATGGCCCCATCTTTAATCTCGTGCAAGCTCTTTCCCAATGTTCTGAGAGTTATCAACGGACAGATGTTGAGGCTGGAGCCTCCGTCGATCAAGACTCTAGTGATGAAGTAATCCTCGCACTGCACGGTGATGTGCAGGGCCATGTTGTGACTCAGTCCTTCCGGTGGTAGCTCATCTTCGTAGAAGGTGATTTTGTGGCTTTCCAGTATTTGCCCTACCATATTTGCCATTTCGCCTACAGTTATGTTGCTGGGCATATAAGCTTCACTTAATATTTTCATCAAGGCATTTTTGTGTGCATCGGAGCTTTACAGAAGAGCTAGGATGGAGATCTGTGCTGGCATTTTGTTCAATTGCTCAACGACCGAATACTCCTTAGCTTGTATTTTCCTCCAAAGATCATCGGGCCCAATTTCAATAGTCCGTCCAGAGGCTTGCTTACTGGACTCAGCTCGGTGCTCTGTAGTGTAAACCCAACCTGTTCTGGTCATACCCTGCGTAGCAATTGCTTCTCCTGTCTTGGTCTTCCCTTTCCTCCTTGCTTCAGCTGTGTAATCCCATGGTATGGCATTTGAGTGGAATGGTGTTATGTTTGACATTGCTATAGGAATAGGTACCCTTGGTGGTAACACAACAACTTCGAAAGGCGCAGGTGACTTCGGGACTCCAAACTCAACCTCAATTGGTCCGGGTACCTTTGTAGAAG
Source organism: Nicotiana sylvestris (assembly GCF_000393655.2). NCBI lineage: Eukaryota > Viridiplantae > Streptophyta > Magnoliopsida > Solanales > Solanaceae > Nicotiana > Nicotiana sylvestris. The sequence goes on along the minus strand of NC_091067.1, from coordinate 39,403,978 downwards.
AAGGTGCTTCAAATTCGAGAGGTATAGACATATTTAATTCATCGCCCTTAGAGGGCTGATTCTGCAAAATAATTGGGTTAAGCGTGACCGCCGGTTTCTTTGGCTCATCACCCTTGGCAATCAATTCTATCGACCCCTTAGGGTCCCAGTCATCTTCGATCTCGATCATGTGAATGTCTCCACCTTTGTGATCAGGCAGGGGGTTGTTGCGGACATTAGGAGTAGGCTCTTTTGCTACGATAACCTTATTGTCGATCAGAGTTTGAATCTTGTCCTTCAACGAGCGGCACTCGTCAATGGTATGTCCCTTCATGCCAGAGTTGTAGCACAGGTCTTATTAGGGTTGATCCACTGGGAAGGATTTTCTGGAGCTATGGCAGGGATAGGGGAGACGTAACTAGCAGCTTTAAGTTTCTCATACAGCTGGTCAATTGGCTCAGCGATGGCTGTATATTGTTTGGGAGGTCTGCGGTCAAAATTTGGTCTAGGTATAGGGAAATTTTGGCGAGTGGGAGGTGATTGGTAGTGAGAGGGTTGGGCATAATTTGGTAAACGGGTGCAGGTTGAGAGTATCTGGGTGAAGTGGGTTGATATGCGGGAGGTGGAGTTGATTGGTAAATGGGTGGTGGATTTTGGTAAAAGGGTGCGGGTGCTTGGTAATTCGGGATAGGCTGATATGTAAGTGGAGGTGACGGGTAAGTGTGGTATTTTAGTGGTGATTTGGCTCCCTGTGCGACCATCACGGCATTGACATCCTTTTTCTTGGTCGTGCCACCAGACTGTAAAGCCTTGTTGGTGGCTTGCAATGCTTCAAGATTAGTAACCATATCATTATTAATGCCTTCCTCAATTCTTTCTCCCAGCTTGATGATATCGGAGAATTTCTTGCCCTCGATCAGCATCAACCTCTCATAATATTGTGGGTCCTAAGCCCGGACGAAGAATCTGTTCATTTGTTCCTCTTCTAAGGCCGGCCTGACCTTAGTAGCCTCTGATCTCCAACGAGTAGCATACTCGCGAAATGTCTTGGTAGGCTTCTTCTTCAGATTCTGGATGTAGAATACATCCGGTGCATTCTCTGTATTGAATCGGAACCTATCCATGAAATTTGATGTAATACCTACCCAGCTTGTCCATTTCTTGGGGTCCTGACTGATGTACCAGGATAAAGCATCCCCCTTCAGGCTTCTCATGAAGAGTTTCATACGAATTTTCTCATTCCTTCCGACTCTGACCAGCTTATCACAATATGTCCTTAAATGGACTCTAGGATCTCCCGTGCCGTCGAGCATTTCGAACTTGGGAGGTTTGTCTCCCTCCGGAAGTTCAACATCTGGCTGAATACAGAGGTCCTCATAATTCAGCCCCTCTATGCCTCTGTTTCCTTCCATGCCCTGGACTCGACTGGTCAACTTCTTGAGTTCTGCTGCCAAGTTTCTGATAAGAGAGTCCTTGTCATCAGACTCAGGTGCACTTGAGATTGGTTGAGTGTAGTGGGGTATGGTATCTACGTAGATGGGAGTGTTGTGGGGGTGGTCGTTTGTGGTGTTCAGTGGTTCAGGAATGAGTAGTGGAGTGTGGCATGTGTTGCAGTGTTGAGCATGAGTGGGTTACATCTGTGGTTGTGGGGTGTTCTGTGGAGGTGCAGGGTTTTGAGCATTTGGAAAGTTTACATCAAGAGCGGTGAGAGTGAATGATAAATTTTCCAAGTTCCGCACTTGATCCAGTTCTTCTTGGAACTTCAACAGTTTCTGCTCAAGTTGGGCAGCAGTTTCCTTAGCAACCGGGGTACCCTGAGGAATCTCAATTCTTTCAATTTCCTTTCTGGTGCTTGAATCTCTCATTCTACCTTTGTTCTTGTTCCGGATAGGACTCGGAGGAGGAGGAGGAGGAGGTGGAGGGCCTTTGGATCTCGTACTATATGATGATGGTGCCAGAATGCACGAACTAACCTTTGGGGAGGGAATAAAAATAAAGAAAACAAAAAAGTAACAAGTTAGTGCGGGTTATGAGAAGAAAATGTTGCAATATTTAAACACATTGTGCAAGAATATAAATCGCGTCATAATTTGGGTGCCTCGTTGTGCCCGAAGTAGGCCTAGCGACAAATTAACTCGGAGAACTTATAATGCTAAATGCCTCATTTTATTGATAAAAATAAGACGAATCCAAAACGACACTAAATAATAAAATGTCACTAGTGGCCATCGGCCTTATTACATTATTAAAAGCAAAATAAAAGACTCCTAACTACTTGGTCCCAGAAGGACCTTCCCCAGATTCGGTATCTTTATCCCCCTCGAACAGCTTCACCAGCTCGCGCAGTCCTAGCAGCAGATAAGCTTGGGCTAAATGTCCGCCTGCATTCCCTTCAGCGTTTCGACAATCTTCAATCCTCTTGAGGAACTTTCTTTCTAGCTCCACTAGACCCCGCTCCAAATACCCTAGTCGCTTGTTGGCGCTGACAGCCATATCCTTCCATTCCTCGATCAACTTCTGATGGGCTTCTTGTGTTTTCCGATGCTCACTTTCACACTCTCGAATCCTCTTGCGCAGTTGATTGTACTTAACCCATGCTTCAGCTTTCTCGTCGATGATTCTATGTCCTTGAATGAACCCGGGCTGACCCATACCATTGTGATTATCTTCCAACCAACCCGAATAGTGCGGCACGCAACCAGCGTGATACCTGTCTGGCTCAATAGATTCTTTACCCAAAACGAGCTTGCAATGCCACATGTGTTGAGCTTAGCATTTGTGAGGGCTATCATCGTCCTGGAAATCAGCCCTAAAGTGTCTCATTTTGTTGACCCTTGGTATGATTTGATTTCTTCCCGCCTGCCTCATGGCTCGGAGGGGAACGTAGGGATAAGTTCCTCTTAGACCAATGAGTATGAGAAATGGTTCATCTCAGGATCGAACAATGAATTCTTCTGTAGGGAACCATTCGACCATCCACTGTACCTGGTCTTCTTTTAGATTCTCGAATAGCTCCACCCATCTTCCAGTGTCCTCTGGCTGAGCGAACATGTTAGGCATATAATTCATACGCCTTGGCTGGTGGAAGGCAGTGTGATCATCCCAGTCTCTACATAAGATCTCCTATCGGTATTCTCCTTTCTGGAGGTGCTCCATGAGCCAGAGATGAAGAAATAAATTGCATCCCTCAAAATGACTGGCCTTTCGCTGACAGTTGTCTAGAGCCCGGTATATCTCAGCAACAATCATGGGCACTATACTGAAAGGTTGTCCGCCAATTCCTTCCATTAGAGTCTTGGTTATCATGGCCAGTCTGGTGTGGATCCTAGCCTTCTTCATAGGGAACACTATCATCCCCAGGAAACAAAACATGAATACAAAGACCCTTCTGTGAATATGCCCCAGTAAGGTGAGGGCAAATTCATCTGAGTAGTTGTGGTATGACTTGCTATGGTCGTACCTCTCGTACAGATAGTCGAATGGGATGTAGGAGTCTTTCAAATAGGTCAAGTCTGGGTTCTTCTTCAGTCCCATCATCTTAAGGAAACCCCTACCCTTGCGATTCTCTGGCATAAGCAAACCCGGAATCTCCCAAGAAATACCAGCTAAGCCTCCTATTTCTTCGAGCAAAGGAGTCATTTCAAGGTCCCCGAAGCGGAACACGGACTTGTCACTATCCCAGAATAGAGTTGCAGCCTCCATGATTTTTTTGTCAGGCTGGATTTCTAAAAGAGAAGGCAGATTCCCTAAGTATTTTCGGACAAGTGTCTGATCACTGGAGTGGAGATCTTCCCACCAATTTAGCAGCCTTGGATGAATGTTAGTTATCATGCCAAATCTGGGGACTTCATGCCTCATTTTCTGCAAAACGGAGTGTTAGACCCTTACCCCGCCAGACTCGACTATTTAAACCAATAATTAGCATAAAAAGCATTTAGTTCTCCAAATAAATGCACAGAACATGTAGATGTCCGTTTGGGTTTCAGGGAAACCCGATGAACTTTGGACAAGGCTATCTTACTGAGTCATTATGTGGACAACATAACTGACTCGGCTAGGTTTGACCATGATGCATGCACAGTTAGACAGAGTAAGGTTTCTATCGGGGTGTTAGACAGGTACCCTTGAGCGGACAACTCAAGAGGGAAAGGCACGGAACCGTCGACTGCACCGCTGATCGACTGGTTTTACCGCAAATATGCCTTTGCCGAATTTAAAGGGTGATAATATTGGAAGAGCGCAACCATTCATTATAAGTGTTGCTATGGTATTTGTTTGGCACGAGTGGAATATGATGTTGAAGATGCAGTTTACAATAATGAAACAAATTGACATGTATTTTCACGTTCATAAGATAAATGATTACACTAATTGCAGTAATTACAACAGTATTGCAATAAAGCAGTAAAGGAAAGCAGCTAAAGGAAATAAAAGGCATGAAGAGCCAAGTCAGTTTCGTAGTGAAAGAATAAAATACAGTAAATAAAGTAATTAATGAGATAGTAAAGTCACAAGCAACATGCAATGGTAAAATCCTAAAGAAGGTCCCCAGCAGAGTCGCCATGCTGTCGATGCCCCCTTTTTCTCTAACCGTGGGGTCAGAAATCGGGTATACGACATTGGGAGGACAACTTTATTCTCTTTCGAGAATTGGGTTTAGAAGTTGAAGAGTCGCCACCTAATGATTATAGTGCATTAGGACACTTTTTAGAAGAGCTTGATTTGGAAAACCAGAGATTAGGGTAAGAGCTAGAAATTATCCCGAGGGGAAGGTGTTAGGCACCCCTCAGGATCCACAAGTGTGGTTCCCGGCCATGCTACAATTGTGACTTTAAGAAGACAAGTAGAAAAATAAAACAAAGGGCTTCACATAGTTTTGCAAACAAGTTTAAGAGTTGAAGAAGTAGAGAGTATAGAAAATTAGTTTTAAAAGAAAGCTTAAAGATTAACAAGTAAAGGGGAAAGGGGTCCTAGGTTTGAGATTAATATGGATCACTTCAATGCAATACCTGTTACAACCCATATCCACATGTGTTAGTTCATGCCATATATTAGTTAACATAAATCCAAGAAGTAATTATCTTTGATATGATAAGAAGTCAATCCTATTGGTCTTAAGTGATACAAGAGTGTATAAGGGTGATTAACAAGTATTAGAAGTTAAATGAATCAAGGATGTTGTAACTCGTATTTTCAAGTAATCTAGCGGTGCTTAATACACTCAAGAGTTCATTTATTAAGGTATTTTAATCATATAATATCCGTATCATAAGTCTTGAAGTCAAACGAGTTATGAAACAAAAGTCGACAAAAGTTGTCGCAACTTAGGTTCATAATTTTACTTAAACATTAGGTCAAATGTTTCTAATCTTTTATCCTAATTTACAAGGAATTACGGGGTTATATACCAACCAAATTTAAGATCTATGAGTCTATTTTCCAACGCATTAAACCGTTCATCGATACGATCTTGGAGTAGAGAGATATTCGCGTTTTTGCGAAACTGCGCCAAGCACCTCTCTATGGGGCCCACTAAGGCGGTTTAAGATATTTGGACCTATATAGGATGCCTCCAACCCGTTTTAAGTCATTTCTTTTCACTATTTTCAGACCTTAGAACCCTAGGAACATCCTCTCAAGGTTCTCTCAAGATTCAAGACCCAAAAAAAGGGCAAACAACACAAATCAAGTGTCGGGAATTCCGTGGCGCTAGTAAGTCTCTTGTTCTTCTTGTTGTTGCTCATTTTTGTGTCGTTCCAGCTCGTGTGGGAGGTTGTTTTAAAGGGTTTATGTTCTGTAAATACTCCCTCATGTTCTTAATATCAATCCTAGGTGATTTCAAGCCTTCTAAAGTGATTCTAGTGCCGAAAAACACTAATTGATCGCTAGTTTCGCTTTTTTGTTGTTGTGGCAGCATTGGAGGGATATTTCATGGAAATTTAAGGTCAAATTGGAGTTGTTATTTCTGTATAAAGGTAAGGAACCTCTTACTCTATATGTATTTAAGATTATCCAAGTTGCGGCTAAGCCATTGAAGCTAGAACTTGTGAAATATATATCGAAAGGCTTGGTAGTAATGTTATTGTTTTGTGGACTGTTTTGCGTTGTTGTTGGGCTGCGTATTTTACTACTATCTTGTGGAGTTTTGGAGGAGGAAGGGTGTGGAGAAACACCATATATATGTAGGGTTATGGGCTGATAGTTATTCGTAACATTTCCAGGTTGTTTGACACGACTACGGTGGTCGTCGTATGTATGGAGTGATTAGGCTGTGTGTGGACTATTTTGGGAGGCTCAATATGTTTATTATTGATGTTGTTTGGGCTGTTTGGTGACTGTTTTGAATGGTGTGAGGTCATATATATAGGGGAGGTGCTGTCCGTTTCATCGTAAAATAGGTTGTGGTCGATACATAATAGTTATGACGCTTAAATGATAACGATAGTATCGTTTCTCTTATTGTAGACTAAGGAGTTTTGACAATTGCATAGCTTGAGATTGGGGCAGTATATACAAGGTATGTGAGGCTATCCCTTTCCTTCTTTTGCACGACTCCGATTGTACATAATGTAATGAACGAGCTTCCAAGATACTCTACTCTTAGAAGCTAGCAGTACTTACATTGTTTTCCCTCTTATGGAACGATTGATGTTAATGTTGCTTCTCTTATTCTTATGTTATCAATGTTGTTGGTACTTCCTGATTCTTATAAGGTTCATAGTGAAGAGTTAGTCCTAATAACGTGTACAGAGGATACCGACCTTACGTCACTCCGAAAGGTTTAGAATGTGATTCCATGAGTCGAGCATGCATTATATATATGTATCTATTTTACTCTACCGAGCCACACTATAGTTGGCCGGGTACGGCACCTATTGTGCAACCACTGATCAGTTGGGTTTTACCGAGCTCCACGTGGCCGGGTACGATTCTACCGAGCCTATTATGGCCGGGTACGATATTTTTTACCGAGCCTATTATGGCCGGGTACGATATGATGATGATGATGCCTACAGAGGCGAATGTTTTAAGGGTTTATGTATTTATACATATGTATCATGCATTTCATGTAAGTAGCCCTCAGAGGTACTAAGATGTTACAGGTTGTATATTCTCTATCCTTACTTACATTACTGATCGTATTTATGGTTCCCTGCCTTACATACTCAGTACTTTATTCATACTGACGTCCTTTTATTTGTGGACGATGCATGTCGTGCTGCAGGTCCTGATAGACAGGCAGGTGCAGCTCCCCCACCACAGTAGGCTGTCCAGTTCAGCGGTGATTAGCGAGATCCCTTCTCCGGACTTGCCTTGGTCTTGGTATGCATTTTTGTTATAGATATTATGGGTATGTCGGGGCCCTGTTCCGGCTATGTTGCAGCACTTATGTTCCTTTAGAGGCTCATAGACAGGTGTCGACTCATGTATAGTTTGGTATGCCTTGTCGGCTAGTTTTTGTTGTATAGTCTTTCATAGTAGCGTGGTAGCTCATACCTTATATGTAGTTTCTTGATTGTCTGGTCATCCCCTGCTATGTATGTTCATGCCGTCATATTTTATTGTTGGTTGTCCATGATCCAGGTCTACCATTTATATTGATCTCGTCAGCCCTAAAAGATAATAATGAAGGTTAGATGAAATGTACGTTGGTGCTCGGCAAGTGTGGTCGGGTGCTAGTCATGGCCCTCCAGTTTGGGTCGTGACAAACTTGGTATCAGAGCAAGTCTGTCCTAGGGGTTGTCTATGAGCCGTGTCTAGTAGAGTCTTGATTATGGATGTGTAGCGCGCCACATTTATAATCAGGAGGCTACATGACATCTAGGGTTGTTACCTTCTTCCTGAATCTAGATCGTGCGTAGAGTTGAGTCGTAAGTGTTCGTCTCTAATATTCACCTTGTTTTTTTCAGTGATGCCTTCGACTAGGAAGCAAACGATTAGTAGACGGCTTGATACAGCAGCGGGAGAGGGTACCAGTCAGGTGCCCCAAGTCAGAGCAGGACAAAGTGAGGCTCAGAGTGAGATGCCCTCTCATACCTCATCTACTCCATCTCCTCCAGAGGATATTAGAAGGCACCCAGTGCCTCCAGTTCCTCCGTCTGGCACTCCAGACCAGGATATGCGGAGTGCTTTGCAGTTATTGACTAGCTTGGTAGCTTCTCAGGCTCAGAGGCAGAATATAGGTGCTGCTGAGAAACCAGTTAGTACAAGAGTTCGTGATTTTATTAATTTAGACCCTCCAGTGTTTACCGGATCAGACCCCAAGGAGGACCCACAGACTTTTATTGACCAGGTTCATCGTACACTTCGGGTTATGCATGTTAGTGATACAGAGGCAGTAGAGTTGGCTTCTTATCGGCTACGGGATTTAGCGGTTCTCTGGTATGATAGTTGGGAGAGATCCAGGGGTCCGAACCCTCCTCCAGCTGTGTGGAAGGAATTTTCTGAGGCCTTTCTTCGTCACTACTTGCCAGTTGAGATACGACGAGCTAGAGCTGATAAGTTCTTGAACCTTAGACAAGGTAATATGAGTGTGCGAGAGTACAGTATGCAGTTTGATTCTTTGGCAAGGTATGCTCCCCATATGGTGGCCGAGATGAGTGATAGGGTGCATATGTTCGTGAATGGGTTGGGACCACATCTGATAAATGAGTGTACGACAGCCTCCTTGGTGGAGGGCATGGATATTTCCCGTATTCAAGCTTATGCCCAGACCCTAGAGGATCGTAAGCGCCAGCAGAGGGCAGTTAGGGAGCAGGATAGGGGCCAGCATAAGAGGGCGAGATTTGCAGGGTATTCTGATGACTTCAGAGGCCGCATCAGGCCACAGTTTTCGAGGAGTTCGGCGCCACCTGTAGCTAGTGCTCCTCCACAGTTTCAGAGGCCTCGATATGATCGATCCTATTCTGGTCCAGGTCAGAGTTCGCGGGCATCTGGCTCGCAACATCACAGGGATACTAGTCAGATGAGACCCCCAACACCACATTGTGATCAGTGCGGCAAGGCCCACTTTGGACTGTGTCGTCGAGGTTCTGATGCATGCTATTCGTGCGGGCAGCCTGGCCATATGATGCGGGATTGTCCTAATAGAGGAGGTGATGGTATGGCTCAGCCGACTGGATCTGTGTCTGGTTCTTCCTCATCAGTTCGACCTCCAGCACGGGGTTTTCAGCAGTCGACAGGTCGTGGTAGGGGTAGAGGTGCAGTGCCGAGTTCGAGTGGTGCTCAAAATCGAACCTATGCTCTAGTAGGTCGACAGGATCTCGAGTCGTCTCCAGATGTTGTTACAGGTATTATATCTGTGTTTTCTTATGATGTATATGCGCTGATTGATCCAGGATCTACATTATCATATGTTACACCCTTTGTGGCTAATAAGTTTGGCATTGAACCTGAATTGATAAGTAAACCCCTTGTGGTATCTACTCCGATAGGAGATTCTGTGATTGCTAGAAGGGTATATAGAGGTTGCACTGTGATGATTTGTAGTCGTCAAACCTCGGCAAATTTATTTGAGTTAGAAATGGTTGATTTTGATGTGATAATGGGAATGGACTGGTTGGCCTCATGCTATGCAAATGTTGACTGTCGTACGAAGATGGTTAGGTTCCAATTTCCGGGTGAACCCGTCATTGAATGGAAAGGGAACATTGCTACACCGAAAGGTAGGTTTATTTCCTATCTTAAGGCAAGGAAAATGATCTCAAAAGGTTACATTTATCATCTCGTTCGCGTTAGGGATGCGGAGGCGAAACCGCCTACTTTACAATCAATCCCTGTGGTCAACGAATTCCCAGATGTTTTCCCAGATGAACTCCCAGGCCTTCCTCCTGAAAGGGAGATTGAGTTTAGCATTGATGTGTTGCCTGACACTCAACCGATCTCTATTCCTCCATACAGAATGGCCCCGGCAGAGTTGCGAGAGTTGAAGGTGCAGTTGAAGGACTTGCTGGATAAGGGCTTTATTAGGCCTAGCACTTCACCTTGGGGTGCACCAGTCCTATTCGTGCGGAAGAAAGACGGGTCGTTACGGATGTGTATCGACTATCGACAGTTGAATAAGTCTACTATAAAGAACAAGTATCCACTTCCAAGAATTGATGACCTGTTTGACCAACTCCAGGGTGCCAAGTATTTCTCCAAGATTGATTTACGTTTAGGGTATCATCAGGTGAGGGTTAGGGAGAAGGATATTCCAAAGACGGCCTTCCGGACAAGATATGGGCACTTTGAGTTCTTGGTAATGTCGTTCGGGCTAACAAATGCCCTAGCAGCTTTTATGGATCTCATGAATACTATATTCAGGCCCTATCTTGATGTGTTCGTGATTGTATTCATTGATGACATTCTAGTGTATTCTCGTTCGGAGGCGGAACATGCGGGCCACTTGCGGATAGTATTACAGACGCTTCAGGATCGTAAGTTATATGCTAAGCTCTCCAAATGTGAATTCTGGCTGAACTCAGTAGCATTCCTTGGCCATGTGATATCTGATGAGGGTATTAGTGTCGACACTCAGAAGATCGATGCAGTAAAGAATTGGCCGAGACCTACAACACCATCAGAAGTCCGCAGCTTCCTAGGGCTAGCAGGATATTATAGGCGGTTTGTAGAAGGATTTTCCTCTATATCATCACCATTGACTAAGTTAACACAAAAAGCTACCAAATTCCAGTGGTCTGACACTTGTGAACGTAGTTTTCAGGAGCTGAAGAATCGATTGACATCTGCACCAGTGCTCACTCTTCCTGAAGGAACAGAAGGTTATGTGGTATATTGTGATGCCTCAGGTATAGGTTTGGGGTGCGTATTGATGCAGCGTGGGAATGTGATTGCTTATGCATCAAGACAATTGAAGAAGCATGAAAAGAATTATCCAACCCATGATTTGGAATTGGCTGCAGTAATATATGCTTTGAAGATATGGCGGCACTACTTATACGGCGTCCATGTTGACATCTACACAGATCACAAGAGTTTACAATACATCTTCAAGCAGAAAGAGTTGAATTTGAGGCAGCGTAGGTGGCTTGAATTATTGAAAGACTACGACGTCGAGATATTGTATCATCCCGGTAAAGCCAATGTTGTGGCAGACGCTCTCAGCCGTAAATCAATGGGAAGCTTAGTACATATTGAGGCAGGTAGATGGGGGTTGATTAAAGAGCTTCATCAGCTAGCCAATATGAGAATCAGATTGTTAGACTCTGATGACGGAGGTGTTACTGTACAGAATACATCAGAATCATCTTTGGTAGCCGAGGTAAAAGCACGACAATATGAAGATCCTATCTTAGTACGATTAAGAGAAAGCATTCAACAGTGTAAAAGTATGGCTTTTGGGATCGGAAAAGACGGGGCACTGAGATACCAGAGCCGATTGTGTGTGCCTAATGTGGCAGGGTTGCGAGAGAAGATTATGAATGAGATTCATCAATCCCGATATTCCATCCATCCCGGCTCGACAAAGATGTATCATGATGTCAAGGAGCAGTATTGGTGGGATAATATGAAGAAGTCTATTGCAGAATTTGTAGCCCAGTGTCCCAATTGTCAACAAGTAAAGATAGAACATCAGAAACCCGGTGGATTGCTTCAAAATATAGAGATTCCGACCTGGAAGTGGGAGGTGATTAATATGGACTTCATTATTGGATTACCTCGCTCTTATCATAAGTTTGACTCCATCTGGGTGATAATTGATCGACTTACAAAATGTGCCCATTTTCTGCCAGTGAAGACAACTTACACGGCTGAAGATTATGCGAAGTTGTATATCAAGGAGATTGTTAGGCTTCATGGTGTGCCCGTATCTATTATATCAGACCGAGGAGCTCAATTTACGGCTAACTTTTGGAGGTCTTTCCAGAAGGGTTTAGGCACACAAGTAAATCTCAGCACTGCATTTCATCCGCAGACTGACGGACAGGCTGAACGTACCATTCAGACACTGGAAGATATGCTACGAGCATGTGTTCTAGATTTTAAGGGGAATTGGGATGATCATCTTCCACTCATAGAATTCGCCTATAACAATAGCTACCATTCCAGTATTAAAATGGCCCCATACGAGGCACTATACGGGAGGAGATGTAGATCACCAGTTGGATGGTTCGAAGTCGGTGAAACAGAATTATATGGGCCAGATTTGATTCACCAAGCTATTGAGAAGGTGAAAGTGATACAGGAGCGATTGAGGACGGCACAAAGCAGGCAAAAATCTTATTCTGATGTCCGACGTCGTGATCTAGAGTTTGAGGTTGGTGATTGGGTTTTCCTGAGGATCTCACCAATGAAGGGTATTATGCGTTTTGGGAAGAAAGGTAAGCTGAGTCCAAGGTATATCGGGCCGTATAAAATTCTTCGACGGATTGGACAGGTTGCTTATGAGTTAGAATTGCCATCCGAATTGGAATTTGTCCACCCGGTATTCCATGTATCTATGTTGAGAAAATGTATTGGAGACCCTTCTCGAGTCGTCCCTATCAAAGATGTACAAGTTACAGAGGACCTATCATATGAAGAAGTGCCAGTGGCGATATTAGATCGGCAAGTCCGCAAGCTGAGAACAAAAGATGTAGCTTCCGTCAAAGTATTGTGGAGGAACAAAAATATGGAAGAAATGACATGGGAAGCAGAAGAGGAGATGAAGTCTAAATACCCTTACTTATTCCAGAATGAAGATAACAAGGATGCTGGTGGAAGACAGGATACATTGGAAGGTGAAACGGCTCTATGAGGTAAGCAATAATTTGAGAATACTCCTCCTTAATACAAAATGGTGATATGTAGATAATGTAAATACGCATAATGCTTTGTGTAGCCTTGTGAAGCCATATGTTGGGCTTAATTACTTGCAAGTTTTGCTAGTGACCATTTTATAGGGGAAAATTGATCGGAAATTTCCATTGGAATCCACGATGATTTAAACTCCCCATAAACCCTTACATTCGAGGACGAATGTTCCTAAGGGGGGAGGGTGTTACAACCCATATCCACATGTGTTAGTTCATGCCATATATTAGTTAACATAAATCCAAGAAGGAATTATCTTTGAGATGATAAGAAGTCAATCCTATTGGTCTTAAGTGATACAAGAGTGTATAAGGGTGATTAACAAGTATTAGAAGTTAAATGAATCAAGGATGTTGTAACTCGTATTTTCAAGTAATCTAGCGGTGCTTAATACACTCAAGAGTTCATTTATTAAGGTATTTTAATCATATAATATCCGTATCATAAGTCTTGAAGTCAAACGAGTTATGAAACAAAAGTCGACAAAAGTTGTCGCAACTTAGGTTCATAATTTTACTTAAACATTAGGTCAAATGTTTCTAATCTTTTATCCTAATTTACAAGGAATTATGGGGTTATATACCAACAAAATTAAATATCTATGAGTCTATTTTCCAACGCATTAAACCGTTCATCGATACGATCTTGGAGTAGAGAGATATTCGCGTTTTCGCGAGACTGCGCCAAGCACCTCTCTATGGGGCCCACTAAGGCGGTTTAAGATATTTGGACCTATATAGGATGCCTCCAACCCGTTTTAAGTCATTTATTCTCACTATTTTCAGACCTTAGAACCCTAGGAACATCCTCTCAAGGTTCTCTCAAGATTCAAGACCCAAAAAAGGGGCAAACAACACAAATCAAGTGTCGGGAATTCCGTGGCGCTAGTAAGTCTCTTGTTCTTCTTGTTGTTGCTCATTTTTGTGTCGTTCCAGCTCGTGTGGGAGGTTGTTTTAAAGGGTTTATGTTCTGTAAATACTCCCTCATGTTCTTAATATCAATCCTAGGTGATTTCAAGCCTTCTAAAGTGATTCTAGTGCCGAAAAACACTAATTGATCGCTAGTTTCGCTTTTTTGTTGTTGTGGCAGCATTGGAGGGATATTTCATGGAAATTTAAGGTAAATTGGAGTTGTTATTTCTGTATAAAGGTAAGGAACCTCTTACTCTATATGTATTTAAGATTATCCAAGTTGCGGCTAAGCCATTGAAGCTAGAACTTGTGAAATATATATCGAAAGGCTTGGTAGTAATGTTATTGTTTTGTGGACTGTTTTGCGTTGTTGTTGGGCTGCGTATTTTACTACTATCTTGTGGAGTTTTGGAGGAGGAAGGGTGTGGAGAAACACCATATATATGTAGGGTTATGGGCTGATAGTTATTCGTAACATTTCCAGGTTGTTTGACACGACTACGGTGGTCGTCGTATGTATGGAGTGATTAGGCTGTGTGTGGACTATTTTGGGAGGCTCAATATGTTTATTATTGATGTTGTTTGGGCTGTTTGGTGACTATTTTGAATGGTGTGAGGTCATATATATAGGGGAGGTGCTGTCCGTTTCATCGTAAAATAGGTTGTGGTCGATACATAATAGTTATGACGCTTAAATGATAACGATAGTATCGTTTCTCTTATTGTAGACTAAGGAGTTTTGACAATTGCATAGCTTGAGATTGGGGAAGTATATACAAGGTATGTGAGGCTATCCCTTTCCTTCTTTTGCACGACTCCGATTGTACATAATGTAATGAACGAGCTTCCAAGATACTCTACTCTTAGAAGCTAGCAGTACTTACATTGTTTTCCCTCTTATGGAACGATTGATGTTAATGTTGCTTCTCTTATTCTTATGTTATCAATGTTGTTGGTACTTCCTGATTCTTATAAGGTTCATAGTGAAGAGTTAGTCCTAATAACGTGTACAGAGGATACTGACCTTACGTCACTCCGAAAGGTTTAGAATGTGATTCCATGAGTCGAGCATGCATTATATATATGTATCTATTTTAATCTACCGAGCCACATTATAGTTGGCCGGGTACGGCACCCATTGTGCAACCACTGATCAGTTGGGTTTTACCGAGCTCCACGTGGCCGGGTACGATTCTACCGAGTCTTATGATGGCCGGGTACATTTTTTTACCGAGCCTATTATGGCTGGTACGATATGATGATGATGATGCCCACATAGGCGAATGTTTTAAGGGTTTATGTATTTATACATATGTATCATGCATTTCATGTAAGTAGCCCTCAGAGGTACTAAGATGTTACAGGTTGTATATTTTCTATCTTTGCTTACATTACTGATCATATTTATGGTTCCCTGCCTTACATACTCAGTACTTTATTCGTACTGACGTCCTTTTATTTGTGGACGCTGCAAGTCGTGTTGCAGGTCCTGATAGACAGGCAGGTGCAGCTCCCCCACCACAGTAGGCTGTCCAGTTCAGCGGTGATTGGCGAGATCCCTTCTCCGGACTTGCCTTGGTCTTGGTATGCATTTTTGTTATAGACATTATGGGTATGTCGGGGCCCTGTTCCGGCTATGTTGCAGCACTTATGTTCCTTTAGAGGCTCATAGACAGGTGTCGACTCATGTATAGTTTGGTATGCCTTGTCGGCTAGTTTTTGTTGTATAGTCTTTCATAGTAGCGTGGTAGCTCATACCTTATATGTAGTTTCTTGATTGTCTGGTCATCCCCTGCTTTGTATGTTCATGCCGTCATATTTTATTGCTGGTTGTCCATGATCCAGGTCTACCATTTATATTGATCTCGTCAGCCCTAAAAGATAATAATAAAGGTTAGATGAAATGTACGTTGGTGCTCGGCAAGTGTGGTCGGGTGCTAATCATGGCCCTCCAGTTTGGGTCGTGACAATACCCAGCAATCACTCCTCAAAAGAGGGGTCGCACGTGATATTAGCGCATCGGTTATCATCTCCATATTCTACCCTTCCCACCCCGTAAAGGTTATTTAAACGCGTGATTGGGTCACGAAAGCTTATTGCGTGTTGTACCCGTCCCATCCTATAAGTCCTAGAGGGTATTTAGGACCACTATTCCTACGAGGTAAGGACTAGGCTGAACCCTTAGGTTTAAAGGACAAAATGCTAGGTGACATACATAACAAGTAGGACTACACATAAAGGAATCATACAAAGGTGAATAAGTGGCTCACAAATCCCTCCACAAGTAAACATGTAATTAGCACATCTCAAACACATTTAAGGTCTTAAAGATAAGAGTTTAAAAAAATAGGAATGCCGGAAAAAGACAAGCTTCAGTGAAAGCAGAAGGATTAATCAAAAAAAAACTGAATTGCCCGATGAATGTTTGACTTGTAGAAATACAACTAAAGGGGCAACAGTTGAGTAAGTAAAAGGTAAGGGAATTGTTAAAACATCGTTTGAAGAAAGTAGAGATTTGAAATACAGCAATTTGAAATAACACGTTCCTGGACAAAAAGATAACCTAGTAACTTGAAAGCTTAATAGGGCGAGACTCAGAAAATTAGTGAGAGTGTATAAATATGAAACTGGTTTCCAGATAGAGAGATTTTCAAAGAAAGAGTGAACTTTAGAGAGGCAAACGAGAAATAGAGTTCAGAAAGTTAAAAGAGGCTAAGTAGTCTGAAACTGAGAAAATAAAATCAATAAATTTTTATTAGGCCTAAAGCTTGCCTAGGCGTCGTATCTATTGCCTACTTGAAAAGGTGAACATGCATATTAATTCCAATTTTTTAAGGAGAAGACGCAGTTTAGCCCAAACTTGTGTTATTAAATTAGACAACTGGCGAGGTGTTCAGCAATTGCAACTTAGATGAAATAAAATCTTAAGCAACATGATGTATAATGCACATAAAGCTCTTAAAACATGATCTCTAAATGTATTAGTAATTTTTTATAACAGTTGTTTGTTGGTTACTAATCGTGATTACGAAATGAGTATAATAACAATTTGAAAGTAAAGAGCCTAGAGCAGGATTCCTATATGTAAGATGCATGTCCTATACATGGTTTCTATTGCACAAATAGGTAAGTAAAGCCCTATAGACATGTTTTCTACCCATTACTTAAACTAAGCATGCGAAATTCCACCCAATTTCACTATAGCCCCAATCAGTTGTTTACAAGTTATTACAAACCATGATAGCTGAATTACATAAGTAAAGAAAAATAAGAAGTTACTTTATAGGGAGCCTTTAACCAGGCCCAATCTTCCAACCTCACTTCTTTCGAGTTTCACAACCTTTGCCATGGTTTGGGTGCGGCAAAGCTCCCTAAGGGCCCATTGAGATCCTTGGCCAATACCAGCACCCGAACACTACCAAAATGTCGAACAAGTGTAGTGTGGGATTACCAGCCTTGTGCATCAAAGTTCAATAAGTACTCAAGGGTACCCAAGGCAATGCTTACACAAAGGGTTAGAACCTAAACTCTAGGATTAGTGAGAGTGCGTGACATAGTTTTTAAAGAAATTGAGTTGAAAAATAGTTTTAAAAAATGATCCATGTAGAACCAGTTTTGAAAGAAAACAATCTGACAATTTTGACAATCTCAGAGCCAAAATACCACATATAGTTCAGGGAAGTAAGCACAAATAGGAAAAAAGGGAAGTGGGGACAAGTAGTTCACATGTAAGAGAATAGACATCAGAGAAAACACTTCAGCCTTCAACAGTCATACTCCCTCCCAAAGAGATTCAGGATTATTTAATAGTTAGGAAGGGTTATGAATACTGACTGATAACGTATTGGGGTTAGGGGGTAAGGAAGAAATGTATTAACAAGTAAAGGAAACATAGACAGGCTGAACTACAGGAAAGATGATCACATCAATGAATTAGCAAAGAGCATGCTAATTGCAATGAAGACAGCAGAACCATAAGTAGAAGCATGAAAGAAATAAGATAAAGTGCAGTATGTATAAAAACATATTATTTTGGAAGTTGTAAATCAAATAGAGGGCATACCAGTCGAGGATGAGATAATATAGAGCAGTAGTGTGCAGAGAAGTAGAGCAATAGTATGCAGACCAAGCAAGTAGCAATGTATAGAGCAGTAGAATAGTAGAGCAGTCCCGAAATCACTCAGTCTTGGCTTTCAGCCGACTAAGTAATCAGTAGTCAACAGGGGAAGTGAGAGAGGATGTGTAGAGAGACAAGAGAGAACAGTGAGTATGCTTATGTGTGTAAGAGAGAGTTCAGAACACTGATTGTTTTTTTTTATGCCAAAGAGAGGGTAGACCATTTATAGTTTTTGAAAACAAGTAGAAAATAAGGTAACACGTAAAGACTGATCATAGTTATGGAAATAATGCCTATTAGAATCAATTAAAGCCTCGGACTCTCTTCAATTAGGAAGTCATAGCTCAAACGGGTACAAATTGTATCAAATAAGGAAATTATTATTTGCAAGATGGAGCATGTAATAGGGACTAAGTACAAAATAATTACAAGTAAGGAAAGTAAAATAAAAGTATATTGTGCACATAAAAAGACGGATTACAGACGGATAAAAAAAATTGGTTCAGGAAGTCACAAACGAGATTGAGAATCATAGGGAATCAGCACTAAGTAAGGAAAGCATCTCACAAACAAGGAAGTGACTCAAATCAGTGGAAAACCTCCAAAGAAATCACATACAAAAAATTAGGGATTCGAAGAGATGCACAGAATTGGCAGAACATTCAGTAAATTGAAAACAATTAGACCTATTTAAACGCAGTAGGCACAAAACCAAAGAACCCTAAGTAAGAAATTACAGAATCAGTGGAACGTTAGAACAAAATTAACACATAGAAATCGGGAAATAAACCAGAAGATTATGCAAACAAGCAGAAATACCAACACAAACATATAGTACTAAAAAAAATTAGAAGATATAGTGATTTCGAAAGAGGTTCAGAAACCCTAGCTTTAAAAGAAGAACAAGGCGTTGAAAACTTGAGCACTCCTAAAGATCGAGTAGAGAGTAGTGTAACACACAAAAGAGTAAGTTAAAAATCGTTAAAAAGACAGAGATCTAAGAGGTCTAGGTAGAAATTAGGGTTTCGTAAAACCAGTGAGAGGTAAGAGACCTGGCTGTGAAACTCGTCAATAATGGTGTTCATTGCACCATCGGACCAAAACCCATTCGGGAAAAGGCCGGAGACAAACCAGGCAAAGCTTCCGGTGACCATCTTGTATGGTGGGGGCTTCTGGGGTCTCGAAGATAGAGGGAATCAATAAGACAAGGTTTCACGGCGGCTGGTGGTCGAGAGAGGTGAGGCTGGAGGTGGCCGGAGAGGCGGTGGATTCATCGGAGAAAACCAGAAGGTTCTAGAGGGAAGGGAAAGCAAGAGTCAGTATAGAGAGAGAGAGAGACCATCTTGTAAATGAGGGGTCTAGGGGGGTTGTTGGGATTTAATTTAGGAAATAAAATCTGGGCCGTTGATCTCATTTGATCAACGGCTCAGATTAGATCGGAGCTGGACCGGGTAATTGAATTGGGTATGGGTCGGGTTCCAATCGAAATGGGGCTGGAAGTTGAGGAGTTTCGATTGGGTAAATTGGAGGTTGAAATTGAAATCCGAATGGGCTATAATTATAATGAAATGAGGCTAAAATGTTAAATAGCCAGTTTTTCCTTTTTATTTTATAAAAATAGTAAAAAATGATTTTGAAAGTAAATTAAAAGCACTGGATCCATTAATAGTATATAAATATCAATTTAAAAATATTGGAACCAATTTCATAATTATAAAATGCTATTAAATCCTAAAGTAGGCTAAAAACTGCAATTATATGCAATTTAGCCTTTAAAATACCAAATAAATTTGTAAAAAATATACAAATATCACCTTAATTATATTTTGGTGTAAATATGAGAAATAAATAAATTATTCACCAAAATGATAATTTTGGAAATAATTATTGAATTTTGCACTGCTAAAATAGACAATAAATTGGTTTTGAAAGTCTTTAGAAATTTGGAAAAAATACCAAAACACTTGGGCATGCTTATGTATGCACATATATGTTATTTTGAAAGTATTTTGAGTGTAAAAAAATGCTTAGGAAAAAATTGGGTATCAACAGTCGTTACTTATTAAATGTGTAATTCCTTTAAATACACATCTTTTCTACAGCATTCATCATAACTCCAAACCGTCAAAAACTCTTCTTCACTTTCACTTGCCCTCTTCTCCAAAATTTCCAGATTCTCTCAAAAAACCAACAATCATGTCTAACCCACAAGAAAATCCTAGAACTCCTCCACCACCATCTCCCTCAAATGCATCCTCATCTACTCCACCCAGTGTATCCCCAAAATCTAGACTACGAAGGGTGAAAATGCTTGCTCGAAAGACTGTAGCATCTGGGGCTTTGAGGAAGGCTTTAAATGAAAGGTTATAAGCAAGCCAAGTAAAAGAAAGCCAAGCTCCAAATTCTGACTCCAGCTCTGAGTCTAAATCCTATCAATCCGCAACTGAGGGGGAAGGACATGGGTCTTCTGACTCTAAAAAGATTCAAGAATCTCTTTCTGAGGTAAGTTCATCTGTGATTGAAAACCTAGAGACTAGGTTTGTTCTGGTTGGACCAATTGGAGATGTTGAAGTGCCTGAGAAATGTAGGAGTGGAGGTAAAAAGAATTTTGAAAAATAAAAAGAGAGAAAGGGTGCATGTGGTGAAGAGAGGGGAATTGGGAAAATTATAGTGTCTGCCATCTGTGGGGTTGAACATGAAAGGGTAGAAGAGAGTGGCATAAAGTCAGGGGGAAGTGGTTTTGGCGAAGCTGATGAGGGGTTGGTTTATCTAAGCACACGGAGAGATGAACCTGTTTCATCTACTGAAGAGACCCTAGCTGATCTACTGAAAAAGGTTAGGGCAAGCTATGACCCAAAGAAATGCAGAACTCTTACAACAAAAGCCCCAAATGTTCCTAAGACTTCCAAGAAAAGAAATGCTTCATCTTCAACACCTACTACCTCCTCATTGCCAAGGGGTAGAGACACAAGAAGCAAGGTGAAATAGAGTGAAGCTGATCTACAAAGGACCTTAGAAGAAAGTAAGTAAAAGGAAAAGGATAAAGGAAAGGGAAAGATTGTAGAATCCTCAAAAGCTGTTGAGGAAGAGGAGATGGAACTGGTCCATTAAGAAAGAAGTACAACAGTGGAGGTTCCTACACCCAATCCTAAAAAGTTCAAGACCTCTTCCAAGAAGTCTTCCTCTGTGCATGTGGCTGTTGAACCCATACTAGCCAAGAGGACAAGATCTGTAGTGAAAACAAAACAATCAAAAGTTTCTGATGATGATGACTGGAGTGGAGAAGAAGAAGAAGAAGAAGAAGAAGAAGAAGAAGAAGAAGAAGAAGAAGAAGAAGAAGAAGAAGAAGAAGAAGAAGAAGAAGAAGAAGAAGAAGAAGAAGAAGAAGAAGAAGAAGAAGAAGAAAATGATTCTGAGAAGGAACAGGACAAGCTTGCCAGTTTTGGTAGAAGAAAGATTTTAAAGGGTAGACTGTTGAAGGACCCGGTGGAACCAGGAATGATGAGACTGGTGGATGCTTTAGCTGCTCAGGGATGGAAGGACACGGTACTTCAAATGGATGGTAGGCTAGCCAGAAATGAGCTGATTGAATTTATGGCCAATGCTGCTGTTAAGGATGGAGTCGTTAGTAGCCTGGTAAAAGGAGTTCAACTGCAGTTTGATGCAGAGAAACTGGGAGAGATCCTGGACATACCCTCTGAAGGGTTTGATGACTATACAAGGCAAAGGTGGTCATACCTGGACTCCCTCCCTACTTCTCTTGAAATCACCAAAAGGTTTTGTGATTCAGAAGATGTGACTGAAGCCAGGGCTATGCAGAAAAGTGAAATAAGGCATGAGCACAAGGTTGTGTTTGAATTTGTCAACAAGTGCTTATTGCCCAGACAGGAGAGAAGGCACACTGCTAACTACATGGATCTGGTTCTTATGGAGTGCCTGGAGAGAGGAAAGCAAATCAACTCGCCTGCCTTCATTATCAAACTGCTAGACAGGGTCATAAATAGCTCCAAAGCTCATGCTACTCCATATGGCTTCATTCTAACCACAGTTCTGGACAAGCTAAATGTGCCTCTAAAGAAATGGGAAATGGCTTCGAGCAAGGAACACTTTGGCATCAAAACTCTTCTTGCCTGTGACTATTCAGTCAATGCCATCCCCATTGAACCTGGTTCATCCCAGAAGACACCCATCAACAGCAAAGTTAGGACTCTGGTTCAGGAATGTGCAGCCAAGGATGCTGAAATTGCTAGGCTCAAAGCTTGTGTGGTTGAAGTGGAAACTGAGAGGGATGGTCTTAGAACTGAGCTTGCCAAAGAAAAGGAGAAGAATGATGGAATTCTTCAGAACATGCTGAATCTTCTCCAAACTCAAACCCAACCCTCCAGTTCATCCAAGCCTTAGGATTCCTAGCTTCTGTCTCCTGAACTTGTTCAGTACCCCAGTGACCAAGATTAGGGATTTTTCTATTTTTTGCTCATGGTTTGAATGTTTTTCTTTCTTTTTGTGGATTGTCGGTGGCAACATATCTCTATCAATGATAACTGCTGTTTTCTCTTGTTCAATGATTAATCTGTCTTTGATAGTTTAAATATGTTTGTTTGATTACTGATGATTACACCATGATTGCACTTGCAGTTGCCCCAGTGGCCATGAGTACTTATTAAAATCTGGGTATCACATTTCGTATGCAACTTTTCGATGATGCCAAAAGGGGGAAGAGCTATTGTGCTTTACAATATTGTGTTTTACACATTCTGAAAATAAGTGATATTTATAACTTAATTAACCTGGTCCTTGATGATAAGTGAATTTTCTAAGTTTAGTATTGATGGTTAACCTGAGTTCTTACAGGATTCAAATAAGTAAAAAGCACAGAGTTTGTCATCATCAAAAAGGGGAATTTGTTGGCCCAAGAACAGGTGAAGTTTTGAAGAATGACAAATGAACTCAGTCATGGACCAGGTCCATCTTGTGAAGAACAGTCATGATCAATCTATGCATGTAAGATGCACGTGAAGGAGATAAGTCCTACTGATCAAGCAGCAATATCTCTTGATCTGATCGAAAATGTTGCATATTAGATAAGGGGAGAAAGTCTCCTTATATGAAGAGAACACGATCCAGGATAAATATGGTGTTAGAGTTTGAGATAATCATGAACTCTTCTACGATAGAAGTTCAACAATTGAGTCCCGATCAAACTCTGATTACTAACATATTAAATGACAGTGATTGTTCTCTTTTACAGGTATTGCACATACACAAAAGTGAAACTAAATTGAGAGCAAAAAGCAAGGCGATGTCTGATTTAAGTGTGCACTCCTGAAGATACTTGAACGAGATAGAAGAACCAGTTCCACTATGTCTATCTTTAACTCTAGTTCAATTGTAGTAGGTAGTTTAAAGTTATACCTTTCAGCTTTCATAGAAGCAATTGTATTAGGTACCTAGAGTGTTCAAGTTATAAATAACTTGAAGTTGTCGCAGCAGTTGAGGTTGTGTGCCACAACGGGATTAGAGTTAATCCTTAGGTTTATAAAGTGTTTTTGTAAATGTTGTTTTGGCTCAGTGATTTTAGTGAAAGTTTGGAAAAATCCTACTGAGTAGTAGGTCGTGGTTTTTTCACCTTTTGAGTCAGGTGTTTTTCACGTAACAATCTCTGTGTTCTTTATTTTCTGTATTTATTATTCCGTAAACAGTAGTAGTTGGAACATCTAGAAGAACCAGGTTCTTCTATAGAGTAGTTAAGCGAAAATTGGGCACCACACAAATCACCCCCCTCCCTCTTGTGTGGTATTGATGCTTAAAATATCAATTATGATATCTATATGGCATATATTATATACTGACAGGGTAATAGAGAACTAGTTCAATACTTTAACCAAAAAAAAACTCATCAGTCCTCATGATACCCATACGGTATATATCATATGCTAATACGGTATCATAGATCGTGTGGTTCATTCCTTATTGAAACACACTCAATCCTCAATGGTACTCACATGGTATAATATCATATACTTATAGGGTATCATAGAGGTTTGGTTTATTCCTTCCAGAAAAATACTCAATCCTCTATGATACCAACATCGTATATATCATATACTAACAGAGTATTATAGATGTCTGATTCACATATTAAATCAGCTATTAGGGTCTAACACTATTGTAAAATATGTTGGATAGTAGTATATAAATATACCAAGTAGGCATATTACTACTTTATGTCTATTTCTACATCTACGTACTTCTAATATAGTGAATAACATCTCCATGGATTTCCATCAAATACTGCTTTTAAGAAAAAAAATTATAAAAAGCATGAGAACTTTGTTAAAATATTTAAAAAGGATCTAGTTAAAAATTAAAAAATGACCCAATTATAACATTATATTGTAAACTATAATACTATATTATTGTAGTAAACTATATACTATTCAATTATATATTATAAACCAAAATAGTATACAATAAATCAAAACTATATCTTATGTTCTTCATTCAATAGTATACTATTACATTAAAATAGTATACTATTATAGTATATTGTATATATTACGGTATACTGTTGTAATATATTGCATATTATTATAATATATTGTTATAGTATATTATATACTATAACAGTATATTGTTGTAGCATAGCTATATACTTCTATAATATATTGTATACCATGAAGGTATACTGTTAGGTAATTGTATTATTCTTCGATTATTATAGTATATTGTTGCAGTATCTTATATACTATAGCAGTATATTGTTGCAGTATAGCTATATACTCCTACAATATATTCTATACCATAACGGTATATTGTTGGGTAACTGTGTTCTTCTTCAATTTTCAGCTGAAAAATTCGATCTCAGTCACTTCAAATCAATTCCAAATACGATCAAATTTCAGTATGAACATCTAGAAGGTAATGTAAGCAACATTTAATAATACCCACTTTGAATCAAACAAGAAATCTTCAAAATAAAAATTTTAAATTCAAGAGCTTCAAGCTCAACAATGGTGGATACTCAAATACACATAAAAATCCAGATCTAGAGAGCTTACTCGAAAGTACTATAAGTAATATTTTATTTCACCCACATCGAATCAAACAATAAATCTTTTAAATAAAATTTTAAATTCAGGAACTTCAAGCTCAAACAATGGTGGGTCTTCATACACACACAAAAATCATAAGGAAAGGAGGTAGAGCAATAGTTTGGGTTAACCCTCTTAAAGAAGATCGATCTGGCAGAGGAGATGTAGATCCATTCAAGTCCACTACTAAGTAACCTTGCAAACATGAAACTGGATGTTTTAACATTCCGTATTTCAAATGAGAAGGTAAATAGCTAATGGGTGGGCCGGGTAAATAGTTTAGACCGTATAGGTAGGAAAAATAAATAGTTTAAGTTTGAGCATTAAAGAATAAATAGTTTGAGTTTAATGGGTATAAAGTGAGATTTCCCTTTGTTTAGTACAAGTCCAGTAGTAGTTAGTGAGTAACTTCTATGTATTTCCTTAACTGCTATAGCTGAAATTGAGGACAGTGTCCAGTGCCAATACAATTAGTTGCAGAGGACAACTGTCCTATATAGCTCGTCCTAGTAGTATTTATCTATTATATTGGAAGGAAAATGTATGCAATGAAAATCTGAATTTGTAGTTCTTTCATTTTTCTTTCAATTTTCTTGTTCAGCCCCCTTTTCAATCCACAGACAACAGCTCCGAAGCTGCAAATTAGGAGGATGCCTCCTTTGTACAAGTATAATCAGTGAAGTAATGAAGCTTTCAATTATATTGGTTGGATACTCGTGGATTTAGCCAACTGGACTTAGGTTCGAACCGTCCGGATAGTTAATGGGCTTGAACTTAGACTTTTCAGTTCGGTTGGACTATCTGCATTAAGAGTGAAAATAGCACGGGCTAGCCAGTTTTCGGACTGGTAATTGACAAATAGCCAGTATTTGCAAAGTCATTGAAAATAGCTATTATTTTGCTGCAACGTAGAAAGTTCCAACATAATATATTGGAGATTGGTGCACCTGTGTATGAACTTCCAGCATATTATGCTGAAACTCCAGCGCACGAAAGTTCTAACATAATATACTGGAGATTGGAGCACTTGTGTATGAATTTCCAGCATATTATGCTGGACTAGTATATTATGTTGGAACTCCAGTATACTATACTGGGGAAGCTCACATGTAAAAAATTCGAATTCCAGTATATTACGCTGGAATATTTTCTGAATTTTGAACAGTGTTTTCGTTCAGATTTATCTTTACATGAAAAGTGACTAAATTTTGATTACTTTTGAAACTGTAGCTATTTTTGAATGACCACTTGAAAATTTGACTATTTTTGAATTTCTCCCGGTAATAATAACACGGGTTAACTACTTTTCCGCCGTATATTTAAAAAGTAGCTACTGTCTCCAATTTAATTACTTTTTAATTACATAGCTTGAAAAAGTGACTATTAATGAATTTATCCATGTTGGTGCCATGCCTACCTTGATGTCTCCTATGTGTTTAGATGTAAAAGTACTTGAAATTGTTTGCTTTTTCAGCCACTTAAAATATTACCTATCTTTGACTTTGTGTACTTATACTATTCATCTTCCCACTAGAGCCAAACAAAGCATTTATAAATCCCTGGCTACTTTCGTCTTTCTAGATATGTTTTTCCTTAACGTATCAACAACAACTATCTAATATAATCCCGCTAAATAAGATCGGAGGAGGGTAGGATGTACGCAGCTTTACTACTACCCTGGAAAGATGGACGTATCAACAACAACAACAACTACCCAGTAAAATCTCACATAGTGGGGTCTGGGGAAAGTAATGTGTACGCAGACCTTACCCCTGCCCCGATAGGGGCCGAGAGGCTGTTTTCGATAGACCCTCGGCTCAGAAAGACGAAAATAAAGTTTAAAAAAAATAAGAGCAGAGAATTCATTAATAACTCCAATAGAAACCGTAATAGTATCATACACATAAAAATCGAAAGATGGATGACATGCAATAACAGTAACCATAATCTAAGGCCCGGGGCTAAGACAAACAACAAGAATAGTATGGGTCCAACATAAACTGCAAGTCATCTAAGACCAACCCTAATCCAACCCCGCCTCACCCCCGGAATGAAGTAAGGAAAGCTTTACTACCCCTATCCTACAACCCTAATGTTTGACCTCCAGGCCTTCCTATCAAGGGTCATGTCCTCGGAAATGTGCAGTCGTGCCATGTACTGCCTGATCACCTCTCCCCAATACTTCTTAGGTCTCCCTCTACCTCTTCTCGTACCCACCACGACCAACCGCTCACACCTCCTCACCGGTGCATCGAGGTTTCTCCTCTGCACGTACCCGAACCATCTAAGCCTCGCTTCTTGTATCTTGTCATCCACAGGGGCGACGCCCACCTTCTTCCGAATATCTTTATTCCTAATCTTGTCTATCCTAGTGTGCCCACACATCCACCTCAGCATCCGCATATCTGCTACTTCTATCCTCTGGATATGGGAGTTCTTAACCGGTCAACACTCTGCCCCATATAACATGGCCGGTCTAACTACAGATCTATAATACTTACCTTTGAGTATCGGTGGTACTTTCTTGTCACACAAGACTCCAGATGCAAGCCTCCATTTCATCTAGCCCGCCCCTATGCGGTGAGTGACGTCCTCGTCAATCTCTCCGTCCCTCTGAATCATCGACCCAAGGTACTTGAAGTTATCTCCTTGGGGATGACCTGTGGCCCAAGCCTCACGTCCCAGCCTACATCCTTCGACTCAGCGCTAAACTTGCATTCCAGGTACTCTGTCTTAGATCTGCTCAATTTGAAACCCTTAAGCTCGAGGGTCTGTCTCCAAACCTCCAATCTCTCGTTAATACCGGCCTTCGCCTCGTCAATTAGAACTATGTCGTCAGCAAATAACATATACCATGGCACCTCCCCTTGAATATGGTGTGTCAAAGCATCCATCATCAAGGCAAATAAGAACGGGCTAAGCGCTGAGCCTTGGTGTAATCCCATAACAACCAGGAAATGCTCTGAGTCACCTCCCACCGTCCTAACCTTAGTCTTAGCTCCATTATACATGTCCTTAATCGCTCGTATGTAGGCTACCGGCATGCCCTTCGCCTCAAGACATCTCCAGAGCACCTCCCTAGGAACCTTATCATACGCTTTCTCCCAGTCAATAAACACCATGTGCATATCCTTCTTCTTATCCCTGTACTGTTCCACCAACCTCCTAATAAGGTGGATAGCTTCCGTAGTGGAGCGTCCCGGCATGAACCCAAACTGATTGTCGGATATAGACGTCGTTTTCCTCACCCTCACCTCCACCACCCTCTCCTAGACTTTCATGGTATGGCTAAGTAACTTGATACCCCTATAATTGTTACGACACTAAATATCACCTTTGTTCTTGTACAACGTGTAAGCACGTGATTTTTGCCCTATGAAAGAATTACTCCCAAAAAATTCAAAATAAAATGATTTTTCTTGGTGTGCAATTTTGAGAATTTTTGTGATATTTTTGGATAATTATTTGTA
Organism: Nicotiana sylvestris; assembly: GCF_000393655.2. Taxonomy (NCBI): domain Eukaryota; kingdom Viridiplantae; phylum Streptophyta; class Magnoliopsida; order Solanales; family Solanaceae; genus Nicotiana; species Nicotiana sylvestris. The sequence goes on along the minus strand of NC_091067.1, from coordinate 39,375,615 downwards.
TTTGTCTGTACATGTTTATTTGTTAAATTAATAAAAAAATACAAAAATATGTCGCATTTTTTCATGTAGGATTTAATTCTACAATTGTTAGTAATTAAGTTTGTTTTACAAAAATTGAAAACTACAAAAATAGGCATCTTTTGCATTTTTAGCATTTAATGTCCAAATGTATAATTTTATGCTTAATTGTGCGTTAATTGTTATTGGGAGTTAATTTGCGCTTTTATAACTTAATAATTATTTAAGGATTTTAGAATTTAGTTTTAGAAAAATAAAAGAAGAAAAGAGAGCAAAAATATAAAGAAAATCGGAATTGGGCTATTCTTCAAATTCAAGCCACAGGCCCAAAAAATTGCCCAACCTTCCCCATGACCCGGTCCATCTCCATACGGGTCGACCCGGTCCGCCCCATAACCCCAATACCTAACCCCTCTTCATTTTTTCATTTTTTCCCCAAAAACAAAACAAAACAAAACAAAAAAACAAACCCTAAAACTAAACTATCCGCCCCCACCCTCTATTTCTCTCCATTTTTTTCTCCAAGCTTCCCCAAGCCCCCTCCAATGGCTGCCCAGCCCCATCGTCTCCTCAACCCCGCGACTGCTTCTGCTTCGTCGCCTTCCTCCATTGAGCTCGTTTCTTTTGACGTTACTGCATCTTCGTCGTCAACCCGTCGCCATGGCTGCCATGGCTAAGCTCCATGCTGCTTCATCTCCTGCTTCATCATCACCATGGTCGCCACTGCTTCGTCTTCGACCGCGAACAGCCCAAACAACCATTGCTTCATTTCCTTCAAAAATAGGAGAACACCCTTGAGCTTCAAAAATAGCCATATCACTGTCCGCCATGGCTGTTGTCGCTGTTGTTTCTTCCAGCTTCATCGATGATGCTCGTCGCTGCTGCTTCTCTTCCTTCTACCATGGTTGCGTCAAGCTCGTCGAGCAGTTGCTCCGCGTCCAGCTCCCTCGTCGCCTGCTGCTACTGCGTCATCGCTGCCATGGCTATGTCTTCTGCTTCACCTCCTTCAGTTGCTTCTTAGGATCGTCTTCGTCGTCGTTTGTTCGAGCTTTGGTTGGGGTCGTCAAAACAGTCCATACATAGTTCGAGTTCGTCGTTGGTCAGTCGTTGTTCGTCGTTTCGATCCGGTTAGTGGATTTTGATTTTCACTTTTGTCCGTATTTTGTTTTTGATATTCTCAAATCTAAAATCGGTAAATATTTGTTTTGTTCGTGTTCTTTGTTTTGTTAATTTTTCAGTTTGTTCATGTGAAATTGTTAGTTTAATGTTGTTAGATTCAAATTGAAGTTTAATTAATTATTTCTTCAGTTTGTTTCATGTGTTGTTATGTATTTTTTCAGAAATTGTTAATGTTGGTTAAATCATTTGAATCCGTCATGTTTGTTGTTTAAAATAGATTTAATTCATGTTCATCTTTGTTTGAAGTTAGTTTGTAACCCCAGTGATTTAATGTGAGTTTTGGTTTTGGTTTTTGATTCGTTGATTTAGTTTGAATCATGTATTTTGTTGTTGATATTGTTGTCTCTTTGCTCATTCATTTTTGGTCTAAGTTAAGCAGGATTGGTTCCCAATATGGTTAATTTGTTCACATTAATTTGATGTTGTTCAATTTGTGTTCATGTGATTTGTTGTTGAATTTGTTTAGAAATTGGTCATATTTGCTATATTTTGGTTGAGATCGATTAGGTGAATTGGTTATAGCTGATGGGGTAGTTTGGTAAATTGCAGTACGTTCAGGGGTAAAATGGTAATTGCAATAAGGTCGGATGGGTAGTTTTGGAATTGAACATTTTGAATAATTCTTTATGTTAAGAATGGGGGACAAGATGTAATGGAGTGAGGTTGATATAATTGTTTAATATAGTGGGGGACAAGACATAATGTAATGGGGGGGAATATTGTAATTGTTTATGTTAGGCATGGAGGACAAGATGTAATGGGTTGTGTTTGACATATTTATTTAATGTAGTGGGGGACAAAGCATGTAGGCATGGGGGACAAGATTTAAAATAAAGAAAACATTAATTAGTGGGGGCAAGGCATGCAATTAAAAGAATATTTTGGGTTGGGGATTCAAGACAAGAGTCTTGTTATAAATAAGAGTCATTTGACACATTCTAAAAAAAGGTCTTTTACACTTGAGGGCTTTAAGACTTGAGAGGAGAGAAAAGACTTGAACTAGAAAGTCTTACTTAGAAAGAGAGGAAGACATTCTGAAAATCCGAAGAGAGTGTTGGAGAGTTTAAAAAGAGAAAACGAAAAAAAACAACGTGAGAAACGTGTTTTAGTTTTCAAGTTTAATACACGCGTGGGTTGTTGCTGTTTAGTTTGTTTACAAACTTTTGGGTTTGTTCTATTGAGTTGTTCGGTTTTTCTTCAAAGTTTTCTGGGTCTTGAATCTGGTTCGAATTTGTTGTTGTTGGGTTGTTGCTGTTGCTGTGTATTTGCACTACTACTGCTTCTACTGATCTTCATCTTCTTTCCTTGCTTTCCAAATACCAGGTACACAAACTGATACACTGGTTCATCTTGTAAGCCACTCGAAACATGAATGCAAAAAATGAGAAAGATTTGAAGTTGTAATTTAATGTAGTCTTTTCTTTGTTTTACTGTCTGTATGTATAATGTTCCATGCGTTACCATGTAAACTCTTGAAACAACTCACTTTCGAAACTTAACTATAATAACTCGAAAGTATGTAAATAAAGTAGGACCTTATCTTCATTTATTTTAGAAAACAAAAAATAGAAAATATAGTCATGCTAAGATTATCCTTTTAAAAAATAATGAGACGAGCCTCGCCAAATAAAAATGCAAATTGTGGGGCCCTCAATAATTGGTCATAATAAATTCTTAGAATTTGGGATGGACTGTTTAGTGATTTTCACTGCCTTCCCCAAAGACAATAACGCGTTAGACTCTTTAGGCGCGATTTAATTAATCTTACCTTCTTAAACTCGGGTGCGCATTTCATGCGACCCAAATCCAAATCCCAAAATATTGAATAAAACTGTGTTCCGGATTGCGGGTGCATTTCATGTGACGCAATCCAAAGACATGTTTTTAAACGATGTTCACATTCTTTTAAAAATATAATAATAAAAGCGGTAAAGAGTTAAAACTTGCATAAGAGCGCACAATTGTATAAAATCAGATAAACAAGCCAAATATGACAGTTGAGCGACCGTGCTAGAACCACGGAACTCGGGAATACCTAACACCTTCTCCCGGGTTAACAGAATTCCTTATCCGGATTTCTGGTTCGCAGACTGTAATATGGAGTCATTCTTTTCCTCGATTCGGGATTAAATTGGTGACTTGGGACACCCTAAAATCTCCCAAGTGGCAACTCTGAAATAAACAAACAAATCCCGTTTCGATTGTCCTTTAATTGGAAAAAACTCCTTCACCCCTCGCGGGGGCGGAAAAAGGAGGTGTGACAGCTCTGGCGACTCCGCTGGGGACTTGACCCAGAACCACTGGTTTAGGGTTAGAAATTCGAGCTTATATAAATTGTTATATTTGGTTTTATCTAATTTTGTTACATGTTTTGGCTCAATGTGCTAATTGGTTGCCTTTTACCGCTTTGATATTACGTGAACTGTATATAAACTGTGCCGAAACCCATCTCCTCTCTGAGTCTTCTGAATCATGAAGAAGGGTGTACTTCGTATGACTTCTTTTCTGTATAGTGTCAAATCCCAATTTAGAACGAGGTTCGGACAAGTAGCTAAGCCGGTGAAGCTTCTGTATTCCCGGTACGCTGCCCCCCCCCGGCTCGAGCTGTCCGCTCGGGTAAGCCAGGTCTAGAACAAACACCCAGGTTCTGAACCTAGTATAACAAAGCCACATGCCGGATCCCTAGTAGGAACGCTTATCTGCATCATGTGCATTTTTGACTTAGGGGACTCAACACAGGGGTTGGGTCCGTCTAGGACTAGCAACCTGAAATGAAAAGACCATCCTGCTGCATCCTATGTGCTTTATGCATTTACTTATTTCAGACTTGCATGCTGACCGGCTTCAAAAATCGGGAATATTGGAAAATTGCGAAAAAGAAGGAAGTAACTGTGTAGAGAGTTAATTGCCTATTTTAGAAAAGAAAAAAAAACCAATGCCCCAAATACTGGCGAAATTCTGCCGAAATTTTGGAAAAAAAAGAAAAAAAAAGAAAAATATTTTTTTATATAGTTTGTTTCACTCAAAAAAAAAAAGCAAAAAGAAAAAAAATAGAAAAGAGTCTCTTATTTTTAGGTTGAAGAATAGGTTAGTCATTTTGTTGAAATGAAAAAAAAATCTTCACTTTGTTTTGTTTTCAAAATGAAAAAAAAAATAGAAAAGGAAAATAGTTTGTCTTGCCATGGAAAATGAAAATGAAAAAAAAAGGTCTTATTTTTAAAATAGTTTTTTTTTATGAAAACGCCCAAAATCGAAAAGGAAAAGAGTCGTGCTTTGAAAGTGGGTTTGATATTTGCTGCCAAAAATGAATGAAAAAAAATTTTAGTTAATGCCCCGAACTACGCGGGTTTGATTCTCACCGGATGTGAGATACGTAGGCAACCCTCATCGGGTCCAACCCCCCCTTTTTTGCTAAAATAGCCAAAAACAAATAAATAAATAAAAAAAACATGTCAAAATTTTTCATGAATAAGTCGGGTGATGCTGTTTTTGTCAAGACATAGCCGAATGTTCCCGAAAGGGACGCTGGAAGGCTGACTTTGCATAAACAGCCACCTTTTGGGTCATGTTTAAGATTTGGTCCAGTTGACCCACACAGCCTTAAAAATCTTCGTCCCCGAAGCGTTGAAAGGCCGTGTTTGCAATATTGAGTTTTCTATTTTGAAAAACGATAAAAAGAGTCATAAGTAAGTCGGGTGATGCTGTTTTTCTCAAAAATAGCCAAATGTTCCCGAAAGGGACGCCGGAGGGCTGACTTTGCATAAACATCCACCTTTGGGTCATTGTTTTAGATTTGGTCCAGTTGACCCACACAACCTTAAAAATCTTCGTCCCCGAGGCGCTGAAGGGTCGTGTTTGCAACACCAGGTTTTTATTGTAATTTGAAAAAAAAAAACAAAGAGTCAGCGGTCAGGTGAATACCGTTTGGATTTTTAGTCAAAAATAAGTCGAGCCAGCTTCGGCCGCGTCTCAAACCGTTCTTGCCGAAATAGCCTTAGAGTATCTTTCAGTTGTCGAAAGGCTATTTTCGTAAAAGAACGGAAAAGTTTGTAAAGTGTCATAAAATAATCCTCCCCGACCTCAAAATTCATGTGAAATTTGGAAGGGGCCACATTTGCAAATAATAACCGTTTGGTTGCATTTGTCAAACGGAGAAAGGGAGCTGGCCTTTTGTTTGGAGTTTGTAAATCTTTTGATTAGAATATGTGGGCTGTTTGATTTTCCAGTTTGTAGGTCATCTTCAAACCTTTGAAACCCAGTTTGTTTTAATATGAAAATTGTGAAAAAAAATGTTTATTATTGTTTATCTTTTATTGGGCCGAACTACGCAAGGTTTGATTCATGCGGGGTCATGATACGTAGGCAATCTCCATAAGATTCTACCACAACAAAAAAAAAGAGAAAAAAAAATGAAAAAAAATCGAAAAAAAATCGAAAAAAAAGAAAGAAAAATGAAAAAAAAGGAAAAAAGGATGTTGTTAATAATGAGGACCGACTGAGTCCATTCTAACCTGTTTTGTTTTGAATCACAATGAAAGAAGGTGGTTAGTTTGTGGTAAGCCGGACAATGACACCTAGAATATCACGCAGAATCCTTTACCTGCACATCATGATACACACTTTGCGGGGATCAGGCCTGATAACAGCAGCACTCGAATCCTATTGGGGATTTGTTTACTAAGGTTGATAATATTGAAGTTGGCAATGGTCTGGGCAATACTGATGCGAGGCTCAGTGGCTAAGATGCCAGGACGCTCCGTTCTTTGGTTAGCAAGAGAGAAGCTTGTGGTGGCTTATTTTGTTGCCATTTCTGTTGACCGGATTATTCTTAGGGTTGTAGTCCGGATATTGTCTTGTGTCAAACTTCCTTATCTTTCCATTTGTCATAGCGATTTGTTTAAGTTTTGTCCAGTTTGTTTTAGGATTTTATTCTGGTTTGTTTTGTTTGTCTTGTTATTCAAACCATTCCACCGGTAGTCTAAAGCAAATCCGGTCTTTTATTATTTCCAGTCATCTTTTTGTTTAGTCCTTTTATCATTTTTATTCAACGCCGATTCTAGTGACATGACATGCGCACACAGTTTGGGCCGAATCTTATAAGTTAATCATAAAACCCCGGAAAGGTGATCAGAACATTTAAAAGAAATAAGGACGGTTTGGGATTATTCGGAGCTCGAGTCATACGGAACTAGGGCAAGTAAAACACAAAGAAAACCGCTAAAATAAAGATCCACCAAATTGGCATGAGGGTCGAGAGTGAGAGTGTCGCCCAACGGTGCTTTAGAAATGACAAAGGAAAAAGCAAATGTGTGAATATAATTGTCAAGTCTAGCACCATCGGAAGAGGCTACAAATCTTTGTTTAAATGTGTTGTTTGCACTGGGCATGTTTTGAAGACTGGAATGACGAAGGTATTTTGTTCTGCTACCTAAACACTTTATCCTTCGTTAACCCCTTTTGAGCCTTATTGTTTTTCTTTCGTACCCCTCGTTCGGAATCAGTAGAAATGACTAGAAAACGCAAGCATGGTATGTAAACAAAAGAAGAAAAAAGAAGAAAGAAAAGAAAACAACAAAACGAAAAAAAAAAAGAAAAAAAAAGAAAAGAAAAGAAAAGAAAATAATAGGTAAATGAAAAAAGAGGAATTGGGAACTACGTTCGACCTGATTCCTCAAAGAGGATACGTAGGCGCCTCACGGCTCGGTCATGGTGTAATAAAAAATAAAAATAAATAAATAATCCCCAAGCAAGAAATTGGGGCAAGGGTTGCGCTTGTCGTAAACAAATATGGTTCCGAAGGTTGTAATTTTGAATCTCAAATTTATTTGTTTTTGAGCCTTTAATACCCTTTCTTTCTAGCATATCCAAAAAACCCACATTACGGTCCAAAGAAAGACCTTCTGATCAGTCTTCGAAAGATGTCAAGTCAGACAAATGAGAGTCTTACCGATGAACATAACACTCTGATCCACAGAAGAAAGGACTCTATTCCCCAGCAGAGAGAGTCATATCGGCAACACTCCAAATCCCCAGCGGGAAAGTGATACAAATGAGAGAGTCTTATCGGTGAAAATCTTCACGGACACCATAAGGCGATGAAAGTTGAGAAAAAAAAAATGAGAGAGGCTTGATAGTGAAAACCCTTCGGGTACTACAAGTCGAATAAGATTGAGAATCAGATGGGGAATCGCCAAGCAAAGATCTTGAAAGACGATTGATGGCAGAGGATAGGCCACATGCGCATGTCATGACCATTAGAGTCGGTATCTGCGTTTGATAATTTTTTTTTTCCATAGCTTCTCTTGTTAAAGAGTCATTTTTTTCCTTTGTCTTTTATTCAGTTCCCCTTTTGTTTATCTTTCTCCTTTCATAGAAGCATTCCCCAGTAGAGTTTGTTTGGTCAGAACCAGTGGGAAATGACTTCAAAATCTGCCATCAGCTTTCCAATTATGCAAGACCAGATCTGACTAGTACATCCAAGTGGTATAGTCAGCAAGGAACAAGCGCGAGGCCAGTGTCAAGAAAGATATCCCCAGCAAAAGGAGATTGACAAAAGGATTGACGAGTGTCAAGAGGGATATCATTGCCGAAATCAAAGGTTATTAAACCTCAAGGCCAAGGCCCATGGACAAATCAAGAAGAGCAATGAGCATGATTTGGGAAATTCATGCGAGACTAAAAGGTCGGGGAAATGTCAATTTCCGAGCTATGCCACAAAAAAAGAAGGATATCCCCAGCAGAAAGGGATCATCCCCAGCAAATAATATCATCCCCAGCAAGTTGTTTGGAACGCAGAGTAGGGAATGAGAAAGGGAAAAGCCATCCCCAGTAGGAGTATCACAACCAAACACCACAGTGAATCTTAAAAGGAAATGGCATTGATGGCGGAAAGGCATGCCATAAGGGAGGTTGTCAAACTGGGGCAGAAAATTTTCCTTTCATTTAGAAAATTTTCTGGAAGTCAGGTACCCATTTGGGGAAGAATAAAGATAGTACCAGTCTCAAGGGAACTGGTTTTTGAACCAGTGTTACCCCCAGCATAATAAGTTTTAAATGAAGGAAGTTGTTCCCCAGCGGACGGAACAAAAGGATGAAACTTGTGCTCGGAAAAAGCAAAAGGCCAGTGTCATTCCCAGCAGCCTTCCGAAGAGTGAAGTACTAGTTTTGAAGGAATCAAAATCCCCCAGCAGTGTTATCCTCGACCGAGTTATCCCCAGCTGATAACATTTTATCCCCAACAGGTAAGTAAATAATTCTCCAGCAGTGTTATCCCCAGCAGTTTCGAGGGAAGACAACACAGGTAAGTAAATAATTCAGGAATAAGGAAATGGTTCACGCATAGGAGACGCACTTCCTAAATTATTTTCATTCACAGGAGACGCACTTCCTAGTTCAAAATCATCAAAGTTTCACCCATAGGAGACGCACTTCCTAATTTTATTTTACTCATAGGAGACGCACTTCCTAAGTTATTTTTACCCATAGGAGACGCACTTCCTAAGTTTAGTTTTACCAATAGGAGACGCACTTCCTAAGTTTAGTTTTACCAATAGGAGACGCACTTCCTAAGTTTAGTTTTACCAATAGGAGACGCACTTCCTAAGTTTAGTTTTACCAATAGGAGACGCACTTCCTAAGTTTAGTTTTACCAATAGGAGACGCACTTCCTAAGTTTAGTTTTACCAATAGGAGACGCACTTCCTAAGTTTAGTTTTACCAATAGGAGACGCACTTCCTAAGTTTAGTTTTACCAATAGGAGACGCACTTCCTAAGTTTAGTTTTACCAATAGGAGACGCACTTCCTAAGTTTAGTTTTACCAATAGGAGACGCACTTCCTAAGTTTAGTTTTACCAATAGGAGACGCACTTCCTAAGTTTAGTTTTACCCATAGGAGACACACTTCCTAAGTTAAAGTTTTACCCATTTGAGACGCACTTCCTAAGTTTATTTTACCCATAGGAGACGCACTTCCTAAGTTTTATTTCATGCATAGGAGACGCACTTCCTAAATTAAGTTTTCATTAATAGGAGACGCACTTCCTAGTTTAAAATCATCAAAGTTTTACCCATAGGAGACGCACTTCCTAAGTTTATTTTACCCCTAGGAGACACACTTCCTAGTCTGGTTCATTTAAGATCATGCATAGGAGACGCACTTCCTAGTCTGGTTCTTTTAAGTTCATGCATAAGAGACACACTTCCTAGTTTGAATCATTTAAGTTTCACCCCTAGGAGACGCACTTCCTAGTCTGGTTCATTTAAGTTCATTTGTAGGAGACGCACTTCCTAGTCTGGTTCATTTAAGTTCATTTGTAGGAGACGCACTTCTTAGTTTGAATCATTGAAGTTTCATCCCTAGAAAGCGCATTTCGTATTCTGGGTCGTTCAGGTTATATTTTTGCTTTAGGAGACGCACTTCCTAAAAATGAGAGTTTACCACTAGAAGACACACTTCCTGATTTTAGTTCACACAAGTTTTACTCGTAGGAGACGCATTTCCTAGTTGGGTTCATCCGCCCTCAAAATAGGATATTTTGGGTTCATCCGCCCTCAAAATAGGATATTTTATGTTCATCCGCCCTCGAATAGGATATTTTGGGTTCATCCGCCCTCGAATAGGATAATTTGGGTTCATCCGCCCTCGAATAGGATATTTTGGGTTTATCCGCCCTTAAAATAGGATATTTTGGGTTCATCCGCCCTTAAATAGGATTTTATTTTCAAAGTTGTTGAAGTCAGGAGCCCGCCTGAAGAGAGGAAAGGCGTTTTATTTTTAAAGTTGTTTAAATCTCGCCAACCTAAAGGAAGGAATGACACTTTATTTTCAAAAGTTGTTTGTTTGAAGTCAGGAGCCCGCCTGAAGAGAGGAAAGGCGTTTTATTTTTTAAAAAAAGTTGTTTAAATCTCGCCAATCTAAAGGAAGGAATGACACTTTATTTTCAAAAGTTGTTGTTGAAATCAGGAGCCCGCCTGAAAAGAGGAAAGGCGTTTATTTTTCAAAGTTGTTATTGAGGTCAGGAGCCCGCCTGAAGAGAGGAATGACATTTTATTTTCAAAGTTGTGGTTGAAGTCAGGAGCCCGCCTGAAGAGAGGAATGGTGTTTTATTTTTCAAAGTTGTTTGTTGAAGTCAGGCGCCCACCTGTATAAGGAGAGGAATACTTTTCAGTCTTATACTGCATATTTTAAAATCAGTAACCCCACCGGAAGATAGAAGGTTACAACAGGAATCCCCAGCATGAAACAATAAAAATCCTAGCACCGGAAAGCAGAAGGTGGCAACAAGAGGTCCCAACACAAATTCAAGCGCATGAGTCAAAAGGAAGAAAAGACGCATCTTGAAAGAAATGGCATGTGAACATTAAATCATGCCCAACATAACAAATCTGATGAAGAAAGTCGTATCCCCAGAGGAACCGCCGAAAAGCTTAATGAAGAAAGCCATATCCCCAGCGGACCGAACAAAATGATGAAAACTGGTATTCATAAAAGCAAAAGGCCAGTGTCATCCCCAAGTTCTCGGAAGAAAAGCACCGGAAGAAACACAAGCCGACAAGAAAGCAAGGCAACAAGAACAAGTTGAAGATAGATGAGATCTTATGATCCGTAGTCTAGCCTAGCTTCTTGTTTTCTTTTAAGCACGGTGTAACAAGGAGATCGGTAAGCAGTGGTAATAGCATGCAACAGTAGTAACATTGCAGTCCCACGGTAGTCCCAGCTACCAAAACTTCCCGAACTATATTGACCTGATTCCTGTTCAGCCCATGATATGTAGGAAACCTTTGAAGCAAAGGTTCGGTTAAATCTTTTTCAAAAAAATGTTTCACACGAAGTACTCGGATGGGCAAAAATCGCTCACTTTATCTTTGCACGAAAACTCTTCGTGTCTTCGGGCAAAGAGGGACAGCTGTAAGCACGTGATTTTTGCCCTATGAAAGAATTACTCCCAAAAAATTCAAAATAAAATGATTTTTCTTGATGTGCAATTTTGAGAATTTTTGTGATATTTTTGGATAATTATTTGTATTTGTCTGTGCATGTTTATTTGTTAAATTAATAAAAAAATACAAAAATATGTCGCATTTTTGCATGTAGGATTTAATTCTACAATTGTTAGTAATTAAGTTTGTTTTACAAAAATTAAAAACTACAAAGATAGACATCTTTTGCATTTTTAGCATTTAATGTCCAAATGTACAATTTTATGCTTAATTGTGCGTTAATTGTTATTGGGAGTTAATTTGCGCTTTTATAACTTAATAATTATTTAAGGATTTTAGAATTTAGTTTTAGAAAAATAAAAGAAGAAAAGAGAGCAAAAATATAAAGAAAATCGGAATTGGGCTCTTCTTCAAATTCAAGCCACAGGCCCAAAAAATTGCCCAACCTTCCCCATGACCCGTTCCATCTCCACACGGGTCGACCCGGTCTGCCCCATAACCCCAATACCTAACCCCTCTTCATTTTTTCATTTTTTCCCCAAAAACAAAACAAAAAAAAACCCTAAAACTAAACTATCCGCCCCCCACCCTCTCTTTCTCTCCATTTTTTTCTCCAAGCTTCCCCAAGCCCCCTCCAATGGCTGCCCAGCCCCATCGTCTCCTCAACCCCGCGACTGCTTCTGCTTCGTCGCCTTCCTCCATTGAGCTCGTTTCTTTTGACGTTACTGCGTCTTCGTCGTCAACCCGTCGCCATGGCTAAGCTCCATGCTGCTTCATCTCCTGCTTCGTCATCACCATGGTCGCCACTGCTTCGTCTTCGACCGCGAACAACCCAAACAACCATTGCTTCATTTCCTTCAAAAATAGGAGAACACCCTTGAGCTTCAAAAACAGCCATATCACTGTCCGCCATGGCTGTTGTCGCTGCTGTTTCTTCCAGCTTCATCGATGATGCTCGTCGCCGCTGCTTCTCTTCCTTCTACCATGGATGCGTCAAGCTCGTCGAGCAGTTGCTTCGCGTCCAGCTCCCTCGTCGCCTGCTGCTACTGCGTCATCACTGCCATGGCCATGTCTTCTGCTTCACCTCCTTCAGTTGCTTCTTAGGATCATCTCCGTCGTCGTTTGTTCGAGCTTTGGTTGGGGTCGTCAAAATAGTCCATACATAGTTCGAGTTCGTCGTTGGTCAGTCTTTGTTCGTCGTTTCGATCCGGTTAGAGGATTTTGAGTTCCACTTTTGTCCGTATTTTATTTTTGATATTCTCAAATCTAAAATCGGTAAATATTTGTTTTGTTCGTGTTCATTGTTTTGTTAATTTTTCAGTTTGTTCATGTGAAATTGTTAGTTTAATGTTGTTAGATTCAAATTGAAGTTTAATTAATTATTTCTTCAGTTTGTTTCATGTGTTGTTATGTATTTTTTCAGAAATTGTTAATGTTGGTTAAATCATTTGAATCCGTCATGTTTGTTGTTTAAAATAGATTTAATTCATGTTCATCTTTGTTTGAAGTTAGTTTGTAACCCTAGTGATTTAATGTGAGTTTTGGTTTTGATTTTTGATTCGTTGATTTAATTTGAATCATGTATTTTGTTGTTGATATTGTTGTCTCTTTGCTCATTCATTTTTGGTCTAAGTTAAGCAGGATTGGTTCCCAATATGGTTAATTTGTTCACATTAATTTGATGTTGTTCAATTTGTGTTCATGTGATTTGTTGTTGAATTTGTTTAGAAATTGGTCATATTTGCTATATTTTGGTTGAGATCGATTAGGTGAATTGGTTATAGCTGATGGGGTAGTTTGGTAAATTGCAGAACGTTCAGGGGTAAAATGGTAATTGCAATAAGGTCGGAGGGGTAGTTTTGGAATTGAACATTTTGAATAATTCTTTATGTTAAGCATGGAGGATAAGATGTAATGGGGTGGGGTTGATATTGTCACACCTCCTTTTTTCGCACCCGCGAGGGCGCAAGGGAGTTTTTTCCAATTAAAGGACAATCGAAACGGGATTGGTTTATTTATTTCAGAGTCGCCACTTGGGAGATTTAGGGTGTCCCAAGTCACCAATTTTAATCCCGAATCGAGGAAAAGAATGACTCCATATTACAGTCTGCGCACCAGAAATCCGGATAAGGAATTCTGTTAACCCGGGAGAAGGTGTTAGGCATTCCCGAGTTCCGTGGTTCTAGCACGGTCGCTCAACTGTCATATTCGGCTTATTTATCTGATTTTAAATACAATTATGAACCAATGTGCCAATTTTAACTTTTTACCGCTTTATTGTTATTATTTCAAAAGAATGTGAACATCGCTTAAAACATGTCTTTGGACTGCGTCACATGAAATGCACCCATAATCCGGAACACATTTTATTTGATGTTTTGGGATTGGGATTTGGGTCGCATGAAATGCACACCCATGTTTAAGAAAGTAAATTATTAAACACGCGCCTAAAGAGACTATCGCGCTATTATTTTGGGAAGGCCACGAAATTCGCTAAGCGGCCCTCCTGAATTCTAAGTAATTTAAAACAAGTATTTACTGAGGGCCCCGCAATTTGTATTTTTATTCGGCGAGGCTCATCTCATTCTTATTTTTTTAAGGAATTTGCAACGTCATGGAAATGCATCTCGGGCCACGCCACAATCAATGTGCCCGTGATTAGAGGCGTATTTCGATCCCGTTGAGATTTGGATTTGGGTCACATAAATGTGCACCCGAGTTTAGGGAGATAACATTATTAAAGGCGCGCCTAAAGCAACTAGCGCATTATTATTTTGGGTAGGGCCGTGAAATTTGCTAAACGGCCCGTCCCGGAATCTAAGTATTTAATGCATATATTTTTGTGAGAGTTCCGCAATCTGTACATTTTTTATTTTTGGCGAAGCTTGTCCCGTTTTTTTATTATTATTTATTTTTATTTTTATTTTTATATTTTAAAAGGATGCCATTTTTACGCCTTTAACAATACTAAACCTTACGGCTTCTTTACAACTACAATCTCATAACTTGTCAAGATTTAATAAAAGAAGTTAAGCGAATGAGTGTTTCGGGCGTAGTAACAACAGGTACTAATACTAATTTTGTCCAAATAAACTGAGACAATGACCACGAACAAATTAACGTCAAACTTGTGTCATAGAACAACTAGCCCAACTTGATTAAATGACATCAAAGAAACAAGAATAACACAACGCAAAAATGAACAAAATGCATACGGCGAAACATGGGCAGAAAATTACCATACCAATTTCTATATTGCATTTTTTGAACATTCCGTAACATTTCCTCGTCTAATGCTTGAAGTTTACTAACCTGGACAGACAGAGACGGATAGAGCCATGGACCAACCCTCAACACTGACCTCGACGGATAACCTCGAACGGGAAACCGTAGAGAAGGTCGTCAAAGCTCGGACTGAATAACTCGCGCCGGAAACTCGAACACAAACGGACCAAAAATGAGTCACGGCTGGGACTGGTTTTTCCAGGTGGTCATTTGGACATGAGGGGGCTGAACGGAAAGCAGCGATGGTCGGATTTACTGGAGGGTCGCCGGACTGTTTTTCTTTGTTACGACGAAGGAGAAGAAGTCGTCGTGGGCTAGTAGTTCGGATGGTCACTGGACGTGAGGTCGAGGAGCTGGGGTCCGACGTGAGGGAGGGTGGTGTTTAGACTGTGTCGAGGGTGGTTTTGTTAGTGGTTTTGGGATAGTGATTGACATTAGGGTCGACGGAGGGAGCCGGTTGTGGTGACGATGGTTATGGCGTTGGTTTTGGACAGTCGATGGTCGTGAGGCAGCTGGTTGTTTGACGACAAGAGGGGGGCTGTTGGTCGTGGTGCTGGTTTTAGGCAGTGGTTTTGGGCAGTTTCGGACGTGAGGTAGTTGACGGAGTGAGTAGGGTTTGTTTATGGTGGTTTCACGGTGGGAACGAGGGTGATGGTGGTGATGGGAGCTGAAGGTTTGTTGATGGATGTGGTATTTGGACAGTGATGACGTTGCTGCTACTCGTCGGGCTGGGTTATGGATGGAGGTTTGATGGACTGGTTTTCGAGACGACGAGGGAGATGGTGTCGTCGGAGCCGGTGGTCGTTTGGACGTGGTGTTCGGGTGACGACGGTTATGGCGTTGGAGTTTTGGAGGGGACGGGGTTTTGGGTGAGTTTGACGAGGGTTTAGGGTGGTCGGAGGTTTTGGTGGACTGGTTTTGTCGACTGCTCTTTTGGACGTGGGGTTTGGGTAGGGTTTTTGTTTGGTTCTTTCAAAGGAGGAAGACGAGGCTACAGTGCCCGTCCAAAATTTTTCCAAAAAAATCCCCCTTTTGACAGTGTTTGTCCGTGTATTTAGTATCCCTTGCCCAGGGAAATGAGCCCACGCGTGGTGGGGTTCGAGATTTGTGTCCCCCACGCGTGGTGGGGTTCCCCATGTGTCCTGGACTCGGTTTATTATGGGCTAGGTCCGAAATTAGGCCTAAAACCGGGTAGTTTGAACCCGAATATTATTCTTTTGCCCGGACCCGAGAAATAGGAAACGTTGCTTAACTAGCCCTATGTAAGCAAAACAACTACCAAAAATAAGACTAATATTTAAACAACACTATATCTTTTTTTTAAAATATTTTTTAAAGATTTAAAATAGCTACAAAATATTAATAAAACTATTTTTGTAATTTTTGTTTTTTTATCTATAAAGATAAAATATAAAGTAATATATTTTTTTTGTATTTTTCCAAATTAAATTGACTACAAAACATTAATAGAACTATATTTTTTGGTTATTTTCGAAATTATATAAAGTACAAAACAAAGTGCAATTTTTGTATTTTTCAAGTTTATGAGAAATACATAAACTAAAATTTATATATGTATTTTGTGATTTTTTTTCTTTTTGCAACGAAATAGTTAAAATGGCTATATTAGACCCAATTACATATTTATGCTAAAAAAATGTGAAAATCCTCGGGGAGGGTCAAAAATCACGTGCTTACAGCTGCCCCTCTTTGACTGGAAACACGAAGAGTTTTCCGACAAAGAACGACTAGACATGTTTTTGACCCGACCATTATTTGGAGGGACCACACTAGGAAAAAAGGGAATGTGACCGAGCCCTGGTATCTGAGCTGCCTACATATCCTTGGTTATACAGGAATCAGGCCACGTGTAGTTCGGGAATGAGAGAGATGGTGAAGTGTACCGAAGGTGAAGAGCCGATCGAGGTGCCGTTCCGTTGAGGTTCCGGTCCGCGGTCCTGTCATTACAACAAAAAATGAAAACTGAAAAAGACTAACTAAGCCTATCAGCTACTAGTTACAAGGATTCCTATCTTCAAGTCTTCTGAAACTTGGTCTTGAGTCTTGAATGGTGCTTCATACAGACTTTGGATTTGAACCTTGATACTTGCTAGTTGTAGGCGCTAGTTCTTGAGCAGATCACATCCGTTCTCCACTTCCGTGCTTCGGATTCATTCATTTTTCTCTTTTTCTTCTTCTTTTTTTTTTCTTTTTGTTTTTGTGACTAGCTTTTGTTGACCCTCTCAGACTGTTGACTCGCATTTTTGAGGCGAGCTTCTTGTTGTTTCTAACTTGGATTGAATGCTGGGGATTTTGTTGTAGCCTTCTGCCTCCAATGGGTTACGGCTTGACCTTGAACGACGTTCCTCTGTTCTACAGGCGGACCCCTAACTTCTTCAATATTTGACATATAACAACCTCCGCTCTACAGGCAGGCTCCTGACAAACAACATAAACACAAATGAAATTTCCTCACCCAGTTTGCACTGGGAAGGTTTGTGAGTCGTTAGCAAAATCGTAACCCACTGATACTGCCGATGCAGTGCTGAGAGTGAACTAAAGACTAGACCAGGATGTGCATCTCCTACGGGTAAAATCTCAATTTAGGAAGTGAGTCTCCTAAAATAAAATATAACCTGAAATATATTCCCTTGTTATACAGGTGGGCGCCTAACTTCCATGCTTGAAATGTAAAGACTGAAATGTATTCCTCTCGTTATACAGGTGGGCGCCTGGGTTTAGGAAAATGACTCCTTTTTTTCAAACGTTTTTCTTTTCTTTTTTTTTCTTTTTTTTGGTATCTTAGGAGAAAGATTCATCAGACTAAGATTTTGATCCTAGGAGAAGGTTCGTCAGACTAGGTCTCTATCTTATGAGAAAAATTCATCGGACTAAGATTTTGATCCTAGGAGAAGGTTCATCAGACTAGGTCATTTTTGTTTTTTGGTATCTTAGGAGAAAGATTCATCAGACTAAGATTTTGATCCTAGGAGAAGGTTCGTCAGACTAGGTCTCTATCTTAGGAGAAAAATTCGTCAGACTAAGATTTTGATCCTAGGAGAAGGTTCATCAGACTAGGTCATTTTTTGTTTTTTGGTTATCTTAGGAGAAAGATTCATCAGACTAAGATTTTGATCCTAGGAGAAGGTTCGTCAGACTAGGTCTCTATCTTAGGAGAAAAATTCGTCAGACTAAGATTTTGATCCTAGGAGAAGGTTCATCAGACTAGGTCTCTATCTTAGGAGAAAAATTCATCGGACTAAGATTTTGATCCTAGGAGAAGGTTCATCAGACTAGGTCTTTTCTTTTTGGTTATCTTAGGAGAAAGATTCATCAGACTAAGATTTTGATCCTAGGAGAAGGTTCGTCAGACTAGGTCTCTATCTTAGGAGAAAAATTCGTCAGACTAAGATTTTGATCCTAGGAGAAGGTTCATCAGACTAGGTCATTTTTTGTTTTTTGGTTATCTTAGGAGAAAGATTCATCAGACTAAGATTTTGATCCTAGGAGAAGGTTCGTCAGACTAGGTCTCTATCTTAGGAGAAAAATTCGTCAGACTAAGATTTTGATCCTAGGAGAAGGTTCATCAGACTAGGTCTTTTCTTTTTGGTATCTTAGGAGAAAAATTCATCAGACTAAGATTTTGATCCTAGGAGAAGGTTCGTCAGACTAGGTCTCTATCTTAGGAGAAAAATTCGTCAGACTAAGATTTTGATCCTAGGAGAAGGTTCATCAGACTAGGTCATTTTTTGTTTTTTGGTTATCTTAGGAGAAAGATTCATCAGACTAAGATTTTGATCCTAGGAGAAGGTTCGTCAGACTAGGTCTCTATCTTAGGAGAAAAATTCGTCAGACTAAGATTTTGATCCTAGGAGAAGGTTCATCAGACTAGGTCATTTTTTGTTTTTTGGTTATCTTAGGAGAAAGATTCATCAGACTAAGATTTTGATCCTAGGAGAAGGTTCGTCAGACTAGGTCTCTATCTTAGGAGAAAAATTCGTCAGACTAAGATTTTGATCCTAGGAGAAGGTTCATCAGACTAGGTCATTTTTTGTTTTTTGGTTATCTTAGGAGAAAGATTCATCAGACTAAGATTTTGATCCTAGGAGAAGGTTCATCAGACTAGGTCTTGTTTTTTTATATCTTTAACAACCACTTAGGAGGAAATGCATCTCCTATGGGTAAAACATAAACTTAGGAGGAAATGCGTCTCCTATGGGTAAAAACAAACTTAGGAGGAAATGCATCTCCTATGGGTGAAACTTAAACTTAGGAGGAAATGCGTCTCCTATGGGTAAAACTTAAACTTAGGAGGAAATGCGTCTCCTATGGGTGAAACTAAAACAAACCGAGGAGGAAATGCGTCTCCTATGGGTAAAACTAAAACAACCTTAGGAGGAAATGCATCTCCTATGGGGTGAAACTAAAACAATCTTAGGAGGAAATGCATCTCCTATGGGTAAAACTCAAACTTAGGAGGAAATGCATCTCCTATGGGTGAAACTAAAACGAACTTAGGAGGAAATGCATCTCCTATGGGTAGAACTCTAATGATTTCAAACTAGGAAGTGCGTCTCCTATTAATGAAACCTTCGCTTTCTTTTTTTTTTTTTGAATTATTTACTTACCTGTGTTGTCCTCCCTCGAAACTGTTGGGGATTATTTAGATGGGGATGACTTTTTATACTTTTTTTTCATTATTATCTTTTTATTCTTTTTTTTTTTTTGCATAGCTTCTTCCTTCAAATACTACCTCCCTTGAGAGTCGTTTTGCCTTTCCCCGAAAGGAACCGCTGAGGATACCGACTTTCCAACCTTGTGTTGGACCCCTCGCAACTGCTAGGGATAACACTGTTGAGGAATTATTTACTTACCTGTTGGGGGTAAAATGTTATCAGCTGGGGGTACCTGACTTCCAGAAAATTTTCTAAATGGAAGGAAAATTTTCTGCCCCAGTTTGATAATATCCCTTGTGGCATGCGTTTCTGCATCAATGCCATTTCCTTTACCTGTTTCAAATCAAACAAAATTTGTTAGTTTAAAACATGGTGGTTGGTTGTGATACTCCTACTGGGATGGCTTTCCCTTTCTCCTTCCTTGCTCTGCGTTCAACAACTTGTTGGGGATGATATTATGTGTTGGGGATAATCCCTTCCTGCTGGGGGATATCCCTCTTCTTTTGTGGCATAGCTTGGAAACTGGAATTTCCCCGACCTTTTAGTCTAGTATGGATTTCGCCAAATCATGCTCATTGCTCTCCTTGCTTTGTTCACGGGCCTTGTCTTTGAGGTTTATAACCTTGGTTTTGGCAAGGATATCCCTCTTGACGCTTGTCAATCCTTTTGTCAATTCCCTTTGCTGGGGATATCTTTTTTGACACTGGCCTCGCGCTTGTTCTTTGCTGACTATACCATTTGGAGGTACTAGTCAGATCTCATCTGGCATAATTGGAAAGCTGATGGCATATTTTGAAGTCAATTCACTTGTTCTGACCAGACAGACTCTATTGGGGATTTTTCTATGAAAGGAAAAAGATAAAAGGGAACAGAATAAAAAGACAAAGGAAAAAAATGACTCTTTAACAAAAGAAACTATAAATAAAAACCTATCAAATGCAGATACCGACTCTAATGGCCATGACATGCGTATGTGGCCTATCCTCTACCGTCAATCATCTTTCAAGATCTTCAATTGGCGATTCCCCATCTGATTCTCAATCTTATTCGACTTGTAGTGCCCGAAGGGTTTTCACTATCAAGTCTCTCTCATTTCTGGTTTTTCTCTCAGCTTTCATCGCCTTATGGTGCCTGTGAAGGTTTTCACCGATAAGACTCTCTCATTTGTATCACTTTCCAGCTGGGGGTTTGGAGTGTCGCCGGTATGACTCTTTCCGCTGGGGATCAGAGTCCTTTCTGCTGTGGAACAGAATGTTATGCTCACCGGTGAGACTCTCATTTGTCTGACTTGGCATCTTTTGAAGACTGATCAGAAGGTCTTTCTTTGGACCGTAATGTGGGTTTTGGATAGGCTAGAAAGAAAAGGTATAAAAGGCTAAAAAATGCATTAATTTTGGGTTATTAGTTACAACCTTCGGAATTAGATTTATTTAGAACAAACGCAACATTTGCCCCAGTTTCTTGCTTGGGGATATTTTAATTGATTTTTTTTCATTTTTCAAAACTATGACCGAGCCGTGAAGCGCCTACGTATCCTCTTTGAGGAATCAGGTCAAACGTAGTTCCCAATTTTCTCTTTTTTTTCATTTGACTTTCCTTTGTTTTTTGTTTTTTTGTTTTTGTTATCATTTTTCTCTTCTTTTCTCTTTTCTCTTTTTCCATTTTGTTGTTTTTCTTTTCTTTCTTTTTTCTTTTTTTTTGTTTACCTGTCACGCTTGTGTTTTCTAGTCGTTGCTACTGATTCTGAACGAGGGGTATGAAAGAAAAAATAGATAAGGCTCAAAAGGGGTAACGAAGGATAAAGTGTTTAGGTAGCAGAACAAAATACCTTCGTCATTCCAGTCTTCAAAACATGCCAAGTGCAAACAAAACAATTTAAATTTGTAGTCTCTTCTGGTGGTTCTGGACTTGACAATTATATGCAACATCTGTTTGTTCATTTGTCACTTCTAAAGCACCGTTGGGCGACACTCCCATTCTCATTATTATGAACGACCCTCATGCCAATTTGGCGAATCTTTGCCTTTTAACGGTTTTCTTTGCGTTTAACTTGCCCCAGTTCCATATGACTCGGGCTCTGAATAATCTCAAACCGTCTTTATTTCCTCTAAATGGTTTGATCGCCTTTCCAGGGTTTTATGATTAACTTTAAAGACTAGGCCCAAAGTGTGTGCGCATGTCATGTCCCTAGAATCGGCATTGAATGAAATGATGAAAGGACTAAACAAAAGACGACTGGAACTAACAAAAGACCGGCTTTATATTAGACTACCGGCGAAATGGTTTGAATAATAAAACAAACAAAAAAACCAGAATAAAATCCTAGCACAAACTGGACAAAATTTAAACAAACTGCTATGAAAAAATGGAAAGATAAGAAGGTTTGACACAGGACAAAATCCCAATTACAACCTTAATAATCCGAACAACAGAAATGACCACAAAATAAGCCACCACAAGCTTCTCTCTTGCTGACCAAGGAACGAAGCGTCCTCCCACTTTATCAAAAATTGGCATCTTAGCCACTGAGCTTTGCATCAATACTGCCAAGACCATTACCCGCTTCAACATCGTCACCCTCTGTCAACAAGTTCTCGATAGGGTTCGAGTGCTCCATGTCACTGTTATTGATCACAATCCGCCCTTCTTGGATCATTCTTTCTATTTCTCTTTTCAAATCCCGACAGCTTTCAACATTGTGCCCCTGGGCATTGGAATGGTATTCACACCTTTTAGAAGGGTCAAAGCTTCTTGCACGTGGGTCCACACGATTTGGAGGAATAGGTGCAATCATGTCATGATTCTTTAATTTCTCAAATAAGCTTTCATAGGACTCTCCTATTGGTGTAAAATTATCTTTCAACCTTTGTTCCCCTTTATACCACTGGCTTGGCTGTGGGTTATAGGGCACCTGAAAATTTTGTGGAGACTTCTGGAGATTTTGTGATGCTCGTGCTCGCCTCCTGGGGTGTTTTGGTGGCTGGACAACATACTGAGGTGGAGTGACAGAGTATTGAGCGTCCTGAGGTGGATAATACTGCTCAGGGGAGCCATAGAAAATTTGAGGAGGCTGCTCATACCTTCGAGATGTTCTCCTGGGACCTCTTCTAGACCCTGATGTCATCATGATTTCTTCAATATCCTCATTTGTGTCGCTAAGATTATCTGACTCAACCCGGACAGCCTGAGTTGCGGCTTTAAGAACAGCTTGACTTATAATTTTGCCTGTCTTAAGACCATTCTCTACCATTTCTCCAATTTTGATTGCTTCCGAGAAGGTTTTGCCAACTGCGGACACCATGTTTTGAAAGTAATCTGGCTCTTGCGCTTGAAGGAAGACAGTAATTAGCTCGTGGTCATCCATGGGTGGCTTAACTCGAGCTGCTTGCTCTCTCCATTTTATGGCATATTCCCTGAAACTTTCACTTGGTTTCTTCTTCAGGTTTGAAAGGGAAATGCGGTCTGGGGGAATGTCGATGTTGTATTGGAACTGTCTGACAAAGGCCTGTGCCATGTCATCCCAGACATACCAGCGAGACGTGTCTTGATCCATAAACCATTCGGAGGCTACTCCCGTAAGGCTTTCCACAAAATAAGCCATCAACAATTCTTCATTTCTTCCCGCACCTCTCAGTTGATTGCAATACCTTTTCAGGTGGGCTATGGGATCTCCATGTCCATCGTACTTTTCAAATTTTGGAGTCTTGAAACCAGGCGGCAAGTGGACATCGGGGAACATACATAGATCTTTGAAGGCAACACTCTTTTGGCCTGCCAACCCTTGCATGTTTTCCAACCATTGTTCTAAGCTTTTCACTCTTTGGGTCATTTCTTCCTGTACCATCTTTCGGGCAGGCTTCTCAGTTTTTGCAGCAAGATCAAACGAGTACGAGTGGTACTCAGGAGAGTGGTACTGCTCTTGTTGTGTCGCAAATTGTGACTCATGACGAGGAACCCTCCGACTCTGAGTCTCTGGAGCACTTGTAACAGCTTCGACGTTAGTTGTCATTTTTCTTTGAGGTACAAACCGACCACCTCAACTTTCTTCACAATTCAACACCAAATATGTTAGAATGGACTCAGTCGGTCCTTATTATTATCAACATATATATATATATATATATATATATATATATATATATTATTATTATTATTTTACCTTTGTTTTTTCCTTTTTTCTTTTTTTTTCTCTTTTTCATTTTTTTTTCGTTTCGTTTTTTTTCATTCTTTTTTTTCATTCTCTTTTTTTCCTTATTTTTGTTTGGTCGAATCTTATGGAGATTGCCTACGTATCATGACCCCGCATGAATCAGACCTTGCGTATTTCGGACTGCTGAAAGATAAACAATACTAAACATTTTTCATATTAGAACAAACTGGGTTTCAAAGGTTTGAATATGACCTACAAACTCAAAAATCAAACAACCCACATATTTTAATCAAAAGCTTTACAAACTCAAAAACAAAAGGCTAGCTCCCTTTCTCTGTTCGACAAATGCAACCAAACGGTTATTTTTGCAAATGCGGCCCCTTCCAAATTTCACATGAATTTTGAGGCCGGGGAGGATTATTTATGACATTTTACAAACTTGTCCGTTCTCTTACGAAAATAGCCTTTCGACAACTGAAAGATACTCTAAGGCTATTTCGGCAAGAACGGTTTAAGACGCGGCCGAAGCTGGCTCGGCTTATTTTATTTTTTCATTTTTTTTGACTAAACATCCAAACGGCATTCACCTGACCGTTTACTCTTTATTTTTTTTTCAAATTACGATAAAAACCTTGTGTTGCAAACACGGCCTTTCGACGTCTCGGGGACGAAGCTTTTTAAGGCTGTGTGGGTCAACTGGACCAAACTCCTAGACATGACCCAAAAGGTGGCTGTTTACGCAAAGCCAGCCTTCCGGCGTCCCTTTCGGGAACATTCGGCTATTTATGACAAACAACATCTCCTGACTTAGTTATGACTCTTTTATCGTTTTTTCAAAAATAGAAAACTCAATATTGCAAACACGGCCTGTCAACGTCTCGGGGACGAAGATTTTAAGGCTGTATAGGTCAACTGGACCAAATCTTAAAATGACCCAAAGGTGGCTGTTTATGCAAAGTCAGCCTTCCGGTGTCCCTTTCGGGAACATTCGGCTATGTCTTGATAAAACAGCGTCACCCGACTTCTTTATGACAAAAACTAAAATTTGACATATATATATATATATATTTTTATTATTATTATTTGTTTTTTGGCTTTTTTAGCAAAAGGTGGGGTTGGACAATCAGGAATAAGTAGATGAACTAACTCCCTTTTTTGTGAATTTGTGAAAGAACTACTTTAAAAGAAGAAATGAAGTATATTTTTTGGATTTTTGATTGATCTTTTTTTTTTGAAAGAAATACTTCTAAGATATATTTTTGAATTTCATTTGCTTTTTTTTTTATTCTAAAGAAGAAGAAGAAAATATTTTTTGAAATTTTACCTTTAATAAAAGAAATGCTTCTAAAATGTTTTTTTTTTAATTTTGAATTTTCTTTTCAATTTTTGAAAGAAGAATCAAAATATTTTCGGATTTGTTTTTTTTTATATATATATATATATTTTTTTTTTAGAAAAACAATTAGAAAAACTTTCTAAAGAAGTCAATAATGGAAAATATTTTTGGATCATTTGTTTTGAAAAATTGGGATTCTAAAAACTTTTGGCAAGACCAATGTTCTTGCAACAGATAAAGATATATATACATTTTTTGGAAATAAAGAAAAACTTTTGGATTTTTATATATATATATTTGCAATAATAAAACCACTTTCAACGCCCGACTCCCCCTTTTTTTTTTATAACATAATAAAACTTATTGGACTTTTTGGACTTTTTGACATTTTTCAAAACAAGACTTGCTAATAAAACAAACTTAATAAGACACATTTTTTCATTTTCTCAAAATTTCGGCAGAGCTTCGACTCTACTCGGACTCTTTCACGGTTTTCTAATTTGTGGAAAATGATGACAACATACAAAATCTTTTGAATTTTCATGCCTTGTTTTTATATGTATTTTTATTTTTTTATATTTATTGTTATTTTCAAAATGTGGCATGGGAAACATAAGGATTTCCAAGACATCTTGGATTTCGCAAATGTTCCCCATGCGCTTTTTCCAACATATGAAGCGTGGGGGACATATGGGAATTCCAAGACTTCTTGGATTCCACAAATGTTCCCCATGTGTTTTCCCAAAAAGCAAGCGTGGGGGACATAGGGAATTCCAAGGCTTCTTGGATTCCACAAATGTTCCCCATGCTTTGATTAAAATAACATCATGCTGGAAATGACCAAATGACCCATTCGCCCTTGACTAAATACAACATGTAGCACATAGGATGCCAAAAGCTGGTCTATTATTTTCAGGTTGCTTGTCCTAGACGGACCCAACCCCTGTGTTGAGTCCCCTAAGTCAAATGCACATGATGCAAATAAACGTTCCTACTAGGGATCCGGCATGTGGCTTTGTTATACTAAGTTCATAACCTGGGTATTTGTTCTAGACCTGGCTTACCCGAGCGGACAACTCGAGCCGAGGGGGGGCAGCGTACCGGGAATACAGAAGCTTCACCGGCTTAGCAACTTATCCGAACCTCGTTCTAAATTGGGATTTGACACTATACAGAAAAGAAGTCGTACGAAGTACGCCCTTCTTCATGATTTAGAAGACTCAGAAAGTATAGGGGTTTCGGCACAGTTTATATACAGTTCACGTAATATCAAAGCAGTAAAAGCAACATTTAGCACATTAGGCTCAAACATGTAAAAATCAGATAATAAATAAAGCCAAATAATAACAATTATTTTAAGCTCGAATTCTTAACCCTGAACTAGTGGTTCTGGAAGCAATAAAAATCCCCAGCAAAGTCGTCAGAGCTGTCACACCTCCTTTTTCCGCACCCGCTAGGGCACAAGGGAGTTTTTTCCAATTAAAGGACAATCGAAACGGGATTCGTTTAATTATTTCAGAGTCGCCACTTGGGAGATTTAGGGTGTCCCAAGTCACCAATTTTAATCCCGAATCGAGGAAAAGAATGACTCCATATTACAGTCTGCGCACCAGAAATCCGGATAAGGAATTCTGTTAACCCGGGAGAAGGTGTTAGGCATTCCCGAGTTCCGTGGTTCTAGCACGGTCGCTCAACTGTCATATTCGGCTTATTTATCTGATTTTAAATACCATTATGAACCAATGTGCCAATTTTAACTTTTTACCGCTTTATTGTTATTATTTCAAAAGAATGTGAACATCGCTTAAAACATGTCTTTGGACTGCGTCACATGAAATGCACCCATAATCCGGAACACATTTTATTTGATGTTTTGGGATTGGGATTTGGGTCGCATGAAATGCACACCCATGTTTAAGAAAGTAAATTATTAAACACGCGCCTAAAGAGACTATCGCGCTATTATTTTGGGAAGGCCACGAAATTCGCTAAGCGGCCCTCCTGAATTCTAAGTAATTTAAAACAAGTATTTACTGAGGGCCCCGCAATTTGTATTTTTATTCGGCGAGGCTCATCTCATTCTTATTTTTTTAAGGAATTTGCAACGTCATGGAAATGCATCTCGGGCCACGCCACAATCAATGTGCCCGTGATTAGAGGCGTATTTCGATCCCGTTGAGATTTGGATTTGGGTCACATAAATGTGCACCCGAGTTTAGGGAGATAACATTATTAAAGGCGCGCCTAAAGCAACTAGCGCATTATTATTTTGGGTAGGGCCGTGAAATTTGCTAAACGGCCCGTCCCGGAATCTAAGTATTTAATGCATATATTTTTGTGAGGGTTCCGCAATCTGTACATTTTTTATTTTTGGCGAAGCTTGTCCCGTTTTTTTATTATTATTATTTATTTTTATTTTTATATTTTAAAAGGATGCCATTTTTACGCCTTTAACAATACTAAACCTTACGGCTTCTTTACAACTACAATCTCATAACTTGTCAAGATTTAATAAAAGAAGTTAAGCGAATGAGTGTTTCGGGCGTAGTAACAACAGGTACTAATACTAATTTTGTCCAAATAAACTGAGACAATGACCACGAACAAATTAACGTCAAACTTGTGTCATAGAACAACTAGCCCAACTTGATTAAATGACATCAAAGAAACAAGAATAACACAACGCAAAAATGAACAAAATGCATACGGCGAAACATGGGCAGAAAATTACCATACCAATTTCTATATTGCATTTTTTGAACATTCCGTAACATTTCCTCGTCTAATGTTTGAAGTTTACTAACCTGGACAGATAGAGACGGATAGAGCCATGGACCAACCCTCAACACTGACCTCGACGGATAACCTCGAACGGGAAACCGTAGAGAAGGTCGTCAGAGCTCGGACTGAATAACTCGCGCCGGAAACTCGAACACAAACGGACCAAAAATGAGTCACGGCTGGGACTGGTTTTTCCAGGTGGTCATTTGGACATGAGGGGGCTGAACGGAAAGCAGCGATGGTCGGATTTACTGGAGGGTCGCCAGACTGTTTTTCTTTGTTACGATGAAGGAGAAGAAGTCGTCGTGGGCTAGTAGTTCGGATGGTCACTGGACGTGAGGTCGAGGAGCTGGGGTCCGACGTGAGGGAGGGTGGTGTTTGGACTGTGTCGAGGGTGGTTTTGTTAGTGGTTTTGGGATAGTGATTGACAGTAGGGTCGACGGAGGGAGCCGGTTGTGGTGACGATGGTTATGGCGTTGGTTTTGGACAATCGATGGTCGTGAGGCAGCTGGTTGTTTGACGACAAGAGGGGGGGCAGTTGGTCGTGGTGCTGGTTTTAGGCAGTGGTTTTGGGCGGTTTCGGACGTGAGGTTGTTGACGGAGTGAGTAGGGTTTGTTTATGGTGGTTTCACGGTGGGAACGAGGGTGATGGTGGTGATGGGAGCTGAAGGTTTGTTGATGGAGGTGGTGTTTGGACAGTGACGACGTTGCTGCTACTCGTCGGGCTGGGTTATGGATGGAGGTTTGATGGACTGGTTTTAGAGACGACGAGGGAGATGGTGTCGTCGGAGCCGGTAGTCGTTTGGACGTGGTGTTCGGGTGACGACGGTTATGGCGTTGGAGTTTTGGAGGGGACGGGGTTTTGGGTGAGTTTGACGAGGGTTTAGGGTGGTCGGAGGTTTTGGTGGACTGGTTTTGTCGACTGCTCTTTTGGACGTGGGGTTTGGGTAGGGTTTTTGTTTGGTTCTTTCAAAGGAGGAAGACGAGGCTACAGTGCCCGTCCAAAATTTTTCCAAAAAAATCCCCCTTTTGACAGTGTTTGTCCGTGTATTTAGTATCCCTTGCCCAGGGAAATGAGCCCACGCGTGGTGGGGTTCGAGATTTGTGTCCCCCACGCGTGGTGGGGTTCTCCATGTGTCCTGGACTCGGTTTATTATGGGCTAGGTCCGAAATTAGGCCTAAAACCGGGTAGTTTGAACCCGAATATTATTCTTTTGCCCGGACCCGAGAAATAGGAAACGTTGCTTAACTAGCCCTATGTAAGCAAAACAACTACCAAAAATAAGACTAATATTTAAACAACACTATATCTTTTTTTTAAAATATTTTTTCAAGATTTAAAATAGCTACAAAATATTAATAAAACTATTTTTGTAATTTTTATTTTTTTATCTATAAAGATAAAATATAAAGTAATATTTTTTTTTTTTTGTATTTTTCCAAATTAAAATGACTACAAAACATTAATAGAACTATATTTTTTGGTTATTTTCGAAATTATATAAAGTACAAAACAAAGTGCAATTTTTGTATTTTTCAAGTTTATGAGAAATACATAAACTAAAATTTATATATGTATTTTGTGATTTTTTTTCTTTTTGCAACGAAATAGTTAAAATGGCTATATTAGACCCAATTACATATTTATGCTAAAAAAATGTGAAAATCCTCGGGGAGGGTCAAAAATCACGTGCTTACAGATATAATTGTTTAATATAGTGGGGGACAAGACATAATGTAGTGGGGGGAATATTGTAATTGTTTATGTTAGGCATGGGGGACAAGATGTAATGGGTTGAGTTTGATATATTTATTTAATGTAGTGGGGGACAAAGCATGTAGGCATGGGGGACAAGATTTAAAATAAAGAAAACATTAATTAGTGGGGGCAAGACATGCAATTAAAAGAATATTTCGGGTTGGGGATTCAAGACAAGAGTCTTGTTATAAATAAGAATCATTTGACACATTCTAAAAAAAGGGCTTTTACACTTGAGGGCTTTAAGACTTGAGAGGAGAGAAAAGACTTGAACTAGAAAGTCTTACTTAGAAAGAGAGGAAGACATTCTGAAAATCCGAAGAGAGTGTTGGAGAGTTTAAAAAGAGAAAACAAAAAAAAAACAAAGTGAGAAACGTGTTTTAGTTTTCAAGTTTAATACACGCGTGGGTTGTTGCTGTTTAGTTTGTTTACAAACTTTTGGGTTTGTTCTATTGAGTTGTTCGGTTTTTCTTCAAAGTTTTCTGGGTCTTGAATCTGGTTCGAATTTGTTGTTGTTGGGTTGTTGTTGTTGCTGTGTATTTGCACTACTACTGCTTCTACTGATCTTCATCTTCTTTCCTTGCTTTCCAAATACCAGGTATACAAACTGATACATTGGTTCATCTTGTAAGTCACTCGAAGCATGAATGCAAAAAATGAGAAAGATTTGAAGTTGTAATTTAATGTAGTCTTTTCTTTCTTTTATTGTCTGTATGTATAATGTTCCATGCGTTACCATGTAAACTCTTTAAACAACTCACTTTCGAAACTTAACTATAATAACTCGAAAGTATGTAAATAAAGTAGGACTTTATCTTCATTTATTTTAGAAAACAAAAAATAGAAAATATAGTCATGCTAAGATTATCCTTTTAAAAAATAATGAGACGAGCTTCGCCAAATAAAAATGCAAATTGCGGGGCCCTCAATAATTGGTCATAATAAATACTTAGAATTTGGGATGGACTGTTTAGTGAATTTCACTGCCTTCCCCAAAGACAATAACGCGTTAGACTCTTTAGGCGCGATTTAATTAATCTTACCTTCTTAAACTCGGGTGCGCATTTCATGCGACCCAAATCCAAATCCCAAAACATTGAATAAAACTGTGTTCCGGATTGCGGGTGCATTTCATGTGACGTGGTTGGAGATGTATTTCCATGATGTTGCAATTCTTGAAAAAATATATAAATAATGACGAAAGCGGTTAAAAGTTAAAACTTGCACATTAGCTCATAATTGTATAAAATCAGATAAACAAGCCGAATATGACAGTTGAGCGACCGTGCTAGAACCACGGAACTCGGGAATGCCTAACACCTTCTCCCGGGTTAACAGAATTCCTTATCCGGATTTCTGGTTCGCAGACTGTAATATGGAGTCATTCTTTTCCTCGATTCGGGATTAAATTGGTGACTTGGGACACCCTAAAATCTCCCAAGTGGCAACTCTGAAATAAACAAACAAATCCCGTTTCGATTGTCCTTTAATTGGAAAAAACTCCTTCACTCCTCGCGGGGGCGGAAAAAGGAGGTGTGACACAACGGTACCATTGTACTCGACCTCCAGTCTTCCGGCATCCTCTTCGTCCTAAAAATTACGTTGAACAACCCAGTCAGCCATTCCAATCCTGCTCTACCCACACACTTCCAAAACTCAACCAGAATTTTATCTGGCCCTGTCGCTCTACCCCTACTCATCTTACGCAACGCCCCCACGATCTTCCCCACCTTAATGCGCCTGCAATACCTAAAATCTCGGGGACTCTTCGAATGCCCCAAGTCCCCTAGCGCTATATACCGGAAGGATGGACGTATCAAGAAATAATAATTAATGCGTTTTATTTCCTGTGGCCACAATGTAATAACTTTGAGCGACAAATAACAATTGCACTTATATTGATTATTAGGTATATCTGAATTATAATTGTTGAGATCATAATGGACTTTTTTGAATAAGCAATCTTCCACGAGAAACACTCTAAGTAGTTAAGAGGCTACAGTTTAAATTAGAATATTCCGAGCTTGAATTCCCCTGACCTCATAGTTAGTGCATCAAATTGACCTCCATCGTTAACGTTGTGGAAAAAAAAGCATTTTCAGTATTGCTCTTATAGAACTTTTACTATTAATATATTTTCGTTGAAGTAATATATGTTCACGGTACATTCAGTTAAATAGTCATTTTCTTCTTGTGCTCTTTAATATTGTGGATACTAATTATGAACCTTGAAGATCCAGTTCACAATGGGCCAATCTTCAAGCCATTGTTGTCGTGAAGATGTCAATCGATATTTAAAAACTTATTAAATTGACCGAACCGTATTGTACGGAATCAATTTTTAGGTTTCTTTTAAGAAATTGCAGTGAAAGAATTAAGACCATTTCAACAAGTAAGCAGAAAACTTCAAATGAAGAAAGGAGCCATCTCCAAGAAAGAAATCCTTGAATCATACTTTGAAAAGATAAAAAAGGACTTGGCAAGAAATTTCGGAGCAGAAGTCAGTGATGATATATCAATGACTTATATATATATATATATATATATATATATAATTGTATTGATAATTAGGGTAGATTTTTAATTTTATAAAAATAAATCGAAAAAATACTGAACCATACCGAATAAATGTACAATTAAAAAATATATTTATATATTAAGTTTAAAAATAATAAAGTATTAAATTTGTCAATGGACCTTGGATTTATGAAAATGATTATAAGTCAATAAGTAATTAAAACTCAAAATCCTAATTCCCAAACCTATTATGCTACTCCTATTGAAACTAAATTATTTTTAGCATATTCACTAGCAAGATACAAGGTATTCTGACGATTATGGGTAGCAAACTATAATGTGTTGAATATGTTTCCTTTCGTATGATTTAAATTTATTTATTTTTTGAATATTTAATATTCTATAAACTTTGTTCTTAGGTCTCAATTTGGTTAATATCTTTTCACTCGTGTGCTTTATATTTATTTTTTTTGTCTTTGCGTAGTTTCTTTTATGCTGTTATAGAATAGTTTATGGATCTAACTCTAGCCATCTTTCATATTTTCTTAATTCATCATTCTTTGAACAGTAAAAATATCTAGAGAGTTTTGGTAAGTCTTATAAAAATATGTCTATTATTGCATTCTACTTCTACTAGTAACTTTCAAATTACTTTTAAAACATACCAAAAATTAACTGAATCGTACCATTACCAAGAGAAATCAACATGATTGGGACAGTTTTGAAAAGTCTAATTTTGGATATACATAATAGAATAACCGACAAAATGATATGGTATAAATTTTATAAAATAACCTATCGAACTGAATACCAAACTTTTCATAATGATTTGGGCTTTTTGTGTGAGGCCCAAGCAAAAGAAAAATGAAAGTCCCCGGTACAAAAGTGATTTTTTTTAGTAATTTTCAGAAATCACTATTGTTTAGTGGCTATTAACTTCCTATAGCTATCATATACATATTTACTTCCTATAGCTATCATATACATATTTACTTCCTATAGCTATTATTTAATTACGCGATTGCATTCGTTGTATTCGCCCTACTGTATTCACGAATACAGTAGCAAAATTTGTCTAAAATATAGGGGAATCCAGTTGTGCGGCTGTATTCGCTGTGTTCGTACTACTATATTCATGAATACAGTAGCGAAATTCATCTAAAAACAGGGAATTCCACCTGTTTAATAACGGGAAGAGGACCAATTAGCGTGTATCACTCCTAATTTAAATCAACAAAATTAATTCTACATAAATTTCGCTGCTACACGACTGTATTTGTTGTATTCGCACTACTATATTCATTAATACAATAGTAAAATTCGCCTAAAAATAGGAGAGTCTAGCTATATGACTGTATTCACTATATTCGCGCTACAGTATTCATGAATACAATATCGGAATTCGCCTAAAAAATAGGGGAGTCCGACTGTTTAATAACGAAAAGAGAATCAATTAGCGTGTATCGCTCCTAATTTAACTCAACAAAATCAATTCTATATAAATTTTGCTACTACTGTGTTGTATTCCATGTATTCATGTGACTGTATTTATAAATACAGTGAGGTATTCAAAAAATAAGGGTGTATACTGTTATATTGAATTCGACTGTGTACATTGTATTTAATTCACAGATATTCATTATTCATTTTTATACATTGTATTCAATTCACTATATTCATTTCGAATGTATTCAAACAACAAAAAATACAAAATACAGTGATATTCAACTGTATTAAAAAATACAGACCTTCAGAATGTATAGATACGTGCAAAAAATAGTGTATTTATACAAAAATACAGTATATTTGAGTGTATTTATACATAATATAATATATTTGTATAATTGTATGTGAATAAAATAGCAAAGAAGAGAAGAAAGTTCGCCGGAGATGGCGTTTTTCGGCCAAGCAAAATACTGTATACATT
Source organism: Nicotiana sylvestris (assembly GCF_000393655.2). Classification (NCBI taxonomy): domain Eukaryota; kingdom Viridiplantae; phylum Streptophyta; class Magnoliopsida; order Solanales; family Solanaceae; genus Nicotiana; species Nicotiana sylvestris. The sequence goes on along the minus strand of NC_091067.1, from coordinate 39,342,046 downwards.
ATATTGAAACAAAAAATAGAAACGAACAAAAACCCGGCCCTCAAATATTCTCCAGCATAGCCATGACAGACTTGTTCGTCTAAGAGGATGAGCCAATAGTGGATGATGACGCCGATGATTCTGACGATGATCGCAATGACGACAATGATTCTGACGCCTACTGTTCGCCTACTCCCTTTTCGCTTCAGATCTATTCTCTTCGTAAAGAAAGTCCACCATAGCCACCAAAAATGGCTGCTACGACAGCTGCCTTGATGGAAAGGGAGAAAGATTTGAGGTAGAAGAGAGAGGATTGAGAATCTTGCTAATAGAGAGAGAATGAAGAGATAGAAAAGATTATAAGTGGCGTAATTCACTCTCAATGGTAATGTATAAAATAAATACCTATTTTGCTACAAAATAGAAAAGGTAGTTATAAATAATACTATTTTGAAATTATTTTAGTTTATAATAAATATGGTGTAATGGTTTGCTATAGGAGGTAAAATTTCCTTTTCCCCCCAAGAATATAAATAGTATTATCACTCCATAATTATATTAAAACAATTGTTGGGGAAAATATATGTCATAACTAACAATTTAACTATATTTGATCAAATATTTAATAAACTTATGGAAATGTTAAAACACTTCTCAAATGATTTATCCAAATACAATATGCTAATCTTCCAAATACTGGCAGAGTCAGGATTTTCATTAAGGAGAATCAAAATAAAAAAAAATATACAAAAGAGCTAATCGAATTCAACATATAACATATATGCACAATTTATACATATATACTTGGTGTAATTTTTCAGGTAAAAATTGCACGAGGTGCCCTATTTGGTCACCCCCATTTAACCTATACCCATTTTTTAAAAGAGTTTTAACTTGTACCCACTTTTTAAACAACTTCAACCCCCTTTCTCCTCATCCTTCTTCTTCTTCTTCTTCTTCTTCTTCTTCTTCTTCTGCTGCTGCTGCTGTTGGTACTGCTATGAAATTTCAGTTCATGGGATGATTGCCATAAGTATGTTTATCAGATTATTTAAAAATAAATTATAAATAATTACGTAAGTTAGTAGACAATAATTTGTGAATATTTCCAGGTACGGGAAGTTTAAGGTCGCACTTGGTGATTCTTTTCATGATAATTCTGTTCTTTTCATGTTTATTGTTTCCAAAATTTATGATTTAGATACTGTTGACAATCTAATTATTTATCTAGTATGTTACAAAACTTTTTCAAAAACTTCAACTTATATAGTATTGAAGTTTTTATAAATGAACTAAATAACTTCAGCATCTTCTACTGAAGTTTTTGAAAAAGCTTTATGACAAAACTAATGAATCCAGGACAAAAAAACTTCAGTTTATTTACTGCTGAAGTTTTTATAAATGAACTAAATAACTTCAGCATCTTCTGCTGAAGTTTTTGAAAAAGCTTATCCAGGACAAAAACTTCAGCTTATTTAGTGTTGAAGTTTTTATAAATGAACTAAATAACTTCAGCATCTTCTGTTGAAGTTTTTGAAAAAACTTAATGACAAAAGTAATGAATCCAGAACAAAAAAACTTCAGCTTATTTAGTGCAATTACAAACAAAAACTTCAGCAAATCGAGAACAAAACTTCAGCTATTATGCTTAAGTTCAGCAATTACGAACAAAAACTTCAGCACACTTGGTTCAGCACTTGCTACTTCAGGCCCGTCTACTAGAATGCTGAAGCTTTGCGTGATTGCTTTTGCTACTCAGTCTTGTATGCTGAAGTTACGTGAAAAAGTGGGTACGCTTGCAGTTTTTTTTGTAAAACGGGCACAAGTTAAAACGTGATCCAAAAAACGGGTATAGATATAAATCCCTCATTTTTTAGCGAAGGAGTGCCAACTGACTCCCCTAATTGACACCCCTTGAACAAGGGTAACTCCGTCATTACATTCAAAATAGCTTTTAAAAAAATACTTTTAGCAAGAAGTACTTCTCAAATTAAGGTTATTTTGACAACACACTAACTAAGAAGGAGAGAAATCCACATTCTACACATTATGCATTGGCGGTATAATTTTTTTTACTTTATTAGATCACTTAAATGGTAAATAACTTAATTAATAAGTATTAATTGGTGAATGTGTAATAAATATTTAACAACCTACTTTTTGCACTTGTCAATGTATATAAGTAAGCTCTATTCTAAATAGGAGGAAAATTCAATTTATGGGTGAAGTTAAAAACAAAGGAAGATGGACACATCATTCTAACCATATATTGCGGGATTGACAGTTTGACACACACTTCACTTTTCCTTGCATGGTAAGACCGGTGGAGTGTGGCCCTCAATTAATCGTCTCAAAAAATTTACGGTAAAGAAATAAGAGGAATATCTTTTTGAAAATGGCAATATATGATTACGTTGGCCAATACAGAACATGAATGAAACTTAATAATCAAAGGTATTATTGAATCAAATCAAATCAAGGGGAAATGACCCTTCAACCGAAAACACTTCGTTCCCGCAAATTTCCTTTTCTTTAACCTCACTCTCCGCCTCATTATTATTTATTATTCTTAAATATCAAGCAAAACCCAGTTCAAGAAAGCTATATCAGATTGACATTCTTGCACATTTATTTCGAAAAAACAAAAATGGGTGTTTTTTCTGGTCATTGGCCTTCTGAATCTGAGGTAAAGTTTTCATTTTTATTGTTCATATTTTGTTGTTTTTATTGCATTGTCGATTTTTGCTTAATGGGCTGTTGATTTGATTCTTGTTATTGATTTCAATTGCTGTTTCACAAATTTACTGTAGAGACAAACCAAGATAGTTCTAGCAAAAAAATTGTGATATGCCAATATGCAATTCTAGTCCGAAGAAAATATAAGGAACTTCTAGTACATTTTTTTAATTTTATTTTGTATAATATTGGCTTGAGATGAGTTTATATGGAGTAACATGGTCAGTGAGGAATTAGATAGACGACCCCAACTCCTTGTTGCTAATATACAATTCTAGTCTGAAGATTTGTGGCTACAAAACACATTACTATCTGTTACAGAGCCGGGGTTCTGTATGTGATAGTGCTATGTTGCTAGAAGTGTGATGATTTTACCTAAACTCCTTATGTCATGATTTTATGCCTATTTTATAGTGCCTATTGTTTAACTAAATTTCAGTAATGTGGTTTAAAAATACACTTTTTCTGTGTGTGAGACAGTGGGGGAGCTAGGAATTCTTTAAAAGGCCACATCTAGTACTTTTAAACCACTTTAACCACTACACAAGAAGTTTTTTTTTTAAAAAAAAATTATTTTAAGGGGATTCAAAAAAAATTGCTTTTAGCCCTGTTGCACAGTGTAATTTCCGAAGAAGTGTCCTTACCTGTGGATCCGCCACTGGTGTGAGAGTGCTGTATTTAAGAAAGGAAGAACCTGTCATGCAACATGTTGCTAATACAATGTTATTTGTAGTTGGAGGAACGTAACTTAAAGGAACCTATACTTCTATGAACATAATATTCTTTTGAGCATATTCCACATAAGCCAAGTGCGTAATATCCTTGTATTGCGTTGTATGCAAGTATCAATAGTTAAACTTGGTGTGTCTCTATTTGAGAGAGAAACTGAAAATGCGGCAATAACTTTAGCTAAGTTGGTTTATCTTGTTTCACTGTAATCTCCTCGACTCATGTACTAGTCACAGTTGTTAAACTCAAATAGATAAGCTGAAACCCTCGCTGGTTCTGTAACTGGTGCAGTTGGATAAATTAAGACAGAAAGTCGCCGAAATGTCTGGTAGAGATGCTCAAGAGGTCAGGGTGGTTGTATCACCTTACAGGATTTGTCCATTGGGCGCTCACATTGATCATCAGGCAAGTATATTAGTTATCACTTGTTATCTACATGTGCTTGCTTAATTGTCAATCGCTTAACCAGACATCCTTCTATTATGGTTCTTGACTGACAAGGTTTCTACTTGCTGTTCTTCAGATTTAATATATTCCATAACAGGATTCTATATCTAATGTAAATAAAACATTAGCGTATGAATCTTCATGATATGCCTTAAATTCAATCAACCAACTATGCCTCATTTCTAAACTTGAGTCAGTCATGAAACCTTGGTACCTAAGGATAATTATTTGCAGTTGTACCTTTATGCAAAATCTATATTGTGTGATCTTCAATGCGATTCAGGGGGGAACCGTTTCAGCTATGACAATCAATAGGGGTATACTACTTGGTTTTGTTCCTTCTAATGACACCCAGGTATGATTTTTTATGTATTATAGCCAAATTGTGCAGTGCTTTAACGATGTAAACATGTTATATTGTCTATATGTCATGAACAATAAGTAAAATATTCGAAGTTCTAGCTTAAATTGGTTCTGTATGTATGACTCTACATGGCTGGATAATGTCTCACGCATGTCCTTATCAAAATCCCCTTAGTCTGCCGAGTTCTATGTTTCCATTGGGGTTCTATGTAGCTCATTGCTCATAAAAATAGTTGTACAAACTTCAAGATGTGCTTTACTGAGTACATATACCACAAGTCAATTGATAGATGTTGCTGTGAAATTTGTCTTTTTAGCTGGAATGCTGCCACTGAGACACATATAATTGGACATAGTTACAGAACAGAAGTTATTACTCACGTCCTAAGTGATGCTCATTTTGATGTCTTTTTCACCACTCTAATTCTGTTGACTGTCTACTTTGCAAAACTGGAGTCGCCAGTTAGCACTGGAAGCTGAGGCGGCTTTTTTTACTTCTCTGCTTAAGAGCTTGAGTTTTATGGAAAATTCACTAAACTCTTTTCAGATAATCATTTTCTTTGTATTCTACTTCATATTCATTTTCGACTATGACTTCAAATTTGTAGGTTACACTACAATCTGGGCAATTTAAAGGAGAAGTTCGGTTCAGGTAAATGATGTTTATCTTAAGCATATTCATACTATATGTAACTAGTTTTGATATCCTATAAATGCATTAAAAATGTTATCTTTGTTCAGAGCCATATATATACGTCTTTGCTTCTGCTGGATTATGAGCCTATAACTAGTATATAACTACTTTGATATCTACAATCTCATGTCTGTGGACTTGCAGCATAAGTCTGCAAGTTGATAGTGATACAACACAGTTTTTGGTTTCTACAATGTGGAAACTCCTATGACTGTTTTAGCCCTCACAAAACAATAGGTTATGATAGTTTATGTAATTTTTTTTCCCGTCATGATAGTTTCATGTATTCAATATTATAAATACTAACAAAAGTATTGAACATCTAATACCTTGCAACTTTAAAATTCAGAGTAGATGAAGTTCAGCTTCCTAAGCATATCTCCAAGACAAATGGTTTGAATGAACAAATTGACTCATCCAAACCTCAGGAAGAATGCAAATGGGGTAACTATGCTAGGGGAGCAATATACGCCCTGCAAAACAAAGGAAATCCTCTGAAAACGGTTAGTAAGATTTCTTTTCCTGCTGTTTGATAGACATTTGTAATATCCTTGGTCCGCAAAACAAATTGATTCCATTTCTACTATGGAGGTTTACAAGAAGTTTCTTTCACATTTAAGAGCAGAATGGTTGTTAGCTTGTTTATCCTTGATGTTAAAGGACTGCAACCTGCTCTGAATATGAGTATTTCCCATTCATTACTTAAAGTGAGTTAAGTATATTCCATTAACTTCCTGATTCTCATTCTCTGAATTGCAACTGCCTTGTTCTAGATGTTGAACTCTAAAATTTTACAATCCGCTGGTTCCGTTCTACAGTCCATAGGTGGACTTCTGGCTTTTTAACATAAATTTCCTTCCACACACCATCCATCTTTTGACTTCTTATGTCTCTCATGAACTGAGATGATTGTTTACACAATTTGTTCCGTCTAACCCTGAGATAGAATCCAATTCAATGTAATTTGAAAATATATACATTGTTCGAATACTTGTTACTTGATGATGATGCTTCTTATTTTTCTCATTTGGTTTTCAAAAGGATATTTCAAATAAGCTAAAGTTGCTTATAAGAAATATTTACCCAACAGCTTGGAACAAGATAGGCTTCTCAATGAATTTGAGGAATTGGAGAGAGCGGGGGAAGAAGGTTTCTTGTTTATACGTGAGGATACTCTCATGTAAACTACGATGTTCCAGTGATTTTGCAGCAACATCCATTGGAAGAATATTATTTAAAGTACATCACTACGTCAAATGGCTAAGGAAGGGGATGCATTGTTATGCATAACCTCAGAGTTGAAAATGGAAATTGAAGCAAAGATCAAGAACCATAGCTGTAGTTTAGCTTATTTTTCTATTTAGGAGATAAGGATCAACCTACCGTACTATTTAAATTTGATTTCCAATTTTTTTTTAATAAAACAATATGTCGGAAAGGCCTTACAAGGAGGGAGGAACTAGGTAAATTAGATTGTTGTCCTATTTAGACGTGTTAAAATTTGTGACCAAGTCTATCCCACTGTTGCTTCGTCCAGTCTTTTATTTTTGATTTTGTTTTTTATAATGTTGAAATACAAACTTATGGAAATTTAGATGTTTCTACCTGCCTTTGTGGTCCTTAAAAGGCTTTCCCTTTGGAGTTGAGCATTTTAGACCCACTAGTGTTGTTGTAAGCTTCTAGTTTCCCAAGGTCAAGCTCAGTCATAGGCGGACTGAGTACCATAATATGAGTGGTTTACTTGAAGATTGTCATGGATACCCTCAGCAGTTTTATACTATAGATTTGCTACCTGTAGTGTAAATTTGAACGAGTTGGGGTGTCTAAATTGCTTCCTAAATTGAAGGTTCCCTGAGCAGCTGTTAAGCTAGATTTGTGGGTCCCACGCGAGTGCCAAGAAATGGTGAAGGGGCTGGTCAGATCTCTTTTAAGGGAATTGCAGACTAGCACAGGGTTCTGTCGTTGTGCAGATAGCTATGTTAAAAACTGAGAATTTTGAAGAAAGTGGGCTTACAAGCTTTTAATTAATTGGAATCATGTTGCAGCATTTGCCACATCTTCACTTACTTGATTTGGTTCCATTTACGTTTGACCTAATGAGCTAGCTTTTGCAGTTGAGTTAGGCTAAGGTCCATTTTCTTTACATGGTATAAAAGCCAGACCCAACTCTATTTCTTGGTTTACCGAATTTTAGGCCCATATCTTATGTTGTCCATGCTCCAAATGTCTAGTCCTAGGCGTGCAAGGGTATTATGTGCTGCACATTGGATGAGAGAATTGGCTTTTGCCTCCTTATTTGGTCTTGGGTAATCCTCACTGCATGTGCTAGTTGTTGAAATTGAATTACGACCAAAGGTCCATTTTCTTGACATGGTTGACTGCCTTCATCCATTCTATTTTCTTGGGCCAGTTAAGCGTTTATCATTATTCTCTATTGAATAAAATGTTTGGTTTCAAATTCAATTCCAGAGTTCTACTCTTGGATACACTCCTCTGTCAAAAGAACTGTTTCATTACGTGCACTAAAACAATTCATTTGTCAGTCACCTTGATCTGCATTCTTTTGCATAATCCCCCAACTTGACATGCTTAACCTCAATGTGCATCATATCTTTCATTTATACCAATCTCTTTGAAGCTTGTTTTTTGCAGGGTATCACTGGGTTTATCTGTGGTTCTGAGGGTCTTGACAGTTCAGGTCTCAGCTCTTCTGCAGCTGTAAGTTGTTTTTCCCATCGCCACCTTTGAATTGGAGTTAGGCGATCAAGAAATGTAGTTTCTATTTTGCATTTTTAGCAAAGTTCTTGTGATCTGGTGAAGTTATTTCTCGAGAACCTCTAAGGCCTTTTTTTTCCGCTGTTGCATCCTTGAGGAAAAGAGATCTCAGTGGTCACTCTTCTCTTTTAAGAGATCTGATTTGCATCTTTGTTCTTTTCTTATAGCAGTTCCTTACAGTGTCTTAGACATCCTATTTATGTCCCTTTTCATTTCTCTTCTGGAATTGCATTTAACAACCTCATGCTTAACAGGTTGGTATAGCATATCTGTTGGCTTTCGAAAGTGCAAATGGTCTTGTAGTGTGCCCAACTGAAAATATTGAATATGATAGGTATGTAACTTGTACGATGTTCTTGTCTTTGTTGCTTGCTAGTTCATTGAAGATATCTGGTGCTTCCTTGCTGTTTAAACTTTGTGCCATTGATCTCTTGAAAAGGTTTCGGAGAGCTTTTAGGGAAAGAGAAGAGAGTGTTGCTAATTCTTGTTAGAACAGGTGCATTACCACTTGATGGAGTAGGTGAATTATCCCCCAGAAAAGATTTCTTTTTTTTTCCGTCTCAACAATTGACATTTCTGTGAATATTGACGAAGAAATACTTAATGTGAATACAACAACAACCCAATAGAATCCCACCCAGTGGGGTCTGGGGAGGGTAAAGTCTGTTTCCAGGAGACCCTCGGCTCAGAGACAATAGATCTGTGACAACAAAACTCGTAAAAATAATATCAACAATGTGAGAGACAGCAAATAAATGGAAAAGCAGTACCGCAATATTATACAAAAGTGTGAAACACAACATAAAACGACCGCCCAACTACCCCTTAACCTACAACCCTAATGCTCGACCTCCACACCTTCCTATCTAGAGCCATGTCCTTGGAAATCTAGAGCCACGTGAATATTTTGACAAATTCGGATAATGAACTATTAGGTTACTACCAACATGTACGTGATATGATATATCATGTTTAGAAGTTGCTTATGTATAGTTTCTTTCTTGAGATGTTTCCACACTTTCTGGATATTTTGGAATTGCTTGTGACATTGCTCTAAGTGTATTTTGAGTAGTTGCCTGGTGGAAGTCAGATAATAAAGCTTAAAAAGGACCTTAGGAAGGGGTGAAACTGTATTCGTCAGCCTGGTGGAATTTTGCATAGGCAGCTGTCCATCTGCCCTTTTAGTTTCATATGCCTTCGATTTTTTTTCCCTTTTTCCATTTTTAAAGTGACTTCAATGTTTATCTGTACCTGTTGAGGTGTTACAGCCTGTAAATGTAACCATGAATGATGTCTGATGCTAATGTTTGTACCTTTTAGAATATGCACTCTGTTTTACTCTCATTTTGATGCTGATTTATAGATATGAAGTAGTTTAATGTCTTTGCTATGACATGCTATTTGCAGTTTATGCACTGGTAAACTTAATTTCTGACGGTCATATTAGGCAATTATGGTAGTTGATTGTAAGATTGTGTAAGGTTCTATGTAGATAATCTTTTGTCTCATTTACATATCACAAAAGATCTTCTGGTCTCATTTGGTTGTGGTAGTTTCCATAGGACATTTTTCGCTGTGCAAACCCTTTACTGGTATGTTGCGAAAAAAAAACCCATAACTGGTATGGTGAACATTTATTAGGTCCAAGGGAACACGAGGCTTAAACAATTGATACATGTTAAATGTTTCACAAAGTGACCTGTTTAAGAAGTCCGTGACAGGCATTCTGAATTTTTGTCTCAATTTTTTCTCGTCTTCCTGTTTTCTCATCATTGGAACTGTATCATCTCAGATTTTTCCAAAATCTTTAACGGGCATTATCTTAATTTTTGAATCCTCAACCTGGTTCCAGTATGAACTTCCAAATTTCTATAGTGCATTGATTCACCTGATCATTCTTCCAACTGGACTGGTCAGAGCTACTTTTATAAGCATGTCTTAGGTCAGTTACTTTAGTGGTATTCACAACCGTTAACACTTTGATTTCTTAAGGGCAACATTTTAGATGCTCGTTCTCTCTGAATCAATGACATCATCAGATTCATGAACTTTTGGTAGTAATGAGGTTCAAAGGTCTATTCAGTTAGGTGACTCAGTGCTGTTCATATCCATCCTTGGCATTGGTGGAGTATTTGATAAGCTTTTATCGGAGGAAACTGAAAAGTTAGAGGAAAATGCTTAACTTGCATCTTTGGATTTCTGTATTGCTTTGTAGTAAACATGCTCTGTATTCTACAAGTTCACTTCTTGACACAATGTTTGTACGCATCTCTTGTTGCTTTTGTTGCATGCAGGCAGATTGAAAACGAATATTTAGGTTTAAAAAATGGTATATTGGATCAGTCAGCAATATTGTTATCAAGCTACGGCTGTTTGACCTGCATGAATTGCAAGGTAATGTTTTTATTTCCACGCAGTAAATGGTTAACTTATCAAATAATCTTATTGTGTTTGAGCTAAAATTACTAAAACTCTTCCTAATATTTATTTGTATCTCCACTGCTGTCAGCTAAAAGTGATACTTTTTCTTCCTCTTTTAGCTTGCAATGCTCTTGAGATTTCTTAAAAGAGTATAGATGTTAGTCCCAAATAATCAGAGATCGGAACTTTAAGCAGTCATAATTACGTGGAAGAAAGAAAAGAGGAAAATCAAGAACTAGCCGTAGAAGTAGAAAGAATATGCTATTCAAAACCGGGAAACCTAGATTGTTCACGATGAATTGCTTTTCCTTGTCGTTTATGTCATTTTGCTTTAACTTTCCTCTTGTTATGATTTCAGTTTTACATTATGGCAACTTTTGTTGTTTTCTTCTGATACAGATTTCACATTCTGTAGAAAACTCTGACAATTATAGACCGCATGTGCAGACCATAAAACACAAACTGATACGCCCTCCAGAGGTGCAAAACAATCATGTCGGAGAGTTAGGTAATGCATACAAGATATTGCTGGCCTTTTCAGGTCTGAAACAAGCATTGACAACAAATCCTGGATATAATCGGCGAGTTGCAGAGTGTCAAGAGGCTGCAAAATTATTGCTGCAGTAAGATTATTTCCTGTTTGAAGCTTGTATCCACTTATGGTCATGGAATGCATGCCTGTTTATTGATGGAATATACTAGGATAGATGAAACAAAAAATCCTAGTTGTAAGTGACTCTCCGTTAAGAAGAATATGTCAGATTTAAATCCTAATGGAAATGTATCAAACGATGATCATTATTTCAATGATTGAATATCAAGCCTTTTTCTGGACTTCCCTCAAAACTTGAAGCATTCCTAAGACTAACAAACCCTTCTTATTGAATAAGCATGATGAAGTTGCGATGAGGTCTAATTGATTTTCTACCAAAGCTTTCGCTTCTGTTAGGCTATTTTCCTTTTTCTTCTTCTGACTCGTAACACTGAACTTCTAGAGCTTCAGGGAATGAAGAAGTGGAACCTGTTCTATCAAACGGTAGAATACTGAGCCTGCTTTTTTCGTTGAATTAGTGATGCCGTTTTAATGATGATGTTATTGATCACGAGTCTATTGTTTATGCAGTTGAACCAGAAGTTTTTGAAGCCCACAAGGTAAAATCCACAGAAATAAGTAAATGTTAAATTACGCCTTCTTAACCATCATTTTGTTGAAGGGGAGCCTTAGAGCAAAGGTAAAGTTATCTTCGTGTGACCTATAGGTCACGAGTTCGAGCCGTGGAAGCAGCCACTAATGCTTGCGTTAAGTCAGGCTGTTTGCATCACACCCCTTGGGTGCGGTCCTTCCCTTGACCCTGCGTAAACGTGCGATGCCTTGTGCCCGAGCTGCCCTTTTTAACCATCATTTTGCAATGTCATTGTAACATCTTTTAGTGAAAGTCTTTTTACTTATTTCTGTGGATCAATTGTATTTCGTATCATGTTTTTGGAAATGTTTCTCAGAGCAAATTAGAACCCGACCTAGCTAAAAGAGCAGAGCACTATTTCTCTGAAAATGAGAGAGTGCTGAAAGGTATTATTCTTTACAGAACTTTACTCCTTTTATTTTTATACTTAGTTTTAGGACAGTCCATTCATATCTAAACATCATGTGCGGTTTTTTAGGACTTGAGGCTTGGGCGTCCGGAAACCTTAAAGAATTTGGAGAGCTTATTACAGCATCTGGTCTAAGTTCTATTCAAAACTACGAATGTGGTAAGTGTTGATTTTAATATTTGATATCTGAATTTCATTTTAAATTTATCATCAATTATTTCCTGTTTACATTTACATCTACAAAACCTATAAAAGTAGTAGCCGATAAATAGCTTTCTTGATACTTTATATTGAGGGACAATAATAACCGATTTTCTTGCATCTCTCTTCTTATGGAAAATTCTATTACATTGGGGGATCAGGGAAGGGGAAGTGTAATGGTGAGAATTGAACTCACCCCTACTGTGTCAAAGGCTCCCACCGGTACAACTAGACTGTAAACCTTGGTAATCTTGCACTTCACCTTAATCATTTCAGGTTGTGAACCACTTATACAGCTATATGAGATTCTTCTGAAGGCTCCTGGTGTACTTGGGGCACGGTTTAGTGGTGCAGGATTCCGAGGCTGCTGTCTTGCGTTTGTAGATGCAGATAGAGCAGAAGAAGCCGCAATGTTTGTCAAGAACGAGTACTGTAAGCTCCAGCCCGAGTTGGCAAGCCATATCAACCAAGGGCCGGCTGTATTGATATGCGATGCAGGTGACTGTGCACGCGTGATCTGAAACACTGCCAGTTAGCTAAACTTGTAAACGCACTCAGGTTCATACTTGTAGCTCCACGATTTCCCATTTTTTCATCCATTCTTTTCAAGTGATTTGTCTTCTTGTATCCTTACTATTTCAGTTTCCACATTGACTTGGTGTATATTATTTTGGATGTTGAAGAAAGATTGTGTCAATAATTTGTATTGGCCTCCATTGCCCAATTTGTGTACGAAGTCTTATTAGAATTTTGAGGATCCAACTTCTTTTGCTTATAATGATTGATTGAAAGTTTATGAAGTTTGATTCTTGTATATTCATATTTGTTGAAGTTGCATTAACAGAAAGCGAGTAAAATGTACTGTAAACATTTAAATTTTATCAAATTTAAATCGATAAAATAAGACGGACTATATTTTAAATATATTGGTCCAAATAAATATTTTTAACTAATTTAATTGGATTAAATATATAAGTCCAATATAGTTGGGCTACAAATGATGAGCCGCCACACGTGAAATGACGTGGCACGCCAAGTCCAACGGAAGAGCCAATAGGATCATGTCACGTGTCAAAATGACAAGGCATGTCACGTGTCAAAATGACAAGGCATGTCAACTCAAATTAAAAGGCCAATGAAACCGCGCCACATGTGCAAGTGACATGTTCTGACCAATCAAACACGGTCTTGTTACTCTTCAATTTGATTGGTCGGAAAGAGTTTGTTCTCATCACAACCCTTCCCTCCCACAACTATAAATAGAGGTATTCATAACTCAGAAAAGACACATGAAGTTATAACAAGAATCAAGAGAGAGCTAGTGGATCAAACGCTGCAGATTCAAGATCTGGGCGTATGATTGTTGCAATATTTTTTTGGTCTCGATTATTTTCTTGACGCAATTTTATTGTCTACAAATTCTGGCACGCCCAGTCGGACAATCTCTACCTCTTATCTCAATTTTTCAATCACCAACGTTCAAAAATATCGAAATGACTTCAAAGAAAATCAACTCCAAATTAACTTCCACCAAGGCTACTAATTTCAGACTCTACGCTGATATAGAAAGCATCATCAATGTTACCTTTGGAAGTTTTGGACCAATTACAAGGAGCAAAGCAAGCTCATTAGGACAACAAGCACTTCAAGTGTAGTCCACATCAACCTATGTTTTCGGATCTTCATCCTCAAAAGGAGCAAGATCCTCTACGAACGCACCTGAAGAAGGAAGCGATGTTGCTGAAAAAATTAAGAAAACTCTAGCTCTGCTTAACCTCTCCGGATCCAAGAATTCTAATGTGAAGGAAGATGACGATATTTCAAGCGATGGATCCTCCTCACTTACACCGCATAGCGTGATCCAATTGAGGATCAGTCTATGTAACAATCTATGCTACTCTCCATCGTCTACAACAATCATGTAAGCAATGTTGACGAACACTTCATCCATAAAAGAGCAACTAGAAAACTTGACATAAGCAATTGCTAGCTTGACCAAATACATGCTGAATCAAGATGATAGAATTGATAAGTTAACGGATAGGGTAGAACTTTTGATGCAAGAAGAAACCAGTCATGCACTTGGCAAGCGCCCAAAAGTTCAAGAGATTGATCCTCCCCCACGACAAGTTGCATTTACCAAGGAAATTTCAATCTCTTCGGAAGGGATGATTCCAATCAATCAACTAAAGCAGTTCATTAAAGAGACTATAAAAAACAAATATGAAGTTGCTGCCAGTTGCTCTCTTACATACGCAAAGTTGTACACTGCAAGGACAAACATGTTGAAGATGTTTGCTGGCTATCAACATCCAAAGTTTCAACAGTTTGATGGTAAAGGCAATCCAAAGCAACATGTGGTGCACTTTGTTGAGACGTGCAACAATGCTGGGACTTATGGATTTTACCTAGTCAAGAAATTTGTCCACTCACTAAAAGAAAATGCTTTTGATTGGTACACTGACCTCGAGGCTGGATCTATTGATAGATGAGATCAACCAGAGCAAGAGTTCCTCAATCGATTTTATAGCACGATACGTACTGTGAGTGTGATAGAACTTACAAGTACTCGTCAATGAAAGGGTGAACCAGTTATCGACTTTATCAATCGTTGGAGGAATGCAAGCCTCAACTGCAAAGACAGGCTTAGTGAAGCTTCTGGCATAGAGATGTGCATCCAAGGCATGCATTGGGGACTGCACTACATCTTGCAAGGTATCAAGCCTAACACATTTGAACAACTTGCAACTCATGCCCATGACATGGAATTGAGCATGGCCTCCGCTGGAAATGAAGGCTGCCCATCTACGAGCCTCACAAAGGGAACGACAAGTAAGAAGTTAGGAAATGGAGCAAGTTTGTTCCCAAGTCTGAAAGCAAAGAAGCGATGAATATCAACACATCACTGTAAGGTTCACGACTAAGGTGAGCAAGACGCAGAGTATGAAATCCACTTCCTTTCAAGATAAGACAAACGGAAAGTTGACTCTAAAAGAAATGCAAGAAAAGGATTATCCATTTCTAGATCCAGATGATGTGCCTGCAATCTTTGAAGAGATTCTTGAGTTAGAGTTCATTGAGCTTCCGAAGATGAAGCGACCAAATGAAGTTGGGAAAGCTGATGACCCCAACTACTGCAAATATCATCGACTTGTGAGTCATCCTCTTGAGAAGTTCTTTGTCTTTAAGGACAAAGTTATTTTATGCGGTAAAACCGGGGACCCTATTTCCCCGTCATTAGGTAGCCTCGCGATTATGCTCCTCAAGGCTCGAAGCCAAGGTCGAGACCCACCCTCGGGGGTCGTCGGGTGCTGGCCCCGGGGGGGGGCATTGCATAACAACGACTACAGTAGGGGAAAGGGGGAGTTCCCAAGATGAACAAATAGCACTGGCAGAACTTGGTATCGCGTTTGGCCGTCCCATCTCCATGCCTTTACAATTAATGCACTCTTGTACTATGTCTGAATACCCCCTCCTATATAAAAGGGATCCTCACCACTTTGTAAAGGGATACTGTGGCTCAAACTATTCTACACAAGATCAATAACAACTCTCTCTCTCTCTTTTCTCTCTAACTTACTCGCTCGATGCTACCTCTTTCATTTATTGCTTTCATACTTGTTCTTTCGTTTATTGCTTGATATTGGCCATAAAGAGCCTCCTTTTAATTATATCTTAACTGTTAATCCCTTCCCGGTTACCCCCGATAGCTCGAGCTCGAGCCCAGGCATCGACCTTGAGGCCCTTCATCGGTCAGTCAGAGGCTCGGGAGGTTAGCTCCTCGTTGTGATTACAACCCCGTTTTAGTTCGTATTTTGTCGCTAGACTTCACATATCTATCATCAACTGCCTTAACAACTAGCATAAAAATAGATCACGTATTTTTAGAGTCTCATTAACAAATTTAATTGTTATTACCATTTTCACAGTAAACAGTTTGGCGCCCATCGTGGGGCTAAAAATAATAATGATTATTTTTTTGTTGGTTTCATTGCACAATGCAAGTCATCTTTCACACTTTTTCTTGTCCAAGATCTTCAATTTCAGGACAAAGCGTCTGGCTCGGTGAACAGAATAGGGAACCAGAACTTTGAAAACAGCAGAGAGATGGACACGACTACTCCAGATGTCGGTACACCACCGAACTCTGCCCGAGCAGAAGGGGAGGCTCTCCAACATGGCGTCCACATGATTATTGGAGGAACCAACGTTCCCCAAGGACCCATGTTCAAACGGACGAGAACGTCCACCACGGAAGAGGGACCGACCCGAAATTGCGTACCTGAAGACACTCTCGTATTCAGTGAGGAGGACCTCGAGGCCATGATAGAGGCGCACAACGATGTACTGGTAATCTCATTTCTTTTAAACAATACCAGGATAAAGCGCGTGCTCGTAGACCCAGGCAACTCGGCCAACATAATTAGATCAGAGGTAGTAGAACAACTAGGGCGGCTCAATCGAGTTGCCCTCATCCCTCGAGTCCTCCACGGCTTCAACATGACCGGTGAAGTAACAAAAGGAGAGATCACCCTCCCGATCGACACGCCCGGCGTGATCCAGAACACTGAGTTCCAAGTCATCGATGGCGACATGAGGTATAATGCATTACTCGACAGGCCTTGGATACACAGCATGAGGGCAGTACCCTCAACCTTACATCAGGTGATAATGTTTCCCACGAGGGACGGCATCACGACCATACATGGAGAACAGAGGGAAATGAAATAAATGTTTGCAGTCCACCATGAGGCGCCGATCCCTACATGCTCGATCCCGAACGAGGATAGAAACACACAGGCCACCGAGGACGACAAGGAAGATTTCTTCGCTTCCCGAACCTCCGTCTCCCCCGAAGAATTGGACGCGACTAAATCGACAGTCAAAGAGCTGGAGCAGACCATTTTAATCGAGCACCTCCCGGATCGTAAGGTATACCTAGGAACGGGGTTGACCCCTAAACTCAGGACATGGTTTATTAAATTTTTTAGTAACAATATCGACTGTTTCGCCTAGTCCCACCTAGATATGACAGGAATTCCGCCGGAAATAACCTCTCACAGGATGAGTGTCAATCCCAAATTTAAACCCATGAAGTAGAAGAGAAGACCACAGTCCGAGGTAAAACATGCCTTCATCAAAGAAGAGGTAACAAAACTTCTTAAAATCAGATCCATTAGAGAGGTAAAGTACCCCGAATGGATAACCAACATAGTAGTAGTGCCTAAAAAGGGAAACAAGCTAAGAATGTGCGTAGATTATAAAGACTTGAATAAGGCGTGCCCCAAAGAGTCCTTCCCATTGCCTAATATCGACTGTCTGATCGATGCTACGGCCAGCCACCAGACCCTCACCTTTCTCGATGCCTACCCGGGGTATAATCAAATCCAGATGAACCCCGAAGACAGGGAAAAAACCTCGTTCATCCCAAAGTACAGTACATACTGCTACAACGTAATGCCTTTCGGGCTAAAAAACACAGGGGCAATGTACCAACGCCTAGTTAATAAAATGTTTGAGCATCAAGTAGGTAAATCAATGGAGATATATATTGATGATATGCTAGTTAAGTTCCTGTGCGCAAAGGACCATTTGACTCATTTGCAGGAAACTTTCGACATCCTCAGAAGCTACAACATAAAGCTCAATCCCAAGAAGTGTGCCTTCGGAGTGGGTTCGGGCAAATTCTTGGGATTCATGGTTTCGAATAGGGGGATCGAGATCAATCCCGGCAAAATAAAGGTCATCGAAGAAATCACGGTGGTGAACAATGTAAAGGCCGTCCAACGACTAACAGGGCGGATAGCGGCCCTGGGTAGATTCATATCAAGGTCATCAGACAAAAGCCATCATTTCTTCTCTCTACTCAAAAAGAAAGAGCAGCTTCGAATGGACTTCAGAATGCCAAAACGCCCTAGAAGAACTGAAATGATACTTGACTAGCCCACATTTGCTGCACACGCCCAAGGAGGATGAAACGCTATACCTATACCTGGCCGTGTCTAAAATAGCGGTAAGCGGCGTACTGGTTCGAGAGGAGAAAGGTACACAATTTCCTATTTATTATGTAAGCCATACCATGGGGGATGCCGAAACCCGATATCCCCATCTAGAAAAATTGGCACACGCGCTGATAAGCGCCTCGCGTAAGCTGAAGCCCTATTTTCAATGTCATCATATCTGCGTTCTGTCGACGTACCCCCTCTGGAGCATACTACATAAACCCAAGCTATCGGGGTCGATTGGCCAAATGGGCCATTGAACTCGGAGGATATGATATCAAATATCAACCTCGAACGGCCATCAAGTCTTAAATTCTGGCGGACTTCGTGGCCGATTTCTAGACATCCCTCGTACTCGAGGTAGAGAAGGAACTTTTATTAAAATCAGGCATGTCCTCCGGGGTATGGACCCTATTCATAGACGGCGCCACAAACATAAGAGTGTTCGGGCTCGGTATAGTCCTAAAGCCACCTGTTAGCAGTGTAATCAGACAATCCATAAAACCGCAAAATTGACTAACAATGAAGCCGAGTATGAGGCTATGATTTCAGGTTTAGAATTGGCCAAAAGCTTGGGAGCCGAGACCGTTGAGGCAAAATGCGATTCGCTCCTCGTAGTAATCCAGGTGAATGGGAGTTACGAAGCTCGAGAGGACAAGATGCAGAGGTACTTGGAAAAAATCCAAATCGCATTACATCGCTTCAAAGAAGGGACCTTAGTCTATGTACCCCGAGAGCAGAATGGCGAGGCCGATGCCCTCACAAATCTGGGATCTTCTGCTGAAGAAGAGGACCTACTCCCCGGAGCTGTTGTCCAATTGTTTAAATCAGTGGTCGAGGAAGGTCATGCGGAGATTAACTCCACCAGTCTAACATGGGATTGGAGAAATAAGTATATTGATTATTTAAAAGATGGGAAGCTGCCCACAGATCCAAAAGAATCGAGGGCCCTACGAACCAAAGCAGCCCGGTTCTCGCTCGACAAAAATGGGATTTTGTATAGGAGAACTTTCGATGGCCCCCTAGCGGTATGCTTAGGGCCAGGTGACATAGATTACGTACTCCGAGAGATCCATGAGGGTATCTATGGGAATCATTCCGGCGCCGACTCCTTGATCCGGAAGATGATTAGAGCAGGCTACTATTGGAACAACATGAAAAAAGACATCAGAGAATTTGTCCGAAAATACGACAAATGCTAGAGATTCGATCCTATGATCCACCAACTCGGAGAGCAACTACATTCCATTTTATCACCATGGCCATTCATGAAATGGGGGATGGACATCGTCGGCCTTTTGCCGATAGCGCCAGGTAAGGCTAGATTCATTTTATTTATGAATGACTACTTTTCAAAATAGGTGGAAGCGCAGGCCTTCAAAAAAACAAGAGAAAAGGAAGTCATAAATTTCATATGGGATCACATCATATACCGATTCAGAATCCCGTCCGAAATAACGTGCGACAACGAAAGGCAGTTCATCGGGGGCAAGGTAACACAGTTCCTTGAAGACAACAAGATCAAGAGAATCCTATCGACCCTTACCATCTAGGTGCAAACGGCCAGGCTGAATCCACGAATAAAACCATTATTTAGAACCTAAAGAAGAAACTGGAGAATGCCAAGGGAAAATGGAGAGAAACGCTGCCCAAGGTGCTGTGGGCATATCGAACAACTTCAAAGTCAAGCACCGGGGAAATATTTTTCTCTCTAGTGTACGGCACCGAGGCTTTGATACCAGTAGAAGTCGGGGAGCCGAGCACCAGATTTGAGCACGCTAATGAGGGCTTGAACTACGAGTCCATGACAACGGCCCTCGAACTACTCGGTGAAAAGCGAGAAGCCTCGCTGATCCGGATGGCTGCCCAGAAGCAGAGAATCGAAAGATACTATAACATGATAACAAATCTCCGGTATTTCGGGATTGGGGACTTAGTCTTAAGGAAAGTTACTCTTAACACCCGAAACCCTAATGAAGGGAAGGTGGGCCAGAACTGGGAAAGACCGTACCGTGTCCTCGGGATAGTCGGCAAGAGATCCTATAAGCTTGGCACCATGAAGGGAGAACAACTTCCGAGCAACTGGAATATATTGATGCTTAAACGGTATTACTGCTAGAACACCCGATCGGAATATTCCGCAAAAATCTTCGAGCAAGCATTGCACTTGTTTCCTTCGATCGAGTTTTTATCCCAAAATGGGTTTTTGCCGGCAAGGTTTTTAATGAGGCAACATCCACGTGCTAACTAAGGAGGACCCGAAAAGCCTGTAGGGCTTCTTTTGTAATCAACCCCGAACACTAGAGGGCACCCCCTTTGAGAGGCCATCAACTCGGAAGAGCCGGGGAACGACAGTCTAAATTCTAATAGGAAACAATGTACCGGGCCAAACAATCAAAAGAGCCGTATCCGCACAAGTCGGACTCATGGCAACAAAACAACATGTACTTATGCCAAACGATCAAAGAATACCCTTCGCCAAAGTGTCTCGTACTCCAAAGAAAGTTCAGCATTTTCACAGCAAGGATTCTCCCGCTGAGAACGCTCTGAAATACTCGGAGAATAGCGTCAATAACTCGGCACCCACACGACCCTAGGGTCAAAATCTCCAAAAATATATGCCCTTAATGAGGCAACTTCGAGCTCACGAGTGACGGCCCCCGAGCCTAAGCAAACTCGATGACTCAGAGACTATCACTAATCGCCATTCGCTAAAAATTTGGGGCCGTAAGACCCCAAGCGGGCAGACTCGGTCTCAAATGAAAACTCACATCGAGTATCAACAACTACACCTGTAAGACCTCAACAGGCATGGAAATACTGTAAGACCTCAACATGCATGGAAATACTATAAGACCTCAACAGGCATAGAAATACTGTAAGACCTTAACATGCATGGAAATACTGTAAGATCTCAACAGGCATGAAAATACTGTACGACCTCAACAGGCATGGAAATACTGTGAGACCTCAACAGGCATGGAAATACTTTAAGACCTCAACAGGCATGAAAACGCTGTATGACCTCAACATGCATGAAAATTTTGTAAGACCTTACCATAGGCATAAAACTCGATCCCGAAGTTTAGGCAATATGTCGCATTTGTAAGACTCCCGAAAGGGCATACCCTCGTTGTAGACGCCTAAACTATCGCACTCGGGATCGTAAATGGCTCCAGCCAAACTCAAATGACTATGGTTGATACGGCTGCACCAGCCAAATTAACGCTACTCGGGGATGCCCGATCGTCGCTATAAAGTCACATGCCATTACTTCGAATCTACTTCAAAAAGAATCGGTTAAACAGGCTACCCTCGACAGGCAAACGAGCTTCGATCATGTCAGCTCCAAATCACAAGGTTTCGAGCTACTCTAACTACGAGCTAAACCTTCTGAGGTGCTCGAACATCGCCGCAAACAACTTGAAATCGAGGTTCTTTCCGAACCGATGACGGGTCAGGAAAAATCATTTCAAAAAGTCCTTAACGAAAGGAAAACAAAGCCTACATATGCCTAAGGGCAAAAGCGTAAGAGCCATCATTGCCAGCCAAACGAGCCTTAGGGCCATACACTAAAAGGTCGCAACAACCAAAAGCATAAGAGCCACTGTTGCTAGCTTAAAATTTGAAAACTTGAGGGTCAAAATGAGCTCGAATCGTAACCCAATTCGGAGACCGGATCCAAAATAGTTAACTATACATGCCTAAAGGCATAGCGTAAGAGCCATCGTCGCCAGCTTCACGAGCCTTAGGGCCACATACATAAAAGGTTACTTCGATCCAAGGTGTAAGAGCCTTTGTCGCCCACCCATGCAGACACAAAAGCTCGAGGGTCGGATAGGCCCGAGTCCACACCCAACTCGGAGACTAAACCCAAAACAGTTGAGCAAAGCATAAGATCTCTAATACCAGTTTACATTAAAGGTCACATCGACCAGGCGTGTAATATCCCCTGAGCTTGCCTCACGAGCCCCAGGGCCATATCACGAATCTAAAAATAGGAACACTAACCGAATTCCGGACAAAAAAGGGGAGTGGAAGAAACAAAGCCGCAAGGTTCACTTTATATATATGCCAGTATGAAAATGCTATATACAAGAAGGAAAATCGACAAGAAAATCAATAGGATCCTAATCTATTGCCGAGCCCACATCCTCAATGGCTCCCCAAGGATTGCACCCTGACAACTACGAGTTCCCTGACATCCCCTTCTCAATGGCATCTTCTCACCCCGGGATCTACCCTCATTTTTAGCACCATCTGAGCTGCCATCCGACATACCCCCAATAGTCTACTTTCGGGAAACCGGCTAGGCACGATCAACAGCTCAAGGTAAATTCGGGCTAGCCACCTCAGATGCCCTCTCAATGCAATAATTTGTGACAACAGCTCCATCCCCGTGTGAGGATACAAGCGCCTTGGCTTCGACTTTGATCCGAGACAATGCATCCACCAGTTCAGAATAGAGACCCTTGTACTTATCACTATCCTCCTTCACATCCCGGAGCTGACGCTCGACTAAGATTACCTTCCCCTGGAGGGTATCCCTCTCGAAAGTCATTTCGTTTATGTGCCGACTGAGCTCAAAAATTTCAGCATCTTTGGCCTGAAGCTCCCCTCTTAGCAGGGCATTTTTCTTCTCAAACTGCACAAATCAGGTTCGAGACATTAAAAGCAATAGAATCTCACAAAGATTCAAAAAATAGTAAAACAAAGGATGAGTAACCTGCTCGGAAAGATAGGCTTTCTCACGCTCATGACGGTTCACCTCATCCTAGTGCTGGGTGAGAGCCTGGTTGTAAAGAACTTTAGCCTAAAACCACGAAAAAGGACAAGTTAGAAAAACAAGGATAGGAGCAGCCCAGAGCAGCGGGCAAGGTTAGCAAAAATTACCCACTCACAAAGTCTGCCCATCTCGCTAAAATGAATGAAGCATCAACCTCTGGACCTCCCCCGAGTACGGTTGGCAACCTCTCGGGCGCATCTCCGCCTTCGACTAATGCACCTGCTCCGAAAGGCTCTTCACCGGGGCATCTTGCCCTCCATGCGGCGGTAGGATCACTCTCTGAGGTGAATCAACAATGATCACAAGGCTAATGGGCCCAGGCAAAGCCTTCGTTCCTTGTTCACCTTGGACCCTGGAACCGTGCCCCTCCGAACTGCCCATCAAAGGCACCAATACTCGAGAAAAATTCTGGCCACCAGCTGACTTAGGGGTAGTACTCGATACTCCATCTGTTGCCTCCCCACCGCAAAGATAGGCCACAACGGCATCAGTCTCCGGTTCGGAAGCCTCCATCCCCGCGGCTCTAAGATCGGCCAAGTCTATATGTTCTTTAGGGTCCGTTGGGAAGTCTCTTTCCCCCTCGCCTTCAGCTCGAGGATTTCCCGTCATCTCTGAGGTCAGAGCTGCCAAGTCAGCCTTGGATTCCTCCGTCTTAACCTTCTTGAACTTTGGAGGCTCAACCGGCAAAGCCCCCTGCCTTCTCTTCTTCTCGCCAGACACTAGGGTGTCCTCTCCAACGGGTGGTGCCCCCTTCGTCAAAGGGACTTCCCCCAGACCTATACAAATGCAGAAGTTAAACACAAAGAATAGAGAACTCTACTATTAGCGATTTGCGTCAAAATATGCGGATGCAACAAGGTTCGAAACTTACCATGGTCTCTGGCTTCCCACCGAGCTCAGGATAAATTTCGCCACACTCGTTCGGCATATGGGCAAATTGAGTATAAGCGGCCAACCTAGCCCTAGAGGTCCGAAACCGCACCAGGGTAGGTTACTAAAAAGGCAAGAAAAATGGAGTTAGATGCTTGAAGAAATATTGCCAAAGAGAAGCGAAGGAAGACCCGACAACGCGTTTACTTACGCCCAACGTTCCACTTCTTAGGGAACGACATCTTTTCTACCAGAATCAGGTCAGAAGTCCTCACTCAAACGAACCGGCTTATACATCCTTCGTTTTCGGGCTCCTCGGCGCAGGAAAAAAGGGACCTCGGGGCTCGACAACGAAGCTTGATTAAACCCCCCGGAGGAGACGAGCACTATACATCCAAATTAGGTGGTTGAGGGTGAAGGGCATCTCCTTTATCATGTTATAATAATGCCTGATCATATAAACAATGCGCTAGAACAAAGGATAAATTTGGCCCAGAGTCACCTGATAACGTCGGCAGAAGTTGAGAATCACGGGGTCGATCGAGGGTGAGAATGGACCCACCGGCCCCAAGGTGAATGGATATGTATATACACTCAGAAAGCCGGCTTTATGAGCCGTAATATCATCCTCCCGAGTAGGAATCTCTTCAAGCACAGTATCCCCCCAGCGACAATCAGCCCTCACTCTCCCGATGTCCGATACCGAGCTGATATACCGAGTCACGGGTTCGCGACGCTCTGGATTCGAGGAAGATCTTTCGACCTTTAAATCGGAGGTCATCTCAAAAGATCCTGGGATGCATTCCTCGGTATGGGGAGGCGTAACCACCTCTCCTTGAGAAAGAAGCGAAGAGGATGAGCCTGCAACCTCCTAGGAAGCATAGGTGGAAGTTTTCACCATCCTTGAAAGATTCTGAAGGAAGAAAAAGAGTGTGTTCCTAAAAGAGAACAGGAGCAAAGGAAGAACGAACCTTATTAGGGGTTTGGGCACGCAATGGGGTATAGAAAGAAAGAAGGGGAGTATTTATAAAAGCACCGTGTGCACATTAAAGGAATCCAAAAGGCGGCCAACTGCCGCAGTCAATGCGAAAACCTGCAGGAGCAGCGTGCTTGTTGCATCTTGGCACCTCATAGTTGTCGCTGATTACAAGAACATCGAAGGAAGAAGAAATTCAAGGTCGTTTCTTACCGCTTTCACTCTAAGAAACACGGAGATTATTTGTATGCAGTAAACCAGTGGCCCGATTTCCCCGTCATTAGGTCACCTCGCGGTCATGCTCCTCGAGGGTCGAAATCAAGGTTGAGACCCACCCTCGAGGGTCGCCGGGTGCTATCCCTAAGGGGCATTTCATACCAACGACTATAGTACGGGAAAGGAGGAGTTCCCAAGATGAACGGATAGCACCGACAGAACTTGGTATGGCGTCTGGCCATCCATCTCCATGCCTTTACAATTAATGCACTCTTGTACTATGTCTGAATACCCCCTCCTATATAAAGGGGATCCTCACCACTTTGTAAAGGGCTGCTGTGGCTCCAACTATTCTACACAAGATCAATAACAACTCTCTCTCTCTCTAACTTACACGCTCGAGGCTACCTCTTTCATTTACGGCTTTCATACTTGTTCTTTCATTTATTGCTTGATATTGGCTATAAAGATCCTCTTTTTAGTTATATCCTAACTGTTAATCCCTTCTCGGTTACCCCCGATAGCTCAAGCTTGAGCCCAGGCATCGATCTCGAGGCCCCTCATCGGTCAGTCAGAGGCCTAGACGGCTAGCTCCTCGGTTTGATTACAACCCCGTTTTAGTTTGTATTTTGTCGCTAAGCTTCACATATCTAGCATCAACTACCTTAACAACTAGCATAAAAATAGATCAGGTATCAAAACTTTCCCCTTGAGAAGTATTTTACATAAACCCTAGCTATTGGGAAGGTTAGCTAAGTGGGCTATAGAATTGAGCGAGCATGATATCATGTATCAACCATAGACGACGATAAAATCACAAGTCCTCTCCGACTTCAGTGCAAAAATAATGCCTGAAGTCAAAAAAGAAGATGCCCACGCTTCTCCACAAATACAAGATCAATGGATTTTGTACACCAACGCACTTCCAATGCCTCAGGATCTGGACTAGGACTCGTGCTTGAGGTCCCAATAGGCGAAGTGATTCACCAGTCCATAAGGTGCCCGGACATGACTAACAATGAGGTCGAGTATGAGGCCGTGATTGCACGATTAAGGCTAGCACTAAAGTACGGAGCGAGGCGAATCATCCTACACTGTGACTCGCAGCTCATCGTCAACCAAGTCATAGAGACTTTCCAGGTCAAAGAGCAAAGGCTGCAAAAATACCAAGTCGAAGCCTGCAAATTACTACCCGAGTTTGATGAATGCCAGCTCGACCAAATCCCTCGGACACAAAACACCAAAGCCGACAGCCTCACCAAATTAGCGGTAGCCACCAAAAGTATAACCGACAAAGGAAACAAGGTCACCCTCCTCCACTCGTCGATAGATCAAATTGAAGTAAGGACTATAAATCTAACTTGGGACCGGCGCAACCGTATCGTTACATACTTGCAAGATGGCGTACTCCTAGATGATAAAAAGGAGGCTAAAAAACTTCGGATGCAAGCGGCCAGGTACAACATCATTCACAATGATCTATACAAGAGGACGTACGGCAGCCCCCTAGCGAAATGCTTGGGCCAGAATCAAACGTGGCGCATCCTAGAAGAAGTCCATAAAGGCCACTGCGGGGCTTATTCTGGCAACCGAGCTCTGGTAAGATGTCTCATACGGGCAGGTTACTATTGTCCTATTATGAAAAAAAGACCTCGAACTTTGTGAAAAGATGCGAGCAGTGACAAAAGTATGTCCTAATGATCCACCAAGTAGGCGAGCAGCTCCACTCGATCACTTCCCCATGGCCTTTCATCAAGTGGGGGATGGACATCGCCGACCCCCTTCCCGCATGACGAGGTAACATACGTTTTCTTTTGGTTTTAACAGACTATTTCTCTAAATGGCTAGAAGCAGGAGCATTATCTAAGATACACGAGTAGGAAGTGATCGCCTTCATATGGAAAAACATTGGGTGCCGCTTCGGCATCCCCAAAGAGATTAGCTGCGACAACGGACCCTAATTTACTGGAAAAAAGGTCAACGAATTTTTCAAGAAGTGGCATATCAAAAGAATACTCTCAACCCAATACTACCCCGCGGGTAATGGGCAAGTGGAGTCCCCTAACAAATCAATACTGAACATCATGAAGAAAAAGCTCGAGGACGCCAAAGGACTATGGTCAGAACTACAGCCAAAAGTGTTATGGGCATACCGCACAATGCCAAAGACGAGCACAGGAGAGACACCTTACTCATTAGTCTATGGGACTATTGCGGTAATGCCAGTCGAAGTTGGAGAGCCCAGTTTGAGATACTCCCATGAGAGCGAGTCGAGGAACGACGAAAGTAGAAGGCATGACCTCGACGAAGCCGAAGAACGGAGAGATATGGCCTACATAAGGATGATCGCCCAAAAACAACAGGCAGAACGCTACTATAACAAAAAGGCGAAAGTTAGACCATTCATAGTCGGGGACTACGTGCTCAAAGCCAAAACACAAGCAAGTAAAGACCCTCGTGAGGGAAAACTGGGAACGAATGTGAATGGCCTATACAAAATCACAACAGCAGCAAATAAAGGGTCATTTCAACTAGAAACAATGGAAGGAAAACTGCTACTAAACAACTAGAACGTCGCCCAGCTCAAGTACTTTAACTTTTAAGAACAAGCGTCCTCCAAGTCGTACTATTTTTCCCTCACTTGAGTTTTGTCCCGATTGGGTTTTCTCAAGGAGGTTTTTAACGAGGAAATAAGAGGGACACTCTAAGTCGAAGTACGGACGAAAAAAGCACCGGACGGTCAGTTCATCGCCCAACCTCTCGACATATCTCCAGGTCACCCAATGAAGGGACTAGATAGATCGAGACGGGAATGCCAACCCGAAAAACATGTAAATTTCTCCAAGCATGAGCAAAACACCAATGTAGGTTCGCCCATGTTTCCAAAACAACATTGCCTTAGTATCTACTCGGCCCACGGCCACAATCGTATAAATAACATTCGACCTCATTCAAATTAAATAACATTCGACCTCGTTCGAATTAACTAAAGTGACATTCGACCTCGTTCGAATCAAACAGCATTCGACCTCGATCGAATTAAATAACATTCGACCTTGTTCAAATCAACTAAAGTGAAATTTGACCTTGCTCGAATTAACTCACATTCGACCCCATTCGAATTAACTAAAGTGACATTTGACCTCGTTCGAATTAACTCACATTCGACCTCGTTTGAATCAAATAACATTCGACCTCGTTCGAATCAACTAAATTGACTTTCGACATTGCTTGAATTAACTCACATTTGACCTCGTTCGAATTAACTAACGTAACATTCAATCTCGCTCGAATTAACTCACATTCGACTTCATTCGAATCAACTAAAGTGACATTCGACCTCGTTCAGATTAACTAATGTTTGGCCTCGCTCGAATCGACTCACATTCGACCTTGTTCGAACTAACACCTACCGGCCCCGGCCATGACCAAAACTAAAATTCTTATGATTAAGGATACCAAACGATAGAAGCATACAAGACGAAATAGAGAAAGGATTCAGAAACAAACAACAAAAATAACACTTCATACTTCAAAAATATTCTTGACAAGGGCTAAACAAATGCCTACAAAAGTATGTACAAAAATTACAAACCAAAGGAATAACTACTCGCCACCCGACCCAGCAGCGCCATCTCCACCATCGCCATCAGGATATTCATCATAGTACCAGGCATCCTGCTCAATCCCATCCAAATCCTCCTCACCATCGTCGGTCCCTAGTGTAGAAAGGTCATAACAGTAGGCGATCCGAGCTGCACGTGCCTTAGCACGAGCATCCTCAAAATCAGCCTCAGGAACTCTCCCCGCCATCATCAAATCTCTGAATATGTCTAGTTGGGCCTCGGTGTGGATCCACTTCTCATATAAATCCCGCAGAACATCAGGATAAGCAGAAGTGTGAGAGAATGGTTGGGCTAATAATTGCGTCTTCTCGACCTCAAGAGCGACTATTTGGTTACCAAGGTTTGAAACCTCTTTTTCTAGCCCCCATATTTGCTCTTCAAGTCGCTCTTCCCTGAGCCTAGCCATCTCTAAATCGTTTTCCCACTCGGGCCGAAGGACGTAGATTGCATCCTCCAAGCCTCAACTTTTGTCAAAGCCGCCAACCAAGCCAACTCGGCCTTCTCCAAATCCGTCGTCTTCTCGACGATCTCACCACTCAAAGCATCGGCCCTAACCAAACATTGGTCAAGTTCGGCCCGTAGAGATACCACTTAGGTCTGAAGGTTCGCACCTTGGGCCTCAACTCTCTTGCTCACTTTGAGCTCCTCTTCTTTGTCCCTCAACACCCTTTCAAGGATGCTACACTTGTCGATACTCTCACCAGGTCGTCATCTTTCTGCTTTAGCTCATCCCTAATGGCTTAGAAGTTGTCGTTCTCACTGAACCGCCTACATATCTCATAGTACTTGGCTTGGCATTCGAGGTACTTCCTCTCCATCTTATTAAAAATGGTCATGCGCCTCTCTTCTCGGGGAGAACTCTCAATCTCCAAAATAATTTTCTAAAAAGAAAGGAGAAAAAGAATAAAATCAGTTAAAGTCAAAAGAATAGAATACAAGGCACGGAAATTAGAAAGGTGGGAAAACTTACTCTAAGGGCGAGACTAGTTATTCCCGACGATAGGACGACATCGTCGAGGTCCCGAGGGTCCTTCCCTCCACATCAGAATAAAGGGGACCTAAGGAGGGGACTACATCTTCTGTATTCACTAGTAAGTCCTGATACATAGGAACCACAATGGTCCTCGAGGACCCATCTAACCTAACCTCAACATGAGTAAACCACTCGCTCAACATTCGGAACTCGTCAGGATCGAGATCAGACCCTCTCTCATAACTGTAATCGTTAGTCCCTTCACGTCTCTTATGAGTAGACATGGTGGGAACGTCGATTGGCCTCAAGGACGATGGCTCATCTCTCGGCTCAGTACCCGTGACCTCTATCGACGACTCGCCAACTCCAACCCTAGCCTCAGGCAAAGGCACGCCTTCCACGACACTCGTTGATAGCGGGACGTCAGACGGTGGGACGACGCCACTTTCCAACACAGTAGTGGTCGGCTCATGATCATCCCTAGAAGAATCTACTACTCGGATGGTTCCATCACCCACATCCACCGACCTCTTTTTGCGAGGAATCAAATCTCCCTCACTCTGTGATGATTCATCTATTAAGTGCAGCACGGGAAAGACCGGAGTCTCTGATGCTGAAGTTGCCAACGATCGGCTAGATCTAGTCAGTGTTGGAGGCCGAGAAGAAGTGGTCGGCTGAGTAGGCTTGTCTGTAGTTGCAGCAAGGGCGGATCCCACCGTAGTACTTATTTGGTGGAACATAGGAGTAGGAGCCCTCGACCTCCTCGAAGCTCTCTGTCCTAATAACAAAAATAAGGTTAAAAAGTTAATCCCCACAATACGATAAGAAGGAGACGACCGAAAGGCCGCAGTAACAAAAACTTATTAACAAATAACTCACCGGTCGCTGGAGGCTTGGGCTCAAACTTCTTGTGAAAGGCCGACCATTAATGGATCCCTACTGTATGAGGCAAGACCTGGCTAACATAGTCGTGAATATCTACAACCAATGGAGGGGGCTCAGACTCGGTTTAATGGGAAAAAAATAGAATGATTATGTTACGGCCAAACAAGAGAAATAAACACTAATCAGAGATATTTACGGGCATAATTCCATGCCTCAAGAAATCCATTGGTGTTTGTCACTACGTCATCGGTCTTGAGTAGAAGACATTTAGCCAAAACTGATGATTTTCTTTATCGTCTATCTTCACTACCAGGCTCTTACTTCTACGGTGATGAAGGTGTAACATCATCCCCCTATGGAAACTGGGAGCAAGTGATGCATTAGGTGGCGAATAGAGATTCTGTGGCCGGCCAATTCCGTGTACTTTGTCAGCATGAGGATGAGTTTGCAGATGTAAGGGGAAAGCTGGGCTGGATAGATGCCGTAGTAGCGGCAGAATTCCTCTGCCAATGACGGAAGAGGAAAAAAATAACCCATGTAGAATGAATATGCATAGAATTTGCAATATCCAGGGCGGTGAATCTGCACCACATCTCGACCGATTGGGATCAGGTCTATGTGGACCGAAATTTTGAACTTGGCCCTGAAGGCAGCAAGGGCAGCCGCATGCATCTCAAATTCCACGGCCTCAGGGTCGTCCTCGGGCCGCTTTGAGAAGTCTGACCTAACATTCTCATTGCCAGGAATTATTTCCTCTACCGTAGGGAAGCTTTCATCTTCTGCAACAATAGCAGCCCCATCGTCATGAGAAGGCATGCTCACTGCCAAAGGAGTCGGGTCAGAAGCCTCCCCAAAGTTAGAAGTTGTAATAACCATATTTGTTTGTTTAAATATGGAGAAGATGCAAGCACAGAAGAGGTATAAGTATCAAAAGCTATCAGAATCGGTGAAAACAAGAATGCAAGGATGAAGGTAACGAAAGCAAGAACACTAAATGAAGAAGGAAGGAAGAGATTGAGATTCAGTATTTGAAAAACACAAAGGATCAAGCAAAGGGTATTAGGTCCCTATTAGTAGAAACCCAGGTACCATAATCGAGAATACAAACCGCCAATGCCTAACACGTATACTGAAACGGCAGAAGCACGGGAAATGATGCCATACATCAGGAAAATACGTAATAATGACACATGATGTCATGACATCATTTTGTATCGACGTAATGGTAGGTTATGGCTTGTGAAGCGCCATATCACCATCTTTCCAAGAGCGTTACTACTCGACCTACAAACCTAAATCTCTCAACTACGACTAGCGAAATTGGATCACCGAGGTCATCTAAGAGACGACCTTGATAAGCGAAGAGACTAACTGTATGGGTCAAAATCTGCCTAAGGATATTCGACACGAAGTGGTATTACTAAAGTAATTTGGCCGATATGGACTAGTAACCAATGGGATGCACCACCGAGCAGTTGATCATGGCCGAGGTCAAGTGTCCGAAGGAGCAATAACGGCTAGTTTAGTAACAGAATTTTTAAGAGAATATTCCGTTGAATATTCTCTGTATTTACTTTTAGGTTTAATGGGAAGTATGTCCCTTGTAAATAGAAAGAGAGATCAGGTGATGGGCATATGATATTCTCTGATAAGAACACTCTTTGAAAAGAAGACTTTGTCTGTAGATAGAATACAAACATTACCATTCTAAAGAGATTTGATTGTCTATTATTCCATACCTTTTCCATCAGATCCGAGAAGGGTCCCAATATTTTAACATTTTTCTATAATTTATCATTGTTAGAAGAAGGAATCATCCACCTCATTCAATATTTGGTTAAACATTCTTCTTATTTACTCTAGTGTCATTTATTGTTATTTATTGCTTGACATTTCCTCCTCATTAATTACCTTAACATATTACATGCACATAGCATTTAATCTTCTTTTAACGTTGTTCTACATTATTCACATTAATCTTTTATAGATCTGAAGTTATTATTATTATTATTATTATTATTAACTAGGTTTAACCCCTTATTATTTATATTTAATTGGTTTAATCAAAGATCTATATTTTTTGGTCAAATAGCCCGTACTTTACACCGATGGTTTGTTTTCCTTGGGAAGTCGATAGACGGCATAATATTTTCTAAATGTTGGATATAGGATTCTTACCTATTATTTATTGTTGCTTCGCCATCTATAGCCCCTAGCGTTTTATCTTTTACTTAGAGTAAATTAGTAAAACTTTTTTAAAGCAAACCAAATAGTGTTTTTCATTTTTTGGAGTTATCTTTTCGTCTCTGGGATGCATCTCAACTCCATTAGTTGAATTATTCCCATCCAAAATGATGTTGGAGATACATTAATGTCAGAACTATTTTATGATCATTATTATAATTGTTTTATGTGGAAACCATTTCATGATGATGATGAGGGGATCGTAGTTAAATATTGATTGAGAAAAATTTGTCCCCTTGATTAATAGCATGATTATTCTTATTAGACGTACATATCAAAGACTAATGTCCAATTATAAGCTACGCAATACTAACTTCATTGGAGTCATAGAGTGTGAATATTGAATGTATGAATGGGTTAATGAAGGACCTAATAATATGTGGATAAATATTGAACTTATTTCCTTAACAAAATCTACTAACATGAAAATAAGCTGCCCCTCATTACATACTCTCTCTTTGATTAATATTTATTATTGTTTCTTTGGTTTTTGATAGTGATTGCATTTTTTAGGGAGTTTTGGACAACAGTGGGGTCGAGGGGGAGGGGGAGGGGGGAATGGTATAGCCGTATAGGAGTCAGAAGGGGGAAGGCTAGTATTATTGACTTAATTGCTCAGACATTTCTCTTTAGCAACCAACTAAAAATAAATTCTTTGGCTGGACTGAAGAGAGCGGATCTCTGAATATGATAACTTTTGCTTGCAAATAACTGAATTGCATATCTACGCCGAGTCATCAAACTTGATTAGGCTGGCGCATCATTGTCTTGTCTCTTGAGAAAAAGTTAACTCACTACAAAAAACAAGAGTAATTGCGGCAGTCAAATTTGCGTATAGTGGCGGTTAATAACCGCCATAATTGTCATTAATGGCGGCTTAACCACCCGCCATAATCGCTTCCGCCAAAAGATTTAATACAACGGTTTCTTTAAAACCGCCATAATATACAGATAAAACTGCCGCAATATGCATAATTAAGATTGGCTGCTGATTGTGGCACTTAGGAACCGCCATAATTGATGTCTTTTAAATTATAACAGTTTATACTGTCATAATTGTAATATATTTATTGTTAATTTTTTAATTCTATATTTAGATGCTTTTTACTACACAAAATTCATTATAATATGTAATCAAGCACCCATCATAGTAATTAACATAAATTATAGAGAATTAGATAAGCAAAATATTCATCATATAAAAACATACGTACCCATAATCCCATATCATCCAACATTCAAGTTAAAGTTGGTGAGAGTTATTCACCAATTACAACACATAAAAAACATAGTTCATTCTAACAATGATTACTAATTGTCATTTCCTCCGTTTTCGTCAAAGGATCTTCTTGGCCTAGTTGGTGACGGAACGCCATCTCCTAAATTGGATGCCTGCATAAAAAACTAATTAGTAGTAAAAAACTCATATCATGCCAGTATTTTGCAAATACAGATAAAAAGTATAACCCAATGACATTTATGGAGAACATACAGTAAAGAAGTTACATGAAAGAACTAGAAATTAGGAATAACCAAAATGAGCAATACAAGAATCAGAACCTCAGGCTCAGGGCCATCACCCCTTGCCTCCTACCAAGCTAATCTAGAATAAATGTAATGGCTTAGGCTTCTCTGTTTCTCAAAAGATGGCAACGAAAAATTGCCCAGCTGAAATATGGAGCAAAGGCACAATCGGATCCCTCATCTTGCAAGAAATAAAGTACTTCAGTGACCTGGAAATAGGCTGTCTTGATATCAGATTTCTCTAGTAAGTCTCGACAACCTGTAGATGTGCCTCAGCTAGAAGTTACGCCAGACAAAATCTTTGGTTCATTGGCCACAAAACCCAAAAAGAAAAAGAAAGGGAGAAATAACTCGTAACCAACATGTGTTCTGTGGTAGAAGTTGCGGAATATATAATCGTCCACTAGCAATTTCTGGATTCACTTATAGGAATCTAAAGGCTACATACCTATAACATCAACAACCCAACCACGAGGCTCTGACTCCGAGTCATCTGTAACTCGTCTACATCTAGTTAGTTGTGAAGAGACTCCATCAGATGATGAAGAAGCAATAACATTCTATGACGAGGCTTCATCAGATGATGAAGATGGAATAACATTCTGTGACGAGACTCTATTAGTTGATGAAAATGGAATGACATTATGTAACGAGACTTTATTAGTTGATGAAGATGGAACGATGGGATGTGTATGACGTGAAGAAACTCAATCAGAAGACGAAGATGAAGCTTGAGCCTGAGACTGAGTATGTGATGACTGCTTTGGAGCAAGTGAAGAGCTCCCTTTGATTGATTTGAATAAATTTTTTACCTGATTTTGCTTCGGCATCTCTACATACATGATTGAACAAAGTGACTAATCAGTAATATGCAATTTCAGAATATAGCCAAAGAGCATTAAATTCAGGGGCATAAATTGCATTAAATTCTTCCCTGAGGTTTTATGCTCTAACAGATCAGATGATACACATTTCAGCCCATTGTTAGAACGTCCAAGCAGAAACAATAGTAGCAGTGCAAACATCATTAAGTTGCATAGAATTATAGGTGTTCAACAGTAACCAAGTATTTGGATCTAGCAGTAAGCTCTGTACAACAAAAATCAGCTACAGTATAGACAAAGCTAAGAGAATCCAAAGACATAACAATAGAAACATAATAAAGAAGAGAATGTATACACATGCAACATGACTCTACTTCTCTGTATAAGGATCAACTTTAACTTGGTTTAAACCAAGCACTAAGCACAAGCAAATAAAACTTAAGGGAATCAAAACAAATAGAAACCAACTGAAATTTCATTAATAAAAGAAAGTAGCTAAATGAGTTGGCAGTGGGTCTTCAAATATGTTCATCTTCCCCAATCTCATCTTCAATATCGCATTCACCTAATACTTCATCAATTTCATCCTCCCGACTCAAAATAGATCATTCACATCATCAAAGAATTAATCTAACTCTTGCACTGGAAATGGTTCATTCTCAGGAACTTCATTCTTTCCTTCTCACATTTCATATAAGTCTCTTGGTTTCAAGTGAACAACAGTACTCCATCCTTTATTCACCTCATCATCCACATAATATACCATTTGAGCTTGTGAAGCTTCAATATATGGATCATGCTCTTCACGATCACCAATGTGAATCAATTGTGAAAAATTAATAGAAGGAAATCCCCATGCATCCTTTATAAACCCTCTATTCCTAGTTGTGTCAGCCCATTTACACTTGAATAGTGTAATCCTAAATCGATAGTAGTTAAGCTCAATGATGTCTTCTAATTTGCCATAATATGGCAAATCTTCTTGCCTCAGGTTTCCATCAGCACCACTAGCAATACACAATGTGGACAAAGTTAAAAAAACCCACTATTTTGCGTTTTCAACCCATGATCTTGAGTTGTTGTCCGAAATTTGAACCCATTGATCTTAAATGATGTAAACCTTCTAGCATATAGTGCTGGACCATCTGCTAAAAACTTTAGTTCATCATACACAGTATTTGAAATATCTGGATTAACAATCTGAAACAAGAATGTAAAATGTGTTAGTCACAAATTTAAAGTTATAAGATTCTAATTTATTTGTAACCAACCTTTCGAGGAAACCAATCAATAAAGTTTTTACTAACTATCTTCTCTATCTCCGTGTTTGAAGGCTTTCGACCCTTCCACTGCCTCTGCACATAAGTTTTAAATTCACTACATGAGATTTTGATATAAATATAACAATTATCATAAGTTTTTAGGCATTTAATGCATGTTTAATTTAGATTTGCCTTAAATACTCACTTAATGAATGGCATGACTTGTGGACAATTTAGTAACACAGATAGATGTGCTTGACGTTTTGTCATAGGTGACAACTCAAATGTTACAGCTCCTAGTCCTTTACCAACTGGTGGGAAAATACTAGATGAATTCGCCGAGCCTCTATCCTATGGAAAATCGTCAACACGGCATGGACTATTAAATATTGTCTCAATCCCTTCAATATACTTGGAAAAAAAAGTAAGAGCCTCTTCAGCTAGATATCCTTCAGCTATAGAACCTTCTGGTTGTGACATGTTTCGCACATAGGATTTGAAGTGTCCCAAATACATAAATAAAAGATCAAAAATTAGTTGATGGATACAAATTAACATCTATTCTTAATGAGCAAGCTCCAATCAAGCAATAAAAAATATTTTTTACCTCTCGATAGGATACATCCACCGACACTATTGAGGTCCCCCAAGTTTTGCTTCACCAGCTAGATGACAAGTTAAATGAACCATGATTGTGAAGAATGTAGGAGGGAATAACATTTCCAGGTGATTAATGGTGATAAAATATAGAGACTGGAGCCTGTCAAGGTCTAATGAACTTAAGCTTTTGGCACATAGTTGACGGAAGAACGAACTCAACTCTATTAATACTGCAGTCACCTTATCTGGTAAAACACTACGTATGGCAATTGGTAACAAGTGTTGCATGAGAATGTGAAATCATGACTCTTCATTGACTTGAGCTTTTGTTGTTTCAAGTCGACGCATCTTGAAATGTTGCTAGCGTATCCATCAGGCATTTTGACATTCTTTAAAGTTCGCAAAAATATGTCTTTCTTAAATCCATTTTTCTTCGAATTTAAAAGAGTGAACAAGGCTGGACGATAGCTTCCATTCTCATCTGCCCAAATTTCTTTCCTTATACCCATTTCTTTAAGATCATTGCGAGCTTTAAGATTGTCTTTTGACTTTTCAGTATCATTGAGCAAAGTATATCACATTCTCACACACATTCTTCTCAATGTGCATAAGGCCTAGATTATGACGCAACAAGTTAGATTCCCAATAAGGAAGATCAAAAAATATGCTTCTCTTTCTCCACTGTTTTGGTCTATCTTCAGCAATAGTTTTTCCTCAAGTTCTTTTATATTTGGCATTCGACTTAGGTACTTTCCCAAAATTGGCATTGATTCCCTCCATTTGCTTCAAGATGTCTGACCCTAATAATGCTATTGGTGGCTCCCGTTGCTCGATTTGCCCATTAAAACGGACACATTGTTGTCACGACCCCGATTTGCCCTACGTGAACCATCGTGACGGTACCTAGTCTCTATGACTGGGTAAGCCTAACAATGCGGAAAATAAACAAAATTTGCGGAAGAAATAATTAAAAACTGAAACAGTGAGATAAAAACAGTGTTTAAAAGTGCCGCTCGGCATACACAATATCAACTCTCAAAACTAATAACATTTCCCAAAACCTGAAATCTCATGAACACAAGCCTTTGAATGTCTACAAGCATCTAATTCCAGAATATCTAACAAAGAAACGAAAGTACAAACGAGCTAATACAAAAGGAAGAATAGAAAGGGACTCTTCGGTCTGCGGACGCGGCAGATATACCTCGGAGTCTCTACAAGCGCCTCGTCACACGCGTGATAAGTCTGAGTGGAGGTACCTGGATCTGCACATGAAAAACATGCACATAAAGGGCATGAGTACACCATAGTGGTACTTAGTAAGTGTCAAGCCTAACCTCGGTCAGGTAGTGACGAGGAAGGTCAGGTCCCTACTAAGGTTAAATAAAAATATAAGGTATGACAGTATAAGATAAGCAGTACAGTTGAAAGATAACAATAAAAATTAATATATGATAATAAGGATAACAACAACTGAAACAGAGGCAAAATAATCACAAGTAATACCACTCTTTGTAAAGATAATAACCGGGGATCTCTTAGTACCCTCAATATATGCCAGGGATCTCTGGGTATCCTGAGGATCTCTTGGTATCCTCAATGCATGCTAGGGATCTCTTGGTATCCCGAGGATCTCTTGGTATCCTCAATATATGCTAGGGATGGATCTCTTGGTATCCTCAATATACGTGATAGGGATCTCTCGGTATCCTGCACCTCATCTCAAATCATAAATACGTACAGGGGATCTCCCGGGATGCCATCCCGTGGTCCCAAAGTAAAACACATAGCAATAACACGAAGAATACTCAATTAAACTCAATTTCGTACCAAAGTAAAACAGGTAATTCTAACCTAACATGCTTTACATAATACAATAAGGCAGTTTAAGTAATAAAGCAACTAAGTCAATTAAACATGCTTCTCTAAGCTAACAACATGCTTAAATTTCAAGTAGAAAGCAGGAAAGGTAAACACAATTAAAGCTACTTTAGTGAAGACAGGATTTTCAATAATTAGCACAAGTACGCACTCGTCACCTCGCGTACAAGGCATTTCAATTACCACAATACCAAATCCTAAGGGGAATGTCCCACACACAAGGTTAGGCAAGCCACTTACCTCGAACCAACTCAAAATCAACCCGAAACAACGTTCTTGCCACGAGTACTCGACTCCAAATGACCCAAATCTATTCAATTCAATAGCATAATATAAATAACACTTCAAATAACTGATTCTACAAATAAATTCTAAACTAATACGCAAAATTAGGTAAAATAACCAAAATGCCCTCCGGGCCCACATCTCGAAATCGGGTAAAATTTACATTTTCAGAATCCTTATACTCTCACGAGTTCATTTATATCAAAATTGCCCCAATCCGACATCAAAATCGTGATCCAAATTCAAATGCTAGGTCTAAGAACTTTTCCAACTTTTCTTCAATTTTTCCACCCCAAATTCAAATTTAAAGGATGAATTTAAGCATAGATTCATGGAAAACAATCAAAACCGAGTAAGAATTACTTACCCAAAACACCCAGGTGAAAATCCCTCTCAAAATCGCCAATCCCGAGCTCCCAAATAAATTTCTAACTTTTGAAACTAAACCCTCAAATTTCTGATTTTTCTGCCCAGCACTTCCACTTCTGCGAAAAAGTGATCGCACCTACGAAACTCATTAAAGTCCCAAAATATGCACCTGCGACCTACTCACCGCATCTGCGGTCACGCAGGTGTGTGAACCCTTCCGGACCTGCAGTTCCTTGCTTTTCCTCAGCTTGCCGCTTCTGCGGCTAAATTCCGTATCTGTGGGAGTCGCAACTACGGCCTTTCAACCGCGGATGCTGTTATGACAGCAACCCAAAGAACTTCAGCTGCAAACTCCAAGTTTCCAACTTCCCGTTAACCATTCGAAATCATCCCGAGGCCCCCGAGACCTCAACCAAAAGCACAAACAAGTCATATACCACTATCCAAACTTATACAAATCTTCCAAACACCTCAAACAACATCGAATCAACCAATTAGCATCGGATTCAAGCCTAAGTACTTCAAAAACTCTCAAAATACGCTTACGATCAAAAAGTTTATCAAACCTTATTCGAATGACCTAAAATTTTACACGCATGTCACATTCAACACTACAGAGCTACTCCAACTTCCGAAATTCCATTCCGACCCTCGGATCAAAATCTCACTATCAAACCGGAAACTTCAAACATTTAACTTTCGACATTTCAAGCCTAAATTAGCTACGGACCTCCAAAACACAATCCAAACACGCTCTTAAACCCGAAATCACCCAACGGAGCTAACGGAACCATCAGAATTCCATTCCGAGTCCGTCTTCATACTATTCCAACTACAGTCAAATTTCCAAAACTTAAGCTCTCATTTAGGGACTAAGTGTCCCAAAACTCTTCGAAACTCCAAATAATCCCTCCCGACAACTCACACTAGTAGAAACAAATACGGGGAAAGTAGTTAATAGGGGATCAGGGCGTAAATTCTTAAAACTACCTGCCCGTTCGTCACATCCTCCTACACTTAAACATTCGTTCGTCCTCGAACGATCATAGAGACATACCTGAATGAGTGAAAAGATGAGGGTAACGACTGTGCATATCCTGCTCGGTCTCCCAGGTCGCCTCCTCGACTGGTTGACCCCGCCACTGAATCTTCACTAATGCAATGTTCTTTGACCTTAGCTTTCGAACCTACTTGTCCAATATCACCACTGACTCCTCAACATAAGATAGATCCTTATCCAACTGAACTGAACTGAAATCTAACACATGCGACGAATCACCGTGATACCTCCGGAGCATCAAAACATGAAATACTGGATGAACTCCTGCCAAGCTGGGAGGTAGGGCAAGCTTATAAGCAACCTCCCCAACATGCCTCAATATCTTAAAAGGACCAATAAACCTCGGACTCAACTTCCCTTTCTTCCTAAATCTTATGACGCCCTTCATAGGTGAAACTCCAACCATATAGGAAACATCACGAACCTTCCAGTTCGCATAACTCTTCTGTCTGGACTGGGTTGTATGGAGTCTATCCTGAATCACCTTAACCTTCTCCAAAGCATCCTGAACCAAGTTTGTGCCCAATAATCTAGCCTCGCCCGGCTCGAACCAACCCTCCGGGGATCTACACCGCCTATCATATAAAGCTTCATACGGTGCCATCTGAATGCTGGACTGATAGTTGTTGCTGTAGGCAAACTCTGCCAATGGCAAGAACTGATCCCAAGACCCTCCAAACTCAATCACACATGCATGGAGCATATCCTCAAGAATCTGAATAGTGCACTCGGACTATCCGTCCGTCTGAGGGTGAAATGATATACTCAACTCCTCCCGAGTATCCAACTCATACTGAACGGCCCTCCAGAATCGTGATGTGAATTGAGTACCTCTATTTGAAATGATGGAAACTAGAATACCATGCAGACGAACAATCTTTCAGATATAAATCTCTGCCAATCGCTCCGAAGAATAGGTAGTACACATAGGAATGAAGTGTGCGAACTTGGTCAACCGATCTACAATCACCCAAATAGCATTGAACTTTCTCAAAGTCCGTGGGAGCCCAACTACAAAGTCCAAAATGATCTGCTCCCACTTCCACTCCGGAATCTCTATCTGCTGAAACAACCCACCCGGTCTCTAGTGCTCATACTTCACCTGCTAACAATTGAGGCACTGAGCTACAAACCTAACTATGTCTTTCTTCATCTGCCTCCACCAATAGTTCTGTCTCAAATCCTGATACATCTTCGTGCCACCTAGATGAATGGAATACCGCGAACTATGGGCCTCTTCTAGAATCAACTCCTGAAGCCCATCAACATTGGGTACACAAATCTGACCCTGCACCCTCAAAATGGCACAATAGATCCCATGTCAACTCTCATTTTTAACATAGAATACCCAAAGAAACTTTCAGCAATTTTAAAACCAATTCCATGAACTTTCCATGGATTAATGAAGCACGTATTTGAAAGCTTAAAGGGACAGAGGTTATAAACGTCACCTCAGCAAGCTGTTGAAGCATGTAAAACAATAGATTTGGTTGTAATATTCACTGGCATGCAAAAAGAGACTGAATATGCAAGTTGAACCAACTGTTAAAGCTAACCTGAAATCTATGTGTAAACTTCCTATTCCAAAGGCATTTACCTCTGACCGGAACCGGAACGAAGGCGATGAACCCGACTCGATCGGAATAGCATATCACTGCAAATGACCTCGACTCCTAAATGGTGACCTCGACACGAGCCACGGACGGGAACCAATGGCCGACGGCAAACTCGAACGAACTCACAAACAACTCCAATATTCAATCAAAACCCATCATTTTGAAGTCGTTTCTTGTTGCTGGGGTCTATGTTCTTGTGTGTGTGTGTGTGTGTTGGGTTCAAAAGAAGAAGAGGAAGCTGAAGGGTCGTTGGCTTTGTTTCTAGATCTTGTTCTTTTTGGATTTTGGAGAAGAAGATGGGCGAAGAGGGTCGTTTCGCTAGGGTGGGCTCGTTGGAAGCTGCTGGTGTGAGGTCGCTTGGTTCTGCTTGTCGCGTTCGGAACTCGTTACTTCGACGAGCTAGTGGAGCTCATTTTTCCTGGTGAGTTTCAGGCAGAGATGGGGTCATTTGATGGTTAACGTTTAGGGGTCGTTGGCGCTTTTCCGGCGTGCATGGGTTGTTCCGGGTTTGGGGCTGTTGGTATATGTGGTTGATGAAGAGTGCAGGGGTGTTTGGAGATGGGGTACGATCGGGAAGATGAAGCTTCAGAGGGGGGGTCTGTTTTGCACTGCTATGGTCGTTTGGAGAAGACAACGCGCAAGGGCTGGGTTTCTTTGTATTTCTCCTTTTGTTCTTGTTTTTGAAGAAGATCCAAACGAGGGGGGGTGCTTGTTATGCGCAGCTTCTCAGCCTTTTTTCGTTCAGCCCCTCTTTCTTTTTTTGATTTTTTAAGCACTTATTTATAGGTAGAGTCTAGGTCTAGGTGTATCTTTGTGTATTTTTCCCATTAGTCCCTAGGTATTTTGTGTTAAGTCCTTAGGGTCCTCTTTATTTGTTTTTTTATTCCAAAGAAGAGTCTAGAAGGGTCCTTAGGCTTAATGGACTAATCCGAATTGGGCCAAGAATTGGGTTCTAAAACTCTTGAAATTATGATCCAACACCTTAATTGACTTATTTTAAGTAAGATAAAAATACTACCACATGAACATGAAACTATTATATATATTTTTTATTTTTAAAATTATATAAAGATAAAAATAAGTACTATTTTTGTATATTTTGATTTAAATTTATGAAAGATACGTAAGCTAAAATTATATTTTTTCGTAATTTTCTATTTTTATGACGAAAATAAAGTAAAGAAGTTAAAATAGTTGAAATAGCTATATTTGGCCAAAATTAAATATTTACATGCTAAAATATAAAAAATCTTGGGGAGGGTCAAAAATCACATGTCTACAGTTGCCCCTCTTTGACTGGAAACGCGAAGCGTTTTCGGACAAAGAATGACTAGACAGGTTTTTGACCTGACCCTTATTTGGAGAGACTAAAACTAAGAGAAAAGGGGAATGTGACCGAGCTTTGGTATCTGAGCTCCTACATATCCTTTGCTATAAAGGAATCAGGCCACGTGTAGTTCAGAGATGAGTGAGATGACGGAGTATGCTGAGGTGGAGATCCGGTCGAGGTGCCGTTCCGCCGAGGTTCCGGTCCGCGGTCCATGTTATTACATCAAAAATCAAATGAAAAAGACTAACTAAACCTTTTAACTACGAGTTACAAGGTTCCTATCTATAAGTCTTCTGAAGTTTGATCTTGAGTCTTGAATGGTTCTTCATGCAGACTTTAGATTTGAACATTGATGCTTGTTAGCTGCAGGTGTTAGCTCGTTCTTCTACAGCTTTTGGATCAAGACCGGACATGTAGTGCTTGTGACTTCCACCATGTCTTAAGCAGTTCAAATCTTTCATCAACTTCTGCATTTGGATTCACTTCTTGCCTTTCTTTTTTTTCTTTATTGTAACTAACTTCTGTTGATCACCTCGGATTGTTAACTCGTATTCTTGCCGCAAGATTCTTTTGTTGCTGACTTGAATTGCGTTCTGAAGTGAATTCCCTTGTTTTCTAGGTGGGCGCCTGATTGCTGAACTTGAACTGTCTTCTCTTGTTACATGACACTGTTTTCCCTTGCACCTTGAACCATTTTCCCCTAAAACTTGAAATGTCTTCCTTCGAAACTACTTTCCCGTGAAACTCGAGTTGTCTTCCTTCGACACTGCTTTCCCTAGAAATTTGAGTTGTCTCCCCTTGTTCTCCAGGTGGGCGCCTGATTACAACAAAACAGACAAAACAAAGAAATATTTCTGCCCCAGTTTGCACTAGGAAGATTTGTGAGTTGTTAGCAAAATTGTAAACCACTTGTACTATTGGTGCAATGATGAAAGTAAACTAAAGAATAGACTAGGAAAACTATAAACTAAGCTTGACTAAAGTAAAAACTGACCCTATTCTCCAGGCGGAGCCCCCTGACTGCTAACTTGAAATGTATTCCCTGCTCTCGGGGCGGGCTCCTGACTGCTGAACTTGAAATGTATTCCCTGCTCTCCAGGCGGGCTCCTGACTGCTAAACTTAAATGTATTCCCTGCTCTCCAGGCGGGCTCCTGACTGCTGAACTTGAAATATATTCCCTGCTCTCCATGCGGGCTCCTGACTGCTGAACTTGAATGTATTCCCTGCTCTCCAAGCGGGCTCCTGATTGCTGAACTTGAAATGTAT
This sequence comes from Nicotiana sylvestris, assembly GCF_000393655.2. Taxonomy (NCBI): domain Eukaryota; kingdom Viridiplantae; phylum Streptophyta; class Magnoliopsida; order Solanales; family Solanaceae; genus Nicotiana; species Nicotiana sylvestris. Next base: position 39,297,512 of record NC_091067.1, on the reverse strand, counting down.
TCCCTGCTCTCCAGGCGGGCTCCTGACTGCTGAACTTGAATGTATTCTCTGCTCTCCAAGCGGGCTCCTGATTGCTGACTTGAAATGTATTCCCTGCTCTCCAGGCGGGCTCCTGATTGCTGACTTGAAATGTATTCCCTGCTCTTCAGGCGGGCTCCTGACTACTGACTTGAAATGTATTCCCTGCTCTCCAGGCGGGCTCCTGATTGCTGACTTGAAATGTATTCCCTGCTCTCCAGGCGGGCTTCTGACTGCTGACTTGAAATTTATTCCCTGCTCTCCAGGCGGGCTCCTCACTACTGACTTGAAATGTATTCCCTGCTCTCCAGGCGGGCTCCTGATTGCTGACTTGAAATGTATTCCCTGCTCTCCAGGCGGGCTCTTGACTGCTGACTTGAAATGTATTCCCTGATCTCCAGGCGGGCTCCTAACTTCTAACTTGACATGTATTCCCTGCTTTCCAGGCGGGCTCCTGACTTCAGCAAAATAGACAAAAACAAAGAAAATTTTCTATCCCAGTTTGGTGGCTGGGCACAGATATGAGTGTTAAACTGAATCATATTACCAAATATTACTAAGAATTCAAAAGCTAGGTCCCATTATCCAGGGGGTCCTGACAATTCTTACCTAAACGACAATTTTAAATCTAAGTTATATCTTCTAAAGGTGTGACTTCCGCTAAATCTTGTTATCTAAGAGGGTCTTAAAGCTACATCCCATTATCCAGGAGGGTCCTGAAACTCAAAATCAAATCTTGTCCTAAAAACGCTTTTATGATTGAATTATATCACCCTACGGCAGAGCTTACGATACACCTTGTGATCTAATGGAAATCTTAAAACTAAGTCCCATTATTCAGGAGGGTCCTGGAAACTCCTAATTGAATCCTATCTCAGACATGCAAACTCATAAGCTAACTTATATTCCTTTTGGGGTACATTTATGCTAGATTATGCTATTTCTGAACTTTAAAGTGGGCCCCATTTTCCATGAGGGTCCTAAAAATCAAAAATCAAACCTGTTTGGTGACTGCCTTTCTTTACGGAGGGTTTCTCCGAAACAAACGAAATTTTCTGTCCCTGTTTCAAATCAAAGAAAAATCTTGTCAGTTTAAAAATATGGTGGTTGGTTTGTGGCCTTAACTTTGAGGACGATTGCTCCTTCACTTCCCATGATAACTTTGATTTCCACTCGAAGACCTTGCTTGTTTACTGATTAACCACTTTCTCTGTCACCCTTATCACGGAAAATACTTCTGATCCGTTCCAACCCAATATCCTTCATATTGCATTGTGCTCTTGCATGTACTAAACCTTTGTGTTTCTCATGAATCTCAAAGCACGACAATTGCCACCCACTCATCGCGCATGTTGTTTTTTCTTGACTTAAACCACCGGCCCTGGCCTTGAGGTCTGTTGCTCCTTCACTTGCCATGATAACTTTGATTTCTGCTCGGAGGACCTCGCTTGTAACTGATTAAACACCTTTTGTCAATCTTACCACAGAAAATACCTTTGATCCGTTCACCAAACCTCTCCATCTTGTTGCATTGTTCATGAATTCATATGCACCAAACCCTCGTGTTTCACCAGAAATACCTTTGATCCGTTTACCTAGCATCCTCCATCTGTTGCATTGTTCCTGAATTGATGTGTACCAAACCTTTGTATTTCACAAAGGTCCCAAAGCATGTTGATTGTTACCAGCTCAGTGCGCTTGTTGTTCTTTCCTAACTTATAACACTTTGATGTACTGGCCAAATCCCATTTTGTGCAATTGGAAAGCTGGTGGCAAATCTTGAAGTCATTTCTCACTTATTTTGACCAAACAGACTCAGGAAGAGGAAGTAAACAAGACAAAAGGAACAGAGTAAAGGACAAAGGAAAGAGATGATTCCTAACAAGAAAACTACAAAGTAGAAACCTATCAAATGTGGACAACAACTCTAATGACCGTGACATGCACCTGTGGCCTATTCTGTCAAGCGGGTCTGATGTTCAACTCCTATTATACCCCAAACCATGAAACTGGGCTTCCATGCTCCGATTATCTAATCTGATTCACAATTCTTATTCGACATGTAGTGCCCGAGGGGTTTTCACCATCAAGCCTCTCTCATTATGTTCTTTCTCTCAACTTACCGTCGCCTTACGGTGCCCATGAGGGTTTTCACCAATAAGACTCTCTCAGTTTCATTATTTTTCTGCTTGGACCAGAGTGTTGCCCCTGATACGAATTACCTCTCCTTGCTTGACTTGGCATCTATCGAAGACTGATCGGAGGGTCTTTCTTTGGACCGTAACGTGGGCTTTTGGATAGGGTTAAAAAGAAAGGATATCAAAGGCCCAAAACAATTCACATGGGTTCAAAATTACAACTTTCGGAATCAGATTTCTTACAACAACCACAACTTCTGCCCCAGTTTCTTGCTTGGGGACTTTTGGATTTTTATTTTGATGAGACCGAACCGTGAGGCTGCCTACGTATCCTTAAAAGGAATCAGGTCGAACGTAGTTCATGACATAGGAATTGCTCTATCATTGTGATTTTCTTTTCTCTTTCTCTTTTCTTTTCTTTTCTTTCTTCCTTTTCTCTTTTTGTTGTTTTGTTGTTTTTTCTTTCTTCTTTTTCCTTTTTTCCCTTTTTTTCTTTTCTTTTTTTCCATTTTTTTTCTCCCTTTTCGTTCTTTTCTTTTCTCCTTTTCTTTTACTTATCTTTCACGCTTGTGTTTATGATCTTTGCTGCTGATTCCGAAAGAGGGGTATGAAAGAAAATAAACATGGCTCAAAGGGGTAACGAAGGATAAAGTGTTTAAATAGCAGAACAAAATGCATTCGTCATTCCAATGTTCAAAACATGCCAAGTACAAACAACACAATTAAACAAACCAAGGAAAACATTCATAACATCTTTTGATTGTGCCAGACTTGATGATCATATCCACACATTCTCCTTCTACATCTGTTACATACAAAGCACAATTGGACAACATTCTCACTCTCACTACCACAAATGGCCCCCTACAAATTTGGGGCAAACTTGTCGTTATCTTCACCCGATGCAACATGATGCATTTCAATAATGTATTTTTATGTTCTATCTGCCCCAGTTTCACACAATTCAGGCTTGAAGTGATCTCAAATTGCCTTCACTTATTTCCCTCAAATGTCCCTACATCTTAAACATTGTTTCGTTGCTTCGTGGCTAAACTGACTTTTTAAAACCAGGCTGAGAATTATGCGTGCATGTCATGTCACTAGAGTTAACAGGAAAAGAACTATGAAAAGAAAAGAGAACTAAACGAAATGACTAGAAATCACAGAAAATAGAAAATGGCATTAGACAGATGGTGAAAGAGTTTAGACAACAAAACAGACAAACTAAACTGGGGCTACAAACCTAGAAAACACTAATTAAGATAATACGACTAAAGGAACTAGACAAAATAAAGGATAGAAGGATTTGAATCACAAGACGATGTCCGGATTACAACCCTACAATAACCCAAAAAACAGAAATGACAACAAACTAAGCCACCAAAAGCTCCTCCGGCTGACCAAGAAATGGAGCATCTTTCCAATTACCGAGCATGGTATCTTAGCCACTGAATTATGCATCAGCAATACTGGACCTCCATAAGTCTTCATCACATTGTTCTTAACAAATTGCTTTTGGATTCCTTTTGCCGGCTCGTTCTTAAGATCAACCCCTGATAGCGCCGAAAGCTTAGTAGCACATGGACCTCCGAGGCTCCCAGAAGAATTCTCACATTCCTTTTCCGAATAAACCATACCCACCATATGCGTCTCATTATGCACATGCGATGGACTTTGGCTAGTGTCTGTTGCATCTGGATTTTGCACGACAATGTCGCCTGCATCAATAAGCTTCCGAATCGCATACTTCAGATTCCAACACTTCTCTATGTCATGCCCCGGGGCATCTGAGCAATAGGCACACCTTTGAGAAAAATCAAACTTCTTTGGAAGAGGGTTTGACATTTTTATTTGGGTCGGCTTCAACATGTCCAATTGCTTCAACTTTTGGAATAGACTGGCATGTGACACTCCTAATGGAGTGAAAGCCTTTTCTTTTTTCAGCAACCTCTCATTCTTAAATGCTTGATTGGGTCGGAAACCTGATCCAAGAGGTTTTCGGTAAGCTCGTAGGGGTGGATAGGCATTTTGTGGAGCTAGGTACTGGGAAAGTGATGTACGATTTTGGGAGTTCCATGGAGAAAAGGCATTGGGGAGGGTCACCTGGCGTACAAAGATATCCACGGGGACGATGTCGAGGTTGGAAGTGTTGATCGGGAAAGCCTATCGGATCATCTTTTCTGTTTCTCTTTCTTCCACCCAAGCTTACTAGGGTGTTCTGAATGTCTTTCGAACAACTCATGATTTTGCCTGACTTGATTCCCTCTTCCACTAGCTCCCTTATTTTTAACACATCTTTGAAAGGCTTTCCCAAGGCCGGGATCAAATGACTGAAGTAGGTGGGCCCCTGGGCTTGTAGGAAAAGCTCAACCATTTCTTCTTTACCAATCGGGGTATTGACTCGAGCAGCTTGCTCCCTCCATCTGAGCCCAAACTCCCTAAAGCTTTCCTCTGGCTTCTTTTCCATTTTAGATAGGGAGGAGCGGTCTGGGGTAGCACCTGATCTGTATTGAAAGTATCGAACAAAATCTTGAGTCATGTCACCCAATGTAGGCCACTTACCAACATCTTGACAATTATGCCATTCCAAGGCTGCCCCAGTCAGGCTCTCACTGAAGTACGCCATCAACAAATCATCTTTCTTGCCAACACTTCTCATTTTATTGCAATAATCCCTCAAATGGGCTACCGGATCCCCACACCCATCATACAAGTTAAACTTTAGCACTTTCAACCTCGCAGGCAGATGAACGTCGGGGGACATAGACAATTCTTTGTAATACATGCTATCCTGGTCTCTCGTTCCTTGCTTGTTCTTTGAAGACTTTTCTATGCCTTTCAGCCTCCTGGGTATCCCATCTCACCCTTTTCTTCCTGTGAACTCTTCATTTACAACATGAGACCCATCTCGCGGACCCTGTTTGTATGAGTTGGTAACCTTGTGGGCAACCTCTGAGGGGTAATATTGGGCATCATGAGCTTTGAATGTATTCATTGTCGGGGATAGTAGATGTGATAGGAGGGCGATTTTGGGGAGAGGTAATTGGAGGATGAGTGATGGATCTACTAAGACGGTTGGGAAAGCTGTGATAAGCGGGTCGATCTGGAGAGTATGGAGGATCATCTGGCATTGTGTTCGAAGCTTGGGTAAGGACGGCATCTAGGAGGCTAGGTGGTGGCGGGGGTGGTACCTTCCCAGTCATCTAAGCCTGATACATGTCAGCCATGTGTTATTTTAACATCTTTACCTCTTCAACCAACCCATTGTCCTGTTCAACCAACTGCTTTCGAGCGCCGGTATCAACCAACTCAGTTCTGTTGTTGTCTGCCATTGCCTTTTAACCTTATGTTGTAGAGAAGAGCTACCACTTTTAAACCACAAACCAACTACTCTTCTGATATGAATATAAAAAAATGAAGTCATCATGTTAGCGTTAGGGCATTTAATATAAGATAATCTCATTTTATGTGCAATGCACCTAGCCACAGTTATCGGTTTTAAAATGACTTCGAGGGTACAAAGATCAGCTGGCATCATCCCAATTTGTTCATTTCAACCTCTCTTTTCTTTGCTTTTCTAGCACTTGCTGGCTTGCCCATTTTTCTTCATTTCTCTTTTTTTTAATCATCACCCTTTCTTTCTCTCATATCTCACATCCCACAATTTCACCTCTTTTTTTTCTTTTCTCCTCTTTTTTTCCTTTTTTCTCTTTTTTCTTTTAATAAATAAAAAATAATTCGATCGAACCCTACGTAGGTTGCCTACGTATCATGACCCCGCATGAATCAGATCTTTACGTAGTTCTGGAAGATCGAGAATAAAACAAACAAGCTAACGTTCTCTTTTTTTTTCTTTTTTACCTTAATGACTACTCTGATGAGAAAAGAAAAATAAAGGAAACAAATCTCTTTTTTTTTTGAATTTTCTAGACCTAATGCTCTATAACCTATTCCAAACTCAAGCTTAACGAGCATATATATTTTTTCCAAGACAAATACTCTATGGGAAATTAATAAAAAAAAACTAGAAGAGAAAAATATATTTTTTTGATTCTTTTGTTTAAAGAAGGAAATCTAAAGAATAAACCACAGAAACATATTTTGAATCTTCATTTGATATCCTGACACAAGATTTCGAAACAAGCAATGAAAAAGATAAAACAAAATATTTTTAGATTTCAATTTTGATTGCCTAAAGAAAAAATTCTAATGATAAATAAAAGATAAAGTATTTTTTTTCTATGTACAATATCCTAAAGTTCTAATGAAAATAAAAGAAATTTTTTCACTTTTTCGTTAATTTCCCAAAGAAACACCTCAAAAGAAAATCTTTTCGGATTTTGAAATTAATGCCTTAAAGAAAGTTTAAAGGGGTACTAAAAGAAAATTCTCTTTTTTTTTTAATTTTGGTCCTAATATAGTAAAGGAAATATAAAACAATTTTTATTTTGATATTAATTGCCTAAAGGAAAAACAATCTCAAAGGAAATTTTTTCCATTTCTAGAATTAGTATTCTAAAAAAAAACTTCTAACGGAAATATAAAATGCAACATCTCTCTTCTTTTTTTTTGATTTTTGATTTATAAGACACTTTTTCAGATTAACTTCTGAATGCAGTGGCCTTGGGGCATCTGTCGTGCTCAAACTCCGGTAAGTAAATCCTCACCTGTATGAGAAAACTTAAACCAACACTATGTGAGACAATAACATTCCCTACCAGACACATGCAAGACATGGTTGCGATTATTTTTTCTAAAATTAACCTATGTGGCTAAAAGTACAAGATTTGGCTAAGACCCCGCGAAGCCAAGAACCTAAGATTTACTACGAAGACCGGACCCTATGTGGGTTGCCTACGTATCACACCCCGAAAGACGAGAATCAGGTATGCGTAGTTCGGGCAGACTGGATACAGACGAGAATTTAAAAAACTAATTTAGAGAGAGAAAATAAAAAATATATATTTTCTCTTTTTTTTTTTGAAAAATGATGAAACATGCGAACTCTTTTTGGGATTTTCTTTTCTTTTTCCTTTTTTTTTGATTTTCTGATTTTCGAAACATGATGAAAAAGTGCAAAATCTTTTTTATTTTTTTTTGAATTTTCAAGCTCTTTTTTTTCTCAACAAAAATGTGACAGAAAATATAATTGGGCCCTACTCGCTTTATTTGTCCCTAACTATCATTGGTCCGTCAAATGACCCTTTTACCCTCGAAGAAATGCAATATGTAGCACATATGATGCATCAAGATGGTCTGTTATTTTGGGTACACCTGTCCTAAACGGACCCAACCCATGTGTTGAGTCCCCTAAGTCAAATGCATGTGATGCAAACAAGCGTTCCTACTAGGGATCCGGCATGAAGCTATGTTTTTCTAGGTTTAAATCCTGGGGTTTTGGTCTAGACTTGGGTACCCGAGCAGACAACTGGGGGCGACGTACCGGGAGCACTGAAGTCTACCCGGCCTTATCGCTTGCCCAGCCTCGTTCTATTTGGTATAATTTCTATAGAAAAAGCGGGCCACGCGAACGTGTGCACCATTTTCAGAAGACTCAGAGAGGTGGCATAAGAAAACATTTATATACAATTCAAACAATAATAAAGCAGTAAACAAATAACATTTAGCACAAACAATTCACAGAATACAGTAATATTAACAATAAATGAAGCCAAGTAAAAATCATTAACAAGCTCGAATTCTTGAACCATGAACCAGAGATTCTGGGTTTGGTTCCCAGCAGAGTCGCCAGAGCTGTCACACCTCCTTTTTACTACACCCCGCAAAGGGTATAAATATAAGGGAGTTTTTCTAATTAAAGGACAGTCAAAACGGGATTTGTTTGTTTAACAACTCAGAGTCGCCACTTGGGATAATTTATGGTATCCTAAGTCACCGGTACGAATCCCGAATCGAGGAAAAGATTGACTCTGTACTACAGTCTGCGAACACAGAAATTCGGGTAAGGAATTTTGTTAACCCGGGGGAAGGTATTAGGCACTCCCGGGTTCCGTGGTTCTAGCACGGTCGCTTTGATCATACTTGGCTTATTAAAATTGTTTAATTACTCGTTTAGAACCTATGTGCTTTTAACTCTTTTAATTAAGAAAACATCTTGAAACAAGTCACGCGTACGTGTACCCGTTTGTTTGGCGTGTCAAAAATCATGTCACGCGAATGTGCCCATAATTAATAACGCTTTATTATTATTAAGAAAGTTTAGTCAAAGTTGCGTGAACGCATACTTCGATTTTATTTTATTTTTTTTAAAAATCGGGATCATGTCACGCGAACGTGTACACAATCACACTAACCATTAAAATAGTGCAAAATACCAACAATCAACTAAGATGAAAATTAAGATTATCCAATTATTTGTCATCTATAATATCAGATATTAGAATCATTTTTCTTGTCTTTAAAGATTCCCATGTCTCATTTTCCCAAATATCTCCAATGTTTCAGTTCCAAAACCATGGTTTGCTGCTCCACAAATTAAAGCAGTCCAAGTAACGACATTTCTAGCTTTCATCATATCGAAAACCAGAGAAGCAAAATTCAAGGATCCACATTTAGCACACATGTCTACTAAGCAAGTACCAAGCTCAACATTAAGTTCCCAATGATTCTTCACGACAAAACCATGCACTGATTTCCCAAGGAACAAACCAATCTATTTAGAAACATACAAAAGGAATCTTAAACCAAAACAAAGATAAACTACTGTAATAAACAAAATGGCACAACAGATCCCATGTCAACTCTCATTTATAACATAGAATACCCAAAGAAACTTTCAGCGATTTTAAAACCAATTCCATGAACTTTCCATGTATTAATGAAGCACGTATTTGAAAGCTTAAAGGGACAGAGGTTATAAACGTCACCTCAACAAGCTGTTGAAGCATGTAAAACCATAGATTTGGTTGTAATATTCACTGGCATGCAAAAAGAGACTGAATATGCAAGTTGCACCAACTGTTAAAGCTAACCTGAAATCTGTGTGTAAACTTCCTATTCCAAAGGCATTCACTTCTGACCGAAACCGGAACCGAAATGAAGACGACGAACCCGACTCGGTCGGAATAGCATATCACCGCAAATGACCTCAACTCCTAAATGGAGACCTCGACACGAGCCACGGACGGGAACCAACGGCCGACGGCGAACTCGAACGAACTCACAAACAACTCCAATATTCAATCAAAACCCAACATTTTGAAGCCGTTTCTTGTTTCTAGAGTCTGTGTTCTTGTGTGTGTTTGTGTTGGGTTCAAAGAAGAAGAGGAAGCTGAAGGGTCGTTGGCTTTGTTTCCAGATCTTGTTCTTTTCGGATTTTAGAGAAGAAGATGTGCGAAGAGGGTCGTTTCGCTAGGGTGGGCTCGTTGGAAGCTGCTGATGTGAGGTCGCCTTTTCCTACTTGTTGCGTTCGAAACTCGTTACTCCGACGAGCTGGTGGAACTCGTTTTTCCCGGGGAGTTTCAGGCAGAGATGGGATCATTTGATGGTTAACGTTCAGGGGTCGTTAGCGCTTTTCCGGTATGCATGGGTTGTTCCAGGTTTGGGGCAGTTGGTATATGGGGTTGATGAAGAGAGCAGGGGTGTTTGGAGATGGGGTGCGATCGGGAAGATGAAACTTCAGAGGGGGGGTCTGTTTTGCACTACTATGGTCGTTTAGAGAAGATGACGCGCAGGGGCTGGGTTTCTTCTATATTTCTCCTTTTGTTCTTGTTTTTGAAGAAGATCCAAACGAGGGGGGTGCTTGTTATGCGCAGCTTCTCAGCCTTTTTTCGTTCAACCCCTCTTTTTTTTATTTTTTTATGCAATTATTTATAGGTAGAGTCTAGGTCTAGGTGTATATTTGTGTATTTTGCCTATTAGTCCCTAGGTATTTTGTATTAAGTCCTTAGGGTCCTCTTTATTTGTTTTTTTATTCCAAAGAAGAGTCTAGAAGGGTCCTTAGGCTTAATGGACTAATCCAAATTGGGCCAAGAATTGGGGTTCTAAAACTCTTAAAATTATGATCCAACACCTTAATTGACTTATTTTAAAGTAAGATAAAAAATACTACCCCATGCCAAAGACTAACATGAAACTATTATATATATAAAGATAAAAATAAGTACTATTTATGTATATTTTGATTTAAATTTATGAAAGATACGTAAGCTAAAAATATATTTTTTCGTAATTTTCCATTTTTATGACGAAAATAAAGTAAAGAAGTTAAAATAGTTGAAATAGCTATATTAGGCCTAAATTAAATATTTACATGCTAAAATATAAAAAATCTTTGGGAGGGTCAAAAATCACATGTCTACACACGTCATCACCAATAGTCACATCTCTGGCATCACCATGCTGAACCTTATCCTCAAGGACAAGCAAATGAGGGTCATCACACTGATGCTCCCTGATACGATCTAATAAGGAAGACCGAGAAACCACGCAAACTAGAACCCGATTGGGCTCCGAAAGATCCAATCTCACAAACTGGCTGGCTAAGGCCTGAAATTCCATCGCCATAGGCCTCTCCGATGCTGGTAAATAAGCCAAACTCTCTGCCCAGCGACTCAAAGCATCGGCCACCACATTGGCCTTGCCCGGGTGATACAAAATAGTGATATCATAGTCCTTCAACAACTCTAACCACCTCCTCTGGCGCAAATTTAGATCCTTTTGCTTGAACAGGTGCTGCAAGCTCCAATGATCAGTATAAATCTCACAAGGAACCCCGTACAAATAATGACGCCAGATCTTCAGGGCGTGAACAATGGTAACTAACTCAAGGTCGTGGACAGGATAATTCTTCTCGTGAACCTTTAATTGTCTGGACGCGTAGGCAATCACCCTACCGTCCTGCATCAAAACTGCTCCAAGGACAATCCTCGAGGCATCACAATAGATAGTATAAGACCCCGAACCTGTAGGCAATATCAAAACTGGGGTTGTAGTCAAAGCTGTCTTGAGCTTCTGAAAGCTCACCTCACACTCTTCCATCCACTGGAACGGAGCACCCTTCTGGGTCAGTCTAGTCATAGGTGCTGCAACGGATGAAAACCCCTCAACAAATTGACGGTAATACCACGCCAAGCGAAGAAAACTACAGATCTCTATAGCTGAGGATGGTCTGGGCCAACTCTACACTGCTTCCAATTACTTCGGATCCAGCTTTATCCCCTCACTAGAAACCACGTGACACAAGAATTCCACGGAATCCAACCAAAACTCACATTTCGAGAACTTAGCATATAACTTCTTCTCTCTTAGAGTCTGAAGCACAGTCCTCAGGTGTTGCTCATGATCTTCTCGACTCCGAGAATACAACAGAATATCATCAATAAAGACAATGACGAATGAGTCAAGATATGGCCAGAACACACTGTGCATCAAATGCATAAAGGTTGTCGGGGCATTGTCAACCCAAATGACATAACAAGGAACTTGTAATGACCACACCGAGTCCTGAAAGCAGTTTTCGGGATATCTGGCTCTCGAATCTTTAACTGATGGTACCCTGAACGCAAGTCAATCTTAGAAAACACTCGTGCACCCTGTAGCTGGTCAAACAAATCATCAATATGAGGCAAAGGATAATGGTTCTTCACTGTGACTTTGTTCAACTGGCAATAATCAATGCACATACGCATAGAACCATCCTTCTTCTTAACAAACAAGACAGGAGCACCCCACAATGATACACTAGGCCTAATAAAACCCTTATCAAGCAATTCCTGTAACTGATCATTCAACTCCTTCAACTCAGGATGAGCCATACGATACAGAGGAATAGAAATGGGCTGAGTGCCCAACAACAGATCAATGCCAAAATCAATATCTCTATCGGGCAGCATGCCCCGAAGGTCAGCTGGAAATACATCAGAAAAGTCTTGTACTACTAGGACGGAATCAACGGAAGTGGTATCAATACTGATATCTCTCACATAAGCTAGATACGCGTCACACATCTTCTCAACCATTCGCTGAGCCTTAAAGAAAGAAATAACTCTACTAGAAGTGTGATCTAAAGCACCCTCCACTCAACACGTAGTACACATGTCATAGCCAGCATCATAGTTTTGGCGTGACAATCAAGAATAGCATAATAGGGTGACAACCAGTTCATGCCCAAGATAATATCAAAATCTACCATGCTGAGCAACAATAAATCGGCTCTGGTCTCAAAACCACTAAGAGTAACCAAACACAATCGATAAATGCGGTCTACAATAAGAGTCTCCCACATGAGTAGAAACATAAACAGGGGAACTCAAAGAATCCCGAGGTATACCCAAATGCAGAGAAAAAATAAGAAGACACGTAAGAATAAGTGAAGCCTGGATAGAATAGAACCGATGCATCTCTATGACAAACCAGGAAAATACATGTGATGACAGAATCGGAGTCAACAGCCTCGATAGGGGCAGGAAGGACATATTATCAGGCCTGACCTCCCCCTCTAGGGTGACCTCTACCTCCCTGACCTCCACTTTTAACTGGCTGAGCAGGTGGGGTAGCAACTGGTGCTGTGATTATATCTTGAGAACTCTGTGGAGCGCGCTATGGCTGAAAGGTCTATATGGGCGCACCCCTCCCAAGTCTAGGGCAATCCCTCACCACATGACGTGTGTCACCACACTTAAAACAAGCTCTGGGAGGAAGTGGCGACTGCGACTGGCTTGGGCCAGTTCTGCTGGACTGGCCTCTGAAAGCACCTTGCGTATGAGGCACACTAAATACTAGAGGTGCATAATAAGGCTCATGAGGCCTGGGAGGAGCTGGAACACCACTGGCTGCTGGAAGAGCTGAATGAATGGGGCGACTCATATAACCCCTACCATGATGACTTGCAGCTGGGGCACGGGCACCAAAATAATGGCCCAACTCTCGAGACCTCTTGGCCTCCCTCTCCTCTCTCTCCCTAGCATGCATACCCTCAATCCTCCTAGCAATTCTCACCACCTGCTGATAAGAAATATCTATCTCCAACTCACGAGTCATGCTAGACCTAATGCTGGGAATAAGCCCCTCAATAAACTGGAGAACCCTCTCGCGAACATTAGAAACCAAGGTTGTGGCATGTCTAGCCAAGCTAGTGTAACGGACAGTCATAGTACCCTGTTGCAAATGCTCAAACTCTGCGCGCCATGCGTCCTTGAGGCTCTGAGGAACAAACTCTCTTAGGAACATATCTGAAAACCAAGTACAAGTCAATAAAGTTGCCTCATCCGGACTGTCTAACACATAGGTACTCCACCACTCATAGGCGGCTCCTCGAAGCTGGAAGGCAGTAAAAAAAACCCCACTCGATCCTGATATACCCATAGTGCGGAGGATACAGTGACACTCCTCCAAAAATCCCAAGGCATCATCTAATGCTAACCCACTGAATATAGGAGGATCATACTTGAACCTCTCAAGTCTCCGTTGCTCATCCTCTGAAGTCGCTACCCTATCTTCGGGCTGACCCGGGACTACAGGTTGTACAAGGATAATCTCTAGGACCTAATCAACATGCACTCGCTGCTGAGGAGCGCGGGCGGCGGGAGTTTGTGCTCCTCCCCTGGCCTGAGATGTAGCAGCAACAAGGGGAAGCAACCCTGCCTGAGCCAAAGTGGTGTACATCACAGAGCTAGTAACAAGTGATGTAGCTGCTTATGATTCATTACTCCTATGAACCTAGAGCTCTGATACTAACTTGTCACGACCCTGATTCGCCCTCCGTGAACCATCGTGATGGCACCTAGTCTCTACGACTAGGTAAGCCTAACAATGCCGAAAATAAACAAAATTTACGGAAGAAATAATTAAAAACCGAAACAGTGAAATAAAAACAGTGTTTAAAAGTGTCACTCGGCATACACAATATCAACTCTCGAAACTAATAACATTTCCCAAAATCCGGAATCTCATGAACACAAGCCTTTGAATGTCTACAAGCATCTAACTCCAGAATATCTAACAAAGAAATGAAAGTATAGAAGGGCTAATACAAAAGGGAGAGTAGAAAGGGACCCTTCGGTCTGCGGACGCGGCATATATACCTCGAAGTCTCTACAAGCGCCTCGTCACACGCGTGATATGTCTTAGTGGAGGTACCTGGATCTGCACATGAAAAATATGCGTAGAAAAGGCATGAGTACACCACAACAGTACTCAGTAAGTGCCAAGCCTAACCTCGGCGGGGTAATGACGAGGAAGGTCAGGTCCCTACTGAGGTTAAATAAAAATATAAGGTATGACAGTATAAGATAAGCAGTACAGTTGAAAGATAACAATAAGAATTAATACAGGATAATAAGGATAACAATAACTGAAATAGAGGCAAAATAATCACAAGGAATACCATTCTTTACAAAGATAATAACCGGGGATCTCTCAGTATCCCGAGGATCTCTTAGTACCCTCAATATATGCCAGGGATCTCTTGGTATCCCGAGGATCTCTTGTTATCCTCAATGTATGCTAGGGATCTCTTGGTATCTTGAGGTTCTCTTGGTATCCTCAATATATGCTAGGGATCTCTTGGTATCCCGAGGATCTCTTGGTATCCTCAATATATGTGATGGGAATCTCTCAGTATCCCGCACCTCAACTCAAAACATAAATATATACAGGGGATCTCCCGGGATGTCGTCCCAAAGTAAAACACACAGCAATAACACGAAGAATACTCAATTAAACTCAATTTTGTACCAAAGTAAAACAGGTAATTCTAACCTAACATGCTTCACATAATACAATAAGGCAGTTTAAGTAATAAAGCAACTAAGTCAATTAAACATGCTTCTCTAAGCTAACAACAAGCTTAAATTTCAAGTAGAAAGCAAGAAAAGAAAACACAATTAAAGCTACTTTAGTGAATACGGGATTTTCAACAATTAGCACAAGTACGCACTCGTCACCTCACGTACAAGGCATTTCAATTACCACAATACCAAATCCTAAGGGGAATGTCCCCCACACAAGGTTAGGCAAGCCACTTACCTCGAACCAGCTCAAAATCAACCCGAAACCACGCTCTTGCCACGAGTACTCAACTCCAAATGGCCCAAATCTATTCAATTCAATTGCATAATGTAAATAACACTTCAAGTAACTAATTCTACATATAAATTCAAAGCTAATATCAAAGTGAAATAAGGTAAAATGACCAAAACGCCCTCTGGGCCCACGTCTAGAAATCGGGTAAAATTTATATTTTCAGAATCCTCATACTGTCACGAGTTCATTTATATCAAAATCACCCAATCCGACATCAAAATCGTGATCCAAATTCAAATGTTAGGTCTAAGAACTTTTTCAACTTTTCTTCAATTTTACCACCCCAAATTCAAATTTAAAGGATGAATTTAAGCATAGATTCATGGAAAACAATCAAAAATGAGTAAGAATTACGTACCCAAAACACCCAGGTGAAAATCCCTCTCAAAATTGCCAATCCCGAGCTCCCAAATCAATTTCTACCTTTTGAAACTAAACCCTCGAATTTCTGATTTTTATGCCCAGCACTTCCGCTTCTGCGAAACTCATTAAAGTCCCAAAATCCGCACCTACAACCTACTCAGCGTACCTGCGATCACATAGGTGCGTGAACCCTTCTGCACCTATGCCTCCTTGCTTTTCGTCAGCTGGCCGCTTCTGCAGCTAAATTTCGCATCTGCGGGAGTCGCATTTGCGGTCTCTCAACCGCAGATGTAGTTATGACAGCAGCCCAAAGAACTTCGGCTGCAAACTCCAAGTTTCCAACTTCCCGTTAACCATCCGAAATCATCTTGAGGCCCCCGAGACCTCAACTAAAAGCACAAACAAGTTATATACCACTATCCAAACTTATATAAATCTTCCAAACACCTCAAACAACATCGAATCAACCAACTAGCATCGGATTCAAGCCTAAGAACTTCAAAAACTCTCAAAATATGCTTTCGATCAAAAAGTCTATCAAACCTCGTCCGAATGACCTGAAATTTTGCAAACACATCACATTCAACACTACGGAGCTACTCCAACTTCTGAAATTCCATTCCGACCCTCGGATCAGAATCTCACTGTCGAACCGAAAACTTCAAAAATTCAACTTTCGGCATTTCAAGCCTAAATTAGCTATTGACCTCCAAAACACAATCTGAACATGCTCTTTAACCCGAAATCACCCAACGGAGCTAACGGAACCATCAGAATTTCATTCTGAGGCCGTCTTCACACTATTCCAACTACAGTCAAATTTCCAAAACATAAGCTCTCATTTAGGGACTAAGTGTCCCAAAACTCTCCGAAACTCCAAATAATCCCTCCCGACAACTCACACTAGCAGAAACAAATACGGAGAAAGCAGTTAATAGAGGATCAGGGCGTAAATTCTTAAAATGACCGGCCGGGTCGTCACATCTATAATCTAAACCGATGGCCACTTTGAAGAAAATGATGATGACCCATGAAACACCACTTTCTACTATGCTTCAACCTGCAAGAGTCTGTTTCAAAGTTACACGTGGGACAAGCAAACTGAGTGTATGTGTTCCATCCAGATAAAGTGCCAAGCCTAGGAAAATCACTAATCGTCCACATCAAGGCTGCTCGCATTTTAAAATTTTCATTCTTTGAAGAGTCTAATGTCTGCACTCCATCGTACCACAATTCTCTCAACTCTTGGATAAGAGGTTGTAAGTACACGTCTATGTCATTGTCGGGCATTTGTTTTCCTGGAATTGTCATTAAAAGAATGAATGAAGTTTGTTTCATGCATTCCCAAGGAGGTCGATTGTATGGAATAAGAACCACAGGACAAATACTATAGTTTGTTTCCATTGCTCTAAAAGGATTGAAACTGTCACTAACTAGGCCTAGTCGTACATTCCGAGGATCTACAGCAAATTGAGGATGAAGTAAGTCAAATGCTTTCCAAGCCTGAGAATCCCTTGGATGCCTCATCAATCCATCTTGGTTACCCGCTGAAGAATGCCATCTCATTGACTCAGCAGTTTTAGAGCACATGAACAATCTCTGTAGCCTTGGCTTTAGTGGAAAGTAGCAAAAAATCTTTGTGGGCTGCTTCTTTTTATTGTCCTTCCACCTAGATGTCTTGCACTTTTTGCATTCTTGTAAACCTTCATCTTCCCCAAAATATAACATACAATTATTTGGGCATGCATGGATCTTGGTATAATTAAGGCCAAGTTTGTTGATGGTTTTCTTGGCCTCATAAAAAGAAACAGGAATCTTGGCATCTTCAAAGGCATCTTTTAATAATTCTAATATCATACTCATCGCTTTGTCAATCATTCGGCACAAACACTTAATATCATACAATTTAACTAGAAATGACAATTTGGAATACTTCGTGCACCCTTCGTATCATGGTTGATTGCCATCTTCGACTAGTTCATAGAACTTTGCATATTATTCATTATGCCCATCAATATGCCCTTCATTAAATGTTTCTTCACTATTCATAGGCTCACAAGACACACCAGGCTCATTAACATTGTTCCCCATGAACCCAAATGCATTGTTAATCATGGTTACCATTGGATCTTGGGGCTGGAGAGTTTATTCTATAACATGTGTGCTCTAAACTGTTTGTGGCATAGTTGCATTTGATTCTTCACCATGCAAATACCAAACTTTATAATTTTTTGGAAAAGGCTTACAAGTCAGGTGTTCTTCAACTATATTTCTTCTTTGCCACTTCTTAAAATCACATTTCGGACACGGACACTTAATTACACACCCATCAATAGACCCATACACAAAAGCAAAATCCAGAAATTTTCTAAGCCCATCCACATATTCAAGTGTATTTCGTGGCTTGCTAATCCAAGATTTATCAATTGGTGTCGCGCCCCCTTTTTTCCTCGCAGAAATCAGGTTCATGACATTTTTTTGGGTATGGGACAACTCTTTTCCTTTTGGGAAGGGGTTTGCAATTTTGAAGAGTTGTCACCTAACGATTTTTAAGGTGCGTTAGGGCACCTATAAGGTTCATCTACAATTATGTTTGCTAACCAGAGATAGGGTAACGGCTTGAAATTATCCTAAGGGGAAGGTGTTGGGCACCCCTCAGGATCCACTAGTGTGGTTCCCGGCTAGACAGTTTTTTGTGAATTTGTGCAATTAGAAAATAGACAAGTAGGGCTCAAATAATAGGGGATTTAAGTTAAGGTACACAAGAGTTTGGAAACAGTTATTGGAAGGCGAAATTTTGAAAAGAGTTACAATCTAAAGCATGCTTATAAATCTAAAGGGGTGTCCTAGGTTTGTTTGTAATATGGATCACATCAATGCAATACCCGGTATGACACTCCTCAAAAGAGGAGCTACACGTGGTATTAGCACACCGGTCATCATATCCATATCTACCCTTTCCCGCCCCGTAAAGGTAATTAAGAGAAGATTGGTCTCGACTCTTGTTGCATGTTATTACCCGTCCCTTCCTATCAATCCCGGAGGAATTTAGGACTACTATTCATATAAGGAGGGGGTTCTAGGCAGACCCTCAGGTTTAAAGGCAAAATACTAAGGTGACATACAAAAACATATAAGACTGCAATTAGGGGGGCAACATATAAGCAAGTAGAAGGCTCAGTTATACCTTCACAAAGAATGCACATGGATAGCATAACTCATACACAGTTAAGGTCTGAATTTTAAAATCCTAAAGCAGGGTATTTAAGTTGTTGAAACATAACCAAATTTATTACATGACTCAGATAAGAAGTCTAAATCAGGCATGCCTGCTGGTTGGAATAGTTAATAATTAAACAAAGGCAGTACCAGTTTTATTCAGGTTATTACCTAAGGCTTACCTAGGTGTAAAACAATGCAGTAGTTATTCCGAGTCATTAAGACAGTTTGGAGATTATTTTTATTACCTAAAACATGGTGTTCTAAGTGTTCAGCACATAGAATTATTGCCAGTTGATTGTAAAAAATGAGTAAAATTATTTTTCCTTTTTATGCATTCATAGTTAGCCTAAGCGTGCTTAAGCGAATATAAATAAAATCCTAAAGACATGGTATCTAATGTACAGAGATGCAGAATGATGCAAAATCCTAAGTAGGATTTTTATATGCACAAATATTACAGCGTTTAAACATGATTTCCAGAATATGCAGAAATGATATGTTTGTTAGTGTTGTTTAGCCTAAAACAGGATCTCTAAGTGTACATGGCAGAAGCAACATGATCGCAGAAACTCCGGTTATTAATATAATTAATGCAGGATTTTATAAGTTATATGATAGTGAAATGGGCATGCTGAAAATAGTAAGTGTAAGTCCTAGAGAACATGATCTCTAATGCATGAAATGAATCCTAAACATGGTTTCTATTGCACAATTAAGACTATAAACCTAATAACATGCTTTCTACCCTTTAACAACTATAGCATGCATATTTCTCATCCCTTTTCACTAGCCAACCCCATACTTGTTTACAAATTATTACGGACCATATGATTGACTTACATAGTAAAAATGTAAAATACGAAATTACAACCATAGGAAGCCCGATTCTGACTTCTTCTCTGAGTTATGTAATAAACCACCTCAAATGCCAATATTGTTCCAAAGCCTTCTCATATCTAGGTATGTCAGAGTTCCCTAAGGACCTCAAGGGATCCCGGGCAGTGCTCACACCCAGATTGCATAACCAAGAGAGCAAGTGCAGTGTGGAAAGACCAACTTTCATGTGTCCAAGTTTAGAGGGAACTTAAGGGTCCCAAGGCAAGACTCACACAAAAGGGACAGAACCTAGTATTCTAAGAGTATATGTAAGAGTTCTTGACATAGTTTGAAAAAGAGTTTGTGTAAAAACTGGATTGTCAACTCCATTTTTTTGAAAGCAATCAGTAACAGAGATGATTGAAAGTAGTGGTAATAGTAAACAAAACCCAAACACCTCAAGAGGGGATTACACATAGAATCAGTAGCCACACAGGGGGGTCAAGGGATTTGGGGATACATAGACATTTTTCAATAAGTACATCACCCCAGCAGGGGTTTGGTCTGGACATGCACAGCAATAGCTGATACTGGCATAATCACAAACTGGCCAAAAGAACATAAACACATGTAAGGGATAGGGGTTTGGGATTCATAAGATAGCAAGTACACAATAAATGATTGATAAAGTATGCCTTAAAACACACACAGGGGAGTGCATTAATCTAAAGGTGAAGGGGAAACATTAGAGCATGCTCAACAGAACCACAAGCAAAGGTAAACCAAAAATAAAAAAAGCTGAAACAAACAAGGAATCATGTTGTTGTTGGAGCTTTAAAATTAAACTAGGGCATACCAGTCAAAGAAGCAAAGTGCAGAAAAGTAAAGCGAGTAGAATTCCACAGTCTAGCCTTGGTTTTCCGCTGGCTAGACAAGCAGTAGCACAAATAGCAGAGAAAGAAGAGAGTTTGAGTGTGTAAGTGTGTGTTCTGAACTAAATTGTTCGTGTGATTAGAGAAGAGAGGGTAGGGTATTTATAACTTTGAAAATGAGTAAAAAATAAGGTAACAAGTAAAAGTTTAACACAAATATAGAAATAATCACAATCAGAATCCCATTAATACAAGTACTTCCCTTTAATCAAGGAATTACTGTTTAACGGATACCAACAGGGATAATTAAGGAAAGAAATCAGTTTTGAGAAAGATTGATTCTTACCATGTAAGGGAGTAGTAAAGGTATAGAGTAAATAATTGAGTCTAAGTACAAAATATACTTAATTTTGGGAAAGGATTTAGCAAGGGTAAATCATCACAGCAAAGGAAAGGAATCAATCAATTTAAGCAAAACGAGTAAAACTAGGGGTTTATAAGAAAACCTTGCAATCAAACCTTAATTTAAGGAAATCAAGATCAATCAAGAAGGGGTCATGATTCTGCACTTCGACATATAAATAGAAAATAATGAACAGGAGTATCAGACATGCAAGGCCAAATATATTGGCAAAAGAAGCAACTAGATAAACATACAACAGTAACACGAATAGGCTAAGGATTCATTAGTAAGAGAATCTACTCGAAACATGGTAGTCAACAAAGTCAAGTAGTCACATAGAACCAAAAAAATGAAGGAAATAGTCTAACACATAGCAATAGGTAGAGGAGATCAGACCAACACGCCGAAATAAGTAAAAGAAATCTCCAAAAGCTCACAGTAACAAGTGAGGAAAGTTTTAAGAAATTAGGGTTTTAACAGAGCTGAGTTAAAAAAGGTAAGAACTCAAAATTAGTCAAGTCAAATAAAGAAAAAGATTTAAACACAAAGAACTCGGTCGAAACAAGTATACAAAATAAAAGACGATTTTAGAACCCTGGATAAAACCAAAGATATTTAGGGTTTTCAACATGCTAAATCAGGTAGAAGAAAATCATCAACAAATCTTTTGAACAAAGTAAAAACAACACTGAAAATCGGAGAAGAGATTTTTTAAAAGAGGTTAATAAAACCCTAATCGTTGAAGACGAAGAGTCGCTTTGAAAAATCGGAAAACTTTCATGGAAAACACTTAAGAGGTTCATAACATACACAGATCTAAGACAGATCTGAAAGAAAATTGGAAAGCCTTTAAAGCTAGGGTTTCGGAGAACCCAGAAAAATGAGAAAGCCTTCGAAAAGTTACCGATCTAGCCCGAAAAGCCATGGATCTGACACGAACGGCCATGGATGGCCGAGGAAAGACCATATATAGAAGTTGAGCCAAGACTGGACTAGATCTCTTTGAGATCTGTCCATGAAATCATGAAAACAAGCAACCAGGAGACATAGGAGACCGACACACGTCTCAAATAACCTTGGGAGTCCATGGATTAAGCGAGAGTTGAAGGGGATTAGGGTTGGTTTGGGTGGCGACAGCTAGGGTTTGGGTGAGGTTGCAGAGAGAATTGGAGAGGAAGGGGATTCAAGGGCAGCGGGTTGGTGGAAATGAAGTAGGTTAAGGGGGTCGTTTGGGTTTATTTTAGGAAGGTGAAATGGTGGCCATTGATCTGAATGATCAACGGCCTAGATTAAATGGGGTAGGTAGGGATCCGGGTTTGGGTTGGGTTTAAAGGGTTCGGGTCGGGTTTAAATCGAAATTGGGCTAGGGAATTGGGGACTTGATTTGGGCTAGATTTTAAAGCGAATTTTGGCTATAAGTTAAATAGCCATTTTTTCCCTTTTAATTTTATAAAAATAATAAATAATTTCTGAAAACTAATTTAAAAGGCTAAAATAATTTATACCATATGAATAACAATTTAAAAATACAGTATCATATAAAACCTAATTAAACCTTAAAAAGGGCTAATATTGCAATTATATGCAATTTAGTTTTAAAATTACTAAATAAAATTGTAAAATATGTAAAATTTACCTTAGACATATTTTGGTATAAATATAAAAATCTAATAGATGAATTATCAAAATAATAATTTTGAAAATAATTATTGGGATTTTATGGATAAAAAGGGAGAAAATAAATCAATTTAAACCTTCAAAAATTATGGAAAAATAATAAAACACTTGGACATGCTTACATATGCATATATATGCTATTTTGAAGTTATTTTGCATATTAAAAATATATAGGGAAAAATTGGGTATCAACAGCTGCCCCTCTTTACTTGGGAAGGATGAAAGAGTTGTCGGGTAAAGATACGATGGCCAATTTTGACCGAGCGAAACGGGTTGAAGAGGTTTAGGCCGCACCCTAGCTTCTGAGCTGCCTACATATACCTGGTTTTATAGGAATCAGGCCGTATGTAGTTCAGGATTCACCTGCGGAGTATGCCGATGAAGATATTTCAAGGACGGATGCAATATTTAGAGCCGGGTGAGTGGACGGTTTACGTGAATGGTTAGGTTTGATAAGGCTGCGGTCATTGGAGCGGGATCACTCATGCTGGGATGGCCGTTGCTCGCCGGTTTACCTGCAACTAGAAGCAATACAAGCGTATATTGTGCATAAATTTAAACATGATGCATATTCTCGTTGGACCATGAATGTTGTCTTTGAACGGTTAGGATGACGTCCTTAGACCATGATGTCCTGGGCCATGCAGCGTATGATAAGGAATTTTAAGGCCATGAAATGATGTTCTCGGGCTATGAAGATGGTGCCTCCGAACGATGATGCCTTCAAATAATGATATGAGAAAGATTGAAAGAGATCCTCAGGCCATGACATAGTGTTCTCGAGCTATGAAGATGGTGCCTCTGAACGATGATGCCTTCGGATGAGTTTACAATATTTCAGCCCATAAAAGATGCAGTAGTATGATGCAGACAAGACAGAGCTTAGTCTTGCGAATTGAAGGGCAGAGCTTAGCCCCGTAAGAGAAGCGAGATAAATAGTGCTTGAGATATCTTAGTTTCAAAGAAAATTGGAGGCAGAGCTTAACCTCGGAAGGCAGAATGGTAGCCCTATGCAGATTGGAAGGTAGAATAGTAGCCTTATGCAATGCAGATGCAGATGGAGGCAAAGCTTAACATCGGAAGGCAGAATGGTAGCCTTATGCAAATTGGAAGGCAGAATAGTAGTCTTATGCAATGCAGATGCAGATAGAGGCAAAGCTTAACCTCGGAAGGTAGAATGGTAGCCTTATGCAGATTGGAAGGCAGAATAGTAGCCTTATGCAATGCGAATGCAGATGGAGACAACATTTAGTCTCGGAAGGCAAAATAGTAGCCTTATGTAATGCGGATGCAGATGGAGACAGCGTTTAGTCTCGGAAGGCATAATAGTAGCCTTATGCAATGCAGATGCAGGTGGAGGTAGAGCTTAACCTCAAAAGGCAGAATGGTAGCCTTATGCAAGAATGCAGATGGAGATAGCGTTTAGTCTCAGAAGGCAGAATAGTAGCCTTATGCAATGCAGATGCAGGTGGAGGTAGAGCTTAACCTCGGAAGGCAGAATAGTAGTGTTATGCAAGAAAATAAAATAACGAATGGTAGTAGAGTTTTCTTAGCTGATTGCAGATTGAGGCATTGTGATTACTAGGAGCATTGTGACTACGGAGCATTACTCGTGCGTGCTGATAGCAAATGTTGGCAAGTGCAATGGTTCGGAGAGTCGTGCTCTTAAACAATGTTGGTTTCATAGTGTATAGTATGTTTAATGATTTTGCAATCCTAGTGCCTGCATCCAAAAAAATCGTGAGTTCTGTAAGGGGGAAGGTTAGTTCGTATCCCCGTTGGCTTTGCTTGGCTTGTTCGGCTTCGACTTGGTGATATTGTGTGTATTATTGGGGCAGCATTCCTAAACAAAGCAGTTTCAATGCATGATTTTGTAAAAGTATGACATAAATGTATAGTTAAAAATAGCTTTTAGATGAACCGATGACTATGACATGGTTCAGGACATTGCAACCTCTCTTGCTACGAAATTTTAAGGGTCCTCCTCAAAATTCTGCCCCAGTCTGATGGGTTGACATTTCTGACTGTTGCTCGTGCTGCGATCGGCTGAAATTACTTCGGAATTTTGAGGGTCCTCCTCAAAATTCTGCCCCAGTTTCTAATTGCGGGGGAAATGAAATTTTTATTGAGTTGTGACCAAACCCATAGGGCTGCCTACGTATCCCCTCTTAAATGGAAATCAGGTCAGGCGTAGTTCAATTTACATTATACAAGGAAAGCAAAAAA
Organism: Nicotiana sylvestris; assembly: GCF_000393655.2. Classification (NCBI taxonomy): domain Eukaryota; kingdom Viridiplantae; phylum Streptophyta; class Magnoliopsida; order Solanales; family Solanaceae; genus Nicotiana; species Nicotiana sylvestris. The sequence continues at coordinate 39,272,733 of NC_091067.1, read as the reverse complement.
GATGACACATAGTAGCGCTTGAGTGCATCCAAATTGATCAGCTTTGGCCAGACTTCTCCGTCCATTTCTGCAAGTATGAGGGCTCCTCCTGTCAAAATCCGGTGAACCATGTATGGACCCTGGCAGTTGGGAGAGAACTTCCCTTTGGCTTCATCTTGATGCGGGAAAATTTTCTTTAACACCAGCTGCCCCGGTGTGAACTGTCTCGGCTTAACTCTTTTGTTGAAGGCTCTGGACATTCTGTTTTGATAGAGTTGACCATGGCAGACTACATTCATTCTCTTTCCATCTATAAGGGCTAGTTGTTCATAATGACTTTTTACCCGCTCTGCGTCGTCGAGCTCAGCTTCTTGTATGATCATTAGGGAAGGAATTTCTACCTCAGCGGGAATGACAGCCTCTGTACCGTAAATCAGCATATAGGGGGTTGCCCCGGTTGATGTGTAGATTGTGGTGCGATACCCTAGTACAGCAAATGATAACTTCTAGTGCCACTATTTATGCTCATCTATCATTTTCCTCAATATCTTCTTTATATTCTTGTTGGCGGTTTCTACAGCTCCATTCATTTAAGGCCTGTAGGCTGTGGAATTTTTGTGTCTGATCTTAAAAGTTTCACACATAGCTTTCATCAAGTCGTTGTTGAGGTTGGAGCTGTTATCAGTAATGATTGACTCTGGAATCCCGAATCGACAAACAATGCGGTCGCGGACAAAGTCTACCACGACTTTCTTAGTTACTGCTCTGTAAGATGCTGCTTCGACCTATTTGGTGAAGTAGTTGATGGTTACTAAGATAAACTTGTGTCCGTTGAAAGCGGAAAGCTCGATTGGCCCAATAACATCCATCCCCCAAGCGGTGAATGGCCACGGTGAGCTTGTTGCATTGAGCTCGTTTGGAGGTACTTTTATCATGTCTGCATGTATCTGACAGCGGTGGCATTTCCGGACATACTAGATGCAGTCTGTTTCCATAGTCATCCAAAAGTAACCAGCCCGGAGTATCTTCTTTGCTAAGACAAAATCGTTCATATGTGGACTGCAGGTCCCGGCATGAATCTCCTCTAGTAGCCTGGACGCTTCCTTTGCATCGACACATCTTAATAATCCTAAATCGGGAGTCCTCCTATACAAGATTCATCCGCTGTGAAAGAAGTTGTTGGACAATCTCTAAAGTGTGCATTTCTGAGTAGGATTTGCAAGTTCTGGGTACTCTCCTTTTGCTAAATATTCCTTGACATCACCGAACCAAGGTTTTCTGTCTGCTTCCTCTTCAACATGGGCACAGTAAGCTGGCTGATCATGGATCTTTACTGGAATGGGATCAATGCAATTCTTGTTTGGATGATGTATCATAGATGATAGGGTAGCCAATGCATCGGCGAACTCATTCTGGACTCTGGGAACATGCTGGAATTTCGTCTTTGTGAACCTCTTTCTCAATTCCTGTACATGATGCAGATACGGGAGTATCTTGGAAATCTTGGTTTCCCATTCTTCTCGTACCTGATGTATAAGTAAGTCTGAATCTCCAATTACTAGCAGCTCTTGAACGTTCATGCCAATGGCCATTTTGAGCCCTAAGATGCAGGCTTCATACTCGGCCATATTGTTGGTGCACGGGAACTTCAGTTTGGCAAACACCCGATAATGCTGACCGGTTTATGATACTAGGACTGCTCTTATGCCAATTCCTTTGAAGTTTGCTGCTTCGTCGAAGAACATTCTCCAATCGTCATAGGATTCTGCAATGTCTTATCCTATGAATGATACCTCTTCATCAGGAAAATACGTTTTCAGGGGTTCGTATTCTCCATCCACGGGATTCTCAACAAAGTGGTCTACTAGTGCTTGTCCCTTGACCGCTTTCTGAGTTACGTAGATAATGTCGAACTCACTCAACAGGATTTGCCACTTGGCCAGCTTGCTGGTGGCATGGGCTTCTAAAATATGTACTTCAAAGGATCCATCCTCGATATGAGATATGTAGTATAGGCACAGAAGTAATGTCTCAACTTCTGAGCTACCCAAGTCAAAGCATAACAGGTGCATTCCAAGAGAGAATATTGGGCCTCGTATGGGGCGAACTTCTTATTGAGATAATAAATGGCTTGCTCCTTCCTCCCTGTTTCATCATGCTACCCCAGAACACAGCCGAAGGCTCCATCCAACACTGAAAGGTAGAGTAGTAAGGGTTTACCTGGATCCGGCGGGACTAAGACTGGTGGTATTGATAGGTACTTCTTGATTCTGTCGAATGCCTTTTGGCAGTCATCAGTCCATTTGGTAGCGGCATCCTTCTTCAACATCTTAAAGATTGGCTCACAGATAACTGTGGACTATGCTATGAACCGACTGATGTAGTTAAGCCTTCCCAAGAAACTCATCACATCCTTCTTGTTCTTTGGCGGCGGTAGTTCTTGAATGGATTTGACTTTTGACGGATCCAATTCTATTCCTCGGCGACTCACAATAAACCTAAGAAATTTCTCAGAAGGAACCCCAAATGTGCACTTTACGGGGTGTAGTTTCAGGTTGTACCTCCGTAGTCTATTGAAGAACTTCCTCAGATCTTCCATGTGGTCAATGACCTTCGTGTATTTGACAATAACATCATCTACATATACCACTATCTCCTTGTGTATCATATCATGGAAAATGGTAGTCATGGTCCTCGTGTAGGTGGCCCCTACATTCTTCAGGTCGAATGGCATCATCTTGTAACATTATATTCCCCACGGCGTAATGAAAGCTGTTTTCTTAGCATCTTCCTCATCCATCCAGATCTGATGATAACCAGCGAAGCAATCGACGAATGACTGTAGCTCATGCTTGGCGCAATTGTCAATCAGGATGTGTATATTTGGCAAAGGGAAATCGTCTTTCGGACTAGCCCGATTGAGATCCTGGTAGTCAACACAGACTCTAACCTTCCCATCCTTCTTCGGCATTGGTACAATGTTGGCTAACCATGTCGGGTATTCTACTACCCTGAGAACCTTAGTTTTGATCTGCTTGTTGAATTCTTCCTTGATTTTCAAACTCATATCAGGCTTGAACTTTCTGAGCTTTTACTTTACCGGCGGACACATTAGATTGGTTGGCAGTTTGTGAGCCACAATAGACATACTTAGACCAGTCATGTCATCATACGACCAGGCGAATATGTCCTCATTTCCTTTAGAAATTATGTGTATTCTTTCTTTTCTGATGGTGATAGGTGAACGCTGATTCGTGTTTCCTTGATATTTTCTGCATCTTCGAGGTTGACAATTTCGGTCTCATCCAGGTTGGACTTAGGTCTGTTCTAAAAGTTCTCAACTTCTTTGACAATCTCGTCAGGTATGTCATCTTCCTCTGAATCAATGTCTGTTTGTTGTGTCGTCTCATTGCATGTCACAGTCATTGGTTCATCAAGATAAGTAATAGTAATGTTGTATTATTAAAGTAAGGAAAGAAATGATAGCAATAAATATAAATTCATAAAGAAAAATCAAAATGCTTTTGATAAGTTGAATAACTATTTTGAACATTAAAGATCTTATTGCGAGAATTGAAAAATGCGAAAAGAAAATCATTTAGTAAAAACAATGAATAACGCTACCCCGAGGCGCGTCAGGCTTTGGTTGTCCTGATGGTCCAATTCTTGAGATATGCCCCTCTGCTCACAGCCTGTATGGAAGGGCCTTCCTCCCCCTCCTCCTCGAGATCAACACAACAATCCATATCACTGTCTTCTAGGAACAAGTTCTTCATTGTTGCAAGCGCTTCTTCTTCATCTAACCCATAAATAACGTCAAATTGTTGGAAAGTCTACTCCAGATGTGGTATTGGCTGCTCCGGTGGATAGTAAGGATCGCGCCATGGTGGCGACCAGTTATTGAATTCTTCCCAGGTTTAATCATATACCAGACCGAAAGTAGTGCCATGTTTCTTGAGTTTTATGGGCTTAGCGATTCCTTGGAGGTTCTTGCTGAGCCCTTTGCCAGGTTCGTACCCACTCCAATTCAGTATACTCTCAATTTTTCTATCCCGCCATTTGTCTTTGTCGATAGCATTGACCCGCTCAATATGGTGGTAAGTCTCCCCACCTAGTTTCCTTCTTCTCTCAATCGCCAGAATGGTCTGGAGACTGTATATAGGGTTGCTAACATCGCCGTGAATGATCACCTCCTAGTGATTCCATTCAAACTTTACTACCTAATACAGCATTGATGTTACGGCCCCATCAACATGAATCCATGGCCGTCCTAGCAGCAAATTGTAATATGTTGGCACATCTATCACTTGGAAATCGACCGCGAACCATGTTGGTCCCATCTGCAATCATAGAATAATCTCACCAATGGTGAACCTCTGATAACTATCGAAGGCTTTTACATTGATTGTTCTATCTTTTATATCATGCAATCCTTTACCCAGCTTCTTGAGCATTACCAGCGGACAAATGTTGAGACTGGAACCTCTATCGATTAGGATTCTGGTGATGAAATAATCTTCGCATTGCACGGTGATGTGTAGTGCTTTGTTGTGCCCCAACCCTTCAGGTGGCAGCTTGTCCTCATGAAAGGTGATCTTATGGCTTTCCAGCACTTGTCCTACCATGTTAGCCATTTCCTCGCCAGTGATGTTACTTGGTACGTATGCCTCACTTAGCACCTTTAATAGAGCATTTTTGTGTGCCTCAGAATTTTGCAGCAAAAAGAGAATGGAGATTTGTGTTGGCGTCTTGTTTAACTGGTTAATGACCGAATATTCCTTGGCTTGTATCTTCCTCCGAAGGTCTTCCGGACCTATCTCAATGAGGGGCGGTAGATTGGAGGCCTGCTTGGTTGATTCAGCTAGGTGTTCAGGGGTATAGACTCTACCAGTTCTTGTCATACCCTGTGCTGTAACGGTTTCTTAAACCTTGACCTTGACTTTCCTTTTTGCCTCGGCTGTATAGTCCCAAGGTACAACATTTGTATAGAATGGTGTCATTGTTGACATCGCCACTAGGATCGGCGCGGCTATCCTTACTCCGAACGAAACTTATGCCTTGGGTGGCAAAACTGCAACCTCAAATGGCGCGGGTGCATTTGCTGTAGCCATGAATTCAACCTCAATTGGTGTCGGTGACTTTTTGGGTGATGTTGCTTCAAACTCAAGTAGTACAGACATATTCACCTCAGTGTCCTCAGACGGTTGAATTTGGACTATGATTGGATTGAGAGTAATTGTTGGTTTCTTTGGGTCATCCCCTTCTATGATCAACCCGATTGACCCCTTGGGATCCCAGTCATCTTCTATTTCAATCATGTGGATACCTTCACCCTTATGATCTGGTAGGGGGCTGTTGCGGACGTTTGGAGCGGGTTCTTTTGCCACAATGCTCTTGTTATCAAGCCAAGACTGTATCTTGTCTTTCAAAGAACAACACTCATCGATGGTGTGCCCTTTCATGACGGAGTGGTATGCACAGGATTTGTTTGGGTTAACCCACTGAGAAGGGTTCTCAGGGGTTGCAGCAGGGATGGGGGTGACATAACCAGCAGCTTTGAGTCTCTCATACAGCTGATCAATGGGTTCGGCAATGGCTGTATATTATTTTGGAGGTCTGCGATCAAAATTTGGTCGAGGTCTAGGGAAGTTTTGGTGTGCAGGGGTGATTGATAATGGGACGGTTGAGCATTATAGGTCTGGTAGACATAAGCGAACTGGGAGTATCTGGGTGAAGTAGGTTGATATGTAGGAGGTGGAGATGACTGATAAGTGGGTGGCGGAGCCTGGTATGACAGTGAGGGTGCTTGGTAATTTGGGGTTGGTTGGTATGTGAGTGGAGGTGTTGGGTAAGTTTGGTATTTGAGGGGAGACTTGGCTCTTTGTGCAACCATTACGGCCCCTACGTCCCTCTTCTTGTACACACCACCAGACTGTAAGGCCTTATTTGTAGCTTACAAGGCCTTGAAGTTTGTAACCATACCGCTTTTGATACCTTCTTCAATTCTTTCACCCAGTTTGATAATGTCGGAGAACGTATGGTTCTCAATCATCATCAGTCGTTCATAGTACTGTGGGTCCTGAGCTCGAACAAAGAACTTGTTCATTTGCTCCTCCTCCAAGGCGGGTCTGACCTTGGCAGCTTCGGACCTCCAGTGAGTAGCATACTCGCGAAATGTCTCTATGGGCTTCTTCTTCAAATTTTGGATATAGAACACGTCTGACGCGTTCTCTGTATTAAACATGAATCTGTCCATGAAGTCAGATGCATGCTTACCCAGCTTTAACACTTCTTGGGATCTTGGCTGATGTACCAAGATAATGCATCTCCTTTCAAACTCCTTATGAACAGCTTCATGCGGATTCTCTCGTCTTTCCCTACTCCAACCAGCTTGTCGCAATATGTCCTTAGATGGACCCTTGGATCACTCGTACCATCAAATATTTCAAACTTAGGAGGTCTGTACCCCTCAGGCAGTTCGACATCAGGCTGTATGCAAAGATCCTCATAGTTCATCCCCTCGATTCCTTTGCTTCCCTCAACGCCCTGAATCCGGCTGGTCAATTTCTTAAGTTTATCGGCCAAGTTCCTAATAAGAAGATCCTTTTCATCAGACTCAGGTGTGCTTGAGATAGGTTGGGTAGAGTGTGGCATGGTCTCCACGTAGATAGGAGTGTTATGGTGGACTGGTGTGTGTGTGTGTAGAAATGGTCGTTTGTGGAGTTTTGGGGTTCTGGGATGAGTAGTGGAGTATTGTTTGGGGTATGGCAGGTGTTACATTGATTCTTTGGTGGAGCAACGTGATGGTGAGGAGCGAGGTGATTCTGTTGTTTTGGGATATTTTGAGGAGGTGTAGGGTTTTGAGTGTTAGGGAAGTTGATATCTAGGGTGTTGAGGGAAAATGACAGGTTTGCTAGATTCCAGACCTGATCGAGCTCTTCCTGGAATTTCAACAGTTTCTATTCAAGTTGTGACACATTCTCGTTAGGAACCCGAATACCCTGGTCATCAGTGGCCTCTACCCGTTCAGATGTGTTCTCCTTCCTGATGTTGTTTAAATCTTCCATTTTATACTTGCCTTTGTTCTTGCCTTTAATTGGACTAAGAGGAGGAGTGGGTGGAGGGCCCCTGGATCTTGTAAAATAAGATGATGATGCCAAAATGCACGAACTAACCTTTGGGGAGGGGAATAATAAAATAAAAACAAAAACAAAAAGGTAATCAAGTCAGTGAAGATTATAAAAAGTATTGCAATATTTAAACACATAGTGCGGGAATGTAAAATGTGTCCTAATTTGGGAAACCTCTTTGTGCCCGAGGTAGGCCTAGCAATAAATTAATTTGGAGAACTTAGAATGCTAAATGCTGCATTTTATGGATAGAAATAGAAGAATCACAAATGACACTAAATAAACAAGAAATAAAAAGTCACTAATGGCCATTGGCCTTATTACATTCATAAAGCGAAAAAGGTAAGCTCCTATCTACTTGGTCCCAGAAGGACCTTCCCCAGATTCGGCAGCCTTGACTCCGTCAAATAGCTTCCCCAGCTTACAAAGTCCCAGCAACAGGTATGCTCTGCCAGATGTCCGCCTTCGGTCCCTTCAGCATTTTGACAATCTTCAACCCTTTTGAGAAACGTTCTCCCCAATTCTACTATGCCTCGCTCCAAGTATCCTAGCCTCTTGTTAGAACTGATAGTTATGTCTTTCCATTCCTCAATCAGCTTCTGGTTGACTCTTGTATCTCTCAGTGTTCGCTCTCACATTCGTGGATCCTTTTGTGCAGCTGGTTGTACTTGACTTGCCCCTCGTCCCTTTCATCTATAATTTTGTGACCTCGAACGAACCCTGGATGGACCAAACCATCATGATTGTCTTCCAACCAACCTGAATAGAAAGGAGTATAATAAGCATTATATATGTCTGGCTCGATGGTGTCTTTCCCCATTACGATCTTGCAATGCCACATGTGTTGGGCTTGGCACTTGTAGGGACTGTCATCATTTTGGAAGTCGGATCAGAAATGGCTCATCTTGTCGACCCTGGGTATAACTTGCTTCCTACCAGCTTGTCTCATAACTCGAAGAGGGACGTAAGGGTATGTTCCTCTTAGACCTATTAGTATCAGGAAAGGTGCATCTCTGGATCGGGCGATGAACTCCTCTGTCGGAAACCACTCGGATATCCATTGAACTTGTTCTTCAGTCAAATTATCAAATAGCTCAACCAATCCATTGGCATTCTCAGGCTGAGCGAACATGTCGGGGATGTAATTCATTCGCTTTGGATGGTGGAAAGTGATTTGGTCATCACAGTCCCTTCGCTGAATTTCTTGTCGGTATTCGCCTCTTTGGAGATGTTCTATGAGCCAGAGTTGAAGTAGTAAATTGCAGCCTTCGAAGTGTTTTGCTCCTCGTTGACACTTCTCTAAGGCTCGGTATATGTCTGCAATGATCATGAGCACAATGTTGAATGTCTGCCCACCAATCCCCTCAATTAAGGTCTTAGTTACCATAGCCAGCCTAGTATGGATTCTCCCTTTCTTCATCGGAAACACAATCAGACCCAGAAAGCAGAACATGAAGACGAAAACCCTACGATGGATGTGTCCCAAGTATGTGATGGCAAACTCGTCAGGGTAGGTATGGTAGGATTTGTTGTGACCGTACCTTTTATACAATTAGTCAAAAGGGATGTATGATTCCTTCAGGCATGTCAATTCTGCATTCTTCTTCAAACCCATCATTTTAAGGAAACCCCTGTCTTTGCGGTTCTCCGGCATTAGCAAACCCGTAGTTTCCCATACTAGACCAGCCAGTCCTCCTATCTCCTCCAGCAAAGGTGTCATTTCAATGACCTCAAAACGGAACATGGCCCTCTCACAATCCCAAAACAATGTGGCAGCTTCTATGATCATGTTATTAGGTTGGATCTCTAAGAGGGATGGCAGATTTCCCAAATATTTTCTGACGAGAGTTTGGTCACTTGAGTGTAAATCTCTCCACTAGCTTAGCAATATTGGGTGGATGTTGGTGACCATGCCGAATATGGGGACTTCGTGCCTCATATTTCTGCAAGACAAATAAGGTTAGGCCCTTACCCCCACCAGACTCGACTATTTAATATCAACAATTAGCATGAAGTATTTAGTTCTCCAAATAAATGCACAAAACGTGATTATGTCTGTTTGGGTATAGGGAAACCCAATGGACTTTGGACAAGGCTATCTTAAAGGATCATTATATGGACAACATAACTGACCCGACTATGTTTGACCATGATGCATGCATAATTTAAATAGAGTAAGGTTTTTATGGGGTTTTAGACTGGTACCCTTGAGAGGACAACTCAAGGGGGAAGGCACGGAACTGTCGATTGCACCGCTAATCGACTAGTTTTACCGCAAATATGTCTTTCCGAATTTAGGGGTAATGATATAGGAAGAGCACAACCACTCATCAAGCGTTGCTATAGTATTTGTTTGGCACGAGTGGAGTATGATGTTGAGCATGATTATGTAATAATTAAAAGCATGTTGACATGTATTTACACGTTAAGAAAGCAATAAATACAGCAGTTTTATAATTTAAAGCAACAACAAAAAAAAACAAGGAAGATACCTCGATTTCGCTTTTGAAGAAGAAATTAAATGCTTAAAGAAATTAAACAAGTAATTGCACATAAGGAGGAGTACAAATTCACAAGAACAATCTGAAATGGTAAAAGCCTAAAAATCCCCAGCAGAGTCGCCATGCTATCGCGCCCCCTTTTTTTCCTCGCGGAAATCGAGTTCATGACATTTTTTTGGGTATGGGACAACTCTTTTCCTTTTGGGAAGGGATTTGCAATTTTGAAGAGTCGTCACCTAACGATTTTTAAGGCGCGTTAGGGCACCTATAAGGTTCATCTACAATTACGTTTGCTAACTAGAGATAGGGTAAGGGCTTAAAATTATCCTATGGGGAAGGTGTTAGGCACCCCTCAGGATCTACTAGTGTGGTTCCCGGCCAGACAGGTTTTTGTGAATTTGTGAAATTAGCAAATAGACAAGTAGGGCTCAAATAATAGGGGATTTAATTTAAGATACACAAGAGTTTGGAAACAGTAATTGAAAGGTGAAATTTTGAAAAGAGTTACAATCTAAAGCATGCTTATGAATGTAAAGGGGTGTGCTAGGTTTGTTTGTAATATAGATCACATCAATACAATACCCGGTATGACACTCCTCAAAAGAGGATCTACACGTGGTATTAGCGCACCGGTCATCATATCCATATCTACCCTTTCCCGCCCCGTAAAGGTAATTAAGTGAAGATTGGTCTCGACTCTTATTGTATGTTGTTACCCATCCTTCTTATCAGTCCCGGAGGAATTTAGGACTATTATTCCTATAAGGAGGGGGTTCTAGGCAGACCCTCAGGTTTAAAGGCAAAATGCTAAGGCAACATACAAAAACATATAAGACTGCAATTAGGGAGGAAACATATAAGCAAGTAGAAGGCTCAGTTATACCTCCATAAAGAATGCACATAGATAGCATGACTCATACACAGTTTAGGTCTGAATTTAAAAATCCTAAAGCAGGGTGTTTACGTTGTTGAAGCAAAACCAAATTTCTTACATGACTCAGATAAGAAGTCTGAATCATGCTTGCCTGCTGGTTGTAACAGTTAATAATTAAACAAAGGCAGTTCCAGTTTTATTCAGGTTATTACCTAAGGCTTGCCTAGGCGTAAAACAATGCAATAGTTATTCCGAATCATTAAGACGGTTTGGAGATTATTTTTATTACCTAAAACATGTTGTTCTAGGTGTTCAGCACATAGAATTATTGCCAGTTGATTGTAAAAAATGAGTAAAATTATTTTATTCCTTTTTATGCATTCATAGTTAGCCTAAGCGTTCTTAAGCAAATATAAATGAAATCCTAAAGACATGGTATCTAATATACAGAGATGCAGAATGATGCAGAATCCTAAGCAGGATTTCTATATGCACAAATATTACAGCGTTTAAATATGATTTCCAGAATATGCATAAATGATATATTTGTTCGTGTTGTTTAGCCTAAAACAGGATCTCTAAGTGTACATGGCAGAAGGAACATGATCGCAGAAACTCCGGTTATTAATATAATTAACGCAGGATTTTATAAGTGATATGATAGTGAAATGGACATGCTGAAAACAGTAAATGTAAGTCCTAGAGAACATGATCTCTAATGCATGAAATGAATCCTAAACACGGTTTCTATTTCACAATTAAGACTATAAACCTAATAACATGCTTTCTACCCTTTAACAACTATAGCATGCATATTTCTCATCCCTTTTCACTAGCCAACCCCATACTTGTTTACAAATTATTACGGACCATGTGATTGACTTACATAGTAAAAATGTAAAATACGTAATTACAACCATATGAAACCTGATTCTGACTTCCTCTCTGAGTTATTTAATAAACCACCTCAAATGCCAACATTGTTCCAAAGCCTTCTCATATCTGGGTGTGTCAGAGTTCTCTAAGGACCTCAAGGGATTCCGGGCAGTGCTCACACCCATATTGCATAACCAAGAGAGTAAGTGCAGTGTGGAAAGGCCAGCTTCCATGTGTCCAAGTTTAGAGGGAACTTAAGGGTCCCAAGGCAAGGCTCACACAAAAGGGACAGAACCTAGTATTCTAAAAGTATATGTAAGAGTTCTTGACATAGTTTGAAAAAGAGTTTGTGTAAAACTGGATTGTCAACTCCATTTTTTTGAAAGCAATCAGTAACAGAGATGATTGAAAGTAGTGGTAATAGTAAACAAAACCCAAACACCTCAAGAGGGGATTACACATAGAATCAGTAGCCACACAGGGGGGTCAAGGGATTTGGGGATACATAGACATTTTTCAATAAGCACATAACCCCAGCAGGGGTTTGGTCTAGACATGCACAGCAATAGCTGATACTGGCATAATCACAAACTGGCCAAAAGAACATAAACACATGGAAGGGATAGGGGTTTGGGATTAAGATAGCAAGTACACAATAAATGATTGATAAAGTATGCCTTAAAACACACACAGGGGAGTGCATTAATTTAAAGGTGAAGGGGAAACATTACAGCATGCTCAAAAGAACCACAAGCAGAAGTAAACCAAAAATAAAAGAAGCTGAAACAAACAATGAAGCATGTTGTTGTTGGAGCTTTAAAATTAAACTAGGACATACCAGTCAAAGAAGCAAAGTGCAGAAAAGTAAAGCGAGTAGAATTCCACAGTCTAGCCTTGGCTTTCCGCTGGCTAGACAAGCAGTAGCACAAATAGCAGAGAAAGAAGAGAGTTTGAGTGTGTAAGTGTATGTTCTGAACTAAATTGTTCGTGTGTTTAGAGAAGAGAGAGTAGGGTATTTATAACTTTGAAAACGAGTAGAAAATAAGGTAACAAGTAAAAGTTTAACACAAATATAGAAATAATTACAATCAGAATCCCATTAATACAAGTACTTCCCTTTAATCAAGGAATTACTGCTTAATGGATACCAACAAGGATAATTAAGGAAAGAAATCAGTTTTGAGAAAGATTTATTCTTACCATGTAAGGAAGTAGTAAAGGTATAGAGTAAATAATTGAGTCTAAATACAAAATATACTTAATTTTGGGAAAGGATTTAGTAGGGGTAAAACATCACAGCAAAGGAAGGGAATCAACCAATTTAAGCAAAACGAGTAAAACTAGGGGTTTATAAGAAAACCTTGCAATCAAACCGTAACTTAAGGAAATCAAGATCAATCAAGAACGAGTCATGATTCTGCACTTTGACATATAAATAGAAAAGAATGAATAGGAGTATCAGACATGGAAGGCCAAATATATTGGCAAAAGAAGCAACTAGATAAACATACAGCAGTAACACGAGTAGGCTAAGGATTCAGTAGTAAGAGAACCTACTCGAAACATGGTAGTCAACAAAGTCAAGTAGTCACATAGAACCAAAAAAATGAAGGAAACAGTCTAACACATAGCAACAGGTAGAGGACATCAGACCAACACGCCGAAATAAGTAAAAGAAATCTCCAAAAATTCACTATAACAAGTGAGGAAAGTTTTAAGAAATTAGGGTTTTAATAGAGCTGAGTTAAAAAAGGTAAGAACTCAGAATCAGTCAAGTCAAATAAAGAAAAAGATTTAAACACAAAGAACTCAGTCGAAACAAGTATACAAAATAAAAGACGATTTTAGAACCCTAGATAAAACCAAAGATATTTTGTGTTTTCAACATGCTGAATCAGGTAGAAGAAAATCATAAACAAATCATTTGAACATAGTAAAAACAACACTGAAAATCGGAGAAGAGATCATTTAAAAGAGGTTAAGAAAACCCTAATCGTTGAAGACGAAGAGTCGCTTTGAAAAATCGGAAAACTTTCATGGAAAACACTTAAGAGGTTCATAACATACACAGATCTACGACAGATCTGAAAGAAAATCAGAAAGTCTTTAAAGCTAGGATTTCGGAGAACCCAGAAAAATGAGAAAGACTTGAAAAAGTTACTGATCTAGCTCGAAAAGTCATGGATCTGACTCGAACGGCCATGGATGATCGGGGAAAGACCATAGATAGAAGTTGAGCCAAGACTGGACTAGATCTCTTTGAGATCTATCCATGAAATCATGAAAACAAGCAATCAGGAGACATAGGAGACCGGCACACGTCTCAAAAGGCCATGGGAATCCATGGATTAGGCGAGAATCGAAGGGGATTAGGGTTGGTTTGGGTGGCGGCGGCTAGGGTTTGGGTGAGGTTGCAGAGAGAATTGGAGAGGAAGGGGATTCAAGGGTGGCGGATTGGTGGAAATGAAGTTGGTCAAGGGGGTCGTTTGGGTTTATTTTAGGCAGGTAAAATTGTGGTCGTTGATCTGAATGATCAACGGCCTAGATTAAATGGGGTAGGTAGGGATCCGGGTTTGGGTTGGGTTTAAAAGGTTAGGGTCGGGTTTAAATCGAAATTGGGCTAGGGAATTGGGGACTCGATTTGGGCTAGATTTTAAAGCCAATTTTGGTTATAAGTTAAATAGCCATTTTTCCCTTTTAATTTTATAAAAATAATAAATAATTTCTGAAATCTAATTTAAGAGGCTAAATTGATTTATAATATATTAATAACAATTTAAAAATACAGGATCTAATTTTATGAATATAAAACCTAATTAAACCTTAAAAAGAGCTAATATTGGAATTATATGCAATTTAGCTTTAAAATACTAAATAAAATTGTAAAAATTACCTTAGCCATATTTGGCGTAAATATAAAAATCTAATAGATGAATTATCAAAATAATAATTTTGAAAATAATTATTGAGATTTTATGTATAAAAATGGAGAAAATAAATCAATTTAAACCTTTAAAAATTATGAAAAAATAATAAAACACTTGGACATGCTTACATATGCATATATATGCTATTTTGAAGTTATTTTGCATATTAAAAATATATAGGAAAAAATCGGGTATCAACAATTGGCATGGCTAGAAAAAAAGATATAAGATAACATCTAACATCACAATATCAAAATGAAAAAGCTAGTTCATAGCCACTATATGGAAATCAAAAGAATAGTAATCACTTAATCTCACTTTTTAACTTCTGAAGAATAAACGGAAACTAAAGCGAGAAATAAACAAAGAAAAGAACATGTGCAACTTATTCAGGGAAAAACAAAAACTACAACATACATGAATTATCCATATCGTCAAAGTCACTTGTCTAGTGAAGTCTTCGTTATTGTAATAGAGGAAAAACTGAATTTGTTTATACCATCAGCATGCATTATTTGATACGTTTTCTCAACTCATGGAAAATACATGCCAAAAAGTAAGGAAATTGCACATAGAATCTGACTAATGTTCACAAAACTTTAGCAGAGAAGAAAGAAAAAGTCCTAATACATGGTTGCTAATGCTAACTTGGCTTAAACACAAAGAGCAAATGTAATAGGAAGACATATATTTATTCAAAATTAATCAAACATGAGGTAGGGATACAATCCCATAGTCATGTCTTTTTAAGAACTTAAACATAGGAGATAGAGAAGGGAGTCTACAGCAAAGATTCTATTCATGATGATGGAAATAAAATGATCTATCTTAATTACACAAAAGAACTGAACTTAGAAATGATCAGTAGACACGCCAATTGAGTCCTAGCATTCGAAAAAGCAGGTAAAGTAGATAAATGCTTATGAGCATAACTTATTACCCTCCTCAGACCTCACTTGTGGGATTATACCGGGTCGTTGTTGTTGCATAACTTATTGCAGTTATGATTTAAATGCAAAGAGCATATGTACCAGAATACAAACAGGTCCTCTAATGCATAATTGGCCAACTATAAAGAGGAAACAAATGGAAGAAAAGCTTTATGGCATGAAATTTCAAGGCCGAACTCAATATGATGGGCATTTACACATAGACTTATAGCTTAAGTTCAGAGTCATCAACATTAATCACTAAGTAGGGATTCTAAGATTCAAACCATCGCTCGTATACAGAGTGATCAACTATCTCATAGATATACACAAGAAGAACTTTAGTATAGGAAAATATGTGTTCTGAGACTGAGAAGCAAAGTTGAATCAGACTATAAACTAGTTCTTCTCCACATTTTTCCTGGCATCCTCAAGACTCTATGGACATATTAAGGAGTTGTAATACATACAGATAAACACTATATATGCACTGTCTATAAATACTATCCTTTTTTTATTTTTGGGAACAATCTGATTACACTACGAGACTCTATAGCTGCTGAATCATTTCAGTACTTGTTTCACCACAAAGATTAGTCACAGAGTATTTGTCCTATTTCTTTCTCTCTACGTAACTGCATAAGTGTTAGTGGTAACTGAAAGAGAAGCAGCACTAGGTCCATCTAGTGACAAACTATCCATCTAGTGACAAATTTACACTGATAGTAGGTAACTCAACATTATGAGAGAATCAATTTACCTTTAAAAAAAGAAAGCTGCTCAAAAGAAAGGATAAAGTTAACTGACAAGGGCTATACCTATCAAAAATAATTGTCGACATCGATCCCAATAGTTTTACCAGCTGTTTTAGATTCCTTGGCTACCTATCAAGGCCATAAATTGTTGGAAATAAACCCCTTACCAAAATAATATTCACGGTAATAAAGCGGAATAATAATGTAGCACCGAGATACGGTAATTAACAATAATAAAAGAGTAATAATGACACCAAGATTTTTACGTGGAAAACCCTTCTGAATAAAGGAAAAAACCACGACCCCGAGAGGAGCAACTGATATCACTATAGTAAGGAATTTTACACTTTGTAGGTCGGAGATAAATACTCCAAAGACCACTACAACACTCAAAAGAAATAACCCTCTTTTGATATTCCCACCTCACTACAATATCGCTCACTCTCTATTTTCCTCACAGACTATTTTCTTATACCTTGTCTGTGAAACCTCACTCTTTCTTTCTCTCTTTGTTGGTGTGTAGAAATGAGAGTTGAAGCTCTCCTTTTATAGCCAAAGCTTCACTCTCTAAAGCCTACCATATTTGACAATTTACACACACTTTTCACAATTCAACAAAGTTGGCTACCAAACCAAAGAAATTCAACAAAGTTGGCTACCAAACCAAACTAATTCAACAAGGTTGGCTACCAACCAAACCAAGTCAACAAGGTTGGCTACCAAACCAAAGAAAACTTTTATTAGGCACATGGTCTAATACTTCTTCAATGAGATGGACCTCATCAATCTCCCCCTCCAGTCTCATTCATCTAGAGGAGGTAGCACTGTCTTCTAGTTTGAGTGCATGCCGACAAGTTCTTTGCATAGCTCGAACTTGTTCCTTGGTACCACCTTGGTCAGCATATCTGCGGGATTCTCACTTGTAGAAATCTTCAAGACTTTTAGAGATTCATCATCTACCATTTCTCGAATCCAATGATATCTCACATCAATGTGTTTGGTCCTTGCATGGTACATAGAGTTCTTGCTAAGGTCTATTGCACTTTGACTGTCACAATAGACGACATACTCCTTCTGATGCAATCCAAGCTCTTGAAGGAATCGCTTGAGCCATATCATCTCCTTGCCAGTTTCTGTAGCGGCAATGTACTCTGCTTCAGTTGTTGAAAGTGCAACGCACTTCTGCAACTTAGACTGCCATGATATAGCTCCCCCTGAAAATGTAAATAAATATCCAGTAGTAGATTTTCTGTTGTCAATGTCACCTGCCATATCAGCATCTGTATAGCCCTTCAAGATTGGATCAGATCCTCCAAAGCACAAACAATCTCCCGTGGTACCTCTCAGGTACCTGAGTATCCACTTGACTGCTTCCCAATGTTCCTTTCCAGGATTTTCAAGAAACCTGCTGACAACACCAACTGCGTGAGCAATATCAGGTCTAGTACATACCATTGCATACATCAAGCTTCCGACTGCTGAAGAATAAGGAACTTTAGCCATGTTTCCTTTCTCCTCCACTGTTGTAGGACACATCTTCTTACTCAACTTTAGATGACCAGCAAGAGGTGTGCTGACTGGCTTAGCATTCTTCATGTTGAAGCGTTCTAGTACACGTTCAATGTACTTCTCCTGAGATAGCCACAACTTTCTACTTGTTCTCTCTCGAACTATCTTCATCCCTAGAATTTGTTGTGCTGGGCCCAAGTCCTTCATATCAAATGACTTGGACAGATCTCCTTTCAACTTTGCTATCAACCCCTTGTCTTTTCCTACAATTAACATGTCATCCACATACAACAACAATATAATAAAGTTATTCTCAGAAAATCTTTTGAAGTATACACATGGATCAGAATAGGTCTTTAGGTATGTTTGACTTTTCATGAATGAGTCAAACTTCATGTACCACTGCCTTGGTGCCTGCTTCAATCCATAAAGACTCTTATTCAATTTGCACACCATGTGTTTCTTTCCAGCTACTTCAAATCCTTCTGGTTGCTCCATATAAATCTCCTCTTCCAAATCTCCATGAAGAAATGCAGTTTTCACATCCAACTGCTCCACTTCAAGATCTAGGCTAGCTGCTAAGCTCAAAATTGTTCGAATAGAAGTCATTTTGACAACAGGTGAGAAAATTTCGTCAAAATCAATACCTTTCTTTTGTTCGAAGCCTTTAACCACCAATCGAGCTTTGTATCTGACCAGCTTGCCATTTCCATCTTTCTTGAGTTTAAAGACCCATTTGCATTTGAGTGGTCTTTTACCCTTTGGAAGTTCAACCAGCTTGTATGTGCCATTTTTCTGTAGAGATTCCATCTCTTCTTGCATAGCTTTCATCCACTGGTTCTTTTCTGGATGGGACAGCACCTCCTTAAGACTTTCTGGCTCCCCCTCATCACTGATGAGGACATACTCTGTGGAAGGGTACCTGCGTGACTCTACCCTTGGCCTCTCTGATCTCCTCAGAGGTTGAGGTTGTTATTCTCCCTGAGTGGGGTGCTCCACTTCCTCGACACCTTTATCAAGTTGCTCCCCCTGCTCAATAACCTCACCAGGTTGCTCCACCTGCTCGGCAACCTCGTCGGTTGTACTTTCTGCACTTGTGGGATTGTTAGAAGTAGAAGGAATAGTAACAAAGTTAGGAATTATACCATTTTTCGCCTTTTCTAACATAT
This sequence comes from Nicotiana sylvestris, assembly GCF_000393655.2. Lineage (NCBI taxonomy): Eukaryota > Viridiplantae > Streptophyta > Magnoliopsida > Solanales > Solanaceae > Nicotiana > Nicotiana sylvestris. The sequence continues at coordinate 39,254,084 of NC_091067.1, read as the reverse complement.
CAGCAGCAGTTCCAACTTCACTTTCTCGGAAGACTACATCTCTGCTTCTGATGACCTTCTTCTTTACAGGATCCCACAGTCTGTACCCGAACTCTTCATCTCCATATCCGATAAATATGCAGGGAACAGATTTATCATCCAGCTTTGTTCTCTGCTCTTTTGGTACATGTGCAAAAGCTCTGCAACCGAACACCTTCAGATGCGAGTAGGACACCTCCTTGTTGGTCCAAACTCTCTCTGGGATTTCAAACGCCAACGGAACTGATGGACTCCTATTGATCAGGTAACAGGCTGTCTGAACTGCTTCACCCCAGAATGACTTAGGCAGTTTAGCCATTCTGAGCATGCTTCTCACCTTCTCCACAATGGTGCGGTTCATCCTCTCGGCTACGCCATTGTGCTGTGGGGTTCCAGGAACTGTCTTTTCATGTCTGATCCCATGACTTGAACAATACTCTTCAAATTCCCTTGAAGTGTACTCACCTCCATTGTCACTTCGGAGGCGCTTTAGCTTTCGACCCGTCTCCCTTTCTACTAGAGCATGAAATTTCTGGAAAACTTGAAACACCTGATCTTTGGTTTTCAAAATATAAACCCATAATTTTCGTGAAGCATCATCAATAAAAGTAACAAAATATTTGTTACCGCCCATTGATTCAATTTCCATTGGGCCGCAAACATCAGAATATACTAAATCAAGTATATTCAATTTTCTTTCAGACGATGTCTGAAATGAGACTCTATGCTGCTTACCAAATAAACAGTAGTCACAAGGTTTTACAGTTGTACCTTTGGCATAAGAAATGAGTGATTTCTTGGCAAGAATCTGCAATCCCTTCTCGCTCATATGACCCATTCTTTTGTGCCATAAATCTACAGAAATCTCATCTTGTGCCGCGTTCAATTCACCTTGGCATATTTCTGCATTTGTCCTGTACAACGTGCCACGAGCAACTCCCTTTGCAATCACCAATGATCCCTTAGTGAGTCTCCACTTTTGATTTGCAAAATAACTCTCGTATCCATCTCGGTCTAAAGCAATTCCCGAGATCAAGTTCATCCGCAAATCAGGTACATGCCGCACATCCTTTAGAACCAATGTGCATCCGACATTTGTCTTGATACAAATGTCACCAATCCCCGCAATCTTTGAGTAACTTGTGTTACCCATTTTCACTGTGCCGAAATCACCTGCTACATATCTGCAAAAAAGATCTCTTACCGGTGTGGCATGGTGAGATGCCGCTGTGTCAACCACCCATTCCGACTCTGGACCTGACAGGTGCATGCATTCCTCTTCCTCATTTATAAAGAGGACAACATTATCATTATTTTGCACCATGGCGGCTGTGTTGTCGTCATTCTTCTGGCCACTGGTTTCACCTTTGCCCTTCCTTGGATTTGGGCAATCTCTTTTGAAGTGACCTGGTTGATTACAGTTGTAGCAATTTCTGACTCTTGATTTGGATCGGTTCTTTGACTTCCCACGAGCTCCGGATCTACCATAGTTGTTCGAACTCCTTTGATAACTCCTGCCTCTACCTTCTGTGATGAGAGCCTGTCCTTGATTTTCAGGCTTCTTTCTCATCTTCTCATTGAGTAGAAGAGCCGATGTGACATCTTTCAACTCAATAGTAGTCTTACCGTGCAGGATGGTTGTTGCCAAATTATCGTACGAAGATGGCAACGAGTTCAATAGCAAGATGGCTTTATCTTCTTCCTCGATTTTCACTCCGAGGTTGGCAAGCTGTGTGATTAGTCCGTTAAACACATTTAAATGTGACAAAAAATTCGTACCTTCACTCATGTGTAGGGCGTATAACTGCTTCTTCAGGTACAATTTATTTGTCAGCGTTTTGGACATGTATAGGCTTTCCAACCTTGTCCAAATTCCTCGTGCAGTGTCTTCATCAATGATGTTATTTACCACATCATCTGATAAGTGCAACCTAATTGCACTAGCAGCTCTTTCATCCAAGTCAGCCCAATCCTCAGCTTTCATGGTATCAGGCTTTTTGGAATCAACATCTAGAACCTTGTGTAATCCTTGTTGGATGAGCAGATCTCTCATCCTTCTTTGCCATGTTGAGAAACCGTTATCTCCGTTGAATTTTGCTACCTCGTACTTTACTCCGGACATTTTTATTTTTCACCAAGTATAGTACTACCGACAGTGAATAGTATTTCAGTGAACGAGCAGAACCTGTGCTCTGATACCAGTTGTTGGGAATAAACCCCTTACCAAAATAATATTCACGGTAATAAAGCGGAATAATAATGTAGCACCGAGATACGGTAATTAACAATAATAAAAGAGTAATAATGACACCAAGATTTTTACGTGGAAAACCCTTCTGAATAAGGGAAAAAACCACGACCCCGAGAGGAGCAACTGATATCACTATAGTAAGGAATTTTACACTTTGTAGGTCGGAGATAAATACTCCAAAGACCACTACAACACTCAAAAGAAATAACCCTCTTTTGATATTCCCACCTCACTACAATATCGCTCACTCTCTATTTTCCTCACAGACTATTTTCTTATACCTTGTCTGTGAAACCTCACTCTTTCTTTCTCTCTTTGTTGGTGTGTAGAAATGAGAGTTGAAGCTCTCCTTTTATAGCCAAAGCTTCACTCTCTAAAGCCTACCATATTTGACAATTTACACACACTTTTCACAATTCAACAAAGTTGGCTACCAAACCAAAGAAATTCAACAAAGTTGGCTACCAAACCAAACTAATTCAACAAGGTTGGCTACCAACCAAACCAAGTCAACAAGGTTGGCTACCAAACCAAAGAAAACTTTTATTAGGCACATGGTCTAATACTTCTTCAATGAGATGGACCTTATCATAAATGATATTTAGGTTAATATTAGCAAAACAAAAACTAAAGATGTCAAAATTTAAACAAACACAAACTTAATTGAACAGAAAAGTAACAAAACTTGACACAAAAATAAACGGAAAAAAAAATAAAACTATTAGCAGAAATTGACAGCTAAAACAGTGAAATCGGCGGCCGAATCAATAAAATTGATTGCCAAACGTGAAATTGATGGGCTTAAGAAGTGAATCGACAACTAAAATCAGTGATTTAAACTGATCTTCGTCCAATACACACACATGCACGCCTAAAATCAATGAAATCAATGGCTAAAACAGCAAAATCGAAACCTGAATCAGTGTAATTCACGGCTAAAATCATTGGTTTAAACTGATATCCATCCCATACACACACATGCACGCCTTAAACCAGTGAAATCAACAGCATTTTGGAAGGAATTACATGAACGGCTTGAAATCGGAGACGTATTGAAGCGAGTATTTATCAGAAAAGGGCTATTTATAGACGAATTCAAACACATTACCTTAAACAAGTTGAAATCTGATCTCCTTACATAAAAGCTAAAGGATTTGGGAGAATCGTTAACGGATATGACCATCTTACATCATTGTAATCTCTTTAAACCTCTTATATTACAGTGATTTAATTTGGGGAATCGCTTGTTTAGAGAGAACGAGAGAGAAGGTGTAGAGAGAGAAGGTATGTACCGCCTGTTTAGGGAGCTTTAGGTGTTTGAATGATATTTACGTTATCATTAAATTTAATTCTAATATTTTTAATAATGTTACTGAATAATAACATTAAATATTAGCGGAAAAGAATTATTAAAAATTTCGTCTAATTAGTGGCGGTTTAGAATTGCCGTAATTGTAAAAAAAATGCCGGTTTAACATTGCGCACTAATGGCATCTGGAACGCTGCCGTATTATGATATATATTGCGGCAGTTTTGTTGAACCGCTGTTATTTAACCGCCACAATAATTCCAGTTTTTTATAGTGACTAGACTTTGGAACATCGGATTTGGTTTGATGTGCATGCTTGTTTCGTCCCGGTCAATGTGGCCTTGTTTCCTTGTCCTTGTCTCTGTATTTTTGCAGGTTTGGGATACTGGGACTCTTCTCGTTGGTGGTGCTAAGAGGCAGCTAAAGATGCTTGGTTTGATGAAGCACTTAATATATAGTTTGTTGTAAAAACAAGCTTCTACAGGCTATGATTTCCATGTCTTAAATAGATGAACTTTTCTTTTTGCAATTTTAGTGGCTACAGTCATGTTCCTGCTTATAAGCAATCAAGAAGTGATCTTGATTTCCAGAAGAGGTATGTCATGTGGAGTTATTTCGTTATATTGTGAAATCGAGTTTCCTCCTATTACTTTGATTCATTCATATTTTATTTCTCCTTGTTTGTTGACATTGATTGCCTCTAAAGTGGGATAGATGCTAAGCAAGAAGTAGTGTTGTTAAAAGCTCATTTAAGACGCGCTTAAGCCCTGAAGCTCAGAAAAGCTCAAAGAGGGCGTTTTGCCTCGCTTTATTTGAGCTTCAGTGTAAGGCAAGGTACTAAGGTGTGCGCCTCATAGCCCATGAGTTCTCTCTTGAATCAAGCGGCACTAAACAACTACTATAATCAAAAACAAGTGTATTAGTTGCTAAGGGAAACGTTATAAATGAATTTGTTACTTTGTTCTTGAAATATATATAAATTTTTATTTATTTCCTTCATTGCGCCTTTTTTAACTAAAGCCCACACTTTAAGTGTGCTTAAAGGCCAAATAGACCTATAAGGCTTTTTAGAGCTTTTCGCCTTTAACAACCCCTGCAAGAAGAAGAGTGTACTGCTGTTGGGGTCTTTGGTGTAGACAACAGTGGCCAGGGGAAAGTGACAGTAGTGTTATCTATTTGTTGTGCTAGGAAATCTCTCTCTCTATTACCCAACTAGAGTCATTTCTGACTAGAGTAGAAAGAGAGGGGATCTCCGGATTTTATAGTTTGTTATTCCAAAGAACTGTTTGCGTGTCTGCATTAGCATCCAGTTAACTGTCATATGATTTAGACGGATAATAGTGATGGTTATGAAACATATTGAGTGAACCTCCGTATCATCGTCGATATAGTATCTTTCACAGAAAATCTACATCTCATCGACAGTTTGTTGAAGAACTCTATTTTTACTGCCTTCTTCCAAAAGGGATGGTTTTCATTAGCTGGTTTTCTTTTTCTTCAAGGCATGATAACCAGATTAAGAATTTGTTGTATTTACGACGATAACCTTGAATGTTTTTCGTGATACGATTTTTCTTCATTGGCTCGTATATGATTTTCGTGATACGAGCACGTGTTGCAGTCAAAGTAGCTGCTCGAGCAGCGACTGAGGAGCTACCAGTAGATTCGGTTGGGGGACAGGCACCCGAGACGCCTGTTGTTGCCCCTGAACTTCAGGCGACCCTAGCACAGTTTTTGAGCATGTTCGGCACTCTAGCTCAGGCAGGATTGATTCCCCTTGTACCAGCTACATCCCAGGCTGGGGGAGGAGCTCAGACTCCCGCAACTCACACTCCAGAGCAGCGGGTCCATATTAACCGGGTTTCGGGAGTTATGCCAATACAGCCTGTTATTCCGGTTCAGTCTGAGGTCAGGCCAGAGACATATGAGTAGGAGTAGTTGAGACTTGAGAGGTTCAAGAAGTATCACCCTCCTACTTACCCTCCTACTTACAGTGGCGCAGATACTGAGGATGCGGAGGGTTTACTAGACAAGTGTCACCATATTCTATGCATCATGGGTATTGTGGAGACGAGCGGAGTTGCCTTTACTACATTTCAACTGTCAGGAGCAGCCTATAAGTAGTGGCAGGCTTGCGAGGAGGGTAGCCCAACCGATGTTGCTTCACTCACTTGGGTTCAGTTTTCAGAGATGTTTTTCAGTGAGTTTGTTTCCCAAACCCTTCGGGATACATGGCGCACAGAGTTTGAGTAGCTACGTCAGGGGACTATGTCAGTGTCAGCGTATGCCCTCAGATTTAGTGAGTTATCCCGACATGCGCCTGTTTTGATTGCTACAGTTAGGGGTCGAGCCCACAGATTCATCGAGGGGCTCAGCTATGGTATTAGATTCAGCATGACTCGGGAGTTAAAGACGGACACCCCGTTTCAGTAGGTCATAGAAATCGCTCGCAGGTTGGAGGCGGGGCCAGGATAGGGAAGATAGGGAGGCCAAGAGGCCTCGAGGTGCCGGAGGATTTAATGGTTTGGACTTTGCACTAATGTCTTGTTTTCATTGGGAAGTCAATCGATAAGCGACATAATATCTTTTGGAATTTTGAATTTGGGCTTTTTACCAGTTGTGTTTATGGTTGCTTTTCATTCGTACTTCTTAGGATCCCACTTTTAGCTTTTTTGAGTAAATTAATTAAACTTTTTGAAAGCTAACCAAACAATGCTCTGGCATTTTGTTATCTTGTGGCCTTTGGGATGTATCTCAAGTCGTGTATTTGAATTGTTACATTTAATGATGTTGGAAATACATTCATGTCAGAATTGTTTTTTATTATTATTATTATTATTATTATTATTATTGTGTTATGCAGAAACCGTTTCATGATGACGATGAGGGGATCCCAGTTGAACATTGAATTATCCTCTTGATTAATGGCATGAAATGAATATTTCCTTCTTCTTCCCACGTTTAGCTCTTTTCCTTCTAAGTAGCGCCGTCAAAATGGGCTTGGTCCGGCCTAACTCAGCCCCCTTCTTGGGTAGAGTTGGGCTAGGATATTTTTAACTCATTTAAAATTGAGGTTTATAAGTTCGACCCAAGTCAGCCTGCTGGCCCTTGAAGCTTGACCGAGGTTGGGTCTGGGCCGGCCCGTGGGCCAAAAAATTAAGTAAATTCAAATTAATTAACTATTAAATATCTAAAAAATAAAAATTAAAAAAACTATTAACTATAATCCTTATTCCACAACCCTAGATTGCTCATTTACCCTTCCATATCAACTAGAATTTAGATTTTTAACATGCATGTAATATAACAAAATTACAATTTATTTTGCTTAATTAATAGTGAACTCGAAAAGTTTTAGGTGGCCAATAATAATCTTTTTTCAAAAGAAAATATTACTTTAAGTGGCCAATAATCAGTTTGGATTACTTTAGTATATTATTAATATTTAAACTGCTCTTTAGTATAGAAAAAGATCAATTTTAAATACAAACAAAAAAGAGCTAGAGATATAGATGAAAGAAAATTATTAAGAAAATAATCATGTAACTTTAAAAAAGAAGAGTTAGAGATATAGATAATTTGCATTTCAATTATGAGATTCCTCGTCAAATATCATATTTTTTGTACACTTTAACCAAACAGAAGTTGTTTACATAATTAACGACTGTCACGAAATAATATTTAAGGATTTAAAGAAATTCTTTTTTAAAAAAATTGAAGGGTCGGTCCGCCCTAACCCGCGACCCTCTTAGGGCTGGGCTGGGCTGGCCATTTTAAGGCCCATTCATATGGCGGGCCGGCCCGTCCTAGCCCACCAAATTTAAAAGCCCACGAGGCTTGGGTTGGGACGTTTTGACAGCTCTACTTCTAAGGTAATATTACTTATTAGCAGGGGCAGACCCATATTGGTTCAAGCGGTTCAGCTGAACCCGCTTCATAAATATTTTTTACTATTTTTATATGGAAATTATTTCTAAAAGAATCAAACAAGCGGTTGAATCCCCTTAAACAAAGATGTTCCTTGGGCTGATGGTTCAAGCGGGTTTAATTTCTGTAAGTGGTCGTGCATTCGATTCCAAACTTAAGCACATGTTATTTCTCTCTCATTTTCAAAATGCTGGCGGGCACTTATTCGGCCTACCGCTCTTCTTATCTTCTTTTATTATTTACTTTAATTTAGTATTTTTTCTATTGTTTTGGAACTTTCTATATAAAATTAATTCAGCTTAGCTCTCTTCAGTTGTTTCTTATTTAGTGCTAGTGCAAGTTGAATTAGTGTTTTTACTATTTTAAATGGATCAAAGCGATGTTTGTTACTGAAAACTTTCTTCAATAAATTGTTAAATTGTAAAGGTAAATAGTTTTATTTTTAATATAGAGAGAGAGCTTTTTTTTAAAACAAAATAAAGAGCGGCGGGTGAATTTTCTTTTAAGGTTTTATTAAGAACCAAAATTAAAAGCACTAGGTAAACATGTTTGCTTGTTAACTTAATGTCACTTTTACTATCAATTATTTTTGAAGACTTCAGTATATGTCTTGAACCCGCTTGCATAAAAGTGTGGGTCCGCTACTGCTTATTAGCCTTGCGCATCAAAGAGTAATATCCAATTATTAGCTAGTCCACATGTCATATAAATTGGCGTCTCAATGTTAACTAACTTTATTCGAGCCTATGAATATATGAATTTATCAATTGGTTCATGAAGGGACTGGATAGTAGGTGGATAAATATGATGAAACTTGTTCCCTTAACAAAATCTTCTAACACGAAAATAAGATACCTCTGATTAAAGTACCCTCTGACTTTGATTAATTCATCTTTTATTGGTTCTTTGGTTGTTGAAAGAGAGTGAAGCTCTGAATTTAATAATGTATTGTTTCCCAAGAATTGGTTTGCATATCTACGTTGAGTCAATGAACTTAATTTGTTTTATGGAACATTGTCTTGAGAAATCAAGAAAGGAGAAAGAGTTAAGTAGGTTTTGAGATTTTGGATTAGGTTTTGATGTGCATGCTTGTGTAATCCAAGTCAATATGACAAGGTGCTTGTCTTTGTCATAAAAATGAATGTGACGTGGTCCTTGTCTTCGTTATGAAAAAAGACTGTGACATTGGTCCTTGTATTCCGGAGTTGTTCTTTATTTATGGTGCTACGAGACATCTATAAGATGATTACTATAATGAAGCTCTTAATAGTTTGTTGTAGAAACAAGCTCTTATAGACTATATTTTCCAAGTCTTAATTAGAATCAAGGAATGATATGATATATCCAGAAGAGGTGACATGTGAGGCTAAAATGCTATACTTTATGTCATCATTTACTCTATATATTATTTATAATATTGATGATTCGTGATATGTTTGTGCTAAATTGAGTTGATTTTGTATGTAGGATCATTTGCGAATGATGTGGAAAGAAAGTTGGACAAGAGGTATAAAAAATAACAAAGTAAAGCACGAGTAGAATAACGAAGAAAGGCCACGAAAACACCACACCCCATAGGGCGCTTGGCGACCAAATTTCGGCGCCCATGGCGCCATGCGAGGTCAAAGGCACCAAAGTCAGCGCCTTACACGGTGCGAGGCAGAGCCTGGGGCGCCACAGTTTCTGCGTGGGGCAACGACGGCTTCTGTCCAAGCTATTTCTATTTCCTTTTCGGTTTTGGACTTGGATACCTTGACTCTAACCTATAAGTACTCGCTAAACTCATTTTTTAGGGGGTTGGACATTATTTTGAAGAGGTCAAGACGGCTAGAAGCATTGCAAGCACCGGATCACAAGAGTTTTTCTTTTGTTCTTCCTTAGTTTGTGGACTAATACTTTCAACTATTAGCGTCATTGTTAGCATGACTATGAGTACCTTATTATATCTAGAGTTTGATCGAATCTTTTGAATGATGAATTCTCGTTACGTTCTAATATAATTTTGCCTTTGAATTTCTCTACTTGTTCAAGTACATACTTATTTTGGTTCATTAAAAAGCTTTCAATTAGCTATGCCTATTTATTATGTATTACTTGAGAAAGAGTGCATATTTAGGTTGTTGAACAACGTCACTCCTAAGGTATATGAGAGATTAATACGGCGGGTTTAAAAGCGGGATTAGAGATAACGAAGCTTTGACGTGGTTATAGAGAAAGTGCGAGCTAGCGTAATTCAAGAGACTATGACTAGAATATTATTGCAGTTGTTCGAGATAGAATTACGATAATTCGAGTTCTTACAATCAGTAAAGAATGCTTAGGATTATAGGAGATGTAGCAGAAAGGATTTCAACATTTGAAAAAGTCATAACTCTAGGCTTTTTCAAACTTTCTCCATCCTTAGTATCGTTAGTTGATAATTTTACTACTTTAATATTTATTAGCTAATTAGTTAGAAATAAAAATCTTAATCTTTAACTCAAAAAATTGTTCGAACTTGTATTCTTAGTGATAGTGAATAGTTATAGCTAAATCTTAGTTTTTTGTGTGATTCAACTCCAGACTTTTAGACACTATATTTGCAACGACCGCTTAGTCCATTTTATAAGGCATAGTTAGGCGTGATCAAATTTTGGCATCGTTGCAAGGGAATTAATGGTGTAGTTATAGCTGTAAATATTGCTAGGTTTCAAGATTAAACTTTTATTTTATTTTGTTTTTATTTTTATTTTTTATTTGAAAAATATGACATCTTGAAATTATGGAAGTTTTAGTGTTGGTAATTTTACTTTTGATTTTCTTTATCCTCCCCCAACCCCTTATTATGATGGTTCTACTTTTTCTCGTAAAGTCTATAGGAGCAAAGAACCAGGAGATGTTGACATGAAGAAGATTATAGATATGTTAAAATGCCTCGTTGAGAGAGATGATGAGAAACAACTGCAGATACAAAGGCAAGAGGCAACTATTCATAACTTGGAGGCTCAAGTGAGTCAACTGATTGAAGATTTAGATGTTAAACAGGCTAATATTGTGGACAGTAGACAAGAAGAGCATGAAAGAAAGGCAGAAATTGGGGTGCTAATACAGGAGTTCAAAGTAAAACACCAACAACCTAACCAACCAGAATATGAGGATGTCAACATTGAGGAAGTGATACTAGAGTCAGCCGAGGATACAAATTTAGTTGATTCTGGTATTATTGGTGTCGAGGATGTTGATAAGCTTGAAATTCATATATTTGAGTGTGTCGGACCTCATTTCAAATACTTCTCTATATTATGTGCGGACGATAATATAAGAGTTTCCTTACGAGTATAAAAGAGAGTCATGGGAGAGGTAGACGAGTCATACATTCTGAAATTTGCAATACTGTCTAGGCAAAATAACATTCCTCGTTTGAAGGTTAAGAAGTGCAAAATGCAAAATTTTATTTTGGGCATGCAAGGTTTTGTGCCACCACCCCAGGACCATTGTCGTAAGCTTGAATCAAAATTTGGGATCCAATTCATAAGTTTAAAGTGGAGGAAAAAATGATTCAAGTTGTGTCGCGACTATAGATCAGGTACTTGTCAGAAGGCAACCCCAACTTTACTATTTTCTATTTGTTTACATTTTTGTATTATTTTTTATTTTGTAATAGTATGATCATGGGAAGCAAAGCTAATGAAAATATGCAAGAGCAAGCCAGATGGTTGGAACTAAGTGCAGGGTGCCTAAAGAACCATGCATAATGAAGCCTGAAAAACCCCATGAGTTGCTAATATTTCCGAATTTAATCTATCAAGGAGTCTCTTTTACCCTCTTATTATTTATAAAAATGCACAATTTAAAGTGTGGGTGAGGAGATTGTTTGCGTAATTTCCTGTGCTATTTTATGTGTTGAAAAAAAATTAAAAAATCGAAAATCAAAAAAGATTGGGTTTGTCCATATAATGGATTTCCTAGACAGTTTTACTGAGAGATTAAGGTCTAAATAAAAATACAAAAAATTAAAAAAAATATATAAAAATATGTCTTTGTTTCTTTAGGTAGTAATAATCTCCCGTGATTTTTCTTTGTGCCTCGATTCTTTTCCATGGGATGTAACTTGAATTAGATAATTTTTTCACTTTTTAGAGTAGAGTAGGACTTAGGAAATAAAGGGAAAAAGAATGATGTAATTCACGTTTTTTTACTTTGTTGATAGTAGCATACATTAGGTCTTGGCATATGTATCATCTTCCACTTGTTTTAAATATTTGATTATGCCTTGATAAAATTGGATAGTTTGTCTTATGACAGTTATCGCTCGTTTATTTGACTTATGTTCACTTTGTGATTTATGCCTAATATTTCTTGGATTTGTAAATTGCTTTGATTTGAAAGTCGATATGAGACTGTCCTTAGTAAAGCATATGTCATTGTCTGATGTGAGTTCTTCTATAATCCATGTTTTACAGTTGCATCTAGAACTTGCCTACATTGTAAGTTGAAGAGAAATCTTAGGTATAGCATCTAGAATGCCACGCCCCAGAGGGAGCTTAGAAAACAAACTTCGGCACCTTGGGAGGTCAAAGGCGCCAAAGTATGCGCCTTACACGACACGAGGCGGAGCCTGAGGCGGTGAAGTTTCGGCGTGGGGCGAGACAGCTTCTGTCCGAGCTATTTTTGTTTTCTTGTTGGTTTTGGACTTGGACACGTCGACCCTAACTTATAAATACTCCCTAAACTCGTTATTGAGGGGGTTGGGCATTATTTTGAAGACAACAAGACGGCTAAAAGCATTGCAAGCATCGAATCACAAGAGTTTTTCTTCAGTTCTTTCTTAGTTTGTAAATTAATGCTTTCAATTATTAGCGTAATTGTTAGCATGACTATAAGTACCTAATTTCTATCTAGAGTTTGATTGAACCTTTTGAAGGATGAATTCTTCTTTGAATTTCTCTACGTGTTCAAGTACATACTTATTTTGGTTCATTAAAGAGCTCTCAATTAGCTATGCCTATTTATTATGTATTACTTGAGAAAGAGCGCATATTTAGGTTGTCGTTGAACAACGCCACTCCTAAGGTATATGAGAGATTAATAGGGCGGGTTTAAAAGCGGGATTAGAGATAACGAAGCTTTGATATGGTCATAGCGAGTGTTGAGAAAGTGCGAGCTAGCGTTGTTCAAGAGAATATGACTAGAATATTGGTGTAGTTGCTCGAGAGAGAATTACGATAAGTCGAGTTCTCACGATCAGTATAGAATACTTAGGCGAAATTATCTGAGATATAGCAAGATGGATTCTATAGGAGAATCATAACTATAGGCTTTTCCAATCTTGTCTACAACCCATAATATCATTAGTTGATAATTTTATTACTTTAATATTTGTTAGATAATTAGTAAGAAATAAAATCTTTATCTTTATAACTCAAAAAATTGTTCGAATTTGTATTCTATCAAGGTATGAGGGTGGAAGTGCTTTTCTTAGTCCTATTTGTTTCTCAAGCTTCAAATAGAAAAGAAGTTGGTGTGCTTATTTTTGTTAAGGGTGGCGATATTATTGAAAATATCCATCAGAAGTTTATATTTCTGTGCTACTGGACTGCTAATAGCGATGGTTATAAACAGATGCTTGAATTTTCGTATCATAGATTGATTAATTAGAAGTTTTTGTTCTAATGGTATAATTTTTCTATTTTCATTATCTGTTGACGAAATTAGCCAACAAATTGTCTCATCGACGCTGACTAATGAAGCAATTTGAGAGTTTTGACAACCCAATTCATAGACATATTGGGTACATTTCTCACAGATCTTGGACTTTATTTTTGCAGATCTCAGCATGTAATTTCCTAAAAATCAAGATCACGCACAATATCGTGTGGAAAGCCTAGAGATCTAGGCGTGGAAGTATCCTATTTGTGCAAAGCTCCCGATATCTGAAGCCCACTAGCCCAACCAGTTCGGATTTGCGCCGGATAAGCCAACTAAGAGGGGTTAAAAAGCTCCCTTCCGACTCCCTCCAGAGAAAAAGCTCGTGCAACCTGCTCCAATATGACACGGGCAGGGGGGCAGTGGATAACATACTCTGGCCATATTGGGAAGGTCTTAAAAGAATTTTCCTCACTGATGGTGTCATTTGAGCAGGGCACCAATGAGCAATAACACGAGCAAAATGTCCTCACACAGAAATTTGATCTTTATATCCATAAATGTACTCCAAATGGTACATAAAATAGTGTTTAGAAAGGTTATCTTGAACGAATCAAAATTTTAATGTAAACTTTACTCAATCAAGCATATAGATCCGTGATGCAATGTCTTGTACCAGCCAATCAAATCCGTCAAGTAGCCCGTCTCCGGTGTATGCACTACATCCCACGATTCTCCAGTGCCGGCTATTATCCATGGCCTCCAGGTTAAGCACCTGAATCAGAAGAAGTTAGTTTCCCTCTGTTTTAATGTAAACAGAACTTTAGGATTAAATGGCCATACACAAGAAAAATTGAAGTTATTTGAACACTACCTACTCATACTTCCTTAACCATGGCCAGAAAGAAGCTACTTTCCTGATCTCTCAGTACTTCAGTTTTCATATTTGGAGCTTTAGATTTCCAAACATTAAGAAATCATCTTAACAATGCAAACCTACTAAACGACAGGGGTACAATGAAGCTTCTCTCAAAAGAAATCAAAAGAGGAAAACTAGCATTTAATGCAAAGTGTACATTTAGTTTAAACACATGGTTCAAAAAGCCATAATGAATAAAGTTTGTAGAAAAAAAGAATAACAATAAAAAGAAAAGCTCACATTCAAGACGCGTGGTCAATTTATTCTTTGTATGTAGCAAAGTAAGACTTCATGATTCATGAGACACCACAGCCTTTTAAGGGAGAGGACAATAACTAAGACAGTAATGTGAAAGCAGGAGTTGCAGCACTTAGACCATCCCTTATTCCAAAGCCACAGAGAAAAGTTTTATTTATTTGATAAAATGAAATACTTGCTTCATAAATCCGGAGAGTTCAAGTTTACATTTTGCCTTGCTGCATTGGATTATAACATAAGATTTTTACTGATCATGGACCCAAAAGAGCATTCCTGGGCTAAATCCATCCACTTTCAACAAAGTCTAAGGAAAAAGTTGTAAATAGTTACTGAGTCGGGCTTAAACATCATAAGCACGTGGTAAGTGCTTTTGCATTTGTTGAGTCGTCTCATTAATAGTCAAGGCTATAACCTAAGACTACCGTTCTTCTGTTGTGTAACAGAAGGGTTGGCTGAATAAAATGCAGAAAGCTATTAATCAGTTCATAACTTTACTTCATTATTAGTAAAATATAGTTTAAGTGAACAAAAAAGAATCTCACTTAACTGTTAAGGATATCATTGATAGCACCCTATTCCTTACTAGTTTCAAGAATAAGAGTTCCACACTTCCACTTCATTGTTCACGCAACACAGTTTCTAAGTTATAATAAGAAGCATCCTTACTTTTGCTATTTCATCCGGAGAAAGAGCGCCTTGTATGTCCTGCTTATTTGCAAATATCAATAACGATGCTCCTGATAGCCTCTGCCAAAAAGAAAATAATAGTGAAGGATACTGAACAAATAATAGTGAGTAAAATAATATCCGATGGTAAAGTTCAAGATTGCAAATTTCTTCTTTGTCCCTCTATTTTGTTAGTAGGGATGCCAAGCCTCACCACCACCAGAAATGAACTGTTACCTTTATGAACAATAATGAAAGAGTATTTTCTGCAATAATCAAGTTATAGGGTACTCCTGGTTTCACGTAGTGAGGTGCTTCAAAAGATGAATAACTTCAAAAGAAATATGAAAAACAAAACAATGTGGTAAGCTAACTAAAATGACAGCTTTAATGCATACATCAAGCAAATCCAAAAAAGCCAACACCAAGGATTATCTTATCCTGCCGTTAATAACATGATGATCTATGGGTGACACTTAGAAAAATGCAAATTGTGCCACCAGTATGGAAAATGTGACTAAATGATTAGCATTGGTAATTTTGCATAGGCAGCTCTGCTATAAAATAGCTGCAATACGTTTTTGCGAACAATTTAGTCATTTTCTTAGCCAAACAAATAAGTCTCCAGACAACATCTTAGCTAGTACTAGTATGCTTATTTTGGCTGAGGGCAGAAGGAAGCAGTAACATGTCAAGGAGGATTGCCATTTTCATCAAAACCAAGAGATACCATCTGTTACTTCTAACCTCCCCAGAGGAGGAATGCCTGCATAAACTCGTGAGAACTAAGCAGCAAAAAGGGATGTCACCAGAAAATGATATGAGAAATGATTGCTAATGCTAATAAATTCGAGAATAACAAAATATTCAATTAAGTGTTATAATAAGCAGTAGCTAGCAACATATCCACAGCAAAGTCTAAGCTTGGATGAGCATTGACACTTGAATTAACTGAAAACTCATCCTCGTGCCTCTTTGACTCGCTAATTTTGCATATAGACCACTAAGAAATAGCATATTTATGCAGCATAAAAAATAAGCATGTATTATGTACCATAACAGAAACTCATTCCCCTTTTCTTGACAGTATGAAATAGGTTAGCGGCACAAAACATAAGCATGCATGGTGTAGTGTACCCACTGCAGAGGTGTCAAGTGTTCGAGCCAGTGATGCCTTTGAAATAGGCCTTCTAAACCCATGCTAAAAAGGAACAAGCAGTATTTTTTGATGAATTATGAACAAGCTGTATCAACAACTCCATATGAAGAAGCAAGAGCTTCTGCCCCCCTAACACAAAATACAACAACAACAACTACCCAGTATAATCCCACCAAGTGGGGTCTGGGGAGGATAAGATGTACGCAGCCTTACTCCTACCTTGGAAGGGTAGAAAGACTGTTTCCGAATGACCCTTAGCTAAAGAAGGTGAAGGAAGCCCTGATAGCAAGACAAATAGTCAGAAAACTAAATCGGAGATAACAACAAAGAATAGCAAGATAGTACCGATAAGAAGTAATATCAAGATAGTATATTTAGACAGATAAGTCCAAGGCAGCACACGAGAATACGACGAAGTCATTACCGAAGGTAAGTAGTAACAGAACAAGACACGCGGCTATAGCAAACTAAGGAAAAAAGGGATACCATACTAGCACTAATACTATCGAACTAGGGAAGACAAAGGAAAACGCCCGACTACCTACTAACCGTCCACCCTAATCTTCCACTTCCACACCCTTCTATCTAGGGCCATGTCCTCGGTCAGCTCAAGCTGCGCCATGTAACACTTATAACATACCACATGATGTAACAAAACTTCCGTAATCAGAAATGTCTCATTAGGTAAAAGAACCAATGAAGAAGCATATATTCAATGGTGGTGCTTCCCCAGATAATATGAACCAAAAACATAAATATGTAGATCTTAAGAAAAAGAAAATGTAACTATTGGCGTATAGAAACAAGAAAAATTGTAATAAGTTATACCCTTTACTTGGCACAATTTAGGAAGGACTCCCACCCCTGGATACACTCATATGGATAGAACACTGTCAAAGCTAAATAGACCAACTCTCATTTCTTTGCACTTAATGGGAGTCTGAATCTGAATGGTCCAGATCTCAGCCCATTAAGTGCATTGGTTTTTCACTTTTAAAACATCTGAATAGGTGTGAATTGAGAGTTAGTCTATTTAGCTTTGAAATTAAGTGCATTGGTTTTTCACTTTTAAAACATCTGAATAGGTGTGAATTGGTCTGAATCGGTCAGACCTATAACCTAATCTTAAAAGCATTCAGACCCTTTAAAAAAACTTCTTTTATTTCCGAAAACTTCACGCTTCGTTTTTTTCATCTCGACTGAAAATTCACACCTTTCTTCTCCACTCTCTCTCCAACTATCAGTCGGCTACCCAAATCCTTTCCTCTCGAAGAATTGAATTGGTAAAAATCACTCCCAGTTCCGGCGACTTCCCGATGCCGGCGACCACCTCCTCCAACAGTTTACCACCCCCCCCCCTCATCTCCCCTTCTCCTCTCTCTCTCTTCTTACTCGCTTTCGCTGGTATTTTTCTCATCTTTGTTTCTCTTCTATTTCATTCATGCAATTAGTGTATCGAGTGGCGTTGTTGCACATTCTTTGTCGTTAATTTTTACCTTTTTTTAGTATTTGCTTTTTGGATCTGGGTTTCCTCTGTTTTACAACCAACTTGTTTATAGAAATTGAAGGCTTCATATTTGGATTGGTGCTCTATTTGCGTTTTAGATATCCTTTTTTTGTGGGTTCTTATTGTACTGATTCGATCCCTACAAACTTCAAAAGATTCTACTTTTGTCCGTGGATTTTTTCTTCTTTTTTCGTGGATCTTGCGTATATATGCTGACAATTATCATATATAATTTTGCGTATATATGCACAATTTTTCGGTTTTTATTCATTATTGACTGTTTTTTAAATGAACTTAAGGTTTTATTTCATCCTTTTTGCGCTCCAGTGCTACAGGTGGGGCCTCACAAGTGGTAGCGGTGACAACCCATCCCTCCTTTGTTTGGCTTCATGGTATTTTGTGTGTATTTCAGGTTAGAGCCCGTGGCTACTAGCGGAGAACGGGACGTGCGTGTGCAAGCATTAAAGAACAACCCGAGCAAGTGTCAGCAAGGGGCGGCGGGAGTTGGTACCACCCGTTTTCCTTTTACCCTTTGTTGTGTTAGTTAAATTGCTGTCATTTTACTTCGTATTAGTTTATTCACCGTATTAGTGTGCCTGTAGTTGCAACTTGTCTTATTCTAGTTTGGTTTGTTGCCTTGTGTGTGTTAGTGATTCCCATTAGTCTGCCATAGGTATAGTGGTTGTGGTCTGGGATGGTCGAGTGAGGTCATGTCCTCGGGGGGAGCGGGAGGTAGGCAAGGGTTAAGGGGTAGGTCGGGAGGCAAGTGAGGTAACGGCAACAAGGGTGTCTATAGGTTGAGAATTGGGTCATGGAACGTAGGTACATTGACGGGTAAGTCTATAGAGTTAGCGAAGATTCTCCAAAAGAGGAGGGTCAATATAGCATGTGTCCAGGAGACAAGGTGGGTAGGGTCGAGGGCATAGAACGCGAACGGGTACAAACTTTGATACTCAGGAGTCCAGAGAGGTAAGAATGGAATGGGTATCTTGGTGGATAGGGATCTTAGAGAGTCTGTTGTTGAGGTTAGACAAGTGAACGATAGATTGATGATTATTAGTTGAGGTTAGATGAGAGAATGATAGATTGATGATTATTAAGCTGGTGATTGGAGAGTGCACCCTAAACGTTGTTAGCGCCTATGCGCAGCATGCAGGCCTAGATGAGGATGTTAAACGGCGCTTCTGGGAGGGTTAGATGAGATTGTGCGCCAGATTCCGCCTGCGGAGAAGCTATTCATAGGAGGGGATTTCAATGGTCATATTGGGACGACCACAGGTGGTTATGCCGAGGTGCACGGAGGCTTCGGTTTTGGGGAGAGGAACGGAGGAGGTACCTCGATGTTGGACTTCGCTAAGGATTTTGGGTTAGTGATCGCAAACTCTAGTTTTCCGAAGGGGGAAGAGCATTTGGTTACTTTTCAAAATACGGTGGCGAAGACTCAGATTGACTATCTTCTCCTCATTAGGTATGACAGAGGGTTGTGCAAGGATTGCAAGGTGATTCCGGGTGAGATACTCGGGACGCAACATAGGCTCTTGGTGATGGACATTGGTATTATATTAAAGAGGAGAAAAAGGTAAGCTCGAGGAAGACCGAGGATTAGGTGGGAAGCCTTAACTAAGGATAAAGCCCAAGAGTTGGAGGGACGATTGTCGGCTATGGGAGCTTGGAGGAGCAGTGGTGACGCGAGCACTATGTGGTCAACGACAGCAGACTGTGTAAGGGAGGCTGCGAGAGAGGTGTTAGGGGTCTCGACGGGCGTCTTTGGTGGGCAGAAAGGAGACTGGTGGTAGAATAAGGTGGTCCAAGGTAAAGTGTAAGCGAAGAAGGCGGCGTACCTGAAGTTAGTGGGGAGCATAAGTGAGTAAGAGAGGCGAGTGTGCATGGAGAGCTATAAGGTAGCTAGTTAGGAAGCTAAGTTGCTGGCGGTCACAGAGGCTAAGACTGCGGCTTATGGTCGTATGTACAAGGAACTTGGGGGAAAAGGCGAGGAGAAGAAGCTATTCCGGCTGGCCAAGTTGAGAGAGAGGAAGGCTCGGGATTTGGACTAAGTGAGATGCATCAAAGACGAAGATGGTAGAGTATTGATGAAAGATGTACAAATTAAGAGGAGATAGTTGACTTACTTTCATAAACTTCTGAATGAAGAATGGGATCGGGACATTGTTCTAGGCGAATTGGAGCATTCTGAGAGCCACCGTGAGTTTGGGTACTGCAGGCGTATCAAGGTAGAGGAGGTCGTGAGAGCTATGCGTAAGATGAGTAGGGGCAAAGCGACCGGGCCAGACGAGATTCCGGTGGAAATTTTGGAAGCGTGCAGGGAGAGCAGGTTTGGAGTGGATGACTGAGTTGTTTAATGTTATTTTTAAGGCGAAGAGGATGCCGGATGAGTGGAGGTGGAGTACGGTGGTTCCATTGTATAAGAACAAAGGTGATATCCAGAGTTGTAACAATTATAGGGGTATCAAACTATTGAGTCATACCATGAAAGTGTGGGAGAGGGTGGTTGAAGCGCGGGTGAGGATGATAGTGTCTGTATCCAACAACCAGTTCGAGTTCATGCCGGGTCGTTCTACTACCGAAGTACACCTTGTTAGGAGGTTGGTGGAATTGTACAGATAGGGGAAGAAGGATCTGCACATGGTGTCTATTGACCTAGAGAAAGCGTATGACAAGGTTCCTAGAGAAATTCTCTGGAGATGCTTGGAGGCAAAAGGTGTGTTGGTTCCCTACATTATGGCGATTAAGGACATATATGATGGTGCTAAGACGCAGGTTAGGACAATAGGAGGCGACTCGGAGCATTTTCCGATTGTAATGGGGTTACACCAAGGTTCTGCGTTGAGTCCGTTCTTATACACCCTGGTGATGGACGTGTTAATACGCCATATTCAAGGGGAGGTCCCATGGTGCATGCTATTCGCCGATGACATAGTTCTGATTGACGAGTCGCGAGCTGGTGTTAACGAGAGGCTAGAGAGTAGGAGACATGCTCTTGAGTCTAAGGGTTTCAAACTGAGCAGGACGAAGACGAAATACCTGGAGTGTAAATTCAGCGCTGAGCCGGGGGGAAGTGGGCGTGGATGTGAGGCTTGAATCACAGGTCATCCCAAGTAGAGGCAGCTTCAAGTGCCTTGGGTGGGTTATCCAAGGGGGAGGGTAGATCGATAAGGATGTCACACACCGTATTCGGATAGGATGGATGAAGTGGAGGTTAGCATCTGAAGTCTTGTGTGACAAGAGAGTGCCACCAATACTCAAAGGTAAGTTCTATAAAGCGACGGTTAGACCGGCCATGATGTATGGGGCCGAGTGTTTGCCTGTTAAGAACTCACATATCCGAAAATGAAAACAACAGAAATAAGGATGTTGAGGTGGATGTGCGGGCATACTAGGATTGATAAGATTAGGAATGATGATATTCGGGGAAAGGTGCACGTGGCTCCCATTAATGACAAGATGCGGGAAGCGAGACTCAGATGGTTCGGGCATGTTCAGAGGAGAAACTTAGATATTCCGATAAGGAGGTGTGAGCGGCTGGTTGTGGAGGGCACAAGAAGAGGCAGAGGGCAGCCTGTGAAGTATTGGGGAGAGGTGATCAAGTAGGATATGGCGAGGCTTCAGATTTTCGAGGACATGACACTTAATAGCAAGATGTGGTGGTCGAGTATTAGGGTTGTAGGTTAGGAGATAGTCGAGTCTTACTTCACTTCGTACCTTTATGAGACCAGTTTGGTAGGTTTTTGTCTAAGATAGCTAGTGGCAATGTTGTGTCTTACTATTTCGCTTTTCAATGCATGACATGTTTATTAGTTATCGCTTTTGCTTTGCATCTTTCTTCTGGATTTCATGTTCCTATTTTTCTTATGCTTTCCGTGGTGATACTAATATTGTCTCCTTTTGTCTTTTAGTTTTCTTGAGCCGAGGGTCTTTCGGAAACGTCTCTACTCCTTCGAGGTAAGGGTAAGGTCTGCGTATACACTACCCTCCCCAGACCACACTAGTGGAATTTTACTGGGTTGTTGTTGTTGTTGCTGCTTGCTTTTATAAAGAACTCTAAGAAATTTTGTTACCCAAATCTTAATTGATTCATTGAAGTGCAAAAGAACTTCAATAGTTGTGAAGTAGATATGTTGGAAATCTTAAAGCCTTAAATGATATGTTTGAAACCTCATATATGTTACCCTGATGGAAAGAAATTCTAATAGAAAAGAAAAGGCAAAATACATATTTTACCCATCGACCTTGTCCCCCCAAATCCCTCTTACACACCTCTTAAATACTGTTAGAATAGTTATGTAAATAGGAGTAAATAACCCTAATCCCATATGTATTAGGAGTAGGACATGTTATGTATATATATATAGGGCTCATTGTATTGTGTTTAACATAAGAGAATAATATCAATAGTATTTTCTCCCCGTGCATTCTCACATGGTATTATAGCAGCAGTGAGAAAACATCCGGGAAAGAAAAGCCACCCAAAACAGTCGTCATGCATCAATTCCGGCGACCTTTTAGGGTTGTTTTTCGAAAAAAATCAATTTCCATCGGTGTTATGCAAAAACCAACACCACCAAAACATCCCCCAACCCCCGGCGACCAAACCCCATCAAACACCTCCGGCAGACAACCTCTCACGCGCCGCCACGCGCCGCCCGGAGGATTTTTTTTTCGGCGTGATCTGCTTCACGCACCGGCGCGTGGAGCCTTTTCCGGCCATTTTTTGACGACGGATCTTCAGAACAATTGGGTCGGCTACTAATTCCGACCCTACCCATCCTGCTTTCGTTTGATTCCGACCACTTTGAGTTTTTTCCGGCAGCTACGGTAATTTCCCGACAAAAACAGCGTTTCCTTCATCTGTTCCAGCGAGTTTTCACGATGTCTTTGGGAGTGGATGCTTTCGGGTCTAAAAACCCGAGTTTTGGCAGTTCTGGTGTTATGATTACCTCAGAACCTTTAATGGGAGGTTCAAACTACTTAGCTTGGGCTTCGTCTGTCGAGTTGTGGTGTAAAGGTCAAGGAGTTCAAGATCATTTAACAAAAAAGGCTAGCGAAGGTGATGAAAAGGACAAAACACTGTGGGAGAAGGTTGATGCTCAGTTATGTAGTATCTTGTGGCAATCTATTGATTCCAAGTTGATGCCCTTGTTCCGTCCATTCCAAACATGTTATTTAGTTTGGGAAAAGGCTCGTAATTTATACACTAATGACATATCTCGTTTCTATGATGTAATATCGTGAATGACAAACTTGAAGAAACAAGAATTGGATATGTCTACTTACTTGGGACAAGTACAGGCAGTCATGGAAGAATTTGAGACATTGATGCCAGTTTCTGCTAGTATTGAAAAGCAACAAGAGCAACGACAGAAGATGTTTTTAGTTCTTACACTCGATGTTCTCCCTAATGACCTTGATTCAGTACGTGACCAGATTTTGGCTGGTCCGACTGTCCCAACAGTTGATTAATTATTCTCTCGATTACTTCGCCTTGCTGCAACACCAAGTCACCCAGTGAGCTCATCACAGACACTTGACTCATCTGTCCTCGTATCCTAGTCAGTGGACAATCGGGCATCTCATACTATGGAGAATAGACGAGGAAGAGGTCGTTTTGGAAGATCTAGACCCAAGTGATCTTATTATCATAAACTTGGCCACACTCGTGACGCGTGCTATTCTTTACATGGTCGCCCACCCAAAAATGCTTATGTTGCTCAGACTGAGACTACAGGTAACCAGGGTTTTTCTTTATCTGAAGGGGAGTATAATGAGTTCCTTCAGTATCGAGCAAGTAAGCAGACATCTCCACAAATAGCCTCTGTTGCTCAGATTGATACTTCTATTGCTGGTAATTATTTTGCTTGTATTTCCTAGTCTAGTACTCTTGGACGATGGGTTGTGGACTCAGCCGCTTCTGATCATATCTCTGGTAATAAATCACTTTTGTCAAATATTGCGTATTCACAGACTCGTCCCACTGTTACTTTAGCCAATGGGTCTCAAACCAAAGCAAAAGGAGTTGAACAAGCAAATGCCCTACCCTCTGTCACTCTAGATTTCGTTCTCTATGTCCCTGGCTATCCTTTTAATCTTGCATCTGTTAGTTGTTTGACTCGTGCCCTCCATTGTGGTATATATTTTATTGATGATTCCTTTATTATGCAAGACCGCAGTACGGGGCAGACGATTGGAACAGGACTTGAATCAGAAGGCATTTACTACCTTAACTCACTCAATTCCTCCAAGGCATGTCTAGTTACAGATACTCCAGACCTAATTCACAGACGTTTAGGACATCCAAGCTTATTCAAGCTTCAGAAGATGGTGCCTAGTTTGTCTAGTTTATCTACATTAGAGTGTGAGTCATGTCAGCTCGGGAAACATACCCGAGCCTCCTTTCCTCGTAGTATTGAGTGTCATGCAGAGTCTGTTTTTTCTTTAGTTCATTCTGATATATGGGGTCCTAGTAGAGTCAGTTCAACCTTGGGATTTCGTTATTTTGTTAGTTTCATTGATGATCATTCAAGATGTACTTGGATTTTCTTAATGAAAGGTCGTTCTGAGTTGTTCTCTATATTCCAGAATTTTTGTGCTGAAATTAAAAATCAATTTGGTGTTTCTATTCGCACTTTTCGCAGTGATAATGCCTTAGAATATTTATCCTCTCAATTTCAACAGTTTATGACTTCTCAAGGAATTATTCATCAGACCTCTTGTCCTTATACCCCTCAGCAAAATGGGGTTGCAGAGAGAAAGAATAGGCACATCATTGAGATTGCTCGCACACTTCTCATTGAATCTTATGTTCCGTTGCGTTTTTTGGACGATGCAGTTCTCACAGCTTGTTATTTAGTTAATCGGATGCCTTCCTCTCCCATCCAGAATCAGATACCGTATGCAGTATTGTTTCTCCAATCACCCTTATACTCTGTTCCCCTCCTGTTTTTGGGAGCACTTGTTTCGTTCATAACTTAGCCCTTGGGAAAGATAAGTTAGCTCTTCGTGCTCTCAAGTGTGTCTTCCTTGGTTATTCTCGTGTTCAGAAGGGATATCGTTGTTATTCACCTGATCTTCGTAGATACTTTTTGTCCGCTGACGTCACATTTTTTGAGTCTAAACCTTTCTTTACCTCTTCTGACCACCTTGATATATCTGAGGTCTTACCTACACCGACCTTTAAGGAGCCTACTATAGCTCCTCCTTCACATTCCGCTACAGAAGTCTTACCCATTCCAACCGTTGGGGAGTCTAGTGTGGCTCCTCCTAGACTCCCTGCCACAGGAACACCACTCTTGACATATCATCGTCGTCCGCACCCAGCATCAAGCCCAGCTGATTCACGTCCTGCACCTGACCCTGCTCCTCCTACGGACTTGTCTCTTACTAGTACACCGATTGCACTTCGGAAAGGTATACGGACCACCCTTAATCCTAATCCTCATTATGTCGGTTTGAGTTATCATCGTTTGTCATCACCCTATTATGCTTTTCTATCTTCTTTGTCCTCTATTTCCATCCCTAAGTCTAAAGGTGAAGCATTGTCTCATCCAGGATGGCGACAGGCTATGATTGACGATATGTCTGCTTTACATACGAGTGGTACTTGGGAGCTCGTCCATCTTCCTTCAGGTAAATCTACTGTTGGTTGTTGTTGGGTGTATGCAGTCAAGGTTGGTCCGGATGGTAAGGTTGATCGTCTTAAGGCTCGTCTTGTTGCCAAGGGATATACTCAGATATTTGGGCTCGATTACAGTGATACCTTCTCTCTCGTGGCTAAGATAGCATCAGTCCGCCTTTTTCTATCCATGGTTGTTGTTCGCCATTGGCCCCTCTATCAACTGGACATTAAGAATGTTTTTTTACACGATGACCTTGTGGATGAAGTTTATATGGAGCAACCACCTGAGTTTGTTGTTCAGGGGAAGTCTCGTGGCCTTGTATGTTGCTTGCGCCGGTCACTTTATGGTCTAAAGCAGTCTCCTCGAGCCTGGTTTGGTAAGTTTAGCACAGTTATCCAGGAATTTGGCATGATTGTGTTGTGAGTCATTTATGGATTCTCCGTGTGATAGTCATTAGGATGCAGTTGTTCGCATTCTTCGATATATAAAATCAGCTCTAGGCAAAGGTTTATTGTTTGAAGATCGAGGCCATGAGCAGATCGTTGGATACTCAAATGCTGATTGGACAAGATCACCTTCTGATAGGCGTTCTACGTCTGGATATTGTGTCTTAGTAGGAGAAAATTTGGTGTCCTGGAAGAGCAAGAAACAGAATGTGGTTGCTCGGTCTAGTGCAGAAGTAGAATATCGAGCGATGGCTATGGCGAAATGTGAGCTAATTTGGATCAAACAGTTGCTCAAGGAGTTGAAATTTGGTGAGATTAGTCAGATGGGACTTGTGTGTGATAATCAAGCTGCTCTTCATATTGCGTCAAATCCAGTGTTCCATGAGAGAACTAAACACATTGAGATTGACTATCACTTTTTCAGAGAAAAGATACTCTCGGGAGATATTGCTACAAAGTTTGTGAAGTCGAATGATCAGCTTGCAGATATTTTCACCAAGTCCCTCACCGGTCCTCGTATTAACTACATATGTAACAAGCTTGGTACATATGATTTATATGCACCAGCTTGAGGGGGAGTGTTAGAATAGTTATGTAAATAGGAGTAAATAACCCTAATCCCATATGTATTAGGAGTAGGACATGTTATGTATGTATGTATATATATATATATATATATATATATATATATATATATATATATAGGGCTCATTGTATTGTGTTTAACATAAGAGAATAATATCAATAATATTTTCTCCATTCTCACAAATACGAGAATAATATTACACATCAAAACTTTTAAAGGTGTGTCAATTACACACCACTTCGGTGTTTGACCACATCTGCTTAAAGATTGCTCTTACACGCACCAATCAACATCTGACACGTGTCAAATCGAGAGAAAAAAACTAAAAAGAAAACCTCTGCCCCTCCCCCAAAACCCCTTCTTCTCATCTTCCCAAAGAAAAAAAGATACAGAAAAGAAACCCCCCCTCCCTCTCCTCATCTTCCCAACCCATCATCTTCTCCACCACCATCATATTACCACCAATTCTTCCACCACAAGAACCTTCTTCCCTAACTATAGATTCAATTCTTTGCCAATTTTTAACAAGTTTCAACATCCATTACAAATTTTAAATTCAAGCTCAAACCAAAACTTCAAACTTGTTAATGGTGTTTTTTAAATTTTATCAAAATTAATTACATAAGTAAATTATTACTCAACACATGAATTTAAACTAATTTTCTAGGTCATGGAACATCGAAATAAACAAAACCCGACTAAATTTTCAAGCTTTTTCAAAAAGTTAATAATGGTGATTTTACAAGACCCAATAGCTCCTATGTTCTTTTTTTTTTCCTCTTAGTCATGGGGGTTGGAGAGACAAAACATGAAGGGTCGATAAAACTAGGATGGGGTTGGGGAAGAAGACGAAACGGGAGAGGGGGAGGAGAGGAAAAGTTGGGGTTTGTGGTTGGGGAAGAAGACATGGGTTATATTTTTTTTTCTTTAATTTGAAAAGGAAATAGTTAAAAAATTTCAAGTGAATTTTTTAGTTTTCACGCGCCTTTTTTTATGTGTAATACACGCATGTGACACATGGCAAAAGAGGTGTGTAACTGACACACTTTTAAAAGTTTTGGTGTGTAAGAGGGATTTGAGTACAAGGTCGATTGGTAAAGTATGTATTTTGCCAAAAGAAGCAGAAATCTTATATGCATGTTAGGCTTTCTTTGATGAACAATATTTCAATAGTTGGAAATATGGGTATTCCATGTGTTTCATGGGTATATGAATTTTATAATCTAATATTACAATAGTTCTCTTGTTGTCGGGTCTGATTTCCTTCGTAAGTATTGGGGGTACTTGATTGATATAGAGTTTGCAGAGAGATGCTATCTATATATGAAGAATTCAGTTAACTCAAAGTTTACATCATTCCCTCTTCTTCATACTCTTTAATCCTCTATTTCATATTAGCTTTCAGCAAAGACTACTATTTTTTTTTAATCTTGTGTTCTCTCTCAACAACAAAAACCATACATCCTTCGCTCTCTATTTTCTTAAGCTCTCATGGTATAGTGAGTCTAGCAAAGAAGCGCAAGAATGTGAGAGACTACTAGTAAATTTTTGTTTGCTTCTATATTCTAAATATAAAGCTCATTTTTAGTTTGACTTTCCCTAATTAGCTCTGTTTTGTTACTTTTGTTTGTGTTAGTCTATCTGCAATAATCATAAAAATTACATATTTCAGAAATGGAATCTAGTGAAAATCTAAGAGTTGGAGATGTATGGATATAGTAAAAACTTTATTAGAAACTTGTATTCAAGAAGTATCCTTAAACAGGAGACTTGGAAGAAATTTAAAGTCAGATTCATGGAACAAGGTTAAGCTAGCTCTAGAAACTTCTCATGGTTTTAAAATTAACCAAAAGCAAATGAAGAATCTTATGGTTATCTAAGAGAAAAGTATCAAGCTTGGTTGCCAATAACTAAAAAGACCGCCAATATTTATGATCCAATAACCAATACCATTCTAATGTCTGAAAGTGAGTAGGATGAGTACATAAAGGTTAGTTCATTATCTAGTAAATGCTTCTTTTTCTATAAATGGTTTGAGCTGTATATATTGAAAGTATGACCTTACATATTTGGATATAGGCTCATCCAAAAGCCCAAACACAGAAGAGTTCACCTCTACCTTCGTGGATCTTCGTACAGCACCTTTTGAGGGTTTGGTTGGAGTCCCAGCTATACAACTCCCCGACATAGTGTCTCATCTTTATCTACTAATATAGATATACTTGATGATGTTAAAGTTCTACTACATGACAAAAATAATGGAATTTCTATTAATTCTCCATCTCAATCTTCAGTTCCAATAGAATGGAAAAATGCGGGAAAGAAATGAAAGAGCACATCGTCTCAATTGGAAACTGATGATAAGATGAGTACTGCTTTGGGGCTATTAATTAAAAAAAATAGTGCGCCTTACTTTGAGGAATGTATGGAAAAATTAGAGGGACTTGGATGGAAAGAACTACTCCCTCTGTTCTAGTTTATGTGAACCTATTTCCTTTTTGGTCCGTTCCAAAAAGAATGACCCTTTTCTAAATTTAGAAACAATTTAGCTTAAACTTACAATTCTACCCTTAATGAGAAGCTTTTATAACTACACAAATACTATGGGCACCTTTTTGACTTGTTTAGGACCACAAATTCCAAAAGTCTTCATTTTTTCTTAAACTTCATGCCCAGTCAAACAGGTTAACATAAATTGGAACGGAGTATTATATAGTGCAACTGTTGGCACACTCTGTGAAGGTGATAGCTATAGACAAGCATGGATGAAAATGGAGGTCGACAGATTAGAAAGTTGGGTCACGACCGTGGGAAACAATGGGAATGCTTTGATCTTGCTAAGTAGTTGGAATTATATTAGATGTTGATTTTATTTAGCATTTTCCTTATTTATTTTCCAACTAGTATCTACTATGGAACTTTGTGATACTATATTATGCTTATTGAACATATTTTGTTTGTCAAATACACTTTTGCCGTCCTTGTTATGCTTCATGAGTATAGAATAAATTTTTATAATCACTTTATTGTGCTTCTTTAATTTTTTATGTTTCTACAATATATACCATGTTGTGCTTACTATTGTTTATTGATTTTTCTTCTTGTTAAAACATATTCGACATGGATATCAACGATCAAATATCATTGTTGATGTGCTTGTATTGCCTTAGAAATAATTTTAAACTATAGCGTGATCAAAGAAATCAAGATTTAACATCATCCTTATCTGGACTACTGTCGGGCTGTAATTGACAATGTATAGAATTGATGTGCATGACGCGTAATGCATATGTTCGGCTATGTCAACATTATAGGACAGAATGAGTATTTTGTGGTTATTAAAGAGAAAATCTCAACATTCTTCGGTAAACGGTTCACAAGTACTTTCATGAGGTTCTTGATGTAATGATGAAGTTTGAGAATGAAATGATAGCACCGACAACATTTGATTTAAATCTGCATATTCTTTGTGACAGAAATTGTTGTTACTGATACATAATTTTATTTATAGTTCAGATAGTTTAATAATTGGATCAATATAAAATACTCATTTATATCTTTAAATACTTCAATTTATCTCAAATAACTGTAATTTTAATTCAAGTTAGTATTTTCTCCAGTATTTTATTGAAATAATATTTAAGCAATTTTTATTTGAATTGTCTATTTGTTATGATTAAATATAGATAAATTACACGTATTCAGATGTTAAAACAAATAGTCTTAATTATTCAATGTCCAGATCTACATACCAATATGCATTCAATATATGCATTCATATTCATACTTCATATGGCTAAAATCTTAATAAAAACAAATGAGGACACTGGTTCAGAGAAGAGACAAGGGAATATTGGATCAATAAACCACCCTGAAAATCCAAATACTTTTGGAGTTTTCGCTTCAGGGAGTAGATGAAGGTTCAACAACAGAAAAGAGAACTAGTATGATATGTACCTCTTCTTTCAGAAGATTATGTAGCTCGTATTTGCAGTCATCTAGCCTTCTCAGATCAGAACTATCCACAACCCACACCAAGCCATCAGTTTGCTCAAAGTAGTTTCTCCAATAAGAACGAATCGTTTTCTGACCCCCGACATCCCAAATATTGAGGGTATACCTGCAGAATGTCAAGTTAACCTATCAACTATTTTGAAATTTTAGAAGAAGTCTCAATTCCGACAAAAATCAATCAGAAGGCATTTAAACTACTAAAATGATCTAAGCACTACAGATAGTAATTTCAAAGACATAAATTACAAGTTGTCATACTCTGTTAGCTTCAGCGAAGTTCATCTAACCTAGTTGCTTGGACTCTGGACTTCACTGAGTAAGCCCCATAAGTTTTAATGTCTCGCAGCCAGTGTTGTAAATAGCGCTCGCCTCAGCGCTAATAGCGTGAGGCGATGCGATACGAGCTGCCGGCGCCATTTTGCTCTGTTGCGTGGCGATTTCAAAAAGGCAAGCGCCTCTGCCTGTGTAGCGAGAGGCGCTGCGATGCGCGAGGCGATGTGTAGCAGTGCATTTTGAAAAAAAAAAAAAAGAAGGAAAAGGCAGCACCAAACACCGATTAAAATACAAATTAGGGCTTGGGTTTGTTACTTCTTTCTCCTTCAACAACCATCAACGCCATTTGTTTTTTCGATCAATAAACTAAATATTAGGGCTTGGGATTTCATTTTCTTCTTCGTTCATCAGCGACATCAGATATGTTGTCCATTTCTTCTTCTCCTTTCTTCTAGTTTCTGCTGTCCATTTTATTTCTTCTTCTCCTTTCTTCTAGTTTCTGCTGTCCATTTTTTTTCTTCGACCATCGCTGTCAATTTCTTTTTCTTTCTTCAATCTTCAGTCTTCTTTCTTTTTTCTTTCTTCCTTTTTCCTTTTTTTTGGCTCTGCTGTTCGAGCAAGCAGCATAGAGTTCTTTGAGGTTGGAGCTAGCTTTCTTTCTATCTTTATTTCTTTCTTTCTTCCATTCCTTTTTCTTCTTCTCCTCTTTTTTTTTTTTGCTCTGTTTTTTTAATCTTGGATACGGGCAGAGGCAGTCAGACAGAGAGCTACTTCATAGTTCAAATCAAACCTAAAATTTACTCTCTTTTTTCAGTTAGTCTTATAGAGCAGAATTAATTGCATATAGATGTTGCTTGTTTTAGTTTATGAATCTACTATGACTATCTATTGAGTTTTTAATTTTTGAATTGATATATTTATTAATATATTATTGCTATTGAGTGTTTAATTATATATATATATATATATATATATATATATATATATATATATATATATATATATATACAATATTTTATTTTTGTATAAATTGTCGCTTCACATCAAAAAGGCGAGCGCTTCGCTGCTCGCCTCTCGCCTCAGTGAAGCAGGCCCTCGTCGCTATTTGTCGCTGCACGCTATCCAAAACACTGCTGGCAGCATAAAACCAAGAACTCCACCTATTTTGCAAAACATAGCCAAACCGAGCATAATAAAAAAAGGACGGCTTTTTTAGGTCAATGGACAATATAGACATAGTCTAACAATAATGACATAACACGATTCATACAACCGAGCCCAACTGATTTGGGATTAAAGCGTAGTTAATTGATCAATACCACAAACCAAGGCCCTAGAAGGTAACTCAAAGGTAAAAATTAACTAAGAGTATGTGATGATGTCTTCTGAACAAACTTGATGATTCAGTGGTACGCCTTCTCGATATTCACCTGATTGTTATTCCAATTCAGTGATTAGTTTATGTGACCAACGAGGTTTTTTTAATAAGTAACTGTAGAAATTTTCTTGACCAACAAGAAACTTTTTTACTAATTCATTTCATTCCAATAGAAATTTTTCAGACTGGTCCATTTAAATGAGTCCATCCTAATTTAGTGGAATAAAATAATCAAAATATCCAGCTAACCACATAAACATTGCGTGACAAAGTACATCTTGGACATGTAGGTTACGGTAACTGAGTAACAACAATAAGTAATTACCAACATATTATTGAAACTTTATTGAAGCAGGACAGAGGCAAGGAAGTCTAAGAAACGAAAACAGAGAAAAGGAAACAGAGAAACCATACTTCTGATACATGATAGTTTTGATGTTGAAGCCAAGGGTCGGACTGATGACACTTGTGTCTTCCCCATTTATTTTCAAAACTATGGTTGTTTTACCAGAGTTGTCAAGACCCCTATAGGAAAAACGGAAAAACAGAATTAAACAAAGAGTAAATAAATAAACAATGCATACATAATTCCCAAATGCCACAGGTTAAGAAGTGTTAGCTCGTAGACTTACACCATAAGGATGCGCATTTCCTTTTCTTTTCGCTTGATCTTTCGAATAATGCTGAGAAGTCCCATCGTGGTTGCTCCTAGTTTCCTAGGAAAAGTTTGACATTCATTATTAGAAGTTGACATGTAGCATAACGTGACGCCCCAATAGATCGTTTTGAATACTAGCTTCTTTTTCTATGTTCCGAGACCTCCTGTAGCTTTATTTGATGATTCATGACTTGCGTGCGTGGTCCGTGTCATTTTCCGGAAAGTTTATATGTGAAATTTTGAAGAAAATGTGATTTTTGTCTTAAAATGAGGTTAGAGTTAACCACGGTCAACGCTTTTGGTAAACGACCTCGGATCGGTATTTTGACGATTCTGGTAGGTTCGTATAATGATTTGGACTTGTACGCATGTTTGGTTGGGGTCCCGGGTGACCCGAGGGCGTTCAGACGCATTATGTGAAAAATTGGAAAAATGAGTTTCAAAGTTGAAATCTTGAGTTTTGATGATCGATTATTGTTTATTTCTATCAGTTTTACTATTGATTTCGTTTCGAACAGATGTATTTTATTTCAGACCCTGTTTGTAGTACTTTAGCAGCTCATGCACTTGTGACACCAGTTTCTGGGGTTAGACTAGACAACGTATATGGATTTATTATGTATTTCAAAGTATTTCAGTTTTATTTCTTAATAATCTGCTTTTAAAATTGTTAAATTGAATAACTGTTTAGCTAATGTTGGCTTGCCTAGCAAACAGATGTCAGGGCCCGTGGTTGGGATTTTTGGGTCGTGACACACACTAAAAATACAACAACAATAACATACCCAGTATAATCCCACATAGTAGAGTCTGGGGAGGGTAGTGTGTACGCAAACCTTAACCTTACCTTGTGGAGGTAGAGAGGTTG
This sequence comes from Nicotiana sylvestris, assembly GCF_000393655.2. Classification (NCBI taxonomy): domain Eukaryota; kingdom Viridiplantae; phylum Streptophyta; class Magnoliopsida; order Solanales; family Solanaceae; genus Nicotiana; species Nicotiana sylvestris. Next base: position 39,220,591 of record NC_091067.1, on the reverse strand, counting down.
TTTCCAATAGACCCTCGGCTCAGGCAAGCATAGGTACCCCAATAATAACAAGAAACAAGACGGGACAACTCCAAAAAATCATGTAAAAGCAGAATACATAACAAGATAGTAAGATAGATCAAAATGCAAAAAGCCTACTACCAACCAAATGCGAGAGTACGTACTAACACTACCGGTATGAATAACCTAGACTACCTAACCTACTATCCTAATCTTCGACCTCCACACCTTCCCATCACGGGTCAAGTCCTCGGTCAGATGTAGCTGTGCCATGTCATGCCTATTCACCTCACTCCAACTCTTCTTCGACCTACCTCTACCTCTCATAAGGCCCTCCAATGTCAACATCTCCCACCTCCTTACCGAGGCGTATGTGACATGCACTAAAAATAAGACAAGTAATTAATTTGTCACAGTAGTGATGTCCAATGATATGTTTTGGCTCATTATATAATATATAAGGGAAACAAACTACTATGTGACAGTAAATTCTCTCCGCTAATTTTTCATTTTTCTTTTTCATCTTTCATAAAATATCAAATGAGGTAGATTAGTTTTCCTTCTCAGAATCAATCCAAATATACAATACTTAAAACAGTGACCTAAAGGATCAAAAAGATCATTCCATTAGCCATTGAACATATTGCTCTTCGATACCATTTGCAAAAAATGTAACAAAAATCTTTCTTTTCCCCTCCCCTCCCCCATGTAAAAGCAAGTTAGAAAACATCTGTATTTGGTGACGGTAGAAAAGTGAAAGATCTTCCGGACCTTATAGTTTTAGAGAATAAAACCAAAAACAACCCCAGTTTTGATGGATCAATGAGGCATAGAAAGGGAGGCGCAAGAATGTCTCTATAATAACATCTAAGAAAAGCAAAGAAACTGCATTTTGTAGATAATTAAGTTCCAATGCTTTAAGAAACCAAACAAATAACTAGTACAAAATAGATCTGACTAATTCACAAGCAAAATTCCACCACAAAAGGGCAGTTCGTATCCCAAAATTCAGCGCAAAAAAGCTAAAGAAAACATTGATAAACATAAGGGACACACATATGAAAAGAAAAAAAACTAGTAAAAGTGCAGTCATTTCAGTATATCCATTTAAATGCAAGCAAATGAAGAGCACAAAAGCCAGAAAATTAGAAGAAAAATTTGTTTAAGTTAGCAATATTATATCCATCAAAATGCAAGAGAATATAGAACATGGAAAAAAGGGTAAATGAACAAAGGGCTAATGAAAAACCCAGATAACAATATTATGTCCTGATTTTCTGACCATGAAAAGCCAAACATCAAATGAGATACTAAAATTCGAAATATATGTAGCTTTATATGATGGAACAAACACGAGGAAAATCACTGCTAAGCATCCACATCCAGTACCTGATTTTCAGTCAATAAGCTTTTCTCCTATAACTTTTCAAGAACCCAAATGGAAAAAAATACTGGATCCTTGAGACTCAGAACATAAGCTTTTTAAGAACCCAATTGGAAAAGGCGGGACGTTTGAGAGTTCTTGGCGAAAAACATCCTTCAATGGGGACTGTTAGGCGTGGCGAGAAACATAGTCTACAAAGAAAGAGGTATGACTATGTGCATAATTACACATAATGTGGAGGAGATTATGAAGACACGAATCACTTGTTCATCCACTGAAAATTCACAAACCAGATCTGGCATATTGTTTTGAATTTGCTTGAATTCAAATCGTGCGTACCAGAATATACAATTGAAACACACATTTTCAATACAAAATAATTAAGAGAAATAAAATGAAATTCTCGTAATCTAAACAAACATATCAACCATAATTAACAGCAGATTTCACCAGCTTAATTCTTTAACAAAGAGAAGTCAGAAAAAACAATGAAAGAACTACGCAAATTTCAAAAAAAAATCCAAAAACTAAAAATGATTTTCGTTCAAACCCTAGTTAAAACCACGCACTTGGGGAAAAACAATTAGAGTAAGTGTTTGGTTAATTCACAAAAAAAGAATGAAGGAGAAATAAGAAATGAATGAAAAGGGAAAAGCCTATAAAGAAATAAAAAAGAAACAAGAAGCCAACCGGTTTCAGGCGGAAGTCAGCGCCGGCGAGCTTTGAGAAGTAAAAATCTTCGCCAGAGCGGAGTTGAATGTATGAGTGAGAAACAGTAACGTGGGAGGTTAATTTTGATCCTCGGATATGTAATTTATTGGACAAAATGACAAAAATGATTTGGGGTAGATTTTAATTTAGTCCCTTAAATATACTTATGAGCAACTTGATCCTATTTTTCACATATATTTAATCAACTCTGACGGCTAGATTGACGAAAATTGTGAAAAAAATAAAAGATTTGATAGGAACTTAAGTAAAAAAAAAATTAGTCAGATAAGTACAAATAATAAATTTCAAAATCCTCGATCAAATTATGGTAGAATTCCGAATAAATTTCAAAACCCTTGAACCCATAATGTTCAATTAAAATGTGCAATAATAGTATATAACACACAAACCTCAGATTGACATGCACAAATTTTACCTCAAATGGAGAGCTAAGAAAAAAATTTAGGACATCAAAAATGTATAAAGAAAAAAGAGGAATAAACGGCAAAAGCTAGGATGATCCAGTAGATACGAGTTGCTAATATTTGAGAACAAATGCAGAATCCCAATGGACAAGCAACTTATTTGAACAACTTCACTGTGAATTGAGGATGATAAAACTTCGTCCAAGGTTTAATTTGAAGCTATTTCTTTCAGATTTGGTATGAGCGTGTTTGTGACGGGGGAGACAACTTTTTTTTTACTAGTTAGGCCCACACGTTATACTTGCTGTCACACCTCCTTGTTCTACCCGAAGGGGTATATAAGGGAGTTTTTCCAATTAAAGTGACATTAATCGAAATGGGATTATTTTATTTATTTCAAATTCAGAGTCCCCACTTGGGATAATTTTATGGTGTCCCAAGTCACCGGTTTATTTTAAATCCCAAATCGAGGAGAATCGACTTTATTTAAAAGTCTGCGAAACCAGAAATTCTAAGTAAGGAATTTTGTTAACCCGAGAGAAGGTGTTAGGCATTCTCGGGTTCCGTGGTTCGAGCACGATCGCTTAACTATTAATAATTGGCCTAATTATCCGATTAATTACATGTTTTAAACCTATTGTGCATTTTTAAATTTATTATCGCTTTTAATTATTTTAACCCCTTTTTAGGTTTTATGGAATTATTTCTTGAACAAGTTACGACACTTGCCGTTTTGGAACACACCGCAAACCACGCTACATGAAATGCACTCGTGATTTGCGATATGTTTATTTTATTATTATTATTATTATTATTATTATTCTAAGTTGTTATGATCGGGTCACATAAAATGTACACCCGAATTGGGAAATTAAATATCATGACTATGTCACGGGAACCGTACCCATAATCACGATGGTTTATTAATCGCGCCTAAAGCATGCTACGAATGTTCATGGGTTATTTTCCTCAAAAAACTATTCAATTTGGAAAAGAAAAGAAAAGGAGAAGGAAAAACCAATTTGGCCTTGTTTGCCCGCATCTGGGCTTATCTATCTCACTTTAAAGAGGGCCAAAACTAGAGTTTGTACATAAAACTAAAACGGACAAAGGCCTCCATACGGGAGTTTTACATGCTTGCCGAGCTCAATGTAGATTAAATCAAACAATTATAATGGTTTAGAACAAATAAAAGAACCGAGTTGCGAAAGGGATTATCAAAGAAATTTTATCATGTTTATATCATTAATGAAAATAATATATGATCAGAGTAACAAGATTCATATAGTCCTGCAAACAGCCTCCAAATGCAAACTTCACATCTATGTCTCATTCTTTTACACACCATCATTACAAGGAAAGAAAAAAGATCGGATAAAAATTTTACACACCATCATTACTAAATTATATTACCCTCCATACTTAACTTTTAATATAATTATCTTTTATATACCTAATAATTATGATTTATGTACATTTTAGAAATTTTATTAGTATTAATTAGTCTCCTAATTTAACTATACCATATATTCCCACTCCTCCCAAGTTTTTCTCCTCAAATCTCACCCCCTCACCCACGTATCAAATCACACACCACGATTTCTTCTTCAATCACCCACTATTACCCCTTCTAAAACCAGCAAAAAAATTGTAACCCCTCCACCATTGACAACCATTAAAAAGTTTTGAAGCTTTGAATTCGAATTTGTGTTTTCAAAAGACATTATTTGTTTGGATTGGATGTTGTTGCAAAGAATTGAGAATTCTCTCTACGTCTCTCTATCTCTCAATCCCAAATTTCAGTAATATAAAGTAAAGGAAAAGAGAGCACCAATTCCACCATTGATAGCAATTAAAAGCTTTGAAGCTTTGAATCCGAATTTGGGTTTTCAAAAATCATTATTTGTCTGAATTGGTTGTTGTTGCAAATAATTGGGAATATGATTGGAATTTATATCTCAATTTTGAGAGGATTGGTTTTGGCTTAATTTCAGATTGAAACTCGAAGAAGAAAACACTACATGCATTATATTGCAAAAATTGTACAAAAATTGTATTTTGTTGTTTATTTATTTTTCTTTTATTCATTTAACTATTGTATGAAAGTTGAACAATATTGTATAAAAATTGTATTTAAGTGGTATTATATTATAGTTGTATATGACTGAGTAGAAATAACGTACGAAAATTGTAGATAAGTTGTAGATAAATTGTATAATATACAATTAGTTGTATGAAATTTGTTTTTATCATGTATAAATCAGATGCAAAATATACAAAAGACATATTGTATAAAATTTGTATTTAAGTTGTATGTTATTGTAGTTGTATTTAACTGGGTAGAAATAATGTGTGAAAGTTGCATAATATATAATTAATGGTATGAAATTTATTTTTACTATGTATAAATCAAATACAAAATATACAAAAGACATATTATATAAATTTTGTATAAAAATTGTGTTTAAGTTGTATGATATTGTAATTGTATATAACTGGGTATAAATAATGTATGTAAGTTGTAGATAAGTTGTAGATAATTTAATTTCTTATCTCCAGCTAGATGTTAGTCATCCTCAGCAAGTCTTGGTTTAGCAGAGTTATTTTGGAGGTTCAATTTGTTGTAAACACCAAGAGTAACCCTAATTATCTTCACAGCTCGAAATTTATAAAAATCAAACATAAGTTAGAATCTGCACAAGAATTTTTACATGTATACTGTTCTCGTGATTGGATATCTCATTATATTCCTTTTTGTGAAGCATAATTTGCAATCAGATCACTAATTTTAATTTTATTTATTACTCTACTTGATGCTTAATGTTCTTTTTTTTTTCTTTTCTAGTTGTTGATATTTGTAGATCGAGGATGAAAAACGACATATAATATCATGAATTCAAGTGGAAACAGTTTTCAGGCGAAGCAAGAATCTGGTGGAACCAACAACAGTAAATTGATCTCAAAGGCTACTACATCAACAAGTTCAAGGTAGTGGGAAGGCTTTAAAAATCCAAGAATTGTATGTGTATCGCGTACTTTTGGTGGAAAAGGTAGACATAGTAAAGTTTGCACAATAAGGGGTCTCACAGATAGAAGAATTAGACTTCTAGTGCCTACTGCAATTCAATTCAATAAGGGATCGAAAGTTGTCAGTTTTGTGTTCGTTTTAAGAGGAAAGAGAAGAGGAGGAAAAAAAATAGTGTAATTAAATCCCTTAATTGAAGGCACTAATAATGGATTTAAAGCCTTTTAAGATGGAATGTATATATTTTATAAACAAAACTTGTATAGGTAGGGTAATTTACTAAATATGAACATTTAGGGTAATATAGTTTACTATGTGGCATAGGAATATAAAAATCCCTATCCAGGGTCTTTAGAAATAGAAAAATCTGATTTTATTAGGTGAATGCTATGGGCCAAATGGGTTGTGGGCTTGGATTGGGTTGAACGAAAATGGGCTGGTGTTTAAAATTAATTGAGGTCATTTTAGGAATTTGGCCCAATTTTAAAAGAAACGAGACCAAAATATAGTCTTCTTATTTTCTTTTTCTTTATTTTTTTCCCCTTTTTCTTTCTTTGATTATAAATACAATTAATTAAAATCCTAAATCAATCTATTTTTGTAGAAATTAAAAATCTTTATCTATTTTTTAACATTAAAACAACTAATTAACTTAAAACTAAAGAAAAATGCTAATTTTAAAGTCTAATATCTAAATATGTAAAAATGACCATTTTTTGTGATTTTTTGCTTAATAAAATTAATTCCTACATGCAAATTGAACCTAAGATGACATGAAATTAAAAAGTGACAATTTTCTATGATTTTAAAATATTAAAAATGCATGAAATGCAACTAAATAAAGAAAAACTCCTAAAAATCAATTAAAATTATTTTATTCTATTTTTAGGAATTATTTTCATGTAGGGCAGAAATTAGGTGCTCACACTTGCATAGATAAAAAAATCAAATGTGGTATAGATAGCATCGATTAGACTTTCCGGCGCTAATTCGGATTTAATCGGGTCCCAATGCGAGTACCAAATACCGAATGAGAAACCAAAAAAAAAAAAGATACACCAATTAGAGAGAAGTGTCCAGCAAACACAAAAAGACATTATATTGTGCAAAAATATTAGCCATAATTCAAAAGCTATAGTAACAACCATAATCTCATTCAAATATTTTAAAATAAGAAAAAGGGAAATTATAATACGTGCATTCATCACAGTAGTCATTTAATTTCACTAAAATTTATGAACCACAAATCTAATATTCAACATATTCCCCATTTTAATACACAAAATAAACTTTTTTCCATACTAAACTGAAATTTTTTCTATCAAGAAAAGAAAAACTCATGAACTAAATTTATCCAAACGTCTCAAAAGCAGCGGAAAATAGTTATATTCCAATTAAATTATAGCTACAAAAAGGTAAATATAAGAACAATGAAAAAAATATAAAAGCTAAGTGCGCCACTAGGATAGTGCGACTTTACTATCTTGCACCAACTTCACCGGAAAATGCTGCGAGGCCGGCCTCGACGACATGCAACTACTGTGGGTCTAAGAGATCTAGCAGCGAAGGAAGTAGATAGAGAGCCAGCTGAGAAATCTATGAGAAAGCTAAGAAAATCAATGGAACAGTAACAGAAAAACTAATGGAACAGTGGCCAGATTTAGCAAAAGGAGCAAAAACACCACCGCTGACTATAGAAGGCTCAAATTCAGCTCAATTAGAACCTAACAAGAGTGTTGCTACTGTAATTGAGGAAGCTGAGAGGAATGGAGTAGGGAAAGGTATGGGGGAAACTGGAGCTCAGAGGAAATTGGAGATCCCGGCTGCGACAACTGCAAAGATGAAATGGAAGAGCCTATTCACTGAAAATAAAATGGCCACTCGAGGTATGAATTTACAGTATATTGCCCCTACAATTAAAAATGGGGTCAAGGTAGCTAAATTAGACAAAGAGATTGTGGAGCGAGCTACTGAAAAATGGAGAATGGTTGTAATTGTGTATGTAGTGGGTGAACTCCTACTATTGCTGCGTTTAAAAGATGTGTCTCATTTCAGTGGAATTTTGCTGCAAAACCATCAATATACCTTCATAATGATGGGTATTTTGTGGTTAAATTTGACACAATAGAGGATAGAGATGATGTGCTCTATTCAGGGCCATATATGATGAATAGCAAGCCTGTGGTGGTTAAAGTCTGGATTGCGACTTTTGACTTTGCTAATGAGGTGTGGAAAACTATATCACTATGGATCCAATTGCCTAAACTACCTCTTAATTGTTGGGAAGAAGATTCATTGAGTCGAATTGGGAGTACTTTGGGAATACCTATATATGCAGATGCATGTACTACTAGAGTTGAGCGCATTTCATATGCTCGAATTCTAGTGGAAATGGATGTGACTAGGCCACTTCCAAAACAGATTATGGTAGAAGATCCTATTGGCAGGGAGTTTGAGCAAGATGTTTGGTACGATTGGATGCCTCAGTATTGCATAAAATGTTTGCAATTGGGACATGTCTGCCAAGAACTATAGAAGGAAGAAATAAAGCAAAGAGGAAGAGACCAGAAGTCACAACAGTTTTGGCGAAGGAAAGAACAAGTGGAAGAGAAGCAGGACAAAGCAGCTATTATACAAGTTCAAAAACAGGATGAAAAGCAGAAAGAAATAGAAAAGCCACAGCAAGATTTGTCACCACAAAGACAGGAGGATGAGGAAGGTTGGCAGACAGTGAAGAATAAATCTACAGCAAGAAACTCAAAACATGGGGGAATAAGTATAGCAAATGGGAGCAATTCACCAGATCCTTCAACTTCAATGCAGATAAGTGTGGGAGCTAGTAGTAAGAATAAATGGGAAGTGATGCGGGAGGAGGATGACCCATTCATACCTAGATGAAGATAGTAACATGGAATATTAGAGGATTGAATAAAGTATATAAGCAAAAAGAAATAAAGAAATATATTAGAGACAATAAGGTAGGCTTAATAGCTATTATTGAGCACAAGGTGAAGCAAGATGTGGCAGGGAAAATCATACAAAAAATTGCACAGAGCTGGAAGTGGAATGACAATTATGTAGCTAGTACAAAAGGAAGAATATGGGTAGTATGGGATCCAGGAGTAGTGGAGTTTGTGCAACATGTAAATCTGAGTAGATGATCACAAGGAAGATTACTTTAATTGAGAGCAAGGAAGAATTCTGGTTTTCAACAATATATGGGTTGCACACTATTGAACAAAGAAGGAACATGTGGGAGGAGTTAACACAGTTGTATATGGAGCTAAAGGGACCTTGGATTGCAATGGGTGACTATAATGCAATACAAAGTTGGAAAGATAGGTACAATGAGAACCCTGTTATGGAAGCAGAGATAAGGGATTTCAATGATTTCTTAGAAAATACAGGAATGACAGAACTTAGATATGTTGGGAGGGAATTTACATGGACAAATAGTCATGTACATAGCAAAGTAGATAGAGCACTAGTAAATGATGGATGGATGATGAATATGAGGCAATTGGAGGTGGTGGTGCAGGACCCTTTGTTTTCTGACCATACACCTTTGTGTCTTTATTTTGAGCAGGAACAACAGAACAGTCCAAAACCTTTTAAATTTTTCAACAACTTTGCTGAGCACAAGGAATTTGAAGACATAGTTAAAGCAACATGGGAGAGGAACATACAAGGACCAACAATGAAAAGAATCTGGCTGAAGCTTAAAAGACTTAAGAATGGGCTGAAGCAACTGCATCAAGAGGAGTATAGCAAAATTCATGAGAAGATCACACTCATAAGGGAGAGTTACAGAGGATGCAGATGCTAATGGGAGACCTAAACCATACAGAGAGTTTGAAGAATGATGAAAATGATCTAAAAGAGAAGCTAGAAAAATAGAGTACAATTGAGGAGGATATACTGAAACAAAAGTCCAGGATCCAATGGTTGAGACTAGGGGATTCAAATTTAGCTTTCTTTCATGCTAGTATAAAGAACATAAGATTACAAAGCTAGTCACCCAAACAGGAATGCAGACTCAGAATCAGGAGGAAGTACAACAGAAAATCATTTAGTTCTATCAGAAACTATTAGGAACAACTGCAGAGGAGATCCCAACAATCACACCAGATGTGATGAAAAGAGGAAGCATACTGACAAGAGCACAACAAGTAAAACTGATAGAACTTGTGACGAGGGGTTAGATTGTCCAAGCACTAAAAAGCATAGATGACTCAAAGGCTCCAGGGTGTGATGGGTATAATTCACTATTCTTTAAAAAGACATGGGAAATTATAGGAGATGAAGTAGTGGAGCCAGTTCAGGACTTCTTTAGAACTTCAAAAATGTACAGACCAATCAACTGCACTATAGTGACTTTAGTTCTTAAAGTGCAAAATCCATCAAGAATCTCAGAGTTTAGGCCAATATCATGTTGTACTACCATCTATAAAGTCATATCCAAAATCATAACTAGCAGACTTCAACAGGTAATGGACTACTTGGTTGATGATAGCCAATCAGTTTTTGTACCAGGGAGGATAATTTCAGACAACATCATTCTAAGCCATGAGATTGTAAAAGGTTATAGCAGGAAGAATATTACTCCAAGATGTTGTTTGAAGATTGATATGAAGAAGGCATATGACTCTGTTGAGTGGTGTTTCTTAGAGCAAATTCTGGACCAACTATGCTTTCCACAAGAGTTCATTACATGGATCATGAAATGTGTAACTACAGTATCCTACTATATACTTATAAATGGTATCCTATGAAGCCTTTTCCAGCAAAGAAGGGACTGAGACAAGGAGATCCCATGTCCCTTTTTTTGTTTGTGCTAGTAATGAAATACTTCACAAGAATGTTAAAGGGGCGTAAGGGGAACAAGTCTTTTAAATTCCATCCAAAATGTGCTAAGCTAAATATAATACAACTCAGTTTTGCAGATGATCTGCTCTTGTTTTGCAAAGGAGACATGGATTTTATGAAAGCATTGTATGCTAGTTATCAAATGTTCTCTAAGGTTTTTGGGCTGAAAGCAAATGTGGAGAAAAGTAGTGTATACTTTGGGGGAGTGAACCAGACATTGCAGCTTGATATATTGGATCATCTAGGTTTCTTAAAAGGTGAGCTGCCTATAAGATACCTAGGGGTCCCTCTTAGTACAAAGAGGCTAACAATAACTCAGTGCAAGCCACTAATTGACAAGATAATTGGCAGGATTACTAGCTGGACTTCAAAGTTTTTGTCTTATGCAGGGAGATTACAACTTATTAAAAGTGTTCTTTTCTCAATACAAACTTTCTGGTCTCAGATTTTTACATTACCTAGGAAGTTGATACAAATGATTGAGAGTGTGTGCAAAAGGTTCCTCTGGACAAGAGGTGTTGATGTATCACATAGGGCACTTATTGCCTGGGATAGAATCTGTATGCCAAAGGTAGCAGGGGAATGAACATTATGGACATCCAATTGTGAAACACAGTAGTTGTGTGCAAATTGCTGTGGAACATATGCAATAAGAAGGATAAACTATGGGTAAAATGGATACATTGTTACTATGGAAGGAGAGCTAGTATGTGGAAGAACAAACCAATGCAGGTGTCTTGGATTGTACAGAAAATACTAAAGGCTGTTGAATATCTGGAAGAAGTGGGGATACAAGAAGAAGAACTCAATCAGATGCAAGGCTTCACCATACAGAAGATGTACAAGAAGTTCCAGGGTGATTATCCAAAATGCTCATGGAGAAGATTAATCTGTAACAACTATGGAGCTCCTAGATGGCTATTCATACTTAAACTTACACGGGAGGCTGTTAACAAGAGATAGAGTGGCAAAATGGAGTCAAATTGATGATCTATCGTGTCCATTGTGTGCAAGAGAATTAGAAAGTGCAGAACATTTGTTCTTTAAGTGTGGAGTAACATCACAAATCTGGGATAGCTTATTGGAATGGCAAGGAATCCAAAGGAAAGCAAAAGGGTGGAATGAAGAAGTTCAATGGGCAGAGGTGCATGCAAAGGGGAAATCTGCAAATTTAAATGTGTATAGAATATGTTTGGCAGCATGTGTCTATCACATATGGAATGAGAGGAACTTGAGGATCTTTCAAGGGAAAGCTAGGCAAAATAAGGCCATCATACGGGTAATAGCACAGGAAATTCATAGTTGTGATAGTAAATATAAGAAGCTAGATAGCAAGCTACAGGAGATGAAAAAGTATTCTAAAATTTGAGATAGTACTAGACTGCTTTACAGAGTTTTCTTTTATTTTTTTTGTCTGTAATTAGGAGAAACGGGAAAGTATAGGACTTGGGGCATGATGTCCAAGATCCTAATGAATGAGAATTGTAAAGATTATACTTGGTTCGTGAAATAAAAAAAAATTTACTTACCCAAAAAAAAAAAGAAGGTAAATATAGCAAAAGATATTAAAATCTGAAAACATTGTAATAGCATTACGGAAAAGTTTGGATGTACCTTAAATCACTTAGGTGAAGAGTTCATTTGGCGGAGCTCAAACAGGAGCCAAAAATTTGTGTGGAGCTTTTGGTAAGAAGAAGGAGGAGCCAAAAATTTGTGTGGAGCTTTTGTTAAGAAGAAGGAGGAGGAGGTAATACAAATTACTATTTACCAGTTTCGGACTTGAAATGAGGATTTTTTTCCCCTTCTTTATACAATATTTGAAACTTATTTATCAAAATTATCTTAATTTGTATATTACCTGTCTTAAACAAGGATTACTTACAAATTATATACAATCCATTATTAGTGCCTTAAATTAGGGGATTAGTTACATCTTTTTCCTATTCTCTCTCCACTCCTTTTTAATAAGATTCCTTCCAGTTGTGTATTACCTTTTTTAAGCCATAACAAACGGAACTTCAGTTACAAAAAAGAAAAAAAAAATACGACAATAACTTTGAACAAAATTATCGCCAAAATTTTTCCGTGTTTCCAGTTGAATTAAAGTGGAGAATCACTGGAAACATGGTCTTGGCAAAGATGCCAGTATGTCAACTGAAAAAAATATATGCAACTGAAGGATGCGGCAAATGGGCACAATCATATATATATATATATACTAGATGATGCAAGCCATGCTAAGCACGGACCAACATTGCATTTTGCAAAGCAAGTTATTATTATTTTTCTTAGAGAAAACGTCTTATTTTATCAAATTGATCCAGAGATGTTCACTTAATGGTAGCAACTGTCGCTATTATTTTCGTGCAATATTAAGAAATTTACTTTGACGTGATCAAATAAATTGCCATAATATCACTGCTAGATGAGATTATCTTGAGGACAAATATTTCTAAAATAAAAAAACTCATTATGAATATAAAAGCAAGGTATTTCCCATGACAAAACTCACATTGAAATTGCAAATTAGGAGAAGTGCAATCATTTAAAGTACGTTAGTACATCTGCTATGTAAACATGTAGAACACATGCACATTTGGACACTTCCAACAATATTCATATGCTAAATTGACATTGGCAAAGGTATGTTGCAGCGCATGGAAGTTGATAACTCCTTTTAGACTCTTCCTCTCATCAGAAGATAGTCCTGCGGAGAAAAGAAAAAAATAAAAATAAGAAGAAGAGATGTTTGAATTGGACGACAGAGAAATCCCATCATGAAAAGTCTCAGTATTCACTATTCACTATAACATGCTTCCGCTTTGAGCGCACTAAACAATGCTCTATAATTTCCAGCGAAATCATATACAGCTTTAAATACATGTTGGAGGTTTTTAAGCAAACCATATCTACTTCAGCTAGATTACTTTATATATAATTTAAGAGAACAGATATAAAAGTTTATTTTTTATACTGAAGATCTTTTGGTAGAAGGGAATTTATATAGTAAATGGATGGTGAAATCTTAAACTAAATAGAATCTCATTCTCACAAACTAATATGTCATGATAAAGTTGAATCATGATCTTCCTTCAGTATTTTACACACTAACTGACACCTTAAAAACTACACAGCAAAACAAAATGCAACTCTTGCATTTATTTTGTTTGACTGACATACTCGGAATCACAATCTAAAGTTTCAAACTGCCAAGTGGACCAATATAATTAAAGTAACCCAAAAGCATATCAAAATTCCTATTAAGGTAGTACAACAAATATTTCCGACATCATATGATATCTCAGGGGAGTATTATTTAAACCTCTTTAAACGGGATAAGGCTATATTTGAAAAAATTTAAGTACTGAGTAGGTTCTTAAAAATCACTCAAGGTAAATGACAAAAAGATAAGATTTAATTTAAGTGCGGTAAACTCAAAAGGGGCAAAAAAATAGTTTACCATTCAAACAAAAACTAAACTTAAAATTGTTTAGTGAACTTATTCCAACTGCTAAAAGTATCCGGTCCTTGTCATTTCACTTCTTAGTCTAGAAACATATTCTATCGGAGCCTGCTACTAATAGCGATGTCTTGTATACTCGTAAAGGCGACGGAGGAATACGTCAATATGGCCAAGAAAAAAAGTAGGTTGTTTGCCCTAAATTTAGTACATGGCTGTAGTTTCTCTTATGTGATTATCCAATTTCAATTATAGGAAGTTGTACTCAAGTAGATTAACGATGGTATCTATTATTGCATTGTAACTTCAAGCTCTTTATGTATCTGACAAATTTGTCTAATTAAATTAATTACCAACTGAGATGAGGTAGAAGCCTAGGCAAATGTTCCCATAATCACGATTAAACGTAGTGCTATAGACTATATTGAAAATAAGAAATGATACTTTATAACCTCTTTTACGAGAGAAAGATGGGTCTCTTATGACAATAAAAGGACGATAAAATACCACTTGAATTATTAACAATAGAATGTTCAAAAAGACGATGATATAGATGTCTCACATTGTCTTAATTTCACCCCAGAATTCATATATACTTTGACCTTCATAATGCTAAGCTCAAAGAGCTATTATGGTTTACAAACTTTTCACAAGGAAGTTTTGCTTATTGTTTATTGTTTATTTAAATCTGACACCAGATAGAGACAATAAAAAGTAGAGTCTCGTTCAAAGCCTGCATGACACAACAAACATAAACGACATAAATTATATTATGGTATTACTAATACGAAGAGCATAAATTCTTAACAGTGACACAAAATACACTTCATTCATTCCAATGACACATACAAAATAATAGTTTTGTGTAAAGTCATAGTTTATGCATTGATTCCATTAAGTAAAATAGCATAAACTTACCTTTTTAGGTTGACAGTGCCTCTAACTATAATTCAGAGTTCCTAAAAATAAAGACAACAAATAACATTATTTTGACAACAGTTTATCTGTAATGATGAATAAAAGAATTTATAGTAACATGTTCAGATAGGAAGTTACAAAGCTAGGTGTAATAAACGGTTAAACTTAATCAATACAACTTGGCATTTCTGAAAACATTGAATGCAACAACATTTCATCTCTATACGACAAAGCACATACTATCACCTTTTATTAATTTATTAAACACTCAAAAAAGTACATTACCCAAGAATATAATTCTGTCACAACAGTCCATTTGATCGGCAAATAAAGAAATAGACAACGAATTGACAACGACATCCATTCCATCTCCGTTTTAATGTGTACTCTGCTATATATCTAAAGGCCTAAGCTCGGAGTTCCAAAAGAGGGGCATCAAAAAAAAGCAGCCTATACGAAATCTGGAATAGCAACGAAGCAGAAATCAAATTCCAACGATGCCATTTTGTAGGTAATCCTTTCACAGTAGCAATGCATAAATTTCCAAAACATAGAATACACCCGAATAAAAAAACTAAAAAATGAGGACCCGTACGATAATTTCAAGTAGCAGAAGAAGATTTGTACTCAAAAGTTCGGGAATTAATTTAAGTTGTTGTCTTGACACATAACATGCATAGATCCTGTCTCTAAAATGTGCTAAAATCAAGATATCGTTTTAGTTGATGACAAATTCAACTAAGTACCAATTTCGAAATTCATATTAACTTCCAAGAATATGAATTAGTAGAAATGGGGAAGACCGAAGAGAACCGAAAGAAAAAATGGCATTTGTCACTAACTTCAGCCATAAAACTGGGAAGACATAAGAGAAATGGAAGAAATTTTGGCTAAAAATAAGAAAATCATACCTGAAATTAATTATAACCCCAATCCGAGTAGATGGAACGTATTGAAAGGGTAGTCTTTGGAAGACTGAAGAAAAAAATAAAAATCATGCAAAAATAACAGATTAAGGACGAAAAGAGAAACAAAAAGAAAATGAATGGCCGAAAAACATTGAAAAGAGATGCAAAAAAATAACAACATCAGCCATGAATTTGGAAAATTCTAAGAGAATTAGAAGAAGATTTGGGCAAAAAATTACTAACAGAAAGCATACCTGAAACGACAACACCAGGTGCGAAGATGAAGAAAAGCACAAGAATAATATGAAATTGCTGTTGGAATAAGAGTAGTCTTGCATCTGATTTTGGGGATGAGAGAGATTGAAGAAGGATGCTTCTAGAGCCAAACCTAGAAACCACAAGAAATAAACACCCAACGATAAAAGTGATTATTTTAATAGAAGTATCTAAATTACTCTTTTACCCTTGGTCGACCTCTTTGGTCTATATAATATAATAAAAATAAAAATAGAAACTAGGGGGGCATGGCCCGTGCTGAGCCAGCGCCCAAACCTAATAAGTAAAAGGTACATGCTCCGTCCGTTTTAATTTAGATGAAGTAGTTTGACTTGACACAGAATTTAAAAAAAAAGAATTTTTTTTTACAACTTGTGATCTTAAAAGCTTAAGGGGTAAAAACATTGTGGAGCCATGACATTTGTATGGTTATAAAAGCTTCTCTTTAAGGGTAAAATGGGTAAAATAAAGAGT
The DNA here is from genome assembly GCF_000393655.2 of Nicotiana sylvestris. NCBI lineage: Eukaryota > Viridiplantae > Streptophyta > Magnoliopsida > Solanales > Solanaceae > Nicotiana > Nicotiana sylvestris. The sequence goes on along the minus strand of NC_091067.1, from coordinate 39,204,144 downwards.
TTAAAGTTGAATTATTTCCAAATTTAGAAATGTGTCATATATTTTGGAACAAACTAAAAAGGAAAGTACCTCATCTAATTTGAAATGAAGGGAATATTATTTTATGAAAGAAGTAAAGAACTTTTCACGGAGAGTAACCTATACTACGATTAATTTTTGGAGTTGTGATGCATCAATTTCAAGTGCTCAATCTGATGATTTGTTATTTGAAATATACATGTGCAAGTCTACGGTTATTAGCGCGTTGAAGAGATCACCTAAAAGGCTTAAAATTTAAATTTTTTTCCACATGAAGTATGATGTCTCAATAAAATAACTGTATATTCAAAATGTTGACCAATAAGCAGGGGCTTATTCACATGGTGGTGAGACCGCTTTGTCGAAATATTTTACTATTTGTATATATAAAAATAATAAGTAAAACAGAAATACAAGATAAAACTATTAAAAGTTACACCACTTGCAACAAAACATCTCAGTAGTCTAGTTGTTGTTAGCTTCAAGTATTATGTGAGAAGTCTTGGGTTTCAACTCCCTTGGCTTTGCAAAATATTTTTTGACTGTTACGGCCCTTTTACTAGAAATAGTGATACCACTTATGAAAAATCCTCTGCCAATAAGTAGTATCTATGTTTTTACATATGAATAAAGACGAATGTCTTTTCAATTTTGTGCACTTCTATTTGTGCTATTTGCTGTTTTTTTCTGGCAACAAAAATTATACTTAAGATATTGAATAGACTATATTGGAACTTCTCAGATGGATACCAAAATTATATTAAAATAATTGTTCTAAATAAAAGAACGAATATTAAGAAAAGTAAAAAGAGAATGACAAGGCTATACTAAACTAATTGCAACTTACCAGTTTCTCATAGCAACTAATCGTTTAGATCTATGTTTTTAAGTGAGATAATCTTCATAGGTCAATTATTGGAGCATTTGTTTTGCTGCTCTCATCATATGTACCTCATATGATAGAAGCTTTGATCTCATCTGGGGCACTCAAATTGATTGGCATGTATGAGCCCTTCCTTAAGGGTAACTTTCGGTTGATCCTAGGCTTTTACTCTCTTTATTACTCTCCTACATCGTGCTCTTCAATCAAACTATGGATAAAACTTGATGTTTTCTAATCACTCAGATCATAGAAGGGAGAAAACAAATTCAAGCCACAAAGGAGATAAGATTTATTGTCGAATCTTTCAAAAGCAACTATTTACGTTAGTTACCGGACCAATATACTTTACTGAGTAGCAAATATAAATGTACAAGCCAAAAAATTACTTGAAGTAACAATCATCATAAACACTTTATAAATGTACACTTCCTTTCCATCAAAGAAATCCATCTTTACGGCTTGAACCTTATAGGGTAATACATGACAATAGACCCAAAGGTTCCATTTAATTTTCCTTGTCCTTCATGTTATACAGTTTTTTTTTTACTTTTCATTTTTAATGAATTTCCTACTGCTCCACTAGTGCTCTTGGTTTTCTGCAAACAGAAAAATACATGGTTCATGGACAAGACTATTAAGAGCCCCCTTATATCTAACATTGCACAAACCATAGAGCTAATTCCTATAGAAGAGAACCAAAGAAGATTTAAACTTTACAACTCAAACAAACTACACGCCAATTTTAATAAGACATGGACCTTCATAGAGTAAATATTGATATTTTTTAATTTAAAAAAGACCTCAGGGAAGAAGAGGGAGAACGTAATTTATCTGAGCTAGGCATAAGAGAGTCAAGTAACACTTTTGACCTGGATATTACATTTAGTGTAATCCTTCTACTAAACGTCCTTCAGCGAGGTATGCTTCCATCCTACCCTTTTTATGTTGATGCAAAACACCACTCACAAAATAGTGAAACACAACTTGTTCAACCAAATTAAACTAATTGAACTCTATTTACTTAAGACGTAATCACCCATTAGGAAAGTTAACTGCCAGAAAAGTAACATAAAAATAATTTTTGCAACAAGATAGTCCTAAATGTCAAATGATTAAACAACTATTACTGAATTCATCTTGCTAGAGCAGTGATTCACAAGTTCAATATGGTAATACTGTTTACCATCAAACCTGGAAAAGCTTCTACTGGTGATAAATCTGTCTCCCACACCAAAAGGAGGGAGGCCAAAACAGAAACAAAAATATACGTAAAGAATGTTCATTTCCATGAGGTCAAAGCAGCGTTAAATCAATGTCACTGTAGAGCCATCCAACAATTCTAGAATAAGAGATCAATATTTTAGATCAATGTGCATCGGTTGGAGGAATTTTTTTAAATTGAGATGAATGCATATATTAAAACATATATGGTAGTTTTTTCTCAGACATACTTTTGTAGCAGTTATATTTTAGATGATAGAGCTTCTTGGATATAAAAATGTCATTGGGTTCTTTCCTAACTCCTTACTTAGCTAATAATCAAGAGGTTTTCCTCAACATAAATAACTAAAGGTTAGATACAGAAATTCATGTTGGAAAATTCAAACACTTTTTTGCTTCCTACAAAAGCAAAGCCGACACTCGAGCATGTCCCTAAACATCAAGCTCTGCACTGGAAAAATGAAAGACAGATGCTCGGGAAATTATCTTTGTTTCAATATTCAGTTCTGTAGTTGTTACTTAAAGTTATCATCCAAGAGTAGACTGATTTTTGAAGTTCAATGAAAAGAATAAAATGAATTATTATAAGGATCGCAGTTACGAAGAAAAATGTTACTACCTCTCTGATTGCTCTATTAAATCACCATGTCGTAAAAAGTAGTGCTACAAACCTCAAAAACTCCACGAAGTTGGCGGGTCAAATAGATGTACAAGAAGCAATGCAGGTGTTTGCCAAACACATGCCCATAACTAAGTCGCAAGCCATAAAAATGGTAGGAGCATATATTACGGGGAACGCCAAATCTATTCTTTCTTTTCTAAAGCAAACTGATGAATAACTAAAATGGTCAATCTAATGGTGGATATAAAGTACTGCAAATTCCCCTAATTAAAAAATAAAAAAGAAACTAAGCTTGTAGCTCAGCTGGCACCCTTAGTCGCCAGTTTCCAATTATGAGTAGCTGGACACGACAAATAGACGAAACACACAGCAACCAACAACTAAATAAAACTATGAGGAATTTTAAGAATCCTTGTATTCATTACCATTTACAAATTAAATAACACAGTTGAAATGCAAACTACCAAATGTAAATAATGCAAACTTGGATTTTGTCAATCATTTTCAAGACAAAAACCAGAGGAACTGAATGTAAACTAAGTTTCATAGTTAACTCCTCACTAATCTTTACCTGAAGTTCTGTCGTCTCAATGTCAGAACCTAAGAACATATTTTTGAGAAGTCGAAATCCAGCAACATATTCACAATAAGACAACAAAAAAAAACTCTTTCATTTTGTTATTATGTTTAACACCTCTTTATAAAGGAAAAAATATTAGTGGAAAAGCAGCAGTATCCATAAGCTCATAAATCAACCACCGACTCTGTAAACTTTTATCCTATAAGTTCTAAGCACATTCTCACCTTAAAACTAAGTTATAAGCACACGTTTAACTGTTCAACGTTGGATCAACAACCAAAGCCAACTTTAAAGAATCAATACATACGGGGAATCGTACTATATCATTCACTCCTAATACTACACCACAGAGTATAATATCTACAAAGGAGTATGTAGGATTTTCTATAAGTAATGTCAACATTCGAAGAAGTGAACAAATGAACAAAATTGCTATATACATTTTAAGTTTGCTGTCCCTCGAGGACATCCGATTAAAAAAAATAATATTCCAATTTAAGTTTGCTTGAATAATCTTGTTTAAGGTTGTATCAAGTATCAACTATCAACAAATTAATTATCTAAGTTATGCAAATAAAAAAAGAAAAAGAAGTTTATTATGGAAATGAATCGTAAGCTGATTGCTTTGTATTATCCTCACTTGGTAAGGAGTTATGGTTCAAGCCTCTCTCTCACAACCTGTATGTTTCAGCAGACAGGTAAAAGACTGAGGTGTGCACTAGGTTGTTTTTTTAGAGGCTATTTTTGAGAGCTAGTCTCTAGAGTAAAAAAGAGCTAGTTTGTAAACAACCTACATTGGGCAGAAATTAAAAATTTTACTTTGACCATTTTTTTTAATTTTAAAAAAAGCGCAATTCATGACCAAGGTTTGAACTCTAGACTAAACTCTGAATAGTAGGCGCTTAACCATCAAGATATAGAGCTATTTGTGTTGCAGTGTCATTTATAATGTTTGTATAGGTATTCTGTTATTGCATATTATGTATACACACATATACATACATACACCGTTTGACACAATGTGACCCCAAATGTCTACTAATAATCAGAATCCAGTAACTATTTAACGTTAGATAAAAGTCTCTTATCAACAACTGGAACCAACCCCAAAGAATCATAACATACTGACATAATACCATAGAGTAATATCCATTGATATATTAGAATCACAAATCACATTAAAAACACACATTAACTAACATTTTCTAAATCAAGTAGATTAAATATTATTCAGAAAAAATGCATTTTTGTAGTTTTCCTAATAGAAAACACGGGTGCCCCAATGCAAAAACACAATATATGTAAGACACATGTACCCTTTTTTTCAGGGAAATTGACCATCTCCATCAACAGAATTTTGACTAAGTGATTCCAGTTGCCTAAAAAAGCCTCTAGATTCAGACGGCAGATAACATACGCACTAGAACCTATAAAGAACACAAATACAAAATTTAAAAATACTAAAAAATAGCAAAGACTTTTCTTAGAATAAAATCGAGGATTCAACCTACCAATTTCAACAACAAAATACGAAGAACCTGAATTATAGACTACAATTTTAGTTAGCTCATAAGTAGTTTAGCAATTGGCTAAGGTCACACCTATTAAATCAGGCAAACCAACCTATTAAAGTAACTCAACTACGGCCATTAGCTAAAAGTTATAACCTGGACAACAACATCAAACACATAAAACAACAATTATGATCACCAAGAAAGAAACTCAAAAATAACAACCTGACCAAAGAACTACCTACTGAGATTCCTCATTCATGAGTCAATGTTGCAAACAGAAAGAAAGCCTCCAACGATGTCGTTTCTTGGTAGAGACTTTGAGGGTGGCAACATGCAGAACATCTTGTCTATATGTTCTTGTTCTCACCGATATTTACCTATTAGCCATGGGAGACAAGTAAGAACGCAAAGTAATCAAAGTAGTGTCAGCCACCGCCCTAGACAAAATAAATTTACAGAAATGGGCTATAATAACGCGGGTAATAAAGCAAATTAAGGGCGTAAATGTACTTCTCAAAACGGCCCTTCTTTTAAGACGACGCCATAACCACATAAACTCAACCGCACAATCTTAGAACGCAAAAAAAAAGAGTTTTCGAAATTAGTGTGAAAGAACACATTGGGCATAAGAAATACTCGATAGAAATTATTTTCTGCAGAAAATGTAGCGTCATTGTCTCAAATTTAATAGTACAAGCAAGAAACAATATCATTATTGTATGCTGCTGGGTTATTCCAGTGGTTTATAATATGGTTCGATTAACAGATCAAAAAATATGTAATTCTCCAATTTTCACCTAAAAAACTTTCAAGGTTTAAAAAAATAGCATTTCTTACGGAGTTTTGCAAAATTCTTTGTCATAGCTAGCATTGAAAAATAATTGTGGTAGATAGAAGTTACTGGTTCCGGGAACCCATACCCGACACTTGCCCCAACACTTCCTACAAACTGTTGTAGTACCTTGCCCTACTTCTCACTTTACAACAATGCTTCTTGAGGTCGTTTTTGTTAATTGTTTCATTATTGATAAATATATTATTGTCTACCTTGTGAGCACGTGATTTTTGCCTCGCAAGAACTACTCCAAAAGAGATTGGCAGCTGTGTGTCATGACCAGTTATATCAAAGGAGAATGGCAAGAGCCTACAACAAGAGGGTGCGCCCCAGAAAATTTGAAGTGGGGCAACAAGTGTTGAAACGAATCCTGCCACACCAAGCAGAAGCAAAGGGCAAGTTCGCCCCGAATTGGCAAGGACCATTCATTGTAACCAGAGTATTGTCCAATGGCGCTTTATGTTTAACAGATATCGAAGGGAAATGCGTCGACATGTCTATCAATTCCGACGCAGTTAAAAGATATTATGTATGATCTCTTTTGATTGTAATTGTCATTTGTTTGTGGTTGGCATTTATCGGAGAATGAAATGACGGAGGCAATTCTTTCTTCTATCAAAACACTTTAACCTTTGCTTACCCTTTTGAGCCTTATTTATTCTTTCATATCCCTCTTTTGGAATCAGTAATTAAAGAAAAAAAAATTTAAAAAGAAAGAAAAACAATAATAAAGACAAAAGAAAATCACAAGAAAAACAAAGGAAGTGGGAACTACGTTTGACCTGATTCCTCAAAGAAGGATACGTAGGCGCCTCGCGGCTCGGTCATAGTGTAACAAAAATAATAAGAATCCCCAAGCAAGAAAAACTGGGGCAGAAGTTGTGTTTATAATTTTGGGAAAGAAAGTTTGATTCCAAGAGTTGTAATGTTTTACCCGTCAAAATTATTTTGAGCTTTTTGATAGCCTTTTCTTTTAACCCCACACAAAAATCCCTATTGATGTCCAAAAAAGACCTCCCGATCAATATCCGAGAAGTGCCAAGTTCACGCACGTGGAAGTCGGGAATAACACTCTGATCCCCAACAGAGAAAGAGATCATAAGCTGGAAATGAATTGATAGCCGAAAGAATCCCCAACAAAGAGCGTCATATCGACAAACGCTCCAGTCCCCAACTGAAAAATAAAATAAAATGAGAGAGTCTTATTAGTAAAAACCCCTCGAAGGGCACTATGAGGCGACAAGGCGAGATTGGCGGAGAAGGTCCACCTTTGTCAAAAGTTGAGTATTTATTTATCCCCAGCAAGATGAGGCTATCCGAAAGATTGATGGATACAAATAGACTAGGTTGATCAATCCGGAATGCACGACATGATCATTGGGATTGGTTATATCTTTCAGATAAGTTCTTTTCTTTTCTTTTTCCCCAGCTATTCCCCATTTGCTCAATCTGTCAGCATTAAGTAGTCTATTCTGCATTTGCAACCACATCATGAACTTAGCTTTTGGCCTTGCAGCATTACCAAACATCAAACACTTCCATGGCATTCTTGGTTGATCACCTAGTAGCTGAAGATATATATGTTTAATGCTTCCTTTTTCCTTGCAGATATGTACATTGTTCTGTTCTAATAGATGTTTGGCTTCTATTATTTTCCTTACCATCCAACTTGCTTGTTGTGGAACTTTTACTTGCTCCATCTGTTTACCTTTTATATAGTATGCATGAATCCACCTTATCCACATTCTATCCTCTTTCTTTGCTAAATTCCAATACAGTTTAATTATAGCTGCCTTGTTCCAGATTTTCATGTTAATGAGGTTCCATCCTCCACTGCTCTTAGGACATCAAACTTTTTCCCAGCTGATTAGTGCTTTCTTTGTAATGACAATATTTCCTGTCCAAAGATAACTTCTACAAAAACTCTCCACAGCTTTCATCACCTTTTGTTGGCAATATGAACAATTGGGCCCAATAGGACTGGACTCCAAACAAAACACTACTTATCAGTTGACTTCTTCCTGCATATGACAGTTTTTTGGTTGTCCATAAAGTGATCCTTGCTACAATTTTCTCAATGAGGGGCTGCCATTGTATCATTGTTAGCTTCCTTGTTGACGATGGAACTCCTAGATATTTGAAATTCCTCTTGTAAATCCCAGTATTTGCAGAATCTGCTCTTGGACTTGTTGCCCCACCCCTCCAAAATAAATGGAGCTTTTACCAATGTTTGCTTGTAATCCTGAGGCATCTGAGAATTGATTAAAACTTTGCAGTACCTCAATTACTGATTCAATATCTCCTCTAGAAAATATTAAAAGATCATCTACAAAACATAAATGAGTTAGTTTTAACTTGGCACATCTGGGATGGTAATGGTACTACTTCCTCTCTGCCATTTCCTTTAAGATTCTACTTAGATACTCCATTGCAATTGCAAATAGAAATGGACATAGGATCCCCTTGTCTAAGTCCCTTCTCAGCATTGAAAGGATCAGTTGGTTCTCCATTCACCATGATAGTATAGTTCACTGTTTTAACACATTTCATCACCCAAGCTATAAATCTTTCTGGGAATCCTATCATCCTCATATTCTGTTCCAAATAGCTCCATTCTACTGAATCATAAGCTTTTTGTATGTCTATTTTTATCATGTAGCTTGGTGATATATGTTTCCTTGTGTATCCCTTTATTAGTTCATGAGCCAAAATAATATTATATCCTATTTTCCTGCTTGGGACAAAACCAGCTTGTGCTTCACATATAATCCCTCCAATTACCTTCTGCATTCTTGCAGCAAAGATCTTTGTAATCAGTTAGTATATCACTGTGCAGCATGCTATTGGTCTATACTCTTTGATTGTTGTTGGATTATCTACCTTGGGTGTCAGTGTGATGGTTGTACAGTTAATGAGTCTATATAATCTTCTTGTTGAGAAGAAGTCTTGTATTGCTGTAGTCACTTCACTGCCAATAATGTGCCATGCTTTTTTGAAAAACGCAGCATTATATCCATCTATCCCTGGAGCCTTATCATCTCCTATTCCTTTTAACCCCTCAAACACTTCCTGTTTAGTAACTTCTTTACATAATATCAGCCTTTGTTCTTGAGTCACCATTAACCCTTTCTTCGTTACTTTTCTATTTACTACTGTAAGTCTTTTTGCTGATGTGCCCATTAGACTCTTATAGAATCTAATTATCTCCTCTTTAACCTCAGATGGTTTGTTGATTTTCTTCCCATCCATAATTATTAGTTCCTTTATTTGCTTTATGTGCTTCCTTTCTTTCATTACTGCTGAGAAATACTTAGTGTTTGCATCTTCCAGCTGTATCCATTTAGCCCTTGCCTTCTGTTTCATAATACTCTCTTCAATCATTGACCACTTTTCCAGTTTTTGTAATGCATTTCTCTCTTGTTCTTGCATAGTATCAGTATAATTCTGTTGCATCTAACTCTGCACTTTTCTGATTTCATTCCTTGCTTCTTTTATTTTCTGTTCAACATTTCTGAATTCCCTATTGTTCAATATCTCAGTCTGGTTTCTAGTGCTTTCAGTTTTCTCCATATTCCCTTCATAAGCCAAAGGTCTTTGTGTTGCTCCCAAGTTTCTTCTATTATTTGATCAAAATCTATGTGATCTGCCCAAACATTGAAGAACCTAAATGGACACCTAGTATTATTATGCTCCTCTCCCATGGTCAGCAACATTGGTGTATGATTTAATATCCCTGGCAGGTCATATTCCACTACTATATTACCCCATTTTATCATCCATTCATAGTTCCCAAATACCCTATCAATTCTGCTTTGAATTCTGTCCTCAACTCTTTGTTTATTGGTCCATGTATAGTAATCCTATTTCTATATCACTTAATTTAGGTTAGTTGTCTGAATGCAATAAACAAAATCTTGAACATCAGCTTGTTGCACTGGATTACCTTGATCTCTATCTACTGAACTTAGTATTGCATTAAAAACCTTTATCACTAGCCAAGGTTTGGTAATACCTTGGGCTACTGTCTTCAGACCCATAACCCTCTCCTTTGTTCAATTGTATTGAAACCATATATGAAAGTCACCAAACAGTCTGTTTGATATGCACTTCCTGTAATTTCACAGTGCATCATCTGAGCAGTCTCCGTCATCTTAACTACCTAATAGTTATTTGTGTCCCATAATACCCATATCCTCCCATTTCTAGAAGATGAATAGTTATGCAAACTATTCCATCCCATGGCTATATTTCTAGTAATTATTCCAGCTTTATTTTCCTTGACCCTTGTTTCAACAGTAACAGCTATTCCTATTTTTTTTGTTTCAGGATTTTCTTCAATTATTTCTGCTTATATCTCTTATTCAATCCCCTTATATTCCATACTAACCAATTCATAATGATCTCTTTGCCTTACCTCCTATATCAGGAGGTACAGTGTGAGCACCATTCCTCTCTCTACTTAGTATTTGAAACCCATTCCTCAGTGGAACTGACCAAGCACTGGAAAATTGATATCATTAAACTATGGGCTTGTCCTCTCCAACTCTTGACTTTTGTTCATAACCTTAGGTGTTTGATCTTCTTGCAATACTGGCATATTCACCTTGATCACCCCTGAACTTTGCCCTGCTTCCATTACCCTTGCAGTCTCCTGTTGTTGCTTGCTTAGATCTTGTTCTGGCATAGCTTCTTCTTCTGCTTGTTGTGTCTTATCTTTCTCTTTAGTCACCCATTGCTGTGTTATCTTCTTAGGCTTTCTCTTTTCATTCATAGTTTTACTATATTACTTCTGTCCTCTCCCTTCTTGCTCGCAGTTATGCCCAATGACCTGACATGTTTCACAGAATTTAGGTTTCCAATCATAGTTAATTGGCTGCATTAAGGTCTTTCCATTTGAATCTTCAACAATTACTTCATCCTTCAGAGGTTTTGTCACATCCACCTCTATTAGCATCCTGGCATAGTATACTCTCAATTGTTTAGCAGTACACTCATCAGCATACGTAGGCGTGTTAATTGAACTTGCTATTCTATTTAGTGAGTTCACTCCCCAGCAATTCAGTGGAAGTTTTGGAAATCTAATCCATAAAGGAATTTCAGTGGGGAATTCCTTCTTAAAATCGAAATCAGTTGTCCATTGTTTAAGAATAATAGGCCTATTATTGATTGTGTATGGACCAGCTAACAGAATTTCCTGCATATCCTCCATCGTCTTAAACTTGATAATGTAATACCCATCCTCATGCATATATAGATCTGGATCTGGAATTGTGTTCCAATTAACTTCTATAAACCTTTTCATTACATTGTATCATGGTAACTCTCCCAATACATACGCAATTAGAGCCCCTTTCCATTTTTTAGTTTCTCTATCAACCTATTCCTTATCTAATTTAACAATAACTTGTCCATCCACCACTTGTGGTGGAATATACGTTAGTTTCATACCATTTTCTGCTGCTCTATTCTTCGCAAATAAGCTCGTCCATGCTGATTTCTCCTCCACCCTTGGCCCTTCCTTGTTCTCTTCAGCTAGTGTTACTGTTCCATTGGCTTGCGGTTGAATGTTGATCTCAATCACTTTAGTTGCTTTCCCACCTAGATTTCGGTCTTTCAAAGCTGCATCTGGACTCGATGGGGACTCGTGGTTACTAGCTGAAGCTTCTACTTGTGACTTAGCTGTAGATCCTTTGTTTGCATGCGCTGTTCTAATCTCATCTTCCTTTGAATCTTCATTGTTTCCAGCTGTAATTTCGAAATTATCAATCGGTATCTTCCGTGGTCGGCCTCGTCCTCTTCCTTGGCCATCACCCCTGCCTCTCGCCCCTGCCATTGACACACTGAGAGAGAGCAATCATTTCTTATTGCCTTTTAAATATTTTTTTCAAAAAGCCATTAGTAATTTCGTATTAATAGCTTTCTTTTCTGAAAATGAAAATTCCAAGCCATGGTGATTTATGTCTCTAGATGCCCGAGATTCAAAACTTGTTCTATTTGATTCTATATGCATCCAAGAATTTTCTTTGTCAAGTTTAATTCAAGATTCGTAAATAATATTTCACTATTAGCTACGCAGTAAAATAATTAAAAGCAGAATCAAATAAACAACCCATAACGATAGATTCAAGATCTTCAATCTAAGCTTCAAATAACAAGATCATCTAACACCCATGACCCCAGAATACTAGAAATTTTAGCTACTCATAATCATACAAAAATCAACAATAAAAGTTTTAAACATAATATTAACAAGCAAATAGAAGAAAGTTTAGAAGAACTCTTTGAATCCTTGCTCCAAGATGTTGTTGTTCTTCTCCTTTCTTAGCTCCAAGATGAAACTCCTCCTTCTTCTATGGCTTTTTCTCCCTCAAAATTTGATCTTCTTCTCAATAATGGAGCTTTACTTTATGTAAGTTGAGTGATCCTCTCAGATTCCCATTTTGCCCCAAAATAATTCATTTTTCGGACTGGACTAGCGCGGGAGCTCATGACCAGCGCACATCCCGCGCATATCGAATTTCTTTCTGTCCAAATCACTGAACTAGCGCGGGAGCGCATGACCAGCGCATGACCCGCGCTAGTGGGGTTTTCTCTTGTTAAGATGTTGCTGCTCAACTTTTCGTCATTTGACTCCATTTTTCACTTGATTACCATCATAAATCCTCATTTGTTTATTGAACTCCTGTGAGACATTAAAGTCATGATTAGAGCCAATTTTTGCATTATTTGAACATTTACAATAGTAAACCATCCTTAAGTTGAACTAAAACATAGGCTATATTAAACAATTTAGCCTATTATCAACACCCCACACTTAGCTTATTGCTAGTCCTCGAGCAATCCACTATATTCTTTTTAGAGAATTCTTCACTCAACCATTTCCCCTCACGCATTACACCTAGAACATTGTACATATATTACGCCTAGCAGTGAACAATCCTAGCCTCAAAGTCAACTCTCAAGTGCTATGCAATATTCAAACTTCTTCAACTTACGCTTCACAGAAGTCAAGATTTGCTTTTCTGTCACAAGTCAGATGCCCTCACCATCATGCCAACAAGAAATATTTGGTAATTACTCCGCACATTCAAGTCATATACTTATAATAATCAATTAAAGCACTCACTCTCACAATAGAAGTCACATGCATGCAATGGGTACCATAAGCTTGCCCGTAATATAAATCTCTACTAATTTAGGCTAGTGACTCAACCCCTAAGCACTTTAACACATCACACGAGCAATTTTCAGCATAAATTCTTCAACCCACTTCTCATTTATACACAATATCATCCCACAAATACGCCCTTCTTCTTTAAGCACTCTATTAATTCATTTCCACTAGCTAGAGCAAAACACAATGTAATTATCTCTTTTTTTTTCTTGTCACTCAATTTCTGCTGGTGGTGTATTCGTTTACAACATAAGTGCACCTTTCATCCTTTTATTGGTTCCACTCAAAAGTCACCACGCACTTATTTCCTTCTTACTTCTTTTAGCGCTCTTCTCACAATTAAAGTGCTTTAAGAGGTAAAAGGATCAAAACACTATCAATTAAGAACAAAAGGGTATAGGCTTGTAATGCGGGTGTCAAACAAAAAGTTCGAAGGCTCAAAAGGGTTAACTAGGGACAAATTTTATTTGTAATAAGCAATTAAGCTCAAAAAGGTCAAAGAAAGCCTAACATCATTTTTCAAACCGAGCATCACCTCAAATTTCGCTTCAACTCACATACTGGACAAGTTCTAGACACAAGTACAATACATGGACTACACAAATACTCACCACACATGGCATATGACTCATTCCAGATCATCTCATCAAGACACTCCATTACGAGCATTCAATTCAATACAAACATACAAATTAAGGCACTTTCAGTGAGATTCAACAATTAGGACTAAGCGTTACACTCTATGGTCTAATGTGTTCAAGTGTGTCAACGCTATGAGTTCTCTTCTATAGCTTGCATCCCTTTATTTAATATACAAATCAAAAAAATGAAAACAGAAATTAAAAACTACATATGCCCGGTTCAAAATAAACCCTTGGAAAAGAACCGTGGCTTAAAGAAAAAACCAAGGGGGATTATTTAAATTAAACCAAAACTAGCGTACATTAAACTGAAAAATAAAATAAACAAAAATATATTATTATTTTTTTCGAATTAATTCTGATTTTGTTTTCGTTTTTTTTCCGACTAAATCAAGAAAATCTAGTAGCAATATTTCGAAATTAGGACTACTATCTATCAATACTGTAATTTAACAAAATAAACTAAAAGCAACTTTAACACACTAAATAAAATAAAAAAATAATAATTAAACTCAATCAAACAAAGAGCAATTTGACAAAGTAAATACATTATAACAGGGGCAAACCACCCCACACTTAAAAACTTGCATTGTCCCTCATGCAAAATAAAAACAAAATAGATCAGAAAAAATACTCCCTAAGGCCATTGGCCTAAGCATCTTCTACTTCAAATGTGCGCACATATTCCTCGTCTTCTGTGGGAACATTGTCCCCATCCCCATCCTTGTCGGCTACTAGATGCAACCTCAGGTAATCCAATGTTTGATCTTTTGCTTGGGCGCCTAGACATTTTATCTGCACAACATGATATATTAGCTAAAAAAAATCATTTTAAGAGCAGGTGGAGTAACTACCCCACACTTATGTTAATATCATGTTGACACTTAGTATGTATAACGGGGATTCAGACTACCCTGTTCTTCAATTAGAATCATATAATATTTATCGGTCTACCTAATATTAGAGATACTTACTACAATTGTACATAAAAATAAAAATTACAAACTAAGCGGAAAATATAAACAATAAACATAAAAAGAAATTAGTCTATTTTACAAAATTCAAAATTATTATACAAAAGATACTGCACAGACGTATATACAAATGCTACATAGACAATATACAATGTGACCCACTTTTTGCTTACACCTTGAACTTATGAATTGTACCCCTAAAAAGGCATCAAGTCTGTCGCTATGCTTCTTTGGTGGGGCTACAAAGATAACCAGACCAAGTAATAAATTTTTCACTCGACACTTCTCGGCCTTTGGATGAGGAATGTAATTTTTGCTTTTTGGCACAATAAATTCAAGAATATAGACACTTTCATCCTCACTCTTTGACTTCCCCATAGGGTCAGGTGGCTCGATTACTATCTTACTATCTAAACACAATGTGGAAAAATGATTGGAATGAGGTCTAATGCGCCATAACTCATGAATTTTACTACTATTTACATCCCCATTTATACAAACACTCAATTCTTCTAAAGTAATGTTATCTACTCCCTCACATGACTCTAGAGCACTCTTCTTAACATGGACATCCTCAAGAAAAATATGATCTAATGATTGGTATTCTTGTTTTAGCTCCTCTATTTGGTCTAGAAGATTTTTTTCAGCTTCATACAACTCATCATTAAATTGTTGGGCGTTACACGCATCAACCTTTGCACTCAAATTTGAATCCAAGTTATGCACAACCAAGTCAAAATTATCACTTTTTTGTGCAAGCTCATCTCTCTCCTTAGACCAATCTTTCATCACCATTGTTAGTAAACAACGTCGTTTCGCAGAATCCACTAATCGAGAATATCCGTCCCAATACCAACCCTTACCCCCATATTCAAATTCAGATGTCCAAGAGGTGAGGTCATGACTAGCAAAAAAATACGGGCCATAAAAATCTTTGTTAACCAAGGGTCTTCATCATTAACCTTACTTCTGTATATTTCATCCTCAGATGTCAACCTGAGAGAACTAGAAACATACTAAGAGAAAAATCAAATAGTTATAAAAATAACATATTTACAAAAAGAAAAGAAAATAAACTTGTAAAGATAATAATAAAAGTCTAACCCAGAAGAATAGTTAATGTCTAATTCCCCAGCAACGGCGCCAAAAACTTGTTGATACCAAAACACTCACGCAAGTGTACGCAATCGACAAGTAATATAGTAGTAAGTAAAGTATCGTTCCCACGAGGAATTGTGATCAACTTATCGACTGATGTAGACTCAAACAATTATCAATTCGAGCTAAATTATCACAAAATATATAAAGAACCAATTTACAATTTACTTAGTAATTAAACAATAATTCAATACAAAATTACTACACCAATTACACAATATTTTGATAACAATTTGGGTAAAGATATTCCAGGGTCATGGACTTGCTAGAGATCATGCTACTATTTTAGCTTAAGATTGATTTATTGAATTATCCGGGTTATTGATTATAGGGTTAATAATATTCATAAGAATCTTTCGAGTTCTTATGCATCTATTCAAGTTAAACTAATACCTATATGTCTATGGTATTAATATTAGCAAGAATGCATTTACAACTCCTATTTTTCAACCAAACAAGGCAATTAAGTATATGTCTATCTTAATTGCAAATTCTTCACCCGATGCCCGAGATTCAAAACTTGTTCTATTTGATTCTATATGCAACCAAGAATTTTCTTTGTCAAGTTTAATTCAAGATTCGTAAATAATATTTCACTGTTAGCTACGCAGTAAAATAATTAAAAGCAGAATCAAATAAACAACCCATAACGATAGATTCAAGATCTTCAATCTAAGCTTCAAATAACATAATTATCTAACATCCATGACCCAAGAATACTAGAGTTTTTAGCTACTCATAATCATACAAAAATCAACAATAAAAGTTTTAAACATAATATTAACAAGCAAATAGAAGAAAGTTTAGAAGAACTCTTTGAATCCTTGCTCCAATATGTTGTTCTTCTTCTCCTTTCTTAGCTCCAAGATGAAGCTCCTCCTTCTTCTATGGCTTTTTCTCCCTCAAAATCTGATCTTCTTCTCAATACTGGAGCTTTACTTTATGTAAGTTGAGTGGATCCTCTCAGATTTCCCATTTTACCCCCAAATAATTGATTTTCCGGACTGGACTAGCGCGGGAGCGCATGACCAGCGCACATCCCGCGCATATCGAGTTTCTTTCTGTCCAAATCACTGAACTAGCGCAGGAGCGCATGACCAGCGCATGACCCGCGCTAGTGGGGTTTTCTCTTGTTAAGATGTTCCTGTTCCACTTTTCGTCATTTGACTCCATTTTTCACTTGATTACCATCATAAATCCTCATTTGTTTATTGAACTCATGTGAGACATTAAAGTCATGATTAGAGCCAATTTTTGCATTATTTGAACATTTACAATAGTAAACCATCCTTAAGTTGAGCTAAAACATAGGCTATATTAAACAATTTAGCCTATTATCAACACCCCACACTTAGCTTATTGCTAGTCCTCGAGCAATCCACTATATTCTTTTTAGAGAATTCTTCACTCAACCATTTCCCCTCACGCATTACACCTAGAACATTGTACATACTTAACACCTAGCAGTGAACAATCCTAGCCTTAAAGTTGTCTCTCAAGTGCTATGCAATATTCAAACTTCCTCAACTTACTCTTCACAAAGTCAAGATTTGCTTTTCTGTCACAAGTCATATGCCCTCACCATCATGCCAACAAGAAATATTTGGTAATTACTCCGCACATGCAAGTCATATACTTATAATAATCAATTAAAGCACTCACTCTCACAATAGAAGTCGCATGCATGCAATGGGTACCATAAGCTTGCCCGTAATATAAATCTCTACTAATTTAGGCTAGCTCGACTCAAAATCAATTAGGACTTTTTCATGGTTGTAATGTGGGCTAAGGGACGGGTAGGATGTATTTAGGAATAGTGACTAAACCCTTAAGAACTTTAACACATCACACGAGGAATTTTCAGCATAAATTCTTCAACCCACTTCTCATTTATACACAATATCATCCCACAAATATGCCCTTCTTCTTTAAGCACTCTATTAATTCATTCCCACTAGCTAGAGCAAAACACAATGTGATTATCTCTTTTTTTTTTCTTGTCACTCAATTTCTGCTGGTGGTGTATTCATTTACAACATAAGTACACCTTTCATCCTTTTATTGGTTCCACTCAAAAGTCACCCCATACTTATTTCCTTCTTACTTCTTTTAGCGCTCTTCTCACAATTAAAGTGTTTTAAGAGGTAAAAGGATCAAAACACTGTCAATTAAGAACAAAAGGGTATAGGCTTGTAATGGGGTGCCAAACAAAAAGTTCGAAGGCTCAAAAGGGTTAACTAGGGACAAATTTTATTTGTAATAAGTAATTAAGCTCAAAAATGTCAAAGAAAGCCTAACATCATTTTTCAAACCGAGCATCACCTCAAATTTCGCTTTAACTCACATACCAGGCAAGTTCTAGACACAAGTACAATACATGGACTACACAAATACTCACCACACATGGCATATGACTCATTCCAGATCAGCTCATCAAGACACTCCATTACGAGCATTCAATTCAGTACAAACATACAAATTAAGGCACTTTCAGTGAGATTCAACAATTAGGACTAAGCGTTACACTCTAGGGTCTAATGTGTTCAAGTGTGTCAATGCTATGAGTTCTCTTCTATAGCTTGCATCCCTTTATTTAATATACAAATCAAAAAAATGAAAACAGAAATTAAAAACTACATATGCCCGGTTCAAAATAAACCCTTGGAAAAGAACTGTGGCTTAAAGAAAAACCAAGGGGGAATATTTAAATTAAACCAAAACTAGCGTACATTAAACTGAAAAATAAAATAAACAAAAATATATTATTATTTTTTTCGAATTACTTCTGATTTGTTTTTCGTTTTTTTTTTCCCGACTAAATCAAGAAAATCTAGTAGCAATATTTCGAAATTAGGACTACTATCTATCAATACTGTAATTTAACAAAACAAACTAAAAGCAACTTTAACACACTAAATAAAATCAAAAAAAATAATTAAACTCAATCAAACAAAGAGCAATTTGACAAAGTAAATACATTATAATAGGGGCTAACCACTCCACACTTAAAAACTTGCATTGTCCCTAATGCAAAATAAAAACAAAATAGATCAGAAAAAATACTCCCTGAGGCCATTGGCCTAAGCATCTTCTTCTTCAAATGTGCGCAGATATTCCTTGTCTTCTGAGGGAACATTGTCCCCATCCCCATCCTTGTCGGCTACTAGATGCAACCTCAGGTAGTCCAATGTTTGATCTTTTGCTTGGGCGCCTAGACATTTTATCTGCACAACATGATATATTAGCTAAAAAAAAATTATTTTAAGAGCAAGTGGAATAAATACCCCACACTTATGTTAATATCATGTTGACACTTAGTATGTATAGCAGGGATTCAGACTATCCTGTTCTTCAATTAGAATGATATAATGTTTATCGGTCTACCTAATATTAGAGATACTTACTACAATTGTACATAAAAATAAAAATTACAAACTAAGCGGAAAATATAAACAATATACATAAAAAGAAATTAGTCTATTTTACAAAATTCAAAATTACTATACAAAAGATACTACACAGGCGTATATAAAAATCCTACATAGACAATATACAATGTGACCCACTTTTTGCTTCCACCTTGAACTTATGAATTGTACCGCTAAAAAGGCATCAAGTCTGTCGCTATGCTTCTTTGGTGGGGATACAAAGATAACCAGACCAAGTAATAAATTTTTCACTCGACACTTCTCGGCCTTTGGATGAGGAATGTAATTTTTGCTTTTTGGCACAATAAATTCAAGAATATAGACACTTTCATCCTCACTCTTTGACTTCCCCATAGGGTCAGGTGACTCGATTACTATCTTACTATCTAAACACAATGTGGAAAAATGATTGGAATGAGGTCTAATGCGCCATAACTCATGAATTTTACTACTATTTACATCCTCATTTATACAAACACTCAATTCTTCTAAAGTAATGTTATCTACTCCCTCACATGACTCTAGAGCACTCTTCTTAACATGGACATCCTCAAGAAAAATATGATCTAATGATTGGTATTCTTGTTTTAGCTCCTCTATTTGGTCTAGAAGATTTTTTTTCAGCATCATACAACTCATCATTAAATTGTTGGGCGTTACACGCATCAACCTTTGCACTCAAATCTGAATCCAAGTTATGCACAACCAAGTCAAAATTATCACTTTTTTGTGCAAGCTCATCTCTCTCCTTAGACCAATCTTTCATCACCGTTGTTAGTAAACAACGTCGTTTCGCAGAATCCACTAATCGAAAATATCCGTCCCAATACCAACCCTTACTCCCATATTCAAATTCAGATGTCCAAGAGGTGAGGTCATGACTAGCAAAAAAATACGGGCCATAAAAATCTTTGATTAACCAAGCGTCTTCATCATTAACCTTACCTCTGTATATTTCATCCTCAGATGTCATCCTGAGAGAACTAGAAACATACTAAGAGAAAAATCAAATAGTTATAAAAATAACATATTTACAAAAAGAAAAGAAAATAAACTTGTAAAGATAATAATAAAAGTCTAACCCAGAAGAATAGTTAATGTCTAATTCCCCAGCAACGGCGCCAAAAACTTGTTGCGACCAAAACACTCACGCAAGTGTACGCGATCGACAAGTAATATAGTAGTAAGTAAAGTATCGTTCCCACGAGGAATTGTGATCAACTTATCGACTGATGTAGACTCAAACAATTATCAATTCAAGCTAAATTATCACAAAATATATAAAGAACCAATTTACAATTTACTTAGTAATTAAACAATAATTCAATACAAAATTACTACACCAATTACACAATATTTTGATAACAATTTGGGTAAAGATATTCCAGGGTCATGGACTTGCTAGAGATCATGCTACTATTTTAGCTTAAGATTGATTTATTGAATTATCCGGGTTATTGATTATAGGGTTAATAATATTCATAAGAATCTTTCGAGTTCTTATGCATCTATTCAAGTTAAACTAATACCTATATGTCTATGGTATTAATATTAGCAAGAATGCATTTACAACTCCTATTTTTCAACCAAACAAGGCAATTAAGTATATGTCTATCTTAATTGCAAATTCTTCACCCGATGCCCGAGATTCAAAACTTGTTCTATTTGATTCTATATGCAACCAAGAATTTTCTTTGTCAAGTTTAATTCAAGATTCGTAAATAATATTTCACTGTTAGCTACGCAGTAAAATAATTAAAAGCAGAATCAAATAAACAACCCATAACGATAGATTCAAGATCTTCAATCTAAGTTTCAAACAACAAGATCATCTAACACCAATGACCCCAGAATACTAGAGTTTTTAGCTACTCATAATCATACAAAAATCAACAATAAAAGTTTTAAACATAATATTATCAAGCAAATAGAAGAAAGTTTAGAAGAACTCTTTGAATCCTTGCTCCAAGATGTTCTTCTTCTTCTCCTTTCTTAGCTCCAAGATGAAGCTCCTCCTTCTTCTATGGCTTTTTCTCCCTCAAAATCTGATCTTCTTTTCAATAATGGAGCTTTACTTTATGTAAGTTGAGTGGATCCTCTCAGATTTCCCATTTTGCCCCCAAATAATTGATTTCCCGGACTGGACTAGCGCGGGAGCGCATGATCAGCGCACATCCCGCGCATATCTAGTTTTTTTCTGTCCAAATCACTGAACTAGAGCGGGAGCGCATGACCCGCGCTAGTGGGGTTTTCTCTTGTTAAGATGTTGCTGCTCAACTTTTCGTCATTTGACTCCATTTTTCACTTGATTACCATCATAAATCCTCATTTGTTTATTGAACTCCTGTGAGACATTAAAGTTATGATTAGAGCCAATTTTTGCCTTATTTGAATATTTACAATAGTAAACCATCCTTAAGTTGAGCTAAAACATAGGCTATATTAAACAATTTAGCCTATTATCATGTACCACCTGCTCCCATTTCATTATATCTTGTGGTAGGCGTACCACCCGCTCCCAGTTACAAGCCAACAATAATCACAAGGAATCCCGACAAGGGAACAAGAGCAATTTAACAACTTCCCGGCAAGGGAACAATTATATTTCAACAACATCCCGACAAGGGAACAATACTATCAAAACAAACATCCCGACAAGGGAACAATAATATCAAACAAACAATCCGGCAAGGGAACAATGGTGATAATAACATATGAAGCGCAATAAATCATAACAGAGTCATAACAATTATAATACAAGACTCACGGGCATGCTTGACACCAACGTATAGATACTTGTCACCATGCCTATACATCGTACTCCACAATTAACATGTAGCAAATAAGACACAACTCCTAATCCCTCAAGCTAAGGTTAGACCAAACACTTACCTCTTGCAACCAATTCAAAATTCCAACAAGCCTTTGTTTCGCGAATTCGTGCCCGAAATTCTCATATCTAGTCATAAACAATTTGATTCAGTCAATAAAAATTATAGGAATTAATACCATATGAAATTCAACATTTTCCATTAAAAATCCGAAATTGCACTAGAAATTCACCCGTGGGGCCCACGTCTCGGAACCCGACAAAAATTACGGAATATGAAACCTCATCTAACCACGAGTCTAACCATACCAAAATTACTAAATTTTGATAATATTTCGACCCTCAAATGATCAAATCTATCTGAGAGAGTTTTCAAACTCTTCCAACTAAATTCACAGATTTAATGCCAAACTAGAAATAGATTCGGGTAATCTAACCAAAATTAAGTTAAGAATACTTACCCCATTCTTTTCTCTGAAAATATCCCAACATCGCCTCTTCCCGAGCTCCAATTTGACAAAAATGGTCTCATCTTCACGATACTGTTCACGGGGTACTGTTCGCGGGTACTGTTCACATGCTATGAAAAAATTCATCAGCTGTCCAAAGTGAAAATTCAGCAGCCTTTTTATATTCGTTAACCTTCCGAAATCCACCCGAGGCCCTCGGGACTTCAACAAAATACACCAACAAGTCCTAAAACATGATATAGACTCAGTCGAACCTCAAATCGCATCAGATAATGCTAAAACCGTGAATCACACCCCAATTCAAGCCTAATGAAACTAAGAACGTCCAACTTCTATATTTGATGCAAAAACCTACCAAATCAAGTCCGATTGACTTTAAATTTTGCACACCAGTCATAAATGACATAACAAAGATATGAAAATTTTCAGAACTGGATTCCAACCCCGATATCAAAAAGTCAAATCTCCGGTCAAACTTAAGAAATCTTTAGCCTTAGATTTCTAGATTCCGTTAAATAGCAATAATTTGATCTTGGGACTTCCAAATTCGCTTTCAGGCATATGACCAAGTCCCAATTCATGATACGGAATACCGGAACGGTCAAAACTTTTATCCGGGTTTGTTTGCTCAAAATGTTGACCGAAGTCAACTCAATTAAGTTTTTAAAGCTCTAGTTCACAATTTAATCCATTTTTTTACATAAGAACCTTTCGAAAAATTATACGGACTGCGCACACAAGTCGAAGAATTATTGATAGCGCTTTTCAAGATCTTAAAATACCGAGATAATTATTTAAATTAAAGATGACATTTTGGGTCATCACATTCTCCACTTCTAAAATAAACGTTCGTCCTCGAACGTACTAAGAATTATTCTCAGGTTACCAAATTGATGATTTTACTTTTATATAAATATTCGCGATTGATCCCACATTACCGCATTAGACATAAGTCCGACAATACCATTTCAATTGAGATTATTTCCTTTATCCATATTTGTAAACTTGAAGACCAAATTTCTTACACTCCAATCATTTTCCAGAAAGGTCCGATTTTCACGTTAACACGCGGTATTAGTATCGATTGACTGTAGCAACTCGTGCCTACGCACCCATCAAATACGGGTTGTTATATTCTCCCCCGCCTAGGGTCATTCGTCCTCAAATGAGAAGTAGAATCTGTCTCTAAACACATAATGTAACTTATCTCTTTCTTTGCATATGTCAATATCCCAAATTGTTTCTAACTCCCAATTTTTTCAGAAATTTCGGCGGGGTCTCCCCTGTAATTGGGCCTATCCACCTGCTAGAGTAACACCAAAACAACTCCTAATAACACATCCAGCACACAACAAATCACCACAATATATTTATCAATAATACCAATCTCCGCATTACAAACGTGACACTATCATAAAGATATTTTGACATGAAACACATCATATGTATGACCTTAACCACATCTCTGGTTTTAATAGTGGTACATAATCGATTACAAATTTTCCAATTAACTTCATGTTAATAAATTCTTGTTTCAAGCTTTCACTTTACTAACAACGTAGCATGAAGACCTCATAATTACTTATCCAAATTAACGATTCACAATTTAACGCCACCTGGGCACACCCCTTGTAGGCTAAAACTCAATAATTACAATACAATTTGGTAAATTATGCACAGAGATATTCTTATAAGAATTTTCAAATAAGCCTCATAGGCATGACCATATACGGTGCAAAATAAGATGACACATAGGAGTACGTAGACCCTGGATCAAATAAAACTGAAGCACCTCTGAACAAATTAGAATAGTACCTGTGATAATTGCATTGGAAGCCTCAGC
The DNA here is from genome assembly GCF_000393655.2 of Nicotiana sylvestris. Lineage (NCBI taxonomy): Eukaryota > Viridiplantae > Streptophyta > Magnoliopsida > Solanales > Solanaceae > Nicotiana > Nicotiana sylvestris. Next base: position 39,179,953 of record NC_091067.1, on the reverse strand, counting down.
CTCGGGCCTGACTAGTAGAGCATAACATTGGGGCTGGGCCCCACCACCCTGAACTATATCTCTGTGACGGCCCGCTACTAGCTGGCCTCCACCTCTAGCGGCCTGAGCTCCACCTCTAATACCTCTACCCCCACCTCTAGCTGGTTGGGTGGGTTGTGAAACACTCGGTGCCTGAACCATGGCACGAAAACCTTGATGCTGAGAGCTACTCGGTGCTCGAGGGCAATACCTAAAATGTGCCTTGTGTCACCACAAGTAAAACAAGCCCTTGATTGCTGGGGCTGACGACCCTGGAAACTCTGAAGCGACGGTGCACTAATAGGAGCTGGTGGTGCATTGTAGGGCTGCTGATCAGAATACTGCATATGGGAACCACGACCACCTGAAGTACCGTGAGAAACCTGAAGTGCTGACTAAAAAGGTCTAGGAGGATGACCTCTATCATACGAATCCCTACCTCTAGACGAGGTAGCACTGAATCGGCTTGAATGACGTGGCCTCTTGTCAGACCCCTGACCACCTCCCTACGATAGAACCATCTCAACTCTCCTGGCCATATTGGCCTCCTCCTGGAAAGAAATCTCACTCCCAGTCTCCTTGTCCATCTGAAGTCGAATCGGTTGAATAAGTCCCTCAATAAACCTCCCCACCCTCTCTCTCTCGGTGTGAAGTATGATAAGAGAATGTCGGGCCAAGTCGATGAATCTGGTCTCATACTGAGTAACAGTCATAGAACCCTGCTAGAGACATTCAAACTGCCTCCGATAGATCTATCTCTGAGTAATAGGGAGAAACTTCCCCAGAAATAGCTGAGTAAACTGCTCCCAAGTCAAAGCTGGCGATCCATTTGGTCTAGCCAAACAATAGTCTCTCCACCAAGTCTTGGTGGATCAAGACAAGCGAAAAGTAGCAAAATCGACCCCATTGGTCTCAACTATCCCTGTGTTCCTGAGAACCTCATGACAGCTGTCTAGATAATCTTGGGGATCCTCATAAGATGCACCGCTGAAAGTAGTAGTGAAGAGCTTGGTGAACCTGTCCAACCTCCACAAAGCATTAGTAGACATAGTTGCTCCATCACCGTTCTGAGATACCATGCCCGGCTGAACTGATAGAGTCTGAAACTGGGAGCTACCGGCTTCGGAGTGTGAGTAGCAGGAGTCTGAGTTCCTCCTCCAGCCTGAGAGACGGCTGGGGATACAGGAAGCAAGCCTGCCCGGGTGACACTCTCTATAAGGCCTACTAAATGGACCAGAGCATCCTGGAGTACTGGGGTAGCAATAAACCCCTCTAGGACCTAAGCTGGACCCACCGAAACTGTTGAGGCCGGAACCTCATCATCAAAGTCAACTTGAGGCTCTGCCGCTGGTACGGCTGCTCTGGGTTGAGTTCTGCCCCTACCTCGGCCTCTAGCACGGCCTCGCCCTCTTCCCCTAGTGGGAGCTGCTACTGGTGGCTCGGGCTGCTGGTCAGTGGATGAGGAAGCGCGTGTTCTCGCCAACTGCGAAAGAACAAAATAGGAATTCAATTAGCATTGAGAAACCAAACTGCACGATAGGAAAGAATAAATGTGAAGTTTTTCCTAACTCTGTAGCCTCTAGGGGGGGGGTAAATACAGACGTCTCCGTACCGATCCCTCAGACTTTACTAAGCTTGTCTATGAATTATGAGATCTATGTAACCTAGAGCTCTGATACCAACTTGTCATGATCTAGGAAAGCCAAGTTATCCTAATTACTTAACCTTTTCCAGTTTTAAACCATTATCAGTGATGAGTAGATATCATGAAAATAGCGAAAATAATTAAGCGGAAGACAAAATCTGACAATTTATCTTAATACAAAACTGCGGAAGTCTCAATACAACTCTACCCAAAATTTGGTGTCACAGCTTCACAGACGGTCTAAGAATACTACATACAAAGTCTGAAAGATAAAATAAACACTGTTTCTGAAATGAGTAAAGGAAACAAGATAAAGGAAAAGATAGGAGGTGACGCCAAGGCCCGCGGACATCTGCAGGACTACCTCGTGTCACCTGTGTGGGCTGAAGATAGGACCCTCACTGCGGTCCAAGCACTCCGGTATCAGTATCTGGACACAGTGCAGAGTATAGTATCAGCACAACCGACCCTATATGCTGGTAAATGCCTAGCCTAACCTCGGCAAAGTAGTGACGAGGCTAGGACCAGACTACCAATAAACCTGTGCAATATAACGTACAAAAATAATAGGAAGCAGATAACAATGATGACAACAATGATCAACCAGTGATATAAATAGCAGGCAACAAGAACACCATAAATGTTTCTCAACAAATAATAGATACAAGTGCAATCAATTTATCAAGTCCTTCAAATATAAATCTTTTGCCTATAAATACTTCAAGTAATAATCTATAAGATAATATGCTTTTCAATGAATATATTTCGAATATATTTCCTTTAAATGAATATCTTTCAAATAAGTATCTTTCGAAAATAATTCTTTCGAGTAAAGGTCACCTTGTGACGCCACATTCACTTAACATAAAGTAGAGTACAGCTTCCAACCCAATTAGGAAATCAACAAGAAAAGATGAAGTTATTTTTAGAAATCATTTGATAAAGAATATATCCTTTTCAATTAAAGTACAATATCGAATGAATCATTATCTTTAATACGAGAAATCAATAAATCAAAACATAGTAGAAATTCATTTATAAGTAAAGTACAACCTCAAACAGTTTAAGGAAAATTTTGGTTGAGAAATCAATTGAGTTAAAAATGTAACAATTATTGAAATTTGGAGTATTGAACATATAAAAAAAAGGTAAAAATAGAATATCAAGAGAATTATAAAGGAATCAAAATCCAACCACTAACAAGAATAAGAAAAACAAAGGCAAATTTCACTTTATTTTCACATCTTGTTGCAGGCGTGCAACCCGATCCCATTTCCTGTATCTCGTGGTAGGCATGCCACCCGCTCCCATTTCATGCATCTCTTGGTAGGTGTACCACCCGCTCCCATTTCATTATATCTTGTGGTAGGCGTATCACCCGCTCCCATTTCATTATATCTTGTGGTAGGCGTACCACCCGCTCCCATTTCATTATATCTTGTGGTAGGCGTACCACCCGCTCCCAGTTACAAGCCAACAATAATCACAAGGAATCCCGACAAGGGAACAAGAGCAATATAACAACTTCCCGGCAAGGGAACAATTATATTTCAACAACATCCCGACAAGGGAACAATACTATCAAAACAAACATCCCGACAAGGGAACAATAATATCAAACAAACATTCCGGCAAGGGAACAATGGTGATAATAACATATGAAGGGCAATAAATCATAACGGAGTCATAACAATTATAATACAAGACTCACGGGCATGCTTGACACCAACGTATAGATACTTGTCACCATGCCTATACATCGTACTCCACAATTAACATGTAGCAAATAAGACACAACTCCTAATCCCTCAAGCTAAGGTTAGACCAAACACTTACCTCTTGCAACCAATTCAAAATTCCAACAAGCCTTTGTTTCGCGAATTCGTGCCCGAAATTCTCATATCTAGTCATAAACAATTTGATTCAGTCAATAAAAATTATAGGAATTAATACCATATGAAATTCAACATTTTCCATTAAAAATCCGAAATTGCACTAGAAATTCACCCGTGGGGCCCACGTCTCGGAACCCGACAAAAATTACGAAATATGAAACCTCATCCAACCACGAGTCTAACTATACCAAAATTACTAAATTTCGATAACATTTCGACCCTCAAATCCTCAAATCTATCTGAGAGAGTTTTCAAACTCTTCCAACTAAATTCACAGATTTAATGCCAAACTAGTAATAGATTCGGGTAATCTAACCAAAATTAAGTTAAGAACACTTACCCCGTTGTTTTGTCTGAAAATCTCCCGAAAATCGCCTCTTCCCGAGCTCCAATTTGACAAAAATGGTCCCATTTTCAGAAATAAACGTTCTGTCCAGAATTTCGGTACTGTTCACGGACTGTTCACTGGTACTGTTCACATGCTGTGAAAAAAATCATCAGCTGTCCAAAAGGGAAAATTCTGCAGCCTCTTTATATCCTTTAACCTTCCAAAATCCACCCGAGGCCCTCGGGACTTCAACAAAATACACCAACAAGTCCTAAAACATGATACGGACTTAGTCGAAATCTCAAATCGCATCAAATAATGCTAAAACCGCAAATCACACTCCAATTCAAGCCGAATGAAACTAAGAACGCCCAACTTCTATATTCGATGCAAAAGCCTATCAAATCAAGTCCGATTGACTTCAAATTTTGCACACCAGTCGTAAATGACATAACAAAGCTATGAAAATTTTCAGAACTAGATTCCGACCCCGATATCAAAAAGTCAAATCTCCTGTCAAACTTAAGAAATCTTTAGCCTTAGATTTCTAGATTCCGTTAAATGGCGATAATTTGAACTAGGGACCTCCAAATTCGCTTTCGGACATATGACCAAGTCCCAATTCACGATACAGAACCACCGGAATGGTCAAAACTTTTATCCGGGTTTTTTGCTCAAAATATTGACCGAAGTCAACTCAATTGAGTTTTTAAAGCTCTAGTTCACAATTTAATCCATTTTTTACATAAGAACCTTCCGAAAAATTATACGGACTGCGCATGCAAGTCAAGGAATTATTGATAGTGCTTTTCAAGGTCTTAAAATACCGAGATAATTATTTAAATTAAAGATGACATTTTGGGTCATCACACTAGGAGGGGATTAAATTCCTTAAGGAAACACAGTGAATTCAGTGGGCTCGAATTGTTTTTCTGTTATTTCGTTGTTCATTTCTGTTTATGTTCATTAATATTTCCAGAATTATTTTACAAATATAGTTTACTATCAATTTCACATTATAATTTTCAATGACGCCCCTTAGTTACCAGCGCCTCGTCCCACCCCTAGCCTATTACTTGATTGGATATTCATTATAATAAAACTTTGTAGAATTAATGGTAGATCAAGAAGAAGTCGAAAGTTTGCACTATATGTTATTGTTAATTATAATGATTATTTGAAACTCTTAGCCAGGACAATGTTGGGAATCAACCCCGTATTTGAAACTCTTAGCCAGGACAATGTTGGGAATCAACCCCGTAAAAATAATATTTACGGTATAAGAGATAAACGTGAAACACTAAGTTATGATTAAATTAGCAAGAGTAAAAATGCAGAAATAATGGCACCACGATTTTACGTGAAAACTCTTCTGAATAAGGGAAAAAATCATGACCCCAAGAGGAGTAACTGATATCACTATAGTAAGAAATTTTACACTTTGTAGGTCCGAGTAAAATACTCCAAAGACCACTACAACACTCAAAAGAAATAACCCTCTTTTGATATTCTCATCTCACTATAATATTGCTCATTCTCTATTTTCTTCTACACAGTCTATTTCTCACAATGCCCGAGAAATACTCTCTGCAACTATTGTGTTGCTTCGCTTTCTGTCTGGTGTCTTACAAATGGCTCAGAAGCTCTCTATTTATAAAGATTCTATATCCCTACAGATGTCATCAATGACATTAAAAGAAAGAAAGAAATATTCAAACTCTTCAATTTGAGCAATTCAACAAAAATGGTGGCTGCCAAAAATGACTTAGAAGTCTTTATCACATCTATTTTTTTTCTTCTTCATTTATGGGGATGGACCCCATAAATCTCCCCCTTCAGACCCATTCACCTGAAGTAAGTAACATCAGACTTCTAATTTGAGTGCATGCCGACAATTCTTTGCAAAGCACAAACTTGTCTCTTGGTACTATCTTGGTTAGCATATCCGCAGGATTTTCACTCGTGTGAATCTTTTTGACCTGTAAAGATTCGTTCTCCACCTACTCATGAATCCAATAATATCTCATGTCTATATGCTTTGTTCTTACATGGTACATGGAGTTCTTGCTTAAGTCTATTTCACTTTGACTGTCACAATAGACGACATACTCCTTTTGATGCAATTCCAGCTCTTGAAGAAACCGCTTGAGCCATACCATCTCCTTGCCAGCTTCTGTAACAGCAATGTACTCTGCTTCAATTGTTGAAAGTGCAACACACTTCTGCAACTTAGACTACCATGATATAGCTCCCCCTAAAAATATAAACAAATATCCAGTAGTGGATTTTCTGTTATCAATGTCACCTGCCATATCAGCATCTGTGTAGCCTTTCAAGATTGGATCGGATCCTTCAAAGCACAAACAATCTCCTACAGTACCTCTTAGGTACCTGAGTACCCACTTGACTGCTTCCCAATGTTCCTTTCTGGGACTTTCAAGAAACCTACTGACAACACCAACTGCGTGAGCAATATCAGGTCGAGTGCATACCATTGCATACATCAAACTTCCGGTAGTAGAGGAATAAGCAATCTTGGTCATTATCTCTTTTTCCTACGTTATTGTAGGGAACATCTTCTTGCTCAACTTCAGATGACCAGGAAGGGGTGTGCGAACCAACTTAGCACTTTTCATATTGAAGCACTCCAGTACACGTTCTATGTATTTCTCCTGTGACAAGTAAAGCTTTCTTTCGTTTCTCGAGCGAGTAATTCTCTTACTCAAAATCTTCTTACATGACCCAAGTCTTTCATTGCAAAAGATTTATTCAACTGTTTCTTCAACTCGGCAATCTTGGAAGCATTCCTGCCACAATCAATATATAATCCACATATAGCAAGAGGATGATAAAATCATCATCAGAAAATCTTTGTACAAACACACAGTGATCTGAAGAAGTCTTTTATAGCCTTGCTCCCCCATAACAAACTCAAACTTCTTGTACTACTATCTGGGAGCTTGCTTCAATCCATATAGACTCTTCTTAAGTTTGCATACAAGATTTTATTTACCTTTTGCCTTGAAGCATTTAGGTTGTTCCATATAAATCTCCTCTTCTAAGTCACCGTGAAGAAAATCAGTCTTCTCATCTATCTGCTCAATCTCCAAATCAAGACTAACAGTCAAACCAAGAATTGTCCGAATGGAGGATATTTTCACGATAGGAGAAAATATTTCGTCAAAGGTCATCAAAGTCAATACCTTTCCTTTGACCAAGTCCCTTGACAACCAATCTAGCTTTGTATCTGGGCTTCAAACTATGTTCTTCAGCTTTAACTTTGAACACCCACTTGTTCTTCAAAGCTCTCATGCCCTTAGGCAATTTCACCAACTCATAAGTATGGTTCTCATGCAGATATTTCATCTCATCTTGCATGGCTTCAATCCATTGATCCTTGTACTCATCTTCTATGGCCTCCGTATAACATTCAGGTTCTCCCCCATCAGTGAGTAATGCATACTCATTGGGTGAATAACGTGAGGAAGGAGTACGAGGTCTAGAAGACCTCCTGAGTGGAATATCTAACTCCTCCACAGCTTCGTGAGTAGGAGCATTTACCTCATCATCATTAGCATTGTTATCACCATCATCATAAATATGCTAATCTAGAATATGGTTCTGGGCATCACTATCATTATTGAGCTCACCAGCGTCATCCGCATTTGTATGAGGAACTTGATCAAGATTAATTAAACCTTCAGAACTTGGAGATTTTAGCTTCTCTACTTTTTTAATATCTTCAAAAATTTGATCCTCTATGAAGATAACATCACGACTTCTCAAGACCTTCTTCTCAATTGTATCATATAGCCTGTAACCAAACTCATCAAGTCCATAACCAATGAAGATGTACTGCCTTGTCTTGGCAGTTAATTTTGACCTCTTATCTTTAGGCACATGTACGAAAGCTTTGCAACCAAACACTTTCAAGTAGTCATAAGAAACATCCTTGCCATAACAAACTCTGTTTGGAACATCACTTTGCAAAGCAACCGCAGGGGATAGACTAATAACATGTGCGACGGTCAACAAAGCCTCACCCCAAAAGGAGTTCGATAACTTTGCTTCAGAAAGCAAACATTTGACTCTTTCCATCAAGGTCCTGTTCATCCTTTCTGGTAAACCATTAAGCTGAGGAGTCTTAGGAGGAGTCTTCTGATGTCTAATACCCTGTTGCTTGCAGTATTCGTCAAACGATCCACAATATTCACCACCATTATCAATACAAATACACTTCAGCTTCTTTCCAGTTTCTCTTTCAACTGAAGCTTGAAACTGCTTAAAGACACCCAACACTTGGTCTTTAGTTTTGAAGATGTAGACCCAAAGTTTCCTTGAGAAATCATCAATAAAGGTAGCAAAATAAAGTTCACCACCAAAAGTCTTTGTCTTCATTGGACCACATAAATCTGAATGCACCAACTCAAGCAACTTTGTCTTTTTTGAAGGAGGATGAGACTGTAAAGAAACTCTTTTCTATTTTCCAGCCTAGCAGTGCTCACATTTTTCTAATTTTGCACTTTCAAAATTTGACAATAATTTCTTCTTGGCTAGAACATTTAGTCCTTTCTCGCTAATGTGGCTAAGCCTGTTATGCCATAATATTGAAGAGTTATTGCTCTCAACGGCATTCACCATATCAACACAAGTAGAGGCCGTAGCCCAGTATAGACCACGACGTTTTTTACCACGAGCCACAATCATGGAATCCTTAGTGAGCTTTCACTTTCCAGCACCATTGGTACTGACATATCTCTCATCATCCAAAACACCAACAGAGATCAAGTGCAAACGAATATCAGGTGCATGCTTTACATTGTTTAAAACTAGTTTAGTTCCAATACTAGTTTCCAAACAAATTGTTCCAACACCAGCCACCCTAGATACAGTCTCATTACCCATACTCAAAGTTCCAAAGTCACCCTGAGTATAGGATGAGAAAAATTCCTTCCTTGATGTTACATGAGATGCGGCACCACTGTCCACAACCTAACTTGATTCATCACAAGTAATATTTATCAGATCCACATCAAGGACAGTAACAAGATCTTCTGTAGTGACGGTGGCCACACGGTTGCCATCTTCTTTCTGTTCTTCCTTGTCTCTTTATTCTCCTTTTTAAAAATCCGGCAGAACTTCTTTGTATGCCCTTTCTTTCCGCAATGATAGCACTCAATATCTTGAAGTCTGCTTCTGGATTTACTTCTATTATGTTCTCTATTTTGAGAACCCCGATTCTTGCTTCTCCCCCTAGAGTCAGTCACCAAGACATCTGATGAGGAGGAACCTTGAGATTTTCTTCTCATTTCTTCATTTAAAAGGCTGTTATTGGCAAGATCCATAGAGATCACACCATCCGGAGCAGAATTTGATAATGAAGTTCTAAGAACTTCCCAAGAATCTTGTAGGGAACCAAGTAGAAACAAGCCTTGAATTTCTTCATCAAATTTAATGCCCATAGCAGATAACTGGTTCATGATCCCCTAAAAATTATTCAGATGATCTATCATCGTGGAACCATCGTGGTATTTTAAACCCAACATCTGCTTTATCAGAAATATTTTGTTGTTTTCAGTTTTTCGAGCATACAAACTTTCAAGATGCTCCCATAGGGTTCGAGCATGTGTCTCCCCAGAAATATGGTTCAAAACATTATCGTCAACCCACTGTCTAGTTAAGACGCAAACCTGCCTGTGTAATAAATTCCACTCTTCATCTGATTTATTATCAAGCTTTATAATGGTAAAGGCAGGTTGATGAAAATTCTTGACATAGAGCAAATCTTCCATTTTGCCCTTCCAAATGGCATAATTTGTGCCATTCAAAGTAAACATTCTACTAGTGTTGGCTTCCATCGTTTATCACAAATACAAATACTATTTATAGGAGACCAAAGTAATTCTTTTCTGATGTAGAAGTTCAGACTGTGCTGCAACCACAGAGCATACTCAGATAGAACCTTGGCTCTGATACCACTTGTTGGGAATAAACTCCGTAAAAATAATATTTACAGTATTAGTGATAAACATGAAACACTAAATTATGGTTAAATCGGCAAGAGTAAAAGTACAGCAATAAGGACACCAAGATTTTACGTGGAAACCCCTCTGAATAAGGAAAAAAACCACGACCCCAAGAGGAACAACTGATATCACTATAGTAAGGAATTTTACACTTTGTAGGCCCGAGTAAAATATTCCAAAGACCACTACAACACTCAAAAGAAATAACCCTCTTTTGATATTCCCAGCTCACTACAATATTGCTCCCTCTCTATTTTCTTCTATGCAGTCTATTTCTCACAATGCCTAAGAAATATTCTTTGCAACTATTGTGTTGCTTCTCTTTCTGTGTGATGTCTTACAAATGGCTCAGAAGCTCTCTATTTATAGTGATTCTATATCCCTACAGATGTCATCAGTGACATCAAAAGAAAGAAAGAAATATTCAAACTCTTCAATTTGAGCAATTCAACAAAAACGGTGGTTGCCAAAAATAACTTAGAAGTTTTTATCACATCTATTTTTCTTCTTCTTCATTTATAAGGATGGACCCCACAAATCTCCCCCTCCAGACTCATTCACCCGAAGGAAGTAACAGACAATTGAGTGGACGACTTTTAAAACCATTAATATATTCGTCAACTTTCCATAAAAATTGAAATAGCAAGATGAAGTATTTGAGAGCACACTTGGACAATTATTTATCACTTTTTTTTCCAGCTAGTATTTCTCATTATGTCGTTCATTCGATAAAACTAATGTTCATTTCATCAAATTGACGTTCTTATTGTTATTTTTTTAATTGGTTGTATCATATCAAAATAATAATAATGTTACTAATGGATAAGCATTGTTTGGAACAGGCCGTTGGCATATGGCCATCGGAGTATTAATTTTGTAATCGTTTAAATTAAAATAGATAAAACTTGGAAATTGGAACTTATTATGTTTCTATGTTCTCTTTTACTTGTCCTGCACTTTGCATTCACCTTAAGTATTTATTTTACTAAATTACCTCTTATTAATCATTGATTTGGAAATTCAAATTTGACTGCTACTGTAATAGATTTAAGAAATTGTTACTTAATGATAAGAATAAAACCAAAAAAAAAAATTATCTTTTGATTTGATAAAGAAAACAAGTATAAAAAAATTATTTTTAATATACTGGACCAGGAACTCACATAGTGTATATCTATAGTTGTACGTACACTCTTTCCAGCAATGTGTTCGGATGATGATACAAATCAATGGCTACTATCATCTGCGTGATCTAAGAGTCTTTATTTAATTATTTCTTCTGTGTACGATTAGCGTATCTAGTTACTAATGATTGCTTGTCTTTTAAATCATCAACTTGACTTTTTCTTTTTGGTTACAGGTGAGAGAATTATTTATATGTTTACATTGCAACAACGTAACAATAACAACAATTACCCATCATTCCGAAACAAAGTTACTTCTTTTTTAAGTTCAACTCACATTTATTATACTGAAATAAAATAAGAGTAGTAATGAATACATATATATATATATATATATAAGTAACAATAATAAGAAAAATATTAGTATTTAAAATCTATTCTTAACTAGTAAGTATTACCTACATAGATTTGCCTTAATTATCAATAACTAAGTTTACATTGATTCCAAGGATTTGTAGGTCTTTCGAGACAATTTCTTTCATGTTATTTTAGCCTACTTCTTCCCATTTAACACCTCCATTCACCATAGTTTCCAATGGAACATATAAATGGTGAAGGTATATGTCTTGCATGCGCCCAACAATATCTTCACTAAAATTAAACATTTATTCGTAGAAAGTTAAAGTTTAAACTTAAAATATGTATTAATTAACTATAATTATGGCATATGTGTATGTGCAAGGCATGCGTCTTACATTTTGTTGATGTACGTAAGTTCTTACTAATATTTCAATGCTCAAAAATTTGTGCTGTTATTTTGAAAGCAAGTGGGATAGATTGACTTTTTAGCTACAACATTTTTCTCTCTTTCTAAAATCACATATTTATATTCCTAAAATATTTCCTGACAATATCTTATAGCCATGTGAAAACATTTCATAGTAAAATAATAGGTAAAAGAAAGCAACTTGCAAAGAGTCAGATTTAGGGAGACACGAACAGCTGTATTTTGGTAGTATTAAAGTATCTCATATAAAATATTAGGTTTAATAAAGCAACTTGCAAAAAATTAGATTTGCTTATCCCTATAAATTTCTCAATGGCCTCAATGAAATAGACACACCTACTTATCTACTACTACTGTTTCTTTACAATATAGCACAATGAATTGCAAGAGTTCTTCAACAAAGTTTGCTTCTATTATTGCTTTCTTACTTTTTACATCTTGTAAGTAATTGCATATACTTCCTCCGTTTCATATTAAATGGGGTACTTTCCTTTTTAGTCTGTTCCAAAATAAATGATACATTTATAAATTTGGAAATAATTCAACTTTAAACTCTTTTATTTTACCCATTTACCCTTAATGAGAAACTTTTATAGCCACACAAATGTCATATCTCCACAAACTTTTTACCCCTTAAGCTTTTAAGTCCACAAGTTTCAAAAGTCTTCTTCTTTTTTCTTAAACTCCGTACGGAATCAAACTACCTCATTTAATATGAAACGGATGGAACATATTTTATTTGCCCTCCCAATATCCGTTGAGGAAATAGAACACTAATTATGTACGTAATTTATCTTACAGTGTTCCAGCTGCTTAATGCAAATGAGGTGGTGAAGTCAAGTGATGATCAGTTAAATGTTCTACAACTTCCAGTATCTGATCAAGAGGCTAAACCAGAAGCACTTGATGGAGTGTTTCAAGTTTTCATAACTCGATATGGTATGACTATTGTTCTAAACTTGCTTCATTATACTTCGCGTCAGTTACATTCTTTTGAACATACATGTGAAGTTGCTGCCATGTGACGAGGAGGTCACGGGTTCGAGCCGTGGAAATAGGCTCTTGCAGAAATGCAGGGTAAGGTTGCGTAAAATAAACCCTGGTCTGACTCTTCCCCAAACTCTGTGCAGAATAAAAGCTTAGTGTACCGAGCTTTTTTTTTTTTTTTTTTTAAAATAGGCAGACAGCCAAATGTAAACCAATTAGATCTACCATAATAATCACTTGATTTCTACGATCCCACATCTGAATGGCTGGCGAAATCCAATCCCTAAACCCGGAAATAAAATTAAATTCCTTCCCTTTCATGGAGTATTTTGCAACAATTATTTATAAATATACGTGATTTGATGTTTGCAAATACTACTATCTTATGATTATATTGTGCCTAAGTATATATATTGTTGAATCGTACAGATTTACAACATGCATGAGCACATGCATTAGTTGTACTATTGCCAACTAGTTAAGTTATAATAGACTCAAAGTTTAGTGTACGTGGAAATAATTAAATTCCTTGTCCTGATCTTTAATGAAGTATCATTTAATTTATACTTTTTCTTTCTTTGCAGATCGAGAATATTCGACTCGTCAAAAAAAATTTGGCGGTTGTATCGACCCACCTCTTTGTGTATCTGACAGCGAATGTGCGAACTCAGCCTGCGGTCACAGGTGTGTGAAGAATGGATGGAATTACCATGTCTGTGGCATGTGGTGAAATTCAAGATTTGGCTCCAAAATTGTATGCCATGGCACAATCTTATGGTTTCTATCAGAAAAATAAGTGTATCTCATAAATTGAATTTTTGAGATACTTCTTTCGTGTGTTAATTCAGTATTACTATATATACAAGATTTGGCCATCAATGAGTACTTTTGGTCTATGGTTTCTTCATCTCTAGCTTGCTGAGTTTCCTATTGTGTGTGTTTGGTGTGTGTGTCAAATGATTCTGACAATGTGACTTGTTCAAAACCGAGTGGTATTTGTTTGAAGTCTCGAAAATTTGGAATATACAAACTCAATTTTTGAATTTTTCGCGAACAATAATCACAATTATTTGGCTATCTTAACTGTGACTTGTACCTGAGGCTGGCAAACGGGCCGGGTCCGGGCCGTTATGGGCCTCGTGGGCCGGTCCTATGTGGGTCCGGGCTTCGTGGGATAGACTTAAACAGTCCCGGGCTTCGTGGCCTTTTGGAGGTAACCGAACCAGAATCGGGACCACGAACTAATGGTCCCGGGCAAAGTGGGCCGGTCCCGGGCCTATGTGGGCCTAAGTGGGCCTGACCTATTTTTTAATTTTTTTTTTATCTAAGGCAATTTCTTGTAAATTATATAGCTTATATATATTATATATACTATATCTATATGTTACAACCCATGTTTTTGTACCTGAAAGTACGTCGTGAGTCAATTGATGTAAGCTCAAAAAGGATGAAATCCTTCTACAATGACAAAAAAGGTTTGCCGAAGTGTTAAGCAAGTTAAGATGAATATGAGACTTTTTAATCATGATTTAAATGAGTTTAAAGCCATGATATGACTATATATGATGTTTGTATATGAAGTATAAAGTTTGAGAAAAATCAGATTTAAGTTGCGGAAAAACCGACTAAGGATTTGCCTTGTAATGAAGCTTTTTGAGTAATACATTTCGTGTGCTATATGAGGTATTTTTGGAACATATTATATACCAAATTGAAGGTCTTGAAATGTAGTTTACAACGCTCTTAACTGTTCGTTCATGCGACATCCAGATAAAAAGATATAAGTGTTTGAAAAAGGGCTAATAAGATGGTGCCAAGTAGCACCATTTTGACTTTTCAACAAAATAGAGATTTATATCCTTTATCTCGTCTCTTTATGTCCAGAGAGCATGACCAAATAAGACCCCTAACATCACCCTTAAGCTCTCTACAAGGATTTTCAACGATACTATCATCTGGGGCACGAAATTAAGTAGCGATAACATCAAAATGATCCCTGCGACATAAGTATCGCTATATCACTTTTTTTTTCTTTATAGTTTGAGTTTAGAAGGTATTTTGAAGTTAATAAAAATGCCTAATTCTGGTTTTAAGGTCTTAAATATCAAGGAAGGTTGATTAATTGATTTCATAATAGTTAGAACTCACGGGACGGTGATCGGAAGCCGTGAGTTCGAGTTATTTGACTTGTAATGGACTGTTTTTGGGCTGTTTCGTGTAGCTTTTGGGATGTCTATTTTGTTGCTGTTAAATGGAGTTTTTGGAGGATAAATAGTGTGGAGAAACACTACATAATGGCAAAATCATGGATTAGTCATTATGTTTGACACTACTATAGTCGTCGTTTTGGATATGAATTGATTGGGGTGTATTGGGGTGTTGTAAGCTAAATATAATATGGATTTCGACTTGCATCTACTGTATGAGGTTATATTGTGTTCCTACCGGTTCTTAAGGTTATCTTGGCATTGGTTAAGTTAAATGGATGAACTAGACATGAACTAGTGAATAAAATTGCTAATTAAGAATAATTGGAGTTGTGGATCATTTTTTTTTTGTTATGGATATATGGTATAAGACTGGAATTATTGATGAATGACTTCATTATCATGTTAATGATACTATTAAGTTAAAGTAAAAAGTATATAAGGGATGATATTGGGTATACGAATTCCAATTGGAGCTTGCCGCTCGTCGTAAAATAGTTATGACTTGTTGTTATTTTATGGTGTCTTGTTATTGATAATTATGTATTGTTAGATTTCTCTGGTAATTGTTTTTGGAATATGATATTGGAGGAGGCACTTGTTACCGGGGAGATACTGCCCGAATTTATATAAACGAGCTACAAGTTTAAGTTGCAGACTTGGCCTTTATTCAACACTGATTTTGAATATCCTTATGCAATGGTAGATTAAGTTGAGTTGTCTGAAGAGTAGCTTGGGAGGTATTAAGGACTCACCATGGTTAAGGTATGTTAAGGCACTTCCTTATTTCTTTTGGCATGATCTAAAGCGAAATGAATACGCTATTTCATAACGGATCTACTCCTATAAACTAAGGTTGCCCATGTTGTTCTTTCCTTATAAATTTATTTTAAGCAAGTATGTACGATCCTTGAATCCTATAGAAGCTTATATTGATGGTATGATGTCCATAGTGTTAATCGAAGGTGCAACGACCTTAAGTCAATCCAAAAGGTTTAGAACGTGATTCCATGAGTCCAACATGCATTATATATAGCATCTATTTGACTCTACCGAGCCGCGCTATAATAGGCCGGGTACAATACCTATTGTGCAACCACTGATCAGTTGGGTTTACCGAGCTCCACGTGGCCGGGTACGATTCTACCGAGCCTTATAATATCTGGGTACATTTTTACCGAGTCCTCTTTGAGGTCGGGTACGATATGATGATGATAATGCCCACAGAGGCGTATGTTTTTAAAAGTTTATGTATATATGTATTATGCATTTCATGTCAGTATCCCCCAGAGGCACTCAGATGTTACATGTTGTATCTCCTCTATCTCTCTTTACATTAATGTTCTTGTTTATGCTTTTCTGCCTTGCATACTCGGTACTTTATTTGTACTGACATCCCTTTTGCCTGGGGATGATGTGTTTCATGCCCACAGGTCCCGATTGATAGGTTGGCAGTCTTCCTAGTAGGCTATCAGCTCAGCGGAGGTGTTGGTGCACTCTACTTGCTCTAGAGTTGCCTATTTGGTCAGTATGCTTTGAATATGTATTGATTGGTATGGCGGGCCCTGTCCCGACCTTTATGATTTTATGTACTCTTAGAGGCTTGTAGACAGATGTCAGGTTTATGGATACTTGTATGGCCTTGTTGGCCTATGTGTTGAGTTTACAAATGGTCATGCCGGCCTTATAGGCCCGTATGTCACATGTATAAGTTTGCATATCATGTTGGGTCATCATATGTTGAGTATTACCTTACGTTTTATTCTTGTTATCTCATGACGGGTTTCTGGCTCATTTACTCAAGATAGTATAATAAGAAAGATATGTTATGTTGGTACTCGGTTGAGTAAGGCACCGGGTGCCGATCGCGGTCTTTCGGTTTGGGTCGTGGCACTATATATATATATAGGTCTAAGGCAATTTCTTATAAATTATATTATATAGTTGTGACTTAAAATTTTTTAATTCAAATTTAAAAGACAAAATATTGTAAAAAGATATTTAAAAGAATGCGTTATAATTTTTATTATTATGACATTAACAAAACATGGCACAATCTTTTTTAGTCTCCCCCTCCCCCAATGGAATGAGCACAACCAAGGTGCTAATACCACCATTGAGAAAAAAAAAGAAACTAATCAAGATATGACAAAATACAAGTTACATATTAATTTTACATGGTATCTCTTACAAATTTCATAAATCCATAAAGGTTCGGAGGAATTTTCGTTGGTGGTGGCTGAAAAGAAGCTTGTTCATCACCGCTTCCGGGCGAAGCTGCATCCTCCGCAAGTTCAGCTAGCATTTCTTCGTAAGCTTCGTCTACCTCTGGTTGTGATTCAGCAAGTCCAAAATTACTTCATTCATAACGGATCCAATTTCTGAAAAGTACTGATTTTTCCAAGCTCTCCCTCATAGACGCTCTATAACCACTGAGTTGAAGTTTTGCTTGGCTAAATATGATGACCCAAAAAGTCGTTACTTGTAAATTCTGTGTTCTGAAGTCTTAGAAGCCTCCTTTTATCACACCTCGATTTGTGTGTTCAGTCCGGGCGTATATCCGGAACGCTTTTATGTGAAAATTTGATGAAAATGCTAATTTGGCCTTTAAAATTAAATTTAAGTTGACTTCGGTCAACATTTTGGGTAAACGGACCCAGACCCATAATTTGACGGTTCCGGAGGGTCCGTAGAAAAATATGAAACTTGGGTGTTTGCTCGGAATTGAATTCCGAGGTCCCAAGCCCGAGAAATAAATTTTTGAAAGAAATTATTTAACTGAAATTGTAAGAGTTTTTGGAAATGAAAAGAGGATTGAATTTGATGGTATCAGGCCCGTATTTTAGTTCTGGAGCCCGGAACAGGTATTATATAATAATTAAGTTGAATCTGTGAAGTTTGGTAAGAATCGGAGTTCGTTTAGTATAAATCGGACCTTTATTTGAGAAATTGGAAATTTTGATGTTCTTGAGTGATTTCATGAATTTGAGGTTTAATTCATAGTTATTGATATTATTTTGATGATTTGACCACACGAGTAAGTCTGTGTGATGTTTTTAGACTTATGTGCATGTTTGGTTTGGAGCCCCGAAGGCTCTGGTGAGTTTTGGATAGGTCACGAGTGAAATTGGACTTAGAAAAACTGATGTTGTGTTGCAGGTCTGCAGATGCGAGCTCGCATTTGCAAAGAAACATCGCAATTGCGATGATGGGCTGGGACAGGAAACCTTCGCATTTGCGAGGCTTATGTCGCAAATGCGACCTTAGCAGGCACCGCAATTGCGAACAGTTGTTTGCATTTGCGAAGAAAGCAGAGGCAGACCTTCCTTCGCAATTACGAAGCTTTGGCCGCAATTGCGAGTTCGCATTTGCGAACAACGCTTGTGTAAAATCAAACTTAGACGAAAATTCTTCATTTTCAAACTCCCTTAAATTCTAAGCTCTCTTGGGCGATTTTCCAAAGAAAAGATCTTCTCCAAATCGATTGTAAGTCATTTCTAACTCATTTCTTTAATGTATAACATCTTTTAATATGATTTCAATTCAAAATCAAGGGTTTTCATGGGGGAAATTGGATGTTTTGGGTAGAACTTAGGATTTTCAAACTTTGGGGAATTGGACCTCGATTTGAGGTCCGATTTCAAAACATATTATATATTTGAGTTCGCGGGTGAATGGGTAATCAGATTTTGGTTCGAACCTCGGGTTTTGACCATGTGGGCCTGGGATCAATTTTTGTCTTTTTGGGGAAGTCTTTAGAAAACTTATTTTCATGCATTAGAATTTATTCATTTAGCATTTATTGATATCGTTAAGTAAATTGTGGCTAGATACAAGCGAATTGGTGGTGGAAACAAGAGGTAAAGCGGTAGTTGAGGCTTGAATTGTGTTCGTGGCATTGAGGTAAGTGTTTGATCTAACCTTTGCTTGAGGGAATATGTATCGTGCTTTAATTGCTATGTGCTAGTGTAGTGTACGACGTATAGGTGTGGTGACGAGTATCTATACGTCGTTGTCAAGCATGCCCAAACTGAAATCGTTGTGTTCTTAATAAGTACTACAAATGCCTAAGTTGTTGATTCTCTGTGTTGGGCAAGAATTATGATTATTTTCATGGTGTTTGTTTATGGTTGAGTATTGGTTCTAGTTCAAGTTTCTTTTGTGAAGTTAAATGTTGGAACAAGTTTGGTTATAGCTGATTCCCTTGCCGGGATGTATTTACTGCTTACTTTTGGCTCCCTTGCCGGGATCCTTTTGTGATTGGTGTTGAATGGTATATTGGGATCGGGTTGCACGCCGCAACAATATTATATGGGATCGGGTTGTACGCCGCAACAATATTATATGAGATCGGGTTGCAAGCCACAACATGGAGTAATAAGGGATGACAGGAGAGGTCGGGTTGCACGCCGCAACCGTGATATATGATATGGATCGGTTTGCACGACGCAACAGTATTATACGATTTGGATCGGGTTGCGCGCCGCAACAATAAAGGATAAAAGTGGATATTGATTTGTTACTGTCTCCTTATTTTTACTGTTGTGAGCTTAAAATTGTTTTTATGCTTTTCTCCTGAGTTACTGTTGGTATTTGATATTCCCCCGCATCATGTTTCCCCTTCACATCTTTAACTGCTAGCTTCCGTTATTATTTCTTGTCGTATATGCTTTAACTGCACAGGTTTATTTGGTAGTCCTGTCCTAACCTCGTCACTACTTCGCCGAGGTTAGGCTCGACACTTACCAGCACATGAGGTCGGTTGTACTGATACTACACTCAGCACTGTGTGTAGATCTCGGTACCGGAGCTTTTGGACCTTAGAGTGTTTGCCGCCTTCAGCGGAGACCCGAGGTATTCCTGCAGATGTCCGCAGGCCTTGGTGTCCCCATCTATCTTTTATGTTCTATTTTTATTTACTTTAGAGACAGATTGTATTTTTTCTTTCTTTCCAAACAACTGTTTGTAGTGTTCATAGACGGTCTTGATATTATGACACCAGTTCTGGGTAGAGATGTATTGTGCATTTTTCGTACTAGTATTTGGCTAAGTTATTAGATTTCATCTTCCGCATTTTCTTTAATTATTACTATTATTCCGCTATTGACTGCATGTTGATTTTAAATCGTTAAAAGGTTAAGGAAAAGAGTAATAAGATATATAATACTCGGCTTGCCTAGCTTTCACGAGTAGGCGTCATCACGACTCCTGAGGGTGGGAAGTCCGGGTCGTGACAAGTTGGTATCAGAGCTCTAGGTTTCTTAGGTCTCACAATTCACGGACAAGCTTAGTAGAGTTTGAGAGATCGGTACGGAGATGTCTGTATTTATCCCCAGAGGCTGCAGAGTTAGGAACAATTTCACTTCTATTCATCTCTGTCGTGCAGTTTGGTTTCTCAATGCTAATTGAAGTTTTACTCTGTTCTTTCGCAGATGGCGAAAACACGTGCTTCTTCTTCCACTGACCAGCAGCCCAAGCCGCAGAAGCAGTTCCCACGAGGGGCAGAGGACAAAACTGAGGTCGTGCTAGGGGTCGAGGCAGGGGCAGAGCTCAGCCCAGAGCAGCAGCACTAGTGGCGGAGCCTCAGGTAGAGTTTGATGATGAGGTTCCGGCCCAGACAGTTCCGGTGGGCCCAGCTCAGGTCCTAGAGGGGTTCATTGCTACCCCAGTACTCCAGAATGCTCTGGTCCGCCTAGTGGGCCTTATGGAGAGTGTCACCCGGGCAAGCTTACTTCTTGTAGCACCAGTCGTCTCTCAGGCTGGGGGAGAAGCACAAGCTCCTGCTACTCACACTCCAGAGTAGATGACTCCCTAGTTTCAGACTCTAGCAGCTCAGCTAGTTGGAGTAGTTCAGCCAGGTGTGGTAGCTCAGACCGGTGATAGAGCAACTATGTCTACCGATGCTTTGTGGAGATTGGACAGGTTCACAAAGCTGTTCACTACTACTTATGGTGGTACATCTTCAGAGGATCTCCGGGATTATTTAGACAGTTGTCATGAGGTTTTCGGAACATGGGGATAGTGGAGACCAATGGGGTCGACTTTGCTACTTTTCTCCTATCAAGTTCCGCCAAGAATTGGTGGAGGGATTATTGTTTGGCTAGGCCAGCTGGGTCGCCTGTCTTGGCTTGGGATTAGTTCTCTCAGCTATTTCTGGAGAAGTTTCTTCTTATCACTCACAGGAAGGACTATCAGAGGCTATTTGAGCATCTCCAGTAGAGTTCTATGACCGTCACTCAGTACGGGACCAAATTCATTGCTTTGGTTTGTCATGCTCTTATCATACTTCCTCCCGAGAGAGAGAGAGAGGGTGAGGAGATTCATTGAGGGACTCACTCAGCCGATTCGATTGTAGATGGCTAAGGAGACTGGGAGCGAGATTTCTTTTGAAGATGCGGCCAAAGGGGCCAGGAGAGTTGAGATGGTTCTATCACATGCTTTAGTTCTATTTGATCCAAGGTCTACATACTCCTATGTGTCATCTTATTTTGCCCCGTATTTGGTCATGCCTAGTGAACCTTTGAGTGCTCTTGTATATGTGTCTACACTGGTGGGTGATTCTATTATGGTATATCATGTCCATCGTTCATGTATAGTTGTGATTGGGGGTATTGAGACTCGCGTAGATTTGTTACTTCTGAATATGGTTTATTTTGATGTCATATTAGGGATGGACTGGTTATCACCTTACCACGCTATCCTGGGCTATCATGCCAAGACTATGACCTTAGCCTTGCCGGGTTTACCTTGTTTAGAGTGGAGAGGGACTCCTGGTCATTCTACCCGTAGGGTTATCTCATATATGAAGGCTCGGCGTATGGTCGAGAAGGGGTGTTTGACCTATTTGGCATATGTTCGTGATTCTAGTGCTGAGGTTCCTTCTATGGATTCTATGCCTGTTGTTTGTGAGTTTCCTGAGGTATTTCCTTTAGACCTGCCTCGTATGACACCCGACAGGAATATTGACTTCTGCATTGATTTGGCTCCGGGCACTCAGCCCATTTCTATTTTGTCGTATCGTATGGCCCCGCTTGAGTTGAAAGAATTGAAGAAGCAGTTGCAATACTTGCTTGATAAAGGCTTTATTAGACCTAGTGTCTCACCTTGGGGTGCGTCGGTGTTGTTTGTTAAGAAGAAGGACGGGTCGATGAGGATGTGTATAGATTATAGGCAGTTGAACAAGGTTACAATCAAGAATAAGTATCCATTGCCGAGGATTATTGATTTATTTGATCAGCTTCAGGGTGCCAAGGTATTTTCGAAGATTGACTTGAAATCTGGCTACCATCAGTTGAGGATTAGGGCATCCGATGTCCCTAAGACAACTTTCTGCATTCGGTACGGGCATTATGAGTTCTTGGTGATGTCATTTGGGTTGACAAATGCCCCAGCAGCTTTCATGGATTTGATGAACCGAGTGTTCAAGCCTTAATTGGATTCGTTAGTGATAGTCTTCATTGATGATATTTTGATCTATTCTCGCAGCCGGGAGGAGCATGAGCAGCATCTTAGAGTGGTTCTTCAGACTTTGAGAGATAGTCAGTTGTATGCTAAGTTTTTGAAGTGTGAGTTATGGTTGAGTTCAGTTGCATTCTTGGGCCACATCGTATCAACAGAGGGTTTCCAGGTGGATCGGAAGAAGATAGAGGCAGTCAAGAACTGTCCTAGACCTGCGTCAGCTACAGAGATCTAGAGTTTCTTGGGTTTGGCAGGCTATTACCGTCGGTTTGTAGAGGGATTTCATCTATTGCAGCCCCGATGACCAGGTTGACCTAGAAGGGTGACCAGTTCAGGTGGTTGGACGAGTGTGAGGCGAGCTTTTAGAAGTTCAAGACAGCTTTGACTACGGCGCCAGTGTTGGTTTTGCCCATAGGTGCAGGACCATATATGGTGTATTGTGATGCATCACGTATTGAACTTGGTGCGGTGTTGATGCAGAATGGCAAGGTTATTGCATATGTTTCGCTACAGTTGCAGATCCACGAGAAGAATTATCCAGTTCATGATTTGGAGTTAGCAGCCATTGTTCATGTGGTGAAGATTTGGAGGCATTATTTGTATGGCGTGTCATGTGAGGTGTTCACGGATCACAAGAGTTTGCAATACTTTTTCAAGCAGAAGGAGCTAAATTTGAGGCAGAGGAGGTGGTTGGAGCTATTGAAAAACTATGATATCACCATCTTGTATCATCCAGGAAAGGCCAATGTAGTGGCCGATGCATTAAGTAGAAAGTCAGCCAGTACAGGCAGCTTTGCGTATATTTTGTGAGCACGTGATTTTTGCCCTATATGCATTACTCCCATAAATTCAAAACAAAATAACTTCTTTTCATTATTTACAATTTTTGTGGATTTTATGACATTTTCTGATAATTGTTTGCATTTGTCTGTGCATTTTATTTTTGTTTAATTAATGAAAAATACAAAAATATGCTGCATTTGTATTTAGGATCTAATTTTGCATTCTTGAATTAATTAGTATTTTAGTGTTTTATAAAAATAGAACAAAGCACAAAATAATTTATTTTGCACTTTTAATTTTAATTTCAAATTTTGGTGGTTTTTCTATTATTTTGGTATTTAATTAGTTGTGTAGTTATCATTTAGAGTAGTTAATTTAATTTTGTAGTATGAATTGATTAGAAATCAATTTAGATCTATTTTTATTTTTAATGTTAATTTAGAAGAAATTAGAAAAATTTAAAAAAAAAAGAAAGAAAAAGAGGTAAAATAAAGGAAAAGGAATTTGGGCCAAGATTAAATTAATTCATCTCCAAGACCAAACCCCACACCCCTGAAACCCGTCCAAAACGCAGCCCATACCCGCCCAGACCTGCGCTCGTTCCCCTTTAACCCGACCCACTCTCCACGAATACACACACAGACGCATACAGAGACCCAAATCAAAATACCTCACTCAACGCGACTGTTCATCATCTTCTTCACGTCAGAGCCGCGTCAAACTCGCCAAATTTCAGGCGAGTGAGCTCAAATTCACCCCACGTGTTCCCCCTCTCTCCTCGTCACCCTATGTGTAACGGTTTCTAACAACAGAAGATTCCCTTCAGATTTTTTTGAGCGTTGTTTAGCCTCTCGATCGATTTGCTGGATAAATGGGGGTCGTGGATGGATGAAAATCAATCAGTGCCCTCCATTTGTCCCAAAATTCGTTCATAGAAAGAGATTGCAAAGAATTTCGGAGGGTTCTGTGGAGAAGGTTCGAGAAATCTGAGGGGTCTATATAAGGTGAAATTTCTCTTTTGAAAGGGGGATTTTTTTTCGGAAGAAGATTTTTAGAGAGATTTTTGGAGTAAAAAAGATATGGAAGAAAAGGTTTAAGGATTTTTGGAGGCTTCTTTTTTTTGGGTTTTGTTCTTCAGAAATTTTATTCTTCTTATTTTCAATTGTTCTTTTGATTTCATGGCATCCGAACAAAGAAAAGAGATATAGAGTTTTAATTTTGAGTTTCAAAATTTTGTTTCTTCTGATTTTAGGGATACAGAACAAAAAAAACGAAAAAAAGATGTTTATTTCTAATCTACTCTGCTCAAATCCGAAAATGGATTCCGCAGTTGGATATTGATTTTAATTCTATTTTCTTAAGCATGGGGATTATCTGAAGTGTTGAAGCTGAGATTGAGAACTCTTTCTTCCTTTGCTTGGAGACTGATTTTCTGGGAGTTCAAGCGCTTTATTGAGCTATATTGTTTGTTAGATTTTCAGCGCTGGATTTCTCATTGTATACTCACAATCAATGTTTAAATGAAAGCTCAATTTCAGGTTCATTTGCTGATTCTATCTCTTATCTTGTTCATGATATGATTAAAATGTGGCAAGAACCTTAGGTTTGTTAGTTCGGCGAGTTGTTTGCGGTTTGGGTGCAAGGGTCTATTGGTGACTGATTTGAATACATTATCTGGTATTTGACCTTGTTTCAACATTGTGAGGTTGTGTTTGATCTTTGCTCTTAGTCTTATACGATTCAATTTGAATTTGGCAAATAGCATGTTTAGTTGGTGAGTAAGAAAGGCTAAATCGTAATTTAGTTTTGAATTAAGCTGCTGGCCATACTTCACTGACGCTTTGGTTCATTGTCTATATATGTTTGTCTCTGTTGGTTTGGATCGACTAGTCTCTAGCTTATTAAGTCCTTGATCTGCTCGTCTTCGCAAGCATCGGCTTGACATTTGCATCGAGTTACTTCCTTGTCTCCATGTGGAAATGCACTCTGATCTTCATGCTGTAAACATTATGCATCTACTGTACTCATGAAGCAGTTTCTTTGAACATTTTGTCTGTTTTCTTGAGGTTGCACTTGAGAAATGTTACTTAAATCCTAAAACTAAGTCTTGGTAATTCTTCTCGAGTTCTTAGGATAGTAATAGTGTCTAAGTTGAATCTTAGTGATCCATGTAGTATCATGTTCTGTTTGATTTTAAAATCTGGCACTAATCTGCATTGGTTTATGTTTTACTGAGTTAGACCCGTGTTAGTTTGTCTTGGTTTCTTCATGTTAAATGACACGGGTAGTAGGATTCTTTGTTGATTGCAAGAATTTGTGAATCTGGTATGCCGCTTGACGATTCATTCTCACCAGATCTTGGTTTAAATTGGTGTTGAAACTCAATTATTTCGATGCTTGTATATGTGTAGATTTGCTCTATTTTCCTTCCCCTGCTCGAAAGTTATCTGCATTGTTATAGCTGTAAGAACTTAGTTCTTTCACGCTGTCAAAAACAGTTGAATCGAGCAATGAATCGTGCCGAAAGATGCAGTAATTTGGGACATTTGTTTGGATTGTGAGCCTGCTGAAAATCTGCTTTGTTTTGCACTAATTAAGCAGCAAATCTGCACAGTTTAAGTGCAGATTCTGCACTATTAGCCCTCGTTATTGAATCTGTCTTGGTTTAACTAAAATCTCTCATGCTGTGACCATTAAATGAACTTAATCATTTGAATTGAATTCGATTTGAAGCAACTTTAAAGGCGGAATAGAGTTTTATGCTCTATGCTCATGAGAAAGGAGATTTTCAGTTTACTTTTCAATATGAAACAGTCTTGAGGGTTTATTAAACTCCATGTGAGTTGTGCATTTGGAGTTTTTGGCTGTCCTTATTGTCCTTTCAGTTGTAAACTATTTCCCTAGTAAAGACTCTAGCTAAATTTGGAGTTGGCTGGAAAAGACTATTTGGAGTTGTGAGTTGTGAACTATTTCAGTTGTGAAAGATTCTGCCTGCGTAATTTGAAACTGGAATTTCTATCTTGCTATAGCTATTGTTATCTATGAATCCTTCCATCTGATAAACTTGGTGCGCGCTAGGAGGTCAAATCATGCTATACACTTGGGCTAACCATTACTTTGGCTGATCATGTGAGCTGAAATTAGTCATTGTTATTGCACTTGAATTTCACTCTATTTCACCTCTATGTTCACTAATTATTCTCATGTCAAAGGAATTTCCATATATTTCTGAGTCACATTCTTTTCGTTGTTGTTGTACTACTAAAACATGAAGAATTGATTTGGTGCTTACTTCTAAGTTGTCTTATTCCTTTGACTGGTTTACTGCAACTGTTGGCATTTCATGGTTAGGCAGACCTACAAGCATATAATTAGATCATTACGACTACAGGTACGGTTCCCGTAATATAGTTGTGGTGATTAATTTCGTATTAGTTCCAAATATGAATATCCTAATTCATTTAGTTGAATAGTTTGGAGGTGTGCCATTCATACATTTGAATTACATAGTTTACGACCCTCGTTTAACTAGTCTTGTTTCGATTCTTAGATTTCGAGGCGTGCCATTTAGTAAATTTCCATGGCCCTCGCAAAGTTGCAAACACGTAGTTGCTTTAGGCGCGTTATTTTAACAATTCACCTTCCTAAATTCAGGTGCGCATTTATGTGACCCAAATCCAAATCTCAACAATGTTAAAATGTGTCGAAGACCGCGGATGCATTTATGTGACGCGGTTCGAGACGTATTTTAATAACGTTGCAATCTTCTTAAAAATAATTCAAAGTGGCACAAAGTTAAAATTGAACCATATGTTAAAACATGTATTAAAAATTAGATAATAGGCCGAATATAACAGTTAAGCGACCTTTTCTGGTTCGCGGACTGTAATACAGAGTCAACCTTTTTCTCGATTCGGGATTTGAACCGGTGACTTGGGACACCATAAAATTATCCCAAGTGGCGACTCTGAATTTCTTAATCTAAATCTCGTTTCGATTGTCCTTTAATTGGAAAAACTCCGTTTATACTCCCTTCTCGGGGGTGTAGGTAAAAAGGAGGTGTGACAACTCTGGCGACTCTACTGGGGAAACGGACCCAGAATCTCTGATTCAGGGTTCAAGAATTCGAGCTTAGAATAATTGCTATTATTTGGCTTTATTTATTATCTGATTTTATTACATGTTTGGGCCTAATGTGCTAAGTGATGATCTTTACCGCTTTGATATTATCTGAACTACGTATAAACTACTGCGAAACCCTTTTATTCTCATCTTCAGGGATGTGCTCGCTGGTCGAGACTCTCTATTCTGTTAGTGTCATACCTTGAAATAAGAAAGAGGCTCGGACAGGTTACTAAGCCAGATGGCCTTTTAGTTCCCGGTACGTAGCCCCCTCCTCGGCTCGAGTTGTCCGCTCGGGTACACAGTCTAGAATAAATACCCAGGTTTTGAACCTAGAATAACTCAGCCTCATGCCGGATCCCTAGTAGGAACGTTTTTTTGCATCATGTGCTTTTTGACTTTGGGGACTCAACACAGGGGTTGGGTCCATCGAGGGCAGGTGTACCCAAAATAACAAACCATCCTGATGCATCCTAATGTGCTACATGTTGTATTTCTTCGAGGGTAAAAGAGTCATTTGGCGGACTAATGATAGTTAAGGGCAAATGATAAAAAAAAGAAGAAAAAAAATGGAAAAAAAGAGAGAGGGTGAAGTGTGAAGAGAGTGGGGCCCAATAATGTTTTCTGTCACATTTTTGTTAAGGAAAAAGAGCTTGAAAATTCAAAAAGATTTTGCATTTTTTCATCATTTTCCGAAAATCAAAAAAAAAAGAAGGAAAAAGAAAATCAAAAAAAAAAAAGATCTTGCATGTTTCATCATTTTCAAGGAAAAGACAAAAAATATATTTCTCTAAATTAGTTGTTTTGTTTTAATTCTCGCCCGTATCCAAATTGTCCGAACTATGCATACCTGATTCTCGTCTTTCGGGGCATGATACGTAGGCAACCCACATAGGGTCCGGTCTTCCTAGTAAATCTTAGGTTCTTGGCTTTGCGGAGTCTTAGCCAAATTTTGCACTTCTGACCACCTTTTGGCCAAATAAGTCATTTTGCAAAAATAGCTTCAATCATGTCTTGCATGTGCCTAGTGGAGAATGTTATTGTCTCACATAGTATTGGTTAAAGTTTTCTCATACAGGTGTGGATCCACTTACCGGAGTTTGAGCATGACAAATACCCCAGGACCACCGCATTCAAGAGTTGCTTAAGGAGATTTTTTTTTATATTTGTTATTTTTATTTTATTTTTATGTTTTGAGTATGTTATTTTATGTCGTCTTTTACTTTCTAGTTTTGTACAAAAATGTCGAGTTTTTTATTATTGTACTTTTTATTTTGTATTTGAAAAGGTGTGGTGTAACTCAAAAATCCAAAAAAAATATATTTTGCATTTTTATATTTCCGTTAGAATTTTCTTTAGAAGTACTACTCCTAGAAATCAAGAAGGAAAAAAAAAGTTTGAAGTGGTTTTATTTTAGGAAATTAGTATCTAGAATTTTTTTTTTTAAAATAATTTGCTTTTATACTTCCTTTAGTATATTAGGACCAAAGAAAAGAAAAAAAGATGAATTTTCTTTTAGTACCTCTTTAAAAGTTTTCTTTAAGGTATTAATTCTAAAATCAAAAAGATTTTCTTTTGAGGCGTTTCTTTGAGAAATTAGTGAAAAATGAAAAAAAAGATTCTTTTTATTTTCATTAGAACTTTAGGATATTGTACATAAAAAAAAAACATACTTTGTCTTTTGTCTATCATTAGAATTTTTTCTTTAGGCAATCAAAATTGAAATCCAAAAATATTTTATTTTATTTTGTTTATTGCTTGTTTCGAAATCTTGCGTTAGGATATCAAATGAAAATTCAAATACTTTTCTGTGGTTTATTCTTTAGATTTTCTTCATAAAAAAAAGAATAAAAAAGAGGGTTTTCTCTTCTAGGATTTTCCTTAATAGAGTATTTGTTTAAAAAAACATGCTCATTAAGCTTGAGTTTAGAATAGGTTATAGAGCATTCAGTCTAGAAAATTCAAAAAAAAGATTTGCTTCTTTTATTTCTCTTTTCTCATCGGATTAGTTACTAAGGTAAAAAGGAAAAAAAGAAGAAGAAAATGAAAAAGAAAATGTTAGTTTATGTGTTTTATTCCCGATCTTCCCGAACTATGCGAAGATCTGATTCATGCGGCGTCATGATACGTAGGAAACCTACATAGGATTCGATCGAATCATTTTTTTATTTATTAAAAGAAAAAAAAAGAGAGAAAAAAGATGGTGAAATTATGGGATGTGAGAATTGAGAAGGGAAAAAAAGAGCGACAATCAGAAAGAAAAAGGGGAAAGAAAATGAGCGAGCTAAGAAGTGCGAGGAAAGAAAAGAAAAAAGAAGATTCAAGTGGACAAATTGGGATGATGTCAAGTGACCTTATGACCCTCGAAGTCATTCTAGAACCATTAATTGTTGCTAGGTGCATTGCACGCAATGTGATATCTTTGTTGTTAAATGCCGTAACGCTAACGTGATGGCTTAATTTTGTTATATTCATAGCAGAAGGGTGGTTGGTTTGTGGTTTTTAAAGTGGTAACTCTTCTCTACAACACAAAGTCAAAAGGCAATGGTAGACAACAACAAAATTGAGTTGGTTGATACCCGTGTCCGAAAGCAGTTGGTTGAACAGGATAATGGGTTGGTTGAAGAGGTAAAGATATTGAGACAACACATTACGGACATGTATCATGCTTGGATGACTGGGAAGGCACCACCCCCGCCACCACCTAGCTTCCTAAATGCTACCCTTACCCAAAGACCGGTCACAGTGCCAGATGATCCCCCATACTCTCCAGATCCATCCGCTTATCATGGCTTTCCCAACCATCCTAGTAGCTACATCACCCATCTTCCAATTACCTTTCCCAAAAATTGTCCTCCTGTCTTATCCACCATCCCCAATAATGAACACCCACTCAAAGCTCACGATGCCCAATATTACCCCTCAGAGGTTACCCACAAGGTTCCCAACTCATATAATCAGGACCCGCGGGATGAGCCTCATGTTGAAAATGAAAAGTTCACAGGAAAAAAAGGGCGAGATGGGATACCCAGGAGGCTAAAAGGCATAGAACAGTCCTTAAAGAATAAGCAAGGAATGGGAGACCAGGGTAGCATGTCTTACAAAGAATTGTCTATGTCCCCCAACGTTCGTTTGCCTGCGGGGTTTAAAGTGCCAAAGTTTAACTTGTATGATGGGTGTGGGGATCCGGTAGCCCATTTGAGGGATTATTGCAGTGAAATGAGAAGTGTTTGCGAGAAAGATGATTTGTTGATGGCGTATTTCAGTAAGAGCCTGACTGGGGCAGCTTTGGAATGGCATAATCGTCAAGATGTTGGTAAGTGGCCTACATTAGGTGACATGGCTCAAGATTTTGTTCGGTGCTTTCACTACAGATCAGGTGTTACCCCGGACTGCTCCTCTTTATCTCAAATGGAAAAGAAACCCAAGAAAAGTTTTAGGGATTTTTGGCTCAGATTGAATGAACAAGTTGCTCGGGATAGTCCTCCCATTGATAGAAAAGATGTTGGTGAGCCCCGCCGACGACAGGGTCCAGTGGTCGTTCTTGCTAAACGCTTTCAGCCTCAATGTTGATCCCGTGGATATACTTGTAATCCTCCCAATGCTACTTCTCCCCACAGAACTCCCAAAGTCGTACATAACTTTCCCAGTACCCTGTCCACAATGCGCCACCATATGCTCCACACCCACAAGGCCCGCGATGGCCCACACCACTTCCCCAAATGTCTTACCCGCCCCCACGAGCCTACCAAAACCCTCTTGGATCAGGTTTCCGGCCCAATCAAGCATTTAAAAATGAGAGGTTGCGGAAGAAGAAAACCTTCACTCCATTGGGAGAGTCATATGCCAGTATGTTCCAGAGGCTAAGGAAATTGGACATGTTGAAGCCGATCCAGAAAAAAATGCCAAACCCTCTTCTAATGGAGTTTGATTTTTCTCAAAGGTGCACGTATTGCTTAGATGCCACGAGGCATGACATAGAGAAGTGTTGGAATCTAAAGAATGCGATTCAGAAGCTTATTGATGCAGGCAACATTGTCGTACAAAATCCAGATGCAACAGACACTAGCCAAAGTCCATCGCCTGTGCATAATGAGACGCATATGGTTGGTATGGTTTATTTTGAAAAGGAATGTGAGACTTCTTCTTGGAGCCTCGGAGGTCCACGTGCTACTAAGCTTTCAGTGCTATCAGAGGTTGATCTTAAGAACGAGCCAACAAAGGGAACCCAAAAGCAATTTGTTAAGAACAATGTGATGGAAATTTGTGAAGATCCTAGTAATATTAATGCAGAATTCAGTGGCTAAGACGCCGAGCTTGGCAAATGGAAAGATGCTCCTTTCTTGGTTAGCCAGGGAGGAGTTTTGGTGGTTTATTTTGTTGTCATTTCTGTTGTCCGGGTTATTTCAAGGTTGTAATCCAGACATTGTCTTGTGGCTCAAACCCTTCTATCCTTTTATTTTTGCCTAGTTTGTTTAGTCATAGTAGCCGGTCTAGCGTCGTCTAGGTTTGTTCTAGGTTTGTGTCCCCAGTTTAGTTTGTTTGTTTTGTTGTTCAAACCCTTTCACCATCTATCTAATGCAATTTCTGTTTTCTATAATTTCTAGTCATTTTCATTTAGTTCTTTTTTATTTTTATAGTTCTTTTCCTGATTGACTCTAGTGACATGACATGTATGCGTAATTCTCGGCCTGGTCTTAAAAAGTCAGTTTAGTCATGAAGCAATGAATGAAATAATTTTGAAGATGATAGGGACATTTGAGGGAAATAAGTAAAGGCATTTTGAGATCACTTGAAGCCCGAACCATGTGAAACTGGGGCAGATAGAACATAAAGAAACCCTACTGAAATGGATCATGCCGCATCGGGTGGATGCTAAAGGCAGTTTGCCAAATTGACAGGGGCCGTTCGTGGTAATGAGAGTGAGAGTGTTGTCCAATGAGGCTTAGTAATTAACAGATGTAAAAGGCGAATGGGTGGATATGGTTATCAAGTCTAGTACAATCAAAAGATGTTACAAATGTTTTCTTTGGTTTGTTTAATTGTGTAGTTTGCACTTGACATGTTTTGGATATTGGAATGACGAAGGCATTTTGTTCTACTATCTAAACACTTTATCCTTCGTTACCCCTTTGAGCCTTATTTATTTTCTTCCATATCCCTTTTTCGGAATCAGTAGCAAAGATCAGAAACGCAAGCGTGAAAGATGAGTAAAGGAAAAAAGAGAAAAGAAAAGAATGAAAAGAGAGATGAAAAGAAGAAGAAAGAGAAAAGAAAAAGAAAAAAAGCAAGAAAAAAGAAAAGAAGAAAAAGAAAAAGAGAAGGAAAAAGAGAAGAAAAACAACAACAAAAAGTAAAAGAAGGAAAAAAGAGAAAAGAAAAAGAAAAGAAAAATCACAACAAACAAAGTAATTCCTATAACATGAACTACGTTCGACCTGATTCCTTTTAAGGATACGTAAGCAGCCTCACGGTTCGGTCCCATCAAAATAAAAATCCAAAAGTCCCCAAGGAAGAAACTGGGGCAGAAGTTGTGGTTGTTGTAAGAAATCTGATTCCGAAAGTTGTAATTTGGAACCCACTCGAATGGTTTTGAGCCTTTTATACCCTTTCTTGCTAATCCCATCCAAAAGCCACATTACGGTCCAAAGAAAGACCTTCCGATCTGTCTTCGAGAAATGCCAAGTCGATCAGGTAGAGGTGATTCATATCAAGGGCAACACTCTGGTCCAAATGGGGAAAGAATCAAAAATGAGAGAGTCTTATTGGTGAAAACCCTCACGGACACCGTAAGGTGACGAGAGCTGAGAGAAATAAAAATGAGAGAGTCTTATTGGTGAAAACCCTCACGGGCACCTTGAGGCGAAATTGAGTTGAAAAGTCAACAAGTGAGAAAGGTCTGTTGGTGGAAAAGTGTTTCAAGGCACCACATGATGAACAAGGTTAAGGTTTGGGTAAAGTAATCAGGTCATGGAAATTCTGAGGCAACAAAGTACGGCAACTAAAAGTTGATTGGTTGGACAGATTGGGCCAATTAATCCAAAATGCATGTCATGATCATTGGTACCAACTGTTCCACTCAAATAAGTTTCTTTTTCTTTTTCCCCTTGTAGCAGTCATCTAGTTTTGGATTCTTCTTATCCTTATCCCGCAAAGTTATTGCATTTCATTTTCTTTGGGTTTATCTGTCTAAGATGTTTCAATGTCAGTCTTGTTCAAAGCAAGTGAAAAAGAATTTCAAAGCTCACTACCAACTTCCAAAATTGCAAAGCATGGTTTGGTTAGCGTACCAAAGACAACATGATGTAAGGTGGGATACAGGGGATCAC
This sequence comes from Nicotiana sylvestris, assembly GCF_000393655.2. Lineage (NCBI taxonomy): Eukaryota > Viridiplantae > Streptophyta > Magnoliopsida > Solanales > Solanaceae > Nicotiana > Nicotiana sylvestris. The sequence continues at coordinate 39,146,244 of NC_091067.1, read as the reverse complement.
CAAAAGTTTCATCGGTGGAATGGTTTGGTAATGTCATGGGAGATGCAAAGGTTCAGATAAAGGGGTCAGAGGTAAAATAACAGCATGGGTGTAGAACACTCGGTTCGTCAAAAGTCATAGGGTTTGAAAGTCAGTCAGAAAGTCAAAGCGGTTCAGGGCCAGTTCGGGGAAGCCAGTCAGAACAAAACAATGCAGCGGAAAGGTCTTCAGCAAGAGTGCCATCAGCTAACCACTATTTTAAACTGACAAAATTTTCTTTGATTGAAACAGTGGCAGAAAATTCGTTTGTTCCTGTCGCACCTCCTTTTTGCCGCGCCCGCGGGGCGCGTGGGGAGTTTTCTCCAATTAAAGGACAGTCGAAACGGGATTTATTTAATTATTTTCAGAGTCGCCACCTGGGAATTTTAAGGCGTCCCAAGTCACCAATTTCAATCCCTGAATCGAGGAGAATATGACTCTGTTTATTATTCTGCGAACCAGAAATCCTGAGTAAGGAATTCTGTTAATCCGGAAGAAGGTGTTAGGCATTTCCGAATTCCGTGGTTCTAGCACGGTCGCTTAACTGTTTTTATTATTGGCTTAATTATCTTGATTTTAAATATGTTGATGTTATCTGATTTTACTACCGCTTATACATTATTGTGATTGAGAATCCTTCTTTGAATCGAATTACGCGTACGTATATTCGTGTTATAAATTTTAAAAATGCGGAATTGTGTCACGCGTACGTGTACACGATAGCTTTTTGGTAATATATTTATTAAACAATCAATTTTTCGGAATTGCGTCGAATCAAGAATATTTGTTTTTCTTGAATAGTGAACCGTACATCTCGGGTTTTTATGAAATTGATTTAACGCCTTTGGAAAAATCCTTTTATTAAATATTCGTTTGAAATTGCGCGTACGCATAATCCGAATTTTTACTTTTAAAAATATAATCAGGGTACGCGAACGTATCCCTAATTGCGCAAAATATTTGTAATGGTTTGGGGATTTTCCACAAATTGTTTATTATATTTATGTATTTCTTTTATATGAAAATCATGAGAAACTCCTATTTAGAGGCCTATAAATTCTTTGAAAAGAATTCGCAATCTATTAAAGGTTGTTCGTCGATTATGATTTCCAAATATAAGTTATATTCATTCCAACTATTCAAATTCAAAGAACAGAATAAAAATATGATTAATACTATTTTTAAACAAATATGGACATATATATATATGCCAAAGAATAAATTGCATATGAAACTGAAAATAAATGATTCATAAAGGAAGGAAATATTTTCCGAGAATTTTCATTATTTACTTAATGCAAATTCTATTTCTAATTATCATTGATGTAAAGTGTGGCAATTTATGCTTGTACATCTCTTTTCATTCTCATATACTCGCTTTTAATCTAATAGGCCCAATTATTTGGTCACTTTGTTTTATGAAGATAGATAAGCATCGAATTTATAGAAAGGGAATTATTATACAAGTTAATTCAACAAAGTTACCTTACATGCAACCTAACTGTTTGGCGTAAACATTCATAACGTTTTAACATCATGATGAGCTATACCAACTTACTTTACTCATATGATTATACCTGTCATCATACCATATAATAACTTATACCAATCTAAACAAAATCATATTTGTTACAAGATATTCTACTAATGTAACTTCTTAATCTTTACATTTAGCTAATGGTATTATGGGATGTAATCAATGGCCCATTTTTATGCCTTACTCCCTGTTTTGACAATTCACATATATCTATACCAATGAGATTTCGGAATGGCTAACATTATTACAAAAACTTTATATGAATTTCAAAATAAGACAATTTAACTCATAGCTATCAAATTGAATTCACTACTAGTTAACTAACATAAAAAATGAAATTAAAACTAATGAACTTGGACAATTGGAAAATAGCATTTCAATTCTTGCTTCATTGATGAGTCATGTTGAATCTCTTTCCAACATAGAATTTAAGAAGATATGTACCTGGAAATGGAGGTAGAAGAAGCAAGTTTCAGCAGTAACAAAAACAGCGAAATACCAGTATTCCCACAGATTTGAGCAATAATAAGATCCGAAGAAAACAGATGCACAGTACAGTTATTTTTAACTGGACACTTCAGATGTTAACTGAATCAATGGAACCAAGTAAGGTTGAACAGATTCAACAAAAGAACAATATTTCAAATTTCAATTTCTTTTTAGTTTCAAATTCCCATTTTTCTGATTTTTTTTGTTTCTGTTGCTGTATATCTGTGTGTGTGTGTGACTGCTCTTTTGTTCCTTTTCTGTTTCTTTTTCCTCTCCTAAAATCTCTCAAACTCTCCTCTTCTGAAAACTGATCCTAAAAATCTGTTTGCTTCCCCAATTTCACACTCTCTTTTTCTCTTAAAACTCCTTTAAAGTCTAAAAAAACTGACTGCCCTCTATTATGAAAAGCTGATTTCTCTCTCTCTGGAAACTGATTTTTTCTCCCTTCCAAAATCTCTTCCAGTCTCCCAGGTCTCTTCAAATCTGCCCCTTTTAAGCTGTCCAGCTCCTGTATTTATACAGGGCTGGTTGCACCTTTGTCATGGTGGCTGGACCCTTTATCCCTTTAAAAATTAGAAAGTTTCCATTAAAAACTACTTTTTAATACTTTATATGATCCTAACATGATTTTCAGCAGCCCCATTATCCCTTGTTTCCCATTAGTATCTTAAACTATAGCCACTAACATTACATTATAATACACTAGCATTAACACCCTGTTTTTACTGTTTCATTCCCAGAAATGCCCCTGACCTACTGTAATTACTGAAAAATCAGAACCTACTGCAAAACAGATTCTAAAATCTGTATAAACTTAACTATCTTTCTGATTTACAGCTAAAACCAATCCTATTAATCTCCTAACACAATTGTATTTGACCAACTTTTGTAAACTTGAATTCAAACTAGACATTACATCAATATTACACTGAATTCAGAACTAACATCATAACAACATTATTACTGAAATTATCATAACAATTCAGACTGGATTTAACATTGAACCAAAATCAAACACATACAGGATCATTGTCAATACTGACAATGCCCTGAAACTTTAATGTTCAGACAATAACATATATACAACACTTATTTTGACAGATTCATATAAACCAGGATGATTTAACTGACGAGTATTAGTTAAAAATGATTATCTACAATATCTGTCAACAAACAGTACATAATAATAGAAAACAGGTTGTTTCAATCAGTATTATTATGAATGAGAATTCATAATATAACTAATCGACGAACTAAATCGAGTCGATTGCTTACATTATAAATAGTCACAACCAACAGAAATAATTTCATATTTGACCATATATACGGGCATGAGACAAAGATGACAGAATTAATCAAATAAATATGAAAAATTAAAAAGCTATTGACACAGACAACAATACACGTAGAATACACAAAATAATAGAAAAAATACCTTTGAATCTTCAAACTTCATACGGACTCGAACTCAAATTTGGATTCGGACTTTGTTTGAAATCAAACAGACTTTATTCGAAGTATTCTCAGTTGAGAATACCTCGATTAAAGTCTCTTAGATCTCAACCCTTTACTCGAATTGGAAAAATTCCAAGATTGGAAATTTTTAGGGTTTCAGGTTCTTAAATCTTAAATCCGAATCATTTCTGGGCAGATTCGAAGGGAACCAAACATGATACAAGGGTGAGGGTAACCTAGGGGTCATTTGGTGTTAGTTTGAAACGGATCTGAGTTTGTTCTTGTTTGGTCCGAATCTTCAAAAGAAGATTCGAGAAGTTCAGAACTGATTCGAACCAAACTAACTTCAGATCCATAACAAGGGTTGTTAGGGGAAGCCATGGTGTTAACTTGGGGCTGATTGGTTGAGATCAGGTTTTCAGGCCAACCTTCGATTTAAGATTCGAAGGGTTGGGGCCTGATTCGAAGGAATCTAAGGTCATATTTGTGTAGAGGATGTTCAGAGGGTTCTGGGGTGTCAAGGTGGTGACCGGCGGCGTTGATGCCGCTGGGTTTCAGGCGAAGGGGAATAGGGGCGGCTAGGGTTAGGGGTCTGTTTGGAACGATGATGAACAGGAGCGGAGAGGGGGGGGTGTTTAGTTAGGGGGCCGGGTAAAGGATTATGGGTTTATATAGGGGAATAGTGGGTGGATTTTGACCGTTGGATTAGGCTGGATGGATGGCTGAGATCTATTCACTTAACCAAACGGTGTCGTTTGGTTTAAGTTAGGGGGACGGGTTGAACCGGGTATTGGATCGGGTAAGGGTCTTGGGTTAGGGTGATGAAATCTTGGCCGTTGGATGGACTTAATCCAACGGCCCTTGATGAGAGGTGACCAAACGACGTCGTTTGGTCTTAGCTTGGGACTGGACCGGACAGGCTATTTGGATTGGGCTGAGGAAGTGTAATTTGATTTGGGCCTGGATTTTAAATCCAGGTCCGATTTTCCCATTCTATTTTATTTTATTTTCTAATTTTATTATTAATAAAAAAATCCTAATAAAATTACAAAACAATTTTTAACCTTACACAAGATATTAATTACTTCATAACAACTATTTAACACATAGTCAAAACATTAATTACACAGTAAAAAATAGAACGAATGCATATTTTTTGTGATTTTATTTAAATTATCTCTTAAACGCATAATTAAATCCTATATGCATGCAATATGTATTTTATTTTATTTTTTCATTTTATTATGACAAAATAAACATTTACGGACATAACACAAATATTTAACACCACGCAAATTCAAAAATTACACAGTAAAAGAAATTTATTTTATTTTTGATTTATTTTGGAGTAGTTTTCGTAAGGCAAAAATCACGTGCTCACAGCTGCCCCTCTTTGTGCGGAAACTCGAAGAGTTTTCGTGCAAAGATAAAGTGAGCGGATACGAGCGATTTTTGCCCGTTCGAATACTCCGTGGGAAGCATTTTTAGAAAGATTTGACCGAACCTCTGCTTCAAAGGTTTCCTACATATCCTTGGCTATAAAGGAATCAGGTCAATGTAGTTCGGGAAGTTTTGGGTAGCTGGGACTACCGTGGGACTATGATGTTACTGCTGCTTCGTGCTGTTTTTACTGCTTGCTGACCTCCTTATTACACCTTACTTTAAAGGAAATACAAAATTAAACTAGATTATGGTACAGGAATTATAAAAATCTTATCTAGATCATGCCCTTGCGTTTCTTGTTGTCTTGATATCTTGGTGACTCTTGGGCATTTGGGTTATTCCGTATTCCTTTTCATTGTGTCCCGTATTTTCTTTTGGGACTCTTGTTGTTTCTTGCTGGGGATTCTGTTGGACTCCTCTGCTTTATTGATTCTAAGTGTGCTCCTTTTTCATATGAGCGGGCTTTTGATTTCAACATTTCAATTTCATTCCCTCGTTCTTCAGGTGGGTGCCTTGACTGTTTCTTTTCTTTCTTCATCCTCATTCTCCAGGTGGACGCCTGACTTCTTCAATTCTCATCCTCATTCTCCAGGTGGACGCCTGACTTCTTTAATTCTCTGTCCTCATTCTCCAAGTGGACGCCTGACTTCTTTAATTCTCATCCTCACTCTCCAGGTGGACGCCTGACTTCTTCAATTCTTTGTCCTCATTCTCCAAGTGGACGCCTGACTTCTTTAATTTTCATCCTCATTCTCCAGGTGGACGCCTGATTTCTTCAATTTCTTCATCCTCATTCTCCAGGTGGACGCCTGACTTCTTCAATTCTCATCCACATTCTCTAGGTGGACGCCTGATTTCTTTAATTCTCTATCCTCATTCTCCAGGTGGACGCCTGACTTCTTCAATTCTTCATCCTCATTCTCCAGGTGGACGCCTGACTTCTTTAATTCTCATCCTCATTCTCCAGGTGGACGCCTGACTTCTTTAATTCTCATCCTCATTTTCCAGGTGGACGCCTGACTTCTCCAATTCTTCATCCTCATTCTCCAGGTGGACGCCTGACTTCTTTAATTCTTCATCCTCATTCTCCAGGTGGACGCCTGACTTCTTCTTTTCTTTGTCCTTATTCTCCAAGTAGACGCCTGACTTCTTTAATTTTCATCCTCATTCTCCAGGTGGACGCCTGATTTCTTCAATTTCTTCATCCTCATTCTCCAAGTGGACGCCTGACTTCTTCAATTCTCATCCTCATTCTCCAGGTGGATGCCTGACTTCTTTAATTCTCTGTCCTCATTCTCCAGGTGGACGCCTGACTTCTTCTTTCTTCATCCTCATTCTCCAGGTGGACACCTGACTTCTTCTTTTCTTTGTCCTCATTCTCTAGGTGGACGCCTGACTTCTTCTTCTCTTTGTCCTCATTCTCCAGGTGGACGCCTGACTTCTTCAATTCTTCATCCTCATTCTCCAAGTGGACGCCTGACTTCTTTAATTTCTTTATCCTCATTCTCCAGGTGGACGCCTGACTTCTTCTTTTCTCATCCTCATTCTCCAGGTGGACGCCTGACTTCTTTAATTTCTTTATCCTCATTCTCCAGGTGGACGCCTGACTTCTTTAATTCTTCATCCTCATTCTCCAGGTGGACGCCTGACTTCTTTAATTATTCATCCTCATTCTCCAGGTGGACGCCTGACTTCTTCAATTCTTCATCCTCATTCTCCAGGTGGACGCCTGACTTCTTTAATTCTTCATCCTCATTCTCCAGGTGGACGCCTGACTTCTTCTTTTCTCATCCTCATTCTCCAGGTGGACGCCTGACTTCTTTAATTTCTTTATCCTCATTCTCCAGGTGGACGCCTGATTTCTTCAATTTCTTCATCCTCATTCTCCAAGTGGACGCCTGACTTCTTTAATTTCTTTATCCTCATTCTCCAGGTGGACGCCTGACTTCTTTTTAATTTCTTCATCCTCATTCTCCAGGTGGACGCCTGACTTCTTCTTAACTCATCCTCATTCTCCAGGTGGACGCCTGACTTCTTTAATTTCTTTATCCTCATTCTCCAGGTGGACGCCTGACTTCTTTAATTCTTCATCCTCATTCTCCAGGTGGACGCCTGACTTCTTCAATTCTTCATCCTCATTCTCCAGGTGGACGCCTGACTTCTTTAATTCTTCATCCTCATTCTCCAGGTGGAAGTCAGATGCCTGACTTCTTTAATTCTCATCCTCATTCTCAGGTGGACGCCTGACTTCTTTAATTTCTTTATCCTCATTCTCCAGGTGGACGCCCGATTTCTTCAATTTCTTCATCCTCATTCTCCAGGTGGACGCCTGACTTCTTCAATTCTTCATCCTCATTCTCCAGGTGGACGCCTGACTTCTTTAATTCTTCATCCTCATTCTCCAGGTGGACGCCTGACTTCTTCTTTTCTCATCCTCATTCTCCAGGTGGACGCCTGACTTCTTTAATTCTTCATCCTCATTCTCCAGGTGGACGCCTGACTTCTTTAATTCTTCATCCTCATTCTCCAGGTGGACGCCTGACTTCTTTAATTCTCAGAAAACTTCGTTAGTTTAAAGCCGGGTGGTTGATTGGGGTATTTTTTCCGATGGTGATGCTTCTCTTCGTTTCTCTTTATTGCCTTAGAATGGTTGAACAGACTGTTTTGTCTTTGTCATTGATCCTTGACTATAGGATTCCCCTCTGTATGTTTTCCTTCGAACCCTTTTAACTGTAATCATATGTCCCTTCTGACTTTGCTGATCCACTTTTGATTTCACCTTTCTTACACCCATATCCTTTATCTTCCACTTTTTGTGGCCGATTTTGCATCCTGTAGCCTTGAATCTTGGTAGTATACCTTGACATTCCTTCTTATTTGTTTGGAATAAAACTCATTTCAAAGCTTTTAGAAAAGTAAGATTATTAGTGACGAAACACGTTGATTTCGACAATTATAGAATAAAAAGAAAAATCCAATTTTGGATGACTGTTGGAGCAAGAATGAAAACTTATCTGATTGGAGTTACTGGTACCAATGATCAGGGTATGCATTTCGGATTAATCAATCCAGTCTTTTAATCAATCTCCTCTCAATTGTCTTATTTTCGTTTTCCCCCAAAATTTCCATAATCCAACTTCATTTTTCATTTCACAGGCCTGTTGGGCTTGTAATGTCTCAAAGAGTTTTCACCGATAAACCTTCCTCATTTGTTCATTTATCACTTCCTTTTCGCCTTATGGTGCCTACAAAGGTTTTCACCAATAAGACTCTCTCATTTTTACTTTTCTCTCAACTTCCGTCGCCTTTATGTGCCCGTTTGGGTTTTCACCTATAAGACTCTCTCGTTTTTACTTTCTTTTCTTGTTTGTAACAGAATGTTATGAACCATCTTCATTTGATTGACTTAGCATTTTTCTAAGATTGGTCGAAAGGTCTTTATGGTATGGGGTTAGAAATGGAAAAGCTAAACAATTTTGGTATGTGTTTAAAATTACGACTCTTGGAATCTTTTCTTGTTTCCAATATAATTCTTGCCCCAGTTCCTTGATTGGGGTCGCTTGATGTTTCTTTTTGTGCACATTTTATGTATATTGTGCACCTTATGACCGAGCCGTGAAGCGCCTACGTATCCTTTTTTGAGAAATCAGGTCAAACGTAGTTCACCAGATGATACCTACGAAGTCTCGTGACCTGTTTCTTTTTTTTTCATTGATACCCTATGACCTGTTTCTTTTTTTTTTTATTACTTGATTTTCATTGATTCCAAGAGAGGGTAGGAAAGAAACAAGTATGGCTCAAAGGGGAAGCAAATGGTATAGTGTTTGGATAGCAGAATAAATTGCCTTTGTCATTCCAATCTTCGAAATAATGCTAAATACAAACACTCAAAAAGTTATGCATAATATCTCTTTACCGCGTCAGAATTGATCGCCATATCTATGCATTTGCCTTCAATGTCTGTTAAGCATAGTGCACCATTCGATAATACTCTGGTCACAATGAATGGTCCTTGCCAATTCGGGGCAAATTTGCCCTTTGCTTCAACCTGATGTGGAAGAATACGTTTCAGCACATGCTGACCTACTTCAAACTTCCGGGGACGCACCTTTTTGTTGTATGCTCTTTCTATTCTTCTTTGATATAATTGACCATGGCATACTGCGGTCAATCGTTTTTCATCAATCAAGTTTAACTGTTCTAGACGGGTTTTGACCCATTCATCATCATCAATCTTTGCTTCGGCGATGATCCGAAGGGAAGGAATCTCAACTTCTGCAGGAATTACTGCTTCAGTGCCATATACCAATAAATAAGGAGTTGCTCCTACTGAAGTGCGAACAGTAGTGCGATATCCTAATAACGCAAATGGTAGTTTTTCATGCCATTGTCTTGATCCTTCTACCATTTTCCGAAGTATCTTCTTTATGTTTTTGTTGGCTGCTTCTACTGCTCCATTCGCCTTGGGCCGATATGGGGTAGAGTTGCGATGTGTAATCTTAAACTGTTGACATACTTCCTTCATTAGGTTGCTATTAAGATTAGCACCGTTATCTATGATGATCACCTTCGGGATTCCGAATCGACATATGATATTTGAGTGGACAAAATCGACCACAGCTTTCTTGGTCACTGATTTGAATGTCTTGGCCTCAACCCATTTGGTAAAATAATCAATAGCTACCAGAATGAACCTGTGCCCATTGGATGCTGCCGGCTCAATTGGTCCAATCACATCCATGCCCCAGGCAACGAAGGGCCATGGTGCCGACATTGTGTGCAACTCGGATGGTGGAGAATGAATCAAATCTCCGTGTATTTGGCATTGATGACACTTGCGCACAAAACTGATACAATCTCGCTCCATGGTAAGCCAATAGTAACCGGCTCGGAGGATTTTCTTTGCCAACACATATCCACTCATGTGGGGTCCGCAAACTCCTGAATGTACTTCAGACATGACAGTTGTAGCTTGTCTGGCATCTATGCATCTTAATAATCCAAGATCTGGTGTTCTTTTATACAAAACTCCTCCGCTTAAGAAGAATCCATTTGCTAATCGCCTAATGGTCCTCTTTTGATCTCCTGTGGCTTGTGCGGGATATATCCCCATTCTGATATACTCCTTGATGTCGTGGAACCATGGTTCACCATCAAATTCTTCTTCAACCATATTGCAATAAACGTGTTGATCGTGGACTTGAATATGTATCGGATCTACATAAGCTTTATCCGGATGGTGCAACATTGATGCCAGGGTAGCCAATGCATCGGCCACCTCATTATGGATTCTTGGAATATGTTGGAATTCCACTGATTGAAACCGCTGACAAAGATCATGTAGACATTGTCGGTATGGTATGAGCTTCAAGTCTCGGGTTTCCCATTCTCCTTGAATTTGATGTACCAAAAGATCCGAATCTCCCATGACTAAGATTTCTCGGATACCCATGTCTGCAGCTAGCCTTAACCCCAAAATGCAAGCTTCATATTCAGCCATATTATTGGTGCAATAAAATCGTAATTGAGCCGTAACAGGATAGTGATGCCCTGTTTCAGAAATGATTACAGCTCCTATTCCGACTCCTTTCATGTTGGCGGCTCCATCAAAGAAAAGTTTCCAGCCAGGTTTTTCAATTTGTTCCACCTCGTCGATATGCATTGTTTCTTCATCAGGAAAATAAGTCTTCAACGGCTCATATTCCTCATCGACCGGGTTTTCGGCTAAATGATCGGCCAGTGCTTGAGCCTTCATTGCAGTTCTAGTCACATAGATGATGTCGAATTCCGTGAGCAATATCTGCCACTTTGCAAGTCTTCCCGTTGGCATAGGCTTTTGAAAAATGTATTTCAAGGGATCCAAACGAGAAATGAGGTAAGTAGTGTAGGATGACAAATAGTGTTTCAATTTTTGAGCTACCCATGTTAGGGCGCAACATGTCTTTTCCAGATGAGTATACTTAACCTCATAAGCTGTGAACTTCTTGCTAAGGTAGTAGATGGCCTGTTCTTTTCTGCCAGTGAGGTCATGTTGCCCCAATACACAACCAAATGAATTTTCCAAAACCGTCAGGTAAAGAATCAAAGGTCTTCCTGGCTCTGGCGGGACCAACACGGGTGGGTTTGACAAGTACCCTTTTATTTTATCGAACGCTTCTTGACACTCATCGGTCCATTTGACTGCAGCATCCTTTTTTAACAATTTGAAAATTGGCTCACAGGTTGTTGTGAGCTGAGCAATAAACCTGCTGATATAATTTAACCTCCCCAACAAACTCATTACTTCAGTTTTGTTTTTTGGAGGTGGCAGTTCTTGGATGGCTTTAATCTTTGACGGATCTAGCTCGATGCCTCGTCGACTGACTATGAATCCCAGCAACTTTCCGGATGGAACTCCAAATGCGCATTTGGCAGGGTTAAGCTTGAGGTTGTATCTGCGAAGTCTCAAGAAAAACTTCCTCAAATCCCCAACGTGGTCGGCCTGATGCTTTGATTTTATGATCACATCATCCACGTACACCTCAATTTCCTTGTGTATCATATCATGAAACACTGTGGTCATTGCTCTCATATAGGTTGCCCCGGCGTTCTTTAAACCGAATGGCATTACCCGATAGCAATAAGTTCCCCATGGTGTGATGAATGCCGTCTTTTCTGCATCTTCTTCATCCATTAGAATTTGATGATACCCGGCATAACAATCCACGAAAGACCCTATATCATGCTTGGCACAATTGTCGATCAAAATATGGATATTGGGTAATGGGAAATTATCCTTTGGACTTGCTTTGTTGAGATTGCGATAGTCGACGCATACTCTAATTTTGCCGTCTTTCTTTGGCACAGGAACGGCATTAGGCAACCAAACAGGATATCGAGTGACTCGAATGACCTTTGCTTCCAATTGTTTGGTGATTTCTTCCTTAATTCTCATACTCATATCAGGCTTGAATTTTCTCAGCCTCTGCTTGACAGGAGGCACCGTTGGATCGGTGGGCAATTTGTGGACCACTAAATCAGTGCTCAAGCCCGGCATGTCGTCATACGACCATGCAAAAACATCTTTGAATTCTATGAGTGCTTTAATTAACTCTTCTCGGATCTTTGGTTCGAGATGGACACTTATTTTAGTTTCCCGGACATTACTCGTGTCCCCTATATTGACGTCCTCGGTATCACTCAAGTTAGGTTTGATTTTTTCCTCAAAGTGAATTAACTCTTTACTAATCTCTTCAAAAACCTCATCTTCATCATATTCTGATTCATAATCACAATATATTTCTTGAATTAATATTTCGGAACCAGATTGATTTTTAAGACTGGGCTGAGGATTCCTCATGCATGCCATATCACTAGAGCCAGCGTAAAAGGAACTGTACAGAAAAGAAGAAAAAGAAAAGAAAGCTATTAGGAATGATAATAAAAAGGAAACTGCTTTTATTGGATGATGAAAGATAACAAGGTTTTGCACACTTCAAACCAACTGTAAGATAAACTTTGGGATTACAACCTTGAAATAACCCAAACAAACTGAAAGAAAATCAAAATAAACTACCAAGACTCCTTTCGAATTGGGAGAGGAGTGGCTTTCCAATTATTGAGCTTTGTTTCTGGCCCAACGAATTGAACTTCTGCGTTGCTACACCCTTCTCCGCTTTCCAACATATTCACATCACTAAACAATTTCTCGAACCTTTCAATTAATTCCTTCTCAGGATTGACCCGGGATTTAGGAATTGTTGTTATCGGGCGATTTTTAGCGCCGGTCTTGACAAAAGACTTTGACAGATGTGGTACTGGTTTTGGAAGAACCTATGCTTGATGTGTCAACTTCCTGGCCCTTATTACGTCGTTGGCGGTGGGTATGAACCCTAAACCGAATGTTCCCCAGTTCTCGGGGAGAGATACTGGTTGTACAATTCCTTGCAGAGATAAGCCCAGACCTTTGCCGGGTATAAAGCCATTCTTTAACATTTCATAAGCTATCATGACTGATGCAGAGGATATCCTTGGATTCGGAAGGTATTTCCCTTCTGGAATTTTCTCTATCGACACTGTGTTTGTCACTTGGTATACCCATGGTCCCTGGTCATTTTCTGTTCCCTCGACCGGTACAATAGTATTGTTGTGAGCATTTAAACTTTCTTCTCCATACACGACTACTTCTTGATGATCCCGTTCAAACTTGACAGCCTGATGTAGTGTTGACGGGACTGCTTTAGCAGCATGGATCCATGGTCGACCCAATAACAAGTTGTAAGAAATAGATATGTCCAACACTTGGAATTCCATTGTGAATTCAACTGGCCCTATAGTTAGTTCCAACACTATGTCGCCAAATGAATCTCTGCTTCCACCGTCAAATCCTCGTACGCAGATACTATTCTTCTGGATCCTCTCCTCTTTAATTTTTAATTTGTTTAAAGTGGAGAGAGGGCATATGTTTGCACTGGACCCATTGTCAACCAATACCCGGGTTACTACGGAGTTTTCACATTTCACGGTGAGGTAAAGAGCTCTGTTGTGCTCGGTACCTTCCACAGGTAATTCATCATCAGCAAATGTAATTCTGTTTGTTTCAAAGATTCTGTTGGCTATTTTGCCCAAATGATTTACAGAGATCTTTTCAGGAACATGAGCTTCATTCAGGATTTTCATCAACGCCAGACGGTGTTCCTCTGAATGGATCAGTAATGACAACAATGAAATTTGAGCGGGGGTCTTCTTTAATTGATCCACAACAGAATAATCATGGAGTTTCATTTTTCTTAAAAACTCCTCCGCCTCTTCTTCCGTCACAGCTCTCTTTGTTGGCATTGGATTGTTTTTAGTTTTTCTCAGCTCTTCGGGAGTAAAACATCTTCCCGAACGTGTCAAGCCTTGCACCTCACACACTTCTTCCTTGATTTCTTTGCCCTTGTACATTACAATCACCCGTTCATAGTTCCATGGGATGGCTTTGTTGTTGATGACCGGCAGCTGGATTACAGGTGCAACAATAACCCGATCTGTACGTGCTCCTTCCACGAATACAACGGGTTTGTTAGCAACCCCTGGTACTATCACTTTTGGCCTTTCTTGTTTTGCGGAAACTTTGCTCGATGATCCCTCATCGACTATCATAGACGGTTCATCACCATTTTTGTTCTGCTTAGACACCGGCTTCTCCTCCATTAACTGCTTATCTGGCTTGGTTTCATGAGTTTTGATCATCATGACAGTTTGTGACGGCTTCTTTGTCTCTCCATCAGCTTGTATGATTTCTATCATGTTAGCCTCTTGATGGGCTGGCATTGGATTTCTATTGATATTTGGAGCTTCGGGGGTTTGAACCTCGATTTTATTAGTATCAATCAGCTCTTGTATTGCATTTTTCAAATGCCAACATTTCTCCGTATCATGGCCTGGTGCACCGGAGCAATATTCACAGCTAATGGTGTAATCCAGATTCTTTGGTGGAGGATTGGGTAGTTTGGATTGTATTGGTCTCAGCATGTCTAGCTGTCTCAGCCTGTGGAACAGACTAGTGTAAGACTCTCCCAATGGAGTGTAAGTTTTCTTTTTCTGTTCCCTTTCTCCCCTGAATGCTGGCCTAGGCCTGAAACCTGGTCCGGGATAGGCTCGTGGGTAAGTATTTGGTGTGACAGGAGCACGCCAATTGGTGTGAACAGGTGGCTGATTGTATGCTTGAGCATGGTTAATGGAAAAATGAGGCTCTGAAGGGTGATAGTAGTGTTGGGATGAATCATGGTGGTAAGCTGATTGGCGAGGTCGTTGTTGATTATAGTAAAGCGGTGAACCTCTGGGTCCCGGCCAAATTCCTGAATCAACTACGGCTGCTTCCTCCCTCTTCTTTCTTCCGATTCCTCCTACCCCACCTTGAATAGCTTGAGTAGTTGACTTAATTGCTGAATAGCTCATGATTTTATTTGTCTTCAGGCCTTCTTCCACCATACCTCCCATCTTTACTACTTCGTTGAATGATTTTCCAACCGCTGAAACCAAGTGGGCATAGTAAGTTGGTTCCAAGGCTTGGAGGAAGTAGTCTACCATTTCGCTCTCCTTCATAGGAGGATCTACTCTTGCTGCCTGTTCTCTCCACCGAAAACCATACTCTCTGAAACTTTCATTGTGTTTCTTCTCAAATTTGGTCAAAGATAATCGATCTGGGATGATTTCCAGATTGTATTGGAAATGGTATGCGAATGCCTGTGCCAGGTCATCCCAGGTGTACCATCTTCCATGGTCCTGGCGTGTATACCACTCCAAAGCTGATCCGCTTAGACTTTGACTGAAGTAAGCCATTAATAATTCATCCTTTCCCCCAGCTCCTCGCATCTTGCTACAGAAACCCCTTAAGTGGGCTACCGGGTCGCCGTGCCCGCTGTATAAGTCAAATTTGGGCATCTTGAAGCCAACTGGCAATTGTACATTGGGGAATAAGCATAAATCTTTGTATGCTACACTGACTTTCCCACCTAATCCCCGCATGTCTCGGAACGATTGTTCTAGACTTTTGACCTTCCTGAACATCTCTTCTTGTTCAACATTTTTGACTGGCTTGTCAATTTCGGTTGGGAGATCAAACCGAGGAGTAGTTGAATTGATTTCGGAGGCTTTGAAGGTGGGCTCCGGGGGTAATATTGGTTGTCTTGGGCCTGAAATGTAGGCTCACTAGGAGATTTGTGAAATGTAGCAGGAGGAGGTGCTACGAAAACAGGAGTCATAGGTGGAGGAAAGTACGGAACTGGTTTTGGAGGTGGAGATTGTGGTGTCTGAGAGGTGGTGCCTCGGTAGTGCTGATAAATGGGAAAACTTGGGGATAATTCAGTGGTGATATGATCCTGAGTTTGGGTCATTGATGGAGCAGGGTTATTTGGGTAAGATGGGGGTAACTGTCCTGTAGACCAAGCTTGGTACATTTCAGCCATTTGCTGCTTGAGCTTAAACATTTCTTCTTTCATTTTTCCGACATCCATCTCTTCTATCTCCATACCTGTGTCAACATCTGGGATAGACATACTTTCGGGTATCGGTCCTTTTGATCTTGTGTGAGAGTGATAATATGCCAGTATACTCTTTAGAGAAATTAACTGCTTGAATTCTGGAAATGGACAAACTTGTTAGTTGTGAGAGTTTAACACATATATAATCGCACGTTGAGATGCAATGCTCCTAGACAAATAATCCCTTTCTATTATGCATTTGCTCGGCTGCTTGTGTCGTCCCAGCCTTCTTGAAATTCTTATTTTTATTTATTATATATATCTTTTATCGTGGTGGTCGAATCTGAGAGATTGCCTACGTATCATGTTCTTTCATGAATCAGACCTTGCGTAGTTCGGACACAAAGGCAATCTTTTTTTTATTCAATACACAAAGATGGAATTACATTTGAAAACTTTAAGAAAATGGCTTGAAAACACACACACTTAAATCAAAATAAAGATACAATTCTTAACATCTCACAATGTGCCCCACTTTCCACTTTTGTTGTCAAATATTGGGTTATCTGCTCAATGTGGTGCTTGACCCGGATGGCCTCCTAGCGTTCGATACATCCTTTCCAACTCCATTGCTAGATGACGAGCAAAAGTGGGCGCATGCTCTGTAAACCTTTCATAATCCATTCCTTGGCAGTTTACATAACTTTGAGATGTGAAGACTGCCAGGTCGTGGATTTGTGCCCTGAAACCTTGGAGACGTTGGTCTTGGTCTTGCAATTGCTGCTGACGAGTGGTGGCTATATCTCTGACACGGTTCTCACGATCTAGAGCTGATTCTAACAAAGCTCGGAGTCTGGCCTGCTCTAATCTTGCTTGCGCTCTTTCCCTGTCGAGGTCTGCTTGTTGGTGTTCTCTGTTGCATCTTCTTGCCTCTTCTAGTTGT
Organism: Nicotiana sylvestris; assembly: GCF_000393655.2. Taxonomy (NCBI): domain Eukaryota; kingdom Viridiplantae; phylum Streptophyta; class Magnoliopsida; order Solanales; family Solanaceae; genus Nicotiana; species Nicotiana sylvestris. The sequence continues at coordinate 39,129,413 of NC_091067.1, read as the reverse complement.
GCACGAAGCTGGTCTTCTGATCGCATCCAATAATCTTTTTCCTTCTTGAATTGGGCCTTGTCTTTTTCGGATTGTCTATCTTGGCGTTCTTTGTTAGCTCTGGCTTCTTCGTTTAATTGTTGGATCCTTTCTTTTGCCTTGCTCAATTCCCTTTCATTTTCCGCAAGAATGAAATCATAATCTTGCATTCTTTCAAAGAGATTGGCGATGGTTTTTTGATCCTTCCAGCTCCTCTTTGGCGTTTCAGAAACTCTTTTCATTTTTTGGAATCGAGCATGAAGATTTTCATTCTCACAAGCTAGACTCTTTTTCTCGCCTTCGGCTTCTTGTTCTTGCAAATCTTTCTCCAAACTGAGGCTTCTTAGATTTTCTTTTAGGGCATGGATAGTTGCTTTGTACCCTTTTTCTTTTTCTCCCCAGATCAACCGCTCTTGGATTTTATCATTGAAGTTTTGAACATGGGGTCTTTTTGTTGGCCTTTTTAGCTCAGGTTCTGGTGCATCATCCACGCGAGACCGTTTTTCAAACCACCTTGCATATCCAGGATTCATCTCACCTTTTGTAGTGTCTGGGACTTGAGTATCACTTTTCAAGTATCGACATCCATTCCACATCTGCTGAAGTAGAGCTTCGGGAATAGTGGCTTCTGGGTGTAATTCGATTACTTGCATACTCAAATCTTCATCATCAGGAACTATTTGATATCTCCCTAGTTGCCTTAAGACTCTTAGTGGTGCATATGGCTGAATGCTTCTTAATCCCAATAGTAGTAGATAACTATTTGAGGTTGACATATGTATTACTTCCCTCATCGGGAGCCATCCCAGAGTCCATTCAATTTGATTTGCCGTTAAAGCCTTTAGATGAGATACCCATGCTTCTATCCCTTCTGGAGCTTGATAATTTTTTGTTCTTTCCTCATAGCTCTCGATGCAATTATCATTTTTTGACCCATATTGTATGATCTTGGGCTGTTGTTGGAGATGCTCCATCACCCACATTTGCAACAAAATTTTGCATCCTTCGAAGACCGTTGCTCCTGATTTACATAAAGTCAGAGCCCGATAAATATCTGATAGAATGATGGGGACAAGGGTGTGATTTTCTTTGGTGGTAAGGATTTGCACAACTTTTGCGGTGCGAATATCAATTGTTCGCTCTTTATTTGGGAAGACCATGACTCCTAGAAAAGCCACCATGAAAGCAAATCGACGGTGAATCTGCCAAGTGTCTTTGTTTTGCTTATTAGTAAGGCCTTTTTCATGAATTTCAAACCCATCTGATTTTCCGAACCTTGAATACAAAAAGTTGAAGGAACAACATCCATTGATGACATTGCTTTTCCTGATTTGACTGCTGATGTTCAAAAGACCGAAGAATCGATGTACCGAAGGAGCCTTTGTGAATATCAAGCTTTGATTTCTTAAACTTCCTTCAAAACCAGTATATCCAGCTATCTCCTCTAATGTAGGAGTAAGCTCGAAGTCAGAGAAACGAAAAACATTGTGAACAGGATCCCAGAAAGTTACTAACGCCGCAATCAGATCATCACGGGGTTTAACTTTCATAATGTCCGTGAGATTTCCCAAATGCTTGACGACCCATTTTTGACCGTTTTCGCCTAAATCATACCACCACATTTGAAGCTGACATAGAAATTCTTCCGTACTTGTGGATGAGGGGCTTTGTGTGATGCTCATTTTGTATCTGAAATTTAATTTTGATAAAGTCAAAATTCATTTTTGAAAATTTATACTAAAAAAAATAATTTTCGATTATTTATTTATTTATTAAATACCTTTATTTCAAGATTTAAAACCTTTTCTCTTTTTTTTTTTCGAAATTTAAAACAACCCATTTTATTCCTTTCTTCTTACCATGATTTTATTTAAGCTGGTCAACAAGCATGTTCGAGGCAAATGAATGCACAAGTAACAAGTAGGATGCATCATGATGGTCTTTTTATTTTGGGTTCACCTGTCCTAGACAGACCCAACCCCTGTGTTGAGTCTCCAAGGCCAAATGCATATGATGCAAATATTCGTTCCTACTAGGGATCCGGTACATGGCTGAGTTATTCTAAGTGTAAAACCTTAGGTTGATTGTTCTAAACCTGGCTTACCCAAACGGACAGTTTGAGCCGAAGCGGGGGCAACGTACCGGGAGCACGAAAGTCTGCCCGGCCTAGTTACTTGTCCCAACTCCGTCTTATTTGGTACGACTCTAACAGAAAGGTGGGTCACGCGCACGTGTACACCATAAATTCAGAAGACTCAGAAAGAAGGGGGTTTCGTAGCAGTTGTATATATTCACAATTCAAATAATATTAAAGCGGTAAACAGCAACATTTAGCATATTAGCATATAAACAGTTGAAAATCTCATAGTAAATAAAACCAATTAACACAGATATTTTAAGCTCGAATTCTTTAAACCCTGAACCACTGGTTCTGGGTTATAGTTTGACTTTTATTCCCCAGCAGAGTCGCCAGAGCTGTCGCACCTCCTTTTTGCCGCGCCCGCGGGGCGCGTGGGGAGTTTTCTCCAATTAAAGGACAGTCGAAACGAGATTTATTTAATTATTTTCAGAGTCGCCACCTGGAATTTTAAGGCGTCCCAAGTCACCAATTTCAATCCCTGAATCGAGGATAATATGACTCTGTTTATTATTCTGCGAACCATAAATCCTGAGTAAGGAATTCTGTTAATCCGGAAGAAGGTGTTAGGCATTTCCGAATTCCGTGGTTCTAGAACGGTCGCTTAACTGTTTTTATTATTGGCTTAATTATCTTGATTTTAAATATGTCGATGTTATCTAATTTTACTACCGCTTATACATTATTGTGATTGAGAATCCTTCTTTGAATCGAATTACGCGTACGTATATTCGTGTTATAAATTTTAAAAATGCGGAATTGTATCACACGTACGTGTACACGATAGCTTTTTGGTAATATATTTATTAAACAATCATTTTTTCGGAATTGCGTCGAATCAAGAATATTTGTTTTTCTTGAATAGTGAACCGTACATCTCGGGTTTTTATGAAATTGATTTAACGCCTTTGGAAAAATCCTTTTATTAAATATTCGTTTGAAATTGCGCGTACGCATAATCCGAATTTTTACTTTTAAAAATATAATCAGGGTACGCGAACGTATCCCTAATTGCGCAAAATATTTGTAATGGTTTGGGGATTTTCCAACAAATTGTTTATTATATTTATGTATTTCTTTTATATGAAAATCATGAGAAACTCCTATTTAGAGGCCTATAAATTCTTTGAAAAGAATTCGCAATCTATTAAAGGTTGTTCGTCGATTATGATTTCCAAATATAAGTTATATTCATTCCAACTATTCCAATTCAAAGAACAGAATAAAAATATGATTAATACTATTTTTAAACAAATATGGCATATATATATATATGCCAAAGAATAAATTGCATATGAAACTGAAAATAAATGATTCATAAAGGAAGGAAATATTTTCCGAGAATTTTCATTATTTACTTAATGCAAATTCTATTTCTAATTATCATTGATGTAAAGTGTGGCAATTTATGCTTGTACATCTCTTTTCATTCTCATATACTCGCTTTTAATCTAATAGGCCCAATTATTTGGTCACTTTGTTTTATGAAGATAGATAAGCATCGAATTTATAGAAAGGGAATTATTATACAAGTTAATTCAACAAAGTTACCTTACATGCAACCTAACTGTTTGGCGTAAACATTCATAACGTTTTAACATCATGATGAGCTATACCAACTTACTTTACTCATATGATTATACCTGTCATCATACCATATAATAACTTATACCAATCTAAACAAAATCATATTTGTTACAAGATATTCTACTAATGTAACTTCTTAATCTTTACATTTAGCTAATGGTATTATGGGATGTAATCAATGGCCCATTTTTATGCCTTACTCCCTGTTTTGACAATTCACATATATCTATACCAATGAGATTTCGGAATGGCTAACATTATTACAAAAACTTTATATGAATTTCAAAATAAGACAATTTAACTCATAGCTATCAAATTGAATTCACTACTAGTTAACTAACATAAAAAATGAAATTAAAACTAATGAACTTGGACAATTGGAAAATAGCATTTCAATTCTAGCTTCATTGATGAGTCATGTTGAATCTCTTTCCAACATAGAATTTAAGAAGATATGTACCTGGAAATGGAGGTAGAAGAAGCAAGTTTCAGCAGTAACAAAAACAGCGAAATACCAGTATTCCCACAGATTTGAGCAATAATAAGATCCGAAGAAAACAGATGCACAGTACAGTTATTTTTAACTGGACACTTCAGATGTTAACTGAATCAATGGAACCAAGTAAGGTTGAACAGATTCAACAAAAGAACAATATTTCAAATTTCAATTTCTTTTTAGTTTCAAATTCCCATTTTTCTGATTTTTTTTGTTTCTGTTGATGTATATCTCTGTGTGTGTGTGACTGCTCTTTTGTTCCTTTTCTGTTTCTTTTTCCTCTCCTAAAATCTCTCAAACTCTCCTCTTCTGAAAACTGATCCTAAAAATCTGTTTGCTTCCCCAATTTCACACTCTCTTTTTCTCTTAAAACTCCTTTAAAGTCTAAAAAAAACTGACTGCCCTCTATTATGAAAAGCTGATTTCTCTCTCTCTGGAAACTGATTTTTTCTCCCTTCCAAAATCTCTTCCAGTCTCCCAGGTCTCTTCAAATCTGCCCCTTTTAAGCTGTCCAGGTCCTGTATTTATACAGGGCTGGTTGCACCTTTGTCATGGTGGCTGGACCCTTTATCCCTTTTAAAAATTAGAAAGTTTCCATTAAAACTACTTTTTAATACTTTATGTGATCCTAACATGATTTTCAGCAGCCCCATTATCCCTTGTTCCCCCTTTATTACTTAAATATAGCCACTAACATTACATTATAATACACTAGCATTAACACCCTGTTTTTACTGTTTCATTCCCAGAAATGCCCCTGACCTACTGTAATTACCGAAAAATCAGAACCTACTGCAAAACAGATTCTAAAATCTGTATAAACTTAACTATCTTTCTGATTTACAGCTAAAACCAATCCTATTAATCTCCTAACACAATTGTATTTGACCAACTTTTGTAAACTTGAATTCAAACTGGACATTACAGCAATATTACACTGAATTCAGAACTAACATCATAACAACATTATTACTGAAATTATCATAACAATTCAGACTGGATTTAACATTGAACCAAAATCAAACACATACAGGATCATTGTCAATACTGACAATGCCCTGAAACTTTAATGTTCAGACAATAATATATATACAACACTTATTTTGACAGATTCACATAAACCAGGATGATTTAACTGACGAGTATTAGTTAAAAATGATTATATACAATATCTGTCAACAAACAGTACATAATAATAGAAAACAGATTGTTTCAATCCGTATTATTATGAATGAGAATTCATAATATAACTAATCGACGAACTAAATCGAGTCGATTGCTTACATTATAAATAGTCACAACCAACAAACATAATTTCATATTTGACCATATATACGGGCATGAGACAAAGATGACAGAATTAATCAAATAAATATGAAAAATTAAAAAGCTATTGACACAGACAACAATACACATAGAATACACAAAATAATAGAAAAAATACCTTTGAATCTTCAAACTTCATACGGACTCGAACTCAAATTTGGATTCGGACTTTGTTTGAAATCAAACAGACTTTATTCGAAGTATTCTCAGTTGAGAATACCTCGATTAAAGTCTCTTAGACCTCAACCCTTTACTCGAATTGGAAAAATTCTAAGATTGGAAATTTTTAGGGTTTCAGGTTCTTAAATCTTAAATCCGAATCATTTCTGGGCAGATTCGAAGGGAACCAAACATGATACAAGGGTGAGGGTAACCTAGGGGTCATTTGGTGTTAGTTTGAAACGGATCTGAGTTTGTTCTTGTTTGGTCCGAATCTTCAAAAGAAGATTCGAGAAGTTCAGAACTGATTCGAATCAAACTAACTTCAGATCCATAACAAGGGTTGTTAGGGGAAGCCATGGTGTTAACTTGGGGCTGATTGGTTGAGATCAGGTTTTCAGGCCAACCTTCGATTTAAGATTCGAAGGGTTGGGGCCTGATTCGAAGGAATCTAAGGTCATATTTGTGTAGAGGATGTTCAGAGGGTTCTGGGGTGTCAAGGTGGTGACCGGCGGCGTTGATGCCGCCGGGTTTCAGGCGAAGGGGAATAGGGGCGGCTAGGGTTAGGGGTCTGTTTGGAACGATGATGAACATGAGCGGAGAGGGGGGGGTGTTTAGTTAGGGGGCCGGGTAAAGGATTATGGGTTTATATAGGGGAATGGTGGGTGGATTTTGACCGTTGGATTAGGCTGGATGGATGGCTGAGATCTATTCACTTAACCAAACGGTGTCGTTTGGTTTAAGTTAGGGGGACGGGTTGAACCGGGTATTGGATCGGGTAAGGGTCTTGGGTTAGGGTGATGAAATCTTGGCCGTTGGATGGACTTAATCCAACGGCCCTTGATGAGAGGTGACCAAACGACGTCGTTTGGTCTTAGCTTGGGACTGGACCGGATAGGCTGTTTGGATTGGGCTGAGGAAGTGTAATTTGATTTGGGCCTGGATTTTAAATCCAGGTCCGATTTTCCCATTCTATTTTATTTTATTTTCTAATTTTATTATTAATAAAAAAAATCCTAATAAAATTACAAAACAATTTTTAACCTTACACAAGATATTAATTACTTCATAACAACTATTTAACACATAGTCAAAACATTAATTACACAGTAAAAAATAGAACGAATGCATATTTTTTGTGATTTTATTTAAATTATCTCTTAAACGCATAATTAAATCCTATATGCATGCAATATGTATTTTATTTTATTTTTTCATTTTATTATGACAAAATAAACATTTACGGACATAACACAAATATTTAACACCACGCAAATTCAAAAATTACACAGTAAAAGAAATTTATTTTATTTTTGGAGTAGTTTTCGTTAAGGCAAAAATCACGTGCTCACAGTTCCGGAGGAACTCTCTTTAAGGGAAAAGCAAGCACTAATCAGGTTTGACCGTAAATTTTTAGGATCCTCTTGGAAAATGTGGCTTAGTTAAAATTCAAAACAATCATGAGTAGCATAATTCAGCATAAATGTATCCCAAAGGAATATAAGTTGGTTTCAATGTTTGCATGTTTAAGATAGGATTCAATTAGGAGTTTTCAGGACCCTTCTGGATAATGGGGAGTAGTTTAAATATCCTCTTAGATAGCAAGGTTTAGCAAAAGTCACACCTGTAGAAGATATAACTTAGATTTAAAATTGTCGTTTAGTTAAGAGTTGTCAGGACCCCCTGAATAATGAGACCTAGCTTTCAAATCCTTAGTAATACTTGGTAATATGATTTAGTTTTACACTCACATCTGTGCCCAGCCACCAAACTGGGGCAAAAAAATTTCCTTTGTTTTTGTCTATTTTGCTGAAGTCAGGAGCCCGCCTGGAGAGCAGGGAATACTTTCAAATGTAGCAGTCAGGAGCCTGCCTGGAGAGTAGGGAATACTTTCAAGCGCAGCAGTCAGGAGCCCGCCTCGAGAACAAGGGAGTACAATTTAAGTTTTAGCTTTCAAATTCTTTGTTTTGTCTATGTTGAAGCCAGTAGACCGCCTGGAGAGCAGGGAATACATTTCAAGTTGAAGTCAGGAGCCGGCCTGGAGAGCAGGGAATACATTTCAAGTTGTTGTCAGGGGCCCGCCTGGATATCAGGGAATACTTTCAAGTGCAACAGTCAGAAGCCCGCCTGGAGAACAAAGGAGTACAATTTAAGTTTTAGCTCTCAAATTCTTTGATTTGTCTATTTTGAAGTCAGGAGCCCGCCTGGAGAGCAGGGAGTACTTTCAAGTTGAAGTCAGAAGCCCGCCTGGAAATCAGGGAATACTTTCAAGTTTAGCAGTCAGGAACCCGCCTGGAGAACAAGGGAGTACAATTCAAGTTTTGGTTTTCAAAATTCTTATTGATATTCGGTAATGTGATTCGTTTTACACTTACACTTGGGCCCACATACCCAAACAGGGGCAGAATATTTTCTTTGTTTTGTCTATTTTGCTGAAGTCAGGAGCCCGCCTGAAGAACAAGGGAATACATTTCAAGTCAGTAGTCAGGAGCCCGCCTGGAGAGCAGAGAATACATTTCAAGTTCAGCAGTCAGGAGCCTGCCTGGAGAGTAGGGAATACATTCAAGTTTAGCAGTCAGGAGCTCGCCTGGAGAGCAGGGAATACATTTCAAGTCAGTAGTCAGGAGCCCGCCTGGAGAGCAGGGAATACATTTCAAGTCAGTAGTCAGGAGCCTGCGTGGAGAGCAGGGAATACATTCAAGTCATTATTCAAGAGCTCGCCTGGAGAGCAAGGAATACATTCAAGTTCAGCAGTCAGGAGCCCGCCTGGAGAGTAGGGAATACATTTCAAGTCAATAGTCAGGAGCCCACCTGGAGAGCAGGGAATACATTTCAAATCAGCAGTCAGGAGCCCGCCTGAAGAGCAGGGAATACATTTCAAGTCAGCAATCGGGAGCCCACCTGGAGAACAAGGGAGTACAATTCAAGTTTTAGCTGTCAAGTTCTTATTGATATTTGGTAATATGATCCGTTTTACACTTACACATGTGCCCAGATACCCAAACAGGGACAAAAAATTTTCTTTATTTTTTCTATTTTGCTGAAGTCAGGAGCCCGCCTGAAGAACAAGGGAATACATTTTAAGTCAGCAGTCAGGAGCCCGCTTGGAAAGCAGGGAATACATTTCAAGTTCAGCAATCAGGAGCCCGCCTTGGAGAGCAGGGAATACATTCAAGTTTAGCAGTCAGGAGCCCGCCTGGAGGGCAGGGAATACATTTCAAGTTCAGCAATCAGGAACCCGCCTGGAGAGCAGGGAATACATTCAAGTTTAGCAGTCAGGAGCCCGCCTGGAGAGCAGGGAATACATTTCAAGTTTAGCAGTCAGGAGCCCGCCTGGAGAGCAGGGAATACATTTCAAGTCAGCAGTCAGGAGCCCGCCTGGAGAGCAGGGAATACATTCAAGTTCAGCAGTCAAGTGTCCACCTGGAGAAAAGAGAAAACATCTCAAATTGTAGTTGGCAGACAGGCATCCACCTAGAGAAATGGAAAACATCTCAGATTACAATTCAAGACGGCAACAAAGGGATTTCATCGGGGGAATACAAGTCAACAAGGTAACAAGAACCACAAGAGCAAGTCTGAAGTTATAGATAGGATTTTGTAATGCATAGATCATAGCATAGTCTAGCTTCTTTTTATTTTATCATGGTGTAATAAGGGGATGCAATAAGCAGCCGCAGCAGCAACAACAATGAAATCACAGCCTCATGGTAGTCTCAGCTACCAAAACTTTCCGAACTACACTAACCTGATTCCTTTATAGCCAAGGATATGTAGGCAACCTCGGAAGCAGGGTGCAGTCAAATCTTTCAAAAATGCTTCCCACAGAGTATTCAAACAGGCAAAAATTGCTCGTATCCGCTCACTTTATCTTTGCACGAAAACTCTTCGTGTTTCCGAGCAAAGAGGGGCAGTTGTGAGCACGTGATTTTTGCCCGATATGAATTACTCCCATAAATTCAAAACAAAAACTTCTTTTCATTATTTGAAATTTTTGTGGATTTTATGGCATTTTCTGATAATTATTTGCATTTGTCTGTGCATTTTATTTTTGTTTAATTAATGAAAAATACAAAAATATGTTGCATTTGCATTTAGGATCTAATTTTGCATTCTTGAATTAATTAGTATTTTAGTGTTTTATAAAAATGTAACAAAGCACAAAATAGTTTATTTTGCACTTTTAATTTTAATTTCGAATTTTGGTGGTTTTTCTATTATTTTGGTATTTAATTAGTTGTGGTAATTATCATTTAGAGTAGTTAATTTAATTTGGTAGGATGATTTGATTAGAAATCAATTTAGATCTATTTTTATTTTTAATGTTAATTTAGAAGAAATTAGAAAAATTTAAAAAAAAAAAAAGAAGAAAAAGAGGTAAAATAAAGGAAAAGGGAATTTGGGCCAGGATTAAATTAATTCATCTCCAAGACCAAACCCCACACCCCTGAAACCCATCCAAAATGCAGCCCATACCCGCCTAGACCCGCACCCATTCCCCTTTAACCCGACCCACTCTCCACGAATACACACACAGACGCATACAGAGACCCAAATCAAAATCCCTCACTCAACGCGACTGTTCATCATCTTCTTCACGTCAGAGCCGCGTCAAACTCGCCAAATTTCAGGCGTGTGAGCTCAAATTCACCCCACGCGTTCCCCCTCTCTCCTCGTCACCATATGTGTAACGGTTTCTAACAACAGAAGATTCCCTTCAGATTTTTTTGAGCGTTGTTTAGCCTCTCGATCAATTTGCTGGATAAATGGGGGTCGTGGATGGATGAAAATCAATCATTTCCCTCCATCTGTCCCAAAAATCATTCATAGAAAGAGATTGCAAAGAATTTCGGAGAGGTCTGTGGAGAAGGTTCGAGAAATCTGAGGGGTCTATATAAGGTGAGATTTCTCTTTTGAAAGGGGGATTTTTTTTCGGAAGAAGATTTTTAGAGAGATGTTTGGAGTAAAAAAGATATGGAAGAAAAGGTTTAAGGATTTTTGGAGGCTTTTTTTTGGGTTTTGTTCTTCAGAAATTTTATTCTTCTTATTTTCAATTGTTCTTTTGATTTCAAGGGATCCGAACAAAGAAAAGAGATATAGAGTTTTAATTTTGAGTTTCAAAATTTTGTTTCTTTTGATTTTAGGGATTCAGAACAAAAAAAAACAAAAAAAAAAGTTGTTTATTTCTGATCTACTCTGCTCAAATCCAAAAATGGATTCTGCTGTTGGATATTGATTTTAAATCTATTTTCTTAAGCATGGGGATTATCTGAAGTGTTGAAGCTGATATTGAGAACTCTTTCTTCCTTTGCTTGGAGACTGATTTTCTGGGAGTTCATGCGCTTTATTGATCTACATTATTGTTGTTCGTGGCTGTTGGTCCCTGCATCGCGATTTGTATGATTTTCAGCGCTGAATTTCTCATTGTATACTCATAATCAAAGTTTAAACGAAAGTTCAATTTCGGGTTCATTTGCTGATTCTATCTCTTATCTTGTTCGTGATATGATTAAAATGTGGTAAGAACCTTAGGTTTGTTAGTTCAGCGAGTTGTTTGCGGTTTGGGTGCAAGGGTCGATTGGTGACTGATTTGAGTACACTATCTGGTATATTTGACCTTGTTTCAACATTGTGAGGTTGTGTTTGATCTTTGCTCTTAGTCTTATATGATTCAATTTGAATTTGGCAAATAACATGTTTAGTTGGTGAGTAAGAAAGTCTAAATCGCAATTTAGTTTTGAATTAAGCTGATGGCCATACTTCACTGACGTTTTGGTACATTGTCTAAATATGTTTGTCTCTGTTGGTTTGGATCTACTAGTCTCTAGCTTATTAAGTCCTTGATCTGCTCGTCTTCACTAGCATCTGCTTGACATTTGCATCGAGTTACTTCCTTGTCTCCATATGGAAATGCACTCTGATCTTCATGATATAAAAATTATGCATCTACTGTACTCATGAAGCAGTTCCTTTGAGCATTTTGTCTGTTTTCTTGAGGATGCACTTGAGATAAATTACTTAAATCCTAAAACTAAGTCTTGGTAATTCTTCTTGAGTTCTTAGGATAGTAATAGTGTCTAAGTTGAATCTTAGTGATCCATGTAGTATCATGTTCTGTTTGATTTCAAAATCTGGCACTAATCTGCATTGGTTTATGTTTTACTAAGTTAGACCCGTGTTAGTTTGTCTTGGTTTCTTCATGTTAAATGACACGGGTAGTAGGATTCTTTGTTGACTGCAAGAATTTGTGAATCTGGTATACCGCTTGACGATTTATTCTCATTAGATCTTGGTTTAAATTGGTGTTGAAACTCAACTATTTTGCTGCTTGTATATGTGTAGATTTGCTCTATTTTCCTTCCCCTGCTCGAAAGTTATCTGCATTGTTACAGCTGTAAGAACTTAGTTCTTTCACGCTGCCAAAAATAGTTGAATCGAGCAATGAATCGTGCCGAAACGTGTAGTATTTTGGGACATTTGTTTGGATTGTGAGCCTGCTGAAAATCTGCTTTGTTTTGCACTAATTAAGCAGCAAATCTACATAGTTTGAGTGCAGATTCTGCACTATTAGCCCTCGCTATTGAATCTGTCTTGGTTTAACTAAAATCTCTCATGTTGTGACAATTAAATGAACTTAATCATTTGAATTGAATTCGATTTTGAAGCAACTTTAAAGGCGGAACAGAGTTTAATGCTCTATGCTCATGAGAAAGGAGATTTTCAGTTTACTTTTCAATATGAAACAGTCTTGAGGGTTTATTAAACTCACTGTGAGTTGTGCATTTGGAGTTTTTGGCTGTCCTTATTGTCCTTTCAGTTGTAAACTATTTCCCTGGTAAAGACTCTAGCTAAATTTGGAGTTGGCTGGAAAAGACTATTTGGAGTTGTGAGTTGTGAACTATTTCAGTTGTGAAAGATTCTGCCTGCGTAATTTGAAACTGGAATTTCTAGCTTGCTATAGCTATTGTTATCTATGAATCCTTCCATCTGATAAACTTGGTGCGCACTAGGAGGTCAAATCACGCTATACAGCTGGGCTAACCATTACTTTGGCTGATCATGTGAGCTGAAATTAGTCATTGTTATTGCACTTGAATTTCACTCTATTTCACCTCTATGTTCACTAATTATTCTCATGTCAAAGGAATTTCCATATATTTCTGAGTCACATTCTTTTCGTTGCTGTTGTACTACTAAAACATGAAGAATTGATTTGGTGCTTACTTCTAAGTTGTCTTATTCCTTTGACTAGTTTACTGCAACTGTTGGCATTTCATATTTAGGCAGACCTACAAGCATATAATTAGATCATTACGACTACGGGTACGGTTCCCGTAATATAGTTGTGGTGATTAATTTCGTATTAGTTCCAAATATGAATATCCTAATTCAGTTAGTTGAATAGTTTGGAGGTGTGTCATTCATACATTTGAATTACATAGTTTACGACCCTCATTTAACTAGTCTTGTTTCGATTCTTAGAATTCGGGGCGTGCCATTTAGTAAATTTCCATGGCCCTCACAAAGTTGCAAACGCGTAGTTACTTTTGGCGCGTTATTTTAACAATTCACCTTCCTAAATTCGGGTTCGCATTTATGTGACCCAAATCCAAATCTCAACAATGTTAAAATGTGTCGAAGATCGCGGGTGCATTTATGTGACGCGGTTCGAGACGTATTTTAATAACGTTGCAATCTTCTTTAAAATAATTCAAAGCGGCACAAAGTTAAAATTGAACCATATGTTAAAACATGTATTAAAAATCAGATAATAGGCCGAATATAACAGTTAAGCGACCGTTCTAGAACCACGGAACTTGGGAATGCCTAACACCTTCTCCCAGGTTAACAGAATTCCTTAACCGGATTTTTGGTTCGTGGACTGTAATACAGAGTCAATCTTTCCTCGATTCGGGATTTGAACGGGTGACTTAGAACACCATAAAATTATCCCAGGAGGTGTGACATATTTCAGTCGGTGAGAGACCGCTTGCTTTGGATGTTCAGGCTTTGGCCAATCAGTTTGTGAGGTTGGATGTTTCTGAGCCCAGCCGTATTCTAGCTTGCACAGTCGCTCGTTCTTCATTATTTGAGCGTATCCGAGATCGGCAGTATGATAGTCCTCATTTGCTTGTCCTTAGAGACACAGTATGACACAGAGGTGCCAAGCAGATTACAGTTGGAGATGATGGAGTTCTAAGGATGCAGGGTCGTATTTGTGTGCCTAATGTGGATGGACTCCATGAGTTAATTCTAGAGGAGGCCCATAGTTCCTGATATTCTATTCATCCGGGCACCGCTAAGATGTATCAGGATTTGCGGCAGTATTATTAGTGGAGGAGGATGAAGAAGGACATTGTTGTGTATGTGGCTCGGTGTTTAAACTGTCAGCAGGTAAAATACAAGCATCAGAGTCCTGGTAGTTTGTTTCAGAGGATTGAGCTTCCTGAGTGGAAGTGGGAGCATGTCACTATGGACTTTGTTGTTGGACTCCCACGGACTCAGAGGAAGTTCGATGCAGTATGGGTTATTGTTGATAGGCCGACTAAGTCAGTACATTTCATTCCTATGGCAGTCTCCTATTCTTCCGAGAGGTTAGTTGACATCTATATCCGGGAGATTGTTCGTCTTCACGGTGTGCCCGTGTCTATCATTTCTAATCGAGGTATGCAGTTTACCTCACATTTCTAGAGGGCAGTTCAGTGTGAGTTGGGCACACGGGTCGAGTTGATCTCAGCATTTCATCCCTAGATGGAGGGACAGTTTGAGCGTACTATTCAAATTTTGGAGGATATGCTCCGAGCTTGTGTTATAGACTTTGGAGGTTCGTGGAATCAATTCTTGCATTTAGCATAGTTTGCCTACAACAACAGCTACCAGTCGAGCATTCAGATGGCTCCCTATGAGGCACTATATGGTAGGCGGTGTCGGTCGCCAGTTGGATGGTTTGAGCCGGGAGAGGCTCGGTTGTTGGGTACAAATTTAGTCCAGGTTGCCTTGGATAAGGTGAAGATTATTCAGGACAGGCTTCGTACAGCTCAGTCCAGGCAGAAGAGTTATGCCGACCGCAAGGTTCGTGATGTGGTATTTATGGTCGGAGAGCACGTATTTCTCTGAGTGTCGCCCATGAAGGGCGTGAGATTTGGGAAGAAGGGCAAGCTAAGCCCTAGATTAATTGGCCCGTTTAAGATTCTTGATCAAGTGGGAGAGGTGGCTTACAAACTTGCGTTGCCGCTGAGTTTATCAGTTGTGCACCCAGTGTTTCATGTGTCAATGCTTCGGAAGTATCACGGCGATCCATCCCACATGTTAGACTACAGCACTGTCCAGTTGGACAGGGATCTGACCTATAAGGAGAAGCTAGTAGCCATTCTGGACCGGCATGTTCGTCACTTGAGATCGAAGAGTTTCCCTCTGTTCGTGTTCAGTGGAGAGGTCAGCCTGCCAAGACAGCTACCTGGGAGTTCGAGTCCGATATGCGGAGCCGATATCCCCATCTTTTCCTCAACCCAGGTACTTCTTTTCTATGTCCGTTCGAGGACGAATGGTTGTTTTAGAGGTGGAGGATGTGATGACCCAAAAGGTCGTCACTTTATTTACAAGTAAATTCTATGTTCCGAGGTCTTAAAAGCCTCCATTTATCTCACCTCGATTGCGTGCGTAATCTAGAACGCTTTTAAGTGAAAATTTGATGAAAATGCTAATTTGGCCTTTAAAATTGAATTTCAGTTGACTTAGGTTAACATTTTAGGTAACCGAACCCGGACACATGATTTGACGGTCTCGGAGGGTCCGTAGAAAAATATGAGACTTAGGTGTATGCCCCAAATTGATGATTAGATCGCACGAGCAAGTCCGTATGATGTTTTTAGACTTGCGTGCATGTTTGATTTGGAGCCCCGAGGGCTCGGGTGAGTTTCAGATAGGCCACAGATTGAAATTGGACTTAGGAAAACTGTTGTTGTGTTGCAGGTTTGCAGGCTTCGCAATTGCGAAACCTAGCTTGCAAATGCGAGCTCGAATTTGCGAAGAAACATCGCAATTGCGATGATGGGCTGGGATAGCGAACCTTCGCATTTGCAAGGCTTATGTCGCAAATGCGACCTTAGTAGGCACCGCAATTGCGAACAGTTGTTCGCATTTGCAAAGAAAGCAGAGGCAGGCCTTCCTTCGCAATTGTGAAGCTTTTGCCGCAATTGCGAGTTCGCATTTGCGAACAGCGCTTGTGTAAAATCAAACTTAGACGAAAATTCTTCATTTTTCAAACTCCCTCAAACCCTAAGCTCTCTAAGGCGATTTTCGAAAGAAAAGTTCTTCTCCAAATCGATTGTAAGTCATTTCTAACTCATTTTCTTTAATTTATAACATCTTTTCACATGATTTCAATTCAAAATCAAGGGTTTTCATGAGGGAAATTGGGTGTTTTGGGTAGAACTTAGGATTTTCAATTTTTGGGGATTTGGACCTCGATTTGAGGTTCGATTTCAAAATAAATTATATATTTGAGTTCGTGGGTGAATGTGTAATCGGGTTTTGGTTCGAACCTCGGGTTTTGACCATGTCGGCCCGGGGTCGATTTTTGACATTTTGGGAAAATCATTAAAAAACTTATTTTCATGCATTAGAATTGATTCATTTAGCATTTATTGATATCGTTAAGAAAATTATGGCTAGATGCAAGCGAATTGGTGGTGGAAACAAGAGGTAAAGCGGTAGTTGAGGCTTGAATTATGTTCGTGGCATTGAGGTAAGTGTTTGGTCTAACCTTAGCTTGAGGGAGTAGGTATCATGCTTTAATTGCTATGTTCTAGTGTAGTGTACGACGTATAGGTGTGGTGACGAGTATCTATACGTCATTGTGAAGCATGCCCGTGAGTTTTAAATTGAAATTATTGTGTTCTTAATAAGTACTACAAATGCCTAAGTTGTTGATTCTCTGTGTTGTGCAAGAATTATGATTATTTTCGTGGTATTTGGTATGGTTGAGTATTGGTTCTAATTCAAGTTTCTTTTGTGAAGTTAAATGTTGGAACAATTTTTGTTATAGCTGATTCCCATGCCGGGACGTATTTACTGCTTACTGTTGCCTCCCTTGACGGGATATAATTATTCTCATTGTTGATTCCCTTGTCGGGATATTGTTGTTTCCTTATTTTTCCCTTGCCAGGATCCTTTTGTGATTGGTGTTGAATGGTATATTAGGATCGGGTTGCACGCCGCAATAATATTATATGGGATCGGGTTACACGTCGCAATAATATTATATGAGATCGGGTTGCACGCCGCAATAATATTATATGGGATCGGGTTGCACGCCGCAACATGGAGTAATAAGGGAGTATAGGAGGGGTCAGGTTGCACGCCGCAATAGTGATATATGATTGGATCGGGTTGCACGTCACAACAGTGATATATGATTGGATCGGGTTGCACGCTGCAACATTGATAAATGATATGGATCGGGTTGAACACTGCAATAGTATTATACGATTTGGATCGGGTTGCGCGCCGTAACAATAAAGGATAAAAGTGGATATTGATTTGTTACTGTCTCCTTATTTTTACTGTTGCGAGCTTTAAATTGTTCTTTATGCTTTTCTCCTGAGTTACTGTTGGTATTTGATATTCCCCCGCATCATGTTCCCCTTCCCATCTTTAACTGCTAGCTTCTGTTATTATTTCTTGACGTATATGTTTTAACTGCACATGTTTATTTGGTAGTCCTGTCCTAGCCTTGTCACTACTTCGCCGAGGTTAGGCTCGACACTTACCAGCACATGGGGTCGGTTGTGCTGATACTACACTCTGCACTGTGTGCATATCTCGGTACCAGAGCTTTTGGACCTTAGAGTGGTTGCTGCCTTTAGTCCAACGGAGACCCGAGGTAGTCTTGCAGACGTCCTTAAACCTTGGCATCCCCATCTATCTTTTATGTTCTGTTTTTATTTACTTCAGAGGCAGATTGCATTTTCTTTTTCTTTCTTTCCTGACAACTGTTTGTAGTATTCTTAGACGGTCTGTGATATTGTGACACAAGTTCTGGGTAGAGATGCATTGTGCATTTTTCATACTAGTATTTGGCTATGTTATGAGATTTCGTCTTCCGCGTTTTCTTTAATTATTACTATTATTTTGTTGTTGACCGCATGTTAATTTTAAATCGTTAAAAGGTTACAGAAAAGAGTAATAAGATATATAATACTCGGCTTGCCTAGTTTTCACGAGTAGGCGTCATCACAACTCCCGAGGGTGGGAAATCCGGGTCGTGACACTAAAAGCACTCTCCGATGCCACTGTTGAAGCTTGAATGGTTAAAATGTCTCGGGCCATCCTTGAAAGGATCGGAAAGTGTTTTTCTTTGTCCTTCCACCATTCCAAAAGATTAAATGAGTCGTCGGGATTCACTTCCTCAAATTCTTGTGACAAAAAAACGTCAAGCTCATTTAGTTGTGAACAATCACTAGTGCTACAACCTTGAGAACTCCTGAACCCGGTCCAAGCAGTAAGTGCTCTTACTCTTGCAGTTCTTTTAGATGATTGAGAACTAGAAGAAGAAAGAGTTGGAACATTTGGTCTAGAATTATCTATTGCAATTTGATAAGCACTATAAATAGTTTGAACATTTATTTTAATTGAGGCTTGTGCGTCCGAAAGTGTAGACAACTACTTATCTTCAAGTGCTAAACCATTATAAGTAGATTGATACCAATATTGAGGACCTCCTAATTTCATAGTAGGATTTAACAAGGCAGCAACACCATAAATAGGGGGAATAGGGAAAAAATATTTTTAAATTTCTTTCTCATAGAATCAATAGCTTCTTCATAAACTTCTCTACCCTCCGAAAAATAAGCAAACAAATTTGTAAGTTCTGCAAGATAAACTAAACAGTTTGAAATAGTAGGATAATATTGCCCAGAAAATTTATTTGTAGCAATATGAAATCTTTCTAAAAAATCTACAAGTATTTTAACATTAAGTCAATCCGCATTTGTAAGGTGCTCATCATCATCACTTACATGAGCATTAAACGTTGAGTTTATGGGGTTTCTATATTCATATGCAATAACTAAACTTTCATACATGTAATTCCATCTAGTTGGACAAGATTTAGGAGCCTTTCTTTCTCTTAGGCCAAATTCATCACATCTTTTAAAATATTCTCTAAGTCCAGTTCTACGGTTTGAATAAAAGAGCCAGTGAAGAGCTGACTAGGTAGACTTGTCCCCCCCCCCCCCCCCCCCGGCCGCAGCTTTCATTTGATTATATTTAACTTTATCTTGTGGGTGTATCATTATGTGTCTCCTCAAACTTCCCGTCTCCCCCCCTCTCCCTCCCGAGTAACATAGTTAAAAGCTAACTCTTTGCCACAAGGTTTACATTTAGCTTTATTTTTTCTCTTATTTGAATAAAAAATGGCCAAACAAGAGATGTTTCGGTCCGTTTAGAAGGTTGTCTAGAAAAAGTAGGTGTAGTAACAGGGGGGTCAACCGGGACATCATTTGGATTAGTTGGGTTAACTTCAGCAATAGGACTAGTGGGTGTATCATCATCCAGTTGCGTTTCATCTAAATCTATTTCCTGCTCATCTTCTTCATCAATAGTTGGATTTCCATAAAGAGAATTCATATATTCATCATCTTAGCATTCACCACCAACATTATGCACATATTGACTCTCAGTAAATTGTAATAAAGTATTATCATTATGAAGAATAGCAGTAGGTGGAGGGCGGGTATGGGGTTTGGGTAGGGGAGCCTGGGGAATTAGAGGAGGAATAGATTGGCCACTAGATTCACCACTCTTGGATTTTCCCTTATTCTTACTAAACATTTTTTAAGGAGTAGGCCATCTTAATTATAATTATACAAAGTAAATAAAACAAACAAAACTATAATATTAAAACTAAAGAGTTGGAACGAGTTTACAGAATTGACGAACAACTTGTTGAAAATTAATTATCGTTGACGACTTGAATACTTCAATTCACCAACTTCACAATTTTTCACACAAATTGCAACAATAAAGTAACCAATTATAGAAGAAAATTAGAGAGAGATTGAGACAGATTGATGATTTTGTGAGAAAAATAAAAGAATTGCGGGGGGGAGGAGGGAGGGTATTTATAGTTAAAAATAGGAAAAAAGTGTAATTATAAAAAGTTTGGGGTTAAAAAAAAGTTGGGGGAGGGTTAAATAGCTATTTTGCAAAGCTCAAGCGGCTATTTTTGCAGGCCCAACGACCATATTTTAAATGAGCCAACGATCAGATTTTTTGAGGGAATTTTGTTTTAAATCTAGCCGTTGGGACCGGTTGAACCAGCCCACTTAGGACCCGGTCCCGGGCCCAGACAGTCCGGTCCTAATGGTCTTTTTGCCTTAACCGGTCCACTTAGCAGGCCCACCCCCTGGTCCCAATCCTATCCGGTTAGGCCCACTACCCTATTGGGCTCACGAGCCTGGACCGGTCCCCGTCCTAACCGGCCCACTTGCCAATCTTACTTGTACCTATTAGATACTTCAATCTTATATAATATGTGTCTATTAAACACAAAAACATGATCAGTAAGAAAAAAATAATATTTCATACTTATTGACGTGGACGGATTTATACAAGTATCGATAAAGTAAGTTTTGAAGTGATATAAATAAAGATAAGTGACTTTATTTTGTTAAAACAAATGACTTAGCTAAACATTTTGTAATAGTTGAATGAGCCTTGAGCAATGGATTTCACAAATTTTGGACACAATCAAAGAGTAAAGGAAAAACTACTAAAAGGAAATAACTAAATCAAATAAATCTATATATTATTAAAAGAAGAGGAAAAATCTCCACATTAAGCCAAGTGGCAACCTTATAATAGATCACTTATAATTTAGGACAAAGTTAGTTAGGTTAGGTAATAATTATTTATTTTTTAAAATTTAAATTTTAAAAATTTAAATTATTCATTATGTGTTGTTAATAATTAATTACTCTCTTTGAGTTAACAAATTTGGAGTTTTAAAATTATTCTAAAATAAAAAACGAAAATAAGAAAAACAAAATTGTCAATTCAAATCTATAATAATTTACTTTAAAAAGTTTAAATTATGCATCATGTGTTGTTAATAATTAGTTACACTCGAGTTAACGAATTTGGAGTTTTAAAATCTATATCTATATATTATTAAAAAGAGAGAAAAAAAACCCCAACATTAAGCGAAGTGGCAACTTCATAATATGCCACTTGTAATTTAGGACAATGTTAGTCAGGTTAGGTAATAATTCGTTTTGTTTTTGAATTTAAATTTTAAAAAACTTAAATTTTGCATTATGTTTTGTTAATAATTAGTTACTCTCTTTGACTTAATAAATTTCGAGTTTAAAAATTATTCTAAAATAAAAAAAACAAAAATAAGAAAAGCAAGACTGTCAATTCAAATCTATAATTAGTTTTCTTTTTGAATTTAAATTTTCAAAAATTAAATTATGTGTTGTTAATAATTAGTTACTCTCTTGGAGTTAACAAATTTGGAGTTTCAAAATTATTCTAAAATATAAAATGAAAATAAGAAAAACAAAAGTATCAATTCAAACTGGGAAATAGTTTCTTCCTAATATGGTAGTCTACATCTATAAAATGCTAGGAATATTTTCTTATATAGAAAATAATTTGATTTGGAATTTAAATATAAAAATATTATTTTGAATCTATAGATAGTAATATTTGAGTTGCGATGAACTAAGAGTTCATTTGCTTATGGCAAATAATGCAAAAATAGCAATTATTAAGAATATCAATAATTTATGACAAAATAGTAATATTACTTATTGATATTCGGTTATAATTTTATATTTTAGTACATTATTTACTTTACATTTTAAGTGCTTTAATGCTATATTATATTATATTTGTGTTTAATTAAGTTTATTTTATGTATAAGTACGTTGAAGACAAGAGGGGTTGCTCTGATGGTAAGCAACCTCCACTTCCAACCAAGAGGTTGTGAGTTCGAGTCTCCCCAAGAGCAATGTGGGAAGTTCTTGGAGGGAAGGATGCCGGTGGTCTATTTGGAAACAGCCTCTCTACCTCAGGGTATGGGTAAGGTCTGCGTACACACTACCCTCCCCAGACCCCACTAAGTGGGATTATACTGGGTTGTTGTTGTTGTTGTACGTTGAAGACAAAATTAAAAGCAAAGTAGAGATTTTATAAGTATTTTATGCACTACAAGAATGAATTGTGATTATTTGATAATGAAAAATATTATGATATCATTATTAAATAATGAATGAAGACAAAAAGAAATGAATGCAAAGGAAAAAGAAAGGAAAACATGAAAAGGAATTGGAAATGTAGGCGACAGAATTGAAATGAAGCGGCAAAGAAGTCAGGCGACGCGAGATTTTCATTGTTCGCGTTAAAGCTCACGACGCGAGGCCTATCGCGAGGTTTCGCGTGTTCCGAGTTTTTAAGGCCTATTTTGTTTTTTATTTGATTTTAGACTTAGTTATTTTGTTTAATTTTTTTCTTACATATATAAATATCATTAAATACCATTTTTAGAGGGGGAGATCGAGATTGTACATATTTGAGACCTGAGATTCGAACGAAGAAGGCAATAACACATTAGGCGCAAGGCGGAGAATTCTTCTACGAGTTTTTCACTTCCTTCTTCCTATTTTCCATTATTGGTTATTAATTCTACTATTGTAATTTTGCGTACTGTTATCTAGGATTTTGATGGAACCTCTTGAAGGATGATTTTCCTGTTACGTTGATATAGATTTGTCATAGCATTTCTTTATTTGTTCAACTACGTTTATATTGTGGTTGGTTGAAGAGCTCTCAATCGACCGTGCCTATTTAGTATGTATTACTCGGAATAGAGTACATATTTAGGTAGTTGTTAAACAACATCACTCCTAACGTATATGAGGGATCAATACGGAAGGTTTAAAGGTGGGATTAGGGATAACGAAACCTTGGTGCGATCCGAGTGAGCCATACTTAATGTCAGCTAGCGTAATTCGGGAGAATATGTGTAGTAAATTATAGTAGTTACTCGGGAGAGAATTACAACACTCAAAGCGCTCATGATCGGTAAGAGAATACTTAGGCAAAATTATAGAAGACGTAGCGCGGAAGGATTCCGACAATTGGAGAAATCATAACTCTAGACCTCCTTATTCTTTTCTCCAACCCGTAGTATCTTTAGTTATTAATCTACTACGTTAATTATTTAGTTAATTAGATATAAGAATCTTAATATTTTAGGAATTGTTCGAGCTCATCTTCTTAGCAATATTGAACAGCTGTAGCTAAGCCTTAGTTCTCTGTGGGATTCAACTCCAGACTTGTAAACCGGATTATATTTGCAATGACCGCTTAATCTTTTTTATAAGGCATAGTTGTGCGTAATCACTTATCTGTTTATATTTTTTAAAAATTCAAAATTATAATTTGATTTAAATATGATAGTATTTTAATTATATGTAAAATTCAAAATAAAATAAAAAACTAATCTATAATGTTAATAAAATGAGATTTAAAAAGTAAGAATATTTCTAGAGTAAGAAAATATAAATCAATGTTATATATCATCAAAATATTAAGCCAATTGACAAGTTAATAAAAGAATATTAGTAAATGTACAATACTATGCAAATTTAATAAAAAATAAATAAGGAACAAATTCTATCTAGTATTTATTTTTAAAAGGAGAGGAAGAAGCCTTCACATTAAGCCAAGTGACAACCTCACAATATGTCACTTGCAATTTAGGACAAAGTTAGTTAAGTTAGGTAATAATTAGTTTTCCTTTTGAATTTAAATTTTAAAAAAATTGAATTATTCTTTATGAGTTGTTAATAATTAATTACTCTCTTTGAATTAACAAATTTAGTGTTTAAAAATTATTCTAAAATAAAAAACGAAAATAAGAAAATTAGGGAGTAGTTTCTTCCTAATATGATAGTCTATATTTATAAAATACTAGAAATATTTTCTTATATAGAAAATAATTTGTTTTCGAATTTAAAGACAAAAATATTATTACGAATTTATAGATAAATTTATTTTTGAGTTGAGATAAAATAAAAGTTCATTTGCAATTATTAAGAATATCAGTAAATATATGACAAAATAGTAAAATTACTTATTTGTTTATATTTTTAAAAAAATCAAAATTATAACCTGATTGAAATATGATATTATTTTAATTATATGTAAAATTCACTATAAAAAAAACTAATCTATAATATTAATAAAATGAGATAAAAAAATAAGAATATTTCTAGAGTAAGAAAATATATATCTACGTTATATTTAAAGAGAATTATCATCAAAATATTAAGTGAATCGACAAATTAATAAAAGTCATACTATTAAATGTATAGTACTAATTACTTGCTAATTTAATAAAAAATTAATAAGGAACACATAATTTATTTAATTACTATATGATGCGTATCCTTTGATTTTGTATAAATTTTATTATATTTTGTAAACTACATTAAATAATAAAATAACATATAATATTTATTAAAATAATATGATATATTATATAATAACTTTATAATATTAATATTTTTCAAATTATTCGCGCATCGCGCATGTACTAACAAGCAAGGGCGGAGGTACAATGCTATATGCGGGTTCGGCCGAACCCAATAGCTTTTGTTCAAACCCTGTATTTATATTAAGAAATTAATAAATATCTAAAAATTATTACTTTAAAACCCAGTAACTTAAAAGGATTATAATCTTGAACTCATAAGGTTCAAATTATAGCTTTGTCTCGGCTAACAAGGTAAGCTGCATTAATGGAAATGAAAATCTTTCAACAAGAGATCTATGTATATAGATATGACACGTGGTTAACATGAGCGTTGACATGTGGCTAATACTTCTTCGTCAGCACCATGCCTCCCAAAATATTTTGGGTCGAAAACTGAAACCCCAAGAATTGATTAAGGGATTGATCAACTCAAACCGGAATCCAGAATTGATACTCTGGGTTATCATAAGTGTTCGATTAAAAATCCTTCCTGCATCCCCAGACTCCGAGATCTCCGGGATTCCCTCTTAAATGAAGCAGACAATTACGATTCCATTAGTAAAATGTACGAGATTATTTTTATCACTAGTAATGTGTGCAACATCTGGGCGTAATATTAGGGGACAGTATAGTAGAATTCTCCTATAAATATTCTCATTTCCTCTTAATTTTATCTCATTCTTATTATATTTCTCAAACTAGTACCATACGGAAATCATTGTAGCACTTTTCTCTCAATTATAAATGTTGTTCAACAGCTCTCTTCCGTTATCAATGCTCTCTTACTTTGTACTAGAAAAGATTCATTCTGTTGGTTTAATTTGATTGCTTGTAGCCTAACTTTACAAATTTAATTGATTAATCTAATAATCAGAATTTAGCTCAAATGGTTTGACATCCACCATGGGGCCCAAGCAATTCTGTGGTTAATCTAAAACGCTGCTACTCTTCTGTTGATCTTTCCTTGTCAGTAGTAGTCAAGATTCGTGGCTGGAGATCAAACAATTACATCAGTTGGAAACCAAATTGGAAATTCTGTTGGTGAACAAATTGGGAACCACAATTAATAGTTCCTAGTCACAACAGTTAAACCTGCATCAGACTCAGAGGAATTCACCAAATCATTCGGGAAATCATCACCTCAGAGAAATGCAAATGGAGAAGCTTCAAGAGCACAGTTGGATTCGGAGGTTTTAATAGCTCAACAGCGGACTTGGGACAAGTAGACCAACACAACGTTATTGTCCTTAGTAAGGAATGGAAATACAAGATGTATTGGTCTAAATTTGGCCGGCTTGATAAATGCAGATAAATAGGGTCGTGGACGGGGTCGACCACGACACAATAACAAGGAGTAATCTTCATAATGATTATTGCCAAGGTCGAGTAAATGAAGTAAAGAAGCAACGGTATGATAGGTTTAGAAATAGAAATATATTTCTTATGTTGTACTTTTTAGGGGTTTCTTAGTGATACCCCTTATAAATAGGAAGAGATGAAGAACAAAAGGGGGATCTTCACTTTTGGATAAGAGCACATTATAAATGGTTGACTATAAAGAATGTACAAAAATTGTCTTATTTACTGATGATATTGCTCAATATACATTATTCAATCTTTGTTTGTAAGATCTAAAGATTACTTATCTGTCCTCACTTTCCATCATCCCACGTTGCTGTGAGGAGGAAGAATCATCTAAGTCATATAATATTTGGGTGATAAATTCCTTCTTATTACATTTATTGACAATCATTGAGCACATACCTGATATTTACTACTCTCAAACACTGTCCATACTGCTGATATCCTCCAGTATTAAATCCAGAATTTATTATGTTTAACTAGGATTCATCCTCTACTTCATCATTAATTAGTTTAACAAAAAGCTTGACACTTTTTGGTCAAACAATTTGGCGCCGTCTATGGGGAAGTTCTAGTTAAAATTTTAGTTCTTTCTAGATAAAAAAACAACAACAACATCATCCATCTTTTTCTCGTTTGCACGAACTAACAATGGCAGGAAAATGAGATGAAAGACTGAAAGAAGTAGTAGACGTCACTGCCAACCTTTTGAACACCATCAACGAGGTTGATAGAGAAGGCGAGGAGAACGCGACGCCGGGTGCTACACCCAGGCGGAGCGACTCACCTCCCTCTCATGGAAGTGTAGCCGCTTCACGTGAAAGGGGAGCCTCCACATCCACAACCGAGGAAGCGCCGCCAGCAATCAATAAACTACTAGAGATGTGGCTGACAAGCACTCTAAGCGACATACTCAACAAACCCGTTCAATGGGTGAATAAAGACGTCATACAAGCGGATGTCACAATAACCGTCGACGAGCAACCCACTCCCCTAATAGGTAACACTCACACTGCTGTTGATGCAGGTAATGATGCACTTGCGACCATTCTAAAGAAAATGAA
Organism: Nicotiana sylvestris; assembly: GCF_000393655.2. Taxonomy (NCBI): domain Eukaryota; kingdom Viridiplantae; phylum Streptophyta; class Magnoliopsida; order Solanales; family Solanaceae; genus Nicotiana; species Nicotiana sylvestris. Next base: position 39,102,720 of record NC_091067.1, on the reverse strand, counting down.
AGAAATGGAGAACGAGAATAAAACACTCAGGCGACCAGATGAGGGAACATCAAGAAAAGGTTGAAAAGATACCTGGTGCCCCTAAACTACTACCAAAACGAGACGTCGGCTGGTTCGTCGAACAACCCTACAGCGAGGAGGCAGCCCCACATGCCATACCCAAGACTTTCAAAATGCCACCGTATTTGAAGATATATGACGGCACAACAGACCCCGAAGATCATATAATTCATTACGTCACAACAGTAAAAGGCAATGACCTCTCGAAATAACAGGTACCATTAGTGTTGCTAAAGAAGTTCGGTGAAACCCTGACAGGGGGAGCCTTGACATGGTACTCACAACTACCAGCACGTTCAATAGAAACGTTCGAAGAAATGGCCGACAAGTTCGTCACCGCCCACACCGGGGCTAAGAAACTAGAGGTCAGGGTAAATGATATATTCACCGTTAGGCAATCACCTAGTGAGGGACTCAAGGACTTCCTCACTCGGTTTAATAGAGTAAGAATGAGATTACCAAACATATCAGAAGGGATGGCGGTGGCAGCTTTCCCAAATGAGTTGAACAGGAATAGGTCGAGAGCGACCAGAAAATTGTTAAGCAGACTCATGAAATACCCTCCCACCGCTTGGGAGGAAATTCACAACCCCTATTGCACCAAGGTGAGAGAAGACGAGGATAACCTTAACGGTCCAACCCAATGGCTAACGTCGGTCCAAACAGAGTCGGGGAAAGACCATCGCAATGACGGTCGAAGAGAGCAATCAGGTCCACGCCTCAACCGAGACAGGCATCAACCATATGTTAGAACAACCATCCCACCATCCACTCGCCATACAGAAGAGCTGTCAAGGTCGCACATAGGGACTCAGCGAAACGAAAGAGGTATGTCCCCACTCTTATCCGCTCACAATTTCTGTGTTTCCCCTTCAAAAATAGTGTACGCACTGGAGAAACTCGGTTCGAAGGTAAAATGGCCACAAAAGATGAAATCTGACCCAAGTACCAGAAAATCAAACGTCCTCTGTGAGTTTCATATGGAACGGGGACATAAGACCGGAAAAAAGTGGTGAACATGCTTCACCAGGGACACCTAAGGGAGTTAATGAGCGACCGAGAAGAGCCAACTTTGGTCGCGGACGAGAATAATACCAAGGCCCTCCAAAGCCACCCTCCCCCGCCGGCACCATCCAAATGATCATCACCGGGGGTGATGACGCAACAATCAACCACGTGAAGTTTACCACCACACATAAACTGAAACGGTCGATCACCCACAAATGGTATGATGACCTCGAAGACAATATCATCTTCGATAAGTCAGATACTCACGGTTTGAATTTTCCTCACTTCAATGCCCTTGTCATTACTTTACGTATTTCAAATACTGATGTAAAAATAATAATGGTAGACAGTGGAAGCGATGCATGCATTATTCACCCTCGAGTTCTCACACAAATGAGACTCGAGAAAAAGATAGTACCACGCTGCATAACACTAACTGGTTTTAACAATGCAGTTGAGCGAACCTCAGGAGAGATAACGCTACCCGTTCTGGCCGGGGGCATCACCCTTAGAAATAAAGTTTCATGTCATGAACCAGGACACAACTTACAATGCCATCATAGGGCGACCATGGATACACTCCATGAGGGCCATCCCGTCTAGCTTGTATCAAGTAATCAAGTTCCCTACCTCATGGGGGATATTCAGCATTCGAGGCAAATACTGCACAAACCAAGAATGCTACCGCATCGCCCAAGATTGTACATATACTCAACAGTTAAAGGGAACAAACTCAGAAGCGTAGAAATTACCAAAGTCGGGTGCCAAACTTGACAAACGAAAAGACGTTATCAAAGACCCCGACGTTGTGGAAGTCGCAGGGTCAACAGTAGAAGACCTCGACCCCGTCTAACTAGACAATAGCGAAAACATCAAATAAGCTTACATCGGCCATAAACTTTCAGAACCAGGTAGATTTCATAAATTTTTAATTGACAACAACGATTTGTTTGCTTTCTCCCATGCATATATGCCAGGTATCTCGAAGGACATTTGCCATGCACAAGTTGAACTTCGATCCACTCTACCTTCCAGTACGACAAGTAAGAAGAAAATTCAATGCCACAATTGTCGCGCCCCCTTTTTTCCTCCCCTTTTTACGGGGAAGAAAAGGTCTGGGTTTTGTAAATTACGGGGGTAATAACTCATTTCCTTTTGGGAATTGGGTATTTTGAAGAGTCGTCATCTAACGGATTATGGTGCGTTAGGGTACCTAGAGCGATTAATTCTTGGATTGGTTCGCATTACCAAAGATTTAGGGTAAGGGCTCGAAATAACCTTGAGGGAAAGGTGTTAGGTACCCCTCTTTGTCCACAACTGTGGGTCCCGAACGAACTTATATTTATGAATTAGTCCTTTAACAAATAAGTAGTTGAAACAAATAATTACAAATAAAGCATGTTGGACATTGTATGACTGAAATAATAAGACACAAAATTTGAACAAGTTGTGTCCATAAAAAAAAGTAAAGTTTTTAAGCAAAGGGAATTTGGGAAAGAGCGGTACTAGGTTGGTTATAGGATCACTCCACGCAATGTCCGGTAAACACTCCTCAATGAGGAGATATACGTGACATTAGCGCGTAGTCATCATATCTCGTTCTACCTAAGTCCCTCCCCTTGGTCATAGCCTAAAGCGTTCTAATAACCTTGATAATACCTATGCATGCACTACCCGTCCCTTCCTTGTGGCCCTGGAGGTATTTTAGGACCTCTAAATCTGGGCAGTTCTAGACAACCCCTAAGGTGTTTTAAAAGGAGAAAATTCTAGGCGACATGCAATAACACATAGGACTTAATAGCTAAATACAGAAAGAAATAGTTAAGAGTCCCAGTTTACCTCCACAATTAATGCTCATAAGCAGCACGTCTGAAGCACAAACAAGATCAGTTTTTATTAGAGAAAAGACTTAAACAGGACATCTAAGTGGGTGTCAATGCATAGAAATATTCAACTTTATTTTTATAAACTCGACAGTAAGATTCTAATCGGTTTGCCTAATGAGCTTAAACCTGTTAAATCTGAACAACTTTAAATAGCAAAAAAGTTACAGTTATCAGAGTTGCAGAATTTAAAATCGCCTTATAGGCTTGCCTAAACGCAGAATAGTGATGTCCTAAGAGCATGATAACTACGTTTGATGTAGTAAAATAGTGAGTAGTTTTTAAAAACAGACTCTTGAGTTCCTATAGGCATGCTTTCTAGCAGTAGTGAATGAAGGCAATGTTTAAAAGATCGATTAAAGAAGTGGACAATTAATTAAGCCAATTTCAAATGAAATAACACGAATTGGACTGAATTGTATAACTAAATTGATTTTAATTCTATAAGCAGAATTCTGATTTTATTCTCTATAAACATGGTATCTAATTGTTAAAAACTGGTGTTAGAAACTTATAGGCATGATATCTAATGAAAATAAATGTAAATACCCGTTGTAACTGAACCTGATCACATTCTATAAGTATGGTATCTACTTAAGGAGTTGATTTTAACCTATAGGCATGATTTCTATTATTGGAACCACTTACACCCTATAGACATGATTTCTAGCATTGTAAGGCAAACATAACAAGTATATTAATATGATCCTATAGGCATGGTTTCTAGCATGGTAAAGCACACATAGCAAGTATAAAATCCTATAGGCATGGTTTGTAGCACGGTAAAGCAGACATAGCAAGTATAAAATCCTATAGGCATGGTTTGTAGCACGGTAAAGCAGACATAGCAAGTATAAAATCCTATAGGCATGGTTTCTACTCATACTACCCCACAGATATGTAACTACCCACCCTTTTTCACTAATCACCCAAAATTTCGTTTACAAATAATTATTACAAACAAGATGAATAAATTACATAAATAGATAAAAGAAAAAGAAGAAGTTGCACTATAGGGAGCCTGAAGCAGGCCCAAGTGATTTCTCAAACCTCCAATAGCCTCAGATGCCAAATTCCAAAGACAATATCATTGTCTAGGTGCGTCAGAGTTCCCTAAGGATCTCAAGGATCCCGGGCAGTGCTCATACCTAGACTTTATAACCAAAACTGAGTAAGTGTAGTGTGGAAGAGCCAACTCTAGTGCGTCAGAGTTCAGAGGGATCTCATAGGGATCCTAAGGCAGTCACACACTAGAGGGGTATAACTTAAGGATCTAAGAGTAGAGTGGGATGCTTAACATAGTTTGAAAGGGTTTTAGTAAGAAAACAGTGTTAAAAGATACTTTTTTGAAATAGTTTTGTAAAAACAACATCGGGAGTTATTCAATAAGACAATTTTGAAAAGGGTAAGGTGATCAACAAACAACAAACCAAACACAGAACCAGAAGAGGTTCATCAGCACTCCAAGACATAAAATCAAACAGGTCAAACATTCACTCAGGGGTAATGGGGGATTTGGGGCAAGTATAGGGCACATAGTAGGCAAAGATACACATAGGTACATAATTAGAAAAGTCCTGAAAGGGGTTCAAAGGATTAAGGTACAACATGAACTTCAAAATTAATACAGAATCAGACAGACTTAGGATATCCAACTATTTTACACAGGAAGGTGCATGCTAGAAATCAGAGAAATATAAGTAAAGAAAAATCACATTGGGGGTATACTAGAAAGGGATTCATGAGCATGCTAACCCTAAGGGGGTTGGTTGATAATATGCTAGATTTATGTAATTTGGCGATTGTTTATGCCCCAACTTGATTATGTTTCACTGTTATAATATAGTTAAATGATGACAAATTGGCTTTGATTGTGAATTTCACACGTTGCAGGAGTGAGTAGCATGTATGAGGACTTAAAACTGTGATTGGAGCTAAATTGAAGCAAGAAAAGCCCCTAGGAGCTAAGTACGTGGGAAGACGAGAGAAAGAAGAGATGAAATGAAGACATGGACTAGCGCGTCCACTAGCACGACCACGCTAGCCCAGAAAGTCAAGGTAGAATGATAGGCCATATGCGCGGTCATTAGCGCGTCCACTAGCGCGACCGCGCTAGCCCAATTCCGGAAAATTAAATTTCAGGGGTAAACTTGGAAGTTCGGGGGTAAATCCACTTAACCTATAGAAGGTCCAGCTCGCCCAAGGAATGATTATTAAGGTTTTAATAGCTTAGTTCAAGGCAAGGATAGGTAGCGGCAAAGAGGATAATTCAACATCGAGTTCTTCCTTTCTTCCTTTTGTTTTTACGATTTGAGATGAATTTGAATATTGTTATGATGAACACGAGTATGAGTAGATAAATATTTAGTCTAAGGTTTTGATGGAACCTATTGAACGATGAACTTCTTGTTATGTTAATATAGTTTGCCCAGTTTAATCTCTAGTTGTTCAACTATGTGCTTGTTGTAGTTAATTGATAGGATCCTCAATTAGCTATGCCTAGTTAGTGTGCATAACTCGGTAGAGAGTGAATATTTAGGTAATTGTTGAACAACACCACTCCCAAAGTATATGAGGGATCAATAACTGAGGGTTTAAAGGCAGGATTAGGGATAACAAAGCCTTGGGTGCAATCTAAAGTGAGTTGTAATAAGAAAAGCCAACTAGCGTATCTCGGGAGAGTGCGTCTAGTAAATTATCGTGATTACTCGGAAGAGATTTACGGTAATAAGAGTGCTCATGATTGATAGAGACGATTAGGTAATTCTATGTGAAACATAACCGGAAGGGATTCCATCAATAGGGGAAATCATAACCTTAGAACCTTCTCTTAATTGTTTACAACTTAATCATAGTTAGTTTTCAGTTGCTCATTTACATTCATTCTTAGTTAGTAGAAACATCCTCAATTGTTATTCAGAATGTTTGGGAGGTTGGTTCCGTGGAATTTAGTAAGTCTAACGAGAGTAATTGATAGGTTAATTCCTTGTGGGTTCGACTCTGAGCTAAATACTCAGATTATATTTGCAACGTTTGCGTGTCCTTTTTATAAGGCATAGTTGGGCGTGATCAAATTTTGGTGTCGTTGCTGGGGAGTTAACGGTGTTATCAATTACAATTGAAAGAAGTGCATTCCTAGAAACTCATCGAGAACTGGTGAAGTATTCGAAGCATTATCAGATCCCGAGAAAGTTTTCAAGGCCTTGAATCGGGCCAACCGGAAAAATAAACAACAATAAACAACTGAACAATTCGAACCAGACATGGGGGGATCACATAGTAGACCCAGTTGCGCAGATAGCGCCAGTGGCACCTCTTGTGCCAGAGGCTGCGCTATATGACTGGGCACAACCCATAACAGAGAACTTGGCCACAACAATTTTAGTCCCGCAGATACAGGCTGAGTTATTTCAAATAACGAGCAACATGCTGCACTTGTTGCAAAACAAGGGACTATTTTCGGGGTCACAAATCGAAGATCCTCAACAACACCTGAAGAACTTCCTGTCAATCTGCAAAACTCAGAGGCAGCCCAACATAACTCATGAGGCAATCAAGCTGTTATTGTTTCCATTCTTAGTGACAGGAGCTGCCCAGACCTGGCTAAACTCACTCCCCATCAATTCCATAACAACATGGGAGGAGTTAGTCAAGCAATTTATGAACATGTTTCATCCACCCAACAAGACTACCCAACAAATTGATGAAATCTTGAGTTTCAAACAAAGACCAATGGAGACACTGCAAGAAACATGGGAACGATTCAAAGAGATGTTGGTTATATGTCCGAACCACGGGATTCCAGATCAGATGTTGCGGCAGCGGTTTTACATGGGTTTGGTAGATGGCGTGAAGGGCAATGTTGATGCTTCAGCTGGTGGAGCATTTTTGACCAAAACATGGAGATAAAGCCAGAGTCTGCTTGATAAGATGACACAGAATTCGGGATGGACAACCAGAATATACCTATCACTCCAGTGGTTCACTCAGTGCCCTTAGATCCATCCAACACTCTTGCTGAAAATATGGCCACCTTAATGACACAGATGAGTATACTCACCAAAAAAGTGGAAGAGTTGGGGCAGAAGCAACAGGTACACATTGTTGATACTACCAATGGGGGATTATGCACATCTTGCATTAGTAAGCCAATTGGTAACCAGTGGAATGCAGAATATGATCATCATCATTACCATGAGGACATGAATTATGTGTGTAATTATAGAGGCCAGAGACAGGGTGGTCAAAATTGGGGCCAGCAAAATCAGTCGTACAAGCTAGTCCAGCCACAGTTTAACAATGGAAACATGGGAGGTATGAGACCTCCTAATAATATGGCACCTTATCCAAGGCCACATGGATATAATAATCAAAATCAGTAGCAGAGGTATCATCCTCCTCAGCAGCAGCATGGTGGACGGCAGGAAGATGGGTTTTCTAGACTTGAGGCAATGATGCAGCAGGTTATTGGGTCAAATGCAAAAATCAGTGAAAGAGTAGATGCACATGATTCAGCTATTAAGAATATTGAAGTGCAGATGGGCCAGATTTCGATGTCTTTGAATAATCGTCATCATGGGACATTCCTGCAGACACTCAAATAAATCCAAAAGATCAAGGCCCGAAGCAGCTGATGGCAGTGAGTCTACAGAATGATAGAGATTTAGACGTGGAGCAAGAGAGAGCTCGAGAAAGCAGATAGGTTGATACACTTGTACTAGTTCCCATTGAGCTAGATGATTCAACGAAACTGACAGAGGTGATAGTACAACCTGCCTAGGAAGAACCTAACACCCAGAATGAAGCTGAGAGATAAGCTAAAATAGCCCGGGAACCGGTAGTTGAGGTGGTGTCTGATAAAGAAAGTACCCAAATCATTGGGAAGAAGAGACATCCAGCACCATTCCCACAGAGGCTGGGCAAGTACCAAAAAGAGGAACAATACAAGAAATTCTTAGAGATGCTGAAACAAATCCAGGTAAATATTCCATTGATTGATGCCTTGAAGGAGATGACTGGTTATGCAAAAATGATGAAGGACTTGATGTCCTGAAAATTCAATTTCCAAGATTTGTCCACAGTGACTCTTACTCAGACCTGCAGTGCGGTGGTGACTAGACTAATTGTTGAGAAGCTGTCTGACCCGGGGAGTTTCACAATTCCCTGCACCATTGGTAATTTTGCTTTTTCCAAGGCTCTTTGTGATCTAGGGGCTAACATAAACCTTATGCCCCTGGCGATTTATAAGAGGTTGGGGATTGGAAGAGCTAGACCTACTTCTATGTTGTTGCAGCTGGCAGACAGGACCATAAAAAGACCCTCTGGTATCTTGGATGATGTGTTGATTCAGGTAGGGAAATTTGTGTTCCCTGTAGATTTTGTGATCCTAGACTGCAAGGTGGATGAAGAAATTCCCATAATTTTGGGAAGGCCGTTCTTGGCGACTGGGAGAGCTCTCATTGATTGTGATACTAGGGAGATCAAGATGAGAATGAACGATGAAGAGATAACATTCAATGTGCAAAAATCTATGAGGCGACCAAGTGAATTTGCCAATTGCTCTCTTATTAATTCCGTAGATGTAATCGTAGAAACTGATGATGAGATGCTAACTATTGAGGACCTTCTTGCTGCATGTCTGATGAATTTGGATGAGGTGAATGGAGAAGAACTGGCAGAATGGGTGTTGGCGTTAGAGGGCAGAGGGTTCTGGGATAGAACTCTTGAATTTGAGCCCTTGCACTTAGAAAATAGAGAAACTCTTCCAGCCAAGCCATCCATTGTAGAACTACCAAAGCTGGAATTGAAGCCACTACCCGCCCATCTCAGGTATGAGTTCCTTGGACCTAACTCCACATTACCTGTTATTATCTCATCTAGTTTGTTAGATGTGCATGCACAACAACTCTTGCAGATACTCAAAGAGTGTAAGACTGCCATTGGGTGGACTATGGCAGACATTAAGGGGATCAGCCCCGCCTATTGTATGCATAAAATTCTGCTGGAAGAGGGACACAAACCTTCCCGGGAACACCAAAGAAGGCTGAACCCCAACATGAAGGAAGTGGTGAAGAAAGAAGTGATAAAATGGTTAGATGCGGGAATCATTTTCCCAATCTCTGACAATAGCTGGGTTAGCCTGGTGCAATGTGTGCCTAAGAAGGGTGGCATTACGGTGATCAAAAACAATAACAATGAACTGATCTCAACACGAACCGTCACAGGTTGGAGAATCTGCATGGACTACAGAAATTTAAATCTAGCCACCCGGAAAGACCACTTCCCACTTTCCTTCATTGATCAGATGTTAGACAGATTGGAAGGGAGGTCACACTTCTGTTTTCTGGATAGGTACTCAGGGTACAATCAAATCTCCATTGCATTAGAGGATAGAGAGAAGACCTCATTCACTTGCCCATATGGAATTTATGCTTTTCGGAGGATGCCCTTTGTCCTATGCAATGCACCCGCCATATTTCAAAGGTGCATGATGGACATATTCACTGACATGGTAGAAGATATAATGGAGGTATTCATGGATGATTTCTCAGTGGTTGGAAACTCATTCGATGAGTGCCTTAGTAACCTGACTTGTGTGCTGAAACAGTGTATTGAAACTAACCTAGTTCTTAATTGGGAGAAGTGCCATTTCATGGTACAAGAGGGCATAGTATTGGGACACCGAATATCAAGTAAAGGAATCGAGGTGGATCGTGCTAAAGTACATGTGATAGCAAAGTTTCCCCCTCCAACTTCAGTCAAGGCAATTAGGATCTTCCTCGGGCATGCCGGCTTCTTTCGGAGATTCATAGGTGACTTCTCAAAAATTACCAACCCTCTCTGTAAGTTAATAGACAAAGATCACCCCTTCTTGTTTTCTGATGATTGCAGGGTAGCATTCAAGGAGTTGAAAAAGAGGCTAGTCACAGCACCCATCATTGTTGCCCCCGACTGGGAGCAACCTTTTGAACTCATATGTGATGCCAGTGACTATGTAGTGGGGCAGTGTTGGGACAATGGAAAGACAAGCTAATGCATCCAATCTACTATGCCAGTAGAACATTGAGTGGAGCCCAACTGAACTACACTGTGACTGAGAAGGAGATGTTGGTTGTGGTGTTTATTTCGACAAGTTCAGATCATACCTGATTGGCTCTAAGGTAATTATATACACTGATCATGCAGCTCTCAGGTACTTAATTGAGAAAAAGGAATCTAAGTTGCGCCTGATTCGTTGGGTGCTATTAAAATTCGTGACTATAAGGGCACAGAAAACCAAGTTGCTGACCATCTATCACGACTCGAGGGAGCTGAAAACTCAGTTGAGGTTGAGAATATTCTGGAAACCTTTCCAGACGAGCAGCTGCTCGCTACTAGCCTCGAGGAAGTTCCATGGTATGCAGACTATGCAAATTACCTGGCTAGCGGTATAGTTCCCTATGACCTTTCATCTATACAAAAGAATTTTTTTATCGTGATTGTCATATGTATTATTGGGATGAGCCTTATCTGTTTAGAATATGTGTTGACAATATGATTCGGAGGTGTGTCCCCGATATAGAACAATCTTCTGTTTTGCAGGCATATCATACATCAGCGTATGGAGGGCATTTCTGAGGGGTCAAGATGGCTGCGAAAGTGCTAGAGGCTGGATTCTACTGACCAACGATGTTTAAGGATGCACACCAATGGGTAAAGAGTTGCAATAAATGTCAGCGAACCGAGAACATTTCCCATCGCCATGAGATGCCCATGAACCCAATTCAAGAAGTTGAAGTGTTCGATGTCTGGGGGATAGACTTCATGGGCCCCTTTCGTCAGCTCCAATTGCAATAAGTACATACTTCTTGCTATAGATTACGTGTCCAAATGCGTAGAAGCTGCTTCACTTCCCACCAATGATGCGAGAGTGGTGGTGGGATTTCTGAAGAAGAATATATTCACCCGTTTTGGGATCCCGAGAGCTATTATTAGCAACGGAGGCACCCATTTCTGTAATCGAGCCTTCAAGAAGTTGCTAGTGAAGTATGACGTACGCCACAAGGTGGCAACCCCATATCACCCCCAGACTAGTGGACAGGTTGAAGTGTCCAACAGAGAGATAAAGAGTGTGCTAACTAAGACTGTGAACGCCACAAGAACTGATTGGGCGAAAAAGCTAGATGATGCACTCTGGGCTTATAGAACTGCTTTTAAAATGCCAATTGGTATGTCACCATATAAGTTGATGTTCGGGAAGACCTGCCACTTGCCAGTGGAACTTGAACATAAAGCTTGGTGGGCAATGAAACAGCTGAACCTAGACATTGAGACTGCGGGCACAATGAGAATCACTGAATTGCATGAGCTTAACGAGTTCTAACATATTGCTTTTGAGAGCACAAGGTTGTACAAGGAAAAAATGAAGAGGTTGTACGACCAGAACATTGTTGAGCGACATTTCAAACCCAGGGACATGGTATTGCTCTATAACTCAAGATTACGGCTATTCCTCGGTAAGTTTAAGTCACGATGGTCTGGTACATTTAGAGTGGTCGAAGTATTCCCTTCAGGGGCTGTAGAGATTGCCTCAGAGAAAGACTCTCACACATTTAGAGTCAATGGGCAGAGATTAAAGCTATACATAGGCATGAAAGAACCAAAGGAAGTGTCAGAGATCCACCTGACGGAACCTCAGAGGTCAAGCGAGCCTTAAATTCGCTTGCCTGCATCGTGCCGCAACGTTAAATCAGGCGCTGCATGGGAGGCAACCCATTGAATTGTTGTAATCGTCGTGCCACGACATTAACTAAGGCACGGAGGCAACCCAACGATAGTAGTAGTTGTTAATTGTGAGTTTTGATAAGTACTAACCAATGCAGGTGACAATGGGCGGATGTTAAGGCCATCGAAAGTGGTAAGAACAGGTGAAAAATATGAAAAAATCGTGCCCAGGAGCGCGCCCGCGCTACAGGCCGCGCTTGTGGCCGCACATATGGGCAAGTGTTCTGCCACAACTCAAAATACTAGCGCGACCCGCTACTGAATGCGCTAGTGGCCACGCTACTAGCGCGACCGCGCTACTGAACGCGCTAGTGGCCGTGCATATCGATGAGTGTTCTGCCTGGACTAGCGCGGTCGCGCTCGTACCGCGCTACGACTGCGATACCGCCTAAAATCTGATGAGCTGGTTGTTATTTAATTTTTTTTATGTTAACTTCTTTTTTTTTATTTAGTCTAAATTACCCCCCCTATCTAATAACCCCCCTTTTAAATCCCAAATTCCCCCCACCCCCCACCGTTACAAACATCTCCAAACGCCATCCCCAACCCTAACCCCCCTTCTTCCTCAAAGAACTCTCCTCTTCTCCAACATATTCCCAAACTCACTTTCCCAAGTCTCAAGCCTCATTCCCTTTCACTTTTCTTCTCTTCTCTCTCCAATCTACCACTATAGGTATGAGTTCCTTGTCCATTTTTCCTTTTTTTTTTTTAGAATTTCATTTTTGTTAGCTTTGTAGTTAGGTAGTTGTTTTTCTTTCTTTAATTAATAGAATTGGTAACATAGGATATAGTGTTTGTGGGTGGTAAGATTGGTGGAGTGTAGATTCACTTGGTATGTGATTTTGGTGGATATTGTAGTGGTTTTGATGTTCTAACATGCATGAAATAGGGCGTGAGTGGATAATGCCCACCAGCTATTTGTGGAAAGGCCTCCATGAACGTAATTGTATAGTTGTGACCACTTATGCGTGTGAAGTCTGAGTAACCGCATTGCGTCACAATTTTGTGTTGGGTTGTGCTAATGTGCTCCCATTTTTTAGGTACTATGGCTCCATCTCGGAAACGCCACACCATATGTGCCTCTTCTAGCAGCCAAGCTAGCTCGTCTAGGACGCGCGAGGCAGCTCCTGCTCACCCCTTTGATAGTAACAGATTTGTCTCTGCCAGGGATCAGGACCACTTTGAGGATAAGGCCTCTAAAAGCCGATTCCGGAGAGGGGAATTGACATAGGATCGGTCCAGCTACACTGCCCTCACATGTCCACTGAGCTGGTGAGGCGGGGGTTGCAATCTTTCATCGACGACCCGGGCGAGGGCAATGTAATGGTTGTTAGAGAATTTTACGCCAATGTGAAGGAGCATGTCAATGGCGTGGTCACGGTGCGTAGGAAGGCGGTGAATGCCTCTGTTGAGGCTATACAGATGACCTACCAACTGCCCCCTCCTGTGGATCCTTACGATGACTATTATGAGGGGTATGGCCGAGCACACACACAATGGGCGAGGTTCTTTGAGATGATCTGTGTACCCAGGAAGGAGGTGGTCTGGATGAAGTATGGTGAGAAGTTTTACTCCTTGGCACTAACCGTTGAAGGGAAGTGCTGGTTTTATCTTATCAACAACCGTCTGATTCCGTCCTCTAACACTACGGAGGTAAATGGCCCCCAAGCAGCTTTGATTTGGTGTTTCATCAATGGTCAAAACTTCGACGTGGCCAGATTGATTTATGAGGAGATGTTCACCTGCTGTCCAGTCAAAAGGTATGGGTCCTTTTTCCCTTCTTTGGTTACTAAACTTTGTAGGGAAGCTCGGGTGCTAGAAAATCTGGCTATGGATGGGTTAGTGCCAAAAGACTGCAAGTTCCTGGCGGACAAGGTAACCACTGGTAAGGAGCCGGCGGCAGCAGGTGGTAAGGATAGTAGTGGTTCTGATGACTCTGAGGATGAGGAGGTTAAGCAGAAGGACGTGGGGACCAAGCCACAGGTACCTGAGCAAATTGCAGCAGTTGCAGCACCATCTGGGACTGCAACACCTTCTGGAGCTGCTCAGGGTTCCCGGTTCATAGCGTTGGAGCAAGAGGTGGTTGGGTTGCGTACCTCAGTCACTGACTTAGGTACACGTGTTGATGTCGTGGCTGACCAGCAGTTGAAATCAAAAAAGAAAATCTTAGGCAGGCTGAGAGCTCTGGGTCGTGCTTGCAATTTGAACCCAGACACCGTCTCCGATCAAGAGTGATCTTTCAGGGAAGTTCCTTTACCTCATTGTTCTTTAAATTTTTATGCCATGGAGACATGTCTACATTTTAAGTGTGGGGTGGGGGATACTTCAATATATCTATGTATATGTAACAATTTGACTGTTTGATGTTTCTTTGTTTCTCCTTGATTGTTTTTGATGGTTTGAGTAATAGTTTCATTAGGTAAGTTTAAAGTAGGTAAGTTCCTTGTCCCGACGACGGATCTCTTTCGGCGGGGTTCTTGAGGGACTAAGTCGATTAAAAAAAAAGAATATGGAGACTCTTCCTGATGACAGATCCTTTAGATAATTTTCTTGAGGGAAGTAAGTCTAGAGAAAAGACCAAAAATATTTTTTATTTTTAGGTAGTATAGTAACTCCCCTTGGTTTTTCTTTGGGCCACGGTTCTTTTCCAAGGGTTTAGCTTGAACCAGGTGTAGGTAGTTTTTGGTTATTTTGTTTTTTAGTTTTTAGTTAGTATTGATGGGCTACGAGCTAAAATCGAAAGAGAAACCCTTGGCGTTGATACATCTAAACACAATAGACACTAGAGCGTAACGCTTAATCTTAGTGGTTAATTCTTGCTAAAGTGAATTAAATTCTATGTTTGTCACTGACTTGAATACTCAAATGAGAGTGTCTTGATAAGACAATCTGGAGGGAGTCATGTGACATGTGTGTGTGAGTTGTACTGTATTCTATGCTTTACATTTGATGCCTAGAACTTGCTCCGTGTGTTTGCAAAGCAAAATAGTAGTTTCATTCAGTCTTAGAAGTGATATAGGCATTTCTTTGTTGAGCCAGACATAAAAAGTAAACCCACCTAACTGTAATATATCGTAGTCAATCCCGTTGAGCCTAAAAGCATGTTTCTTTAGCAACCACATTGTGAACCTTATCCAATTGTTTGAATGGACATTTGTTTGAACCCCTTTACCTCCCATAAGCACTTGAAGGGTATTGAAATTATGCAAAAGCAAAAGTGTGGGGTGGTGGTTTGGTTTTTGAGTGGAACCGTTGAAATAGAGAAAAGGTGCAGTGTTTGGAAAAGTAAAAGAATAAGCACCACTGAAAAGAAAAAAAAGAGTAAATGTAGTAATCGATAAGTGGTGGTTTGTTACAATTGCACCTAATGGAGTGTGATGTTGTAAATAAAAAGTGGTGGAGTGTTTGGTTGACATAAGTATGGTTTTGAAGGTTAATGTGATTGTATTAAAAGTGCTTAGGGAGGTTATTCACTATATCCAAATTGTCCTACCCGTCCCTTAGCCTACATTAGAACCAAGTGAAGACCTATTGATCTTAGACTGAGTGGGCTCGATTAGTAGAGTAGTACACTATGGACAAGCCTATGGTGTATCTTTGTGGCATGTGAATGTTCTTTTTGAGAGTGAGCGAATTTTGTCTATCTAAGTTCCTAATTGTTCTAAATATCATTATATGTGGAACTACTCTCTTATGTGATGTGAGGGAATGTGATTCACGAAGGAAAGGCAAGTCTTGACTTCTGTGTAGAGTAATTTGAGTAAGTATGAATATTGCACGGCACGTGAGAGTCGACTTTTGAGGCAAAGATTGTTCACTACTAGGCGTAACTTATGTGATTTGTTCTTGGTGTGATACGTTAGGGAATAATGCTTAGTGAAGGAACCTCTATAGAGTGTGGTGGATTGCTCGAGGACTAGCAATGATCTAATTGTGGGGTGTTAATAATAGGCTAGATTTATGTAATTTGGCGACTGTTTATGCCCCAACTTGATTATGTTTCACTGTTATAATATAGTTAAATGACGATAAATTGGCTCTGATTGTGAATTTCACATGTTGTAGGAGTGAGTAGCATGTATGAGGACTTAAAACTGTGATTGGAGCTAAATTGAAGCAAGAAAAGCCCCTAGGAGCTGAGTACGTGGGAAGACGAGAGAAAGAAGAGATGAAATGAAGATCTGGACTAGCGCGGCCTCTAGCGCGTCCACTAGCGCCACCGCGCTAGCCCATAAAGTCGAGGAAGAATAATAGGCCATATGCGCGGCCGTTAGCGCATCCACTAGTGTGACCGCGCTAGCCCAGTTCCGGAAAATTAAATTTTAGGGGTAAACTTGGAAGTTTGGGGGTAAATCCACTTAACCTATAGAAGGTCCAGCTCGCCCAAGGAATGATATGTAAGGTTTTCATAGCTTAGTTCAAGGCAAGGAGAGGCAGATGCAAGGAGGATAATTCAACATCGATTTCTTCCTTTCTCCCTTTTGTTTTTACGATTTGTGATGAATTTGAATATTGTTATGATGAACACGAGTATGAGTAGCTTAATATTTAGTCTATGGTTTTGATGGAACCTATTGAACGATGAACTTCTTATTTTGTTAATATAGTTTGCCCAGTTTAATCTCTAGTTGTTCAACTATGTGCTTGTTGTAGTTAATTGATAGGATCTTCAATTAGCTGTGCCTATTTAGTGTGAATAACTCGGGAGAGAGTGCATATTTAGGTAATTGTTGAATAACACCACTCCCCAAAGTATATGAGGGATCAATAATTGGTGATTTAAAGGCGGGATTAGGGATAACGAAGCCTTGGGTGCAATCTAAAGTGAGTTGTAATAAGCAAAGCCAGCTAGCGTATCTCGGGAGAGTGCGTCTAGTAAATTATAGTGATTACTCGGGAGAGATTTACGGTAATAAGAGTGCTCATAATTGATAGAGATGATTAGGCAATTCTATGTGAAACATAACCGGAAGGGATTCCAGTAATAGGGGAAATCATAATCTTAGAACCTTCTCTTAATTGTTTACAACTTAATCATAGTTAGTTTTCTGTTGCTCATTTATATTCATTCTTAGTTAGTAGAAACATCCTCAATTGTTATTCAGAACGTTTGGGAGGTTGATTTCGTAGAATTTAGTAAGTCTAACGAGAGTAATTGATAGGTTAATTCCTTGTGGGTTCGACTCTGGACTAAATACTCAGATTATATTTGCAACGTCTGCGTGTCCTTTTTTAAGGCATAGTTGGGCGTGATCATTGGACATATTCAGAAGCATGCAGTAAAGAAGATAGTGAAGTAGACATGTTAGTTGCAGGTTGAACAACAAAATCATAGACAGACACATATTAGAAACATGACAAACTGTAGTAGTAGAAGAAGCATATTATATTTGAAACTGGAATCGAAATCAGCACATACCAGTGAAGAAAAACAGCAAGCACAAAGTGAAAGAGAACCCAATAGTTAGCCTTGGCTTGCAGCCGGCTAACTCGGAACAGTAGTAAGGAACAAAAAAGAGAGCAGAAAGTTTTTAGTGTGGGAGAGAGGGAGTTTTTGAACCAATGTGTTCGTGTGTCTTGATTGTTAATGAGAGAGCATATATATAGTAGTTCGAAACTAGGTAAAATTAGGCAAGAATCACAATTGTACAGTAATTATTGAACTCAGAACTAATTAGAGCAAAATTAGTACAAGTACTCCCTTAATTAAGGGAATCAGTTCAAACGGTAAGAACAAGTAACAAATAAGGAAAGAAATCAATATGTAACTGGAGCATAACAGACAAGGGAAATAATCCAACATAGTAGGCATGGTGTAAACAATTAGGGCTAGGTTCAGAAAAACTCTAATTAAGGAGATAGTCAGTAAGAATCAAGTACCAATGCAGACAAGGTAAGCAAATCAATCAAATTGAGTAGAAAGGTAGGAATCGAAGGTTTAAAAGAAAGTGTTCGAATCAGACCAAAAAACAGGGAATTTAGAATCAATCAAAGAGAAAGTCATGAGTCAGTGTTTAGCATATAAATAAAGTAAGACTTGGATAGTCAAGAGTCGACATGCAACTCTAGTAAACATGAAAGTTAAACAATATTGATTCAGTGACAAAGATGCAAGTCTTGATGTGAACAGTCAAGATTGAACATAATCATATAGAATCAGTGTAAATTCAGGCTAAGAAACTTAGTAGAAATATATCAAGGCAAGATAGCCACGTGAAATCACAGAAACTCAATAACGAGAACCACTCAGTCATGCTAATACACAGAACCAAACGAAGAACCCTAAAAAATTAGGACTTTCAACATAGAATAGTTAAACTCATAGAATTAGCCAAGATATGTGAGAAATAGAAGTTTAAACACAAAGAATCAGTTAAACAAGGTTTTAAAAAGAAGTTTCGAAAACCTTAGTTTTAGAAGAAGATGAAAAACACATGAAATCATATGATTCTTGTAAAGAACCTCAAGGATAGTATAAAACATTCAAGAAACAAACTCAAATCATCCTAGATCCGTACAGATCTAGGAGGTATAGAAAAGAAATTAGGGTTTCGAAAGAACACAAATAGAGATGAAGAAACCTGTCCAGAAACTCAAAGATCGTAGCAAATACAGAATGATTTTTCTTGAAATCACACTGGAATAGCCAAGAACAAGCAGGAGATGAACCCTAGATGCAAGTCGGCATGGCCTTGGGCCCTTGAAGACCTTAGAGAAGGCAAGCATGGCATGAGAGAAGCCATTGGAGGCTTAAGAGACGATAAGAGGTCACCGGAGATGGACGGAGATGGGAGGTTGGCGGTTGAAGATTAGGGTTAGGTTGAGAGTGTTTTGAGAGCAGAGAGGATTTTAAGGCGGCGGATATAGAGAAGTGATTAGGGTTAGGGGGTTGTTTGGAATTAAAAAGGATAGAACAAACGAGGGTCGTTGATCTTTTAGATCAACAACCAGGATCTGATGGGGCCTTGGGTCGGGTAGGTGCATTTAGGGCCTGGGTCGGGTAATTTAATTAAGAATTGGGCTGGGTGTTGGGTTGAAATTAGGCTAAAATTGAAATACAATTTGGCTAAGTTTTAAATAGCCCATTTAACCCTATATAATTTATAATAAATAATAGATGATTTCTAAAAAATAATTTTGTGTACTAAAATGATTTAAAATAGATATTTAACATTTTAAAAATATAGAAGATCATTTTATGCACATAAATATAATTATGCATTAATAGGGCTAGGTTCAGAAAAACTCTAATTAAGGAGATAGTCAGTAAGAATCAAGTACCAATGCAGACAAGGTAAGCAAATCAATCAAATTGAGTAGAAAGGTAGGAATCGAAGGTTTAAAAGAAAGTGTTCGAATCAGACCAAAAAACAGGGAATTTAGAATCAATCAAAGAGAAAGTCACGAGTCAGTGTTTAGCATATAAATAAAGTAAGACTTGGATAGTCAAGAGTCGACATGCAACTCTAGTAAACATGAAAGTTAAACAATATTGATTCAGTGAGAAAGATGCAAGTCTTGATGTAAATAGTCAAGATTGAACATAATCATATAGAATCAGTGTAAATTCAGGCTAAGAAACTTAGTAGAAATATATCAAGGCAAGATAGTCACGTGAAATCACAGAAACTCAATAACGAGAACCGCTCAGTCATGCTGATACACAGAACCAAACAAAGAACCCTAAAAAATTAGGACTTTCAACATAGAATAGTTAAACTCATAGAATTAGCCAAGATATGTGAGAAATAGAAGTTTAAACACAAAGAATCAGTTAAACAAGGTTTTAAAAAGAAGTTTCGAAAACCCTAGTTTTAGAAGAAGATGAAAAACACATGAAATCATATGATTCTTGTAAAGAACCTCAAGGATAGTATAAAACATTCAAGAAACAAACTCAAATCATCCTAGATCCGTACAGATCTAGGAGGTATAGAAAAGAAATTAGGGTTTCGAAAGAACCCAAATAGAGATGAAGAAACATGTCCAGAAACTCAAAGATCGTAGCAAATACAGAACGATTTTGCTTGAAATCACACTGGAATAGACAAGAACAAGCAGGAGATGAACCCTAGATGCAAGTCGGCATGGACCTGGGCCCTTGAAGACCTTAGAAAAGGCACACATGGCATGAGAGAAGCCATTGGAGGCTTAAGAGACGATAAGAGGTCATCGGAGATGGACGAAGATGGGAGGTCGGCGGTTGAAGATTAGGGTTAGGTTGAGAGTGTTTTGAGAGTAGAGAGGATTTTAAGGCGGCGGATGTAGAGAAGTGATTAGGGTTAGGGGGTTGTTTGGAATTAAAAAGGATAGAACAAACGAGGGCCGTTGATCTTTTAGATCAACAACCAGGATTTGATGGGGCCTTGGGTCGGGTAGGTGCATTTAGGGCCTGGGTCGGGTAATTTAATTAAGAATTGGGATGGGTGTTGGGTTGAAATTAGGCTAAAATTGAAATACAATTTGGCTAAGTTTTAAATAGCCCATTTAACCCTATATAATTTATAATAAATAATAGATGATTTCTAAAAAATAATTTTGTGTACTAAAATGATTTAAAATAGATATTTAAAATTTTAAAAATATAGAAGATCATTTTATACACATTAATATAATTATGCATTAATAGGGCTAGTATTACAAATATATGCAAATTAGTTTTTAAAATGCAAATGCAATTATAAAAAATACACTAAAAATACTTAAGCACTATTTTGGCATAAATATAGGATATAGATGGATAAATTACCACAACAATTATTTGAAGGATAATTATTGGAAACATTATAAGTAAAAGGGGAAGAATTAAATTATTTTAAAGCTTTTAAAATTATAGAAAAATTATAAAAACCATGTGCATGCTTATATATGCATATATATGCTATTTTTAAAGTATATATGTCTATAAAAAATATATAGGAAAAAATTGGGTATCAATAGCTGCCCATCTTTACCCGGAAAGGATGAAAGAGATTTCGGGGTAAAGAAATGATGACCAATTTTGACCGGGCGGTATATTTTGAAAGGCAGAGGCTGGACTCCAGTTTTCGAGTTGTCTACATATCCCTGGTTTTACACGAATCAGACCGTGTATAGTTCTGGAATCATCTGCGAAATATGCCAATAAAATTGTTGCAAGAACGGACACGCGATGTGGAAGCGACTATGGTGAGCGGTTAAAGCTTGGGACAGTTGAAGGAACTAGACGAAATTTCTCCTGCTAGGATAGCGGTTGCTTACTGGTTACCTGCAGATAAAAGATGCTACAAACATGTATTTGCGAAAATTTAAACATGATGCAGATTCCTTTGGACCATGAAAGTTGTCTTTGGACAGTTAAAGATGACGTCCTTGGACCATGACATCCTGTGCCTTAAATTGTTTAGTGAAAGATTCACAGGCCATGAAATGATGTTCTCGGGCCATGAAAATGGTGACTCCGAACCATGACGCCTTTGAATAATGATATGCAATTTTGAGAGATCCTCAGGCCATGGCTTGGTGCCTTCCGGCTATGAGGATGATGCCTTTAGACTATGATGCCTCCGAATAGATTGGCGATATTTTAGCCCATGATATGCAATAATATGATGTTAACAAGACAAGTCTTAGTCTTGTGAAATGGAGGGCAGAGCTTAGCCCGATTGAAAAACAAATATATAGTATTTGTGCGAAAAGGGACAATGCTTAGTCCCATGCGAATGTGGAGGCAAGGATTAGCCTCATGCAGGTATGGAGGCAAGGATTAGCCTTATGCAAATTGGGAGGCAAGGATTAGCCTCATGCAAATTGGGAGGCAAGGATTAGCCTCATGCAAGTAGGGAGGCAAGGATTAGCCTCATGCAAGTAGGGATGCAAGGATTAGCCTCATGCAAGTATGGAGGCAAGGATTAGCCTCATGCAGATATAGAGGCATGGATTAGCCTCATGCAGTTATGGAGGCAGGGATTAACCTCATGCAAGTAGGGAGGCAAGGATTAGCCTCATACAGGTATGGAGGCAGGGATTAGCCTCATGGAAGTATGGAGGCAAGGATTAGCCTCATGCAAGTATGGAGTCAAGGATTAGCCTCGTGCAAGTAGGGAGGCAAGGATTAGCCTCATGCAAATAGGGAGCAGCGAATGAAAATAGTATATTTCTTAGTTGGAGATATATTCAATGTCTGATGGCCTGATTGACAGTGATCTTGCTGCGTGCATATATTTGCGGATGTTATCGTCATGTCAGATATGCATGTGTTCAAAGAAAAATTGCAAGTTCTGTGGGGGGAGGTTGGTTCATGCTTCATCTGCTAGCCTTCGCTTTGCTCCATTCTGAAATCCTTTTGAGTTCCCCTGGGTGACACCTGATTGTTACGGAAATAGAGTTTTCGAAAAGATATGCAATTATTGATAAAAAAATAGAGTTATTTAGAAATATGTTGATACATTAAGTGATTTTGGATAAACCAGTGACCATAACATATCTCAAAGGCATTGCAGCTCTCTTATATTGGAATTTTTAGGGTCCTCAAAATTCTGCCCCAGTTTCTTAACTGACTTTCTAGCATGTGATGGCGTTGGCTGGACTTGCTCCCAAATTTTGAGGGTCCTCCTCAAAATTCTGCCCTAGTTTATGAAATTGGGGGAAATGAAAATTTTATGATATGACCGAACCCATAAGGCTGCATACGTATCTCCTTTTAAACGAGAATTAGGTCAAGCGCAGTTCAATTACATCAAAAGAGAAATGTAAAATAATCTAGGCATAGTATCTCTTGACTGCGTCTGAATTGATTGGTTTTGGCCAGATTTCTCCATCCATTTCTGCGAGTATGAGTGCTCCTCCTATCAGTACTCTGTGAACCATGTACGGACCTTGCTTGTTGGAAGAGAATTTCCCTTTGGCTTTATCTTGATATGGGAAGATTTTCTTCAATACCAGCTGCCCTGGTGCAAACTGTCTTGGTTTTACCCTTTTGTTGAAAGCCCTGGTCATTCTGCTCAGGTAATGTTGGCCGTGACATACCGCGTTCATCCTTTTCCATCTATGAGGGCCAATTTTTCATAGCGGCTCCTTATCAACTCTGCATTGCTGAGTTCAACTTCCTGTATGATTCTTAAAAAAGGAATCTCTACCTCGACTGGGATGATAGCCTCGGTACCATAAACCAACATGTAGGGAGTTGCCCTGGTCGATGTGCGAACCGTAGTGCGGTAGCCCAATAAAGCAAATAGGAACTTCTCATGCCATTTTTTGTGGTTCTCTACCATTTTTCTTAGTATCTTGTTGATATTTTTATGGCGGCTTCTATGTCTCCGTTCATCTGAGGTATGTAGACTGTGGATTTCTTGTGCTTGATTTTGAAAGTTTTACACATAGCCTTCATCAAATCACTACTGAGATTAGCAGCATTATTAGTAATAATGGACTCAGGAACCAGAATCGGCAAACGATACGATCCTTGACAAAATCTGCGACGACTTTCTTGGTTACAACTTTGTAAGATGCAGCTTCTACCCAGTTCGTGAAGTAATCAATGGCTACCAGAATAAACCTGTGTCCGTTTGAAACAGTGGTCTCAATCGGACCAATAACATCCATTCCCCAGGCGGTGAATGGCCAAGGTGAGCTCTTTGCATTGAGCTCGTTTGGCAGCACTTTTATCATATCGGCATGCACCTGGCATTGAAAGCATTACGGACATATTGGATGCAATCTATTTTCATGGTCATCCAAAAGTAACCGGCCCTAAGTATCTTCTTAGCCAAGACGAAACCATTCATGTGCGGGTCACAGGTCCCGGCATGTACATCCTCAAGTAGTTTAGAAGCTTCCTTTGCATCGACACATCTTAGTAAACCCAAATTAGGAGTTCTTCTGTATAAGTTCCCTCCGCTGTGGAAGAAGTAATTGGACAATCTCCGGAGTGTGCATTTTTTAATGTGATTTGCATGCTCCAGGAATTCTCCTTTCGATAAGTACTCCTTGATGTCATGGAACCAAGGCTTTCCATCCGTTTCTTCTTCAACATGAGCACAATATGTCGGCTGATTATGGATCTTTACTAGAAGGGGATCAATATAATTCTTATCTGGATATTGTATCATAGATGACAAAGTGGCCAATGTGTCAGGCAAACTCATTCTGAATTTTGGGCACATGTCAGAATTCTATCTTCGTGAACCTCTTTCTCAATTCCTGCACATGGTGCAGATATGGAAATATCTTGGAATTCTTGGTGGCCCATTCTCCTTGTACCTGATACAAAAGAAAATCTGAATCACCAATTACCAGCAACTCCTGAATGTTCATGTCGACTGCCATGTTGAGTCCTACTATGCAGGCTTCGTAGTCCGCCATGTTGTTGGTGCAGGGAAATCTGAGTTTAGCAGATACCAGATAATGCTGACCCGTTTTTGATACCAAAACTGCTCCAATGCCTACTCCTTTGAAATTTGCAGCTCCATCGAAGAACATCCTCCAACTGTCATATGTTTCGGTAATGTCTTCCCCTACGAACGACACTTCTTCATCAGAAAAATATGTTTTCAAAGGCTCGTATGCTCCTCCCACCGGATTTTTAGCAAGGTAATCTGCCCATGCTTGTCCCTTGATTGCCTTTTGAGTTACGTAGATGATATCGAACTCACTTAGTAGTATCTGCCACTTAGCCAACTTCCCAGTCCGCATGGGTTTCTGGAATATATACTTCAGAGGGGCCATCCTGGATATGAGATATGTAGTGTAGGCGCAGAAGTAGTGCCTCAATTTCTGAGCTGTCTAGGTCAAAGCACCGCAAGTGCGTTCAAGTAGAGAATATCGTTCTTCATAAGGTGTGAACTTCTTACTTAAGTAATATATGGCTTGCTCCTTTATTCTATCTCGTCATGTTGTCCCAAAATACATCCGAAGACTCCATCTAATACAGATAGATAGAGTAGCAAAGGTCGTCCTGGTTCTAGCGGGTCTAGAACTGGTGGTGTGGATAGGTACTACTTGATCTTGTCAAAAGCTTTCGGACAATCCTCTATCCAGCTTGTTTCAGCATCCTTCCTCAGCATCTTGAAGATGGGTTCACATATGATTGTGGACTGTGCTATGAAGTGACTGATATAGTTGAGACGTCCTAGGAAGCTCATCACATCCTTTTTGCTCTTAGGTGGTGGTAACTCCTGAATAGCCTTGACTTTAGACGAATCCACCTCGATCCCTCGACGACTGACGATGAATCCCAATAATTTTCCTGTGGGAACCCTGAATGCACACTTTGCGGGGTTCAATTTCAAATTATACCTCCTTATACTGTCAAAGAACTTTCTCAGGTCCGCTTTATGATCTGCGACCCTCTTGGATTTGATAATGACATCGTCTACATACACCTCTATTTCTTTGTGTATCATATCATGAAAGATAGTTTTCATGGCTCTCATGTAAGTGGCCTCGGCATTCGTTAGACCGAATGGCATCATCTTGTAACAGTATACACCCTATTGTGTGATGAAAGCTATCTTCTCTGCATCTTCTTCATCCATCCAAATATAGTGATAACCTGTGAAGCAATCTACAAAGGATTGGAGTTCATGCTTGGCGCAATTATCGATCAGGATGTGTATATTTGGCAGTGGGAAGTCGTCTTTGGGACTTGCTCTGTTTAAATCCCGATAGTCAACACATACTGTGACCTTCCCATCCTTCTTCGGAACTGGCACAATGATAGCTATCCAGGTTGGGTACTCAACCACCCTGAGAACTTTGGCTTTGATCTACTTGGTAAGTTTTTTCTTGATTTTCAAGATCATGTCTGGTTTGAACTTTTTAAGTTTCTGCTTGACTTGTTGACACATGGGATTAATAGGCAGCTTGTGAGCCACTATGGACGTGCTCAAGCCAGTCATTTCATCATATGACCATGCAAAAATATCCTCATACTCTTTTAAGAACCGAATGTACTATTCCTTCTCTGTCGGTGACAAGTAGGTGTTGATGCAAGTCTCCTTGATGGTCTCGGCGTCTCCCTAATTTACCGCATCGGTTTCGTCCAGATTGGATTTAGGCTTATTTTCAAAATTTTCAACCTCCCTGACAATTTCCTCGGGTGTCTCATCTTCTTCCTCTGAATCACTATTCTCATGTTGTGTTGCCTCATTACATGTCACAGTCACTGGTTCATCAGGAAAAGTAATAATAACGCGGTAGAAAGGAAAAGTGTAAAGATAGTAGTGAATAATAAAGAGCAAATGCATTTGATTAAAACTGAAAAATCGTCCAAACAAAGTACGGCCCGATGAATTGAGCATTTATTTTGAAACAAGTAAAGCTTAAAATAAAATTACGGGAAATCTTAAATGCCTAGAATGGCTATAGAAGTAAATTCTGCCAAGCTACCCAGGGACTCGGCGGGCTCGGGATGGTGTGGAGGTCCAGTTTCTGAGAACAACTCCCTTCTTCACAGGCTAAATAGTGAGACCTTCTTCCCCCGCCTCCTCAATTATGGCATTGCAATCCATGTCTTCATCCTCCAAGAATAAATTCTTCAACCCAGCTAGTGCTTCTTCTTCTGCGGTCCCCCATATCGTATCAGCCTGGTGAAAAACTTGTTCCAAACGTGGCATTGGCTGCTCAAGAGGGTAATATTGTCCACTCCATTGAGGCGACCAATCCCTGTACTCTTGCTATGTGTACTGGTATCCGAGTCCAAAGGTGGTACCATGATTTTTTAGCTGTATCGGTTTAGTGATACCTTGAAGGTTCTTTCCCAACCCTTTGCAAGGTCCATATCCAGACCATGCTAGTATGCTTTCTATTTTGTTACTCCACTACTTATCCTTCGATGGCATTGACCCGTTCAATGTGATGATAGGTTTCCCCTCCTAGCCTACTTCTATGTCCAATGGCCGAGATGGTTTGTCTAGTGTAGATGGGGTTACTTCCATCTCCGTGAATGATTACCTCCTGGAGGTTCCATTCATACTTTATGGCTTGATGTAGTGTGGAAGGCACGGCTCCAGCAGCATGGATCCACGGTCGGCCCAATAGAAGGATATATGAAGCTGGTATGTCGAGTACCGGAAATTCGACGTCGAACCAAGTTGGCCCCATTTGTAAGCAAAGGTTGATTTCCCCGATCGTGGCCCTCTAGGACCCATCGAAAGCTTTCACGTTCATGCTTCCTGCCCGTATTTCGTGGAAATCATTGTCCAACCTTTTTAGAGTGTTCAATGGACAAATATTTAGGCTTGAACCTCCATCAACCAAGACCCTGGCAATGAACTTGTCTTCAAATTGCACCGTAATATGCAGCACTCGATTGTGATTTAGCCCCTCAGGTGGTAGCTCATCTTCGTGGAAGTGGATCTTATGACTTTCTAGTACTTGCCCAACCATGTTGGCCATTTCTCCGCCAGTGATGTTATTGGGTACATAAGCATCGATAAACACTTTCATTAAAGCATTCTTGTGTGCCTCTGAATTCTACAATAGTGACAGGATAGAGATCTGACCAAGGACTTTGTTCAGATGGTCAACGACAGAATACTTCTTTTCCTGTACTTTCCTCCGCAAGTCATCTGGCCCAGTCTTAATGATAGGCTGCCTAGTAGTGGCATCCTTGCTTGATCTTCCCAAATGTTCCAGTGTATAGACTCTTCCAGTTCTAATCATTCCTTGTGCGGCATCAGATTCCTCTACCTTGGTCTTCCTTTTTCGCCGAGCCTCATCAACATAATCCCAGGGTATTGCTTTTGAGTTGAACGAGGGTGTGGTTGATACTGTCACAGTGAAAGGTGTGACCACTTCTACTTCAAATAGAGCAGGGGCGGCCGCAGGCAGAGCCACCTCTACCTCGAATGGAGCTGATGCAGTTACTTCAACCTCGATTGGTGACTGAGTCTGTACCACAATAGGAATATGTGTGACTGCAACTTTAAAGTCATCGCCTTCTCGAATAAGCCCAATCGACCCCTCAGGGTCCCATTCTTCATTCGTGTTTATCACATGTACACCATCACCTCTATGATCAGGGAGGGTATTGTTGCGGACATTAGGTGGGTCTTCCTTTGCCTGTATGACCTTGTTGTCAATTAGCATCTGGATATTATCCTTCAATGTTCGGTACTAAGCAGTGGTGTGCCTTTTCATACCAGAATGGTACGCATAAGTTTTCTTTGGATTGACCCATTGGGAAGGATTTTCTAATGCCACAGCAGGAACAAGAGTGATGTAACCCGCGACTTTCAACCTTTCATACAATTGGTCTATGGGCTCAGCAATGGTGGTGTATTGTCTGGGTGGCTTGCTATCAAAGTTGGGCCTTGGTATTGAAAAGTTTTGGCGAGTTGGAGGTGATTGGAAATGGGATGGTTGGGAGTTATAGGTATGATGGACAGTGGCTATTTGAAAGTATCTGGGAGACGAGGGTTGATATGTAGGCGGTGATGCTTGGTATGTGGGCGGAGGTGTTTGATATGTGGGTGGAGGTGTTTGATATATCGGTGGAGGGGTTTGATAGACAAGTGGAGATTTGGACCCTGGGCCACCATTACTATCCCAACATCTCTCTTCTTCGATATGCCACCTGATTGTAGTGCCTTATTTGTGGCTTGCAGTGCCTCAAAGTTCGTTACCATTCCGCTCTTGATTCCTTCTTCGATTCTTTCTCCAAGTTTGATGATGTCAGAGAATTTGTGATTTTCGATAACCATCAACCTCTCATAATATTGCGGATCCTGTGCCTTAACGTAGAATTTATTCATCTGTTCTTCGTCCTAAGATGGCCTGACCTTGGCTGCTTCCGACCTCCAACGAGTAGCATACTCACGGAAAGTCTCAGTAGGTTTCTTCTTAAGATTCTGAATGTAGAAAACATCTAGTGCATTTTCTGTGTTAAACCTGAATTAGTCCATGAAATCAGACGCCATACGTACCTAATTGGACCATTTCTTGGGATCTTGGCTGATATACCAAGACAAAGCATACCTAGTAAGACTCCTCATAAGAGCTTCATCCGGATCTATTCATCTTTCCCGACCCAGACAAGCTTGTCACAATAGGTCCTTAGATGAGCCTTGGGATCACCCATGTCGTTGAACATCTCGAACTTGCCTCAGGTAGTTCCACGTCTGGATGTATGCACAGGTCTTCATAGTTTAAACCTTCTATTCCTCTGTCACCTTCAACACCTTGAACTCGGCTTGTTAACTTCTTGAGTTCTTCAGCCATGTTTTTAATGAGTAGGTCCTTCTCGGAGGATTTATGTGTATAGGATATTGGTTGGGTAGAGTAAGGTACAATTTTCACTTATATAGGGTTGCTTTGATGGGTTCCAGGGACTTGGGTGTAATGATGGTCATTGGTGGAGTTTTAGGGATCGAGAATGGGTTGTGGTGTGTTTTGGGGTGTATGGTAAGTGGTGGTTGGTGGGTACTGAATTGGTTGATGGTGATGTTGTGGCGAAGTTGGTATGAGCAATGGATTAAGATTTTGGGGTGGAGTTGTGTATTTATTTGGCGCGAGAAGATTTTGGTTTTGTGTGTTTTGAGGAAGTGCTGGGTTCTTTGCGTATTGTTGGTGGATGTCGGGGACATTTAAGGTGAGTGACAGGTTTTCCAAGTTCCAAACCTGCTCAAGTTCTCCTTGCAGTTCCAGTATCTTTTGTTCCAGTCTCAAGACTAGATCATTTGGGGCCGGAGTACTACGGCCATCTGATGTTTCTGCATTCTCAATATTCTCCTTTTGGATACCACTTAAGTCGTCCATTTTTGCTTTTCCTCTGCCCTTTGTGTTGCTTGGAGGGGGAGGTAGTGGAGGGCCTCTAGATCTGGTATGATATACTGACGAGGCCAGTATGAGTGAACCAACCTAAAGGGATGGGAATAATAAAAATAAGGAAAAACAAAAAAGGTAACAAGTCAGTGAGGATCCTGTAATGTTTGCAGTATTTAAACACATATTGCGAAAATGTAAATTCGTGTCCTACTTTAGGAACCTCATTGTGCCCGAGGTAGGCCTAGCGACAGATAAATTTGGAAAACTTTTAATGCCAATAAATGCTTCATTTCATAATATAAAAATAGACGAATCCCAAAACGACACTAAGACAATAAAAATAAGTCACTACTGACACTTGGCCTTACTACATTTTTAGGAAAAGGCAAATAAATCTAGCCTATCTGGTCCTAGAAGGACCTTCCTCAGGTTGAATGGTCTCGTTGATCAAATCCTCCAGTTCGTGTAGGTTCACCAGTAAGAATGCCTTTTCCAAATGTCCTCCTTCGTTTCCCTCAGCGTTCTGGCAATCGGTGACTCTCTTCCTCACTTTTCCTTCCAATTCCAATAGGCTGTATTCCAGATATTCCAGCTTCTCACTAGATTTGGTAGGCCTCTCTTTCCATTCATTGATTTGGTCATCTGATGGAAGATTCTTCCACCAGTCCAGCAAGAGTGAAGGTGTGCTAACTATACCGAAGTTGGGGATCTCGTGCCTCATTTTCTGCAAAACAAAAGGGTTAGACCTTACCCCCACCAGACTCGACTATTTATACATTTACGATCAGCATGCCGGCATTTAGTTCTCCAAATTAATGCACAGAACGTGGTTGTGTCCATTGGGATTATGAAAAACCCGATGGACTTTTGGATAAGGCTTATCTTAAAGGATCATTATGTGGACAACATATTGATCTGACTAGGTTTGACTATGATGCATGCACAATTTTGACCAGAGTAAGGCTACTATGGGGTTTTAGACTGGTACCCTCAAGCGGACAACTTGAGAGGGAAGTCACGGAACCGTCGACTGCACCGCTGAACGACTGGTTTTACTGCAAATAAGCCTTTCCGAATTTAAGGGTAATAAATAGGAAGAACACAACCACTCATTAAGCGTTGATATAGGATTTGATACGCACGAGTGAAATATGATGTGGAGTATGATTTATGCAACAATTAATAACATGTAGTCAAGTATTTGCACGTAGGAAAAATAAATACGGTATTTAAATAATTAAAAGACAGTTAAAAGAAATAATTGTAAGACAGTTAAAATAAATACGGTATTTAAAATATTGAAAGAATCATAAATGCTTAAAAGAAAACAGGCAGTTAAATTAAAACAAGGGGAAATGGTATGGGATAAAGCATGTTTGGGACTAATTTATAAGAATAAGTTCGTTATGGTAAGAGCTTAAAGGTATCCCCAGCAAAGTCGCCATGCTGTCGCGCCCCCTTTTTTTCCTCCTCTTTTTACGGGGAAGAAAAGGTCCAGGTTTTGACATTTACGGGGGTACTCATTTCCTTTTGGGAATTGGGTATTTTGAAGAGTCGCCACCTAACGGATTATGTAAGCTGATCAACAAACAACAAACCAAACACAGAATAAGAAGAGGTTCATCAGCACTCCAAGACATAGAATCAAACAGGTACGAACATTCACTCAGGGGTAATGGGGGATTTGGGGTAAGTATAGGGCACATAGTAGGCAAAGATGCACATAGGTACAGAATTAGAGAAGTTCTGGAAGGGGTTCAAGGGATTAAGGTACAACATGAACTTCAGAATTAATACAGAATCAGACATACTTAGGATAGCCAACTACTTTACACAGGAAGGTGCATGCCAGAAATCAAAAAAACATAAGTAAAGAAAAGTCACATTGGGGGGTATACTAGAAAGGTATTCATGAGAATGCTAATCCTAAGGGGGTTGGACATATTCAGAAACATGCAGTAAAGAAGACAGTGAAGTAGGCATGTTAATTGCAGGTTGAAAAGCAAAATCATAGACAGAAACATATTAGAAACATGACAAACTGAAGTAGTAGAAGAAGCATATTATTTTTGAAACTGGAATCGAAATCAGCACATACCTGTGAAGAAAAACAGCAAGCACAAAGTGAAAGAGAACCCAATAGTTAGCCTTGGCTTGTAGCCGGCTAATGTAGAACAGTAGTAAGTAACACAAAAGAGAGTAGAGAGTTTTGAGTGTGTGAGAGAGAGTTTTTGAACCAATGTGTTCGTGTGTCTTGATTGTTAATGAGAGAGCTTATATATAGTAGTTTGAAACTAGGTAAAATAAGGCAAGAATCACAATTGTACAGTGATTATGGAACTCAGAACCAATTTAGAGCAAAATTAGTACATGTGCTCCCTTAATTAAGGGAATCAGTTCAAATGGTAAGAATAAGTAACAGATAAAGAAAGAAATCAATGTGTAATTGGAGCATAACAGACAAGGGAAATAATTCAAACATAGTAGGCATAGAGTAAACAATTTGGGCTAGGTTCAGAAAAACTCTAATTAAGGAGATAGTTAGTAAGAATCAAGTACCAATGCAGACAAGGTAAGCAAATCAATCAAATTGAGTAGAAAGGTAGGAATCGAAGGTTTAAAGGAAAGTGTTCGAATCAGACCAAGAAACAGGGAATTCAGAATCAATCAAAGAGAAAGTCATGGGTCAGTGTTTAGCATATAAATAAAGTAAGACTTGGATAGTCAAGATGTGACATGCAACTCTAGCAAATATGAAAGTTAAACAATACTGATTTAGTGCGAAAGATGCAAGTCTTGATGTGAACAGTCAAGATTGAACATAAGCATATAGAATCAGTGTAAATTCAGGCTAAGAAACTCAGTAGAAACATATCAAGGCAAGATAGTCACGAGAAATCACAGAAACTCAAAAACGAGAACCGGTTAGTCATGCTGATACACAGAACCAAACGAAGAACCCTAAAAATTAGGGCTTTCAACATAGAAGAGTTAAAGGTGTAGTAAACTCATAGAACCAATCAAGATATATGAGAAATAGAAGTTTAAACACAAAGAATCATTTAAACAAGGTTTTAAAAAGAAGTTTCGAAAATCCTAATTTTAGAAGAAGATGAAAAACACTTGATATCGTATGATTCTTGTAAAGAACCTCAAGGACAACGTAAAACATTCAAGAAACAAATTCAAATCGTCCAAGATCCGTACAGATCTAAGAGGTATAGAAAAGAAATTAGGGTTTCGAAAAAACCCATATAGAGATGAAGAAACTTGTCCAGAAACTCAAAGATCGTAGCAAATATAGAATTATTTTGCTTGAAATCACACTGGAATAGCCAAGAACAAGCAGGAGATGAACCCTAGATGCAAGCCGGCATGGCCCTGGACCCTTGAAGACCTTAGAGAAGGCAAGCATGACATGAGAGAAGCCATTAGGAGGCTTAAGAGATGATGAGAGGTCACCCGAGATGGCCGGAGATGGGAGGTCGGCGGTTGAAGATTAGGGTTAGGTTAAGAATGTTTTGAGAGCAGAGAGGATTTTAGGACGGTGGATGTAGAGAAGTGATTAGCGTTAGGGGGTCGTTTCGAATTAAAAAGGAAAGAACAAATGAGAGCCGTTGATCTAAAAGATCAACGGCCAGGATCTGATGGGGCCTTGGGTCGGGTAGGTGCATTTAGGGACTGGGTCGGGTAACTTAATTAAGAATTGGGCTGGGTGTTGGGTTGAAATTAGGCTAAAATTGAAATACAATTTGGCTAAGTTTTAAATAGCCAATTTAAACCTATATAATTTATAATAAATAATAGATGCTTTCTAAAAAATAATTTCGTGTACTAAAATGATTTAAAAAAGATATTTAACATTTTAAAATTTAGAAGATCATTTTATGCATATAAATATAATTAGGCGTTAATAGGGCTAGTATTGCAAATATATCCAAATTAGTTTTAAAAATGCAAATGCAATTATAAAAAATGCACTAAATATTCTTAAGCACTATTTTGGCATAAATATAGGATTTAGATGGCTAAATTACCACAACAATAATTTGAAGGATAATTATTGGAAATTTTATAAGTAAAAGGGGAAGAATTAAATCATTTTAAAGCCTTTAAAATTATAGAAAAATTATAAAAACCCTGTGCATGCTTATGTATGCATATATATGCGATTTTGAAAGTATATATGTCTATAAAAAATATATAGGAAAAAATTGGATATCAACAGCAATCAACAAGGCCGTTAGTGATGAGGTAGATAAACTACTCGCTAATAGTTCTATCGGAGAATCGAAATACCCCCAATAGGTCGCCAACGCAGTCATGGTGAAAAAGAAAAATGGAAAGTAGCGGATGTATGTGGATTTCACGGACCTAATCAAGGTCTGCCTGAAGGACTCCTTTTCGTTGCCTCATATTGATCAAATCATGACGCAACGGTAGGGCACGAGTTGTTGAGCTTCTTGGACGCCTACTCACGTTAAAACCAAATCCTCATGGAGGAGGAGGACCAGTAAAAGACTAATTTCATCACCCATCAAGGAAAATACTGTTATAGAGTCATGCCATTCAGGTTGAAGAATGCAGGGACGACTTATCAAAGGCTGGTCACCAATATGTTTAAGGACCAACTCGGCAAAATAATAGAAGTTTACATAGACGACATGTTGGTCAAATCAAAAAGGAAGGAAGACCAGATCGACGACCTGAAAGAATCCTTCGGTATACTAAGGTGATACGATATGAAGCTGAACCCCAAAAAGTGTGCCTTCGATGTAACTTCGGGAAAGTTCCTTGGCTTTCTGGTATCACAAAGAGGCATCGAGGTCATCCCCGTCCAAGTTAAGGCCATCGAGGGAAAACCTGAAGTATTGACCAGCAAGAAACAGGTGCAAAAATTGACAGGCTGTATAGCCGCCCTGTCGAGGTTCATCTCACTATCCTACGACAGATGCCAAAAATTCTTCAACGTGCTTAAGAAGGACAATAGGCTCCAGTGAAATTCAGAATGCATCGAGGCCTTAAGAGAACTAATGGCATACTTTTCCTCTCCCCCACTACTCGCCAAAGCAGAACCCGGTGAAAGCCTCATAATATACTTGGTCGTAACAGATATCGCGGTAACCGCAATATTGGTCCGTGAAAACAAAGGTACACAATCTCCAATCTATTATATTAGCAAAACTCTGGTCGACGCCGCAACGACGTACCCCCACCTTGTAAAATTGGGCTTGGCATTGGTTATAGCTTCACAAAAGCTTAGACCCTATTTTCAATGCCACCCCATATCAGTGGTAACGACCTTCCCCCTGCGGAGCATCCTACGTAAACCCGAACTGTCGGGGAGATTGGCGAAGTGGACCATAGAATTGAGCGAGCATGATATAACATATCAACTGCGAACAATAATAGAATCGCAGGTACTCGCCGACTTCGTCGCCGATTTCAGTGCTAAAATAATGCCCGAGGTCGAGCAGATAATTTCACTTCTAAGCAACCCGACCAAGGTCCTATACACCGATAGCGCATCTAACGTATTAGGATCTAGACTGGGACTCGTACTCGAGGTCCTAATAGGCGAAGTCATCCGCCAATCCATATAGTGCCTCGATATGACTAACAATTTGGCAGAGTATGAGGCAATAATTGCAGGACTAATGCTAGCTCTCAAATATGGAGAACGACGAGTCATCCTCAGATGCGGCTCACAACTCGTTGTCAACCATGTCACAAGGACTTTACAAATCAAAGAGCAGAGGTTACAAAAGTACCAAGCAGAAATTCATAAACTGCTACAAGAATTCAACGAATGTCGACTTGACCAGATACCTCGAGCACAAAACATCGAGGTAGATGGCCTCACCAAGTTAGCAGCGGCCACCAAAAACATTACAAGAGAAAATGTGGTCACCCTTCTCCACTCATCAATAGACCAACTTGAGGTACACTATGTAAATTTGACTTGGGACTATCGCAACCGTATTATAACATATTTGCATGAGGGAGTACTCTCATCAGACAAAAAAGAAGCCAAAAAGCTTTGAATGCAGGTGGCGAGGTGCAACATCATAACCCACGACTTATACAAAAGAACATTTGGAGGCCCCTTGGTGAAATGCCTAGGGTCGAACCAACAAGAAGCATCCTCGAGGAAGTACACGAAGGCCACTGCGGTGCCCATAATGGCAACCGAGCCCGCGTCAGATGCCTTATTTGAGCGGGTTATTATTGGCCCACAATGAAGAAGGAAGTCGCCGACTACGTCAAGAAGTAAGAGCCGTGCCAGAAATACTCTCACATGATATAGCAAGCAGGCGAGCATCTCCACTCGGTTACATCGCCATGGCCGTTCATCAAAAAGGGAATGGACATTGTCGGACCCCTTCTAGTAGGGCGAGGTAATATACGATTTCTTTTGGTTTTAACTTACTATTTTTCAAGTGGGTAGAAGCAGGTGCGTTCGCTCAAATACGCAAATAGGAAGTTATCACATTCATATGGAGAAACATCATATGCCGCTTCGGCATCCCCAAAGAAATCAACGGTAACAACAGACCCTAATTCACCGGAAAAAGACTGCCTAATTTTTCAAAGATTCGTCAGTAGTAGTCAAGATTTGTTGCTGGAGATTAAACAATTACATCAGTTGGAAACCAAATTGGAAATTCTATTGGTGAATAAATTGGGAACCACAATTTATAGTTCATAGCCACAACAGTTAAACCTACATCAGACTCAAAGGAATTCACCAAATCATTCGGGAAATCATCACCTCAGAGAAATGCAGATGGAGATGCTTCAAGAGAACAGTTGGATTCGGAGGTTTTGATAGCTCAACAACGGACTTGGGACCAGTATATCAACACAACGTTGTTGTCCTTAGTAAGGAATGGAAATACAAGATGTATTGGTCTAAATTTGGCCGGCTTGATAACTACAGATAAACAGGGTCGAGGACGGGGTCGACCATGGCACAATAACGAGGAGTCGTCTTCAGAATGATTATTGCCAAGGTCGAGTAAATGGAGTAAAGAAGCAACGGTAGGATAGGTTTAAAAATAGACATATATTCCTTATGTTGTACTTTTTAGGGGTTTCTTAGGGATACCCCTTATAAATAGGAAGAGATAAAGAATAAAAGAGGGATCTTCACTTTTGGATAAGAGCACATTATAAAGGGTGTACTATAAAGATTGTACAAAAATTGTCTTATTCACTGATGACATTGCTCAATATATGTTATTCAATTTTTGCTTGTAAGATCCAAAGATTCCTTATCTATCCTCACTTTCCATCATCACATGTTGTTGTCAAGAGGAAGAATCATCTAAGTCATATAATATTTGGGTGGTAAATTCCTTCTTATTATATTTACTGCCATTATCTACATTTATTTTCATGTTCTTATTATAACATTCATTGACAATCATTGAGAACATACCAGGTATTTACTACTCTCAAACACTGTCCATACCACTGATATCCTCCAGTATTAGATCTAGAATTTATTATGTTTAACTAGGATTCATCCTCTACTTTATCATTAATTAGTTTTACAAAAAGCTTGACACTTTTTGGTCAAACAATTTGGCATCGTCTGTGGGGAGGTTCTAGTTAAAATTTTAGTTCTTTCTAGATAAAAAAAACATCATCCATGTTTTTCTCGTTTGCACGAACTAACAATGGAAGGAAAATGAGATGAAAGACTGAAAGTAGTAGTAGACGTCACTGCCAACCTTTTGAACACCATCAATGAGGTTGATAGAGAAGGCGAGGAGAACGCGACGCCGGGTGCTACACCCAGGCGGAGTGACTCACCTCCCCCATGGAAGTGTAACCGCTTCACGTGAAAGGGGAGCCTCCATATCCACAATCGAGGAAGCACCGCCAGCAATCAAAAAACTACCGGAGACGTGGCTGACAAGCACTCTAAGCAACTTACTCGAAAAACCCATTCAACGAGCGAATAGAGATGTCATACAAAAGGATGTCACAACAATCGCCGACGAGCAACCCACTCCCCCAACAGGTAACCCTCACACCTCTCTTGATGCAGGTAATGATGCACTTGCAGCCATTCTAAAGAAAATGAAAGAAATGGAGAACGAGAATAAAGCACTCGGCGACTAGATAAGGGAACATCAAGAAAGGGTTGATAAGATACCTGGTGTTATATCTCGCGTTTTCGTACGTTAAAATTTCTTTTTCAGTTAACCGACGTAGACTCGGGGATGAGATAATCTTGACGTTAACGTACTTACGCTATTTATAACAAGCGATAAATAAGTATTATGAAGGATAAAGGGGTACACGGATTAAAGAAAATGAGTTTCGTTGAAAGTGGCCAATTTGGAATAAAATACGGGTCGAGCGATAATACCCGATAATTATGAACTTGTACCATGCAAGGTACCATATGACCACGGTAGTACAATATATAAAGTATATATGAAGTATTTTAAAAATAAATAGAATTTTAAGTAATTTATAGTAATTAATTAATTACCGGGTAACGGAATATTACCCAGTTAACTAATAAGTGGATCAAAAAATTAATAAATTAACCCCCTCTCCCCCCCCCCCCCCGTGGCAAGAAGCCACAAACCTGAAAATAACTAAGTGATCATAATTCTAGGTGGCTACCTATGAATAACATAATCAAGACATAAACATTAAGTCTTAGAAAGACTTGTCAAAAATCTTATCAATTCTGTCTTTAGCTTCAATTCATATCTTTGACTTAAATTCCTAAGAACTTTGAAACCAAGTCCTAAAAACGTTGAAACCAAATCATTTCGTGTCTTTGACTGGAAACCAAGAACTTTGAAACAAAAGTCATTTCGTCCAAATTCTTGCTAAAATTTCAATTTAGATTTCAAAGTGCAACCATAATTTCTTTTTAAAATTTCAAGAGATTCAAGCAGAATTTCGTTCAGCATATTTCATAGAAGCAGAAGCTTCATTCCGTTCAAATAATTCCAGGAACAAGTATGTTAAGGCCCTCCCTTCTTTCTTTTGGCACAGTCTAAATTATACTAAAGAAATGAGCAAATACATAATTTCCATAAATTGCTCTATTCATAGAAATAGTAAGGGTGTCTATATTCTTGATTCCCCATGAAAATTATTATTATCTTTTGTTCACGGGTTTCAGAATACTACGCAGTTGGAAAATGTTTATCCGGAAGGAATATTAAGATTTTTACATATTTTTCATGTATTTCACTTATTTATACAGGTGCATTGACCCATGACCAGATGACGTTATATACGCGTATATATGTAAATATATGTATATGGGGTATGGGAAAAGGTTACGACGTTATATACGCACACCACCTGATCAACAAGTATATGCTGATGATGTTGCCCCCAGTGGCCGAGACGATATGATGCGATGCCCTCAGTGGCTTGATGATATTATGTACACTCATTCCTATACATGGCACGACATTTATACGCACGTGCATGACATTATAAACATTTCAGAATTTACAAAGTTATTCAGGTTTAAAGACGTGCTTCCTTATTCCATGTTTCATTTATGTCATTTACGTACTAATTTTCATGCCTTACATACTCAGTACATTTTTCGTACTCACGCCCTATTTCATGGGGCATGCGTTTCATGCCCGCAGGTGCAGGCAGGCAAGCTGACGGTACCCCATTTTAGGATCCTTGATCAGCGAGAGTTGGCGTGCTCCACTTGATCCGGAGCTGCTTTTGATTTTGGTACGATACGTTTGTATATATATATGTATATGGGTATGACATGGCTCAGTCCTGTTTTGTACAATTATGTTTCTATTAGAGGTCTGTAGACAATATGTCTAGTTGGGTTATATGTGGCCTTATCGGCTTTCAGTTTTGGATGTATAGTTGTCTATAGCAGCCTTTCCGGCTCGCCCACTGTATTCTACCTATATACGTACATATGCCTTGAAGGCGAGTTTCCTTCTTGCATGTTATTTTCGTAATTCAACAGATGTTATTCAGGTTCATATCTTAGACACATGCTTAGGGGTGTTTGACAGGTAGGACTCAGGCACCCGTCGCGGCCCATCGGTTTGGATCATGACAAAAGTGGTATCAAAGTAGTTCTATCCTAGGGTTGTCTACAGATCGTGTCTAGTAGAGTCTTGTTTATGGGTGTGTTGTGCACCACACTTATAAACAGGAGGCTACAGGACATATAGGATGTTATCCTCTCTTTTTATCTCAGATCGTGCGATACAAGAATTCATGTTCCTAACAATATGCTATATTTTCAGCGATGCCTCCAAAGAGTACGACCGGCCAGAAGGGAAAGTCCGTGGCTGGTGAGACTACTAGTCGAGTGCCACGAGTTACCAGGGCTCGAAGAGAGTCTCATGGTGAGGTTCCATCTCAGAACTTCACATACCCCGCCCTTTCTAGAAGAGCTCCGAGGGGCACCAGCTCCAGCGCCCACCCCTGTACATTCAGCACCTCAGCCGGATGCACCGGGTTAAGAGATGAGAGGTGATATTCAGTTATTGACCCAATTAGTAGCCGCACAGGCTCGACATTACGAAGTAGGTATTGGTCATGTAGATAGGTTTGTGAGCACGAGGGTTCGTGACTTTATTAATTTAGACCCTCCTGTATTCACTGGAGCAGATCCAAATGAGGACCCTCAGGTATTTATTGATGGAGTGTAGAGGACGTTATGGGTAATGAAGGCCACTGCGACTGAGTCAGTTGAGCTAGCTTCCTTTAGACTCCGAGATGTTGCAGTTAATTGGTACAAGTCTTTGGAATTGTCCAGAGGTGAGGATGCCCCTCCAGCAGTATGGCAGGAGTTTACAGAAGCTTTTCTTCGTCATTATCTGCCACTAGAGCTTAGGCAAGCCAGAATTGATAGGTTCTTGACCCTTCAACAGGGTAACATAAGTGTTCGAGAGTACAGTCTTCAGTTTGATT
Organism: Nicotiana sylvestris; assembly: GCF_000393655.2. NCBI lineage: Eukaryota > Viridiplantae > Streptophyta > Magnoliopsida > Solanales > Solanaceae > Nicotiana > Nicotiana sylvestris. The sequence continues at coordinate 39,062,320 of NC_091067.1, read as the reverse complement.
CGTTGTCTAGGTATGATCCCACTATTGTATCTAAGATAGAGGATCGGGTTCACCGGTTTGTGATGGGATTAGAGCCTCACTTGCTTAACGATTGTATGTCGGTCTCGCTTCAGCCAGACATGGATATTTCTCATATTCAGGATCAAGTCCGTTTCTTACCAAATTTTACAGGCTCGACTTAAACATCATATAAGACCTGTACCGGGCTCCGGAACCAAAATACGGGCCCGATACTATCAAATTCAGTTACATTCAAATTTTCAAAAACTCTAGAATTTTGAGTTAAATAGTTTTCTTCAAAAATTCATTCCTCGGGCTTAGGACCTCGGAATTCGATTCCGGGTATACGCCTAAGTCCCATATGTTCCTACGGACCCTCCGGGACCGTCAAATCAGGGATCCAGATCCGTTTACCCAAAATATTGACCGAAGTCAACCCAAATTTATTTTAAAAGCAAAATTCATCATTTTTCACAGATTTTCACATAATGGCTTTCCGGTTACACGTCCGGACTGCGCATGCAAATCGAGGTGAGACAAAAAGGAGGTTTTAAGGCCTCAGAACACAAAATTTATTTCTAAAATAGGTGAGGACCTTTTGGATCATCCCAACCTCCAATTTATAGGAATATTGCAAAGTCACTAGTGAGCTACACAACCTTCCTTGCTCTCCTCTTGTGCTTCTTCCTCATTACATCCAATGGTTGGTACTTCTTTCATTGTCATTTCATTTCTGAATATTGTATGCGTATATTTTAATTCCAAGGGGTTAGTGTTTTCACAACAAAATAACGGTATATATACTCGCATTCCAAGCTAGTTGTAGTTGGTCTCTCTATAAAGATTTAGACTCAAAACTACGAAGATTCCAAGATATGTACACGCATAAAGAAAGTAATATACTGATCATTTCTAGTTCTTATCATTTTATTGTTCAGTTCCTACATTAGTTGAGATGTTTCTTGGCTCGAGGGTGATCAAACTCAGAGGCTAAGGCTGTTCAATTTGTGTGGTTTGCATTTATTTTCTTATCATTAATTTCAATATTAATGTGTTTTCTTAATTTTGACCAAGTTATAACATGTATCCTTAAAACCGCATATAAATTCAATTGTTATCCAATTTTAAGGATAAACACGTTCTTCACGTTCTTTTTTTAAATACAAATGTCCATCTTATAATAAAAAGAAAAAGGTGGATTAATTTAGTCAAAATTTAGCCAAATATTTAACTTGTATAAAATATCATTTGCTTCATTGCTTAGACTACTCGTTACTTCTTTGAATAGCCAACCAAGTTTCATTGGAAAAATTGACTAACCATTAAATAAATTGCCAGGCGTTGCTATAAATATCTGTCTTCCCATAATAGTTTTCATACACAAATCACTTCAAAGAAAATAGAAAGATCGTATTATATCCAAAATATAGGAATATGGCAAAGTCACTAGTGAGCTACACAACTTTCATTGCTCTCCTCTTGTGCTTCCTCCTCATTTCATCCAATGGTTGGCACTTCTTTCATTGTCATTTCATTTGTGAATATTTTATGCTTCTATTTTAACTCCAAAAATTAGTGTTTTTACGACAAAATAATGGCATATATACCCGACTACCAAGCTAGTTATAGTCGGTCTCTCTATAAGCTATCATAAAACGGCAGCTGTTACAATTGTAGCTGCATGAATCAAAGCAGACGACTAATATGACTACTAGCCTTCAAGCTCATTCCCTGAGACAAGACTTCGATTGCTCTTAATTCTTGGACAGACCGGAAAAGATGCAAAGCTAAGAGAGAGATGGTATTTGGACCAAAACTACAATCTTATATTACAAAAAGTTGCAAAGATTCATTATAAATTTATTAATTTTATGCTAGTTGTTAACTTGCTATAATCCTTTCATAGTACATGCAGCTAGCACCTAGCTATTCCTTTGCACGCTCATATACGAACTCGCTAATATGAAATGATTATCATTATTGTTATAACTTATGGTAAGAAACATATATTTCAACATCTTTTAGAAGAAATTTATATATATTCCAATTCAAATAAATGATTTTAACCAAAAAAACACACTTCTAATAAGTTTTTCCATGTAGAGATGCAAGCTGCCGAGGGCAAACTTTGCCGAAGGAAGAGCAAGATATTAGGTGGCTCTTGTTTGATTAACAGAAATTGTAACAAAGACTGCAAAGAGAAAGAGGGGGCAGAGAGGGGTATGTGCCTTAAAAACGACGTCTTTAGACACTATTGCTACTGCTTCCACAAGTGCAAATAAGTATCGAATGCTCTCAGAATTCTCGTTTCTTGTGTATGATAAATAAAAAGTGATATGTCGTCATGTGTGTGAAAGAATAAATATACTACCAATTCACTAGAATTGTAATGATTGTGAGAAAATATTACTAAATTATGTTTGTATTATCGTATTGTACGTACGATCGTTTTCTTTTGGTCCGTACGGTAGTTTTTGATAGGAAATGAAATAATCCAAATAATTTCAAGAAATTTTTTGTGGTTATTCTGACTAAGTTGGCTATTATGATTAATGTTAACATGTCGAAGAAATTTTGTTTCATTTAGCGTCGAGGAAAAAAAGACTACACTAAGGGTGTGTAGAATATTCATAAATAATTTAGATACAATAAACATGAAGCCACAAACTTTCGAACCAACAACGTTCCGAACCCACAAATTTCATAAATTTTCGAACCGCTAAACTTTCGAACCCGTAAACTTCCAAACACATAAACCTTCGAACTCATAACTTTGGAACTTGTAAACCGAAAGATGAAAAAATTAAAACTAAAAATATATTTAAAAAACATTTCCAGGGGGCAGGGGCGAGGAGAGGGGGGATGTGCAGAAAAATGAAATAAAATGAAATTGGAAATTACAAAAAAAAAAAAATGAAAAAACATAAATTAGAAATTAGAAAAAAGAAATTAAAAAAATATTTTTTTTGTATGTGGAGGGGGGGTGGGGTGGGGTTGGGTGGGTGGGTGTGGGGTATGGGGTGGATTGGTGAGAGTGGGGAATATGGTAGGAAAAGTTGAGAAGGAGTTTTGGAAAATATTTCCCTTCTCTTAATAATTAGGAAAATATTTTCCTTCAACCGGAGAAAAAAGATTTTACAAGGAAAATATTTTCCTAAATATTTAAGCCAACTAAACATGGGAAAATTGGAAAACATTTCCGAAAAATATTTTCCTTCGAGTCAAACGCACCCTTATAAGTAGTGTAATTATTAGTGCTAGAATCTACCATCAAGGTTTCATCAACTCGTGAAGCAAACTATTGCAGCATATATGGCGGTATACATTAGAAAGCAACTTCAACTCAACGACGCGGAATTTCTAAGGGTTATTACCAGAACCATTTTTTTTCTAAAAAAAAGCTCTCCGTTTCTATTCCAGTTTCATTATATAGTTTCTGTTCAAAACTATGACAAAAAAGAATTTAGTTAACATCGAAGCAAATAAACTGCTTATATACCCCGAATGTATTCACTACTTGATTTATTCATAAAATCATAAACTAAAGTTAATTTTAGCAGAACTGAGTTCATAAACAGAAAAACAATAAACAAGAAATGTTAGTTTACAAAAAAAAAAAAAAAAAAGGACATACTTCCAAGCACACAAATTTTTTGTGTCCTTAAGAAATTTAAGTCCTTACTGTTTGTCACAACTCAAACACCCACAGGAGCCGTAACAGCACCTAACCCTACTTACTATGCAACCCAACAATTTCACAGTAACAATAAAACTCAAATAGCAGAACTTGATAATTTCAACAACAGTAATATCATAACATATCTAAAGATAACAATAATAACGTAACTACAACTATCCCAAAGATTTAATGTCAACAAGCACTGTTGAATATGAAAACACAGAGTCAATACCCAATACACGATTGTCTGAATGATAGAACGATGATATCAAAAAAACTAGAAGAGGGCTTCAACGTCTACGAACGACATAATAGCTACCTCGCAGTCTCTACAAGTTGAAACTGGTGCAAACCTCTGCCAATCAGCGCACCACGACGTACCTGGATCTCCACATATAGTGTCGATTATAGTATGAGTACAACCTATTTCATGTACTAAAAAAGTAATAAACCTAACCTCGGATTGAAGCAGTGACAAACTCGATAGAAAGCCAGGGTCAAACACCAAATTCACTAATAACTCGTAATATAATGAAAAAAGTAAAAGTAAATAACACAAAAGATATCATCTTTAGCTTGTTCACATTTACCGAAAAAATAAATATGCTTTCCAATTATGACAGTCAAAGCCCAATCATTCTCAAAAATCACTAAAATATGAGTTTAACAAGGAAATTATGATTTCTAAACTTTCGACAACAAATAAGTCAATTCATTTACCAGCTAGAATAATATGCAGAGACTGAGATATAACATGCATGTGAAGAATTATGACTTAGAATATGACCATAATCAAGGCAAACAACTCAAACTAACAAGAATAGCTCTATCACGTCTCAAACAACTATGCATATAGCCTACACGTAATTTTTAAAGTGAATCATAGCTGAAATTATCATTCAGGTAGAGAAAACACGAATATAACAAGCCATAAAAGCAAACTAGTCTCGTAGTAGCCTAAAGTCTATAGAATAATAAATACCCCAATGTACGCACACACGCCTATCACCTAGCACGTTTGTCACCCCCAACATGTCTCATATATCATAGTTCGTAGGGATAATTACCCTCAAACCAAGTTTAGATATGTTACTTACCTCAAGCGCATGAATCAATCCCACACGAATAGACCTTTGAGCGACTCAAATCTAGTTAAAGCAACTCAATATCGTCAATAACAGACTTAGAAAACAAGCCCAAACAATAAAGTTATGATTGAGTCAATTACGCAAAGTCAACCCAATATTTAGCCCCGGGCCCGCACCCCAAAACCCGTCAAAACCCATAAATACCAAACATCCATTCCGATACAAGTCTATATGTATGTGTTTTGTCAAAATCCAACCTTAAATCGACCCTCAAATCATCAATTTTTACTCTCCATATTCATAGTAAAAAATCCCCAAATTTCACCTTTAATTCACTTAAATTAGGTGTAAAAATTCAGGGGTAAACAATATCTAACATCAACATTAAGTAAATTTCACTTACCTCTTCAATTGTAGTGAAAAGTCTCTCAACCATCGCCTCTAGCTGAGCTCTACAACTCCAAATAATGAAAAACGATCAAGCCCTACGACATATAAAGTCTTCCTAGGGATTTCGCATTTGCGGTCTTCATCGCACCTACTGTACCACATCTGTGGAAATTCCATCGCAGATGCGGAAGCTACTAATCTCCTGACCATATGTTGTTGTGGACCCTCCCTTCGCACTTGCGAGTCCACATTTGCGGAATCCTATCGCTCATATGCATGCATATCTACGCTCAAGTGTCGCATCTGCGGACTTTCTCTGCCAGGACCATAACGTGCATCTGTGGCCAAACTTCCACAGGTGCGACAATGCCAAACTCGGCAAAACTTCCACAATGCCAACATAATAAAAATGATCTGAAATCAATCTGAAACACGTCTCAGACGCCATCCAACCACACCAGCCAGTCCTGAAACATAATACAGACCTACTTGAGGCCTCAAATCATACCAAAGAACATCAAAACTAAGAATGACACCACAATTCAAGCCTAATGAATTAAGGAATTTTCAACTTCAAAAACTCATGCCAAACCATACAAATAAACTTGGAAAGAAATAAAAGTTTGCACATAAGTCCCAAATGGCACAACGGACCTATAACAACCCCCGAAACTACAATCCAATATCGACAAAGTAAACCCTCGATCAAACCAATCAACCTTCCAAACCTTCAACTTCCAACTTTCGCCAAATTGCACCAAATCAACCTACAAATCTCCAAATCCTCATCGGGAGACACGCCTAAATCCAAAATCGCTATACAAACCTATTTTAATAATCAAAATATCATTTCGAGGTCGTCTACACAAAAGTCAATCTCCGATCAGCTCTTACAACTTAAGCACTCAACCTTGAGACTAAGTGTGCAATTCATTCCAAAACTTCCCTGAAGCTAAATCAACCAACCTGCAAGTCACATAATCACATATGCATATTTATAAGGAATAAATAGGGGAAACAAGGCTAAAATACTCAAAACGAGTGACTGCCTTGTAATATTCTCCCCTATTTAAACAAATATTCATCCTCGGATGGGCCTAGAATTATAGTTGGGGTCTAAAAAGGTGAGAATATCTGCTCCACATCTCCTGCTCGGTCTCCGAAATAGCCCCCTCAACTAACTGACCTTGCAATTAACCTTCACCGATGCTATATTCTTCAACTTTAACATTCGATCGTGAAAGACCAAAATAGGTGCCAGCTCCACATCATCAGTCAAATACTCGTCCAATTGAACCATGTTGTAGTCTAATACATGTGGTATATCCCCATAATACTTCTGGATCATGGAAATATTAAACGCTTGGTGAACTCCCGATAAACTATGTGACAAGGCAAGTCTGTAGGCCACCTCTCTAACTCTCTCTATTACCTAGAAAGGACCAATATATCGAGGGCTCATTTTTCCCTTCTTCCTGAACTTCATCACACCCTTCATGGGAAAAACTCTGAGTAGAACCTTCTCCCTACATGTATGACACATCACGAGCCTTCTTGTCTGTATAACACTTCTGCCAGGACTGCATTGTATGAAGCCGCTCCTGAATCAGCTTCACTTTCTCCAAAGCATTGTAGACCAAATAACTGCCATACAATCTAGCCTCCCCATGCTCAAACAAATCAACCGAAGAGAGACATGGCCTCCCATATAAGGCCTCATAAGGAGCCATCTGGATACTCGACTGATAGGTGTTGCTGTAGGAGAACTCTGCTAATGGTAGAAACTAATCCCATAATCCCCTAAAATCAATGACACATGTTCACAATATGTCCTCCAATATCTGAATAATACACTCAGACTACCCACCTGTCTGGGGATGAAATGCAGTACTCAGCTCGACCCGTATGCCCAAATCACGCTACACTACCCTAAAAAATGCAACGTAATATGTGGGCCTCGATCCGAGATAATAGACACGAGCATACCATGAAGGGAAACAATCACACGAAGATAATTTCGAGGTAGTTGCTTTGAAGAATAGGCAGTCATGACTGGAACAAAGTGTGCAGACTTGGTTAGTCTCCATAATAACCCAAACTACATTAAATCTATTCAAAGTCCGGGGAAGCCGAACTACAAAATCCATAGTGATATGCTCCCACTTCTACTCCAGAATATCTAGCCTCTGAAGCAAACTACCCAATCTCTGGTGCTCGTACTTCACCTATTGACAATTCAAACACCGAGCAACACACTCAACAATATCCTTCTTCATCATCTGCCACCAATAGTGCTACCTCAACTCCTGTTACATCTTTGCAGAACTGGGATGAATGAAATACCACATACTATGGGCCTTCTCAAGTATCAACTCTCTCAACCCATCGACATTAGCCACACAAATAAGGCCCTAGAGCCTCAATACTTTATCATCACCAATAGTAACCTCATTGGCATCACTATGCGACACAGTGTCCTATAGGAACAAGCAAGTGGGGATCATCATATTGACGCGCCCTGATGCACTCAAACAAAGATGACTGTGATACAACACAAGCAAGAACCTTGATAGGCTCCAAAATATCCATCCTCATGAACCTGTTGGCCAAATCCTGAACATTAAAAGCTATCGGTTGCTCCCCAGTTGGAATAAAAGCAAGGCTCTCCATGCTCTCAGCTTTCTTACTCAAATCATTAGCCCCCACATTGTCCTTCCCCGAATAATAAATAATGGTGATATCATAGTCCTTTAGTTGCTCTAACAACCTTCGTCCACCAGTTCTTGGTAGAGCCATGAACCGGAAACACTACAAAGTTAACCCATTGGACTCCACTATACCCATGTTCTACAATACCTCATGGTAACAGTCCAAGAAATCCTAGGGGTCCTCAGAAGGCGTAGCAGTAAAGTAGATGGGAAAAATATTGGTGAAGTTTTCCAATATCTTCAACCCCTTATCTAACATTGTGGATCTCTTTCCGGGCTATGTAGTAACAACAGGCTAAACTGCCCCAACCGGTAGACCTACTGGGGTTGATACCCATAAGCCATCTTCTCTAAAGCGAGAGTAGCATGAGTCTAAGCTCCTCCCGCAGCCTGATAAACAACTGGTGCAATTGAAATATACCGGCATGGGACACACTTTCCATGAGGAAAACCAAGCGGACTAGGGCGTCTTGAAGTACTACGGTAGTAATGAACTCCACTGGGAGCTGAGCTGGTCCTACTGGCTCGATCAAAATAGGGATCTCCTCTTCCTACTCGATCTGAGGCTCAACATCAAATGTCGTTACACGTTCTCTAGGCCGAGCTCTACCTCTACCTCTAGCTCTGCCTCGGTCCTGGACTCTACCCCTAGTAGTGGTTGCAGTCTGGGGCTCTGGCTCCTGATCAGCTAAACATGTCCTCATCATCCGGGAGAAAATAGAAGAATAAAGGTTGAGGCTTTGGAATCACCAAAATCGCACGACAAGAATGCAAGAAAGTGAAGTTTCCTAATAGTTTAGTAGCCTCTCGAACATAAGTACAGGCGTCTCCATACTGATCCTCAAGACTTTACTAAACTTGCTCATGACTCGTGAGACATAGGCAACCTAGGGCTCTGATACCAACTTGTCACAAACCAAACTCCCATCAAAGCTGTGACAATGCTTAACACTGCTTGCCGGGTAACCCAACAATTTCACAATAACAATAAAACTCAAATAGCAGAATTTGATAATATTCAACAACGATAATATAATAAAATAGATGAATATAACAACAACAACAACACAGCTACCACCATCCCAAATATATGTTGTCAATGAGTACATGAGCACTACTGAATCTCAAAATACAGAGTCAATACCCAATACAAGAATGTTTGAATGATAGAATGTCACGACCCAAAACCACAAATTGGTCGTGACGACGCCTAACACACTTTCTAGGCAACCAAACATAACAATAACAAATCATAATAATAGAACAGACGAAAATATTACAAGTCCAAATCCATCAACATAACATAATATCGTTGATACATAATAAATCTCCAAAAACTGGTAAATACTACGTCATGAGATTTAAAATGGAAATGCAAGTCTGAAATGCCCAAATTACATTATTGTCTGAATGAAAGACAATAATTAAAATGAAAAGAGACACCAAGACTGCGGCCGATATGCAACTCTACCTCGTCTCTCCAATATAACTCAACAACAAGTCTCAGCTAATGGTGGCTCGATCACCTGGATATGCACAATTAAGTGCAGAGTGTAGTATGAGTACAACCGACCCCATGTACTTAGCAAGTATCATAACTAACCTCGGCGAGGTAATAAAAGCAAGAATTGTAAATGATACTTGCTTTCACCTGTATAGTTCATAAATCTAACAAGTACATAACAATAATATGATCAAGTCATGAATCACTGATAGAAACCAACTTGGTGCACATAATTACTTAAGGTACTCTGCTCAGTAAACAATCCAACATATAAAGAAAAATGAAAACAAATTAGGTAAACAACTGAGGAAATTGCAAGTAAAACTGAAATGCAATAGCCAAAGCAAACATTGTCCAGCTTTTCCTCAGAATCTTAAGAACCGAACCAAACCACTGAGCAGCTTTTCTCAAACCGCATGTGCACCATCAAGAAGGAATGTGAGAGGGTGACCCTACAGGGATAGATCCATATCCACATGCAACACAGAAAACTCACGTGCTGTACGGACAACTCACGTGTAAATAATATCAATATCTTGGATCCACAAGGACAACTCACGTGCTACACGGATAACTCAAGTGTTAGTAGCACAATCTGTCTAGCGTGGTCACATGCTCAATATCACATTTCGCCCGGCGTGGTCACAAGCTCAATATCATCATTCACCTAGCGTGGTCACATGCTTAATATCACAATCAGCTTAGAGTGGTCACACACTCAATATCAAAATCCACTCAATGTGGTCACATGCTACCAGCCCAATCTATATCACACATAAAGCAGATATACAAGAATACATGTACTTGATTAATGGACATCAAATTTCATACTCATGGACTAGTATATGTGATATGCTGAGGTGTATGCATATGCAAGTATGCTATCACAACTCAATCATGCAAATACATCAGGAAAGTAGAAATTATCAAGTTTAATCAGGACATTAACCTCTATGTAACCTCAAACATGGCTCAAATAGATCACGACAAGGGTATAAATATAAGAAACATCACAACATTAAGCTTAACAACTAATTCAAGGCATATCATAGCCTAAGCACTACCCCGAGCATAAATAATACCCGGTGCACACACATGGGCTCAACCCCACACATGTGCGCCACCCATAGCATATAGCTATCACAAATAACTTAGGAAACTAGTGCCTCAAAAAATCCAAATCAGTACTCTATTAAGCCCTTCCCTCGCGAATCAACCTCTGGAAAGCTCAAATCTAGTTAAAATAACTAAATATCATAAATAAAAGCCTTAGGAAACAATTCCAAATGATAAAGCTAAGATCTTGAATCAATTATGCAAATTTAACCCATAAAGTTTGCCTTAGGCCTGCACGCCGGAACCCACTAAAACTCTCAAATTCCGAACATTCATTCCAATACGAGTCCAAATATATGTGTTTCATCATAATCAGACCTCAAATCGACCCTCAAGTCATCAATTTATACATTAGAAATTTTTTTACAAAAATTCCCAATTTCTTCACTTAGATTCATCAATCAAATGCTACATTCAAGGTTGGAATCATGAATAATAAATTAATCCGAGTAAAAAATATTTACCATTCAAAATTGTAAAAATCCCCTAAAAAATCACCCAAATCCAAGCTCTATATTTTTAAATATGTTAAAATGACTTAAAACCTCAAAAATAGAGTACTTAAGGTCTGCCCAGGCATACCGTTCGCGATCGCGGGATCAACTTCGTGATTTCCAAGCACAAACAACCGTTGCCTCAGAAAGGCCCTAGCGAACGCAAGATCCAGGTCGCGAACGTGATGCACTCCACCTTTGAGCCTACGTGAATGCTATTTTCCACCCGTGATAGCAATGGCTAAAATCCTAACGCCCAACAGGCCTACGCTTCTATACGAATGCGACACCAAGCTCGCGATCACAAAGGCTACAACCTTCCTAAGTTCTGCGAATACGATCTCCCCTCCGCGAACGCAATGAACAATCACACCTGCCGCTAAATTGCCCTCTACTAATGTGACTACCATGTCGCGATCACGATGAAGAAAACCATACATCAAAAAGCAGTAATCCAAAACATGGTGAAATGGTCCAAAACCCATCCGAAACACAGTTGGGGCCCTAGGGACAACGATCAATCACACCAACCAATCCCAAAAAATAACACACACTTAACGAGGCCTCGAATCACACAAAACAATATCAAAACCACGAATTGCACCTCAATTCAAGCTTAAGGAACTACTCCATGTACGCCAAACATGCCCGAGCGGCTCGAAATGACCTCAAATTTTGCATGCAAATCCCCAATGACAAAATGGATCTCTTCTAACTCGCGGAGCACAATCCCAACTCGATACCATCAAAGTCAACCCTTAATGAAACTTATCAACCTTCCAAACCTTCAAGTTTTCAACTTTATCCAATTCAAGCCAAAACACTTGGGAACCTCCAAATCCAAATCTGAACGCATGCCTAAATCCAAAATCACTATACAAAGCTATTGGAACTATCGAAACACCATTCTGAGGTCTTCTACATAAAAGTCAAACTCCGATCAGCTATCATAACTTAAATATCCAACTTTGGGACTAAGTATCCCAATTCACTCAAAAACTTCCCCGAAACCAAACCAACATCATGCAAGTCCCATAATCACAAATACACATATGAAAAATATTGAATAGAGGAATCGGGAGAAAATACTCAAGATAACCGACTAAATCATTACATTCTCCCCCTCATAAACAAACGTTTGTCCTCGAACAAGTCTAGAATCATACCTGGAATCTCAAAAAGGTGAGGATATCTGCTCCACATCTCCTACCCGATCTCCCAAGTAGCTTTCTTGACCAACTAACTAACGAGCGCAAAACACACACTTGAATATGCTCGCTAGTCGAAATATAGTAATTTATAATATCGTATTCACAGTGATTGGAGTTAAACAATATTATCTTTGTTTATAGATTATTTGCTTTCCAAGATTATCAACGATGGAGATTATGTGATTTAAACTAAAATTAACTAAAAGTCTAAGCTATTGACTAGTGACAAACAACGCAAATAATAAGCAAAGGAATATATCGATGGGGAGAAAATAGGGTTGACAGAATAGGTGCAAGACAAATGTTTGGGATTTATCTCCTAGATAATTCACTTCTAATGTTCAAGTAAGTCTCTTGAATTCACTTGGTTATTAATTCAATTGTTTAGAAAAAACTCCTCTCTCGATTAAGTCTCAACCTCACAAGATGAATCAATTTAAGATCGGTGAAGATATGCTCGAATTCGTAATGGATTGGTGTTTAGGAGAAACTCACTCGATTATCCTCCTAACTAAGTTCAATCAACAATTCAACTAGCCTCTTCTGATTACTAAGAAGAATTAATGACTTCAACCGACAAAGTAATATGCAACAATATCACAAGTTATTCCTCTCTCAATTACATGATCAAGTGAATAAAGATGCAACAATAAAAACATCCAAAATGATTCAATACATAAAACTACATTTAATTATCTACAAACAAGTATCAATACACCAAATCTATTGAACCCAAAAGAGAACTACTCCATGGATATGGAGTAATTCATCATTACAATGTTTAAGTTAAAGGAAAAGATAAAACAATCCAAATCGTTGTCTTGAGTGAGGATTGAATGATGAAATGCTTGTGCTTTTGCTTCTCCACCTCTTCCTTGGCTTACTTAGGTCTAAGATGTGTCAAAAGTCCCAAAAATAATGTGTTTCCAAGTATATATACCAAGCAGGGTCCGACCCAGAAGAAAACACCTTCTCCCGCGCGAAATAGGACAATCACTCTATAAAATTTGCACAGGCGCGCCGCCTGTAGTGAGGAAGTTCAGAGAGTTGATTCTGACAGGCTGCAGGAAATTTCTATAGGTGCCTCGCACCACGCGCCGTGATAATGGGAACTCGAGAAAATGTGAAACATGAAAGTTGTAGCCCTATTAAATAGATTTCCAACGATATATTCTGGAACCCAAACAGAGTTCTGAGCAAAACGTTATGTGCATTTTACTAGACAATGCGTCGTATGCCTGCTTGACTCTTCGTTTCATTCTTAAAGTGCACTATCATCCGTTGATCCCTAAACACAATCCCAACTTAATCCTTGGGCTTTTACTCAGACTTCAAAGCACCAAATAACTTGAATTCTTTCTGTAACATCTACATAGATCAGAATCATGACTATAAGGCATAAAACACACAATTAGTGCAAAACACTAGCAATTAAAGCTCAAACTCAATTAAAGTGCAGTAAATTGTATTGCGATAAGCAACTAAAACATGAGATTATAACCTACCATCACTAGCATCTCCAACGAACATTCAGTGATGCTACATTCTTCGACCTCAACTTGCGAACCTATTGATCCAAGATGTCACCGGCTCAACATCAAAAGTCAAATCCTCATCCAACTACACTGTCTTGAAGTCTAGAACATGTGGCGGATCCCTATAATACTTCCGGAGCATAGAAACATGAAACACTAGGGGAATACCCGATAGACTAGTTGGAAAGGCAAGTTAGTAGGCACCTCCCCCACTCTCTCATGAACCTCAAAAGGACCAATATACCTATGGCTCAACTTCCTCTTATTCCCAAACCTCATCACACCCTTCATGGGTAAAACTCTGAGTGGAACCTTCTCAACCACCATATATGCAACATCACAAGCCTTCCTGGCCTCATAACTCTTTTTTCTAGATGCGTTGTACGAAGCCACTCCTGAATCAACTTCACCTTATCTAAGGCATCACGGACCATATCAGTGCCCAACAACATAGCCACACTAGGCTCAAGCCAACCAACCGGAGGATGACATTGCCTCTTATATAAAGCCTCATTAGGAGCTATCTGGATACTCAATATATAGCTGTTGTTGTAGGCAAACTATGCTAACGGTAGAAACGGATCCCATAATCCTTCGAAATCAATGACACGGACTCATAACATATCCTCCAAAATTTGAATAGTTCTCTCGGACTGTCCGTCTGTTTGGGGATGAAATGTCCTACTTTGCTCAACCTGTGTTCCTAATTCATGTTGCATTGCTCTCTAAAAATCTGATGTAAACTATGTGCCTCGATTCGAGATAATAGACACGGGCATACAATGAAGGTGAACAATCTCCCGAATATAATTTCGAGCCTTTTCTTTGAAGAGTATGTAGTCATGACTGGAATAAATTATGTAGACTTTGTCAGTCTGTCTACAGTGACCCACATAGCATTGAATCTCCTCAAGGTCCGTTAAAGCCCAACTACAAAATACATAGTAGTATGCTCCCACTTCTACTCCGGAATGTCAAGCCTCTAAAGCAAACCACCCGGTCTCCAATGCTCATACGTCACCTGCTGACAATTCAAAAATCAAGCAACATACTCAGCATTTCCTTCTACACCATCCACTAATAATAGTACCGCATCAAATCTTGGTACATTTTTGTGGCCCCCAAATGAATGGAATACCTCGAACTATGGATCTCCTCAAGAACCAAATCTCGCAACCCATCCACATTTGGAAGACTGATCCGACCCTATAGCCTTAATACCCCATGATCACCAATAGTAACATCCTTGGCATCACCGTGCTGCACTGTGTTCCTTAGAATAAGCAAGTGGAGATCATCATACTGACATGCCTCGTTACGCTCAAACAAGGATGACCATGATACAACACATACAAGAACCCTGATAGGCTCTAAAATATCCAACCTCACAAACCGATTGGCCAAAGCCTAAACATCCAATGCTAATGCTCTCTCCCTAGATGGTAAATATAGTGATATCATAGTCCTTTAATAACTCTAACCACTTCTCTTCCCTCAAGTTCAGATCCTTTTGCTTGTATGTGTTGCAGACTCATATGATTCATGAACACCTCACACGACACACCGTAAAGATAATGACTCCAAATCTTGAGCGCATGAACAATGGCTGCTCACTCAAAATTGTGCACTGGATAGTTCTTCTCAACTTACGCAAAACATAAGAAATCACTCTACCCTCATGCATCAACACATATCCAACGCCAATTCGTGAAGCATCATAATAGACTATGCAAGAACCCAGTGTAAGCACGTGATTTTTGCTCTATATGAGAAATACTCCCAGAAAATGCAAAATAAAATGATTTTTTCTTGGTGTGCAATTTTGAGTAATTTTGTGATATTTTTGGATAATCATTTGTATTTGTCTGCATTTGCTTATTTGTTAAGTTAATAAAAAAAATATAAAAATATGTCGCATTTTGCATGTAGGATTTCATTCTACAATTGTTAGTAATTAAATTAGTTTTACAAAAATTAAAAATTACAAAAATAGGCATCTTTTGCATTTTTAGCATTTAATGTCCAAATGAACAATTTTATGCTTAATTATTACTTAATTGTGCGTTAATTGTTATTGGGAGTTAATTTGCGCTTTTATAATTTAATTTAGTTCTTAATAATAACTTAAGTATTTTTATAATTTAGTTTTAGAAAATAAAAGAAGAAAAGAGAACAAAAATACAAATAAAAATCGGATTGGGCCACTTCTTCAATTTTCAACCCCAGGCCCAAACAATTGTCCACAACCCAGTCCACTTCACGCGGGTCGACCCGGTCCGCCCCATTAACCCAATACCCAACCCCTTTCTTCATTTTTTGGTCTAAACACAAAAACAAAACAAAAAAATAACAAAACCAAAAACCCTAAAACACTAACTCATCCGCCTCCTCTCTTCATCCTCTCAAAACTCCAAGCTCACAACCATGGCTACCTCCCCTTCCACACGAGCAGCTCCCATGGCTGCCTCCCCATCGACAGCACACACGCACACACATCAACCACACACAAGCTTCCCCTCTCGTCGGAACTCGGGCAGGCGCTGCTGCGTTGTCCAAACTCAGTCACGTCCAGCCCGTTCCGCCATGGACATCGTCGACCAGCTACTCCTGTTCTACGAGCTTCATCTTCTCCGAGCTTCATCTGCTCCGAGCTGCTGCTCCGTTCCGTCGAGTTCGTCGTCGTTTGGTCGAGCTTCATCTTCTCCAAGCTGCTTCACCATGAACGACGAAAGTAGTCCGCCATGGCTGCTTTGACTGCCTCGTCGTCCAGTCCCCCCCGCTGCTGTTTCTTCATGTTCCAAACCCGTCGTCCAGTCCCCCCAAGCTGGTTACGTGACTGCCTCGTCGTCCAGTCCCCCCCGTTGCTGCGTCTTCATAGAACCATCACTGCTGCCCGCGCCATTTTCTTCTTCGTAACCAAACACGCCCCAGCTGCTTCACAGGCCATCTTCTTGTGACGGGCGGCCATCTTCTTTGGTCGTCCGTTCGTGATCGTCTTCGGCGACAAATTATCTTGGTGCGATACTCGTTTCCGGACAGTTTGTTTTCATCGTCATTTGGTTTAAGCTTGGGTCGACGAAACAGTCCGTACATATTTCATTTCAAGCCGGTTAGTGACTTTTGAGTTTTATTTTGTCCGTATTTTGTTTTGATATTTTTCGAATCTAAAATCGGCAAATGTTTGTTTTGTTTATCGTTTGAATTAATTTTTAGTTCATGTTCATGTGCTGTTTGTTAAATTAATTTTTCAGATTTCAAATGAAAGATTAATTAATTATTTTTCATGTTTATTCCATGTTTGTATTGTTGTTTAAGTGAATGTTTGCTAGTTTAATGTTTGTTAGATTCAAATTGAAATTTAATTTATTATTTCTTCAATTTGTTTCATGTTGTTATGTATTTTCCAGAAATTATTTATGTTGTTTGAGTCATGTGAACCCGTCATGTTTGTTGCTAAAAATAGATTTAATTCATGTTCATCTTTGTTTGAAGTTCATGATTAAATCCAGTGATTTAATGTGAGTTTATGTTGTCTTTGATTTGTTTAATTTAGTATTTTGTTGTTTGTATTGTTGTGTTTTGCTCATACATTCATGGTCTAAATTAACCAGGATTGGTTCCCGATATGGTTAATTCATTCCATTAATTTTGAGTTGTGTTGTTCATCGTGTTCATATAATTGTTGTTGAAGATTGTTGAGAAATTGGTCATCTTGATCATATTTCGGTCAAGTTATGATTAATTGAGTGTTTAGAGCTGATGGGGGTAATTTGGTAAATTGCATTGCATTCGGGGGTAGATTTGTAATTGCAATAAGGTCGGAGGGGTAGTTTGGTAATTGAACATTATTTTGATTCTTTATGTTAAGCATGGGGGACAAATATAATGGGGTGGGGTTTTTGATGTACTTGTTTAATATAATGGGGGACAAGACAAAACATAATGGGGAGGAATCTTGCACTTGTTTAATGTAGGCATGGGGGACATATTGTAATGGGTTGGTAATGTGACATTTATTTAATGTAGGCATGGGGGACAAAGTTTAAAATAAAGAAGACATTTGATAGTGGGACAAAGCATGCCATTGGGAGAATAATTTGGGGGTTGGGAATTGAAGACTTGTCTTGCTATAAATATAGAGTCATTTCTTGACATTGAAAAAAAAAAGGAGAAGACTTGAGAGTTTGAAGAGGGATTTTTTTGGGGGAGAGAAAAAGAGTTGAATATTATTGAGAGGATTTTTAAGAGAGAGTTGACAGATTCTTTTTACACTTGAGAGTTGACACACTTTTATACTTGAGAGAGTTTGTGATAGTAAAAGAGAAAGACAATTTGAACTTTCACTCGAACAATTCTGTTTGTTTTTCTTCGAGTGTTATTCAAAAGTCAGAAACTACTGCATCTCGTATCTTTTCTCTCTTCTGCTTTGACTGCGATTGTACTTTTGCACTGCTGAGTTTTCAATCTGTTACTGGGTTATTCTACTGGTTGTTACTGGTTTTGCGGTGTGCTGAACCTGCTGTTGCCGCGTTATTACTGTTGCTGACTCCTACTTCTTTTGTTCTTGTACTGCTGTTTCCAGGTACACATTTGTACACTCTTGGCTTGAAGCGAAAAATGAAATATTAATCAGGCTCATGTTCCTGTTGAATTCTTTTGTTTGGATCTGTGTTTGAATATTAATTTTCCTCTCTTTGTATAAAAATGTAGTCGACTAATTAATGAGTAATGAGGCTGCATATGTATGATTTCTTCATCTAATAATGCTAGTTTAAATTACTTGAAGAATAGCTAATCGGCTTTGATATTATTGTGTATCCCTCTCATGTTCCAGCATTAGTAAATAATAGAATATAAAAATGAAAGCAGTTTTTCTTTGTACAAACTCGATCGCAATTTTCCAATCGCATTAGCCGTAAACTAATAACTAATAAGTTACGTTTTCAGCATGTAAATAATTAAGAGATTTTCTTTTATTTTAGAGACGAACTTAATAGAAAATATAGTCACTATAGGTTTATCCTTTAAAATAAAAATGAGACGAGCCTCGCCAAATAAATCACAAACCGCCGGGGCCCTCAATAAAATACACAACCATTGACTAGACTTTGGATTTGGCCGATTAATGAACCTTCACGGCCTCTTCCTAAAATAACAATACGCTAGTTGCTTTAGGCGTACCTTTAATAATTTAACCTTCTTAAACACGGGTGCACATTGATGTGACCCAAATCCAAATCTCAACGGAGTCAAAATGTGTCGACGACCACGGGTGCATTGATTGTGACGTGGTTCGAGATGCATTTTCACGACGTTGCAATTCTATAAAAATAAATGATAATAATAAAAGCGGTTTAAACTTAATAAAAGCACATAAGTCACAACATGTATTTAAATCAGATATTTAGCCATTATAATAATTTAAGCGACCGTGCTAGAACCACGGGATTCGAGGGTGCCTAACACCTTCCCTCGGGTCAACAGAATTCCTTACTTAGAATTTCTGGTTCGCAGACTTCATTTGGAAAAGTCGAAAATTTCCTCGATTTGGGATTCAAGATAAACCGGTGACTTGGGACACCAAAAGCCAAACCTTTCCCAAGTGGCGACTCTGAATTAAATAAATAATCCCATTTCGAATATTGTCACTTAAATTGGAAAAACTCCACCCGCGCATTTAACCCTTCGGGGCGGGCGCGCAAAAAGGAGGTGTGACAGCTCTGGCGACTCTGCTGGGGAAGGAAACCCAGAACCACTGGTTCAGGGTTAAGAATTCGAGCTTAGAATAATTGTTATTATTTGGCTTTATTTATTATCTGATTTTATTACATGTTTTGAGCCTAATGTGCTAAATGCTGCTTTTACCGCTTTGATATTATTTGAACTGTACATATCAACTGTGCCGAAACCTTTCTCTTCTTACCTCCGGGGAGAAGCTCGCTGGTCGAGACTCCCTATTCTGTTAGTGTCAATACCTGAAATAAGAAAGAGGTCGGACAAGTTACAAAGCCGGACGATCTCGCGGGTCCCCGGTACGTAGCCCCCTCCTCGGCTCGAGTTGTCCGCTCGGGTACACTGTCTAGAACACCGACCCAGGTTTTTGAACCTAGTATAACAAAGCCACATGCCGGATCCCTAGTAGGAACGCTTATTTGCATCATGTGTATTTGACTTAGGGGACTCAACACAGGGGTTGGGTCCGTCTAGGACAAGCAACCTGAAAATAATAGACCATCTTTCGGCATCCTATGTGCAACCTGTTGTATTTAGTCAAGGGCGAATGAGTCATTTGGTCATTTCCAGCATGGTTTATTTTAATCAAAGCATGGGGAACATTTGTGGAATCCAAGAATTCTTGGAATTCCCTATGTCCCCCACGCTTGCTTTTTGGGAAAGCACATGGGGAACATTTGTGGAATCCAAGAAGCCTTGGAAATCCACTATGTCTCCCACGCTTCATTTTGGGAAAAGCACATGGGGAACATTTGCGGAATCCAAGAAGTCTTGGAAATCGTTATGTCTCCCATGCCACACTTTTGAAAGAAATAATAAATATAAAAAAATAAAAATACAAATAAAAACAAAGCTTGAAAATTCAAAAAGATTTTGTATGTTGTCATCATTTTCCACATATAAGAAAATCGTGAAAAAAAGGAGAAAATAACAGCATAGAAGTCCGAGTAGAGTTGAAACTCTGCCGAAATTTTGAAAATGAAAAAATGTCTTGTTAGTTTGTTATATTAAAAGCAAAAGAAAAATAAAAAAAAATCATCATTGTTCTGTCTGTTTTTTTAAAAAATATTAAAGAAAATAGTTTGTTTTGCCATTAAATGAAAATGAAAAAGAGTTTGCTTTTTTTAAAAAATGTTTTATTTATTTTATTTTGTTTGTCTATGCAAATACCAGAAATAAAAATAAAAAGAGTTCGGCGTTGAATGTGATTTTATTATTTGTTCCAAAATAAGTATATATATAATCCAAAAAAAAAAATTCAAAAGAAAGTTCAAAATTCAAAAGGATAAAATAGATAAATAAATAAAAAATCCGAAAATATTTTGATTCTTCTTTAGAAAATTCAAAACTCAAAAAAAAAAACATTTTTAGAAGCATTTCTTATATTAAAGGTAAAATTCCGAAAATATTTTCTTCTTTTCTTTAGAATAAAAAAAAAACGAAAATCCAAAAACATTAGTCTTTCTTTTAAAAAAAAAAGAAAATCAATCAAAAAATAATATTTCCTTACTTCTTTTAAAGTAGTTCTTTTAAACGAAAATTCAAAAAAAGGGAGTTAGTTCATCTGCTTATTATTATTTGCCTACTTATTCTTATTCGACCGAACTACGCGGGTTTGATTCTCACCGGATGTGAGATACGTAGGCAACCCTCATCGGGTCCAACCCCCACCTTCTCAAAAAGAAGGAATGTTTTATGTTTTTCGTTAATTCGTTTGTTTGTTATAAATGAAAAATAATAGAATAATAGTCTATTTGATTGTTGTGAAAAAAGAATAATAATAAAAAAAAATATAGAAATGGAAAAGGGTCTTCTCAATAATAGTTTATTTGCCCGAACTACGCGGGTTTGATTCTCACCGGATGTGAGATACGTAGGCAACCCTCATCGGGTCCAACCCCACCTTTGCTAAAATAGCTAAAAAACAAAATTTTAATCTTGTCATAAATAAGTCGGGTGATGTCCAACCCACCTTTTGCTAAAAAAGCCAAAAAAACAAATAATAATAATAATAAAAAAAATATATACATTTCAAATTTTAATTTTATCATAAAGAAGTCGGGTGACGCTGTTTTATCAAGACATAGCCGAATGTTCCCGAAAGGGACGCCGGAAGGCTGACTTTGCATAAACAGCCACCTTTTGGGTCATGTTTTGGATTTGGTCCAATTGGCCCACACAGCCTTAAAAATCTTCGTCCCCGAGACGTTGAGAGGCCGTGCTTGCAATATTGAGTTTTCTAATTTGAAAAAAATGATAAAAAGAGTTATAAATAAGTCAGGTGATGCTGTTTTGTCATAAATAGCCGAATGTTCCCGAAAGGGACGCCGGAAGGCTGATTTGGCATAAACAGCCACCTTTGGGTCATTTTGAGATATGGACCCACACAGCCTTAAGAAAGCTTCGTCCCCGAGACGCTGAAGGGCCGTGTTTTGCAACACCAAGTTTTTATCATAATTTAAAAAAACAAAAAGAGTCAACGGTCGGGTGAACGCCGTTTGGATGTTTAGTCAAAAAAAAAAATGGAAAAAATAGCCGAGCCAGCTTCGGCCGCGTCTTAAACCGTTCTTGCCGAAGTAGCCTTAGAGTATCTGTCAGTTGTCGAAAGGTTATTTTCGTAAAAGAACGGACAAGTTTGTAAAAGTGTCATAAAATAATCCTCCCCGGCCTCAAAATTCATGTGAAATTTGGAAGGGGCCACATTGGCAAAAATAACCATTTGGTTGCATTTGTCGAACAGAGAAAGGGAGTTAGCCTTTTGTTTTTGAGTTTATAAATCTTTTGATTAAAATAGGCGGGTTGTTTGATTTTCAAGTTGGTAGGTCATCTTTAAACCTTTGAAACCCAGTTTGTTTTAATATGAAAAGTGAAAAGAAAAATTGTTTGTTATGGTTTATCTCTTATTGGTCCGAACTACGCAAGGTCTGATTCATGCGGGGTCATGATACGTAGGCAATCTCCATAAGATTCGACCACAACAAAAAAAAGAGAATGAAAAAGAAAAAGAAAAAAAAAAAGAAAAAAAAAAGGAAAAACAAAGGTAAATAAATAAATATATATATTGATAATAATAAGGACCGACTGAGTCCATTCTAACATATTTGGTTTTGAATTGTGAAGAAAGTTGAGGTGGTTGGTTTGTGCCTCAAAGAAAATGACAACTAACGTCGAAGCTGTTACAAGTGCTCCAGAGACTCAGAGTGGGAAGGTTCCTCGTCATGAGTCACAATTTGCGACACAACAAGAGCAGTACCACTCTCCTGAGTACCACTCGTACTCGTTTGATCTTGCTGCAAAAACTGAGAAGCCTGCCCGAAAGATGGTACAGGAAGAAATGACCCGAAGAGTGAAAAGCTTAGAACAATGGTTGGAGAACATGCAAGGGTTGGCAGGCCAAAAGAGTGTTGCCTTCAAAGATCTATGTATATTCCCCGATGTCCACTTGCCGCCTGGTTTCAAGACTCCAAAATTTGAAAAGTACGATGGACATGGAGATCCCATAGCCCACCTGAAGAGGTATTGCAATCAACTGAGAGGGGCAGGAAGAAATGAAAAATTGTTGATGGCTTATTTTGTGGA
This sequence comes from Nicotiana sylvestris, assembly GCF_000393655.2. Taxonomy (NCBI): domain Eukaryota; kingdom Viridiplantae; phylum Streptophyta; class Magnoliopsida; order Solanales; family Solanaceae; genus Nicotiana; species Nicotiana sylvestris. The sequence continues at coordinate 39,039,283 of NC_091067.1, read as the reverse complement.
AAGCCTTACGGGAGTAGCCTCCGAATGGTTTATGGATCAAGACACGTCTCGCTGGTATGTCTGGGATGACATGGCACAGGCCTTTGTCAGACAGTTCCAATACAACATCGACATTCCCCCAGACCGCATGTCCCTTTCAAACCTGAAGAAGAAACCAAGTGAAAGTTTCAGGGAATATGCCATAAAATGGAGAGAGCAAGCAGCTCGAGTTAAGCCACCCATGGATGACCACGAGCTAATTACTGTCTTCCTTCAAGCGCAAGAGCCAGATTACTTTCAAAACATGGTGTCCGCAGTTGGCAAAACCTTCTCGGAAGCAATCAAAATTGGAGAAATGGTAGAGAATGGTCTTAAGACAGGCAAAATTATAAGTCAAGCTGTTCTTAAAGCCGCAACTCAGGCTGTCCGGGTTGAGTCAGATAATCTTAGCGACACAAATGAGGAGATTGAAGAAATCATGATGACATCAGGGTCTAGAAGAGGTCCCAGGAGAACATCTCGAAGGTATGAGCAGCCTCCTCAGGTTTTCTATGGCTCCCCTGAGCAGTACTATCCACCTCAGGACGCTCAATACTCTGTCGCTCCACCTCAGTATGTTGTCCAACCACCAAAACACCCCAGGAGGCGAGCACGAGCATCACAAAATCTCCAGAAGTCTCCACAAAATTTTCAGGTGCCCTATAACCCACAGCCAAGCCAGTGGTATAAAGGTGAACAAAGGCTGAAAGATAATTTTACACCAATAGGAGAGTCCTATGAAAGCTTATTTGAGAAATTAAAGAATCATGACATGATTGCACCTATTCCTCCAAATCGTGTGGACCCACGTGCAAGAAGCTTTGACCCTTCTAAAAGGTGTGAATACCATTCCAATGTCCAGGGGCACAATGTTGAAAGCTGTCGGGATTTGAAAAGAGAAATAGAAAGAATGATCCAAGAAGGGCGGATTGTGATCAATAACAGTGACATGGAGCACTCGAACCCTATCGAGAACTTGTTGACAGAGGGTGACGATGTTGAAGCGGGTAATGGTCTTGGCAGTATTGATGCAAAGCTCAGTGGCTAAGATGCCAATTTTTGGGGAGAACGCTCCGTTCCTTGGTCAGCAAGAGAGAAGCTTGTGGTGGCTTATTTTGTGGTCATTTCTGTTGTTCGGATTATTAAGGTTGTAATTGGGATTTTGTCATGTGTCAAACCTTCTTATCTTTCCATTTTGTCATAGCAGTTTGTTTAAATTTTGTCCAGTTTGTGTTAGGATTTTATTCTGGTTGTTTTGTTTGTTTTATTATTCAAACCATTTCGCCGGTAGTCTAATACAAAGTCGGTCTTTTGTTAGTTCCAGTCGTCTTTTGTTTAGTCCCTTTTATCATTTCATTCAATGCCGATTCTAGGGACATGACATGCGCACACACTTTGGGCCTAGTCTTTAAAGTTAATCATAAAACCCTGGAAAGGCGATCAGACCATTTAAAGAAAATAAGGACGGTTTGAGATTATTCAGAGCCCGAGTCATGTGGAACTAGGGGCAAGTTGAGTACAAAGAAAACCGTTAAAAGCAAGATTCGCCAAGCTGGCATGAGGTTTGTCCAAGATAATGAGAGTTAGAGTGTCGCCGAACGGTGCTTTAGAAGTGACAAATGAACAAACAGATGTTGAATATAATTGTCAAGTCCAGCACCATCAGGAGAGACTACGAATTTAAGTTGTGTTGTTTGCACTTGGCATGATTTGAAGACTGGAATGACGAAGGCATTTTGTTCTGCTACCCAAACACTTTATCCTTCGTTAACCCCTTTTGAGCCTTATTTATTTTTCTTTCATACCCCTCGTTCGGAATCAGTAGCAACGAAAAAAAAAAAAAAAAAAAAAGAAAGAAAACAACAAAACGAAGAAAAAGAGAAAAGAAAAATGATAACAAAAAGAACAAAAGAAAGTCAAATGAAAAAGAGGAATTGGGAACTACGTTTGACCTGATTCCTCAAAGAGGATACGTAGGCGCTTCACAGCTCGGTCATAGTTTTGAAAATGAAAAAAAAAATCAATTAAAATATCCCCAGGCAAGAAGCTGGGGCAAAAGGTTGCGTTTGTTGTAAATAAATCTAATTCCGAAGGTTGTAACTAATAACCCAAAAATTAATGTATTTTTGAGCCTTTTATACCTTTTCTTTCTAGCCCTATCCAAAACCCACATTACGGTCCAAAGAAAGACCTTCTGATCAGTCTTCAAAAGATGCCAAGTCAGACAAATGAGAGTCTCACCGGTGAGCATAACGTTCTGTTCCACAGCAGAAAGGACTCTATTCCACAGCAGAAAGAGTCATACCGGCAACACTCCAAAACCCCAGATGGAAAGTGATACAAATGAGAGAGTCTTATCGGTGAAAATCTTCACGGACACCATAAGGCGATGAAAGCTGAGAGAAGAACCAAAAATGAGAGAGACCTGATAGTGAAAACCCTTCGGGCACTACAAGTCGAATAAGATTGAGAATCAGATGGGGAATCGCCAATTGAAGATCTTGAAAGATGATTGACGGTAGAGGATAGGCCACTTACGCATGTCATGGCCATTAGAGTCGGTATCTGCATTTGATAGGTTTTCATTTATAGTTTCTTTTGTTAAAGAGTCATTTTTTCCTTTTGTCCTTTTATTCTGTTCCCTTTTATCTTTTTTTTTTTTTTTTTTTTTTTTTTTTCTTTCATAAAAAAAAAAAAAAAAATCCCCAATAGAGTCTGTTTGGTCAGAACAAGTGTGAATTGACTTCAAAATAGGCCATCAGCTTTCCAAAATGAGATCTGACTAGTACATCCAAGTGGTATAGTCAACAGGGAACAAACGCGAGGCCAGTGTCAAAAAGATATCCCTAGCAAAAAGGGAATTGACAGAAGGGTTGACAAGTGTCAAGAGGGATACCATTGCCTTTATCAAAAGTTATAAACCTCAAGGCCAAGGCCCATGAACAGAGCAGGGAGAGTAGTGAACATGATTTGGTAAATTCATACTAGACTAAAAGGTCGGGGAAATGCCAGTTTCCGAGCTATGTCGCAAAAGAAGAGGGATATCCCAAGCAGAAAGGGATTATCCCCAGCACATAATATCATCCCCAACAAGCTGTGGAGCGTAGAGCAAGGAAGGAGAAAGGGAAAACCATCCCAGTGGGAGTATCACAACCAACCACCATGTTTTAAACTAACAAATTTTGTCTGATTTGAAACAGGTAAGGGAAATGGCATTGATGCCAGAAATGCATGCACAGGGATATTATCAAACTGGGGCAGAAAATTTTCCTTCCATTTAGAAAATTTTCTGGAAGTCAGGTACCCCCAACATGTAAGTAAATAATTCCCCAACAGTGTTATCCCTAGCAGTTGCGAGGAGTCCAACACAAGGTTGGAAAGTCGGTATCCTCAGCGGTTCCTTTCGGGGAAAGGCAAAACGACTCTCAAGGGAGGTAGTCTTCGAAGGAAGAAGCTAAGCAAAAAAAAAAAAAGAATAATAATTCTCCTAAGATACCAAAAAAAAAAAACAAGACCTAGTCCGATGAACCTTCTCCTAGGATCAAAATCTTAGTCCGATGAATTTTTCTCCTAAGATAGAGACCTAGTCTGATGAACCTTCTCCTAGGATCCAAATCTTAGTCTGACGAATCTTTCTCCTAGGATACCAAAAAAAACAAGACCTAGTCTGACGAACCTTCTCCTAGGATCAAAATCTTAGTCCGACGAATCTTTCTCCTAAGATAGAGACCTAGTCTGATGAACCTTCTCCTAGGATCAAAATCTTAGTCCGATGAATCTTTCTCCTAAGATACCAAAAAGAAAAGACCTAGTCCGATGAACCTTCTCCTAGGATCAAAATCTTAGTCCGACGAATCTTTCTCCTAAGACAGAGACCTAGTCTGATGAACCTTCTCCTAGGATCAAAATCTTAGTCCGATGAATCTTTCTCCTAAGATACCAAAAAAGAAAAGACCTAGTCTGACGAACCTTCTCCTAGGATCAAAATCTTAGTCCGATGAATTTTTTCTCCTAAGATAGAGACCTAGTCTGATGAATTCTCCTAGGATCCAAATCTTAGTCTGACGAATCTTTCTCCTAGGATACCAAAAAAAACAAGACCTAGTCAGATGAACCTTCTCCTAGGATCCAAATCTTAGTCTGACGAATCTTTCTCCTAGGATACCAAAAAAAACAAGACCTAGTCTGACGAACCTTCTCCTAGGATCAAAATCTTAGTCCGACGAATTGTTCTCCTAAGATAGAGACCTAGTCTGATGAACCTTCTCCTAGGATCAAAATCTTAGTCTGATGAATCTTTCTCCTAAGATGCCAAAACATCCTAAGATCACATCCCCAGCGAGTTCCCTTGTAAAAATCCTCCAGCAAGCTTGCCCCAACAAATCCCCAGCAAGTCCGTTCTCTACAAATCCCCACAGAGTCTCCCCTTGTACAATCCCCCACAGAGTCTCCCCAATATTAAAAAAAAAAAAAAAAAAAAAAATCCCCGTTGGAATTTCCTCAGCACATCCCCAGCGAGTCCCTTTGTAAAAATTCCCCAACAAGCTTACCCCAACAAATCCTAGAAAGCCCGCTTTGAAACAAATCCCCAGCATGCCCCGTTGTACAAAAATCCACACAAAGAATCCACTTTGTAAATATTCCCCCCACAGAGCTTCCTTTTGTACAAATCCCCACAGAGTATCCCCAATAAAATCCCCGTTGAGAATCTCCAAGCAAGATGGGACAAAAAAAAAAAAAAAAAAAGAGAGCCTTACGAGGCAAATCATCACAGGATCTGGAAATACAAAGCCTGAGCAGTCAAAAGAGTTTCGCCATTTGAATCCAATCAACGGCGGGACTTCGCGACAGAAATAAGGACGCAACAAAGCAACAGGAACGATCAAGGTCACCAAACCGACCGTCATTTCCGAACTAACAATTGTTCTCTGTCTGAAAAGTTGAAACAGGTATAATCCAAGACAACCGTGCAAGAAGCAGGTGTCGCCCAAAGAAGAAGGTACATGGGTACAAGAAATATTTTGACAATAAGGAATTCACTCGAAAGGTAAGTTTCTACGAGACTCCCTTTTATCTGCTACTAAAACAAAAAATCCAAAAAAAGAGGCTAGCTAGCATTCTCGAACTTTACCCCCCAACCAGTCAGCATTAGGGTTTTAAACCCGAAACTGAATTTTCCCTTTCAGTCAGCATTAGGGTTTTAAACCCTAAACTGAACTCGTTCCCTTTAGTCAGCATTAGGGTTTTAAATCCTAAACTGAACTTTTTTCCTTTAGTCAGCATTAGGGTTTTAAACCCTAAACTGAACTTTTTTCCATTCAGCCAGCATTAGGGTTTTAAACCCTAAACTGAGCTTTTCCATGCAATCAGCATTAGGGTTTTAAACCCTGAACTGAATTTTTCCTTTAGTCAGCATTAGGGTTTTAAACCCTAAACTGAACTTTTTTCCATTCAGCCAGCATTAGGGTTTTAAATCCTAAACTGAGCTTTTCCATGCAGTCAGCATTAGGGTTTTAAACCCTAAACTGAACTTTTTTCCTTTCAGCCAGCATTAGGGTTTTAAACCCTAAACTGAGCTTTTCCATGCAATCAGCATTAGGGTTTTAAACCCTAAACTGAACTTTTTTCCTTTCAGCCAGCATTAGGGTTTTAAACCCTAAACTGAGCTTTTCCATGCAATCAACATTAGGTTTTTAAACCCTAAACTGAACTCTTTCCATTCAGCCAGCATTAGGGTTTTAAACCCTAAATTGAGCTTTTTCCATGCATGTCAGCATTAGGGTTTTATACCCTAAACTGAACTCTTTCCTTTAGTCAGCATTAGGGTTTTAAACCCTAAACTGAATTTTTCCTTTGGTCAGCATTAGGGTTTTAAACCCTAAACTGAACTTTTCCCCAGTTGGTCAGTATTAGAGTTTCGACTCTAAAACTGAACTTCTCCCCAGCTAGTCGGTATTAGGGCTCCAACCCTGAACTAAGCATTCATATTTTCTTTCATCAATTTCATGAACTTCTTGGCGAATAATTCACGAAATTTTCCTAGTGAAACTGGGGCAAAAAATTTCGTTTGTTTGTTTTTCCCGCAGGTCTAACCTCGAGCCACGTGGATCGAAATGACCCACGAGATGAGTCTCAACTCAGAATCTAAGAAGAAAAAGACAAAAAAAGATGTCCCGAGATATTCGGAAAGGCGAGAGGCGGATCGTTCAAAGGTTTGTTCAAGGTCCCGAGTTCTACCAACCCCGTCCTATTCAGTATTGCAGAAATAAATAGGCGCCTACAACTTGCAAGCATCAAGATTCAGATCGGAGTCTACAAGCAGAATCAACTAAGACCCAAGATCAAGTCATAAAAGAATCATAGATAGGAATCTTGTAACTAGCAGTTGACATGCATATAAGTAGTTAGTTCAGTTTCCAATTTTCGTTTGGTTGTAATAAGGCGGTCAGTGACGCAGCAGTGACAACAGCAACAGCAGTAGCAGCAAGCATTGCAATCCCATGGTAGTCCCAGCTACCAAAACTTCCCGAACTACATTAACCTGATTCCCCTTTAGCCAGGGATATGTAGGAAACCTTTGAAGCAGAGGTTCGGTTAAATCTTTTTCAAAAAAAATGCTTCACACGGAGTACTCGGATAGGCAAAAATCACTCACTTTATCTTTGCGCGAAAACCCTTCGTGTCTTCGGGCAAAGAGGGGCAGTTGTAAGCACGTGATTTTTGCTCTATATGAGAAATACTCCCAGAAAATGCAAAATAAAATGATTTTTTCTTGGTGTGCAATTTTGAGTAATTTTGTGATATTTTTGGATAATCATTTGTATTTGTCTGCATTTGCTTATTTGTTAAGTTAATAAAAAAAATATAAAAATATGTCGCATTTTGCATGTAGGATTTCATTCTACAATTGTTAGTAATTAAATTAGTTTTACAAAAATTAAAAATTACAAAAATAGGCATCTTTTGCATTTTTAGCATTTAATGTCCAAATGAACAATTTTATGCTTAATTATTACTTAATTGTGCGTTAATTGTTATTGGGAGTTAATTTGCGCTTTTATAATTTAATTTAGTTCTTAATAATAACTTAAGTATTTTTATAATTTAGTTTTAGAAAATAAAAGAAGAAAAGAGAACAAAAATACAAATAAAAATCGGATTGGGCCACTTCTTCAATTTTCAACCCCAGGCCCAAACAATTGTCCACAACCCAGTCCACTTCACGCGGGTCGACCCGGTCCGCCCCATTAACCCAATACCCAACCCCTTTCTTCATTTTTTGGTCTAAACACAAAAACAAAACAAAAAAATAACAAAACCAAAAACCCTAAAACACTAACTCATCCGCCTCCTCTCTTCATCCTCTCAAAACTCCAAGCTCACAACCATGGCTACCTCCCCTTCCACACGAGCAGCTCCCATGGCTGCCTCCCCATCGACAGCACACACGCACACACATCAACCACACACAAGCTTCCCCTCTCGTCGGAACTCGGGCAGGCGCTGCTGCGTTGTCCAAACTCAGTCACGTCCAGCCCGTTCCGCCATGGACATCGTCGACCAGCTACTCCTGTTCTACGAGCTTCATCTTCTCCGAGCTTCATCTGCTCCGAGCTGCTGCTCCGTTCCGTCGAGTTCGTCGTCGTTTGGTCGAGCTTCATCTTCTCCAAGCTGCTTCACCATGAACGACGAAAGTAGTCCGCCATGGCTGCTTTGACTGCCTCGTCGTCCAGTCCCCCCCGCTGCTGTTTCTTCATGTTCCAAACCCGTCGTCCAGTCCCCCCAAGCTGGTTACGTGACTGCCTCGTCGTCCAGTCCCCCCCGTTGCTGCGTCTTCATAGAACCATCACTGCTGCCCGCGCCATTTTCTTCTTCGTAACCAAACACGCCCCAGCTGCTTCACAGGCCATCTTCTTGTGACGGGCGGCCATCTTCTTTGGTCGTCCGTTCGTGATCGTCTTCGGCGACAAATTATCTTGGTGCGATACTCGTTTCCGGACAGTTTGTTTTCATCGTCATTTGGTTTAAGCTTGGGTCGACGAAACAGTCCGTACATATTTCATTTCAAGCCGGTTAGTGACTTTTGAGTTTTATTTTGTCCGTATTTTGTTTTGATATTTTTCGAATCTAAAATCGGCAAATGTTTGTTTTGTTTATCGTTTGAATTAATTTTTAGTTCATGTTCATGTGCTGTTTGTTAAATTAATTTTTCAGATTTCAAATGAAAGATTAATTAATTATTTTTCATGTTTATTCCATGTTTGTATTGTTGTTTAAGTGAATGTTTGCTAGTTTAATGTTTGTTAGATTCAAATTGAAATTTAATTTATTATTTCTTCAATTTGTTTCATGTTGTTATGTATTTTCCAGAAATTATTTATGTTGTTTGAGTCATGTGAACCCGTCATGTTTGTTGCTAAAAATAGATTTAATTCATGTTCATCTTTGTTTGAAGTTCATGATTAAATCCAGTGATTTAATGTGAGTTTATGTTGTCTTTGATTTGTTTAATTTAGTATTTTGTTGTTTGTATTGTTGTGTTTTGCTCATACATTCATGGTCTAAATTAACCAGGATTGGTTCCCGATATGGTTAATTCATTCCATTAATTTTGAGTTGTGTTGTTCATCGTGTTCATATAATTGTTGTTGAAGATTGTTGAGAAATTGGTCATCTTGATCATATTTCGGTCAAGTTATGATTAATTGAGTGTTTAGAGCTGATGGGGGTAATTTGGTAAATTGCATTGCATTCGGGGGTAGATTTGTAATTGCAATAAGGTCGGAGGGGTAGTTTGGTAATTGAACATTATTTTGATTCTTTATGTTAAGCATGGGGGACAAATATAATGGGGTGGGGTTTTTGATGTACTTGTTTAATATAATGGGGGACAAGACAAAACATAATGGGGAGGAATCTTGCACTTGTTTAATGTAGGCATGGGGGACATATTGTAATGGGTTGGTAATGTGACATTTATTTAATGTAGGCATGGGGGACAAAGTTTAAAATAAAGAAGACATTTGATAGTGGGACAAAGCATGCCATTGGGAGAATAATTTGGGGGTTGGGAATTGAAGACTTGTCTTGCTATAAATATAGAGTCATTTCTTGACATTGAAAAAAAAAAGGAGAAGACTTGAGAGTTTGAAGAGGGATTTTTTTGGGGGAGAGAAAAAGAGTTGAATATTATTGAGAGGATTTTTAAGAGAGAGTTGACAGATTCTTTTTACACTTGAGAGTTGACACACTTTTATACTTGAGAGAGTTTGTGATAGTAAAAGAGAAAGACAATTTGAACTTTCACTCGAACAATTCTGTTTGTTTTTCTTCGAGTGTTATTCAAAAGTCAGAAACTACTGCATCTCGTATCTTTTCTCTCTTCTGCTTTGACTGCGATTGTACTTTTGCACTGCTGAGTTTTCAATCTGTTACTGGGTTATTCTACTGGTTGTTACTGGTTTTGCGGTGTGCTGAACCTGCTGTTGCCGCGTTATTACTGTTGCTGACTCCTACTTCTTTTGTTCTTGTACTGCTGTTTCCAGGTACACATTTGTACACTCTTGGCTTGAAGCGAAAAATGAAATATTAATCAGGCTCATGTTCCTGTTGAATTCTTTTGTTTGGATCTGTGTTTGAATATTAATTTTCCTCTCTTTGTATAAAAATGTAGTCGACTAATTAATGAGTAATGAGGCTGCATATGTATGATTTCTTCATCTAATAATGCTAGTTTAAATTACTTGAAGAATAGCTAATCGGCTTTGATATTATTGTGTATCCCTCTCATGTTCCAGCATTAGTAAATAATAGAATATAAAAATGAAAGCAGTTTTTCTTTGTACAAACTCGATCGCAATTTTCCAATCGCATTAGCCGTAAACTAATAACTAATAAGTTACGTTTTCAGCATGTAAATAATTAAGAGATTTTCTTTTATTTTAGAGACGAACTTAATAGAAAATATAGTCACTATAGGTTTATCCTTTAAAATAAAAATGAGACGAGCCTCGCCAAATAAATCACAAACCGCCGGGGCCCTCAATAAAATACACAACCATTGACTAGACTTTGGATTTGGCCGATTAATGAACCTTCACGGCCTCTTCCTAAAATAACAATACGCTAGTTGCTTTAGGCGTACCTTTAATAATTTAACCTTCTTAAACACGGGTGCACATTGATGTGACCCAAATCCAAATCTCAACGGAGTCAAAATGTGTCGACGACCACGGGTGCATTGATTGTGACGTGGTTCGAGATGCATTTTCACGACGTTGCAATTCTATAAAAATAAATGATAATAATAAAAGCGGTTTAAACTTAATAAAAGCACATAAGTCACAACATGTATTTAAATCAGATATTTAGCCATTATAATAATTTAAGCGACCGTGCTAGAACCACGGGATTCGAGGGTGCCTAACACCTTCCCTCGGGTCAACAGAATTCCTTACTTAGAATTTCTGGTTCGCAGACTTCATTTGGAAAAGTCGAAAATTTCCTCGATTTGGGATTCAAGATAAACCGGTGACTTGGGACACCAAAAGCCAAACCTTTCCCAAGTGGCGACTCTGAATTAAATAAATAATCCCATTTCGAATATTGTCACTTAAATTGGAAAAACTCCACCCGCGCATTTAACCCTTCGGGGCGGGCGCGCAAAAAGGAGGTGTGACACCCAGTCCTAAAGGTAAAACCCGAACTGGAGTTCCTGTCAAGGTAGTCTTGAGCTTCTAAAATCTCTCCCCACACTTATCAGACCACCTGAATAGGGCACCCTTCTACATCAATCTAGTCAATGGGGTTGTTCAAGATGAAAACCCCTCCACCAAACAACGAAAATACCCATCCAACCCAAGGATACTCCGGATCTCAATAGTAGTAGACTGTCTCGGCCAACTCTGAACTGTCTCAATCTTCATCGGATCCACTTTAATTCCTTCACTAGACACCATGTGGCCAAAGAATGCCACTAAATCTCAAAACTTGCACTTGGAGAACTTATCATATAACGTCTTCTCCAGCAAAGTCTGGAGAACAATCCTCAAATGCTGCTCATGATCATCCTGGTTGCGGGGCATCAGTCAGCCCATAAGACATCACCAAAAACTCATAATGACCATAACAGGTCCTCAATTGAGTCTGCAACATATCTAAAGCCCGGAACTTCAACTGATGGTGCCCCGATCTCAAATCGGCCATCGCAAATACCATAGCTCCCTGAAGCTGATCAGCCAAATCATCAATACGTGGTAGTGGGTACTTGTTCTTGATAGTAACCTTGTTTAACTGCGTGCAGTCAATGCACATCCTCATAGAATAACCTTTCCTCTTCACAAATAATACCAATGCATCCCAAGGTAACACACTAGGCCTGATGAAACCCTTATAGAGAAAGTTTTGTAACTGTTCCTTCGACTCCTTCAATTCTACTAATGCCATGCGATACAAAGGAGTAGAGATGGAATGAGTGCGTGACACCAAATCAGTACCAAAATCAATATCCCTATCGGGTGGCATGCGTGACAAGTTTTCAGGAAACACATCTAGGAACTCCTTTACTACTGGAACTAAGTAGGATTATCAACACTAACATCCCTTACAAAGGCCAAATACGCCAAACACCCCTTCTCAACCATCTGTTGAGCTTTCAGAAAAGACACAAATCTACTAGGAACATGATCCAGGGAGCCTCTCCACTCCAACCTCGGCAACCCCGGCAAAGGTAACATCACAGTTTTAGCATGACAATCAAGAATAGCCTAATATGGTGACAAACAATCCATGCCCAAAATCACATTCAAATCCACCATGCTGAGCAATACCAGACCAAATATAGTCCATGACCCCCATGGTAACCACTCATGACCGATATACACGGTCCGCCATAATAGAATCACCCATTAGTGTAGATAAATAAACAAGCATATCTAAAGAGTCACGAGGCATACAAATAACAAACAAAATATAATGACACATAAGAGTAAGTGGAACCAGGGTCAAATAACACTGAAGCATTCCTATGGCATACTGAAACAATACCTGTGATCATGGTATCGGAAGCAATTGCCTCTAGCCTGGTAGGAAATACATAGAAACAGGCCTGACCACCGCTAAACCACCTCCCTCTCTAGGGCGACCGCAATCTGATTGAGCCCCATCCCTAGCTAGGTGTACGGGTGGTGTAGCTACCGATGCTGAAATCATAGGTTGTGAGCTCAGCTATGTGACAAACCTCAAACGTCGGGGGAAATCCCTCTTGAGATGAGTCAAATCTCCACACTCGAAACAACCATTCCTCTGACGAAGCTACTAAACTTGATAATCCGAATAACTACCTGTAGAACCCAAAGCAGTTGTAGCATGGTATGAACTTTATGCCGGCAATGCACTGAATGATGGCTAAACTAGTCGAGCACTTTATAAGTTATGGCTAACTGATGAACCACGAGGAATATGATGAACTGCCTAAGCGGGCCTAACTCTGCTATAATTTTACAAGCCTCCAGATGAGGCACTACTAAAACAACCTGAACCATGAGGCCTCTTGGACTCCCGCTCATGTCCCTCAAGCCTGCAAACATGCTCCAACCGCCTACCAATCTCAACTACATGGTCAAAACTAGCATCTGTCTCGGCCTCTCAAACCAAACTATAATGTAGACCATAGTTGGGGCTAAAAATGAATCTCATAATCTTCTCCCTCTTAGTGGAAACAAACAATACTATATGACGATTCAAATATGCATATCTCATCTTGTACTGGTCACAATCATATCCCTGTGGCATAGCTGCTCAAACTCCCTATGCAACTCTTCTCTATGAGTTTATGGGAAAAACTTCTCTAAGAAGAGAACTGGGAACTGATGCCATTTAAGTGGTGTTGCGCTAGCTGGCCTTCCTGAATTATTGGTCTTCAACCATTTGTAGGCTAACCATGTCAGCTGAAAAGTAGTAAAGGCAACTCAAATGATGTCCATAATACCCGTTGTGCGAAGAATACAATGACACTAATCAAGAAAACGCTGAGCAACCTCTAACTCTCCTCCACTGATCTCGAGAAGATCAAGCCTCTTAAATTGCTCCAACCATTTCTACTCCATATCAGTCATAGAAGGACCAACCTCGACCTGAGAAGCAACACCTAGCTGAACCGCTAACACCCCTGGTGTCTGATAACTATGAGCTACCTGCTCTGGTGTATCAGCGGTGGGTGTCGATGCTCCTCCCCAGCTAGTAAGGTAGCCGATGCAATTGGTATCATACCCGCATGAGCCAAGCTCGTGCATATACTCAACATTTGAGCCAAGGCATCCTGAAGACCATGTATAACAATAGGTACTGCAGGTGTCTGAGCTGGTCCCACCGGCTTAACAGTATCTGGGACTTGCTCCTCCACTAGGGCAACTGGTAGCTCCACAAACGCTGCTCTAGCTGTAGTGCAAGCCCCACCTCAACCTCTACCTTGGCCCTGGCCTCTCGCAACCGTGACTGGTGGTACTAGTGCCTTCCTACTTGATCCAGCTGAGCGTGCTCTCAGCATCTGTGAGAGAATATAAGAGTAAAGGTTCAGAATATAGAAATAACAAATCCGCATGACAATAACACAGGACTGTGAAATTTTTTTAATAGTTCGGTAACCACTTGAAGATAAGTATAGATGTCTCTGTACTGATCCGCAAGATATTACTAAAGTTTCTTTTGGCCGGTGAACCCAAAACCATCAATTGGTCGTGATGGTGACTAACACACTTTCTAGGCAAGCTGAACGTAATAATAACGAATCAGAATAACAGAATGACGAGAATAATAAAAGTCTAAAGCCATCAACATAACATAATAACGTCGATACAAAATAAATCCCCCAGAATTGATAAATACAACGTTATAAGCTCTAAAATGAAAATATATGTTTGAAATACCTAAATAATAATACTATTTGAATGAAAGACAATAGTACAAAATGAAAAGAGATGCCAAGACTGCGGTCGAGAAACAACTCTACCTCATCTCTCCAAGATAACTCAGCAACAAGTGTTAGCTACTAGTGGCAGGGTCCAACACTTGGATCTGTACAATTAAGTGCAAAGTGTGGTATGAGTACAACTAACTCTATGTAATCAGCAAGTATCATGACTAATCTCGGGAGGTAATAAGAAGCAAGACTTACAAATGATACTCGCTATTCACTAGTATAGTTCATAAATCTAAAAAGTATAGAACAATAATATGATCAAGTTAACGTACTCTACTAAGAAAACATTCCAACATACAAATAAGATATGCAAACAAAACAGGTAAACAAAACTAAGAAAATTGCAAGTACATATGAAATGCAATAACCAAATCAAACACTGGCCACCTTTTCATCAGAATCTCAATAACTAAACCAAATCATTAATTGGCTTTCCTCAAACTGCGTGTACACCAACAAGAAGGAACATGAGAGAGTGACCCTAGGGGGATGGATCCATATCCACACGCTGCATAGACAACTCACGTGTTGCACTAACACCTCAAATGCTAATAATATCAACACGCACAACTCACCGGCCAATAATATCAATATCTCAGATCCACACGGACAACTCACGTGTTTCACGGACAACTCATGTGTTTCACGGACAACTCATGTGCCAATATCACAATCTTCCTGGCGTGGTTAGAGGATCAATATCACAATCCACCGGTGTGGTCATAGGCTCAATATCATAATCTACCTGACGTGGTCACATGCTACCAGTCCAATCCATATCATACAAAAAGAATATATACAAGAATACATGTACATGATCAATGAACATCAAATTTCATACTCCTAGAGTAGTATAAGTGATATGCTAAGGTGTATGCATGTGCAAGTGTCACACCCCGAACCCGGGGAGGCGTGGCTGGCACCAGGTGCCGTACTTGCCCGAGCAAACCATTCTATAACTCATTATTTTCTTTGTAACTATCATGTACCAATATGGTCACAACTCATAATGTACAATTGTAAGTGGGCAAATGTTCTATCAATGAAACATCGTTCATAAAACATGAATACATATGGGCCGTCAAGGCCTCTAACATACTATACAAAATGAACCTGTGTCTACAAAGCCTCGAAGATTATTAAACATCAAATGGGACAGGGTACCGACTGACTCATAAGTATGTAGTAGCCTCAGCTGCACTCCAAATGAGGTGGAGTCTTACCGATCCTTCACTGAATGCTAACCTTGTTTACTATGAGGGCTTGTCAAACTGATTATCTATACCTACAGGCATGAATGCAGCATCCCCAACAAAAGGACGTCAGTACGAACAATGTACTGAGTATGTAAGGTAGAACTAAAACATAATAGTAAGTCAACATTAATTAAGGATATTAAAGAAATATGGAGTAAATGACTCAACTTGTATATTTGGATAGATATGTAAGTCATGAATATCTATAATGTCATGCATATGCGTCTAAATGTCCTGTAATGCATAGGCCTATATGTACATATCATCATTAAGCCTTTGAGGACATCCCATCATATCATTTCGGCCACTATGGGCAATATCATCAACGTATACCAGCTGATTAGGTGGAGGTGCGTATATGACGCCATAACCTTTTTCCATATCCCATATACATATATAAATACATATATACGTGTATATAACATCGTCTGAGTCATGGGTAAATGCACATGTATAAATAAATGCAATGCATAATGAAGTAAGTCAATATAATCTTTTTGGAATGTTATATGACCCATGAACAAACAATATGGTAGTAGGACATATGGGGACTCAGAAACATACTTAGACGTGCTTGAATATAACTTTACGTGAATGAATAACATAGACATCCTTAACTGCTAAGGGTAGAACCACTTATGGAATATCATTACGTTTATGTATCATTGCGTGGATCATGACAAAAGAAGGAATGGATAGCCTTAACATACCTTAATTGTTCATACGAGATCGTAGGTCGCCTTCTTTAAAGCTTCCCTACATCTTACTTTAATTGAGATAATTTGATAAAAGGAACCTCCGGCTTAAGATTACTGTTCTTCTTTGTAAAAATAGAAAGAATAAACAAGACTTTATTTTTTTGAACTTTATTGATCTTGAAAAGAATAGGAATGCCAATTGCTACGTATTGATTTAAAATGAAGGGAAAGAACGGATATGATGCAGCATTAATTATATTTGGCTGTGGAAACATGACTAGTTAGATAAGAGGGAACTTTTCATGCATGTTGGACACGTGTCACCAAAATATAATGCTTACCACCTTACTTTATGCCATGTGGCAACCACAAGGACATCCTTATCCAAGGAATATGAGTTTAAGGATGGGGATTTTAGTATCCCCACATGGACTTCACAATTATCCCCTATTATGGACACTTGACTTCCACAACTACACATGGAAACCTACTTCCTCCACTGTATCATTACTTGATGACACATGGGTATATACTTGCACTAGTCACCTAAAAATTAGACACCCTTTTCATAACTTCACCTAATTTGCACACGCCCCACCCATATTCTACCTAATCTTTATCTAGTTCTACTCGTAGCAATACTTATCCACAATTTATTAATTAGCTATAAAGATGCCACCTAAAAAAAACACTTATGAGTCACTACTAATTCCTCCCATTTGCTTCCATCAGGCAATCCTCCATAAATCATCATCCTAAAGTACTACTACAAAAATACTTTTAAGAAGAATTATGGTACCATATCAAAATGTATCAAACGGTATCAAGGTTGTTAAACATACACGGCCGCATAATAACATTTTCCACAGATCCTCTATAACCTCATGAATGACTTTAATCCCTTTTAAGCTCATATGGATACTACGACTCATCCTAGTACAAAAGTACGTGATGTCATACTATTAACATTAAAGACTTCCTTTCCATTCTACACGTGTAATCCTCTATCATCACCAAACTTTACACGTGTAAACCATGCATTTTAAGTGCTATGATTCATATATGTACACTTAGTGCCACCCTTTGTCATATTAATTCTATGTGGCGGCCCATTAAAGTTCCTCTTTACATGTGTCATCATTTGGTCAACCTTTCATTACATGAAGACACCACACATTTTTGCATGTATGGGTATATAACACCTACTACCACTTGTCCACACCGCACATGGCTTATGCTCCGAAGTACCATTTATTCAATAGTCCTAATTAATTTTTAGTCTTACACGACAACCTTCCAATTAGCCAACTACACATATAATTAATTCTAGTACTCAATTTGCTTAACTACTAATATACGTCATATACTTTACTATCATGTTCATGCGGTATAACACTAATCCATAACTACAAGGTATTATAGTTTGGACCTTATTTCAATTAAAAATGTTAAACTTCGACCAACCTCATTTTCTTCAACTCGTTTACCCTATCACCTTCACAAATTTACTTGTCACTTGCTTGAAATAGCATAAATAATTGTAACCTCAAAAATAGTCTTGTCATTGAACTTATGTCAACTATCTAATGACAAACACAATGTAGAAAAGTACGAGATGTAACAACAAATATACTATCAAAACTAGGGGTATGCATTCTAATCGGTTTATCGATAAATCGAATCGATTATTTGTTATCGGTTTATCGATTTCGATTTCGAAATTTTCTTTATCGAGTTATCGATTTTGATTTCGATTTTGTCCTCTTCGGTTATCGGTTTATCGATAAACCGATAAGATATACTAAATTTTTTTAAACCCTTATTCTATAATAGAATTTCCTTTACCCTAAGTCCCTAATCCTTCAATTCACTTTTCAGCTCTTGGTTGGTATTTTCCAAATCAAGCAAAGCCTGTTCAACAAAAAAATTAAATCTTCATTCTACAATCACAAAATTATATAATGAAATTGAAGATATACAATAACCAGAAAGGTCAACTAAAAACAAAATAAAACCTGTGCAACGGACTCCTCGAACTCAGAAGGTTCGTCATCTTTGTCTTTGTGAATCTTTTGCCTTGATGTGTACATCTTCACAGATCTAATCAATCAACTGATTCAGCTTTAAACCCAAAACCACTATAGAAACTAATCGACTAGGAAATAAAAATTCAAAAAAATAATTTTTTTCCCGGGAATTCTTAGGCTGATGATACAATATAGGAATGGCTTCCAATCAAACAGGCATTGACATATACAGCTAGTTTACCTGCTTAATTAACTATTGCTCAGAAATATGCGCATTCGTCATTCGTTCTTTATTTATATTATACAGAATAATACTCAGAAATATTAAGATAACACACTTGAGCTGATTCAAGCATTTCTAATCAAATAAGTAAAATGCATTTCTCAGGTATCTTATCCTTCGGTTTTCCGCGATTTACTTACTTGTAAGACAGAGCTAATAAATTACTTCGGTTCTTACTTTTCTTTATACCGTTGGAGTGTTGGTGGCATACATTTGATCCCTTACTTTAGTTTCGTTTCATGTGCTTGTTGACACAATTTTTATGTTATAAACGGTGTTCGTCTTATTTTAGCTTATTTTTGTCCATATTAGTTAGGCGTGTTTATAGCAATATACTTTCCAGGGAATCCCGCAAATTTTCTTATTGGTGTAATCGATAACCGAATCAATAAGCCCCAAAAATCGATAAATCGAAATTGAAAAAATTGAAACCTTATTGAAACGATAACGACAAGCATATGTACAAATCAATAATCGATAAGTAATTTTTAATAAGGGTCAAAATCGAATCGATAAATCGAATGTACACTCCTAATCAAAGCTCAATTAGGCAAATACATCATGAAAGTAGCAATTATCAGGTTCAATCGGGAGATTAACCTCTATGTTACCTCAAACATGACTCAAATAGCTCACAACAGGGGTACAAATATAAGAAACATCACATCATTAAGCTTAGCTACTAATTCAAGGTATATCATAGCCTAAGCACCATCCGAGCATGACTAATATCCCCGATGCACGCACATGGGCTCAACCCCACACATGTGCGCCACCCATAGCACGTAGCTATCATAAATAACTCAGGTAACTAGTGCATCAACCAGGTTTAGGTAATATACCTACCTTAAGCAAGCAAATCAGTAATCTAAGAAGCCCATCGCGCGCGAATCAACCTCTGGGTGGCTCGAATCTAACAAAAACTACTTAATATCACCAATAAAAGCTATAAGAAATAATTTCAAATGATAAAGATAATATATTAAATCAATTACACAAAGTCAATCCGAAAAGTAACCCCAGGGCCGCACCTCGGAACCCGACAAAACTCACAAATTCCGAAAACCCATTCTGATTCGAGTCTAGATATTTGTATTTCATCCAAATCCTACCTGAAATCGACCCTTAAATCATCAATATATACTTTAGAATTTTTTTTTAATAAAATCCCCACTTTATTTATTTATATTTATCAATCAATAGCTAACTTCAAGGCTTGAATCATGAATAATAAGCAAATTCGAGTAAAAAACCACTTACCCCAATCCAATTTGTGAAAATCCCCATAATAAATCACGTAAATCGAGCTCTATATCTATAAATCTGTTAAAACAACAAAACCCTTGAAAATGGAGTACTTAAGGTCTGCCCACGTTTACCCCTCGCCATTGCAGGACAAACATCGCGGTCGCAAGGGACAAACAACCACTGCATCAGAAAAGCCCAACGCGAATGCGAGAACCAATTCACGAACACGATACATATCCCCTGTAAGCACGTGATTTTTGCTTCACGGACAATCGCTCCAAAAGAAAATAAAAATAATGACAAATGACTTCGCTGTACAATTTTTCGATTTTTCCGTGACATGTGTTGTTAGTCATTTGTGGGTATGTCCATTTCGCATCTAGTCATTATCAAACAAAATACAAAAAATATGTGTCGTTAAAAGAAAATTCAAAAAATATATGTATGTGTGCATCGTTCGTTCTAGGCTGTGATATAACAATTTTTTTTTTATCTTTCATTTATGTGTGTTTATTGTTGTAGGTGTTACACAATATGTGTGTAAGTTTTATTTTAATTATTTACCTTGTTTTTTAGGAATTTTTGGTTAATTGGTTGAAATAAAAAGGGAAAGGAAAATCTGATTGGGCCCCAAAACGAGGCCCAAAACCAAAGCACTGATCCAGCCCAAGTCAGACCTGCCCAAACGCTGATTCAAACGACGCCGTATCAGCTCCCTTATTGGAGCCGTTGATCTGACTCAAACAAACGGCCCTGATCAAGCCACTCATTCAACCCCAAACGACGTCGCTTTAGGCAATGGATCTGAGCCGTCCAACCACTTGATCCAACGGACCCAGGGTTTCCCCCCTAAACCCGCCCAGTTTTGACCCGATCCAGCCTTACCCGGTCTCACCCACTACCAAAACCCAAACGACACCGTTTTCCCTAAGTGAATAGATCCTGGCCATAGATCTCGTTTGATCCAACGGCCAGGATCTAAACCCCTAGATCGTATATAAACCTGACCCCTTACCCCACGCCCCAAACCAAACCCCCCTAGCCCCACTGTTCACCTTCGTCCCCGAACCCCCCTCCTCTCAAAACCTAAGAAACCTTAGGTTCCTCCTCTGCAACCCTGGCCACTCGGATTCCGATGACCACCAAAATAACACCCCCGATGCACCCAACCACCCCGAACACGAATCTGTCAACCGTTCACCTTGAATCACTCCGAATCTTCTCGAATCTTCAATCGAAGGTTCGAGCAAAAACCAGATCTATACCGATTAACCCCAAACTCACACCACATCGTCTCTTGACCTCCCTCACTCCCCGAATAACTTTGGTTCTATTCGAATCTGACCGGAACTGAGCAGATCCCAAATCAGACCACCAGAAACCCTAGACCTTAGAGTTATGGAGGTCTGTCCGAATCAGTGGCAGGATCAGGGTCTAGCAGACTTTTACCAAAGTGTTCTCAGTTGAGAACACTTCTGTTAAATTCCATTAGAACCCAAATAACCTGGTCCGAGTTCGAGCTTGTGTCAATCTTAGTTTCATTTCCCTGAGGTATTTTTCCTTTTTCTTTTGTCCTCCTAAAATCTATCTGTCGTTCATGTTCTGGTTTGTTTTGTTTTGTGACTCGTCTGTCCATGTGTGTACGTTTTAAGTTAATGATGAGTTTGTTTGTTGGTTTTATTGGTTGTTTGCTGTATATTATAGTTTGTGTAGTCATCTAAATAAGTGTCGTCAACTGAATTTACTTGAAAGATTGAAAACTCAGGAGCCTACATTTTAGTACGATTACTGTGCCTGTTTCTTTTATTTTATGATGTTGTTTGTAAGCCTGATATAGTAGCACGTCGATTATAGTTTACACCCTTGACTGCATATTGGATCAATTGGTTGTGAGTTGGTCAGGCTTGGCTCCCAATGTGGCCAACTCATACCATTTGATTGGCACCCCTGTTTGCTTAAAAGTTTGAATCATTGCCTGAACTTAGGCAGAGAATTGGCAATTAGCTTTAGAAATCTAACAAATCAGCCTGAAAGCAGTTTGAGTTTAATTAGCTAGTAGTCAGGTATTGGTTGAAATCAGGGAGGTTTATATACTAACTATTAAGAGTTAGGGTAATACAGTGATAATCAAGGTTAAATAGGGGTAATCTGGGGTTTGAAAAGGACAGAAAGGATTAGTTTAAATAAGCTGACAAGTAGGGTACTAAATTAGGATTAAACTAATGCCAATGGGGAACAAGACATAAGAGCATGGGAATTTAAAATGAATACTAAAATGAACCCATAACTCTTGATTAAAGAAAGCCAGGCGTGGGGAACAAAAGGGCTGGCATCAAAAGATGCTTAAGGATGGGTTTAAAGGGTATGAGCAGTCTGCAAATTGGCAGAATCCAGGCAGCTGAAGTGCACTGGTTGTTTGGATTATAAATAAGCTGTTGCAGAACTAAAATAGGGCTGGACTTTTAGTCTTCGGAAAAGAAAAAAAAAGGGAAAAAAAAACAAAACAGAAAAAAGATTTCAGAATACTGTGAATGAGTATCATTTGAAAACTGTGTAAGAGTTCAATTTGTTCAAGCTGCCTTTGCTGATTGTTGTTGGCTGTTGGCTCAACTTTTGTGGTTATTGATTTTCTGCTATTACTGCATTTAACATTTTGGGTCTTCTTGGCTGCATCTCATTACTCTTTTCTAGGATCACTTGTTTGGTGCTCGACCATCTTTGGTTTTCTTTTGGTCTGGAAATTGTTGTTGGTTGTCTGTGGACTGTGGAAAACACTGGTGGTTGATTGGTTTGTTGCTGTGTGGTTGCTGTGTATCTGCTGTTGTTGTGTATCTGCTGTTGCTCTGTTTATTGCATACTGCCCGGCTGATCAATCCTTTCTTCTTTGTCCTCTATACCAGGTACACAACCAATGCACTGTCAAATGTAATTGGAAAATTGAGCATGAATACAAATGAAAAGACCTGAAGAATGTCTTTTATACATAGAGTGTTACATTAAGTATTCATGTAATGTAGAATAATTTTATTTGTTTGGATGCTGGAAGTAGCTTGCCTGTCTAATAAACGTCAATGTAGGACAATTGAATGTAAGTCTATATACGCATGTGGTTAGGTAAAACATTCCCAATACTATAGGTTGCATCCCAGATTCGGTTTAATCGCGCAACATGTCGTTTAATACATACTAAGCATAAAATTATCCATTCCTAGCTAAACTCGTCTCCCTTTGGATGAATTGTTTCGTTATAATTAGTAATCAGCCACACCTACAGGACAAAGACACAAGTTTAAGGTCTCAACCCCACGGAGGTTGAGCCTAGGTAGAAACGGACCAGGCAGGTCCGCATCAGATGGACAGTGGCCCAGGTCTGGCCCGTCATGTATGAGCTGGATTTGGGCCCATGATTATTTGTTCAGCTGACTGTGCACGCAGCTTCTTTTCTGATTTTTAAGCATTTCCGAATGTTGTTATAGATAATTTGCAAGCATGTAAATAATTAGGAGATTTTTCTTTTATTTTAGAGACGAACTTAATAGAAAATGTAGTCGCTATAGGTTTATCCTTTTAAAATAAAAATGAGACGAGCCTCGCCAAATAAATCACAAACCGCCGGGGCCCTCAATAAAATACATAACCATTGACTAGACTTTGGATTTGGCCGTTTAATGAACCTTCACGGCCTCTTCCTAAAATAACAATACGTTAGACTCTTTAGGACGCGCCTTAATAAATCTTACCTTCTTAAACTCGGGTGCACATTTATGTGACCCAAATCCAATTCTCAACGGAGTCGAAATGTGTTTCTAATCACGGGTACATTGATTGTGACGTGGTTCGAGATGCGTGTCCATGACGTTGCAAATTCATTTTAAAAAAAATAAGAATGAGATGAGCCTCGCCAAATAAAATACAAATTGCGGGGCCCTCAGTAAATATTTGCTTTAAAAATTGTTTAGACTTCGGGATGGACCGTTTAGTAAAATTCCACGGTCCTACCCAAAATAAATACGCTAGTCGCTTTAGGCGCGCCTTTAATAATTTAATTTCCTTAAACTCGGGTGCACATTGATGTGACCCAAATCCAAATCTCAACGGAGTCAAAGTGTGTCGACGACCACGGGTACATTGATTGTAACGTGGTTCGAGATACATTTTATAACGTTGCAATTCTTGATAAAAATAACAGTAAATGATAAAAGCGGTTGAAAGATAAAATTTGCACATAAGTTCATATTGTATTTAAAATCAGATAAATAAGCCAAATATAACAGTTGAGCGACCGTGCTAGAACCACGGAACTCGGGAATGCCTAACACCTTCTCCCGGGTTAACAGAATTCCTTATCCGGATTTCTGGTACGCAGACTGTAATATAGAGTCATTCTTTTCCTCGATTCAGGATTAAAATTGGTGACTTGGGACACCCTAAATCTCCCAAGTGGCGACTCTGAAATAAATAAACCAATCCCGTTTCGATTGTCCTTTAATTGGAAAAAACTCCCTTGCACCCCCTCGGGTGCGGAAAAAGGAGGTGTGACAGCTCTGGCGACTCTGCTGGGGATATCTAGCCAGAACCACTGGTTCAGGGTTAGAAATTCGAGCTTAGATAATTTGTTATATTTGGTTATATCTGATTTTCACATGTTTGAGCCTAATGTGCTAAATGCTGCTTTTACCGCTTTGATATTATCTGAACTGTATATAAACTGTGCCGAAACCCATCTCTTCTTACCTCCGGGGAGAAGCTCGCTGGTCGAGACTCCCTATTCTGTTAGTGTCAATACCCGAAATAAGAAAGAGGACGGATAAGTTACGAAGCCGGACGGCCTTTTGGTTCCCGGTAAGTTGCCCCCTCCTCGACTCGAGTTGTCCGCTCGGGTACACTGTCTAGAACACTGACCCAGGTTTTTTGAACATAGAATAACGTGACTTCATGCCGGATCCCTAGTAGGAATGCTTATTTGCATCACGTTGCATTTGACTTAGGGGACTCAACACAGGGGTTGAGTCCGTCTAGGACTAGCAACCTGATATGAAAGGACCATTCTAATGCATCCTATTTGTTTTTCGTTGCATTTACTTGTCTCGAGCCCGCATGCTGACCGGTGTTTGAATAATGTGAATACCAAAAATGAAAAGAAAATTGTTTATTTTTTGGAAAAAAGCCAATGCCAAAATACCGTCAAAACTCTGCCGAAATTTTGAGAAAATGAAAAGGAAATGTCTTATTAGTTTTGTTTTATTAAAAGCAAAGGAAAAATAATAAAAAAAAAAGAGAAGAAAAAAAAGGGTCGTTGTTCTGTTTTGTTTTTTTAAATATATAGTTTGTCCTGTCACAAAAATGAAGATGAAAAAGAGTCTTATTTTTATATATATATTTATATATATATGTAAATAAATATATGTCTTTATTTGTGGCAAAAAATATTTGTCTTTCCAAAAGCCAAAAGTTTTTATAAAAAGTATACGTCTAAATAAAGTTTTATTTTTTATTCACTTGGCATAATCACCCTAATAAATGTGCAGGATGAGCACGGTACAAAACGAACCTTTTTCAGTAATGACCAAGATCCCGTTTGAGTTGCGGTTATGGTGGAACGACTTAGGCAAAGAAGGGCAAGACAAAGTAAGGAAATATCTGAAAGGTCTCCCGGACCTACTAAACGTTCAGCCTCGGGGTGATATCATCAGATCATTGGTCACTTGTTGGGATTCCGCACACAACGTGTTCCATTTTTCGGACTTCGAGCTCACCCCGACGTTGGAAGAAATAGCAGGGTACATCGGGAGTGATGAAGCCCCTTTTAGGTTCAAATACTTGATTGCACCTAGAGCTGTCACGGTACACAGGTTTCTGGATTTCCTAAAAATACCTCGAACGTTCCACCATCCAGATCTTGCCAAAGGATTCTGCAGTCTCCACCTCATATATTGCTAGATACGGCCACGTGGGCGGGTTCAATAAGCCGGATTTCAAACTATGCAGTAGAGGCAACCGACAAAAGTGGGACGAACACAGGCTAGTGGCTTTTATGACAGCCTTTCTGGGTCTTATAGTGTTCCCTAGGAAAGATGGAAACATTGATCTAAAGATAACCGGGGTCGTCAATACTTTGCTTACCCAAGATAAAAGTACTCTGGCGCCTATGATTATGGCTGACATTTTCCGGGCTCTCACTGCTTGTCGAGCCAGGGGCGACTTTTTCGAAGGATGTAACCTACTGTTGCAAATGTGGATGACCGATCATTTATGCCATCGCTCCTCACTTTTGGGTTATGGTTCGCCAGAGAAAACTTGTATTGGAGAATTCTACACGAGAATCAAAGGGCTCAATTTACCTGAGGGAGTCACATCATGGACCTCATTTCTCCGAACTCTCACTGCCAGCCAAATCCAATGGACGCTCGGATGGTCACCTATCGAGGAAATCATATACATGCCGGCAACCCGGCCTCACTTTCTGTTGATGGGACTGAAAAGTATCCAACCCTATGCACCGTATCGGGTTTTGAGGCAACTTGGGAGGTACCAAGTGGTACCGAAAGATGAAGATTTGAGTACCCAAGTGATTGAAATCAGTCCGAACGGTCATTTCCCTGAAGAAGAAGTTCGCCAAATCTGGAGTGAATGCCAACATCTGACAGCAAACACTTGTGTGATTGATACGGCAAAAGGGGAAGTCGCCCCAGGATATCACGCTTGGTTTAGAGGTAGCCTGTCCTACGAAAGACCGGCTAAGAGGCCGCATCTCAAAGATTTCGTAGAATCATCCCGAGGGCAATGGAACTGGTTAACAAAAGAGAAGGGTTATCGGGCAGAGATTGGCGATTTGAAGCTACAAATGGACAGTCTGAAATTCGATAACAACATACAAATCGCGGCGGATCGAAGCGAAAAGAATAGATTGATCCAAGAGAATGAAGAACTTAAGGCCCAAGTCCAAAAATTGAGATTGTCTCTTGATGAGCAGCCCAGAAGTCGATCAGACCAGCGGTTGATAAAGGGTTTGAAAATAGAGATCACGGAATGGCGAGACACTTTAGAAGAATCCGAAAAGGTCATGACAGAGTTCAAGGCACGGTGGGGAACAAGAGTAGATAAGCATCGCCGATGTTTGAACCAATTGAAATGTGACCACGAGAAGACTGTTGCCAAAATAAAGAGGGAGATGACTACACTTGAGTTTAAAGCAGTTAAGCAGGCCAGGGATTTCCAATTGGAGAGTAGATACTGTTACGACTTGTTGGCCCAAATGAAGGAAGAAGTGCGGTAGCTGAGGGATCAGCATATACAGGACTCACAGGTATTCAAGACGTGCAGTGATCAGATAAGACACCTACTCATAGAGAAGAAACAAACCAGAGACAAGATCAGGGCCATTGCCCATGCCATCATCAGAAGGTGTCGGCGGTGTGAAAACATGACCTGTGTTTCCGTTCTCCCAGCAGTGATGGGTTATGTCAAACAGACCATTGGAGCAGCTCGAAAGGGATCTCGCACCTAGAACCGCGAAAAGGCCGAATGATGCCTTGCGGGTCCCTAAGTTGGAAAATTAACCTCTGGTCGAGTCTTGTTTTAGTTGAGCTTTGATGTTTTCCCATATGTTGTTTTCTATTTTTCCTTCAATCAAATAGGGTCAAAGAACCGTGGAGTCTGTACTGTTGCTATTTTGTTTGAAGCAATGTGTAATAGCAAATTTTGATAATGAAATTATGTGACTCCGGAAGAATTTCTATGTGTCTTTACTTTGAGGCAGAACTACGCCTGGTCTGATTCACGCGGGGACGTGATACGTAGGCAATCCCCATAAGATTCGACCGTTTTTAATAAAGAAAAAAAAAGAGAAAATACAAAATAAAATAAAACACAGGGTTTCCCAAAGTACTTTAAAAAGGGACAAATGAGCAAACCGGGATGACGCATGTTGTTTGAGGCAAAGCATGTAGAAACGATTAACTGCCTAGGTGCATTGCATCCTCTATGTGTTATGATCAAATCTGTTAAAATCTAACGCTAACAAAGTTTGTTGTTGTCTGATACCAGACAAGTTAGTTGTTAAAGAATTCTGGCAACACACTCATACCAAACCAGATCCAAAGGACCGGTAGCAACAAGCATGACTACTTCGGAGAATAGCAATGAGGAAGAAAGGCCGATGAGCCAGTTGTTAAAAGAAGCGATGGAAAAGATTGAAAGGATGGGACTAGAGATGAATGCAATGCAGCTAGCCATAGCCAAAACACAAAAGAGCCCTGAAACACTGGGACACATGCCAGAATACCCTCACTCCGGCCCTTCCACAAGCCGCCCAAATCCCCTTTATCATCAAGAAAGAAGCCCTCATGATTCCCAAGCTCCACCACCCCACCAACCTCTCCCAACACCCAATATTCCCATTTTTGTGGGACCTACATCAGCCCCTTTGCAGAGAACGACCAGTGAGCCATTGTTTCAGGCTCACGATACACAATACTATCCCCCTGAGCCTACATTCCATGCACCCGAGCCTCAAGCTTACAATCCACATTTAGAAGTTCCGGCAGAGGTTGAGAAGCCAGTTAAGGCTCCTGAACAGGATGAAGTGTTGAGAAAGTTCAAAAGCCTGGAGCAGTCCTTCAGGAACTTGCACGGATTGGGCAATCAAATCAGCGTAGCATACAAAGATCTGTGTCTTTTCCCAGACGTCCAACTCCCGGCTGGGTTCAAGATGCCTAAGTTTGATTTATATGAAGGGCACGGTGATCCCATGGCACATTTGCGGGGATTCTGTAGCAAAATGAGGGGGGCAGGCGGCAAGGATGAGCTGCTGATAGCTTATTTCGGCCAAAGTCTGAGCGGATCTGCACTAGAATGGTATACCAGGCAGGATTCCAGCAGGTGGTACACGTGGGATGATCTGGCGCAGGCTTTTGCAGGTCATTTCCAGTACAATCTCGAGATAGTCCCTGACCGTCTCACATTATTGAGAACTGGGAAGAAACCCGGGGAAAGTTTTCGCGAGTTCGGGTTCCGCTGGAGAGAGCAAGCAGCTAGAGTCGATCCTCCCATGAGAGAGGGAGAGATGGTGGACTATTTCTTGCAGACATTGGATCCAACCTACTTTGGTCACTTGGTGACAACGGTTGGAAAATCTTTCAACGAGGTGGTCAAGATAGGGGTCATGATAGAAGAGGGTTTGAGGTCTGACAAGATCTTGAACTATTCGGCACTCAAGGCCACAACCCAGGCTATTCAAAACGGCACGGGAGGTGCGCTGAGAAGAAAGAAAGAAGAGGTTGCCACGATCGAGGCAGGCAGTTGGTCCAGGGCTGGCAGGCCACACTACAACCAACCCAGACCTCACAGGTCAGAATACCCATACAGCCCACCACAAAATTTCTATCCACCTCGAGAACCACATTGTTCCGTACACCAAGCCCAGGCATACACTCAGCCTCCGGTTCGCCCACAATGGCGCGCACTGGCTCCCCAGAACATATATGCACCACCACAAAACACCTACCCTCCACCAAGGGCATATAGAAACCCTTCAGGGGCGGGCTTTCGGGGAAATCCAGATGCTAGGAATGACAGGTTGCAGAAGCAGAGAACCTTCACGGAGCTGGGAGAAACCTACACCGCTTTGTTCCACAAGCTGCGGCAATTGGGTTTGGTTAGTCCTGTCAAGAATCGAGAACCAAATCCCCCACCTCAGAATTTGGATCGATCAATCAGTTGTGAATACTGTTCAGGGATGCTCGGGCACGATACCGAGAAGTGCTGGAAGTTAAGGCATGCTATACAGGATCTTATTGACACCAATAAGAACGAGGTCCAAACACCGGAGGCTCCTAACATCAACCAAAACCCACTGCCAGCGCACCACGAAACTCACATGATTGAGTTGGTGTGTGAGGGAGGAGAATTGAGAAAACCCTCACAAACAGTGATGATGATCCAAGCCGCCCCGAAAGAAGTCTCAACCAGTGGAGGAACGAGTGTACAGTCGCAGGGAGAAGGCGTCAAGCCGGTAGTGATATTGGGAAAGAGCCCGTCCGCCATAACAAGCAAACCCGAGCCAAGCAAGTTGGTAATACCAGGGATCCCGCCCACACCGGCGGTCGTGTTGAAAGGGGTATGTAGAGAACGGGTGACCATAAAGCCTGTGGTCCAGCTGCCGATGATTGACAGCAGGGCTGTGCCTTGGAAATATGAAAAGGCGGTGGTGATGTACAAAGGAAAACAGGTGGAAGAAGTCAGTTGTGAAGCGCAAGGGCTGACTCGATCAGGTCGATGTTTTGCTCCGGTGGAGCTAAGAAGAACCAACCCAGTTGCAACCAAGAAACCTGTGTCCGAAGAAGAGGCTGAAGAGTTCCTGAGGAAGATGAAAGTACAGGACTATTCTGTGGTCGAACAGCTGAGAAAAACACCGGCCCAGATCTCACTGTTGTCGTTACTGATCCATTCTGAGGAGCATCGTCGGGCCCTGTTGAAGATATTGAACGAAGCTCATGTACCCAGTGAGATTTCTGTAAACCACCTGGAAACCATTGCCAGCAAGATTTTCGAGGTGAACAGGGTAACATTCTCAGATGATGACCTGCCGGTGGAAGGTACGGAGCATAACAAAGCTCTATACCTAGCTGTCAAATGTGAAGACTCGGTGGTAACTCGAGTATTGGTGGATAACGGCTCAAGCGCCAATATTTGCCCACTATCTACCTTGAACCAGTTAAAGATCGACCACGGAAGGATCCACAAGAACAGTATCTGTGTCCGAGGGTTTGACGGAAACGGAACGGCCACTGTGGGGGATGTTGTACTTGAACTGACCATTGGTCCGGTCCTGTTTACCATGGAATTCCAGGTGTTGGACGCCACAGTATCTTACAACCTGCTGTTGGGACGACCCTGGATTCATGCAGCCAAGGCGGTGCCTTCCACCCTACATCAGATGGTGAAGTTCGAGTGGGAAAGACAAGAGGTCGTGTTACACGGCGAGGATACAACGTGCACCATGGGCGGAACCATTGTACCTTTCATAGAGACCGCTGATGACAAAGGTCCTTGGGTCTACCAGATTTTCGATACAGGGTCGGCCAACAAAATTTCTGAAGGAGAAATCATCCCGCACCCTAGGGTAGCTGCCGCAACAGTCATGATGGTCTCAGAAATGCTGGGTAATGGATTTGTGCCGGGAAAAGGCCTGGGAGTCGAGCTTCAAGGGATTGTCCAACCTGTCTCCCTTCCTAAAAATCTGGAAACTTTCGGATTGGGGTTCAAACCAACCGCAGCAGATAGGAAGCAAGCGCGAAAAATGAAGAAGAGGGTCTGGTTTCTGCCTAAACCAGTGCCACGCCTCTCAAGGTCTTTTGTCAAAGCAAGTGCCAAGGGGCCACCGGTCCCAAAGATTCTAGGACCCTTGATTGGTATAAATGAAGATCTGAATCAGAGTTTTGAGAAGCTATTCGCGGATGTCAGTATGGTGGAAGCTGGAGAAGGTTCCAACAGAGCAGAGATACAGTTTGTGGGGCCTGAGGCCAAGACCAACAATTGGACAGTTACTCCTCTTCCTGTCCGAGGGGAGTCTTGGTAGTAGGCTTTGATTTATGTTTTGTATGTTTTGTTTTGTCCGGATTATTCAAGGGTGTAATCCAAATTTTACTTTCGTTTTTGTAAAAGTGTGAACCCTTTTATCCCGCAAGTTTAATGAAGTTCTTTTCTTTTGTCCCATTTTAATTTTGTTTTGTTCTTTTTCTTTCTGAACAGTTCTCTTTTTACTGGTTCTAATGACATGGCATGCACAGCGGATCTTCGACCTAGTCTAATAAATCAATCTGAATCTGACTCAATGATGCAAGAGGTCGTTTGTGATGATGAATCTGAATGTGATGAAGGTGAAGCCTTCGAAGAGATAAACCGAGAATTATGCCAATTTGAAGAAAAACCCAAGCCTAACCTAAATGACACTGAGGCTGTAAACCTAGGAGACGCTGATAACGTCCAAGAAACCAAAATCAGCATCCACATTGAGCCGAATGTCAGGGAAGAATTGATCAGAACCCTCATGGAATTCAAAGATGTTTTTGCATGGTCCTATGACGATATGCCTGGATTAAGCACAAATTTAGTGGTTCACAAATTGCCCACTGACCCGGCATACCCTCCGGTCAAGCAAAAACTAAGGAAATTTAAAACAGAAATGAGTGTAAAGATCAAAGAAGAAGTGATTAAGCAGTTGCAATCGAAGGTCATTCGGGTCACTCGATATCCCGAGTGGTTGGCCAATGTGGTACCAGTCCCAAAGAAGGATGGAAAAATCAGGGTGTGCGTTGACTACCGCAACCTCAACAAAGCAAGTCCCAAGGACAATTTTCCGCTACCCAACATTCATATCCTGATCGATAATTGCGCTGGGCGCGAGATCGGATCCTTTGTGGATTGCTATGCGGGTTATCATCAGATCCTAATGGACGAGGAGGATGCTGAGAAGACAGCGTTTATCACGCCATGGGGAACCTACTGCTATCGGGTAATGCCATTCGGGTTGAAGAACGCCGGGGCAACGTACATGCGAGCAATGACTGCTGTGTTTCATGACATGATACACAAAGAAATCGAGGTGTACGTCGATGATGTGATCATCAAATCTTGGCGTCAGGAGGACCATGTAGCAGACCTAAGGAGATTTTTCCAAAGACTCCGGAGGTATGATATCAAGCTTAACCCGGCCAAATGCGCATTCGGGGTTCCATCAGGAAAGTTGCTAGGATTCATCGTCAGTCGACGGGGGATTGAGTTAGACCCATCCAAAATTGAATCCATCCGAGATTTGCCACCGCCAAGGAACAAAACAGAGGTAATGAGTTTGCTGGGTAGACTCAATTACATCAGCAGGTTCATCGCTCAACTCACAGCAACTTGTGAGCCCATATTTCGGCTGCTGAGAAAGGATGC
The DNA here is from genome assembly GCF_000393655.2 of Nicotiana sylvestris. Taxonomy (NCBI): domain Eukaryota; kingdom Viridiplantae; phylum Streptophyta; class Magnoliopsida; order Solanales; family Solanaceae; genus Nicotiana; species Nicotiana sylvestris. The sequence continues at coordinate 39,006,836 of NC_091067.1, read as the reverse complement.
TGCAGTAGGTTGGACGGCAGAGTGTCAGGAGGCTTTCGACCAAATCAAAGGGTATCTGTCTAATCCACCCGTATTGGTCCCGCCTAAGCCCGGGAAGCCCCTAATTCTTTACCTGACGGTCTTGGAAAATTCATTTGGTTGTGTGTTGGGGCAACATGATGACACAGGAAGGAAGGAGCAAGCCATCTACTATCTTAGCAAGAAATTCACAGTACATGAGGTCAAGTACACTCAACTCGAGAAAACATGTTGCGCCCTAACTTGGGTAGCTCAGAAGTTGAAACACTACCTGTCTTCGTATACTACTTATCTCATATCCCGCTTGGACCCATTGAAGTATATCTTTCAGAAACCTATGCCCACGGGAAGGTTGGCAAAATGGCAAATTCTGCTCACAGAGTTTGATATCATCTATGTGACGAGGACGGCCATGAAAGCCCAGGCGCTGGCAGACCATTTGGCAGAGAATCCCGTTGATGAAAAATACGAGCCCTTAAGAACGTATTTTCCTGACGAAGAGGTAATGCATACAAATGAGTTGGAATTGCCTGAGGAACCGGGTTGGAAGCTTTTCTTCGATGGAGCTGCAAACGCGAAAGGGGTTGGAATAGGAGCAGTACTCATTTCTGAAACAGGACGGCATTATCCTGTTACGGCTCAACTACGCTTCTATTGCACCAACAATATGGCCGAGTATGAGGCTTGCATTCTGGGTCTGCGCTTGGCTGCTGACATGGATGTCCAAGACGTCTTGGTCTTGGGAGACTCGGACCTCTTGGTACATCAAATTCAGGGTGAATGGGAAACACGAGACCTAAAGCTCATACCATACCGACAATGCTTGCATGATCTGAGCAAGCAATTTCGATCGGTGAAGTTCAAACACATCCCGAGAGTTCACAATGAGGTTGCGGATGCCTTGGCCACCTTAGCATCAATGCTGCACCACCCTGACAAAATGTATGTTGATCCTCTACACATCCAGGTCCGTGATCAGCACGCTTACTGCAATGCCATAGAAGAAGAAGCAGATGGCGAACCCTGGTTTCATGATATCAAGGAATACCTCAGAATGGGGATATATCCAGAACATGCCTCTGGAGACCAAAAAAGAGCCCTTCGGCGTTTGTCGAATGGTTTCTTCCTCAGCGGAGGAGTATTGTACAAAAGAACCCCGGATTTGGGATTGTTGAGATGCATAGATGCCAGTCAAGCAACGACGGTTATGGCAGAGGTACATGCTGGAGTTTGTGGGCCACACATGAGCGGATATGTATTGGCAAGAAAGATCCTTCGAACAGGGTGTTATTGGCTCACCATGGAACACGACTGTATCACTTTTGTGAGGAAATGCCATCAGTGCCAGATACATGGAGATTTGATTCATTCTCCGCCAACAGAGTTACATACGATGTCAGCACCCTGGCCGTTTGTGGCATGGGGCATGGATGTCATTGGGCCCATCGAGCCGGCAGCATCCAACGGTCATAGGTTCATTCTAGTGACCATTGATTACTTCACCAAATGGGTTGAGGCTAAAACCTTCAAATCAGTAACCAAAAAGGCAGTGGTGGACTTTGTCCATTCCCATATCATCTGCAGATTTGGGATCCCAAAAGTGATCATCACAGATAACGGTGCGAATCTTAATAGCAGCCTGATGAGAGAGGTATGCCAACAATTCAAGATTACACACCGCAACTCCACCCCGTATCGTCCCAAGGCGAATGGAGCGGTCGAAGAAGCCAATAAGAATATCAAAAAGATACTGCGAAAGATGGTGGAAGGATCTAGACAATGGCACGAGAGATTACCCTTTGCTTTGTTGGGTTACCGCACTACTGTCCGGACTTCCATAGGTACAACTCCTTATTTGTTGGTGTACGGAACTGAAGCCGTAATACCGGCGGAGGTCGAAATTCCGTCCCTCCGAATTGTCGCTGAAGCCGAGATTAATGATGATGAATGGGTCAAAGCTCGATTGGAACAGTTGAGCCTGATAGATGAGAAAAGATTGGCAGCAGTGTGCCATGGTCAGCTGTACCAGAAGAGAATGGCAAGAACATATAATAAGAAGGTGCGCCCCAGGAAGTTTGAAGTAGGGCAGCAGGTATTGAAGAAGATCCTCCCACATCAGGTCGAGGCAAAAGGCAAATTCGCCCCAAATTGGCAAGGGCCTTATATCGTGACCAGAGTATTATCCAACGGTGCTTTGTGTTTGACAGATGTCGAAGGTAGATGTGTCGACATGGCTATCAATTCTGATGCAGTCAAGAGATATTACGCGTAATTTATTTAATTATGGCAATTTTTGGTTTATTTGTTTGTATTTTGCATTTATTGGATAATGAGATGACGGAGGCAATTCTTTCTTCTATCCAAACACTTTAACCTTTGCTTCCCCCTTTGAGCCTTAAGTAATTCTTTCATACCCCTCTTGTGGAATCAATAATGGAAAAGACATGAAAAAAAAGAGAAGAAGAAAAGAGAGAAAAAATGAAAAGAAAAGAAAAAGAAAAAAAATGAAAAGAAGGAAAAGAAAAAAGAAGAAGAAGATAAAATCACAAGAAATACAAAACCGTGGGAACTACGTTTGACCTGATTCCTCGAAGAGGATACGTAGGCGCCTCACGGCTCGGTCATAGTATGCATCATAGTGAATATAGGATGCATAATGTACATAGTGTGCATAATAGGCACAATGTGCGTAACGCACATAGCTCAACATAAGCATAAAAAATAAATTCCCCAAGCAAGAAAACTGGGGCAGAGGTTATGTTTTAAGTTCCAACAAAGGTTTGATTCCAAAAGTTGTAGCACATCACCCTTCAAATTGTTTTCATTTTTGTAGCCTTTCTTCAATCCCACACCAAAACCAACATCAACATCCAAAAGACCTCCCGATCAATGTTCGAGAGATGCCAAATCCGGCAAATAAGGCCGAGAATAATACACTGATCCCCAGCAAAGAAGAGGATCGTAAGACTGGGAATGAGTTGATAGTCAAAAGAATCCCCGGAAGAGAGGGTCGTATCTACAACACCCCGGATCCTCGAAAGAAATAAAATGAGAGAGTCTTATCGGTGAAAACCTTCACAGGCACCGAGAGGCGATGTAAGATGAGGGATATGAAATGAGAGAGTCTTATTGGTGAAAACCTTCACAGGCACCATAAGGCGCCGGGAGATGAGAGAAAAGAGAGAGTCTCATTAGTGAAAACCCCTCGAAGGGCACTATGAGGCGACAAGATAGAGCAGCAAAAGCTACCACATTCGCAACAAGATGAACATCCATTTATCATCCCCAGCAAGTCAGACCATCGGACAAATCGATTGATACAAATAGACTGGGTCGGGAATCTATGGTGCACGCCATGATCACGGGGACCAGTCATGTCCTCCAGATAAGTTCTTTTGATTAGCTCCTCCCACAAAATATTGGTTCACAAAGTTTTTCTCTTTTCCATATCTTTATTTTCTTTTCCTAAAATGTGTCTTTAAAGGATTTTTCAAAGCTTACTACCAGAAATCGAAGGGGAATTCATCCAATGCATGATAATGCAAACAGTCTTAGAGGCCGATCCCAGGCAATGCAGTGATCGTGCCCGGCAATTTTGAGGAATAAAACAAAGGATTGATGATGGCAGCAAGATGCAACGCCAGGGAAGTCACCAAAATCGGGGCAGAAAATTTTCTGCCGAATTGTCAAAATTTTCTCGTAAGAACGGGGGAACAATTTCAAATACATTTAAGTTCGAGGTCGCCCACCAGTATAATGCGGAAATACATTTTAAGTTCTAGGTCGCCCACCAGTATAATGCGGGAATACATTTAAGTTCTAGGTCGCCCACAAGTATAATGCGGGAATACAATTTAAGTTCTAGGTCGCCCACCAGTATATGCGGGAATACATTTTAAGTTCTAGGTCGCCCACCAGTATAATGCGGGAATACATTTTAAGTTCTAGGTCGCCCACCAGTATAATGCGGGAATACATTTTAAGTTCTAGGTCGCCCACCAGTATAATGCGGGAATACATTTAAGTTCTAGGTCACCCACCAGTATAATGCGGGAATACATTTAAGTTCTAGGTCGCCCACCAGTATAATGCAGGAATACATTTTAAGTTCTAGGTCGCCCACCAGTATAATGCGGGAATACATTTAAGTTCTAGGTCGCCCACCAGTATAATGCGGGAATACATTTAAGTTCTAGGTCGCCCACCAGTATAATGCGGGAATACTTTTAAGTTCTAGGTCGCCCACCAGTATAATGCGGGAATATATCCACCAGTATAATGCGGGAATACTTTTAAGTTCTAGGTCACCCACCAGTATAATGCGGGAATACATTTAAGTTCTAGGTCGCCCACCAGTATAATGCGGGAATACACTTAAGCTCTAGATCTTGGAATCAGTAGCCCCACCTGAAGACGGAAGGTTAAAACAGAGATCCCCAAGCAGGAAACAATAAAATCCCCAACGCCAAGAAGCAGAAGGCTGCGAAAGCAAGCGCACATTCAAAAGGAAGAAGGAACGCGTCTCAGAAGAAGCAGTTTGGAAACGTTGTAGCATGTCCAATATAGCAAGTTTGAGAAAAAAAAGCCATACCACTGAAGAAACCATTGAAAGATTTGAGGAAGAAAGCCATGTTCCCAGCAAATCAAGCAAAGTGATGAAAACTGACATTCAGAAAAGGCGAAGGGCCAGCATCATCTCCCAAGTTCACAAAATAAGGGCATCAGAGGAAAGCGTTAGCCGACAAGAAAGCAAGGCAACAAGAACAAGTTGAAGATGGATGAGATTCCATAGTCTAGCTTAGCTTCTTGTTTTTCCTTTTAGAACAAGGTAACAAGGAGATCGGTGAGCGGTATCATCCTACAGCAGCGCACAACAGCGCACAACAGCAGCAAGCACTACAGTCACACGGTAGTCCCAGCTACCAAAAATTTCCCGAACTACATTGACCTGATTGCTGTTCAGCCCAGGATATGTAGGAAACCTTTGAAGCAAAGGTTCGGTCAAATCTTTTTCAAAAAATTCTTCACACGAAGTATTCGGACGGGCAAAAATCACTCGCTTTATCTTTGCGCGAAAACCCTTCGTGTCTTCGGGCAAAGAGGGGCAGCTATAAGCACGTGATTTTTGCTTCACGGACAATCGCTCCAAAAGAAAATAAAAATAATGAGAATGACTTCGCTGTACAATTTTTCGATTTTTCCGTGACATGTGTTGTTAGTCATTTGTGGGTATGTCCATTTCGCATCTAGTCATTATCAAACAAAATACAAAAAATATGTGTCGTTAAAAGAAAATTCAAAAAATATATGTATGTGTGCATCGTTCGTTCTAGGCTGTGATCTAACCATTTTTTTTATCTTTCATTTATGTGTGTTTATTGTTGTAGGTGTTACACAATATGTGTGTAAGTTTTATTTTAATTATTTACCTTGTTTTTTAGGAATTTTTGGTTAATTGGTTGAAATAAAAAGGGAAAGGAAAATCTGATTGGGCCCCAAAACGAGGCCCAAAACCAAAGCACTGATCCAGCCCAAGTCAGGCCTGCCCAAACGCTGATTCAAACGACGCCGTATCAGCTCCCTTATTAGAGCCGTTGATCTGACTCAAACAAACGGCCCTGATCAAGCCACTCATTCAACCCCAAACGACGTCGCTTTAGGCAATGGATCTGAGCCGTCCAACCACTTGATCCAACGGACCCAGGGTTTCCTCCCTAAACCCGCCCAGTTTTGACCCGATCCAGCCTTACCCGGTCTCACCCACTACCAAAACCCAAACGACACCGTTTTCCCTAAGTGAATAGATCCTGGCCATAGATCTCGTTTGATCCAACGGCCAGGATCTAAACCCCTAGATCGTATATAAACCTGACCCCTTACCCCACGCCCCAAACCAAACCCCCCTAGCCCCACTGTTCACCTTCGTCCCCGAACCCCCCCTCCTCTCAAAACCTAAGAAACCTTAGGTTCCTCCTCTGCAACCCCGGCCACTCAGATTCCGTTGACCACCAAAATAACACCCCCGATGCACCCAACCACCCCGAACATGAATCTGTCAACCGTTCACCTCGAATCACCCCGAATCTTCTCGAATATTCAATCGAAGGTTCGAGCAAAAACCAGATCTACACCGATTAACCCCAAACTCACACCACAACGTCTCTTGACCTCCCTCACACCCCGAATAACTTTGGTTCTGTTCGAATCTGACCGGAACTGAGCAGATCCCAAATCAGACCACCAGAAACCCTAGACCATAGAGTTATGGAGGTCTGTCCGAATCAGTGGCAGGATCAGGGTCTAGCAGACTTTTACCAAAGTGTTCTCAGTTGAGAACACTTCGGTTAAATTCCATTAGACCCCAAATAACCTGGTCCGAGTTCGAGCTTGTGTCAATCTTAGTTTCATTTCCCTGAGGTATTTTTCCTTTTTCTTTTGTCCTCCTAAAATCTATCTGTCGTTCATGTTCTGGTTTGTTTTGTTTTGTGACTCGTCTGTCCATGTGTGTACGTTTTAAGTTAATGATGAGTTTGTTTGTTGGTTTTATTGGTTGTTTGCTGTATATTATAGTTTGTGTAGTCATCTAAATAAGTGTCGTCAACTGAATTTACTTGAAAGATTGAAAACTCAGGAGCCTACATTTCAGTACGATTACTGTGCCTGTTTCTTTTATTTTATGATGTTGTTTGTAAGCCTGATATAGTAGCACGTCGATTATAGTTTACACCCTTGACTGCATATTGGATCAATTGGTTGTGAGTTGTTCAGGCTTGGCTCCCAATGTGACCAACTCATACCATTTGATTGGCACCCCTGTTTGCTTAAAAGTTTGAATCATTGCCTGAACTTAGGCAGAGAATTGGCAATTAGCTTTAGAAATCTAACAAATCAGCCTGAAAGCAGTTTGAGTTGAATTAGCTAGTAGTCAGGTATTGGTTGAAATCAGAGAGGTTTATATACTAACTATTAAGAGTTAGGGTAATACAGTGATAATCAAGGTTAAACAGGGGTAATATGGGGTTTGAAAAGGACAGAAAGGATTAGTTTAAATAAGCTGACAAGTAGGGTACTAAATTAGGATTAAACTAATGCCAATGGGGAACAAGACATAAGAGCATGGGAATTTAAAATGAATACTAAAATGAACCCATAACTCTTGATTAAAGAAAGCCAGGCGTGGGGAACAAAAAGGGCTGGCATCAAAAGATGCTTAAGGATGGGTTTAAAGGGTATGGGCAGTCTGCAAATTGGCAGAATCCAGGCAGCTGAACTGCACTGGTTGTTTGGCTTATAAATAAGCTGTTGCAGAACTAAAATAGGGCTGAACTTTTAGTCTTCGGAAAAGAAAAAAAAAGGGAAAAAAAAACAAAACAGAAAAAAGATTTCAGAATACTGTGAATGAGTATCATTTGAAAACTGTGTAAGAGTTCAATTTGTTCAAGTTGCCTTTGCTGATTGTTGTTGGCTGTTGGCTCAGCTTTTGTGGTTATTGATTTTCTGCTGTTACTGCATTTAACATTTTGGGTCTTCTTGGCTGCATCTCATTACTCTTTTCTGGGATCACTTGTTTGGTGCTCGACCATCTTTGGTTTTCTTTTGGTCTGGAAATTGTTGCTGGTTGTCTATGGACTGTGGAAAACACTGGTGGTTGATTGGTTTGTTGCTGTGCTGTTGCTGTGTATCTGCTGTTGCTCTGTTTATTGCATACTGCCCGGCTGATCAATCCTTTCTTCTTTGTCCTCTATACCAGGTACACAACCAATGCACTGTCAAATGTAATTGGAAAATTGAGCATGAATACAAATGAAAAGACCTGAAGAATGTCTTTTATACATAGAGTGTTACATTAAGTATTCATGTAATGTAGAATAATTTTATTTGTTTGGATGCTGGAAGTAGCTTGCCTGTCTAATAAACGTCAATGTAGGACAATTGAATGTAAGTCTATATACGCATGTGGTTAGGTAAAACATTCCCAATACTATAGGTTGCATCCCAGATTCGGTTTAATCGCGCAACATGTCGTTTAATACATACTAAGCATAAAATTATCCATTCCTAGCTAAACTCGTCTCCCTTTGGATGAATTGTTTCGTTATAATTAGTAATCAGCCACACCTACAGGACAAAGACACAAGTTTAAGGTCTCAACCCCACGGAGGTTGAGCCTAGGTAGAAACGGACCAGGCAGGTCCGCATCAGATGGACAGTGGCCCAGGTCTGGCCCGTCATGTATGAGCTGGATTTGGGCCCGTGATTATTTGTTCAGCTGACTGTGCACGCAGCTTCTTTTCTGATTTTTAAGCATTTCCGAATGTTGTTATAGATAATTTGCAAGCACGTAATTAATTAGGACTATCTACTGTTTTCAATTAGTAGAGACAAACAATAGAAAAATGTAGTCGCTATAGGTTTATCCTTTTAAAATAAAAATGAGACGAGCCTCGCCAAATAAATCACAAACCGCCGGGGCCCTCAATAAAATACATAACCATTGACTAGACTTTGGATTTGGCCGTTTAATGAACCTTCACGGCCTCTTCCTAAAATAACAATACGTTAGACTCTTTAGGACGCGCCTTAATAAATCTTACCTTCTTAAACTCGGGTGCACATTTATGTGACCCAAATCCAATTCTCAACGGAGTCGAAATGTGTTTCTAATCACGGGTACATTGATTGTGACGTGGTTCGAGATGCGTGTCCATGACGTTGCAAATTCATTTTAAAAAAAATAAGAATGAGATGAGCCTCGCCAAATAAAATACAAATTGCGGGGCCCTCAGTAAATATTTGCTTTAAAAATTGTTTAGACTTCGGGATGGACCGTTTAGTAAAATTCCACGGTCCTACCCAAAATAAATACGCTAGTCGCTTTAGGCGCGCCTTTAATAATTTAATTTCCTTAAACTCGGGTGCACATTGATGTGACCCAAATCCAAATCTCAACGGAGTCAAAGTGTGTCGACGACCACGGGTACATTGATTGTAACGTGGTTCGAGATACATTTTATAACGTTGCAATTCTTGATAAAAATAACAGTAAATGATAAAAGCGGTTGAAAGATAAAATTTGCACATAAGTTCATATTGTATTTAAAATCAGATAAATAAGCCAAATATAACAGTTGAGCGACCGTGCTAGAACCACGGAACTCGGGAATGCCTAACACCTTCTCCCGGGTTAACAGAATTCCTTATCCGGATTTCTGGTACGCAGACTGTAATATAGAGTCATTCTTTTCCTCGATTCGGGATTAAAATTGGTGACTTGGGACACCCTAAATCTCCCAAGTGGCGACTCTGAAATAAATAAACCAATCCCGTTTCGATTGTCCTTTAATTGGAAAAACTCCCTTGCACCCTCGCGGGGGCGGAAAAAGGAGGTGCGACAGCTCTGGCGACTCTGCTGGGGATAAATAACAATCATGAAGGCTAAAAGCATGACGCCAAACATGCCCCCCTCCTATGCAATTGCATCACGAAGCTCGCCATCGCGAAGGCCACAACCTCTCCAAGCTCCGGGAACGCGATCTCCTCTCCGCGAATGCGATGAACAAACACACCTCCATCAAATTTCCTTCCATGAATGAGACTTCCTTGTCACGATCGCGATGAAGAAAACCAAGCATCAGAAACCAGCAATCCAAAACATGGTGAAATGGTCCGAAACACAGCCGAGGCCCCCGAAATCCCGTTAAATCTCACCAACCAACGCCAAAACATAACATGGACTTACTCGAGGCCTCAAATAATACAAAACAAAATCAAAACCACGAATCACACTTTAAATTAAGTCTAAGGAACTAATCCAAATTTTCAAATCAAAAACTTATGCCGAAAATGCCTAAGCAACTTAGAATGACCTCGAATTTTTCATGCAAGTCCCAAATGATACAACAAACCTATTCCAACTTTCAGAACCACAATCAGAATCAAATACCATCAAAGTCAACCCTCAATCAAACCTATCAACCTTCCAAACCATTAACTTTTAAACTTTCGCCAATTCAAGCCAATCAACATAGGAACCTCCTAATCTAAATCCAAAAATAGGCCTAAGTCCAAAATCACCATAAGAAGTTATTGGAACAATCTAAATGTCATTTTGGGGTCATCTACACAAAAGTAAAACTTTGTTTAACTCTTATAACTTAAGCATCCAACCTTGGGACTAAGTGTCCCATTTTACTCCAAGTCTTCATTGAAACCAAACAGACCACCTCGGTAAGTCCCATAATAAAAAATACACATATGAAAAGCATCAAATAGGGGAAATAGGCTAAAATACTCCAAAAGACCAGCCGGGTCATTACATAGAACAATGATAACAAAATAAACTAGAAGATGACTTTATGATCTACGAACCGGTGCAAACCTCTACCAATCACCATGCCCCAAAGTACCTGGATCTGCACATAAAGTGCAAAGTACAATATGAGTACAACCAACCTCATATACTCAATAAGTAAAAAACCTAACCTCGGGCTGAAAACAGTGACGAGCTCGGAAGGAAGTCAGGGTCCAATAATAACTCATAATAGTAATGAAGACAATAAAAGTAAATAACTCAAAATATATCATGTTCGGCTCTTTCACTATTAAGAATAAATTTTACATGCTTTCAGTATAACAGTCAAAGGCCAATAATTCTCCAAAATCACTAAAAACATGATTTTAACAAGGAAACTGTAATTTTCAAAACTTTCAAACAAATAAGTCAATTAGTTTACCAGCTAGCATGAGGAAAATATATCTCCATGCTTACATATCAAATGTACATTCAAAACCAATAACACTGCAGTGAAATTATCAACAACTCACTCTCAGCACACTCATGGTTCCTGACACAATTTCCTCTTATCATCACACACACAAAATAATACTTAGCACTATATGGCTGCCTAGCATAAATGCCATCGTCAAAGCACATATATGTCACTATGCTTGCGCCTCACTATAATATCAAACTTCGGAGGGGTGGATCCTTGCCCAAGCACTAATCATCAATCAATATACTATTGTAGCATATAATGCGATCCAAATATCAATCCGTTGCGGCATACAAATCGATCCAATATAACTCACAACATGGTTCTATGGCCCACACGAGTCATCAACCGCTAAAGTGTCAATGGCTCAAATCTAATAGAACTCAGCTCAAACAGTATCATTTATAGGAGATCAAAACAGAATGTGATATGACATATAAATAATGTGCAGAGACTGAGAGATAACATGCATGTGAAGAATTATGACTGAGAGTATGACTAAAATAAAGGCAAATAACTCAAAACAGCAAGAATAACTCTATCAAGTCTCAAACAACTATTCACATAACGTAGATATGATTTCTAACATGAATCATAGCTTAAACTATCATTCAGATAGAGAAAACACGAATATAATAAAGCATGAAAGCAAACTAGTCTCGTAGTAGCCTAAAGTCTACTTGGATCATGAATATCCTGATGTACAGACACACGCCCATCACCTAATATGTGAATCACTCCTAACACGTCTCAAATATCATAGGTTGCAGGGATAATTAGCCTCAAAATAAGTTTAGATATGTTACCTACCTCAGAATGCATGAATCAATACTCCAAAAAGCCTTTCCCACCAGAATCGACCTCGAACGACTCGAATCTAGTCAAGGCAACTCAATATCATTAATAAAAGCCTTAGGAATCAAGCCCAAACAATAAAGCTCTGATCTTGAGTCAATTATACAAAGTCAACCCCGGGCCCGCATCCGAAAACCCATCAAAACTCACAAATTCCAAATACTCATTTTCATACGAGTGCAAATATATATGTTTCATCCAAATGACCATCAAATCATCAAATTTCACATTTCAAACCCATAGTAAAGAAATTCCAAATTTTACCTTTAATCACAAAAGCTAGGTGTAAAAATTCGTGGGTAATCAATATCTAACATCAAAATTAAGAAAACTCCACTTACCTTTCTAGTTGTAGTGAAAAGTCTCCCAAAAATTGCCTCTAACCGAGCTAGACAACTCCAAATAATGAAAAAAGATCAAACCCTTCAAAATGTAAAGTTTGCCCAGGGGTTTTGAATTTGCAGACCAATCATCGCACCTGTAGTACCAAATCTACGGAAATTCCATCACTGATGAAGAAGCAACTAATATTCCGACCATCCGCTTATGCGGACTCTCCATTCGCACCTGCGAGACCACTTCTGCAGACCCTCCATTCGCACCTGCGAGACCGCTACTGCGAAATCTTATCGCTCTTGTGCAAGCGCATCTGTTCTGAAGTGCCGGATCTGCGGACTTCCTCTTCCAGGCCAATAACACGCATCTATGCATCTATAGCATCATCTGCGCCCAAACTTCCGCAGGTGTGAAAGCATCAGACTCAGAAAAACTTCAACATTGCCAACACAATAAAAATGATTCAAAATAAATATAAAACATGCATGGGGCTCCCGGTACCCCATCCAACCAGTTCAGAAATATAACACAAACCTACTTGAGACCTTAAATCACACCATTAAATATTAATACTATGAATGATAACTCAATTCAAGCCTAATGAACTAAAAAATTGCAACTTTCAAAACTCATGTGAACCATATCAAATCAACTAAGAATGACCTTAAATTTTGGATACAATTCCTAAATGAGACAACATGCCTATACTAACTCCCGAAATCACATTCCAAACCCGATATCAGCAAAGTCAACTCTCGGTTAAACCTATCAACTTTCCAATTTTTCCCAAATAGCACCAAATCAACCTATAGACCTCCAAATTCACATACAAACATATGCCTCAATGCAAAATTACCATACGAACCTATTAGTATTATCAAAACACCATTTTGGGGTCATCGATATAAAAGTCAAACTCTGGTCAACTATTACAACTTAAACACCCAACCTTGAGACTAAGTGTCCCTATTCAATCCAAAATTTCCCCGAAGCTAAACCAACCAACCCCGCAAGTCACATAATCACAAATACACATATGTAAAGAATCAAATAGGGAAAACGAGGCTAGAATTTACAAAGCGACTGGTCGGGTCATTATGTTGTTGCCCAAGATATTTTGATTAATTCCTCCTAGGATAGAGCAAAAAATCACCCTGCACTAGTGGCACTACAAATTACTGAACTTTGACAAACTCAAATAACAGAACAAATTACACAATGCATACTCTATCTGATTTTAGAAAAATAAATAGTCTATTGGAATTTCTGTTATGAAATATCTGAAATAATGCCTCTGTATTTATAGGGAATGAAAGAGTAAGATGTAGAGGTGCAATCCTAGGGGTGAGGTGCAATCCTAGGGGTATCTCTTGTATTTTTCATTCACACTTTTTAAGAAAAAACCCAATAAATCTCCCCTTTGAAGCCAACTACTTGCATGTGCCTATGAAAAAATAGAAGAAATACTTTAAATTTGTTTCCAGGCCTTATTGAAAATATATGTCTTAGGCAAATAGTTTCAAGGCACATAGAAATATAGTGAAGAGAGAAATATCATCGCATTCCAAAGTATGGAAACATGGTAATCAGATACGAGAGCTTCTTTGGGCAAAGACTATCTCAATGAATATATGTTTAAGATACATTAAAATATTTTGGCGTCTTCTAATTATTATAGGATCAGACAATTTAAATACATTCATTTTTCCAAATATCAGCTAATTACACATGCTCCAGTCGAAAATTTTGACTAATCGCACTATTATTATACTAATGCACAAAGGCTACGCAACCATGTGTAGCTATCCATGGTGCGTAGCCAAAATAATAAAGAAGGGACAATGGAGCAACACCTACACGTGCCCTTAACTCTCATACACAGGAGAAGGGAACTCCTATGTACGTTGAGGGAGCAGCTACTGTCACGATCCGAAATTTTACCAAGTTGTGATGACACCTAATCAACCAGCTAGGTAAGCCAACTAACACATGCTACTACACAAACTGAGTATCATCAATAAAATAAACAAGGACGCAAATATTTACTCAAGTAATCCCAAGAACTAGTTGTGTAAGCCATGAACAACTAACATTTGAATTACAATGTTGGTAAGAAAAAATACATCATCTATCTAAAAATTTAAACATAATTACATGTCCTATACTCCCAAGAACAAGATGATAGTAAATGGCTGGAAGCCTGGAATGTTGTTGTCTTTAATACCCACCTTCGAACTCCGTAGCTGCTTCGCTCCAAATATCTGCATGCAAGCTGCAAAAGTATAGCACGAGTATAACTGACCCTGTATATTTAAGTATTTTGATTAATCTCGATAAAATAGTGGCGAGTTTTTAAGTCAAAAGATACTCAATTAATATGTTCTGTGTTGTTTATAAGCATAGAAAACAATAGGACAAAATAACAAGAAACAACTCATGAAACAATGGATATAAACGGTAAGTTACATGATAGGGGAAGGAGATGACAACACGAATTTATAACCTACGAGGTTAAACACATATACAAAATACACCAAATTAAAATACAAAAGAAGATATACACCTAGTAGCACTAACCCAAATACTTCTAAATGAACGCGGGAAGCATTTTCATGAATAAGGTCAAGTTCCATCGATTACCAATTATCATTATACGAGTGGCCTCGTAAAAGACCAGTGGTAAGTTAGGAGGGACTCTTTTTTTTTTATTTTATACCAACGACTCATTCAAAGTGTCTAACAGTTCATTAACAAGTACCATGCACATGTAGAAAATATTTGAAAGCATATGAAGAATATATATATATATATAGGTTGCACACAAGAACGCATAAATATAAGTATCACATGTCAACAACTCAAATAACAAAAATTACAACACTGTTGCGGCGGCAACCCGATTAGGTCATAATATTATTACAGACGTGTACCCCAATTCAGTCATAATAGTGTATAGGCATGTAACCCGATTCTATCACAATACTTTTATTGGCATGTAACCCGATCATATGGCCATGCAGTGTAGCATGCACCCAATCCTATATAATAATATGCAATGTACCACCCCAAAATCTGGGCTTGGATTTTGGTTCCAGAAGTTGGAATAGGTCCATTGTGTCCTTTATGATTTGTGTGCAAACTTTGAGGTCAATCTAAGTTGATTTGGCGTGTTTCGGCATTAGTTTTTGAAGTTGGAAGTTCAACACTTCATTAGGCTTGAATTGGGATATGATTCATGTTTTCGATGTTGTTTACGGGATTTGAGGTTTCAACTAAGTTCGTATTGTATTTTAGGATGGGTTGGTATGTGGGGTCCCGGTGGCCTCGGGTGGATTTAGAATGAAATCGGGTTGAACTTTGGACTTGTAAAAATGCTGGTGTGTTCAGTTGTTGTGCCACCGCACCTGCGTAAAATTTGGCCACATGTGCGGAGTTGCAGATGTCGCTGGCAATGCGAAGATGCGGAGGTGAGTTGTGGACTATTTGATCGTAGATGCGAGAGGGAATCCATAGAAGCAGAGTTGCTTCCACGAGGAGGAAGTCGAAGAAGCGGAATTGAGAGAGATTTGAGGTGGTCAGGTGTTTCCACAAAAGCAGACTTTTGTGCGTAGAAGCGTGTACGCCGATGCATTTGGCACACGCAGGTGCGATGCCCCAAGTGCGGTCTTCAGGGTGCAGAAGAGGAGAGGCGGAGGTTAGGTGAGTTATACAGGTGCAAAGTTTTTAGCGCAGATGTAGTTCCTCAGAAGCGGATGAAGGATCATATATGCGAAAGTCCTGGCATTGGTATAATTCGAAAGTGTTCTGAGTTTTCTTCATTTATGGACTTTGCAAGATCGGCCAGTGGTGATTTTTTTTGAGGGGTTTCACTAGATTTCAAGAGGTAAGCAACTTTTGATCATTTCTTTTCATTAATATTGAATACACATTAAATTTCCCACCTAGATTAGGTGTTGTGCTGTAATTTGGGGAACTTTGAAACTAGGGATTGGAGAGTGAGATTTGGGGGTTTGAAGGTCTATTTGTGATCGAAATTGGCTGATTGTGGTATGGTTGGACTCGTTATTGAATGAGTATTTGGATTTTGTAAATTTTGTTAGATTCCGTGGTATGGGACCTAGGGATTATTTTTTGGGTTGACTTTTTGACTTTGGTGAAAGAACTTAGCTTTATCGTATGGAATAAATTCCTATAGCTTGTATTGATTGTATTATGTTATTTGTGGCAAATTTCGAGTCGTTCAGAGGCCGATTGGCGAGACAAGGGATTTTTGGAGTTGTCATTTGCGCGGTTTGACGTAAGTAACACTTCCAAACTTGGTACTGAGGTTATGAATCTCTAAAATACGTGTTATTTGATCGGTGTTGAAGTGACACACAAGCTAGGTGACGAGCTGTAGGCGTGCACTGTGGTAATTGTGACTCTATTGATTTTGTGGTACTGTGTAGCGATCAAATATTGTTGCTATTCATGTAATCCCTACGTGTTAGAGTAATTGAGCCGCGATCTATGTTAGAAATTATGTTTAGACTATATGCTAATTCTGATGGGAATCACTAAGGTCATTTATGTTGTTGAGTTGTTTGCTTAAATTACAATTATATATATTCATCATTTGCATATCATATATCAGTCTCTGTTATCATTTATTTTACATTATGTTATCATTATTTGGGCTGGTTGTATGAGATTTGTAAGCCCATGAAATTGGTGAGATTGATGACTGAGTTGGGGCCTGAGAGCCGACTTGTGAGTAATATTTATGGGATTGGGCTACACGACGCAATATGCCATGTTGTTTTATATTAGCGCTTGGTCATCCACCTCTCCAGAGTCTAACATACCAGCAGCGAGTGCAAGTATTGTTGAGTGCCGAGTGAATGACCATGTCGAGTGATTGCATGTACTAGGTGATTGAGCGTTCTTAGTGAGATTTAGTACTTTTAGAGTGTGAGTACATAAATTTTTTACTATGTTGCATTACATGTGACATGGATATTTGACATATAGACATTGAGATGTAACTTTCCTCATGCTGGCTATAATTGCAATATTTTACCAATATTGAGCGTAAATTGTTGAACTTGAAAGCATGTCTAGATTTCTGTACTACGTAAGAATTGATTATGGGATTTCTCTGATTTATTATTGTCATTTCCCTGTTATATCCGTACTGTTATTATCTAGATTTGGATTGTACCTTTCTGAGCTGGTCACCACTTTCAGCCCAGGGTTAGTCATGTTACTTATTGAGTACATTGGGTCAGTTGTACTCACACCACACTCTGCACTTCGTGTGCAGGTCCAGGTACATCTGGACCTGGTGGTTGCTAGACTTGGAGTAATATGTGACGACTCGACCAGTTTTCTCATGCGTTACCGCTCCATTTTCCCCCTTGCTACTTCTTTATGCTTCGTTATACGTGTTTTGTGGTATCGAGTTGGTCGGATCGACTCCGAAATGATTTTGGTAAGGTTTGAGACACTTGGTCTCTTTTAAGGACGTTTAAGTTGGAAAAGTCAACCGGATTTTGACTTATGTATTAGAGGGCTCGGATGTGAATTTCAGTGGTTTGGTTAGCTTCGGGAGGTGATTTGGGACTTAGGAGTGTGATCGGAATGAGTTTTTGAGGTTCGGAGTAGATTTAGGCTTGAATTGGTGAAGTTTATATTTTGGCGTTTTCAGTTGGTAGGTGAGATTTGATATAGGAGTCGGAATGGAATTTTGAGAGTTGCAGTAGCTCCGCTGTGTCATTTGGGATGTATGTGCAAACTTTCAGGTCATTCAAACGTGGTTTGGTTGGGTTTTTGATCAAAAGCGAAATTCGGAAGATTTTAGAAAGTTTGGCTTGAATCCTATGTGTTTTGGTTGATTTGATGTTATTTGGGGTGTTTTGAAGATTTGTACAAGTTTGAATAAGGTTTTTGGATATGTTGATGCCTTTGGTTGAGGTCCCAGGGTCCTCGGGTGAGTTTCGGATGGTCAATCGGACCATTTCATGCCTTGGCGATGTTGTAGAATTGCAGGTTCAACTGTTGCAGAGAATCTTTCTTCGCGATCGCGTAGAGCTTTTTGAGGGGTAGTCCATTTTGTTCTATGCGTTTGCGAAGGAGGAGTTGTGATCGCGTAGAGAGGAGGAAGTTGTTGATCGCGAACGCGGGGAGGTGGTCGCGTTCGCAGAGAGTTAAGTATACTAGGGGTCTTGGGCGGAAGTTGTTCATTGCGAACGCGGTAGCTAGTTCGCGATTGCATAGAGATGGGAGCTTGAGCATTGCATTCGCATAGAGTAAATTGTGGAAGCTGAGATTTTGTGCTTCACGATCGCGGAGGTTGTCCCACGATCGCGATGAAGAAAATTAGGCTTGGCAGAAGGTTGAAAAGGTCGTCTTGTCCGCGAGGATTGGGTTTATTTCTTCCATTGTTGGTCGTTTTTGGAGCTTTTTAAAGTGGATTGAAGAGGGATTCAAGGGGAATCACTTGGAGGTAAGATTCTTGGACTTAAAACTCGATTATTATGTGGATTTCACCTAGAAAATCATGAAAATTAAGCAAAAAATTGATTAACTAGGGCTTGGAAATTTAGACCTTTAATTGGGGATTTGAAGGACCATTTGGGGTCGGATTTGAAAACTTTTGATATGTATGAACTCGTGGGGAGATAAGGAATCTATTGATGTAAAAATTATTGAATTTCGTGACGTAGGCCCGGCGGTCAGGTTTTGATAATTTTGGGATTTGTGCCATTTATTGATTGTTTTCGCTTGGGCTTCATTCCCATAGCATATTTTGATGTCCTCGTTCTTATTTTGGGTAGATTCGACGTGAGTGGAGGCCGATTCAAGGGTCAAAGGCGTCGCGAGCTAGAGATTTTGCCGGTTCGAGGTGAGTAATGATTGTAAATGATGTTCTGAGAGTATGAAACCCCGGACTTGCACATCGTTGTGCTATATTGAGT
Source organism: Nicotiana sylvestris (assembly GCF_000393655.2). Classification (NCBI taxonomy): domain Eukaryota; kingdom Viridiplantae; phylum Streptophyta; class Magnoliopsida; order Solanales; family Solanaceae; genus Nicotiana; species Nicotiana sylvestris. The sequence goes on along the minus strand of NC_091067.1, from coordinate 38,987,899 downwards.
TGAGGCTCACGCTTGATGACGAGCGTGGGGTCGTGCACTATAGGGGATTGTGACTTGGTATGTCCCGATTGATGTTTTTACCGCGTATTTGATTGAAATCTATTTGTTATCATCATTATTTGGGCTGAATGCCATATTTGGTCCTTGTGCCAACTATTTAACCCCTTTGGGGATTTTTACTGGTATTTCCTCACCGTTTTGACTTTATATTTGAACTCAATCATGTTATATTTCACTATTTTTCGTACTCAACTAGGTTTACTCTGTTTTAACACTTATATGATGTTTTAAATGATATTTTGGGATGGGAAACATGTTTTACTACTGCCCGAGTGGCTTGTAATGATTTTTGACTGAGTAAGGCCGAGGGCCTATGTTGTGAGGAAACATTTGATACTGATTATGAGGCCGAGGGCCTGAGATATGTAAGCCACGAGGTGACTTAATTGATATGAGGCCGAGAGCCTAGTGATGATGCCATGAGATGGCTTGATATTGCTCTTGTGCCGTAAGGGGCCCCTCTAGAAGTCTGCACACCCCCAGTGAGCACGGATACCCATTGTGATGTGAGATTGAGCCCGATGGGCTGGTATTGTTCTATGTGATTGCCCGAAGGGCTGGTACTATTATGAAATGTTACCCAAAGGGCGGATTTGTTGATACTGTGCCCGAGAGGCTAGCCTTTATGTGTTTACCTTTCATAATTGACTGCCAATTACCTATTTAATCATTGAAAAAGGCTTTTTATGAAACTACATTTGAGTTAAAGAATTCTACCTATGTTTCACTGATTTACTGTTTTTAAATGGCTTTACTGCTTCATTATAGAATGTTTTGTCCCTTACATGTTTTCTTACTTTCAGTCGTTATTTACATTTGTTACTCACTGAGTTGGAGTACTCACTTTACTCCTTACACCCATGTGTGTAGATTCAGGCGTAGCTGGTCCTGCTCCCGAGTGCTGATCATTCCAGCTTTAGGCGGATTCGAGGAGTCTTTAGGTAGCTGTTGGCGTTCGCAGCACGAAGCTCCTCCCTATCTCTTTTCCTTTATGTCCTTAGCTCAGTACTAAACTCTGTATTTACTTTTGGGTATTCAGTGTTGTTAGATGCTCGTGACTAGGGACACCCCGGTTAGGGCTATGTATGGGTGTTCTTTCGCGTATTTATGTTATCATCTGTTATTTCGGATTTATTTTATCATGTTTAGACTGTTCTTAATTCTTAACTATAAAAAAATAGGAAAATGGGAAGTGTCGATTGGCCTTGTGTTTACGAGAGGCGCTATCACGACCGAGTCGGGGTTTAGGGTCGTGACACAATATCTGCTAGGAGACTATTGAGGAAGCTACTTTGACGCCCGCGAATCTCGACTCTCCTTCCTTATAGTTTTATTTTGTATCGTTCTATCTTTCATACATTTGTATTAGAGATTTAGACCCTGTTGATAATTAGTAGCTCATGTATTCGGTGACACCCAGATTTTAGAGATTTTGTAGTTGAGTCGCAGTTGTTCTTATTGGTTATTTATGAGATTTTTACTGTTAAAATTATTACATCATGCTTCTAATTTAGAATGCGTACTTATTTTGTGATTGTCAGCTTTCCTAGTAATGAGATAGGCGCCATCACAATATGTTGAGATTTGTGTCGTGACAGAAAGCATGTAGAAGAAACCAAGGTAGAATATATGTATATATGTATCTAAGAAAGAATTACTCATAACTTAAAGTCCAACTCTCATCCTCTTCGCACAGAGACAACCAACGTGCAAATCTCATATCAAACTGCATGGAAATACCCATAGTTCCAAATATCATCACAACCGCATGGAAATACTGATAGAAATCATTTGTCAGGGTTATCCATCAGTATGATATGTTTTATTATACTCATATGCTCATACAAGCAAATAAAACATATGCCAAGAAGATCACAAAGTTCAAGGCATAAAGAAGAATATAATCTACCCTGAGCATGGATAACCCTGACACATGCATATACGCTCGTCACCTCGAATATAAATCACTCCCGTATGTAGCAATTAATATCATTTATTAAGAAAACTCCCTCAAACCAAAGTTAGGAAAGCTTAGGGACAAGTTCAACAAACCTTATGCTTTTCTTAGAGTTACTCCTCAAAACAATTAAAACCTAGTCAAATATCATCTAAGAAAGTCAAATAATGGTAAAGGAAACGTCTCCAATCAATAAAGGCCCAATCTTTGAGAAATCTCATAAATATAGAATCAACCCGGGACCACATGGTCTAAACTTTATATAGAGACTAAATTCCTATGACCCATAACCCCATGTGTCTAAATATATAATTAATTTCAAGATCAAACCTCAAAATGAGGTCCAAATCCTCAAAGTTAGCTCTCTTAAGTTCGGTTTGAGAGTAACAATCCAGCCGGTCGTTTTGAGAGTTGTCGCTCTGTTTCCCCATTTACTGCTTATTTTATGATTATTATTTGCTATGTGACTTGTCTTGGCAGTTGGTTAGGTTCCGGGGATGTTTCGGAATGAATTGAGTCACTTATTCTCAAGGTAGGAAGCTTAAGTTCAAAAGGTTGACCGGATATTGACTTATGTGTAAACGACTTCGGAATAGAGTTTTGATGGTTCCATTAGCTTTGTTGCATGATTTTGGATATAGGAGTGTCTGCGGGTAGTGATTTCGAGGTCCGTAGCTGATTTAGGATTGAAACGACGAAAGTTGGAAAATTAGAAGTTTTAGAAATTGAGAAGCTTGACCGAGAGTTGACTTTGTGGTTATCGGGCTCAAACTTTGGTCCCAAGAAATGGAGTAGGTTTGTTGTGTCATTTATGACTTGTTTAAAAATTTGAGGTCAATCAGACTTGATTTGATAGGTTTCGGCATCGAATGTAAACGTTTGAAATTCATCAGTTCATTAGGCTTGAATCGATGCGTGATTCGTGGTTTTAACATCGTTTGATGTGATTTGATGCTTCAAGCGAGTTTGTATGATATTTTATGACTTATTGGTATGCTTCATTAGGTGGATTTCTTAATGTTAACATATTGGAATGTGGACATAGAAGATTGCTAAAGTTGCAGATTTCTGGTATCTGGTTTCCTTCTTTGCATTGGCGAGGGAAGTCCCGCGTTCGTGAAGGATATCTGGAGGAAGGTGAAGATTTGTTCTTCGCATTCGCAAATAAGTAATCGCGTTCGAGAAGGTCAGGGAAGTTGTGCATCGTGGATGCGAGAATGGGGTCACATTCACAAAGAAGAAGGAGGCAGGATAGTACCTCACACGTTTGGCCTACGCGTTCACGATAGAGGCTTTGCATTAGTGAAGCTTGGGGTCAGTTAGTCATCGCGTTCGAGAGGAGAATATCGCATTTCATGTAGAAGGTTTTTGGCAGCAGAATGGTATGTGCTTCACAAACGCAAGACACCTTCCGCGTTCGCGAAGAAGGGTCGTCTGGTTAGAAACTTAAATATTTCAAAATGAGGGTTTGAGTTCATATCACGAATTTGAGTTTGGGATCTTGGTTGAAGGCAATTATTGGAGAGATATTCAAGGGAGTGACTGGGGTAAGTGATTCTTACTTTCATTTTGTTAAATTCCATATTTATGTCTTTGATTTCATCATTTAATTAGTTATTTGGGTTGAAAAATCGGGGGAAATGGAGGAAAGTTCATAGGCCGAATCTTGGGGATTTTGGTGAGATTTTGGTATCAGATTTGAGTAATTTTTGTATGGTTGGACTCGTGGTTGAATGAGTGTTCGAATTTTGTAGCTTCATCAAATTCCGAGATGTGGGCCCGGGAAGTTGACTTTTGAGTTGACTTTTTGACTTTTTATTAAGAACTTTGTAATTTCATATGGAATTGATTCCTCTAGCTCGTGTTGATTGTATCTAATTGTTTATGGCTAGATTCAAGGCATTCAAAGGTCGTTTCACGAGGCTAGGGAATGTTTGAGCAGAGATTTGCATGGCTTGAGGTAAGTAACAGTTCTAAACTTGATTCTGAGGGTATGAAACCCTGAATTAGGTGTTGAGGTGACATACATGCTTGGTGATTGTAAGACAGAGAATTGTCTTATCTGATCATGTAAGTGAAGGAAGACAGAGAATTTAAAAGTTCAACTACAATGTAAACAAGTGTAAATAAAATCACACATATGAAGGAATTAAATGATATATAAATGATTAATACAATTCTTTACCAGACACGCTATAGTTCAATTCTAAACTGTGTCCTATGCTTGCACTGACCATCCCATGCCTATGGTCCAATAGGCTCTGAACCTACTATTTGGGTGGTTCTAGACTTTACTTAGGATGCTCAAAAATGATAAAACTAGGCGCACATTAAAAAACATGAAGGGCTACACATAAAGACAATAAATGGCCCAAGTTACCCTCCACACATAAGCAACAAAAGTGCACAGGCATATTTCATATTAAACATTGGGCAATTTCAGAATCAAGGCATATTAGACTCCTATACACATGGCTTCTATATGATCCCAGTTCAATACGTCCTATTGGCAGTGGTGCTGTTTCAGCCTACCGAATTTTTACAGATTACAGGTATTATAAACCTAAAAGACATGGTTTCTAAATTATTTGTGCCATGGGGCAGCGAAAGCTATTAGAAAACTCGAAATTATTCATGCTTGATCCTATAGACATGCTTTCTAGGCGAGTAACAGTATGCTATAGGAATAATCTCTATTAGCATAGACACTTTATCATGCATATTCCTATAGACACTTTATCTAGGCAGGCAGTGTAATAAGAACAATAGGAGTAGTCGATTAATTAATTAACTAATTAGAGCCATATAAACATGGTATCTACATGGGTATTAGCAAAGTCATGTATTAATTCAATCCTATAGGCTTTCTATCTAATAATTATATAGAAGTAGACATGGGAGCAGGTAAAGTATTTACTCAAATAAACATGGTTTTGATAATGTACGTGCATTAGGAGAATTGAGTATATGACGTATGTGATTTCCTATAGGCATGATTTCTATTACTATGTAGAATTAAATCACGTCAAACAGCTAGCAAAACAAATAAGCCCTATGGACAAGTTTTCTGCCCATTTAGGCAAATTATAGTATACCCGCTTCCCCCATTTTACTATCTCCCCAGCTGTTTGTTTACAAATTATTACAGGCCCAAACAATGAATATAAGTACAAATATTACACAAGGAGCAACTGCAGGCCCAAATAAAAATAACCCAGTACTGTCTGGGCCTTCAACAAGCTCATGTTCACACGAATAGTAGGCCCAGATCCAAGCGCATCTCAAACAAGAAATTGTATCGATTTGCAGAGCCCAAGGTCATACATGAACTCATACCAAGCCTAATAATTACATATTGACGACTTAACCCAATAAATTAATGAACCACACATGGAAATTAGTGAAACAGCCTTGAAGTAATACCTTATAGAGACAGGATTATATGACATTTATCAAGATTCACATAAATAGATTGGCATTTCAGAAAGCAAGAGTGACATGCTTGATTAAGCAAATAACATGAGAACTAGGAGAATCAATAGGGCTTAATTTCAACATAGTAAATCTAACATGGCAAACTAACTACATAGGTTTAGTTATTTGGCTGGTAATAGCATGCTAAGGACAGACATAACAAAAAGAGAGTCGAGGAGACATGCCATTTAGAGTTAATAGGGTAAGCATACCAAATACATACAAGATGCACATGTTAACCCTTCCAGAGCGAGTTTAGGGTGAAGCATGAACCAGAATTAGTCCAAAAGGGATTTCGAAGCTATGAATGAAGGCATGCTAAAGTCATGGAAGCTACACATAGGCAAGCAGGCAACATCTACAACAATCAATAGGAATCCTAATCATGCTGAGTCTTAAACAAAGATTCCTAGGTCCAAAGATATCATGGTAGGAGGACATGTCACCTTAAGATCAAGTAGATGAGACAGACTTCAGAACAATAGCTAGTCGACCATGCATAATATAGAAAACTAAGTGTATTCGAATTCAACTAGAAGCCTAGGCAACACAAAAGAGTGCAGGATTGACTAAACACCACATTACAGTTCTTAAAGCCATTTATTTTTTTAAAGCATTGAAAGAACAATAGGGTTCATGTATATAAGGACAACGACAGAGCCTACATAAAGGATTCAGGGACTTATTAAAGCAAATTCAGGGAAGGCAGTAATTCCCTAGAGATTAGTGCGAGTATTCAAATTGAAACATGAAAAGATACAATGTTAAACAGACAATGTACAAAATTAAGCATACATGAACATAACAACTTCGAACAAACATCACAACCCATAGATCTTCTACACTGGTTGAGCACACACTAACTTATACAAGTCCAAATGATGATTTACAAGAGAAAATAAAGCAAAAGCTCGGCACAATATCATATTGGCTTTCAAAAGCCCATGTAACAGGATATTAAGAAGCATGAATTCAAATAGAGAGAAAACATAATTCTGAGAGTTTGGACACTTACCAAATTTAAGTTTTAACAACAAATAGAGAAAAATCACCTAATTCTAGTAGCAAATTAAGAAAAACAGCAGGAATTCCAAACACCTAGTGCGTCAGAGTTCATAGGAGCTTTAAATGAGCCCCGAGTAGTACTCGCACTAGGGAGGTAGTTAGAGAAGATTCTGGTGGCCTTGGCTTTCAGCCGACCACAACCAAGAGTGCAGAAAGTATAGAAGAATGAGATTTAAGAGAATAGTAGTAGTGGTAGCAATAGTTAAGTCTTCAAAGGGGAAGGGGGTTTTTATAGAGATAGATTTGAACACACAAACATGGAAAAAAATTAATCAAACACAAATAAGGCAAGAAAATATCTCATGCAAATCAAATCAGTTGAGGAGATGGAGAATTTCAAACCTTAGTTGAGTTCAATTATCTGAAAATCGAACCAAAGATGCAAATCGCTCCTTGTTGAGCGTATATAGATGGGATACCGCCCAAAATCCAAAGATTCGAGTCATTCCAGTCTGATCATAGAAGTCGTACTTTTCAAAGTTGGGCAAGTATCTAAGTATTACCATAAATGGACTAGCAATTACAGGAGAAGGCTAGTAAAGTAAGTAGATCATACATGAATTCCGTTTCTAGGTCGGAATCAGAGAGAAATTAGGCAGCGGCTGCTAGGTTTGCAGAAGAGAGGAGAAGGTTTGATAGAGAATAGAGACGACTGATTGACAAAAGTAGTCTCTACGGGCAGGGTGAGGGGTTATAAGGAGAAAGGGCCAGTTTATTATGGGTTGATCATTTAAGATCAACGACCAAGAGAGAATGGGAAGCAGGGCGGGTTAATTGGAACGGGTCACGACTGGATTAAAAGGGGTCATTTGGTTTGGGACAAAAGTTGGGCTAAATGATTTGGGCCTTTATTTTGGTCCGAAATTGGTTCAAAATTGGGCTATAATTTAAACACGTGCAATTTATTAAAATTGATTTAATAAATAATAAAAAATTTATTTATGCAATAAAATGCTTTAAATAATAGCTTAACATTATAAAAGTATAAAAATGCTATTTTAGCTTAAATAACATAATAAATACAATTATGTATAGGATATAGGCTATTATTGTAAAGAGTATAGATAAAATAAAGAAAAATACACCTATAATTTTATAAAAATAAAATAAAATATTATAAAATGCATTGGGGTATATAATGAAAAATTTGGGTGATTAAATCACCGTAAAATAATTTGAAGAGATAATTAATAAATATTTAAACAAATTAAATGCGAGAAAATCACTTTTAAAGCTTTAAAAATCATAGAAAATTATAAAAAATACTTATATGACTATTGCAAATTGGGTTCTAATGCAAAAATGATATTTTAAAAATATATGGAATACTTCACAAAATATGAGGAAAAATTGGGTATCAACATTACCAACTAAATACAAGAATTTTCTTCGTACCAAAATTGAACAACTGAAAGATCTATCATCGCATCTGCTCCCAAGACTAGACAACACAGTGCAACGATAATAACGCATCCATAGCCCTTCATAATCCATTCGCAACATCACCAACCGTCGGCGCATAGCTGATACCCAATGCGCAACATCGCATACGAGTGAATAAGAAGAAATCAAAGAGATAGTCGCTAAGCTGAAATAAAGCCACACGATAAGAAAAGAAAGATGGAAAGGTTCCTACATGCCATGTTGCCTCTCGAAAATAGGTATGGACGTCATTGTTCTGATCCGCAAGACTCTACTAGACACTTTCTCATGACTCGCAGAACCTCGAACCTAGTGATCTGATACAAACATGTCGCGACCCAAAATCCACTAGTCATGATGGCACCTAAATCAACTCGCTAGTTAAGTTAATTTAACACTTAATACAGTTCTAATGAAATAAAATGATCAACAAATGATATAATTGAATTCCATACAAAATTTCAAGGACCGGTAGTACAAGTCATGAGCTACTAAGATTGGATTTTTGCAAAAACTAGTATGAAATAAATGCAACTTTAATTTGAAATGTACATAAACAGAATTCAACTCTAGAACTACCCAGGGACAAGTGGTAGCTAAATCCAGAAGGCAGGTACATCTTCAGTGCCAGCTCACGTCATCCACCACATCTCAGCTCCAAGATCTAAACGCATGGTGCATAAGTATAGTATGAGTACAACCGACCCCATGTACCCAGTAAGTATCTTTACTAACCTCAGTGCAGTAGTGACTAGGCTTTTTAGTTAAAAGATACTCATTGATATAACCTGAGGTAGAATTGCAATAGAAACAATACTAGAACATAATGGAGAAGAGTACAAGAACAAGTAGGAAAAGCAGTAAATGACTAATATAAGAAATTACAGTCAATATTTCTCACTATTGCAACCAATTCTTTCCTAAAGCGATGACCATCAACCTACGGTATTAAATCAAGAGATTTCATAGTGCGAGAAATATACTCGAGATATCAAATCAAATGGCATGACAACACCCTTCGTGCATTCATATCATCCTCACCAAATATATGAATGTGTTTCAAATCAAATGGCACAACAACTCCCTTCATGCATATATCTCATTATCAACAAGTACACGTATAATAGTACCAACTATGTGAAAGAAATGCCAATAATGTTAACGATAAGGTAGGAAGTACAGAGGTAGCAATAACGAACAAGGCAATGCATATGGACAACTGTGACAGACTAGGTGAGAGGCATAGAAGTAATGATAAAAATTAAGATAGGAGAACATAAACTTCACTAACTAAAATTGTAGAAGGCTTATACGAAAGTGCAACAAATTAAAAATGACATAGATGAAAATAAAACAAACAAGAAGGAAAACAAGATCTCTATGAGTCAAAAAAAAATAGAATGCATGGATAACTAACATGATGGAAGGTTTATACGAAAATGCAACAAATGAGAAATGGCATAGATGTAGATTTAACAAACAAGAAAAAAAAACAGGATCTTTATAAGCTAACCAGAAAGAAGGCATGGATAATACATCACAATTAGAGTAAAGGACAAAGACAGAACAACAACAACAAGTCACAAAGAAAATATAGGTGCAACAATAACAACTAAGGATAAAATCATAAATGTATATGCAAGAAAAATATATCACAATATAATGCATGTCTCTCGTCCTTGTTTGCACATAAATATCCTTCATGCCGTGAAAACATGATAATATAAAAACAATGGAACACCTTCGTGCATTTATTCTCATACTCATACGATAATGTAAATGAAATGATACGGCATTATCTTTCTTGTATAATAATGTATATGAAATGGTACGACATCACCCTTCGGGCTTTTCATTCTTCCTCACATGATAATATATATGCAACGACACCGCATCACCCTTCCTTCTTTACAATCTCCCTCACCAATTATATGTATATCAATAACAAGCAAGGTATGAAGCATGAATTACATAAAAAAGAATGATTAAACAAATACTCCAAATAAACATCTATCACAACTTTCAAACCAATAACAATTCAATAAACCTCAAAGACCTTACTGTTCAAGTATCTCAACAAATCTCAAAAGCGATCTTTAACTCAGGTATAGAATCCAAATGTTTCAAGAATAACAATAGTAGCAATGTATTTATGATTAATTATAGTGACGACCGAATTTCACACAACAATAGTCTCGTAAAAGTCTGTCAAATTATAAGTAAGTTATAATAAGCTAAATCATGGTTTCTAGCATTTAACTTCGTGTTCATATTAATCTAGAAATCAAGTAAAACATGATGCAAGAAAGTCACATACTCCAACAAGGCACAAATAATCGTATACTCTACCCCAAACATGATAAACCCTAGCACATATATATACACTCGTCACCCCATATATATATCATCCCCGTATGTAGCAAACAATATCAATTATTAAGAAAAATTCCCCTAAAAAGATAGGCAAGACACTTAACCCAAAAGGCCTAGTCGATACACTAGAAGTGCCATCCTGCACAAATCGACCTCGAAATGGGTCGAAACTAGCCACAAGCAACTATAAATAATCCAATAATGCCATGGGAAGAAAACTCAAATGATAAAGGTCGAATCGTTAGTCAAATACTCAAAATCAACAAAAAAGTCAACCTCAGGCCCGCGCCTTAAAACCCGACAAAACTCACAAAGTTCAACAACCCATTCAATTATGAGTCCAATCATATAAAATTTCACTCAAATCCGACTCTGAATCAATGATAAAAACCAAACTTTTCACTTTAAGAATGTTTAGACAAAAAATCCTAATTTCTCTTTTGAAACCATCAATCAAAATAGGATAGAATAACTCAAGAGCCCGAAGTAGAGTACTTCTATAAATTGCCCAGGGGGGTACCCTTCGCGAATGCGAATAAGCCTCGCATCCGCAAAGCACAAGCTCATACTGGCACACTTTACCCTACACGTTCGTGGCAATACCCTCACGAACGTGGTGCAAAATAGTGCCAGATCTCAACGAACGCAAACACACCATCGCAAAACCGATGAAAAACACATCAAGATTGACCAACCCTGCTCAACACTATACGAATGCGTAGACAATGGTTGCGGACATGGAGACTTACAACCTCAACCAGCGCGAATGCGATCTCTACAGCGCAAACGCAAAGAATAGACATCAATTAGCTACCATTGCACTACGTAATCTTGACTCAACCTTCTTGGTCGCGAGGAAGACCAGAACCAACAGAACTAACATGGCCCAAAATGGTTGGAAACCCGTCTGAAACTCATCCTAGCCCCTCAGAACCCCATCCAAATATACCAACAAGTCCCAAAACATAACACGAACCTACTCGAAGCCTCAAATCACACATAAAAATATAAAAGCCATGAATCATACCTCAAATCAAACTTAATAAACTTTTGAACTTTTGACTTTCAAAACTCGTGCTGAACCTTATCAAATCAGCTCGGAATAACCTCAAATTTTTCACACAAGTTCCAAATAAAATAAAGAACCTGTTCCTACTCCCAGAACCAAAATCTAAACCCGATATCATAAAAATCAACTTCCGATCAAACTTATGGACATTCCAAACATTTAAATTTCTGACATTTTCCAAATAGTGTTGAGACCTTCCACAAACATCCAAAGCAAATCCGGGCATACATCCAAGTCCAAAATCAGTATCCGGACATACCAGAACGATAAAAATCCTGACCGAGATAAAATACATCGAAACTAAAACTTGGTCAACTCTTTCAATTTCAAGCTTCTCATGTGAGAATCATCCTTCTAAACCAATCCCAAGATAGTTGAAAACCAAAATAGACGATACACGTAAGTCATAATATACCATACGAATCTACTTATGACCTCAACTACCAAACTGAATGCAAATGCTCAAAGCGACTGGTCAGGTCGTTACACTATGACAAGACACTTACTATAAACATGTACAAATAATAATAATAAAAGACAACAAAGTATAGAGAAGGCAAGTACACTCATAAGAACGGGATCCGAAGGTCAACTAATAGAGGCCGCAGAATAATATCATCTCATAACCTCATATCACAGTTTAAAAACAAAGAACTACAACTACAAATAGTTACATCACATCATACTCTGTTGCAGCATAAAACCTGATCCCAATATCAATTCAATATCTATTGCAGCATACAATCCAATCCCAATATCATATCAATATATGTTGTGGCGTGCAACCCGTTCCCTTTATCAATTCATTTTAATATTATTGTGGCATGCAACTCGTTCCTAATATTAACTAATTAACATGAACAACTCAACACAACCACTTCAAAATAAGCAATATATATAAAAGAGAACAATTAAAGAAATAGCAATTTAACTAAGGCATGGAAGTCATAGTAAATTAAACAACATGGTGCAATAAATTAATTTCCACCCACATGCTTTAGCTCATGAAAATATATATATACTCGTCACCTTACATATACATCGTCAGACACACATCATTCACGCTGTTTATAGACCAACAATTGTAACGATCTGGCCAGTAATTTTATGTATTGTAGCTCTGTTCCCCTATTTGCTACTTCTTCTATGTTCATTTGTATTGTTATGACTTGCTGGGGTGGTTAGTTTGTGTAACGACCCGATCGGTCGTTCCGAGAGTTTTAGCCCTGTTTCCCATATTTTTGCTTCTTTATGTGTTGTTCATCTACATTTCATCATATAACATTGGTTGGTTCGGGTTCGGAGTAGTTTTGTAGAGAAATGAGACAATTAGTCTCTTTTTGGGTAGCTTTAGCTGGAAAAGTCAACAGAAAGTTGACTTGTGAGTGAATGATCTCGGAACTTGGTTTTTATGGTTTAGATAGCTTCGTGAGGTGGTTTGGGACTTAGGATCGTTATCGGAATGTATTTTGGAGGTTCGTGGTAGATTTAGGCTTGAATTGGCAAAATTAGAATTTTGACATTTTTTGGTCGGCAGCAGAAATCTTGGTATAGAGGCCAGAATGGAATTCTGGAAACTGGAGTAGGTCCGCAGTGTCATTTGTGATGTGTGTGCAAAATTTCAGGTCATTCGGAGTTGATTTGATAGGATTCGGAGTTGATTTGATAGGATTCGACGTCGTTTGTGGAATTTGACAGTTTCTAAGTTCTTAGGCATGAATCCGAGGTTGATTTGGTGTTTTAGTGTTGTTTTGAGTGATTTGAAGGCTCGAATAAGTTTGAATGATATTATGGGATGTGTTGTCATGTTTGATTGAGGTCCCGAGGGCCTCGAGTGAGTTTCGGGAGGTTATCGGACCAAATTCTTGGTTTTGGGAGTTGCAGATTTTGCTAGTTTTCAGTTGTAGAGTTTTGGTCACTGCGTTCGCGAAGGATGTCTTGCGTTTGCGATGAGTGTCTTCTATGGTGGTGGATTTTTTTCTACGCATTCGCGAAGGAGAGGACGCGAACGTGAAGGGTAAGGCAGCGTGTGCATCGTGAACGCGCGAGTGTGGTCGTGTTCGGGAAGAGGAGTGAGGCAGTTGGGGACCCCAGATCTTTGATCTACACGTTCGTGAGGTAAGGTCAGCGTTCACGAAGGAAAGAACTGGTTAAGTATTGTGTTCCCATGGAAGTGTTCGCGTTCGCGAAGAGTAAAGCGGAGAGGCAGTATAGTTTGGTCTACACGAGCGCGAGAGGGCGGTTGTGTTTGCGAAGAAGGGGATGCTGGGGCAGAATTTATAAAAACCCATCTTCGCAATTTTTGGCCCATTTCTCACCATTTTTGAACTGCTTTGGAGCTTTTTGAGAGGATTTGAAGAGGAATTCAAGGGATAACACTTGGAGGTAAGGTTTGTGAACTCAATACTCGATTGTATGGTGATTTTTAACTAATTAGACTTGAAATTAGTGGAATTTAAAGCCTAAAATTGGAGAATTAGGGCTTGAAATTGGAAAGTGTAAATTGGGGATTTGAGGGGCCATTTGGGGTCCAATTTTGATGTTCTTGGTATGTATGAACTCATGGGAGGATAAGGATTCTATTGATGTGATTTTTATCGGATTCTGAGACGTGGGCCCGAGGGTCTGGTTTGGCCAATTTCGGAATTTTTGAGTTAATTTGACCATTTTCTCTTGGGCTTTGTTCCTTTAGTGTGTATTAATGATATGAAATTGATTATGGTTAGATTTGGAGCATTTGGAGACCGATTCGAGAGGCAAAGGCATCGTGAGTTAGAGTTTGGACCGGTTTGAGGTAAGTATGATTGTAAATGTTGTCTTGAGGGTATGAAACCCCAAATTTGACATCGTTGTGCTACTTCGAGGGGATGCACATGCTAGATGACGAGCGTGGGGTCGTGCACCATTGGGGATTGTGACTTGGTCCGTCCCGTACGATTTTTAAGTCATGTATTTGATTGAAAACTATTTTATATCATTGTGTTTTGGAAAGTATTACTATATTTTGGGCTGAATGTCATATTTGGGCCTTGTGCCAACTGTTTTGGACCCTTATAGGCTTTTTACTATTATTCCTCACTGTTTTGATTTAATATCTATACTCAATCATGTTGTATTCTACTGTTTTTATAACTTAGCCGTATTTACTCTGTTTTGATATTTTTAAATGATATTTTGGGCTGAGCATCATGTTTTACTGTTGCTCGAGTGTCTTGAGAGGTTCTCACTGAGGGAGGCCGAGTGTCTGTGTTGTGAGGTTATTATGGGATCGGACTCCGTGCCGCAACATGTTGTACTGATTTGTGATATTGAGAGACCGAGGGCCTGATTTATTATGCCACGAGGTGGCTTGTTATGTGAGGCCGAAGGCATGATTGATTATGCCACGAGATGGCTTATGATAGAGCTTTGGCTGTAGGAGCCCCTCTCGAGTCTGAACACCCCCAGTGAGCGTGGGTACCCAGTATGAGTGATATGATATAGCCCGAGGGGCTGTTATTGATTCATATTGTTTCCCGAGGGGCTATTTTTGATTTATATTATTGCCCGAGAGGTTGTTGTTGATTCATTTTGTTGCCTGAGTGGCTAATTATGATTGATTGTGAGGTAGCCCGAGGGGCTGGTTCTGTTGATATTTTGCCCGAGGGGCGCCTTATGGTACATATTTTGCCCGAGGGGCTGTTTACGATTTTATCTTTTTCTCACTATTTTCATCACTCGTTGAAACTATTGTAAGATGTTTTAATCACTCATTTGAAACTACTGAAAGATGTTTTAAATGAAAAGGTTTTACTAAAACGGAGTTGCCTTACGAGAAAAATGGTTTCTGCACTGTTTTGAGCAATGTACTGTATTTGTTGTAGTGTTATGACGGGAAAATATGTGCTTTCTTACTTCTCAGCTTTTATTTACATTTATTACTTACTGAGTTGATGTACTCACATTACTCCCTGCACCTTGTGTGCAGATCCAGGAGTTGTGGTTCACGATAGTGAGCATTGATTGTCCATTCAGCAGGATTTCGGAGTCAACAATGTAGCTGCATGGCATTCGCAGCCCAATTCTTCTCCCTTCTATATTCCATAGCCTTAGTTAGTATGGTCTTCCAGTCTTGCTTAGACTTTATTATCTTGAGATAGAGATGTAGTTGTTCATGACTTGTGACACCCCAAAGTTGGACATGTGTATCTATTCCGCATTGGTCATTTAGACTTACATTATGAGATTTCTTATTAATTAATGGCTTAAAATGACTTTTATAGAATAATGGTTTGGTTTGGGAATTGTGTCAGTTGGCCTAGTTTCACAATAGGCACCATCACGATCGGGTCGGTTTTAGGGTCGTGATAGTTTGATTTCGTGGATGCTTCGAAGTGAATTGGGACACTTAGTCCCAAGGTTTGAAAACTTATGTCGGAAGAGTTAATTGGAATTTGACTTTTTTGTAGAACAAAATAGAGTTTTGATGGTTTTGATGGCCTCGTATGGTGATTTTGGACTTAGGAATATGTCCGGATAATGATTTGGAGGCCTCTAGGTTGGTTGAGGCTTTTTGGTGAAAGTTGGAAAGTTAAAGGTTTAGAGGGTTGAGAAGTTTTACTGAGAGTTTACATTGTCGATATCAGGTTCGGATTTTGGTTTCGAGGGTTGGGATAGGTCCATTGTGTTATTTTGAACTTGCATGCAAGATGTGAGGTCATTCGGAGTTGATTTGATATTGTTCATTATTAGTTTTAGAAGTTAGAAGTTCATTAGTTCAGTAGGTTTGAATTAGGGTATGATTCATGGTCTTGGTGTTGTCTGTTGTGAGTTGAGGCTTTCAATAAGTTTATATTGTGTTTTAGGACTTGTTTCTATGTTTGGACGGGGTTTCTAGGGCCTCGAGTATGTTTCAGATGAGTTTCAGATCTTTTTTCATCACATTGGATTGCTGATTTCTGTGCTTCTGGTGTTTTTCTTCGCAATCACGATGTATGGGTCGTGGTCCCGTAAAGTAGTTGCTGGCAGGCGAGTTTTTTCTCTTCGTATTTATGAAAGGTAGGACTTGTTCACGAATCCTTATGGTGGTTATTCATCGCAAACGCGAGTCGGCAACTGCGTTTGCGTATAAGGAAGGAAGGTCATGAGGATTTCACTCGGTTGTTCTCTGCAATCATGTGGTCATGTCCGCAATTACGTAGCTTTGGAGGGTTAGTGATCGCTTTCGTGACTTTGGTGTCGCATACGCGAAGGAGAAATTAGGCAGCTGGAATTTTTTTGCTTTGCGATCCCGAAGGATTTTCTGTGACCGCGAAAAGAAAATGCCTAAGGCAGAATGTTTTAAATTCAATTTGAGGGTTAGAGTTGTTATATCACATTTTGAGTTAGAGAGCTCGGATTTGGGAGATTTTGGAGTGGATTTTCACGATTTTGATCGAGGTAAGTGTTTTTACTCGAATTTGTTATTATTTCATGATTCAATCTTTGTCTTTAACATTTAATTTGTAAATTAAAGTGGAAAATTAAGAGATTTTAGTAAAAACTTCCTGAAATTAAAATTGAGGATTTGAAGGTCGATTAGACGTCAGAATTGGATAAATTATGTATTATTGGACTCATAATCTAATGGGTATTCAGAATTTGTGAATTTTGTCAGGTTTTGAGGTGCGAACATCGGGTTGACTTTTTTATTTTAGTTAAAGATCTTAGCTTTATCATTTTGTATCAATTACTATGGCTTTTATTTATTATATTAAGTTAAATTGGCTAAAGGAGTAATTTGGCTTCCTTGAAGTAAGTATCTTACTTAACCTTGGCTGAGGCACTAGTTGCCTGAATTATTGATGATATCTACGTGATATGGGTGCACATATGTGTGGGCTTTGAGCCCATGTGCGAGTACTAGGGTATTTATCCAAATTCGGGGTAGTGCTTAGGCTATGGTATTCGTAGAATTGATTGTTAAGCTTTAAACTATAATATTTCTCCTATTTTTAGCCTTATTATGAACTGTTTGAGCCATGTTTGAGGTTATATAGAGGCTAAATGTCACGACCCTAAACCCGGACCCGATCATGATGGCGCCACACGTGAAAACAAGGCCAACCAACTATTCTCAATTCGACGTTAAACAGTTGAACAACAAGAAAACAGTCGAAAACATGATTAATAATATGAAGTAACAGATAATAAAAATAAAAATGAGGAAGTACAACCCAACACAACCCTATTTGGGGTGTCACAAGTCACGAGCATCTTAAAACGCGGAATACTCAAATGTAACTATAGAGTCTGATATTGAACTAATAACATAAGGAAAAAGGGATAGGGAGGAGCTCTAGGCTGCGAACACCAACAACTACCTAAAGACTCCTCGAATCCTCCTGAAGCTGGAAGTGATCAGCACTCGGGAGCGGGACCAGCTACACCTGAATCTGCACACAGGGTGCAAGAAGTAAAGTGAATACTACAACTCAGTGAGTAACAAATGTAATAACGACTGAGAGTAAGAAAACAAGTAAGGCACAAGGCATTCTATAATGAAGCAGTAAAACCATTTAAAAACAGTAAACCAGTGAAAAGTTAAGTAAAATCCTTTTTCAACAAATAAACAAGTAATTGACAGGCAGTTAAGGTGAAGTAAACAAATAGAAGTTTGCCCCTCAGGCACAGTATCAACAAATCCGCCCCTCGGGCAGCATCTCAGAACAGTACCAGCCCCTAGGGGTCAATCTCACATCACAATGGGTACTCACGCTCACTAGGGGTGTGCAGACTCCTGGAGGGTCCCCATACGACCAAAGCGCAATAACAAGCAATCTCGTGGCATCAAAACTAGGCCCTCGGCCTCATATTAAGCAAGCCACCTTGTGGCGTACATATCTCAGGCCCTCGGCCTCAAATCAATATCAGTGTTTCCTCACAATATAGGCCCTCGGCCTTACTCAGTCAAAAATCCTCACAAGCCCCTCGGGAAATAGTAAAACAATGTTTCTCATCCCAAACATCATTTAAAATATCATTTAAGTCTTAAAACTGAGTAAACATGGCTGAGTATGAAAATAGTGAAAAATAACATGACTGAGTTCAAGTCACAATCGGGACGGACCAAGTCACAATCCCCAATAATGGTGATAGCAAATAGTTTTCAATCAAATACACGGTAAAATTGTCAATCGGGACGGACCAAGTCACAATCCCCAATAGTGCACGACCCCGCGCTCGTCATCAAGCGTGTGTCTTACCTTAATATAGCACTACGATGTGCAAATTTGGCGTTTCAAACCTTCAGAACATCATTTACAATCATTACTCACTTCGAACCGGTCAAATCCCTAGCTCGCGACGCCTTTGCCTCTCAAATCGGCCTCTGCAGTTCCTCGCATGCCTCTGGTCGGTTCTGCGGTCCCTCTCTCGCATATGTGATGCTGCACCTGTGGTCCCCAATTGCAGGTGCGGAAATACCAGAAGCAGTAATTCAGCAACTGCAATAACAAACCAAAGTTCCAGTTAACCATCTGATATCACCCCAAGTCCCCCGGGACCTCAACCAAAAGCACAAACATATCGTAATACCTTATTAAAACTTGTTCCAATTACAAAAACACCTCAAACAACATTAAATCACCCAAAACACATCGGATTCAATCCAAATTTTCTAAAATATTCCAAATTACGATTTCGATCAAAAACCCAACCAAACCACGTCTGAGTGAATTGAAATTTTGCACACACATCCCAAATGACACAATTGAACTATTGCAAGTCTCAGAATTCCATTCCGACATCTGTATCAAAATCTCGCCTACCAAAATTCATTCTGATCGCACTCCTAAGTCACAAATCACCTCCCAAAGCTAACCGAACCATCAATACTCACATCCGAGCCCTCTAACACATAAGTCAATATCCGGTTGACTTTTCCAACTTAAACTCACTCTAAAGAGACTAAGTGTCTCAAACCTTACCAAACCCTTTCCGAATTCGATCCAACCACCCCAATACCACATAACACGGATAAACAAAGCATAACGAAGCAGAGATAGGGAAAATGGAGCGGTAACTCATGAGATGACCGACCGGGTCGTCACATTATCCCCAACTTAAATAAATATTTGTCCTCAAACGAGTCAAGAAACGTACTTGAAGCCTAAAATAGGTGAGAATATCTACTCTACATCTCCCGCTCGGTCTCCCAGGTAGGCTCTTCCACGGGGCGACCTCTTCACTGCACTTTAACTAAAGTTATATCATTTGACCTCAACTTCCGAACCTGATGACCCAAAATAGCTACTGGCTCCACACCATAGGTCAAATCATTATCCAACTGAACCGTGCTGAAATCCAGAACTGGGACGGATCCACAATAAACTTCCGGAGCCTAGAAACATGAAATACCGGATGTACACTCGACAAGCTGGGTGGCAAAGCAAGCTCAAAAGCCACCTCACCAATCCTCCGAAGCACCTCAAAAGCTCCAATGAACCGCAGACTCAATTTCCCTTTCTTCCCAAATCACATAACACCCTTCATGGGTGAAACCTTCAACAGAACATTCTCACTAACCTTCTAGGACACATGTCCAACCTTCCTGTCAACATAACTCTTTTGCCCCGACTGCGCTCTACAAAGCCTCTCCTAAATCACCTTCACATTCTCCAAAACATCCTGCACCAAATCTATCCCCAATAGCCTAGCCTCACCGGGCTCGAACCAACCAACTGGAGACCTACACCGCCTCTCATACAAAGCCTCATATGGAGCCAACTGAATACTCAACCGGTAGCTGTTGTTATAAGAAAACTCTGCAAGTGGTAGAAACTGATCTCATGACCCTCCGAAATCAATGACACAAGCACGCAACATGTCCTCCAATATCTAAATAGTGCGCTCGGACTGCCCGTCCATCTGAGGATGAAAAGCTCTACTCAACTCAACCTAAGTACCCAACTCTCGCTGCACATACCTATAAAACTGAGATGTAAACTGAGTGCCACTATCAGAAATGATACAAACTGGGACACCATGCAAACGATCAATCTCCCGGATATAGATCTCTACCAACCGCTCTGAAGAATATGTAGTACATAAAAGAATAAAGTGTGCGGACTTGATCAGCCGATCCACAATCACCCAAATAGCATCGAACTTCCTCACAGTTCGTGGAAGTCCAAAAACAAAGTTCATAGTGATCCTCTCCCACTTCCACTCGGGAATATCCATCTGCTGTAGCAAGCCACCCGGTCTCTGATGCTCATATTTCACCTGCTGACTATTGAGACACCGAGCTGCAAATCCCATAATGTCTTTCTTCATTATTCTCCACCAATAGTCCTGCCTCAAATCCCGATACATCTTCGCGGCACCCGGATGAATGGAATACCGCGAGCTATGGGCCTCATCCAGAATCAACTCCCGAAGCCTATCCACATTGGGCACACAAATCCGGCCCTGCATCCTCAACACTCCACCATCACCAATGGTCACATCTCTGGCATCATCATGCTGAACTCTATCCTTAAGGACAAGCAAATGCGAATCATCATACTGTCGCTCTCTGATGCGATCATATAAGGAAGACCGAGAAACCACACAAGCCAACACCCAACTAGGCTTCTAAATATCTAACATTATGAACCGATTAGCCAAGGCCTGAACATCAACTGCAAGAGGTCTCTCCCCAACCGGAATATATGCCAAACTCCCCAGACTCACTGCCTTTCAGCTCAAAGCATCGGCTACCACATTGGCCTTTCCCGGATGGTACAATATAGTGATATCATAATCCTTAAGCAACTTCAAACATCTCCGCTGCCTCAAATTAAGATCCTTTTGCTTGAACAAATGCTAAAGACTACGATGATAAGTGAACACCTCACAAGATATGCCATACAGGTAATGCCTCCAAATCTTCAACGCGTGAACTATGGTAGGTAACTCCAAATCATGAACGGGGTAGTTCTTCTCATAGGGCATCAACTAATGAGAAGCATAAGCAATAACTCTACCCTCTTGCATCAAAACACAACCAATAACAACTCTCGAAGCATCACAATACACAGTATATGAATCTGAAGCTGATGGCAAAACCAACACTGGAGCCGTGGTCAAGGCTGTCTTGAGCTTCTGAAAGCTCTCCTCACACTCGTCCGACCATACAAATGAAGCACCCTTCTGAGTCAACTTGGTCAAGGGCGATGCAATAGATGAGAATCCCTGAACAAACTGGCGATAATAGCCTGCCAAACCAGGAAAGTTGCGAATCTCCGTGGTTGAGGACGGTCTGGGCCAACTCTGAACCGCCTCTATCATTTTCGGATCAACCTGAATACCCTCACTGGACACCATGTGCCCCAAGAAAGCCACTGAACTGAGCCAAAACTCATACTAGAAGAATTTTGCATAAAACTTCTCATATCTCAATCTCTGCAACACAACTCTCAAATGCTCCGCGTGCTCCTCCTGACTACGCGAGTACACCAGAATATCATCAATGAATACTATGACAAACGAGTCGAGATAAGGACGGAACACGCTATTCATGAACGTGCTAGGGCATTGGTCAGCCTAAAAGACATCACCAAGAACTCATAATGACCATATCGGGTCTCGAAAGACGTCTTAAGAATATCTGAGTCCCTGATCTTCAATTGGTGATAACCTGAAAGAAGATCAATCTTGGAGAACACTCTCGCTCACTGAAGCTGGTCGAATAAATCATCAATCTGAGGCAAAGGATACTTGTTCAATTACCTATAATCAATACACATCCTCATTGTGCCATCCTTCTTCTTCACAAACAGAACCGGCGAACCCCAAGGTGACACACTAGGCCAAATAAACCCCGTATATAGGAGTTCCTGAAGCTGCTCCTTTAACTCTTTCAACTCTGTTGGTGCCATACGATACGGCAGGTTCAGATATGCAGCGCCGCACCTGCGGTCCCAATCCGCATGTGCAGAAATACCAGAAGTAGCAATTTAGTAGCTACAACAACAATCCAAACTTCCTGTTAACTATCTGAAATTATCCCGAGGCACCCAGGACCTCAACTAAAAGCTCAAACATAACCTAATACCTTATTCAAACTTGTTAAAATCACCAAAACCCCTCAAACAACATCAAATCATCGAAAACACATCGGATTCAAGCCAAATTTTCTAAAATCTTCCAAATTACACTTTCGATCAAAAACCCAACCAAACCACGTCCGAATGACCTAATATTTTTCACACACATCCAAAATGACACAATGGAACTACTGCAACTCTCGGAATTCCATTCCGACCCCTATATCAAAATCTCGCCTACGAACCAGAAATCGCCAAAATATCAACTTCGCCAATTCAAGCCTAAATCTACTACGAACCTCCAAAATTCATTCTGAAAGCACTACTATGTCGCAAATCACCTCCCAAAGCTAACCGAACCATCGAAACTCACATCCGAGCCCTCTAACACATAAGTCAACGTTCGATTGACCTTTCCAACTTAAACTCACTCTAAAGAGATTAAGTGTCTCAAACCTTACCAAATCCTTTCCAAACTCGATCCGACCACCCAGATACCACATAACATGGATAAACAAAGCATAACGAAGCAGAAATGGGGAAAACGGAGCAGTAACTCATGAGACGATCGGTTGGGTCGTCACACTAAATCCATGTATGAACTTGATAATTTCTATTTCTATGATAAAATTGTCGATTTTAGCTATGATAGCACCCTTTGCACATGTCTACACTTTAGCATGTAATTATACCAGTCCAGGAGCATGAAATATGATTTTTATTCATCATGTACATGTATTCTTCTATATTTGCTTCTGTGTGATATGATTTGGAATGAGTATGTGTGATCACGTCGGGCGAATTATACTTTAATGTCCGCTACCACTTCAGGAAGATTGCGTTGTTATGCATGTGACCACACCGGACAGATCATGATATTCAGCCTATAGCCATGCCAGGCTGGTAGCACGTTGAATTAGTCGTGCATGTGTGTGGATATGGATCCATCCATGTAGGGTCACCCTTTCATGTCTTTCTCTTGATGGTATACAGGTAGAAATTGAGGATAATTGATCTATGGTGTGGTACAGATATGGGAAGGTTTTGAGAAAAAATCTAGCTAGTGTTCTTTTGGATTTTTCATTTCATCTTTACTTGCAATTTCTGTTGTTAATTACTTGATTTAATTGCATATCATCTTTATGTCCTGAAGCATTGACTAAGCAAAGTATTTGAGTAATTTTTCACACGTTCAGATGGTCCTTTATTTTCTTCATACTTGATCGCATTACTATTTTGTCCTTGTTGGATTAATGAAACTGTACAGGTTATAGCAGGTATCATTTATAATTATCGCTTCTTTTACCTCGTCGAGGTTAGTTATTATACTTATTGAGTACATTGGGCTGTTTGTACTCATACTATGCTCTACACGTAATTGTGTAGATCCAGGTGTTGGGACTAGTTATCAGTAGCGAAGTTGCTTGTTGAGTTGAGTATCGAGATTTGAGGTAGAGCTGCATTCTCGGCTGCAGTCTTGGCGTCTCTTTTGTTATGTACTATTGCCTTTAATTCAAATAGTATTGTTCTTAATCATTTTAGACTTCTATTCCGTATTAGAGATCATGACTCTGTATTTACCAGTTTTTGGGGGATTTATCATGTATTAGCACTATTTCGTTATACCGAGGTTTTAGACTTCTGTTATTTCTGTAAATCATGCTATTTTGGTTCTTTAATGTTATGTCCAACTTGCCTAGCGAATGTGTTTGGCGTCACCATGATGGGTTGCGATTTTGGGTCGTGACAACAAGTCCTAATTCTGTCAAGTCAAATTTAAACACGACACTTATCTCACTCAGTAACCAAATCAACAATCAATCACGACTTTGCCTTTCAAACAAGCCTCCAAACTAAACAAATTTAACCAATTATCGATCAAACAATTCAAAATAAGCTTTATAAACTACATATGTTGCGACCAAAACACTTACGCAAGTGTACGTGATCGTCAAGTAATATAGTAATAAGTAAAGTATCGTTCCCATGAGGAATTATGATCAACTTATCGATTGATGCAAACTCAAACAATTATCAATTCAAGCTAATTCATCACAAAATACATAAATAACCAATTTACAATTTAACTAGTAATCAAACAACAATACAACGCAAAGTTTACTACGCCACTTATGCAATTTTCTTTTAACAATTAATAAAAGAGATATTCTAGGGTCATGGATTTGCTAGAGATCATGCTACGCTTTTAGCTTAAGAATGATTTATTGAATTATCTGGGTTATTGATTATAGGGTTAATAATACCCATAAGAATCTGTCGAATTCTTATGCGCCTATTCAAGTTAAATTAATACCTATATTTCTATGGCACTAATATTAACTCAAATGCATTTACAATTCCTATTTTTCAACCAAACAGGGCAATTAAGTATATTTCTATCTTAATCGCGAATCTTTCACCTGATTCCCAAGATCAAGATCTTGTTATATTTGATTCTATATGCAACCAAGAATTTCCTTTTTCAAGTTTAACTCAAGATTCATAAATAGTATTTCACTATTAGCTACGCAGTAAAATAATTAATAGCAGAATCAAATAAATAACTCATAACAATAAATTCATGATCATCAATTTAAGCTTCAAACAACATAATCATCTAACACCCATAATATTTGAGTTTTTAGCCACTCATATTCATACAAACATCAACAATATAAGTCTTAAACATAAAATAAATAGATACTAAATGAAAATTTAGAAAAACTCTTTTAATCCTTGCTCCAAAGTGTTGTTCCTCTTGATTTTTGATGCTTCCCCGATGAATCTCCTCTTCTTTTTCTCTCTAAATTTAGGTCTCCCTCGTCAATAATGGATGCTTTACCCTTTTTCATCATGTAAGAATGGGTTTTGACAATTATTCCCTTTTAAGACCGAAATAGAATAGTTTTGTGATTTTTACACGTCCGCGGCGCCCCGTTCGACGCCCTGTGCGACGCGTACATGGATTGGTAAAAAGCAGAACACATTATAATGGAGAAGAACAATATTTTGCTGGAAAATGCACTACCACGGCACCACACGCGGCGCGCCACGCGGCACAGCAGTGTAAATTTCTGTGCTGCATCATTTTTTCTTTTGTTTTTCTATCCGGGCTTGTTATGCGACCCCCGAACACGATCCCAACTTGATTTATTTATCTTTTACTCAGACTTCAAAGCTCGAAATTAATCAAATTCATCCCAAATCTAATTCTTAAGTCAGAATCGCTTCCTATAAGGCATAAAGCATGAATTTAGTACAATTCATTATTATTTAAGGTAAACCTTTGTAGAATGCAATAATTAAAGTGGTGCTACAACGACTAAAACACGAGTTTTTATCCTATGATCAACACCTCTCACTTAAACCATTGCTCGTCCTCGAGCATTTAACATACACTTTACACAAGGACAACCTTTTTATCAAACAATTTCTCTAACAACACATGGCGACACTTAAGTACCAATTCATAATATTTCAACCTCAAGACATGACTCACAAGTGCCACGCATTTTCAATAAATTGCTTACTTTCTCTAACATAATGGTCAAAACTTTACCTTGCTTTTACAAATCACGTGCCCTCCCACAAATAATATATACTAGTTCCTCTCAAAATAGTATTCAAGAATATTTAGGAACTCAAAATAGGAATAATTAACTCACTCTCAGAATTGAAATTCATGTGCAACAGTTGATATACTATATGCTTGCCCATAGTATAATATTCTACTAATTAAGATTATTCAATCAAGTTTCAAATAGGACTTTAATTGGTTGTAATGCAGGCTGCAGGAAGGGTATGATAAATAGAGAATGTAGTAGCTGCACCTCTTTGAGCACTTCCATACATACACCATTTTATTTCACAATTTGAGCATCACTCTTATGTTAAACCATCTCCAACCTTTTTGAGGTTTTACATAATAACAACAAACCCCATTCTCTTTAAGCACCATAAGTTAGGGAATGTTACTAATGAAAATTCATCCCCTATATATATATATATATATATTATTTTTATTTTTTTCACTATAAACCAACAAATCTCTTCTTAACTTTAATAACATTAAAACAACACTAAGTGCTCATGAGAGATGGAGGTCCAAACAACTAATATATTTGCATAAATTGGTAAAGTTTGTAACATGGGTGCCAAAGAAATAGGGTAACGACTCAAAAGGTTTGACTAAGATATGTACAACTAGGTGGGAACAATTATAATACTGGTTCAACAAAGAAATGCCTATATCATCTCCTAAACTGAATAATGCTACTATTTCACTTTGCAAAACACTTGAGGGCAAGTTCTAGATATCAACTATTATGCACAGAATATTCAACAACCTCACTCACACATTGTCACACAACTCACTCAAGCTTAGATCTTTCTCGACTCTCTAGTCAAAGCAGTTAAGTATAGTCGTAAATATATAATTTAAGGTACTTACTTTAGAATCAAGAACTGAGGTTGAACATCACAAATAAGGTACATACCACTTCTAAAGCATGTGCATTTGAGGAGATTAACTCTGTAAGTTCAGAACTTTTTATTCAATTGAACTATAAAAAGTTACACTATACCCGTTTCAAATACGCCCTTGTAAAAGTACCACGGCATAAAGAAAAACCAAGTGGAAATTTTAAATTAAACCAAAACTAGCATACACTAAACTGAAATAAAAGGCAAATATATATTTTTTTGAATTTCGAATTCATTTTCCTCAAGAAAATCCATCGTTGGGAAAAAAATAGAAATCAGTGCCACTTACTTTCTACAAACGCTATAATCTACCAAACCAAAAAACAATTAACAGTATAAACCAAATCAAACAACAAAAAATATGAAAAATACAAAAGTAAGTTTATTACAATAGGGGCAATTCACCCGACACTTCAAAACTTGCATTGTCCCTAATGCAAAAGATCAAAATAGATCAGAAAAGAGAGACTCCCTGAGGCCATTTGCCTAAGCATCTTCATCTTCAAATGTACGCAGATATTCCTCTTTATCTGAGGGAACAAAGTTCACATCCTCATCCGGTGGAAATTGTCCTTGCTGAGCCATTCCTAACCATTATTGAGTGAAAGGAGATAGAGAGTGATTTTGTTGTAACTCTTCCAAGTTCACTTCCCCTCTAGAGGCGCGAAGTCGCAGGTCAGCAAATAATAATTGTAAAGTTTCTTCCACTTAGATAAACCTTTGATCGACATTTACTGTCGCTGCAGGCGGATCAATCACCACCGTGATAACAAGTGCCCTGATAGGGTATGTCACTTCAATCTTCTGATTATTGTGATACTCCTCTTCAATGTAATGCGTCCGCAACAACTGAGTGATCATACTCGGATAGCGTAGATGGCGTCCCTCAAAAAGTCTCACCTTCGACATGTGTTCCAGCATAATTTTTCCAATATCAACCGGCATTCCTGCGAGCTTTGTTTCATCTATGGAAACTTCAGGAGTTGGTGGCACATCATGAACAAATGATTGGAACCATTGTATTGAATGGGCTGGAATAGCCTTGATGCCATATTTTCACTCTGGTACCTCATTTGCATCAGGATCAATGTGTTCCTCTGCCTCCTCAACTGGTGCCGGAGGGGGTGCCCGTCTATCTCCCTGTCGGCTACTAGATCCAACCTTAGATAGGCCAGTGTTTGATCTTTTACTTGGGCACCGAGACATTATACCTACACAACATGATATATTAGCTAAAACACACAAAAATATTTTAAAAGCAAGTGGAGTAAATACCCCACACTTATGTTATTATCATGTTGAAACTTAGCATGTATAACAGGGATTTAGACTACCATGTTCTTCAATGACATAATGCTTATCGGCCTACCCAACATTAGAGAGAATTACAATAATTGTAAATAAAATAAATATTCAAAAACTAGGCTGAAAATATTAAAAATAAACATAAGAAAAAAATTTAGTCTATCTTACAAAATCCAAAATTATTATACAAAATATACTACATAGGTATATTAGCATGAATCCTACATATCGTTTTATATATAGCAAGCGAAAAATCATGTTTTGGCCTAATGTCATAGTTGTTATCAAAAATAACATCTCACAATGCAATTTGTTTCTCACTTTGCAACATTATTCAATTTCATGTCACTTAGATATTTTAACAAACACATTGTAGGGATGTCTTGCATTCTTTAAATTTCAACTTGAAATGATGCAAATTTCCCATATCAACAACACAAATATACCTCGCTTCACAACAATAACATCACCACATCTTCACAATAATATTCAATGCACAAATTTTCACTTTCTTACATGTATTTTCGAAATAGTGTACCCCTCAACAATCTTCAACAAGAACTCAACCCATATCACTTTAACACACCCAAAAATCCTCCATAATCACAAAGATAATATACATTCTAAGTTTCTAATACTATTTTCAACAATAATAACAAAAGAAACTAAAAGAAAATTAAAAACACAATTATTGCTAGCGTTTATACAAATACAATTAATAAAAAGAAATACAACATAAAATACTACTAGATTGAAAGAAAAGAGAGAAAGAGAATACTTACCTTGCAAGAAGAAAGAAGGATTTGGGGATGGATTGTTGAGTGAAATTGTTTTATACTCCTTTGGGTTGATATTTAGAGAGGCAGAGAGTTTGGAGAGGAAATATGAATAAGGGGAAGGAGGGTTTTCGGTTATTAAGGGTTTTAAAAAAAATATTATTATTATTATTATTATTATTATTATTATTATTATTATTATTTTAAATACATGCCTACCGCGTCGCCCCCGCGGCGTGATAGTGCAAAATTCCCAGCTGCTCCAAAAATTTTGTATTGTGCCTCATTTGTGCAATTTTACCTGGCACGGTGTATGGCACGATGCCCCATGCAACACGGTAGGCCAATGTTTTTATAGAGTTAGCCTATTTTTTGATTTTTAGCTCACAATTTACACCCTTACATCTTTGTACATTGATTTTATGCCAAATTCATGTTTGCACCTGATTAAAAATATTATAACATCTAAAATCTAATATTTCTAAACTACAATTAAAAGTTTGTGATGTTATTCAGTGGGTTTCCTCCCAACAAGCGCCTAATTTAACGTTGCGGCACGACTCAACACTTCATCACACATCAACCAAATCTACCGAGGTCTTGTGACGTTTAATATCACCACCCCAATAGTGTTTTACTCGCTGCCCATTCACCAAAAATGTACCACTTGAATCCCGCAATTCAACTGTTCCATGAGGAGTTACACTTACCACAACGAAAGTGCCTGCCCAACGGGACTCAAGCTTTCCAGGAAAAAGTTTTAGCGTTGAATTAAACAAGAGAACTTCTTGACCCGGCTCAAACTCATGATGTTGGATGTTCTTGTCATGCCACCTCTTGTTCTTTTCTCTATACAACTTCGCATTTTCATAAGCATGCAACCGAAACTCATCATGCTCATTGAGTTGTAACAATCGTTTTTCACCGGCTAAGTCCATATCTATATTTAGCTTTTTGATTGCCCAATAAGCTTTGTGTTTTGCTCAACGGGAAAATGACATGCCTTTCCATGAACCAACTTGTACGGAGAAGTACCTATTGGAGTCTTGTATGCAGTTCGGTAAGCCCACAATGCATCTTCTAACTTATCGGACCAATCTTTCCTATTTGCACTCACTGTTTTCTCCAAAATCTGTTTACCTCTCTGAACTTCAACTTGACCACTCGTTTGAGGGTGATACGCAGTAGCAACCTTGTGTCTTACCCTATATTTTTCTAGAATATTTTTCAACAATTTGTTACAAAAGTGTGTTCCTCCATCACTTATCAAACCCTTGGAGTTCTAAAGCGTGTGAAAATGTGCTTCTTTACGAAACTTACCACTACCTTTGCATCATTAGTAGGAAGAGCAATGGCCTCAACCCACTTAGACACATAATCGATTGCAACCAAAATATATCTGTGACCATTAGAGTATGAAAATGATCCCATGAAATCAATTCCCTAGACATCAAAGAGCTCTACTGCCAAAATATTTTGCAAAGGCATCTCGTTCCTCTTCGTGATTGTACCTGTTCTTTGACACCTGTCACAATTTTTAACAAAAGTATGTGCATCTTTAAACAATTTTGGCTAGTAAAAACCTGATTGCAAAACTTTTTGTGCAGTTCTGTCTCCACCATGGTGACCTCCATAAAGAGAAGCATGACAGTCATGCAATATTGTATTCATCTCCTCCTCAGGGACACACATTCTTACCAATTGATCTGCGCATTGCTTGTATAGAAAAGGCTCGTCCCACATGTAAAATCTCATGTCATGTAAAAATCTTCTTCTATGATCATCTGTGAATTATGGTGGAGTCACCCCACTTGCAATAAAATTAACATAATAAGCATACCATGGTGTTTCATCCAAAGTGATGGCTAGTAACTATTCATCAGGAAATGTTTCTTTGATTGATTCTCCTTGAGTGATATGGCCTCGATTTTACAACCTGGAAAAGTGATCTGCAACCTGATTCTTTGTCCCTTTTCGATCTCGAATCTCTAAATCAAATTCCTGCAAAAAAAGAACCCATCTGATTAACCTTGTCTTGGCATATCTCTTTGCAAATAAATACCTGATAGCTGAGTGATTTGTGTGAACTATTACTTTGGTTCCCACTTGATAAGACCTCAACGTATCAAATGCCCATACTACTACAAGCAACTCTTTTTCAGTAATGTCACGACCCTAAACCGGACCCGGTCATGATGGTGCCTCTCGTGAAGACAAGGCCAGCCGACACTTCCCATTTTCCAATTGTTAACAGTTAAGCATTTAAAAACGGTCTAAACATGATAAAATAAATCCGATATAGCAATGATAACATAAATATGCAGAAGAACACCCATACACGGCCCTAACCGGGGTGTCACTAGTCATGAGCATCTATTAGTCATAATACAATTCCCTAAGTCCATAAACTAGTGCAACTGTCTGAAAAGAAAGATATAACTGATAAAAGAGTAGAGATACGGGGATGCGGATGCCACCGACTACCTCGTGAACTCCGAATGTCCGCCTGAAGCTGGTGGGATCAGCACTCGGAAACGGAACATGCTACGCTTGAATCTGCACACAGGGTGTAAAGATTAAAGTGAGTACTCCAACTCAATGAGTAACAAATGTAAATAAGGACTGAAAGCAAGAAATCACGTAAGGCACAACGCATTCCATAATGAAGCAGTAAAACCATTTAAAATCAGTAAATCGGTGAATGATAGGTAAGATTCTTTAACTCAAACGTAGTTTCATGAAAAACCTTTTTCAATAATTAAATAGGTAATTGACAGTCAAATAAGAAAAGTAAACACATAAAGCTCGCCCCTCAGGCAGAGTATCAATAAATCCACCCCTCGGGCAACATCTCAGAGCAGTACCAGCCCCTCGGGCAATCACATAGAACAATAACAACCCCTCGGTCTCAATCTCACATCACAATGGGTACCCACGCTCACTGGGGTGTGCAGACTCCTAGAGGGGCCCCTTATGGCCCAAGCACAATAACAAGACATCTCGTGGCATCAAAAACTAGGCCCTCGACCTTATATCATTCAAGCCACCTCGTGGCGTACATATCTCAGGCCATCAGCCTCATATCAGTATCAGCGTTTCCTTACAACATAGGCCCTAGGCCTTACACAGTCAAAAATCCTCACAAGTCCCTCGGGCAATAGTAAAACAGTGTTTCTCAGCCCAAACATCTTTTAAAAATATCATTAAAGTCATAAAACTGAGTAAACATGGCCGAGTATAAACACAATGGAAAATAACATGACTGAGTTCAAGTATAAAGTTAAAACAGTGAGGAAATATCAATAAAAAGCCCCGAAGGGTTCAAATAGTTGGTACTAGGCCCAAATATGGCATTCATCCCAAATAATGATGACAACAAATATTTTATCAGTCAAATATGCGGTAAAATCATCAATCGGGACGGACCGAGTCACAATTCCCAATAGTGCATGACCCCATGCTCGTCATCAAGCGTGTGCCTCACCTCAATATAGAACTATGATGTGCAATCCGGGGTTTCAAACCCTCAGAACATCATTTACAATTATTACTCAACTCGAACCGGGCAAATCACTAGCTCGCGACACCTTTGCCCCTCAAATCGGCCTCCACGCATATTGAATCTATCCAAAATCAGAACGAGGACATCAAAATATGCTAAGGGAACAAAGACCAAGTGAAAACAAACAATAAAGGGCAAAAATCGCGAAATTACCAAAACCCGACCCCCGATCCCACATCTCGTAATTTAATAACTTTAATATTAATAGATTCCTTACCTCCCCACGAGTTCATACATATTAAAATTTCTCAAAACTGACCCCAAATGGTCCTTCGAATCCACGATTAGAGGCCTAAGTTTCCAAGCCCTAGTTTCCCTAATTTTAACCTTTGATTTCCATAATTTCTAGCTCTAATCCATGAAATAATAGCATAGGAACGAGTTTTAGGTCCAAATTTCTTACCTCAATGAAGTTGTCTTGAAATCCCTCTCTCAAATCGCCCAAAAAGCTCCCAAGCCAAAGTAAAAATGGTGAAATAACTCAAATTTGCGAAATGAAATAACTTATATGTTCTGCCCAGTTGTTCCGCATCTGCGGCACAATAGCCGCTTCTGCGGTACCGGATATGCGGTCTTTCCTCCGCTTCTGCGAAAATCACCTAATGGGCCGAATCCGCATCTGCAGTCAACTCTCCGCACCTGTGACTCCGCATGTGCGGTCAAACTACCACATCTGCGGTTCCTGACACTTCCTCCCAAATCCGCTTCTGCGGCTCCCCTTCCGAACGTGCCGCGCAGCACGTGCCGTCCCCAAACCACAGTGTGAAAACACCAGAAGTAGCAATTTTAGCAGCTGCAATAACATCTCAACTTCTCCGTTAACCACCCGAAATCACCCCGAGGCCCCTAGGACATCAACCAAAAGCACAAACATATCCTAATACCTTATTCAAACTTGTTCCAATCATCAACACACCTCAAACAACATCAAATCACCCAA
The DNA here is from genome assembly GCF_000393655.2 of Nicotiana sylvestris. Classification (NCBI taxonomy): domain Eukaryota; kingdom Viridiplantae; phylum Streptophyta; class Magnoliopsida; order Solanales; family Solanaceae; genus Nicotiana; species Nicotiana sylvestris. Next base: position 38,954,366 of record NC_091067.1, on the reverse strand, counting down.
AACACATCGGATTCAAGCCAAACTTTCCAAAATCTTCTAAATTCCGCTTTTGATCAATAACCCAACCAAACCACATCCGAATGACCTAAAATTATGCACACACATCCCAAATGACACAACGAAAATACTGCAACTATCGAAATTCTATCCCAACCCCTTTATCATAATCTCACCTATCAACCGGAAATCGCCAAAATATCAAGTTCGCCAATTCAAGCCTAAATCTACAACCTCCAAAACCCATTCCGATCACACTCCTAAGTCTCAAATCACGTCCTGAAGCAAACCGAACTATTGGAACTCCCATCTGAGCCCTCTAACACATAAGTCAACATCTGGTTGACTTTTCCAACTTAAACTCACTCTAAAGAGACTAAATGTCTCAAACCTTACCAAAATCATTCCAGATTCAATCCGACAAATCTGATACCACAAAACACGGATAACAAAGCATAAAGGAGCAGAAATGGGGGAAATGGAGCGGTAACTCATGAGACGACTGGTCGGGTCGTCACATCCTCCTTGACTTAAATAAACGTTCGTCCTCGAACGAGTCAAGAAACGTACCTGAAGCCTCAAATATGTGAGGATATCTGCTCTGCATCTCTCGCTCGGTCTCCCAGGTAGCCTCCTCCATGGGGCGGCCTCTCTACTGCACTTTCACTGAAGCTATATCCTTTGACCTCAACTTCCGAACCTCATGACCTAAAAAAGATATTGGCTCCACATCATAAGTCAAATCATCATCCAACTGAATTGTGCTAAAATCCAGAACATTAGATGGATCCCCAATATACTTCTGTAGCATAGAAACATGAAATATCGGATGCACACTCGACAAGCTGGGTGGCAAAGCAAGCTCATAAGCCACCTCCCCAATCCTCCGAAATACCTCAAAAGGCCTAATGAACCACGAACTCAATTTTTTCTTTCTTCCAAAATCTCATAACACCCTTCATAGGTGAAACCTTTAACATGACCTTCTCACCAACCATGTAGGAGACATCTCGAACATTCCTGTCCGCATAACTCTTTTGCCTCGACTGTGCTGTACGGAGCCTCTCCAGAATCACCTTAACCTTTTCCAAAGTGTCCTACAACAAATTAGTCCCCAATAGCCTAGCCTCACCGGGCTCGAACCAACCAACTGGAGATCTACACCGCCTCCCATACAAAGCCTCATATGGAGCCATCTGAATAATTGACCGATAGTTGTTGTTATAAGCAAACTCTACAAGTATTAGAAACTGATCCCATGACTCTCAGAAATCAATGACACAAGCACGCAACATGTCCTCCAATATTTGAATAGTACGCTCGGACTGCTCGTCCGTTTGAAGATGAAAAGTTGTGCTCAACTCAACCTGAGTACCCAACTCTCGCTGCACAGACCTCTAAAAATGCGAGGTAAACTGAGTGCCCCTATCTGAAATGATGGAAACTGGGACACCATGCAAAGGAACAATCTCCCGAATATAGATCTCTGCCAACCGCTTTGAGGAATATGTAGTACACACAGGAATGAAGTGCGCAGAGTTTGTCAGCCGATCCACAACCACCTATATAGCATCGAACTTTCTCAAAGTACGTGGAAGTCCAACAACAAAGTCCATAGTGACCCTCTCCCACTTCCACACTGGAATATCCATCTGCTGAAGCAAGCCACCCGGTCTCTGATGCTCATATTTCACTTACTGACAATTGATACACCGAGCTACAAACCCCACAATGTCTTTCTTCATTCTTCTCCACCAATAATGCTGCCTCAAATCCTGATACATCTTCACGGAACCCGGATGAATGGAATACCACAAGCTATGTGCCTCTTCCAGAATCAATTCCCGAAGCCCATCCACATTGGGCATGCAAATCTGGACCTGCATCTTCAACACCCCATCATCAAAATGGTCACATCTCTGGCATCATCATGCTGAACTCTATCCTTAAGTACAAGCACATGCGGATCATTGTAATGGCGCTCTTTGATGCGATCATATAAGGAAGACCGAGAAACCACACAAGCCAATACCCGACTGGGTTCCGAAATATCTAACCTCACAAACCGATTGGCCAAGGCCTGAACATCAAATGCAAGAGGTCTCTCCCCAACTGGAATATATGCCAAACTCCCCATACTCACTACCTTTCAGCTCAAAGCATCGGCCACCACATTGGCCTTCCCCGGATGATACAATATAGTGATATCATAATCCTTAAGCAACTCCAGCCATCTCCGCTGCCTCAAATTAAGATCCTTTTGCTTGAACAAATGCCGAAGACTGCGATGATCAGTGAACACCTCACAAGATACGCCCTACAGATAATGACTCCAAATCTTCAATGCGTGAACTATGGCAGCCAACTCCAAATTATGAACGGGGTAGTTCTTCTCATGGGGTTTCAACTAACAATAAGCATAAGTAGTAACTCTACCCTCCTGCATCAACACATAACCAATCCCAACTCTCGAAGCATCACAATACACGGTATATGAACCTGAAGCTGATGGAAAAACCAACACTGGAGCTGTGGTCAAAGCTGTCTTAAGCTTCTGGAAGCTCTCCTCACACTCGTCCGACCATACAAATGAAACACCCTTCTAAGTCAACTTGGTAAAAGGCGATGCGATGGATGAGAATCCCTGAACAAACCAGCGATAATAGCCTATCAAACCAAGAAAGTTGCGAATCTCTATGGCTGAGGACGATCTGAGCCAACTCTGAACTGCCTCTATCTTCTTTGAATCAACCTAAATACCCTTGCTGGACACCACGTGCCCTAAGAAAGCCATTGAACTGAGCCAAAACTCACACTTGGAGAGTTTTGCAAAAAGTTTCTCCTCTCTCAATATCTACAACACAGCTCTCAAATGCTCTGTTGCTCCTCCTGACTATACGAGTACAACAGAATATCATCAATGAAGACAATCACGAAAAAATCAAGATAAGGCCGGAAAACGTTGTTCATCAAATGCATGAACGTTGCTGGGGCATTAGTCAGCCCAAAAGATATCACAAAGAACTCATAATGACCATATCGGGTCCTGAAAGCCATCTTAAGAATATTTGAAACCCTGATCTTCAACTGGTGATAACCTGAATGGAGATCAATCTTAGAGAACACTCTCGCTCCCTGAAGCTGTTAAAATAAATCAACAATACGAGGCAAATGATACTTATTCCTAATTGTTACCTTGTTCAACTGCCTATAATCAATGCACATCCTCATTGTGTCATCCTTCTTCTTCACAAATAGAACCGGCGCACCCCAAGGTGACACACTGGGCCGAATAAACCCCTTATCTAGGAGTTCTTGAAACTGCTTCTTTAACTCCTTCAACTCCGTTGGTGTCATACAATACGGCGGAATAGAAATGGGCTGAGTGCCCAGCACCTGGTCAATACCAAAATCAATATCCATGTCTGGTGGAATGCTCGGCAGGTCTGCAGGAAACACATCGGGAAAATCACTCACAACTGGAACAGAATCAATACTAGGAGTCTCAGCTCTGACATCCCTCACAAAGGCTAGATACGAAAGGCAACCCTTCCCACCCATACGCTGGGCTTTCAAGAAAGAGATCACTCTACTAGGAACATAATCCGTCACAACTCGCCACTCGATCCGTGGCACACCCGGCATAGTCAATGTGACTGCCTTAGCATGACAGTCTAGAATAGCACGACACGAAGATAAGAAATCCATGCCTAAAATGACATTGAAATCCACCATGCTCAATAATAACAGATCCACTTGGGTCTCCAGACCCCCAATAGTCACCACACACAACCGGTACACACGGTCTACAACAACAGTATCACCCATCGGGGTAGTTAAATGAACAGGTGAAGCAAGTAACTCACGGAACGTACCCAAATAACAAGCAAAGTATGATGACACATAATAAAAGGTTGAACCGGGATCAAATACTGTAGAGCATCTCTGTGGCAGACTGAAACAATACTTGTGATAACAGCATCTGAAGCAATAGAATCGGGTTTAGTTGGAAATTCATAGAAACGGGCTTGACCGCCACCTAATCGACCTCCCCCTCTTGGGCGACCCCTAGCTGACTAACCTCCACCCCTAGCTTGCTAGGCGGGTGGTGGTGAAGTAACTGGCACTGAAGCCAGTGACTAACCCCTCTGCTGAGATGAACTCGAAAGACGACGAGGGCACTGCCTCCACATATGGCCCATCTCTCCACACTCATAACAACTCAAGATATTCCGTGATTCTCATACACCTACGAAGCATAATATAACCTTTTCCTTTACTCAAGCCATCCTCGGTCTCAAATCTTTCTAAGCCATAACTGATTCTCTCGAACGCCTCAAACTGGAACCAACATAGCACATAACCGTGCAATCAACTAATCAATAGCAGACTCCTCCACTTGGATCGAAGCCATAGATCAAAACATATTCAATAACTCATAACGCATGTACTCTATTGCTACGACAATACCATAGTGAGATTAAACTCAATCCTTCATAAGCTTGTGAAACACAAACCATCCGGTACTTTAACTCTTGTGCAAATCTTGCATTCACTCTCGTAACAGTTAAACCCACTCTCTTAAGCGACCGAAATTTAAATTACAACACATATATTTCACTTATAAATGAGATATTCTAACAGACAACATAGGGATTACACAACCTCAGAACACACCGCACGAGATAACCCACCTGTTTTGCCTCAAACTGTCATTTCTTTATACCTTCTACCGTCATAAATGTTACGCAGTCACTTAATCTTCCTGAGTCTGAACTCATACCGCAACATTAAATTTACTTCACTCCCAACTAGAAAACATGAAAAGATTTTTCACACACCCATAACTCAGGCATATTCCTTAAATCAAGATAAAAATTGAGCACCTAATAGTCCTTCTATCCTCCAGCAGACCCTTCTAGTCACTTCCAAATAACATGAATACATCTCGCAGTCACATCACACTCATCACGTAACTATCCAGTCATTACCTCCCTTAATAGGGACAGAACAAAATATATGGATCCAGAGACACGCGCTCACGAAATCAACAGCTCAAGACTCAAGCTATAGGCAAAAATCTACCCTCAAGCCTTCCCGACTGGACCAAGATCAACATATAGAGATCACATCTCGCCCGTTGATAGGGGAATCACAAACCATCGATACATTTCCGATACTGAGCACTCATGCACGCATACGAACCCTTGAAAGGAATTCAAAGAGTTACTGCTTAAATCAAGGACGCACGATAATAATTCAAGAATGTGAAATTTTCCTAAAGGTTCTGCAGCCTCTTGAGGATAAATATAGACGTCTCCGTACCGATCCGCGAGACTCTACTAAACCTGCTCATGACTCGTGAGACCTATGTAACCTAGGCTCTGATACCAACTAGTCAAGACCCTAACCCGGACTCGGTCGTGATGACGCCTCTCGTAAAGATAAGGCCAGCTGACACTTCCCATTTTCCAATTGTTAACAGTTAAGCATTTAAGAAACGGTCTAAACATGATAAAATAAATCCGATATAATAATGATAACATAAATACGCGGAAGAACACCCATACATGACCCTAATCGGGGTGTCACTAGTCATGAACATCTATAAGTCATAATATAATTCCCTAAGTCTATAATCTAGTGCAACTGTTTGAAAAGAAAGATACAACTGATAAAGGAGTAGAGACACGAGGCTGCGGACGCCAATAGCTACCTCATGAACTCCAGCTGGAGGAATCAACACTCGGAAGCGGAACCAGCAATCTGTACACAGGGTGTAGGGAGTAAAGTAAGTACTCCAACTCAGTGAGTAGCAAATGTAAATAAGGACTGAAAGAAAGAAATCACTTAAGGCACAACACATTCCATAATGAAGCAGTAAAACCATTTAAAATCAGTAAATTAGTGAAAAATAGGTAAAATCCTTTAACTCAAATGCAATTTCATGAAAAGCCTTTTTCAATAATTAAGCAGGTAATTGACAGTCAAATATGAAAAGTAAACACATAAAGCTTGCCCCTCGGGTACAGTATCAATAAATCCGCCCCTCGGGCAACATTTCATAACAGTACCAGCCCCTTGGGCAATCACATAGAACAATACCAGCCTTTCGGGCTCAATCTTACATCACAATGGGTACTCGCGCTCATTGGGGTGTGCAGACTCCTGGAGGGCCCCCTTACTGCCCAAGTGCAATAACAAGTCGTCTCGTGGCATCAAAAACTAGGCCCTCATCCTCATATCAATCAAGCCACCTCATGGTGTACATATCAGGCACTCAGCCACATATCAGTATCAATGTTTCCTCACAACATAGGCCCTCGGCCTTACTCAGTCAAAATCCTCACAAACCCCTTGGGCAATAGTAAAATAGTGTTTCTCAGCCCAAACATCGTTTAAAAATATCATTTATGTCTTAAAATTGAGTAAATATGGCTGAGTATAAAAACAATGAAAAATAACATGACTAAGTTCAAGTATAAATTAATACAGTGAGAAAATATCAATAAAAAGCCCTGAAGGGTTCAAATAGTTGGCACTAGGCCCAAATAATGCATCCAACCCAAGTAATGATGATAGCAAATAGTTTATCAGTCAAATATTCGGTAAAATCATCAATCGGGACGGACCAAGTCATAATCCCCAATAGTGCACGACCCCACGCTCGTCATCAAACGTGTGACTCACCTCAATATAGTACTACGATGTGCAATCCGTGGTTTCAAACCCTCAGAACATCATTTATAATCATTACTCACCTCGCACCGGTTAAATCTCTAGCTCGCGACGCCTTTGCCCCTCGAATCGGCCTCCACGTGCGTCGAATCTATCCAAATCAGAACGAGGATGTCAAAATATTCTAAGGGAACGAAGCCCAAGCGAAAACAATCAATAAACGGAACAAATCCCGAAATTACCAAAACCCAACCTCGGGCCCACGTCTCAGAATTCAATAATTTTTACATCAACAGATTCCTTATCTCCCCACGAGTTCATACATATCAAAAGTTATCAAATCCGACCCCAAATGGTCCTTCAAATCCACAATTAGAGGCCTACATTTCCAAACCCTAGTTTCCCAAATTTTAACCTTTGATTTCCATAGTTTCTAGCTCTATTCCATGAAGTAATAGCATAGGAATGAGTTTTAGGTCAAAATTCCTTACCTCAATGAAGTTGTCTTGAAATCCCTCTCTCAAATCGCCCAAAAACCTCCCAAGCCAAAGTAAAAAATGGTGAAATTACTCAAATTCGCGAAATGAAATAACTTATATGTTCTGCCCAGTTGTTCTGCATCTGCGGCACAATAGCTGCTTATGTGGTACCGCATATGCGGTCTTTCCTCCGATTCTGCGAAAATCACTTAATGGGCCAAATCTACATCTGCGGTTAACTCTCCGCACCTGTGGAGTCGCAGGTGCGGTCAAACTACCACATCTGCGGTTCCTGACACTTCCTCCCAAATCCGCTTCTGCGGCTCCCCTTCCGAACGTGCCGCACAACACGTGCCGTCCCCAAACCGCAGGTGCGAAAACACCAGAAGCAGCAATTTTAGCAGCTGCAATAACATCTCAAATTCTCCATTAACCACCCGAAATCACCCCGAGGCCCCCGGGACCTCAACCAAAATCACAAACATATCCTAATACCTAATTCAAACTTGTTCCAATCATCAACACACCTCAAATAACATCAAATCACACAAAACACATCAGATTCAAGCCAAACTTTCCAAAATCTTCTAAATTCTAATTTTGATCAAAACCCCAACCAAACCACGTCCGAATGACCTAAACTTTTGCACACACATCCAAATGACACAACGAAAATATAGTAACTCTCGGAATTCCATCCTGACCCCTATATCAAAATCTCGCCTATCAATCGGAAATCGCCAAAATATCAACTTCGCCAATTCAAACCTAAATCTACTACAAACCTCCAAAACCCATTCCGATCACACTCCTAAGTCTCAAATCACCTCTCGAAGCTAACCGAACCATCGAACTCCCATCCAAGCTCTCTAACATATAAGTCAAAATCCGGTTGACTTTTCCAACTTAAACTCACTTTAAAGAGACTAAGTGTCTCAAACCCTACCAAAATCATTCCGGATTCGATCCGACCAACCCGATACCATAAAACATGGATAATAAATCATAAAGGAACAGAAATGGGGGAAATGAAGCGGTAACTTATGAGACGACTGGTCGGGTCGTCACAAGTAACAGTGTAATTTATTTGTGCTAAATTAAGAGTTTTGCTCGCATAATGAATGAGGTAAAATATTTTCTCCTTACGCTGCCCCAAAACAGCTCCAATGGCTATGTCACTTGCGTCACACATCAACTCAAGTGGACGTTTCCAATTTGGAGCAATGATAATTTTTGCAGTAGCAAATCTTCTTTTCAGCTCATCAAGTGCTTTCAGATAAGCATCATCAAACTTGAAGGTTGTATCTTTCTCAAGAAGCCTGCACAAAGGAGATGAAATTTTTCAAAAATCTTTAACGAAACGACGATAAAACCTGCATGGCCCAAGAAACTGCGAATGCCTCTAACTGATGTCGGTGGAGGTAATTTTTCAATTTCTTCCACCTTTGCTTTATCTACCTGCAATCCATTCTTGGACACTTTGTGCCCTAGGACAATACCTTCTCTTACCATGAAATGGCATTTTCCCAATTCAGTACCAAATTTGTTTCTTCACACCTAGCAAGTACATTTTCAAGATTCATTAAACATTCATCAAAAGAGCATCCAAATACAGAAAAATCATCCATAAATACTTCTACAAATCTTTTAACCATATTTGTAAAAATAGCCATCATACACCTTTGAAAAGTCGCAGGCGCATTACAGACACCAAATGTCATTCTTTTAAATGCATATGTCCCATAAGGACATGAAAATGTGGTCTTCTTTTGGTACTCCGGGGCTATAACAATCTGATTATATCCCGAGTAGCCATCCAAAAAATAGTAGTATTCCTGTCCAGCTAATCTATCAAGCGTTTTGTCAATAAAGGGGAGAGGAAAATGGTTTTTTCAGGTGGCATTATTCAATTTTCTATAATCTATACAAATCCTCCACCCAGTAACAGTTTGAATGGGAATCAGATCATTGTTTTTATTTGTCACTACAGTCATTCCTCCTTTCTTTGGAACACATTGGACTGGACTTGCCGAGCACCAACGTACATTTCATCTAACCTTCATTATTATCTTTTAAGGCTAAAGAGATCAATATAAATGGTAGACCTAGATCATGGACAACCAGCAATAAAATATGACGGCATGAACATACATAGCAGGGGATGACCAGACAATCAAGAAACTACATATAAGGTATGAGCTACCACGCTACTATGAAAGACTATACAACAAAAACTAGCCGACAAGGCATACCAAACTATACATGAGCCGACACCTGTCTATGAGCCTCTAAAAGAACATAAGTGTTGCAACATAGCCGGAACAGGGCCCCGACATACCCATAATGTCTATAACAAAAATTGCATACCAAGACCAAGGCAAGTCCGGAGAAGGGATCTCGCCAATCACCGCTGAACTGGACAGTCTACTGTGGTGGGGGAGCTGCACCTGCCTGTCTATCAGGACCTGCAGCACGACATGCAGCGTCCACAAATAAAAGGACGTCAGTACGAATAAAGTACTGAGTATGTAAGGCAAGGAACCATAAATACGATCAGTAATGTAAGCAAGGATAGAGAATATACAACCTGTAACATCTTAGTACCTCTGAGGGCTACTTACATGAAATGCATGATACATATGTATAAATACATAAACCTTTAAAGCATTCGCCTCTGTGGGCATCATCATCATCATATCGTACCCGGCCATAATAGGCTCGGTAGAATCGTACCCGGCCACGTGGAGCTCGGTAAAACCCAACTGATCAGTGGTTGCACAATAGGTGCCGTACCCGGCCAACTATAGCGTGGCTCGGTAGAGTAAAATAGATACATATATATAATGCATGCTCGACTCATGGAATCACATTCTAAACCTTTCGGAGTGACGTAAGGTCGGTATCCTCTGTACACGTTATTAGGACTAACTCTTCACTATGAACCTTATAAGAATCAGGAAGTACCAACAACATTGATAACATAAGACTAAGAGAAGCAACATTAACATCAATCGTTCCATAAGAGGGAAAACAATGTAAGTACTGCTAGCTTCTAAGAGTAGAGTATCTTGGAAGATCGTTCATTACATTATGTGCAATCGGAGTCGTGCAAAAGAAGGAAAGGGATAGCCTCACATACCTTGTATATACTGCCCCAATCTCAAGCTATGCAATTGTCAAAACTCCTTAGTCTACAATAAGAGAAACGATACTATCGTTATCATTTAAGCGTCATAACTATTATGTATCGACCACAACCTATTTTACGATGAAACGGACAACACCTCCCCTATATATATGACCTCACACCATTCAAAACAATCACCAAACAGCCCAAACAACATCAATAATAAACATATTGAGCCTCCCAAAATAGTCCACACACAGCCTAATCACTCCATACATACGACGACCACCGTAGTCGTGTCAAACAACCTGGAAATGTTACGAATAACTATCAGCCCATAACCCTACATATATATGGTGTTTCTCCACACCCTTCCTCCTCCAAAACTCCACAAGATAGTAGTAAAATACGCAGCCCAACAACAACGCAAAACAAGTCCACAAAACAATAACATTACTTCCAAGCCTTTCGATATATATTTCACAAGTTCTAGCTTCAATGGCTTAGCTGCAACTTGGATAATCTTAAATACATATAGAGTAAGAGGTTCCTTACCTTTATACAGAAATAACAACTCCAATTTGACCTTAAATTTCCATGAAATATCCCTCCAATGCTGCCACAACAACAAAAAAGCGAAACTAGCGATCAATTAGTGTTTTTCGGCACTAGAATCACTTTAGAAGGCTTGAAATCACCTAGGATTGATATTAAGAACATGAGGGAGTATTTACAGAACATAAACCCTTTAAAACAACCTCCCACACGAGCTGGAACGACACAAAAATGAGCAACAACAAGAAGAACAAGAGACTTACTAGCGCCACGGAATTCCCGACACTTGATTTGTGTTGTTTGCCCTTTTTTTGGGTCTTGAATCTTGAGAGAACCTTGAGAGGATGTTCCTAGGGTTCTAAGGTCTGAAAATAGTGAAAATAAATGACTTAAAACGGGTTGGAGTCATCCTATATAGGTCCAAATATCTTAAACCGACTTAGTGGGCCCCATAGAGAGGTGCTTGGCGCAGTCTCGCGAAAACGCGAATATCTCTCTACTCCGAGATCGTATCGATGAACGGTTTAATGCGTTGGAAACTAGACTCATAGATCTTTAATTTGGTTGGTATATCACCCCGTAATTCCTTGTAAATTATGAGAAAATATTAGAAACATTTGACCTAATGTTTAAGTAAAATTATGAACCTAAGTTGCGACAACTTTTGTCGACTTTTGTTTCATAACTCGTTTGACTTCAAGACTTATGATACGGATATTATATGATTAAAATACCTTAATAAATGACCTCTTGAGTGTATTAAGCACCGCTAGATTACCTGAAAATACGAGTTACAACATCCTTGATTCGTTTAACTTCTAATACTGGTTAATCACCCTTATACACTCTTGTATCACTTAAGACCAATAGGATTGACTTCTTATCATCTAAAAGATAATTCCTTCTTGGATTTATGTTAACTAATATATGGCATGAACTAACACATGTGTATATGGGTTGTAACACCCTCCCCCCCTTAGGAACATTCGTCCTCGAATGTAAGGGTTTATGGGGAGTTTAAATCATCGTGGATTCCAATGGAAATTTTCGATCAATTTTCCCCTATAAAATGGTCACTAGCAAAACTTGCATGTAATTAAGCCCAACATATGGCTTCACAAGGCTACACAAAGCATTATGCGTATTTACATTATCTACATATCACCATTTTGTATTAAGGAGGAGTATTCTCAAATTATTGCTTACCTCATAGAGCCGTTTCACCTTCCAATGTATCCTGTCTTCCACCAGCATCCTTGTTATCTTCATTCTGGAATAAGTAAGGGTATTTAGACTTCATCTCCTCTTCTGCTTCCCATGTCATTTCTTCCATATTTTTGTTCCTCCATAATACTTTGACGGAAGCTACATCTTTTGTTCTCAGCTTGCGGACTTGCCGATCTAATATCGCCACTGGCACTTCTTCATATGATAGGTCCTCTGTAACTTGTACATCTTTGATAGGGACGACTCGAGAAGGGTCTCCAATACATTTTCTCAACATAGATACATGGAATACCGGGTGGACAAATTCCAATTCGGATGGCAATTCTAACTCATAAGCAACCTGTCCAATCCGTCGAAGAATTTTATACGGCCCGATATACCTTGGACTCAGCTTACCTTTCTTCCCAAAACGCATAATACCCTTCATTGGTGAGATCCTCAGGAAAACCCAATCACCAACCTCAAACTCTAGATCACGACGTCGGACATCAGAATAAGATTTTTGCCTGCTTTGTGCCGTCCTCAATCGCTCCTGTATCACTTTCACCTTCTCAATAGCTTGGTGAATCAAATCTGGCCCATATAATTCTGTTTCACCGACTTTGAACCATCCAACTGGTGATCTACATCTCCTCCCGTATAGTGCCTCGTATGGGGCCATTTTAATACTGGAATGGTAGCTATTGTTATAGGCGAATTCTATGAGTGGAAGATGATCATCCCAATTCCCCTTAAAATCTAGAACACATGCTCGTAGCATATCTTCCAGTGTCTGAATGGTACGTTCAGCCTGTCCATCAGTCTGCGGATGAAATGCAGTGCTGAGATTTACCTGTGTGCCTAAACCCTTCTGGAAAGACCTCCAAAAGTTAGCCGTAAATTGAGCTCCTCGGTCTGATATAATAGATATGGGCACACCATGAAGCCTAACAATCTCCTTGATATACAACTTTGCATAATCTTCAGCCGTGTAAGTTGTCTTCACTGGCAGAAAATGGGCACATTTTGTAAGTCGATCAATTATCACCCAGATGGAGTCAAACTTATGATAAGAGCGAGGTAATCCAATAATGAAGTCCATATTAATCACCTCCCACTTCCAGGTCGGAATCTCTATATTTTGAAGCAATCCACTGGGTTTCTGATGTTCTATCTTTACTTGTTGACAATTGGGACACTGGGCTACAAATTCTGCAATAGACTTCTTCATATTATCCCACCAATATTGCTCCTTGACATCATGATACATCTTTGTCGAGCCGGGATGGATGGAATATCGGGATTGATGAATCTCATTCATAATCTTCTCTCGCAACCCTGCCACATTAGGCACACACAATCGGCTCTGGTATCTCAGTGCCCCATCTTTTCCGATCCCAAAAGCCATACTTTTACACTGTTGAATGCTTTCTCTTAATCGTACTAAGATAGGATCTTCATATTGTCGTGCTTTTACCTCGGCTACCAAAGATGATTCTGATGTATTCTGTACAGTAACACCTCCGTCATCAGAGTCTAACAATCTGATTCTCATATTGGCTAGCTGATGAAGCTCTTTAATCAACCCCCATCTACCTGCCTCAATATGTACTAAGCTTCCCATTGATTTACGGCTGAGAGCGTCTGCCACAACATTGGCTTTACCGGGATGATACAATATCTCGACGTCGTAGTCTTTCAATAATTCAAGCCACCTACGCTGCCTCAAATTCAACTCTTTCTGCTTGAAGATGTATTGTAAACTCTTGTGATCTGTGTAGATGTCAACATGGACGCCGTATAAGTAGTGCCGCCATATCTTCAAAGCATATATTACTGCAGCCAATTCCAAATCATGGGTTGGATAATTCTTTTCATGCTTCTTCAATTGTCTTGATGCATAAGCAATCACATTCCCACGCTGCATCAATACGCACCCCAAACCTATACCTGAGGCATCACAATATACCACATAACCTTCTGTTCCTTCAGGAAGAGTGAGCACTGGTGCAGATGTCAATCGATTCTTCAGCTCCTGAAAACTACGTTCACAAGTGTCAGACCACTGGAATTTGGTAGCTTTTTGTGTTAACTTAGTCAATGGTGATGATATAGAGGAAAATCCTTCTACAAACCGCCTATAATATCCTGCTAGCCCTAGGAAGTTGCGGACTTCTGATGGTGTTGTAGGTCTCGGCCAATTCTTTACTGCATCGATCTTCTGAGTGTCGACACTAATACCCTCATCAGATATCACATGGCCAAGGAATGCTACTGAGTTCAGCCAGAATTCACATTTGGAGAGCTTAGCATATAACTTACGATCCTGAAGCGTCTGTAATACTATCCGCAAGTGGCCCGCATGTTCCGCCTCCGAACGAGAATACACTAGAATGTCATCAATGAATACAATCACGAACACATCAAGATAGGGCCTGAATATAGTATTCATGAGATCCATAAAAGCTGCTGGGGCATTTGTTAGCCCGAACGACATCACCAAGAACTCAAAGTGCCCATATCTTGTCCGGAAGGCCGTCAAGGGAGTTTTTTCCAATTAAAGGACAATCGAAATGGGATTGGTTTATTTATTTCAGAGTCGCCACTTGGGAGATTTAGGGTGTCCCAAGTCACCAATTTTAATCCCGAATCGAGGAAAAGAATGACTCTATATTACAGTCTGCGTACCAGAAATCCGGATAAGGAATTCTGTTAACCCGGGAGAAGGTGTTAGGCATTCCCGAGTTCCGTGGTTCTAGCACGGTCGCTCAACTGTTATATTTGGCTTATTTATCTGATTTTAAATACAATATGAACTTATGTGCAAATTTTATCTTTCAACCGCTTTTATCATTTACTGTTATTTTTATCAAGAATTGCAACGTTATAAAAATGTATCTCGAACCACGTTACAATCAATGTACCCGTGGTCGTCGACACACTTTGACTCCGTTGAGATTTGGATTTGGGTCACATCAATGTGCACCCGAGTTTAAGGAAATTAAATTATTAAAGGCGCGCCTAAAGCGACTAGCGTATTTATTTTGGGTAGGACCGTGGAATTTTACTAAACGGTCCATCCCGAAGTCTAAACAATTTTTAAAGCAAATATTTACTGAGGGCCCCGCAATTTGTATTTTATTTGGCGAGGCTCATCTCATTCTTATTTTTTTTAAAATGAATTTGCAACGTCATGGACACGCATCTCGAACCACGTCACAATCAATGTACCCGTGATTAGAAACACGTTTCGACTCCGTTGAGAATTGGATTTGGGTCACATAAATGTGCACCCGAGTTTAAGAAGGTAAGACTTATTAAGGCACGTCCTAAAGAGTCTAACGTATTGTTATTTTAGGAAGAGGCCGTAAAAGTTCATTAAACGTCCAAATCCAAGGTCTAATCAATGGTTATGCATTTTATTGAGGGCCCCGGCGGTTTGTGATTTATTTGCCGAGGCTCGTCTCATTTTTATTTTAAAAGGATAAACCTATAGCGACTACATTTCTTGTCGCGTTTGTCTCTACTAATTGAAAACAGTAGATAGTCCTAATTAATTACGTGCTTGCAAATTATCAATAACAACATTCGGAAATGCTTAGAAATCAAAAAAGAAGCTGCGTGCACAGTTAGCTGAACAAATAATCACGGGCCCAAATCCAGCTCATACATGACGGGCCAGACCTGGGCCACTGTCCATCTGATGCGGACCTGCCTGGTCCGTTTCTACCTAGGCTTAACCTCCGTGGGGTTGAGACCTTAAACTTGTGTCTTTGTCCTGTAGGTGTGGCTGATTACTAATTATAACGAAACAATTCATCCAAAGGGAGACGAGTTTAGCTAGGAATGGATAATTTTATGCTTAGTATGTATTAAACGACATGTTGCGCGATTAAACTGAATCTGGGATGCAACCTATAGTATTGGGAATGTTATACCTAACCACATGTGTATATAGACTTACATTCAATTGTCCTACATTGACGTTTATTAGACAGGCAAGCTACTTCCAGCATCCAAACAAATAAAATTATTCTACATTACATGAATACTTAATGTAACACTCTATGTATAAAAGACATTCTTCAGGTCTTTTCATTTGTATTCATGCTCAATTTTCCAATTACATTTGACAGTGCATTGGTTGTGTACCTGGTATAGAGGACAAAGAAGAAAGGATTGATCAGCCGGGCAGTATGCAATAAACACAGCAACAGCAGATACACAGCAACCACACAGCAACAAACCAATCAACCACCAGTGTTTTCCACAGTCCACAGACAACCAGCAACAATTTCCAGACCAAAAGAAAACCAAAGATGGTCGAGCACCAAACAAGTGATCCCAGAAAAGAGTAATGAGATGCAGCCAAGAAGACCCAAAATGTTCAATGCAGTAACAACAGAAAATCAATAATCACAAAAGCTGAGCCAACAGCCAACAACAATCAGCAAAGTCAGCTTGAACAAATTGAACTCTTACACAGTTTTCAAATGATACTCATTCACAGTATTCTGAAATCTTTTTTCTGTTTTGTTTTTTTTTCCTTTTTTTTTTTCTTTTCCGAAGACTAAAAGTCCAGCCCTCTTTTAGTTCTGCAACAGCTTATTTATAAGCCAAACAACCAGTGCAGTTCAGCTGCCTGGATTCTGCCAATTTGCAGACTGCCCATACCCTTTAAACCCATCCTTAAGCATCTTTTGATGCCAGCCCTTTTTGTTCCCCACGCCTGGCTTTCTTTAATCAAGAGTTATGGGTTCATTTTAGTATTCATTTTAAATTCCCATGCTCTTATGTCTTGTTCCCCATTGGCATCAGTTTAATCCTAATTTAGTACCCTACTTGTCAGCTTATTTAAACAAATCCTTTCTGTCCTTTTCAAACACCAGATTACCCCTGTTTAACCTTGATTATCACTGTATTACCCTAACTCTTAATAGTTAGTATATAAACCTCTCTGATTTCAACCAATACCTGACTACTAGCTAATTAAACTCAAACTGCTTTTCAGGCTGATTTGTTAGATTTCTAAAGCTAATTGCCAATTCTCTGCCTAAGTTCAGGCAATGATTCAAACTTTTAAGCAAACAGGGGTGCCAATCAAATCGTATGAGTTGGCCACATTGGGAGCCAAGCCTGACCAACTCACAACCAATTGATCCAATATGCAGTCAAGGGTGTAAACTATATTCGACGTGCTACTATATCAGGCTTACAAACAACATCATAAAATAAAAGAAACAGGCACAGTAATCGTACTGAAATGTAGGCTCCTGAGTTTTCAATCTTTCAAGTGAATTCAGTTGACGACACTTATTTAGATGACTACACAAACTATAATATACAGCAAACAACCAATAAAACCAACAAACAAACTCATCATTAACTTAAAACGTACACACATGGACAGACGAGTCACAAAACAAAACAAACCAGAACATGAACGACAGATAGATTTTAGGAGGACAAAAGAAAAAGGAAAAATACCTCAGGGAAATGAAACTAAGATTGACACAAGCTCGAACTCGAACCAGGTTATTTGGGGTCTAATGGAATTTAACCGAAGTGTTCTCAACTGAGAACACTTTGGTAAAAGTCTGATAGACCCTGATCCTACCACTGATTCGGACAGACCTCCAAAACTTTAAGGTCTAGGGTTTCTGGTGGTCTGATTTGGGATCTGCTCAGTTCCGGTCAGATTCGAACAGAACCAAAGTTATTCGGGGGGTGAGGGAGGTCAAGAGAAGCTGTGGTGTGAGTTTGGGGTTAATCGGTGTAGATCTGGGTTTTGCTCGAACCTTCGATTGAAGATTCGAGAAGATTTGGGGTGATTCGAGGTGAACGGTTGACAAATTCGTCTTCGGGGTGGTTGGGTGCATCGGGGGTGTTATTTTGGTGGTCATCGGAATCCGAGAGGCCGGGGTTGCAGAGGAGGAACCTAAGGTTTCTTAGGTTTTGAGAGGAGGGGGGTTCGGGGACGAAGGTGAACAGTGGGGCTAGGGGGTTTGGTTTGGGGCGTGGGGTAAGGGGTCAGGTTTATATACGATCTAGGGGTTTAGATCATGGCCGTTGGATCAAACGAGATCTATGGCCAGGATATATTCACTTAGGGAAAATGGTGTCGTTTGGGTTTTGGTAGTGGGTGAGACCGGGTAAGGCTGGATCGGGTCAAAACTGGGCGGGTTTAGGGGGGAAACCCTGGGTCCGTTGGATCAAGTGGTTGGACGGCTCAGATCCATTGCCTAAAGCGACGTCGTTTGGGGTTGAATGAGTGGCTTGATCAGGGCCGTTTGTTTGAGTAAGATCAACGGCTCCAATAAGGGAGCTGATACGACGTCGTTTGAATCAGCGTTTGGGCAGGCCTGACTTGAGCTGGATCAGTGCTTTGGTTTTGGGCCTCGTTTTGGGGCCCAATCAGATTTTCCTTTCCCTTTTTATTTCAACCAATTAACCAAAAATTCCTAAAAAACAAGGTAAATAATTAAAATAAAACTTACACACATATTGTGTAACACCTACAACAATAAACACACATAAATGAAAGATAAAAAAAATGGTTAGATCACAGCCTAGAACGAACGATGCACACATACATATATTTTTTGAATTTTCTTTTAACGACACATATTTTTTGTATTTTGTTTGATAATGACTAGATGCGAAATGGACAGACCCACAAATGACTAACAACACATGTCACGGAAAAATCGAAAAATTGTACAGCGAAGTCATTTGTCATTATTTTTATTTTATTTTGGAGCGATTGTCCGTGAAGCAAAAAACACGTGCTTACAGCTGCCCCTCTTTGCCCGAAGACACGAAGGGTTTTCGCGCAAAGATAAAGCGAGTGATTTTTGCCCGTCCGAATACTCCGTGTGAAGCATTTTTTGAAAAAGATTTGACCGAACCTTTGCTTCAAAGGTTTCCTACATATCCTGGGCTGAACAGGAATCAGGTCAATGTAGTTCGGGAAATTTTTGGTAGCTGGGACTACCGTGTGACTGTAGTGCTTGCTGTTGTTGCTTGCTGTTGCTTGCTGCTGTAGGATGATACCGCTCACCGATCTCCTTGTTACCTTGTTCTAAAAGGAAAAACAAGAAGCTAAGCTAGACTATGGAATCTCATCTATCTTTAACTTGTTCTTGTTGCCTTGCTTTCTTGTCGGCTAACGCTTTCCTCTGATGCCCTTATTTTGTGAACTTGGGAGATGATGCTGGCCCTTCGCCTTTTCTGAATGTCAGTTTTCATCACTTTGCTTGATTTGCTGGGAACATGGCTTTCTTCCTCAAATCTTTCAACAGTTTCTTCAGTGGTATGGCTTTTTTTTCTCAAACTTGTTATATTGGGCATGCTACAACGTTTCCAAACTGCTTCTTCTGAGACGCGTTCCTTCTTCCTTTTGAATGCGCGCTTGCTTTCGCAGCCTTCTGCTTCTTGGCGCTGGGGATTTTATTGTTTCCTGCTTGGGGATCTCTGTTGTAACCTTCCGTCTTCAGGTGGGGCTACTGATTCCAAGATCTAGAGCTTAAGTGTATTCCCGCATTATACTGGTGGGCTCCCTAGAACTTAAATGTATTCCCGCATTATACTGGTGGGTGACCTAGAACTTAAAAGTATTCCCGCATTATACTGGTGGATATATTCCCGCATTATACTGGTGGGCGACCTAGAACTTAAAAGTATTCCCGCATTATACTGGTGGGCGACCTAGAACTTAAATGTATTCCCGCATTATACTGGTGGGCGACCTAGAACTTAAATGTATTCCCACATTATACTGGTGGGCGACCTAGAACTTAAAATGTATTCCCGCATTATACTGGTGGGCGACCTAGAACTTAAATGTATTCCCGCATTATACTGGTGGGTGACCTAGAACTTAAATGTATTCCCGCATTATACTGGTGGGCGACCTAGAACTTAAAATGTATTCCCGCATTATACTGGTGGGCGACCTAGAACTTAAAATGTATTCCCGCATTATACTGGTGGGCGACCTAGAACTTAAAATGTATTCCCGCATTATACTGGTGGGCGACCTAGAACTTAAATGTATTCCCGCATTATACTGGTGGGCGACCTAGAACTTAAAATGTATTCCCGCATTATACTGGTGGGCGACCTAGAACTTAAATGTATTCCCGCATTATACTGGTGGGCGACCTAGAACTTAAAATGTATTCCCGCATTATACTGGTGGGCGACCTAGAACTTAAAAGTATTCCCGCATTATACTGGTGGGCGACCTAGAACTTAAAATGTATTCCCGCATTATACTGGTGGGCGACCTAGAACTTAAATGTATTCCCGCATTATACTGGTGGCATTATCCTTCATTGGATGAATTCCCCTCCGGTTTCTGGTAGTAATCTTAAAAAAATCATTTTCAAGACAAATTTTAGGAAGAGAAATAAAAGCTAGAAAAGGAGAAAATCTTTCTAAACCCATATTTGGTGGGGAGAAGAAACTCAGAAGAACTTATCTGGAGGACATGACTGGTCCCCGTGATCATGACGTGCACCATAGATTCCCGACCCAGTCTATTTGTATCAATCGATTTGCCCGATGGTCTGACTTGCTGGGGATGATAAATGATTGTCCATTTTGTTGCGAATGTGGTCGCTTTTTGTTGATCTGTCTTGTCGCCTCATAGTGCCCTTCGAGGGGTTTTCACTAATGAGACTCTCTCTTTTCTCTCATCTCCCGGCGCCTTATGGTGCCTGTGAAGGTTTTCACCAATAAGACTCTCTCATTTCATATCCCTCATCTTACATCGCCTCTCGGTGCCTGTGAAGGTTTTCACCGATAAGACTCTCTCATTTTATTTCTTTCGAGGAATCAGGGTGTTGTAGATATGCCCCTCCCTTCTGGAGATTCCTTTGACCATCAACTCATTCCCAGTCTTACGATCCTCTTCTTTGCTGGGTATCGGTGTATTAGTCTCGGCTTTATTTGCCTGACTTGGCATCTCTTGGACATTGATCGGGAGGTCTTTTGGATGTTGATGTTGGTTTTGGTGTGGGATTGAAGAAAGGCTACAAAAATGAAGATAATTTGA
This sequence comes from Nicotiana sylvestris, assembly GCF_000393655.2. Lineage (NCBI taxonomy): Eukaryota > Viridiplantae > Streptophyta > Magnoliopsida > Solanales > Solanaceae > Nicotiana > Nicotiana sylvestris. The sequence goes on along the minus strand of NC_091067.1, from coordinate 38,933,266 downwards.
TGGGTGATGTGTTACAACTTTTGGAATCAAACCTTTGTTGGAACTTAAAACATACCTTCTGCCCCAGTTTTCTTGCTTGGGGAATTTATTATTTTTTACACTTATGTTGCGCTATGTGCGTTACGCACACTGTGCCTATTATGCACACTATGTACCTTATGCATCCTATATTCACTATGATGCATACTATGACCGAGCCGTGAGGCGCCTACGTATCCTCTTCGAGGAATCAGGTCAAACGTAGTTCCCACGGTTTTGTATTTCTTGTGATTTTATCTTCTTCTTCTTTTTTCTTTTCCTTCTTTTCATTTTTTTTTCTTTTTCTTTTCTTTCTTTTCATTTTTCTCTTTTCTTCTTCTTTTTTTTTCCATGTCTTTTCCATTATTGATTCCACAAGAGGGGTATGAAAGAATTACTTAAGGCTCAAAGGGGGAAGCAAAGGTTAAAGTGTTTGGATTGAAGAAAGAATTGCCTCCGTCATCTCATTATCCAATAAATGCAAAATACAAACAAATAAACCAAAAATTGCCATAATTAAAGAAATTACGCGTAATATCTCTTGACTGCATCAGAATTGATAGCCATGTCGACACATCTACCTTCGACATCTGTCAAACACAAAGCACCGTTGGATAATACTCTGGTCACGATATAAGGCCCTTGCCAATTTGGGGCGAATTTGCCTTTTGCCTCGACCTGATGTGGGAGGATCTTCTTCAATACCTGCTGCCCTACTTCAAACTTCCTGGGGCGCACCTTCTTATTATATGTTCTTGCCATTCTCTTCTGGTACAGCTGACCATGACACACTGCTGCCAATCTTTTCTCATCTATCAGGCTCAACTGTTCCAATCGAGCTTTGACCCATTCATCATCATTAATCCCGGCATCAGCGACAATTCGGAGGGACGGAATTTCGACCTCCGCCGGTATTACGACTTCAGTTCCGTACACCAACAAATAAGGAGTTGTACCTATGGAAGTCCGGACAGTAGTGCGGTAACCCAACAAAGCAAAGGGTAATCTCTCGTGCCATTGTCTAGATCCTTCCACCATCTTTCGCAGTATCTTTTTGATATTCTTATTGCCTGCTTCGACCGCTCCATTCGCCTTGGGACGATACGGGGTGGAGTTGCGGTGTGTAATCTTGAATTGTTGGCATACCTCTCTCATCAGGCTGCTATTAAGATTCACACCGTTATCCGTGATGATCACTTTTGGGATCCCAAATCTGCAGATGATATGGGAATGGACAAAGTCCACTACTGCCTTTTTGGTTACTGATTTGAAGGTTTTAGCCTCAACCCATTTGGTGAAGTAATCAATGGTCACTAGAATGAACCTATGACCGTTGGATGCTGCCGGCTCGATGGGCCCAATGACATCCATGCCCCATGCCACAAACGGCCAGGGTGCTGACATCGTATGTAACTCTGTTGGCGGAGAATGAATCAAATCTCCATGTATCTGGCACTGATGGCATTTCCTCACAAAAGTGATACAGTCGTGTTCCATGGTGAGCCAATAACACCCTGTTCGAAGGATCTTTCTTGCCAATACATATCCGCTCATGTGTGGCCCACAAACTCCAGCATGTACCTCTGCCATAACCGTCGTTGCTTGACTGGCATCTATGCATCTCAACAATCCCAAATCCGGGGTTCTTTTGTACAATACTCCTCCGCTGAGGAAGAAACCATTCGACAAATGCCGAAGGGCTCTTTTTTGGTCTCTAGAGGCATGTTCTGGATATATCCCCATTCTGAGGTATTCCTTGATATCATGAAACCAGGGTTCGCCATCTGCTTCTTCTTCTATGGCATTGCAGTAAGCGTGCTGATCACGGACCTGGATGTGTAGAGGATCAACATACATTTTGTCAGGGTGGTGCAGCATTGATGCTAAGGTGGCCAAGGCATCCGCAACCTCATTGTGAACTCTCGGGATGTGTTTGAACTTCACCAATCGAAATTGCTTGCTCAGATCATGCAAGCATTGTCGGTATGGTATGAGCTTTAGATCTCGTGTTTCCCATTCACCCTGAATTTGATGTACCAAGAGGTCCGAGTCTCCCAAGACCAAGACGTCTTGGACATCCATGTCAGCAGCCAAGCGCAGACCCAGAATGCAAGCCTCATACTCGGCCATATTGTTGGTGCAATAGAAGCGTAGTTGAGCCGTAACAGGATAATGCCGTCCTGTTTCAGAAATGAGTACTGCTCCTATTCCAACCCCTTTCGCGTTTGCAGCTCCATCGAAGAAAAGCTTCCAACCCGGTTCCTCAGGCAATTCCAACTCATTTGTATGCATTACCTCTTCGTCAGGAAAATACGTTCTTAAGGGCTCGTATTTTTCATCAACGGGATTCTCTGCCAAATGGTCTGCCAGCGCCTGGGCTTTCATGGCCGTCCTCGTCACATAGATGATATCAAACTCTGTGAGCAGAATTTGCCATTTTGCCAACCTTCCCGTGGGCATAGGTTTCTGAAAGATATACTTCAATGGGTCCAAGCGGGATATGAGATAAGTAGTATATGAAGACAGGTAGTGCTTCAACTTCTGAGCTACCCAAGTTAGGGCGCAGCATGTTTTCTCGAGTTGAGTGTACTTGACCTCATGCACTGTGAATTTCTTGCTAAGATAGTAGATGGCCTGCTCCTTCCTTCCTGTGTCATCATGTTGCCCCAGTACACAACCAAATGAATTTTCCAAGACCGTCAGGTAAAGAATTAGGGGTTTCCCGGTATTAGGCGGGACCAATACGGGTGGATTAGACAGATACCCTTTGATTTGGTCGAAAGCCTCTTGACACTCTGTCGTCCAACCTTCTGCAGCATCCTTTCTCAGTAGCCGAAATATGGGCTCACAAGTTGCTGTGAGTTGAGCGATGAACCTGCTGATGTAATTGAGTCTACCCAGCAAACTCATTACCTCTGTTTTGTTCCTTGGCGGTGGCAAATCTCGGATGGATTCAATTTTGGATGGGTCTAACTCAATCCCCCGTCGACTGACGATGAATCCTAGCAACTTTCCTGATGGAACCCCGAATGCGCATTTGGCTGGGTTAAGCTTGATATCATACCTCCGGAGTCTTTGGAAAAATCTCCTTAGGTCTGCTACATGGTCCTCCTGACGCCAAGATTTGATGATCACATCATCGACGTACACCTCGATTTCTTTGTGTATCATGTCATGAAACACAGCAGTCATTGCTCGCATGTACGTTGCCCCGGCGTTCTTTAACCCGAATGGCATTACCCGATAGCAGTAGGTTCCCCATGGCGTAATAAACGCTGTCTTCTCAGCATCCTCCTCGTCCATTAGGATCTGATGATAACCCGCATAGCAATCCACAAAGGATCCGATCTCGCGCCCAGCGCAATTATCGATCAGGATATGAATGTTGGGTAGCGGAAAATTGTCCTTGGGACTTGCTTTGTTGAGGTTGCGGTAGTCAACGCACACCCTGATTTTTCCATCCTTCTTTGGGACTGGTACCACATTGGCCAACCACTCGGGATATCGAGTGACCCGAATGACCTTCGATTGCAACTGCTTAATCACTTCTTCTTTGATCTTTACACTCATTTCTGTTTTAAATTTCCTTAGTTTTTGCTTGACCGGAGGGTATGCCGGGTCAGTGGGCAATTTGTGAACCACTAAATTTGTGCTTAATCCAGGCATATCGTCATAGGACCATGCAAAAACATCTTTGAATTCCATGAGGGTTCTGATCAATTCTTCCCTGACATTCGGCTCAATGTGGATGCTGATTTTGGTTTCTTGGACGTTATCAGCGTCTCCTAGGTTTACAGCCTCAGTGTCATTTAGGTTAGGCTTGGGTTTTTCTTCAAATTGGCATAATTCTCGGTTTATCTCTTCGAAGGCTTCACCTTCATCACATTCAGATTCATCATCACAAACGACCTCTTGCATCATTGAGTCAGATTCAGATTGATTTATTAGACTAGGTCGAAGATCCGCTGTGCATGCCATGTCATTAGAACCAGTAAAAAGAGAACTGTTCAGAAAGAAAAAGAACAAAACAAAATTAAAATGGGACAAAAGAAAAGAACTTCATTAAACTTGCGGGATAAAAGGGTTCACACTTTTACAAAAACGAAAGTAAAATTTGGATTACACCCTTGAATAATCCGGACAAAACAAAACATACAAAACATAAATCAAAGCCTACTACCAAGACTCCCCTCGGACAGGAAGAGGAGTAACTGTCCAATTGTTGGTCTTGGCCTCAGGCCCCACAAACTGTATCTCTGCTCTGCTGGAACCTTCTCCAGCTTCCACCATACTGACATCCGCGAATAGCTTCTCAAAACTCTGATTCAGGTCTTCATTTATACCGATCAAAGGTCCTAGAATCTTTGGGACCGGTGACCCCTTGGCACTTGCTTTGACAAAAGACCTTGAGAGGCGTGGCACTGGTTTAGGCAGAAACCAGACCCTCTTCTTCATTTTTCGCGCTTGCTTCCTATCTGCTGCGGTTGGTTTGAACCCCAATCCGAAAGTTTCCAGATTTTTAGGAAGGGAGACAGGTTGGACAATCCCTTGAAGCTCGACTCCCAGGCCTTTTCCCGGCACAAATCCATTACCCAGCATTTCTGAGACCATCATGACTGTTGCGGCAGCTACCCTAGGGTGCGGGATGATTTCTCCTTCAGAAATTTTGTTGGCCGACCCTGTATCGAAAATCTGGTAGACCCAAGGACCTTTGTCATCAGCGGTCTCTATGAAAGGTACAATGGTTCCGCCCATGGTGCACGTTGTATCCTCGCCGTGTAACACGACCTCTTGTCTTTCCCACTCGAACTTCACCATCTGATGTAGGGTGGAAGGCACCGCCTTGGCTGCATGAATCCAGGGTCGTCCCAACAGCAGGTTGTAAGATACTGTGGCGTCCAACACCTGGAATTCCATGGTAAACAGGACCGGACCAATGGTCAGTTCAAGTACAACATCCCCCACAGTGGCTGTTCCGTTTCCGTCAAACCCTCGGACACAGATACTGTTCTTATGGATCCTTCTGTGGTCGATCTTTAACTAGTTCAAGGTAGATAGTAGGCAAATATTGGCGCTTGAGCCGTTATCCACCAATACTCGAGTTACCACCGAGTCTTCACATTTGACAGCTAGGTATAGAGCTTTCTTATGCTCCGTACCTTCCACCGGCAGGTCATCATCTAAGAATGTTACCCTGTTTACCTCGAAAATCTTGCTGGCAATGGTTTCCAGGTGGTTTACAGAAATATCACTGGGTACATGAGCTTCGTTCAATATCTTCAACAGGGCCGACGATGCTCCTCAGAATGGATCAGTAACGACAACAGTGAGATCTGGGCCGGTGTTTTTCTTAGCTGTTCGACCACAGAATAGTCCTGTACTTTCATCTTCCTCAGGAACTCTTCAGCCTCTTCTTCGGACACAGGTTTCTTGGTTGCAACTGGGTTGGTTCTTCTTAGCTCCACCGGAGCAAAACATCGACCTGATCGAGTCAGCCCTTGCGCTTCACAACTGACTTCTTCCACCTGTTTTCCTTTGTACATCACCACCGCCTTTTCATATTTCCAAGGCACAGCCCTGCTGTCAATCATCGGCAGCTGGACCACAGGCTTTATGGTCACCCGTTCTCTACATACCCCTTTCAACACGACCGCCGGTGTGGGCGGGATCCCTGGTATTACCAACTTGCTTGGCTCGGGTTTGCTTGTTATGGCGGACGGGCTCTTTCCCAATATCACTACCGGCTTGACGCCTTCTCCCTGCGACTGTACACTCGTTCCTCCACTGGTTGAGACTTCTTTCGGGGCGGCTTGGATCATCATCACTGTTTGTGAGGGTTTTCTCAATTCTCCTCCCTCACACACCAACTCAATCATGTGAGTTTCGTGGTGCGCTGGCAGTGGGTTTTGGTTGATGTTAGGAGCCTCCGGTGTCTGGACCTCGATCTTATTGGTGTCAATAAGATCCTGTATGGCATGCCTTAACTTCCAGCACTTCTCGGTATCGTGCCCGAGCATCCCTGAACAGTATTCACAACTGATTGATCGATCTACATTCTGAGGTGGGGGATTTGGTTCTCGAGTCTGGACAGGACTAACCAAACCCAATTGCCGCAGCTTGTGGAACAAAGCGGTGTAGGTTTCTCCCAGCTCCGTGAAGGTTCTCTGCTTCCGCAACCTGTCATTCCTAGCATCTGGTTTTCCCCAAAAGCCCGCCCCTCAAGGGTTTCTATATGCCCTTGGTGGTGGGTAGGTGTTTTGTGGTGGTGCATATATGTTCTGGGGAGCTGGTGCGCGCCATTGTGGGCGAACCGGAGGCTGAGTGTATGCCTGGGCTTGGTGTACGGAACAATGTGGTTCTCGAGGTGGATAGAAATTTTGTGGTGGGCTGTATGGGTATTCTGACCTGTGAGGTCTGGGTTGGTTGTAGTGTGGCCTGCCAGCCCTGGACCAACTGCCTGCCTCGATCGTGGCAACCTCTTCTTTCTTTCTTCTCAGCGCACCTCCCGTGCCGTTTTGAATAGCCTGGGTTGTGGCCTTGAGTGCCGAATAGTTCAAGATCTTGTCAGACCTCAAACCCTCTTCTATCATGACCCCTATCTTGACCACCTCGTTGAAAGATTTTCCAACCGTTGTCACCAAGTGACCAAAGTAGGTTGGATCCAATGTCTGCAAAAAATAGTCCACCATCTCTCCCTCTCTCATGGGAGGATCGACTCTAGCTGCTTGTTCTCTCCAGCGGAACCCGAACTCGCGAAAACTTTCCCCGGGTTTCTTCCCAGTTCTCAATAATGTGAGACGGTCAGGGACTATCTCGAGATTGTACTGGAAATGACCTGCAAAAGCCTGCGCCAGATCATCCCACGTGTACCACCTGCTGGAATCCTGCCTGGTATACCATTCTAGTGCAGATCCGCTCAGACTTTGGCCGAAATAAGCTATCAGCAGCTCATCCTTGCCGCCTGCCCCCCTCATTTTGCTACAGAATCCCCGCAAATGTGCCATGGGATCACCGTGCCCTTCATATAAATCAAACTTAGGCATCTTAAAACCGGCCGGGAGTTGGACGTCTGGGAAAGTACACAGATCTTTGTATGCTACGCTGATTTGATTGCCCAATCCGTGCAAGTTCCTGAAGGACTGCTCCAGGCTTTTGAACTTTCTTAACACTTCATCCTGTTCAGGAGCCTTAACTGGCTTCTCAACCTCTGCCGGAACTTCTAAATGTGGATTGTAAGCTTGAGGCTCGGGTGCATGGAATGTAGGCTCAGGGGGATAGTATTGTGTATCGTGAGCCTGAAACAATGGCTCACTGGTCGTTCTTTGCAAAGGGGCTGATGTAGGTCCCACAAAAATGGGAATATTGGGTGTTGAGAGAGGTTGGTGGGGTGGTGGAGCTTGGGAATCATGAGGGCTTCTTTCTTGATGATAAAGGGGATTTGGGCGGCTTGTGGAAGGGCCGGAGTGAGGGTATTCTGGCATGTGTCCCAGTGTTTCAGGGCTCTTTTGTGTTTTGGCTATGGCTAGCTGCATTGCATTCATCTCTAGTCCCATCCTTTCAATCTTTTCCATCGCTTCTTTTAACAACTGGCTCATCGGCCTTTCTTCCTCATTGCTATTCTCCGAAGTAGTCATGCTTGTTGCTACCGGTCCTTTGGATCTGGTTTGGTATGAGTGTGTTGCCAGAGTTCTTTAACAACTAACTTGTCTGGATCAGACAACAACAAACTTTGTTAGCGTTAGATTTTAACAGATTTGATCATAACACATAGAGGATGTAATGCACCTAGGCAGTTAATCGTTTCTACATGCTTTGCCTAAAACAACATGCGTCATTCCGGTTTGCTCATTCGTCCCTTTTTAAAGTACTTTGGGAAACCCTGTGTTTTATTTTATTTTGTATTTTCTCTTTTTTTTTCTTTATTAAAAACCGTCGAATCTTATGGGGATTGCCTATGTATCACGTCCCCGCGTGAATCAGACCAGGCGTAGTTCTGCCTCAAAGTAAAGACACATAGAAATTCTTCCGGAGTCACTTAATTTCATTATCAAAATTTCTATTACACATTGCTTCAAACAAAATAGCAACAGTACAGACTCCATGGTTCTTTGACCCTATTTGATTGAAGGAAAAATAGAAAACAACATATGGGAAAACATCAAACCTCAACTAAACAAGACTCGACCAGAGGTTAATTTTCCAACTTAGGGACCCGCGAGGCATCGTTCGGCCTTTTCGCGGTTCTAGGTGCGAGATCCCTTTCGAGCTGCTCCAACTCGTGCATGGTCTGTTTGACATAACCCATCACTACTGGGAGAACGGTAACGCAGGTCATGTTTTCACACCGTCGACACCTTCTGATGATGGCATGGGCAATGGCCCTGATCTTGTCTCTGGTTTTTTTCTTCTCTATGAGTAGGTGTCTTATCTGATCACTGCACGTCTTGAATACCTGTGAGTCCTGTATATGCTGATCCCTCAGCTGCCGCACTTCTTCCTTCATTTGGGCCAACAAGTCGTAACAGTATCTACTCTCCGATTGGAAATCCCCGGCCTGCTTAACTGCTTTAAACTCAAGTGTAGCCATCTCCCTCTTTATTTTGGCCACAGTCTTCTCGTGGTCACGTTTCAATTGGTTCAAACATCGGCGATGCTTATCTACTCTTGTTCCCCACCGTGCCTTGAACTCTGTCATGACCTTTTCGGATTCTTCTAACCTGTCTCGCCATTCCGTGATCTCTCTTTTCAAACCCTTTATCAACCGTTGGTCTGATCGACTTCTGGGCTGCTCATCAAGAGACAATCTCAATTTTTGCACTTGGGCCTTAAGTTCTTCATTCTCTTGGATCAATCTATTCATTTCGCTTCGATCCGCCGCGATTTGAACGATGTTATCGAATTTCAGACTGTCCATTTGTAGCTTCAAATCGCCAATCTCTGCCCGATAACCCTTCTCTTTTGCTAACCAGTTCCATTGCCCTCGGGATGATTCTACGAAATCTTTGAGATGCGGCCTCTTAGTCGGTCTTTCGTAGGACAGGCTACCACTAAACCAAGCGTGATATCCTGGGGCGACTTCCCCTTTTGCCGTATCAATCACACAAGTGTTTGCTGTCAGATGTTGGCATTCACTCCAGATTTGGCGAACTTCTTCTTCAGGGAAATGACCGTTCGGACTGATTTCAATCACTTGGGTACTCAAATCTTCATCTTTCGGTACCACTTGGTACCTCCCAAGTTGCCTCAAAACCCGATACGGTGCATAGGGTTGGATACTTTTCAGTCCCATCAACAGAAAGTGAGGCCGGGTTGCCGGCATGTATATGATTTCCTCGATAGGTGACCATCCGAGCGTCCATTGGATTTGGCTGGCAGTGAGAGTTCGGAGAAATGAGGTCCATGATGTGACTCCCTCAGGTAAATTGAGCCCTTTGATTCTCGTGTAGAATTCTCCAATACAAGTTTTCTCTGGCGAACCATAACCCAAAAGTGAGGAGCGATGGCATAAATGATCGGTCATCCACATTTGCAACAGTAGGTTACATCCTTCGAAAAAGTCGCCCCTGGCTCGACAAGCAGTGAGAGCCCGGAAAATGTCAGCCATAATCATAGGCGCCAGAGTACTTTTATCTTGGGTAAGCAAAGTATTGACGACCCCGGTTATCTTTAGATCAATGTTTCCATCTTTCCTAGGGAACACTATAAGACCCAGAAAGGCTGTCATAAAAGCCACTAGCCTGTGTTCGTCCCACTTTTGTCGGTTGCCTCTACTGCATAGTTTGAAATCCGGCTTATTGAACCTGCCCACGTGGCCGTATCTAGCATATATGAGGTGGAGACTGCAGAATCCTTTGGCAAGATCTGGATGGTGGAATGTCCGAGGTATTTTTAGGAAATCCAGAAACCTGTGTACCGTGACAGCTCTAGGTGCAATCAAGTATTTGAACCTAAAAGGGGCTTCATCAATCCCGATGTACCCTGCTATTTCTTCCAACGTCGGGGTGAGCTCGAAGTCCGAAAAATGGAACACGTTGTGTGCGGAATCCCAACAAGTGACCAATGATCTGATGATATCACCCCGAGGCTGAACGTTTAGTAGGTCCGGGAGACCTTTCAGATATTTCCTTACTTTGTCTTGCCCTTCTTTGCCTAAGTCGTTCCACCATAACCGCAACTCAAACGGGATCTTGGTCATTACTGAAAAAGGTTCGTTTTGTACCGTGCTCATCCTGCACATTTATTAGTGTGATTATGCCAAGTGAATAAAAAATAAAACTTTATTTAGATGTATACTTTTTATAAAAACTTTTGGCTTTTGGCAAGACAAATATTTTTTGCCACAAATAAAGACATATATTTATTTACATATATCTATAAATATATATATAAAAATAAGACTCTTTTTCATCTTCATTTTTGTGACAGGACAAACTATATATTTAAAAAAACAAAACTGAACAACGACCCCTTTTTTTTCTTCTCTTTTTTTTTATTATTATTTTTCCTTTGCTTTTAATAAAACAAAACTAATAAGACATTTCCTTTTCATTTTCTCAAAATTTCGGCAGAGTTTTGACAGTATTTTGGCGTTGGCTTTTTTCCAAAAAATAAACAATTTTCTTTTCATTTTTGGTATTCACATTATTCAAACACCGGTCAGCATGCGGGCTCGAGACAAGTAAATGCAACGAAAAACAAATAGGATGCATTAGGATGGTCCTTTCATATCAGGTTGCTAGTCCTAGACGGACCCAACCCCTGTGTTGAGTACCCTAAGTCAAATGCAACGTGATGCAAATAAGCGTTCCTACTAGGGATCCGGTATGAAGTCACGTTATTCTATGTTCAAAAAAACTGGGTCAGTGTTCTAGACAGTGTACCCGAGCGGACAACTCGAGTTGAGGAGGGGGCAACTTACCGGGAACCAAAAGGCCGTCCGGCTTCGTAACTTATCCGTCCTCTTTCTTATTTCGGGTATTGACACTAACAGAATAGGGAGTCTCGACCAGCGAGCTTCTCCCCGGAGGTAAGAAGAGAAGGGTTTCGGCACAGTTTATATACAGTCCAAATAATATCAAAGCGGTAAAAGCAGCATTTAGCACATTAGGCTCAAACATGTAAAAATCAGATAATAAATAAAGCCAAATAATAACAATTATTTTAAGCTCGAATTCTTAACCCTGAACCAGTGGTTCTGGCTAGATATCCCCAGCAGAGTCGCCATAGCTGTCACACCTCCTTTTTCCGCACCCGAGGGGGTGCAAGGGAGTTTTTTCCAATTAAAGGACAATCGAAACGGGATTGGTTTATTTATTTCAGAGTCGCCACTTGGGAGATTTAGGGTGTCCCAAGTCACCAATTTTAATCCCGAATCGAGGAAAAGAATGACTCTATATTACAGTCTGCGTACCAGAAATCCGGATAAGGAATTCTGTTAACCCGGGAGAAGGTGTTAGGCATTCCCGAGTTCCGTGGTTCTAGCACGGTCGCTCAACTGTTATATTTGGCTTATTTATCTGATTTTAAATACAATATGAACTTATGTGCAAATTTTATCTTTCAACCGCTTTTATCATTTACTGTTATTTTTATCAAGAATTGCAACGTTATAAAAATGTATCTCGAACCACGTTACAATCAATGTACCCGTGGTCGTCGACACACTTTGACTCCGTTGAGATTTGGATTTGGGTCACATCAATGTGCACCCGAGTTTAAGGAAATTAAATTATTAAAGGCGCGCCTAAAGCGACTAGCGTATTTATTTTGGGTAGGACCGTGGAATTTTACTAAACGGTCCATCCCGAAGTCTAAACAATTTTTAAAGCAAATATTTACTGAGGGCCCCGCAATTTGTATTTTATTTGGCGAGGCTCATCTCATTCTTATTTTTTTTTAAAATGAATTTGCAACGTCATGGACACGCATCTCGAACCACGTCACAATCAATGTACCCGTGATTAGAAACACGTTTCGACTCCGTTGAGAATTGGATTTGGGTCACATAAATGTGCACCCGAGTTTAAGAAGGTAAGACTTATTAAGGCACGTCCTAAAGAGTCTAACGTATTGTTATTTTAGGAAGAGGCCGTAAAGGTTCATTAAACGGCCAAATCCAAGGTCTAATCAATGGTTATGCATTTTATTGAGGGCCCCGACGGTTTGTGATTTATTTGGCGAGGCTCGTCTCATTTTTATTTTAAAAGGATAAACCTATAGCGACTACATTTCTTGTCGCGTTTGTCTCTACTAATTAAAAACAGTAGATAGTCCTAATTAATTACGTGCTTGCAAATTATCTATAACAGCATTCGGAAATGCTTAAAAATCAGAAAAGAAGCTGCGTGCACAGTCAGCTGAACAAATAATCACGGGCCCAAATCCAGCTCATACATGACGGGCCAGACCAGGGCCACTGTCCATCTGATGCGGACCTGCCTGGTCCGTTTCTACCTAGGCTCAACCTCCGTGGGGTTGAGACCTTAAACTTGTGTTTTTGTCCTGTAGGTGTGGCTGATTACTAATTATAACGAAACAATTCATCCAAAGGGAGACGAGTTTAGCTAGGAATGGATAATTTTATGCTTAGTATGTATTAAACGACATGTTGTGCGATTAAACCGAATCTGGGATGCAACCTATAGTATTGGGAATGTTTTACCTAACCATATGCGTATATAGACTTACATTAAATTGTCCTACATTGTAGTTTATTAGACAGGCAAGCTACTTCCAGCATCCAAACAAATAAAATTATTCTACATTACATGAATACTTAATGTAACACTCTATGTATAAAAGACATTCTTCAGGTCTTTTCATTTGTATTCATGCTCAATTTTCCAATTACATTTGACAGTGCATTGGTTGTGTACCTGGTATAGAGGACAAAGAAGAAAGGATTGATCACCCGGGCAGTATGCAATAAACACAGCAACAGCAGATACACAACAACCACACAGCAACAAACCAATCAACCACCAGTGTTTTCCACAGTCCACAGACAACCAGCAACAATTTCCAGACCAAAAGAAAACCAAAGATGGTCGAGCACCAAACAAGTGATCCCAGAAAAGAGTAATGAGATGCAGCCAAGAAGACCCAAAATGTTCAATGCAGTAACAACAGAAAATCAATAACCACAAAAGCTGAGCCAACAGCCAACAACAATCAGCAAAGGCAGCTTGAACAAATTGAACTCTTACACAGTTTTCAAATGATACTCATTCACAATATTCTGAAATCTTTTTTCTGTTTTGTTTTTTTTTCCCTTTTTTTTCTTTTTCGAAGACTAAAAGTCCAGCCCTCTTTTAGTTCTGCAACAGCTTATTTTTAAGCCAAACAACCAGTGCAGTTCAGCTGCCTGGATTCTGCCAATTTGCAGACTGCCCATACCCTTTAAACCCATCCTTAAGCATCTTTTGATGCCAGCCCTTTTGTTCCCCACGCCTGGCTTTCTTTAATCAAGAGTTATGGGTTCATTTTAGTATTCATGTTAAATTCCCATGCTCTTATGTCTTGTTCTCCATTGGCATTAGTTTAATCCTAATTTAGTACCCTACTTGTCAGCTTATTTAAACTAATCCTTTCTGTCCTTTTCAAACCCCAGATTACCCCTGTTTAACCTTGATTATCACTGTATTACCCTAACTCTTAATAGTTAGTATATAAACCTCTCTGATTTCAACCAATACCTGACTACTAGCTAATTAAACTCAAACTTCTTTCAGGCTGATTTGTTAGATTTCTAAAGCTAATTGCCAATTCTCTGCCTAAGTTCAGGCAATGATTCAAACTTTTAAGCAAACAAGGGTGCCAATCAAATGGTATGAGTTGGCCACATTGGGAGCCAAGCCTGACCAACTCACAACCAATTGATCCAATATGCAGTCAAGGGTGTAAACTATAATCGACGTGCTACTATATCAGGCTTACAAACAACATCATAAAATAAAAGAAACAGGCACAGTAATCGTACTGAAATGTAGGCTCCTGAGTTTTCAATCTTTCAAGTGAATTCAGTTGACGACACTTATTTAGATGACTACACAAACTATAATATACAGCAAACAACCAATAAAACCAACAAACAAACTCATCATTAACTTAAAACGTACACACATGGACAGACGAGTCACAAAACAAAACAAACCAGAACATGAACGACAGATAGATTTTAGGAGGACAAAAGAAAAAGGAAAAATACCTCAGGGAAATGAAACTAAGATTGACACAAGCTCGAACTCGGACCAGGTTATTTGGGGTCTAATGGAATTTAACCGAAGTGTTCTCAACTGAGAACACTTTGGTAAAAGTCTGCTAGACCCTGATCCTGCCACTGATTCGGACAGACCTCCATAACTTTAAGGTCTAGGGTTTCTGGTGGTCTGATTTGGGATCTGCTCAGTTCCGGTCAGATTCGAACAGAACCAAAGTTATTCGGGGGGTGAGGGAGGTCAAGAGACGCTGTGGTGTGAGTTTAGGGTTAATCGGTGTAGATCTGGTTTTTGCTCGAACCTTCGATTGAAGATTCGAGAAGATTTGGGGTGATTCGAGGTGAACGGTTGACAAATTCGCGTTCGGGGTGGTTGGGTGCATCGGGGGTGTTATTTTGGTGGTCATCGGAATCCGAGTGGCCGGGGTTGCAGAGGAGGAACCTAAGGTTTCTTAGGTTTTGAGAGGAGGGGGGTTCGGGGACGAAGGTGAACAGTGGGGCTAGGGGGTTTGGTTTGGGGCGTGGGGTAAGGGGTCAGGTTTATATACGATCTAGGGGTTTAGATCCTGGCCGTTGGATCAAACGAGATCTATGGCCAGGATCTATTCACTTAGGGAAAACGGTGTCGTTTGGGTTTTGGTAGTGGGTGAGACCGGGTAAGGCTGGATCGGGTCAAAACTGGGCGGGTTTAGGGGGGAAACCCTGGGTCCGTTGGATCAAGTGGTTGGACGGCTCAGATCCATTGCCTAAAGCGACGTCGTTTGGGGTTGAATGAGTGGCTTGATCAGGGCCGTTTGTTTGAGTCAGATCAACGGCTACAATAAGGGAGCTGATACGGCGTCGTTTGAATCAGCGTTTGGGCAGGCCTGACTTGGGCTGGATCAGTGCTTTGGTTTTGGGCCTCGTTTTGGGGCCCAATCAGATTTTCCTTTCCCTTTTTATTTCAACCAATTAACCAAAAATTCCTAAAAAACAAGGTAAATAATTAAAATAAAACTTACACACATATTGTGTAACACCTACAACAATAAACACACATAAATGAAAGATAAAAAAAAATGGTTAGATCACAGCCTAGAACGAACGATGCACACACAGCATATAACTTACGATCCTGAAGCGTCTGTAATACTATCCGCAAGTGGCCCGCATGTTCCACCTCCGAACGAGAATACACTAGAATGTCATCAATGAATACAATCACGAACACATCAAGATAGGGCCTGAATATAGTATTCATGAGATCCATAAAAGCTGCTGGGGCATTTGTTAGCCCGAACGACATCACCAAGAACTCAAAGTGCCCATATCTTGTCCGGAAGGCCGTCTTTGGAATATCCTTCTCCCTAACCCTCACCTGATGATACCCTGAACGTAAATCAATCTTAGAGAAATACTTGGCACCCTGGAGTTGGTCAAACAGGTCATCAATTCTTGGAAGTGGATACTTGTTCTTTATAGTAGACTTATTCAACTGTCGATAGTCGATACACATCCGTAACGACCCATCTTTCTTCCGCACGAATAGGAC
Organism: Nicotiana sylvestris; assembly: GCF_000393655.2. Classification (NCBI taxonomy): domain Eukaryota; kingdom Viridiplantae; phylum Streptophyta; class Magnoliopsida; order Solanales; family Solanaceae; genus Nicotiana; species Nicotiana sylvestris. Next base: position 38,917,502 of record NC_091067.1, on the reverse strand, counting down.
TGGTGCACCCCAAGGTGAAGTGCTAGGCCTAATAAAGCCCTTATCCAGCAAGTCCTTCAACTGCACCTTCAACTCTCGCAACTCTGTCGGGGCCATTCTGTATGGAGGAATAGAGATCGGTTGAGTGTCAGGCAACACATCAATGCTAAACTTAATCTCCCTTTCAGGAGGAAGGCCTGGGAGTTCATCTGGGAAAACATCTGGGAATTCGTTGACCACATGGATTTATTGTAAAGTAGGCTGTTTCGCCTCCATATCCCTAACGCGAACGAGATGATAAATGTAACCTTTTGAGATCATTTTCCTTGCCTTAAGATAGGAAATAAACCTACCTTTCGGTGTAGCAATGTTCCCTTTCCATTCAATGACGGGTTCACCTGGAAATTGGAACCTAACCATCTTCGTACGACAGTCAACATTTTGCATAGCATGAGGCCAACCAGTCCATTCCCATTATCACATCAAAATCAACCATTTCTAACTCAAATAAATTTGCCGAGGTTTGACGACTACAAATCATCACAGTGCAACCTCTATATACCCTTCTAGCAATCACAGAATCTCCTATCGGAGTAGATACCGCGAGGGGTTTACTTATCAATTCAGGTTCAATGCCAAACTTATTAGCCACAAAGGGTGTAACATATGATAATGTAGATCCCGGATCAATCAACGCATATACATCATAAGAAAACACAGATATAATACCTGTAACAACATCTGGAGACGACTCGAGATCCTGTCGACCTACTAGAGCATAGGTTCGATTTTGAGCACCACTCGAACTCGGCACTGCACCTCTACCCCTACCACGACCTGTCGACTGCTGAAAACCCCGTGCTGGAGGTCGAACTGATGAGGAAGAACCAGACACAGATCCAGTCGGCTGAGCCATACCATCACCTCCTCTATTAGGACAATCCCGCATCATATGGCCAGGCTGCCCGCACGAATAGCATGCATCAGAACCTCGACGACACAGTCCAAAGTGGGCCTTGCCGCACTGATCACAATGTGGTGTTGGGGGTCTCATCTGACTAGTATCCCTGTGATGTTGCGAGCCAGATGCCCGCGAACTCTGACCTGGACCAGAATAGGATCGATCATATCGAGGCCTCTGAAACTGTGGAGGAGCACTAGCTACAGGTGGCGCCGAACTCCTCGAAAACTGTGGCCTGATGCGGCCTCTGAAGTCATCAGAATACCCTGCAAATCTCGCCCTCTTATGCTGGCCTCTATCCTGCTCCCTAACTGCCCTCTGCTGGCGCTTACGATCCTCTAGGGTCTGGGCATAAGCTTGAATACGGGAAATATCCATGCCCTCCACCAAGGAGGCTGTCGTACACTCATTTATCAGATGTGGTCCCAACCCATTCACGAACATATGCACCCTATCACTCATCTCGGCCACCATATGGGGAGCATACCTTGCCAAAGAATCAAACTGCATACTGTACTCTCGCACACTCATATTACCTTGTCTAAGGTTCAAGAACTTATCAGCTCTAGCTCGTCGTATCTCAACTGGCAAGTAGTGACGAAGAAAGGCCTCAGAAAATTCCTTCCACACAGCTGGAGGAGGGTTCGGACCCCTGGATCTCTCCCAACTATCATACCAGAGAACCGCTAAATCCCGTAGCCGATAAGAAGCCAACTCTACTGCCTCTGTATCACTAACATGCATAACCCGAAGTGTACGATGAACCTGGTCAATAAAAGTCTGTGGGTCCTCCTTGGGGTCTGATCCGGTAAACACTGGAGGGTCTAAATTAATAAAATCACGAACTCTTGTACTAACTGGTTTCTCAGCAGCACCTGTATTCTGCCTCTGAGCCTGAGCAGCTACCAAGCTAGTCAATAACTGCAAAGCACTCTGCATATCCTGGTCTGGAGTGCCAGACGGAGGAACTGGAGGCGCTGGGTGCCTTCTAATATCCTCTGGAGGAGATGGAGTAGATGAGGTATGAGAGGGCATCTCACTTTGAGCCTCACTTTGTCCTGCTCTGACTTGGGGCACCTGACTGGTACCCTCTCCCGCTGCTGTATCAAGCCGTCTACTAATCGTTTGCTTCCTAGTCGAAGGCATCACTGAAAAAAACAAGGTGAATATTAGAGACGAACACTTACGACTCAACTCTACGCACGATCTAGATTCAGGAAGAAGGTAACAACCCTAGATGTCATGTAGCCTCCTGATTATAAATGTGGCGCGCTACACATCCATAATCAAGACTCTACTAGACACGGCTCATAGACAACCCCTAGGACAGACTTGCTCTGATACCAAGTTTGTCACGACCCAAACTGAAGGGCCATGACTAGCACCCGACCACACTTGCCGAGCACCAACGTACATTTCATCTAACCTTCATTATTATCTTTTAAGGCTAAAGAGATCAATATAAATGGTAGACCTAGATCATGGACAACCAGCAATAAAATATGACGGCATGAACATACATAGCAGGGGATGACCAGACAATCAAGAAACTACATATAAGGTATGAGCTACCACGCTACTATGAAAGACTATACAACAAAAACTAGCCGACAAGGCATACCAAACTATACATGAGCCGACACCTGTCTATGAGCCTCTAAAAGAACATAAGTGTTGCAACATAGCCGGAACAGGGCCCCGACATACCCATAATGTCTATAACAAAAATTGCATACCAAGACCAAGGCAAGTCCGGAGAAGGGATCTCGCCAATCACCGCTGAACTGGACAGTCTACTGTGGTGGGGGAGCTGCACCTGCCTGTCTATCAGGACCTGCAGCACGACATGCAGCGTCCACAAATAAAAGGACGTCAGTACGAATAAAGTACTGAGTATGTAAGGCAAGGAACCATAAATACGATCAGTAATGTAAGCAAGGATAGAGAATATACAACCTGTAACATCTTAGTACCTCTGAGGGCTACTTACATGAAATGCATGATACATATGTATAAATACATAAACCTTTAAAGCATTCGCCTCTGTGGGCATCATCATCATCATATCGTACCCGGCCATAATAGGCTCGGTAGAATCGTACCCGGCCACGTGGAGCTCGGTAAAACCCAACTGATCAGTGGTTGCACAATAGGTGCCGTACCCGGCCAACTATAGCGTGGCTCGGTAGAGTAAAATAGATACATATATATAATGCATGCTCGACTCATGGAATCACATTCTAAACCTTTCGGAGTGACGTAAGGTCGGTATCCTCTGTACACGTTATTAGGACTAACTCTTCACTATGAACCTTATAAGAATCAGGAAGTACCAACAACATTGATAACATAAGACTAAGAGAAGCAACATTAACATCAATCGTTCCATAAGAGGGAAAACAATGTAAGTACTGCTAGCTTCTAAGAGTAGAGTATCTTGGAAGATCGTTCATTACATTATGTGCAATCGGAGTCGTGCAAAAGAAGGAAAGGGATAGCCTCACATACCTTGTATATACTGCCCCAATCTCAAGCTATGCAATTGTCAAAACTCCTTAGTCTACAATAAGAGAAACGATACTATCGTTATCATTTAAGCGTCATAACTATTATGTATCGACCACAACCTATTTTACGATGAAACGGACAGCACCTCCCCTATATATATGACCTCACACCATTCAAAACAATCACCAAACAGCCCAAACAACATCAATAATAAACATATTGAGCCTCCCAAAATAGTCCACACACAGCCTAATCACTCCATACATACGACGACCACCGTAGTCGTGTCAAACAACCTGGAAATGTTACGAATAACTATCAGCCCATAACCCTACATATATATGGTGTTTCTCCACACCCTTCCTCCTCCAAAACTCCACAAGATAGTAGTAAAATACGCAGCCCAACAACAACGCAAAACAGTCCACAAAACAATAACATTACTTCCAAGCCTTTCGATATATATTTCACAAGTTCTAGCTTCAATGGCTTAGCTGCAACTTGGATAATCTTAAATACATATAGAGTAAGAGGTTCCTTACCTTTATACAGAAATAACAACTCCAATTTGACCTTAAATTTCCATGAAATATCCCTCCAATGCTGCCACAACAACAAAAAAGCGAAACTAGCGATCAATTAGTGTTTTTCGGCACTAGAATCACTTTAGAAGGCTTGAAATCACCTAGGATTGATATTAAGAACATGAGGGAGTATTTACAGAACATAAACCCTTTAAAACAACCTCCCACACGAGCTGGAACGACACAAAAATGAGCAACAACAAGAAGAACAAGAGACTTACTAGCGCCACGGAATTCCCGACACTTGATTTGTGTTGTTTGCCCTTTTTTGGGTCTTGAATCTTGAGAGAACCTTGAGAGGATGTTCCTAGGGTTCTAAGGTCTGAAAATAGTGAAAATAAATGACTTAAAACGGGTTGGAGTCATCCTATATAGGTCCAAATATCTTAAACCGACTTAGTGGGCCCCATAGAGAGGTGCTTGGCGCAGTCTCGCGAAAACGCGAATATCTCTCTACTCCGAGATCGTATCGATGAACGGTTTAATGCGTTGGAAACTAGACTCATAGATATTTAATTTGTTTGGTATATCACCCCGTAATTCCTTGTAAATTATGATAAAAGATTAGAAACATTTGACCTAATGTTTAAGTAAAATTATGAACCTAAGTTGCGACAACTTTTGTCGACTTTTGTTTCATAACTCGTTTGACTTCAAGACTTATGATACGGATATTATATGATTAAAATACCTTAATAAATGACCTCTTGAGTGTATTAAGCACCGCTAGATTACCTGAAAATACGAGTTACAACATCCTTGATTCGTTTAACTTCTAATACTGGTTAATCACCCTTATACACTCTTGTATCACTTAAGACCAATAGGATTGACTTCTTATCATCTCAAAGATAATTCCTTCTTGGATTTATGTTAACTAATATATGGCATGAACTAACACATGTGGATATGGGTTGTAACACCCTCCCCCCCTTAGGAACATTCGTCCTCGAATGTAAGGGTTTATGGGGAGTTTAAATCATCGTGGAAGAAATGATAACATGCAACGTATCAGAACTACCCAAATAAGCATAATGAAGGTGAGAAAGTAAAGGCTTTAGTTCCAATTTTGGAGCTTCTTCAATTGATGGCTTTGGAGGAGGACCATTTATCCTGTTCAAAGGTTCAAAGGGATTTAAACCTTTCATATATTCACATGATGCATTCAAAATATGCTTCATCTCTTCAACTTCATTATTAATTTTCAAACTCTCAAACAACACGATTTCTTTCTCTAAAGAATCCTTCAAATATACGGTTGGAGCAATAATTTTCTCATCCATATCCATGACAGATATCATAGACAACTCTTCATAATGGCGAGGAAGTTGAATTGTTTTGTATACATTAAAAACAACTTCCTCATTGTCACCTCTCATGATTACTTTTCCTTTTATTAGTTTAATTATAGCATCACCTGTAGCCAAGAGAGGTCTTCCTAATATAATAGGAATTTTTTCATTGAATTCAAAATTCAATATAATTAAATCACCCGGGAAAATAAATTTCCCAGTTTTTAGCAGCACATCTTCAATCACCCATTCCGGGTAAGCTATACACTTGTCTGCTAGTTGCAACATCACAGTGGTGGGTTTTGTATCTCCCAAATGCAATTGTTTGTACAAAGACAAGGGCATCAAATTTATGCTCGCTCCCAAATCACAAAGTGCATGGCCTACATCAATATTACCTATTCTCATAGGGATAGTAAAGCTGCCAGGATCCTTAAGCTTTTGAGGAAGCTTATTTTGGACCCTTGAAGTGCACTCCTCAGTAAGTGCAACTGTTTCAAATTCAGTCAATCTCCTATTGTTAGCCACAATATCTTTTATGTACTTGGCATACATTAGAATTTCACGAATCGCATCTACCAACGGAATATTCAATTGAATCTGACTCAACATAGAGAGAAATTTGTTAAACATGCGATCATCATTCTTTTTCTGCAATCTTTGTGGAAAAGATGGTGGTGGCCTTGGAACAGTCACGAGCGCTGAAACTGTATCATCTTTCTTTGCTTCATGTGTTGCTTTGGGAATTAATTCACCTCAAGTATAGGCTTGTCTTTTCTCTTCTTTGGAACTTCTTCTAATTCCCTTCTATTTCTAAGTGTAATTGCCATAACTTGCGGATTTTTTTCTGTATCACTTGGAAGAGTACCTGCAAGCCTAGTGTTTTGTTTTGTAGCTAGCTGTGCCATTTGCCTTTCAAGATTTTTGAAGTCAGTTCTGAGTTGTTAATTGTCATGTAACAATTTATTCAACAAAACATTTGTACTTTCTTCTACTTGCTGGGGTGGTCTTTGAGGATGATTAAAATTTCCTTGGGGTCTATATTGATTCTGATTTGATTGATTTCCACCCTAGGAAAAATTAGTATGATTCCTCCAACTTGGATTGAAAGTGTTCCATATTGTGCATGTTGGTTCATTGGACCTCTGCTTTGTTGCCCCACATAATAAATAGATTCAAGATTCATTGGGAACATGTCACTCGTGTGATTGTCACCACACATTTCACAAAAAATCGACATTTGTTGAACATGTTGCATTTTTTGTGTTTGGTTCATTGTCATTTTATTCATTTGATTTGCCAATTTTTCTATATCTTCTATCATGGCGGAAAAGTCATCAAGTTCAAGTACCCCTACTGCTTTTTGTTTCATTGCTCTCCTTGGTTCTCCCTTACCTTGCCAATTATGATCATTAGAAATAAAGTTGTTTAGCATAAGTTGTATTTCACTATATGGTCTCGCCAGACAACTACCACCACAAGCTGAATCAAGATTCATCTTTGAAGTCTCGTCTAATCCATCAATAAAAGTATGACCCGATACCTCATCAGTCTGACAATGATGTGGATAGTCTCGAAGTAGTTTCTTATATCTTTCCCAAGCTTGGCGAAGAGTCTCACCACCCCGTTGTTGAAACCCAAGAATCTGGCTCCACAAAGACTTTGTCTTTTTAGTGGGGAAAACATGATTAAGAGTTTCTTTGCTAAATCATCCCATGTATGGACTGAATTAGCAGGCTTCTTCTGCAACCATTCTTTAGCCTCCCCCAACAATGAAAAAGGAAACAAGGTCAGACTAACATAGTCCTTGGAAACATTTGGATAGTTGTAAGTATCCATGATTTCTAAAAAATTCTGAATGTGCCTCTACGAGTCTTCATGAGATAGACCTGCATATTGCCCAGTGGACTGAATCAGCTGTACCATGTACTGTTTAAGCTCAAAGTGACCAGTGATATAAGGCTTCACAATAGCTTGAGTCATATTAGCAAGATTTGGCCATGCAACTTCAATCACTGGATGCCCTCCATTACCTGCCATCACTTTTAGCTGGTTGAACTAAAATGTCCAACTCTCTTTCTATTTTGTGTCTAACTTCCTACTACTTCCTCGCTATATGAAGTGTTCTTTCAATTTCAAGATCAAGAGGAAAGAGATTGTTTGTGCTTCTACTCCTCCACATTCAAGAGAAGAGCCTGCGTGACACAAACAAAGTGAACTGAAAATTAATGCTTAAACAAATAGCTAATAAAAGCTTAACTCAGTCAAGTAGCTAATTTATAACTTCCAGGCAGCGACGCCAAAAACTTGTTGCGACCAAAACACTCACGCAAGTGTACACGATCGTCAAGTAATATAGTAATAAGCAAAGTATTGTTTCCACAAGGAATTATGATCAACTTATCGACTGATGCAAACTCAAACATTTATCAATTCAAGCTAATTCATCACAAAATACATAAATGACCAATTTACAATTTAACTAGTAATCAAACAATAATACAACGCAAAGTTTACTACGCCACTTATGCAATTTTCTTTTAACAATTAATAAAAGAGATATTCCAGGGTCATGGGATTGCTAGAGATCATGCTACGCTTTTAGATTAAGAATGATTTATTGAATTATCTTGGTTATTGATTATGGGGTTAATAATACCCATAAGAATCTATCGAATTCTTATGCGCCTATTCAAGCTAAATTAATACCTATATTTCTATGGCACTAATATTAACTCAAATGCATTTACAATTCCTATTTTTTGACTAAACAAGGCAATTAAGTATATTTCTATCTTAGTCGCGAATCTTTCACCCGATGCCCAAGATCAAGATCTTGTTCTATTTGATTCTATATGCAATCAAGAATTTCCTTTTTCAAGTTTAACTCAAGATTCATAAATAGTATTTCACTATTAGCTACGCAGTAATATAATTAATAGTAGAATCAAATAAACAACCCATAACAATAAATTTATGATCATCAATTTAAGCTTCAAACAACATAATCATCTAAAACCCATGACACCAGAATATTTGAGTTCTTTGCCACTCATATTCATACAAACATCAATAATATAAGTCTTAAACATAAAATAAATAGATACTAGAAGAAAATTTAGAAAAACTCTTTTAATCCTTACTCCAAAGTGTTGTTCCTCTTGATTTTTGATGCTTCCCCAATGAATCTCTTCATTTTCTCTTTAAAATCAGGTCTCCCTCGTCAACAATGGCTGCTTTACCCTTTTTAATCGTGTAAGAATGGATTTTTTCAATTATGCCCTTTTAAGACCGAAATAGAATAGTTCTGCGAATTTTACACGTCTGCGGCACTCCGTGCGATGCATACATGGATTGGTCAGAGGCAGAATACATTTTAACGGACCAGAATAATATTTTGCTTAAATATGCACTGCCGCGGCGCCCCACGCGGTGTGCCCTGCAGCACGGTAGTGCAATTTTTTGCGCTGGTTCATTTTTTCTTTTGTTTTTCTATCCGGGCTTGCTATGCGACCCCCGAACACGATCCCGACTTTATTTATTTAGCTTTTACTCAAACTTCAAAGCCCCATATTAATCAAATTCATCCCAATTCTAATTCTTAATCCGGAATCGCTTCCTGCAAGGTATAAAACATGACTTTAGTACAATTCATTATTATTTAAGCCCAAACCTTTAAAAATGCAATAATTAATGTGTTGTTACAACGACTAAAACACGACTTTTTATCCTATGATCAACATACGAATAAAAAAGGTGCAATTTTGATAATTTTTTCAAAAGTTAACAAAAGTCAACCACGGGCCTGCTTGATCGAAATCTATGATTCGGACCAAAACCAGATTTCCCATCACCCCCGAGCCTGGTTAATGATTTGTTTCAAAATCTGACTTCAATTGGTGGTCTAAATCTCAATTTTGTAAAATCCTTAAATTCTACCCAAAACCCCCTAATTTCCATAATAAATTTCATAGATTTGATGTTAAAAATTTATGAAAAGTAATGGGGAATTGATAGAAAATGAATTAGAGTTGCTTATAAATGAATTCAGGAAGAAACAATTCTTCAAAAATCACTTATAGAGTTTTTAGGGTTGAGAAATGGTGTAACATGAGTTAAGTCCAGTTTGTTTGCTCTTTTACGCAGATGTCGCATTTGCAAATACTTCTTCTCAAATTCGAGACACTGACCACAAATGCGATCAATGCATCAGGCAGTCAAACATCGCAAAATGCGACAAAAATCTCGCAAATGTGAACCACCACCCCATCACAAATGCTAGCTGAGCTTAGGAAATTCGAAGCTGCCCAACATTATACTGCATCGAAAATTCAATGAAAGAGTCACAAAAATGATCACTATGCAGATTGCTCCCATGTTCACAAATGCGATCATTTGACTGCAAATGCAAGCCTCACCTTGCAAATGTGAGATCTGCAGCTGGACAGCGTAACTGCTGAGCACAAGTAGTTGCAAACCATCTATAACACACTCAAAACTCACCCGAACCCTCGGGCTCCAAATATAACATGCACACATGTATAATAATATGCTACAAACTTGCTCTCTATCTCAAAACATCGAAATAACAAGTATCGATCATCAAAATGCAAAATTTCAACTTTAACGCTCATTTTCACAATTTCTCACATAACGCACCGAATTGCGTTCGGGTTACGCCGGACCCTAACCAAACGTGCGTACAAGTTTAAAAATATCATACGAACCTACCGAAAATAGTAAAATATCAATCCAAGGTCGTTTACCAAGAATATCGATTGCGGTCAACTATAGCCTTATTTTAAGCCAAAATTTTTATTTTCTTCAAACATTTACGTAAAAGCTTCCCGAAAAATGACACGAACCACACACAAAAACAAACAAACATCAAATGAAGCTATGGAAGGTCCCAAAACACTAAAATTAAGGTTAGTACTGAAAATGACCTATCGGGTCGTCACAATACACACACAAACACACACACACACACACACACACACACACACACACACACACACACACACACACATATATATATATATATATATATTCGAGTGCAACAACCCGGCCGGCCATTTGGAGAATTAACGCCCCAATCCCCTATTAACTACTTTCCCATTATCTATTTCTGCTATTGTGACTTGCCGGGATGATTCTTTTTGAGTTTCGGAGTATTTTGGGACACTTAGTCACTAAATGAGAGCTTAAGTAGGGACCCGCAGAAAAGGGGAAAATTCGAGGGTTTGGTGTTCATTCCATAAAATTCGATTTTCAGCTCGGAGGAAGGTGATGTCTCAAGAGTTTTTCATAGAAAATTATTGGATAACGATTCCTAATCCTATTTTGATCTTATTCCATTAATCCATATTTTTTTCTTCATTTAATGAAGGATTTTGAGTGAGAAAGTTGGGAAAATGGGGGAAAAAGTTCCCCAATAAAATTTCTGAGTTTTGAGGGTGATTTTGACATTAGATTTGGATATTTTTTGTATGAGTGAACTCGTGCGTGAATGGGTGTTATATAATTTGCGACTTTCACCTGATTCCGAGACGTGGTACCAAAGAGGAGTTTTGGGTGTTTCTCTATCTTCTCACCTTAGCTTTGATTTCATTAGCTAGATTAGTTATTTGTAGCTATATTTGCAATATGTAATTGATTTGATTGGATTTGGGCCACTAAGAGTTGGATGCTCATGGCAAGAGCATGATTTCATATTGATTTGAGCTTGGTTCGAGGTAAGTGGCTTTTCTAACCTTGTGGGGTGGAACTCCCCTAAGGATTTGGCATTGTTTGATATGTGAGCATCGTGTACATGAGGTGATTATTGCGTACACGACCTATCTATTAAAAACCCCCGTTTTCATTAAGCAAATATATATCTTCCTTTAATTGAGCAGCACTAGTATATGTAACTATCCTATTTAGCTTAGGAATGCATACCTACGTGCCTTAATTGTCTAAAATGGCTTAATTGCCTACCTGAACTTTGTGCAACATGTTTAGTAAAAATTACCTGTCTTATTTGATATGAACTTAATCTAAACTATAGAATTCCTCGTTGAAACTATTATTTATATTGATTGAGTTGCATATTTACTCTGGGACTACAGAACGGTATTCCGAGAGATCCCCATACACGTTTATGTTTGGGACTAGGGGACGGTATCCTGGGAGATCCCCCTGTACTGGATATTTACTTTGGGACTACAGAACGTTATTCCGGGAGATCCTCCTATACATTTACGTTTGGGGCTACAAGATGGTATCCCGGGAGATCCCCTACACATTTACATTTGGGACTACGAGACGTTATCCTGGGAGATCCCCTATTGCTATTTCCGTGTACTAAGTTGTTGTCTTTCTGTGATTTCATTCTTGCTAAATGTTAGTATTTATCATACTACAATATTTCATATTGTATTATTTTAATTATATATATACCAGTAGGGCCCTGACCTGATCTCGTCACTACATGACCGAGGTTAGGCTTGGCACTTACTGGGTACCATTGTGGTGTACTCATGCCCTTTCATGCACATACTTTTTGTTTGTAGATCCAGGTATTTCTTTCCAGCCACATTTCCAGTGAGGTGAGACAGCGGTAGAGACTTCGAGGTATATCTGCCACGTCTGTAGACCTAGGAGCCCCTGTATACTCTTCCTTAAGCTAAAGAATTTCTTGTATTTTTCTTCATTGATAGATTCTGGAGTTTAGAAGCATTGTTTTCTTTCGGTAGCTTGTGACTCATGATATTACGGGTTTTGGGAGCATTTCTGTTTAGTTCGAGAGTGATTATTGCATATGCCAAGCGGCATCTAAATTTCTTAGTTAATGTTACCTATTAAATTGTTAGTTTTTTATGTTTTTATCAAAATTCCGCAAAGTGTTAGCCTTACCTAGTCGTAGAGACTAGGTTCCATCAGGATGGTTCACGGAGGGAGAACTAGGGTCGTGACAAGTTGGTATCAGAGCTCTAGGTTCATAGGAGTCGTGAGTCATAAGCCGGTTTATTAGAGTCTTGCGGATTGGTACGGAGACGTTTGTACTTACATTCAGAAGGCTATGGAACTGTTAGGATAATTCCACTTCATTTGATTCCTTGTCGTGCGTGATTATTGACTTCAAAATTCTAAACTTCTGTCTTCTATTCTATCACAGATGGTGAGGACACGTGCTACCAGAGATGACCAGGCACTAGCGCCCCCTGCTAGAGCCGCCAGATGCCGGGGCCAGGGTAGATTCCGAGGACACGCACATGGTGCAACTAGAGTTCCTAGGCGAGCTGCTTCAGAGGAGCCACCAGTAGCTCCAGCCAAAGCACAGGAACCTGATAAGCTTACCACTACTATTTCTCCTGCTCTCCAGGAGACCCTTGCACAGTTCGTGATCATGTACAACACTCTATCTCAGGCAGGGTTGATTCTGCTTGCCGCAGCCACATCTCAGGCCGGGGAGGAGCATAGACTCCCCCTGCCCGCAACACAGAGTAGCGGGTTTCGGTCCATCAGATCCCAAAGGTTATACCTACACCGTTTGTAGCCCCAGCTCAGCCCGAGGGTAGGGAAGCAGTTTCAGAGGAAGAGGAACAGAGGCTTGAGAGGTACTAGAATAAGACTCTCCTACATTTAGTGGTCTAGCATCATAGGATGCTCAGGGATTTCTGGAGGAGTGCCATCGTATCATCCACACTATGGGCATAGCAGAGTCGAGTGGGGTTTCTTTCACAGCCTTCCAGCTTCGAGGGGCAGCCTATTAGTGCTGGCGTACTTTTAAGTTGGGTAGTCCGGCTCAGGAAGCTTCCGTTACATGGACTCGGTTCTCGAACATCTTTTTGATAGAGTATATTCCTCAGAGCCTCAGGGACACATAGTGTGTGGAGTTTGAGAATTTGCGCTAAGTTACAATAATCTTTTCACAGTATGCTATCCGATTTAGTAACTTGGCTAGGAATGCACCGGCCTTGGATTCTATAGCTCGAGAGAGAGTTTGCCAGTTTATTGATGGGCTCATTCCCAACATCAGGTCTAGCATGGTCTGGGAGTTAGAGATGGATATCGCCTATCAGCAGGTGGTGAATATTGCTAGGAGAGTAAAGGGAATGCTTGCTCGGGATAGGTATGAAAGAGAGGCCAAGAGGTCTCAAGAGTCGGGCCATTATTTTGGTGCCCATGCTCTATCTACAGTTTGTCATAGTAGGGGCTCTCACACCTCCTTTTTACACACCCGAAGTTGATATAAGGGGAGTTTTTCCAATTAATGTGACATTATTCGAAATGGGATTATTTAATTATTTCAGAGTCGCCACCAGGGATAATTTATGGTGTCCCAAGTCACCGGTTAAAATAACGAATCGAGGAAGTTGACTCTTATTTAATGGTCTACGAACACAGAAATCCGGGTAAGGAATTTTTCTAAACCCGAGAGAAGGTGTTAGGCATTCTCGAGTTCCGTGGTTCTAGCACGGTCGCTTAGTGATTTATACTTGGCTAAAATTGCCTAATTACTTATTTTAAAACCTATGTGCATTTACCTTTTACCGCTTTTAATCACTTTATTTGTTTGTAATTAAAGAATTGAGTTACGCGTACGTATACTCTTTTCTTTTGGCGCGTCAAAAAATCATGTCACGCAAACATGTCCACAATTAATAACGCTTGGTTTATTTATATTAAGAAAGGTTTGGTTGAAGTTGCGCGAACGCATCCCTTGAGTTACCTTTTAGAATTAAATTCGCAATTATGTTACGCGAACGTATACATAATCACAATACTAGTCTAAATCGAGCCTAAAATAAACTACGAATATTTGTTATTTTTATAACTAGGACATAAGATTAACACGAGGGCCACGCATGATTAAATTGTAGATGGCACACCTCGAAACTCTATAAATTAAAATTGATTAGTGGCTTATTTAGACGACTTTATATAAAAAAAAGTTTGATCGAAGTTGCGCGAACACATACTCCGAATTGATTTTTAGAATCGTAATTATGTTACGCGGACGTGTACACAATTACAATAAGAAATAAGCAAACATTCTACTGCTATAATAGTTCAACCCATTCTTCAAATATCCAAGAGTATCTACTGCTATATGGAAACTTATGCAACTCATATTGTACTCAAGCTCTCACTTCAAACCAATGCAAACAGTTTTAGTGTATAAAAAAACTTTAAGCCTGGGCTATACCAAATGAGCTAGCTCAAGATTTATAAAAAAAACAAACTCACAGTTGATAAATTCTTTGCAACCAGCTCACAGAGAGATTCAGAAACCGAGTTATACTAATAGATCTAAACATTAATCAATCGATTTTTTACACAAAATATGATGAACCAACCCGAGTAGAACTGTTAAATGCATCATCACTGTAAAGATCACTCGTGCATCATACTTATCCTCATGTTTAGTCAATTTTGCTACTGCAAGTAATGCTACACAGCTTGTTACTACCTCGTATTTACCCGACTAATTGACAAACATGCATAAATCAACAAATCAGTATGCAACAATTCATTTCAAGTTAAAATATTTACAAATTAACAAAGTCAATCATGGGAACGAAAGCAGCAGAGGAAAGAAAAAATGAAATTGAAGAACTGACCTTATATTATTGAAATGCTGGAGCAAATACAATGAAAATAAAGCTCTAGGATAGCAAAGCATTCGAGCGAGCTACAGACTAGGCATCTGGACCGGAATCGCAACCTCGAACAAACCCGTTAACCAAAGACCACGCCGGAAAACTCAATGACACAAACTCGACTGGTTTTGGGGGGGGGGGGATTTCGAGCTACTGGTTTGGTGTGGCTGTTCATAGTGTTGGCTGGTCGTTTATGACGTAAAGCTTCGCCGGAAATGGCAGCTTCGCGGTGAACGGAGGTCCAGCGACGATGGTGAGCTGGGTGAGGTCTCTTGGTTCTGTTTGTCGCATCTGGAACTCATTAATCCGACGAGCTGGTGGAGCTCATTTTTCGGCAAGTTTCAGGCAGAGACGGGGTCGTTTGACGATTAACGTTCAGGGGTCGTTGTTGTTTTCTCCGGCAAGCTGGGTTGACGGGAGGACGCAGAGGGTCGTCGTTTGGGTGATCAGCGTTCAGGGTTTTCTTCTTCAAAGGAAACCATGGGAAACTCGTTGTTGCCTCAACGAAGAAGATGACAGTCGAGCAGTGGGGTGAGTCTGTTCTGCGAAGAAGACGACGCAGGGGGTCTGTGCGCAGCTTTTCTTTTTCTTTATGTTTTCAGCGTTTTTGATTTTGTTAAGGAAGAAGGTAAATGATCAGGGGATGGGCGTTGGCTTCTCCGGCGAGTTTAAGGTGGTGTGGGTCTAGTTCGGTGGTTTGGGTTGGGTTGGGAGGTGGTGTCGTTTGGGTTGGGGGGCGGATGCTATATTTTTGTATTTTTTTTAATGCATTAATAAAATTAAACATGCACATAAAAACATGCAAACAATCAGGAAAATCGTACAGTAATTCCTAGAATAACAAATAATTAAAGAAAAGACCTAATTTTGGGAATTCTTTTGGAGTAATTCGTGTGAGGCAAAAATCACGTGCTCACAGCTGCCCCTCTTTGACCGGAAACACGAAGAGTTTTCGTGCAAAGATAAAGTGAGCGGATATAAGCGATTTTTGCCTGTTTGAACACTCCGTGGGAAGCATTTTTTGAAAGATTTGACCGAACCTCTGCTTCAAAGGTTTCCTACATATCCTTGGCTATAAAGGAATCAGGTCAATGTAGTTCGCGAAGTTTTGGTAGATGGGACTACCATGAAGTTTTGGTTTTACTGTTACTGATGTTGCTGTTGTTGATACTGCCTACTGACCTCCTTGTTACACCATGACAAAAATGAAGAAGCTAGACTACGCTATAATCTACGTTTTACAAAGATTTATTTTCAAACTTGATCTTGTGACTACTGTTGCCTCGTTGACTTGTATCTTCCTCGTAAGTTCCTTTACGGCTGACTTGAATGGTATTCTTTGAAATGCCTTCCCTTCTTCTCCTGGCGGGCACCTGATTGCTGACCCTTTAAATGTCTTCCTTTGACTATTGTTTCCTTTCCTCTGTTCTCCAGGCGGGCTCCTGGTTATTTGAAATTTGAATTGCTTCTTCCCTTCGTTCTCCAGGTGGGCTCCTGACTACTTGAAATTTGAATTGTATTCCCTTGTTCTCCAGGTGGGCTCCTGATTGTTGCGACTCGAAATGTATTCCCTTGTTCTCCAGGTGGGCTCCTGATTTCAACAAAATAGACAAAAGCAAAGAAAATTGCTGCCCTATTTTGGTAGATGGGCATATATAATCATGTTACCAAATATCAGTAAGAACTTGAAAGTGGAAACTTGAATTGTACTCACTTGTTCTCCAGGTGAGCGCCTGATTGCTGAAACTTGAATTGTTGTTCCTTGTTCTCAAGGTGGACGCCTGATTGCTGATACTTTAACTGTTGTTCCTTGTTCTCCAGGTGGACGCCTGATTGCTGATACTTTAACTGTTGTTCCTTGTTCTCCAGGTGGACGCCTGATTGCTGATACTTCAACTGTTGTTCCTTGTTCTCCAGGTGGACGCCTGATTGCTGATACTTCAACTGTTGTTCCTTGTTCTCCAGGTGGACGCGTGATTGCTGATACTTTAATTGTTGTTCCTTGTTCTCCAGGTGGACGCCTGATTGTTGATACTTCAATTGTTGTTCCTTGTTCTCCAGGTGGACGCCTGACTTCAAAAAAAATAGACAAAATAAAAGAAAATTTTCTGCCCCAGTTTGGTAGCTGGGCGCATCTGTAGGTGTTAAACGGAATCATATTACCAAATATTAATAAGAATTTAAAATCTAGGTCCCATTATCCAGGGGGGTCCTAACAACTCTTAACTAAACGACAATTTTAAATCTAAGCTATATCTTTTAAAGGTATGACTTCTGCTAAATCTTGTTATCTAAGCCAGTTTTAAACTATGTTCCATTATCCAGGAGGGTCCTGACAACTCTTATGCGAACTTTGAAACCAACTTATATTCCTTTTGGTGCATATTTGTCCTATATTTACTACTTATGATTGTTTTAGGGTTTAACCTAGGTCCCATTTTCCAGGAGGATCCTGAAAACTTCAAATTAAATCCTATCCTAGCAATAAAAGCTTAAAAGCCAACTTATATTCTTTTGGGGGGTACATTTATACTAGATCTTGCTACTCATGATTGTTTTAAATTTTGAACTATGTCCTATTTTCTAGGAGTGTCCTAAAAATTTATACGATCAAACCTGCATGGTACTTGCTTCCCTCACAGGGTGCTTCCTGAAACAAATGTCATATTTGTCCCTGTTTCAAATCAAAGAAAATCTTGTCAGTTCAAAACGTGGTGGTTAGTTGTGGCATTCTTGCTGGGGAAGGTTTTCTCTTTGCCCTGCTTTGCTTCAATAGACTACCTTGAACTGGTCGAAAGGACTGTTTTGACCTCATGACTGATCCTCAACTGCAGGATCCCCAACTGTTGTTTTTACTTCTGACCCTTCTATCTGAACTCGTATATATCCCATGACATTACTGAACCATTCCACCGATTCCACTTTTTCTTACACCCTATGTCTCATTTCCATCATATTATCTCCATCATGTCCTAGCCGTATTTTGTTTTGTGTAATTTTTAATCTTGGTAGTATACTTCAACATTCCTTCTTATTTGACGGAACAAAGCTAACCTTGGAAGAGATTTAAGGGAGTAAAAATTAATAGCAATGAAATGCAACAATTTTGAGAATAAAGAATAAAGAAGAAAATCCAGATTTGGATGACTGTTGGAGATAGGAAAAGGAAACTTATCTGAGTAGAGTCACTGCCACCAATGATCATTGTATGCAATTTGGATTAATCATTCCAGTCTATTTAACCAATCTTCTTTCCAATTATTTTACTTTGTTCTCCACGATTTACACAACCCAATTTTACTTTCTGCCAACTTACGGACCTTGTTCGACTTGCAGTGCCCTGAAGGGTTTTCACCGACAAACCTCTCTCATTCGTTTGTTTCTCAATTCCTTGTCGCCTTATGGTGCTCGCGAAGGTTTTCACCGATAAGACTCTCTTATTTTTACTTTCTCTCAGCTTTCGTCGCCTCATGGTGCCCGTGAAGGTTTTCACTGATAAGACTCTCATTTTTACTTTCTCTCAACTTTCGTCGCCTCATGGTGCCCATGAGGTTTTTTACCAATAAGATTTTCTCATTTTCAGTACTTTCCCTGCTTGGACCAGAGTGTTATCCTAATATGAATCACCTCTATTTGCTCAACTTAGCATCTCTCGAACACTGGTCGGAAGGTCATTCTTTGGACCGTAATGTGGGCTTTTGGATGGGGTTAGAAAGAAAGGGTATCAAAGACTAAAAACAATTTGTCATGGGTTTAAAATTACAACTCTTGGAATCACATTTCTTATTACAAGTACAACTTCTGCCCCAGTTTCTTGCTTGGGGACATTTTGCTATTTTATTTTACTATGACCGAGCCGTGAGGCTGCCTACGTTTCCTTAACAGGAATCAGGTCAAACGTAGTTCACACCTGAAATTCTTTGTTTTTATATTTTGTCTTTTCACTTCTTTTCTTTTCTCTTTTTCTTTCTTTTCCTTTTCTTTTTGTTATTGATTCCAAAAGAGGGGTATGAAAGAAACAAATGCGGCTCAAAAAGGGGAACAAAGGGTAAAGTCTTTAGATAGCAGAACAAATTGTCTTCGTCATTCCAATCTTTGAAACAATACCAAGTACAAACAATCAACAATTATAACAAAGAAATCATACATAATATCTCTTGACCGCGTCGGAATTGATGGCCATGTCTATGCATTTTCCTACGACATCTGTTAGACATAGAGTGCCATTGGATAATACTCTGGTCACAATGAATGGCTCTTGCCAATTCAGGGTGAACTTGCCTTTTGCTTCAACCTGATGTGGAAGAATACGTTTCAGCACTTGCTGACCCACTTCAAACTTTCGGGGACACACCCTTTTGCTCTTGCCATTCTTCTTTGATATAACTGGCCATGACATACTGCTGCCAATCTTTTTCCATCAATCAAGTTTAACTGCTCCAATCGGGTTTTGACCCACTCATCATCATCATTCTTAGCCTCAGCGACAATCCAAAGGGAAGGGATTTCAACTTCTGCAAGTATTACTGCTTCAGTGTCATATACCAACAAATAAGGAGTTGCACCTACCGAAGTGCGAACAGTAGTGCGATATCCCAACAACGCGAAGGGTAATTTTTCGTGCCATTGCCTCGAACCTTCTACAATTTTCCGAAGTATCTTCTTTATGTTTTTTTTGGCCACCTCGACTGCTCCATTCGCCTTGGGACGATATGGGGTAGAATTGCGACGTGTAATCTTAAATTGTTGACATACCTCTTCCATCAAGTTAGTGTTAAGATTAGCACCATTATCTGTGATGATCACTTTTTGGATTCCGAATCGACAGATGATATTTGAGTGAACAAAATCGACCACTGCTTTCTTGGTCACCGATTTGAAAGTTTTGGCCTCAACCCACTTGGTGAAATAATCAATGGCTACCAGAATGAACTTGTGGCCGTTGGATGCTGCTGGCTCAATTGGTCCAATGACATCCATGCCCCAAGAAACGAAGGGCCATGGTGCCGATATCGTGTGCAATTCCGTTGGTGTAGAATGAATCAAATCTCCGTGTATCTGGCACTGATGACATTTGCGCACAAATTGATAAAATCTTGCTCCATGGTAAGCTAATAATAGCCTGCTCGGAGAAATTTCTTTGCCAACACATATCCGCTCATATGTGGTCCGCAGACTCCCGAATGTACTTCGGACATGACATCCGTAGCTTGTCTTGCATCTATGCATCTTAATAATCCAAGGACTGGTGTTCTTTTATACAAAACTCCTCCACTTAAGAAGAATCCATTTGCCAACCGTCGAATTGTTCTCTTTTGATCCCCCGTGGCTTGCACTGGATATACCCCCATTCTAATGTACTCCTTGATATCGTGGAACCATGGTTTGACATCAAGTTCTTCTTCAATCATGTTACGGTAAGCATGCTGATCTCGGACTTGAATATTCATAGGATCGACATAACCTTTGTCCGAATGGTGCAACATTGATGCCAGGGTAGCCAAAGCATCGGCGACCTCTTTATGGACCCTTGGAATATGCCTGAACTCCACTGATCAAAACCATTTACAAAAATCATGTAAACATTGTCCGTACGATATGAGGTTCATGTCTTGCGTTTCCCATTCTCCTTGAATTTGATGTACCAGAAGATCTGAGTCTCCCAAGACCAAGATTTCCTGGATATCTATGTCTGCAGCTAGCCTTAGACCCAAAATATAGGCTTTATACTCAGCCATATTGTTAGTGAAATAAAACCAAAGCTGAGCCGTAACAGGATAGTGATGCCCTGTTTCAGAAATAATCACAGCTCCTATCCCGACTCCTTTCATGTTGGCAGCCCTATCAAAGAAACGCGTCCAGCCTGGTTTTTCAATTTGCTCCAGTTCATCGATATGCATCACTTCTTCATAGGGAAAATAAGTTCTCAATGGCTTGTACCTTTATCGATCGGGTTTTCGGCTAAATGATCGGCCAATGCTTGGGCTTTTATCGCAGTCCGAGTTACATAGATGATGTCAAACTCTATGAGCAATATCTGCCACTTCGCAAGTCTCCCTATCGGCATAGGCTTTTGAAAGATATACTTCAACGGATCCAAGCGCGAACTGAGGTAAGTAGTGGAGGATGACAAATAATGTTTCAATTTCTGAGCCACCAAGTTAGGGCGCAACATGTCCTTTCCAGATGAGTGTACTTAACCTCATAAGCCGTGAACTTCTTGCTAAGATAGTAGATGGCTTGTTCCTTTCTGCCGGTGATGTCATGCTGCCCCAGTACACAGCCAAATGAATTTTCTAAGATTGTTAAATAAAGAATCAAAGGTCTTCCTGGTTCTGGTGGAACCTGCACGGGTGGGTTTGACAAGTATCCTTTTATCTTATCAAATGCTTCTTGACACTCATCAGTCCACTTGACCGTAGCATCCTTCTTCAACAATTTAAAAATAGGCTCACAAGTTGTCGTGAGCTGAGCAATAAACTTGCTGATGTAGTTCAACCTCCCTAACAGACTCATCACTTCAGTTTTGTTCCTCGGAGGTGGCAATTCTTGGATGGCTTTGATCTTTGATGGGTCCAGCTCGATGCCTCGCCGGCTGACTATGAATCCCAACACCTTTGCAGATGGAACACCAAATGTGCACTTGGCAGGGTTAAGCTTGAGGTTGTACCTGCGAAGTCTCAAGAAGAATTTCCTCAAATCCCCAACGTGGTTGGCCTAATGTTTTGATTTTATGATCACATCACCCACGTATACCTCAATCTCCTTATGTAGCATGTCTTGAAACACTATAGTCATTGCACTCATGTAAGTTGCCCCGGCGTTCTTCAAACCAAATGGCATCACCCGGTAGCAATAAGTTTCCCACGGCGTGATGAATGCCGTCTTTTCTGCATCTTCTTCATCCATTAGAATCTGATGATACCCGGCATAGCAATCCACAAAATATCCTATCTCATGCTTGGCACAGTTATCGATCAAAATGTGGATATTGGGTAGTGGGAAGTTGTCCTTCGGACTAGCTTTGTTGAGATTGCGGTAATCGACGCATACTCTGATCTTGCCGTCCTTCTTTGGCACAAGTACGATATTAGCCAACCAAACAGGATATGGAGTGACCTAAATGACCTTTGTATCTAACTGCTTGGTGATTTCTTCTTTAATCTTCACACTCATATCAGTTTTGAATTTCCTCAACTTTTGCTTGACAGGAGAAAATACTAGATCGGTGGGCAATTTGTGGACCACTAAATCAGTGCTCAAGCCCGACATGTCGTCATATGACCATGCAAAAACATCTTTGAATTCGATGAGTGCTTTTATTAACTCTTCCCAGATCTTTGGCTCGAGGTGGACACTTACTTTAGTCTCTCGGATATTATCTGTGTCTCCTAAATTGACGGCTTCTGTATCATTCAGGTTGGGTTTGGGTTTTTCTTCAAAGTGAATTAACTCCTTACTAATCTCTTCGAAGGCCCCATCCTCGTCGTATTCTGATTTGTAATCACAATCTACTTCTTGAATTATTATTTCGGAATCAGATTGATTTTTAAGACTGAGCTGAGGATTCCTTATGCATGTCATATCACTAGAGCCGACGTAAAAAGAACTTTATAGAAAAGAAAAACAAAAGAAAAACTATCAGGAATGATAAAGAAGGGGAAATTGCATTTCATTGAATGATGATAAGATAACAAGGTTTGCACACTTCACACATACTAAAAGATAAAAATCTGGATTACAACCGTGGAATGATCCAGACAATCTGAAGGAAAATCAAAATAAACTACCAAGACTCCTTTCGAGTGGGGAGAGGAGTGGCTTTCCAATTATTAAGCTTCGTTTCTGGCCCAACGAATTGAATTTCTGTGCTTCTAGGACCTTCACCATTTTCCACCATGTTCACACCGTCAAACAACCTTTCAAATCTTTCAATTAACTCCTCGTTAGGATTAATCATAGGACTAGGAATTGTTGTTATCAAGCGACTTCTGGTACCGGACTTGACAAATGATTTGGAAAGACGTGGGACTAGATTTGGAAGGACACATGCCTTCTGTTTTAGCTTTCTGGCCTTTCTTATGTCTGCGGTAGTGGGCTTGAATCCCAAACCAAATGTTCCCATGTTTTTGGGAAGAGACACCGGCTGTATGATGCCTTGCAAAGATGAGCCCAAACCTTTACCGAGTACAAAACCATTCTTCAACATCTCATAGGCTACCATGACTGATGCGGTGGTTATCTTTGGATTTGGAATGTATTTCCCCTCCAGAACTTTCTCTACCAACATCGTGTTAGAAACCTGGTAGACCCATGGTCCCTAGTCATCTTCCACCTCAATGATTAGTACGATGGCATTACTGCGAGCACATAAACTGTCTTCCCCATGCACAACTATTTCTTGTCTATCCCATTCAAATTTGACTACCTGGTGTAGTGTTGATGGGACCGCTTTAGCGGCGTGGATCCAGGGTCGACCCAATAGTAAGTTATAGGAAACAGCTATATCCAGCACCTAAAACTCCATTATGAACTCGACTGGCCCTATCGTCAGCTCCAACACTATGTCCCCAACTGAATCTTTACCTTCTCCATCAAATCCCCGCACGCAAATACTGTTCTTATGGATCCTCTCATCTTCTATTTCAACTTGCTTAGAGTGGAGGGAGGACAAATGTTTGCGCTTTACCCATTGTCAAACAATACCTGGGTTACCACAGAGTTCTCACATTTTAATGTGAGGTAAAGAGCTCTGTTGTGCTCAGTACCTTCTACAGGCAATTCATCATCGGAAAATGTAACTTTGTTTACTTCGAAGATTTTGTTGGGTATTTTTTCCAAGTGGTTCACAGAGATCTTATCGAGAACGTGTGCCTCATTCAAGATCTTCATTAAAGCTTGATGGTGCTCGTCCGAATGGATCAATCCCGAGCGAGTTAAACCCTGTACTTCACAGATTTCTTCTTTGACTTCCTTCCCTTTGTACATTACCATTACCCATTCATAATTACATGGAATAGCCTTGCTGTTTATTATTAGTAACTGGGTTACTGGCTTGATAATAACCTGATCTGTGCGGGCTCCTTCCATGATTATGATGGGTTTGCTGGCCGCTCCCGGTACAATCACCTTTACCACTTTCTGTTTCGTTGTAACTCTACTTAAAGACCCCTTCTCAAATGCCACAGATGGCTCAACACTCTTTTTGCTCTGCTTGAGCATCAACTTCTCATCTGTTGAATGTTCATCTGTCTTGACTCTACTAGACCGAATAATCATGACGGTCTGTGATGGCTTCTTGGGATCCCCTTCTGCATGCACTATTTCGATCATATTTGCCTCCCGATGGGCTGGCATCGGATTCCTATTGATATTGGGTGCTTCGGGAGCTTGAACTTCAATTCTATTGGTATCAATAAGCTTTTGTATCACACTTTTCAAGTGCCAACATTTTTTTGTATCATGACCCGGAGTACCAGAACAATACTCATAGCTGACAGTATAGTCAAGATTCTTTGGAGGAGGATTTGGCAGTTTGGCCTGTATCGGCCTTAGCATATCCAGCTGTTTTAGCATGTGGAACAGACTAGTGTATGATTCTCCCAATGGAGTAAAGGTTTTATTTTTCTGCAACCTTTCACCCTTGAGTGCTTGACTAGGCTTGAAACTTGGTCTGGGAGCATTTTGGTAGGCTCGTGGATGTGGATAAGTATTTGGTAGGACAGGAGCACGCCATTGAGCGTGGGCAGGAGGTTGGTTGTATGCTTGTGCATGGTGGACGGAAAAATGAGATTCTGGTGGGGGATAGTAGTGTTGGGGTGGATTGTGGTGATAAGTTTGTTGGTGGGGTCGAGGTTGATTGTAGTGGTAAGGTGAACCTCTGGATCCAGACCAAGTTCCTGAATCAACCATTGTCGCTTCCTCTCTTTTCTTCTTCCCAATCCCTCCTATGCCGCCCTGAATAGCCTGAGTAGTCGCTTTGATAGCTGAATAGCTCATGATTTTATTCGACTTGAGGCCTTTCTCTACCATGCCCCCCATCTTTACTACTTCGTTGAATGACTTTCCCACAGCTGAGACCAAATGGCCATAGTAAGTAGGTTCCAAAGATTGTAGGAAGTAATCTACCATCTCACTTTCCTTCATTGGGGGATCTACTCTTGCTGCTTGCTCCCTCCATCTGAAACCATATTCTATGAAGCTTTCACTGTGCTTCTTCTCAAGTTTAGTCAAGGACAGTCGATCTGGAATGATCTCAAGATTGTATTGGAAGTGACAAGCAAATGCTTGCGCCAGATCATCCCATGTGTACCATCTCCCATGGTCTTGGCGGGTATACCATTCCAATGCTGATCCACTCAAACTCTGACTGAAGTAAGTCATTAACAATTCATCTTTTCCTCCATCTCCCCTCATCTTGCTGCAAAAACCCCTCAAGTGGGCTACTGGATCGTCGTGCCCGTTGTACAGATCGAACTTGGGCATCTTGAAACATGCCGATAATTGCACATTTGGGAACAAACATAGGTCCTTGTAAGCCAAGCTAACTTGCCCTCCTAACCCCGGCATGTCTCTAAATGATTGTTCTAAGCTTTTAACTTTCCTGAACATCTCCTCATATTCGGTATTTTTGACTGGTTTATCAGCTTCTATCGGGAGGTCAAAGCGAGGAGTATATGAATGGGTTTCTGGAGCTTTGAAAGTGGGCTCCGAGGGGTAGTATTGGTTGTCTTGGGCCTGGAATATAGGCTCGCTAGGAGATTTGTGGAGTGTAGCTGGTGGAGGTGTTACGGGGACATGAGTTACTGGTGGAGGAGGGTATGGAATTGGTTTAGGGGGTGGAGATTTTGGTGTGTGAGAAGTGGTGCCTCGGTAGTGCTGGTAAATGGGAAAACTCGGGGATAGATCGGTGGAAAGATGATCTTGAGTTTGAGCCGGTGGTGGGGTGGAAGCAGGGTTAGCAGGGTAAGCTGGGGGTGATTGTCCTTTAGACTAGGCCTGATACATCTCGGCCATCTGTTGCTTAAGTTTGAGCATCTCCTCTTTCATTTTACTGACGTCCAACTCCTCTACCTCAACATTTGTGTCGACATCCGGGACAGACATGATTTCTGGTATTGGTCCTTTTGATCTGGTTTAATAATGATAATGTGCCAGTATACTCTAGATAAACTAACTACTTGAATTCTCTGGAAAACAACAAACTTCTTAGTTTTTATAGTTTAACACATATGCAATTACATGTTGGGATGCAATGCACCTAGGCAATTAACCATTTTCTATCATGTATTTGCTCGGTTGCTTGTGTCATCCCAGCTTTTCCTGACCTTTCCCTTTTATTGTCACTCACGCCTATCTTTTATTTCCATACCCTTTTATTTTCATTTTATTCTTTTCTTTTGGGTGGTCGAATCTTATGAAGATTGCCTACGTATCATGACCCTGCATGAATCAGACCTTTGCATAGTTTTTGTGGAAACAATTATTAATACTCTTATTTATTTTAATAAACGAGACAATACAAATACAAAATGACATTACATTTGGACAATACTTTAATAAAATGGTTTAAAAGACTCAACACGGACTCAAACTAAAACATGACTATTATATGAAGAGTTTCAACAACTATGACTACGCTCCACTCCATAATCTTTTGCTTTCATTCACTGAATCATCTGCTCACGGTGGGGCTTGACCCGGCTGACCTCCTAGTGTACGGTACATTCTTTCTAACTCCATCACAAGATGACGGGCAAAAGTAGGTGCATGCTCAAGAAACCTTCCATAATCCATCCCTTGGCAGTTTACATAACCTTGAGAGGTGTAAACAGCCAAATTATGGATTTGTGCTCTGAAATCTTGGAGATTTTGGTCTTGGTTTTGCAATCACTGTTGGCGAGTGGTGGCTATATCTCTTATGCGGTCTTCGCGATCTAAAGTCGACTCCAATTGAGCTCGAAGTCTGTCATGATCGAGTCTTCCCTGTGCTCTCTCCCTATCAATATTTGTGTGCTGATGTTCTCTATTATACCTTCTCATTTCTTCCAACTGTGCATGGAGTTGAGCTTCCGAATGTATCCAATGGTCCTTCTCTCTCTTGAATTTAGCCATGTCTCCTTCGAATCTTATTACTTGGCGTTCCTTACTAGATTTGTCCTCCTCATTTAACTGTATGATTTTTGCCTTAGCTTTGTCTAACGCCTTTTCAGTCTTTGTCAAGATGGAGTCATAATCTTGCATTTTTTCCATCAGATTGGCAATGATTTTCTGATCTTTCCAACTTCTCACTGACGCTTCAGAGGCTTTCTTTATCTGTTGAAACTGAGCGCGGAGAGTTTTATTTTCGCTAATCAGACTCTTCTTTTCACCTTCTGCTTCTTGTGCCTGTAAGTCTTTCTCCAAATTGAGGTTCCTCAGGCTTTCTTCTAAGGCATGAATAGTTGCTTTGTACCCCTTTTCCTTTTCACCCCAAGCCAACCGTTCTTGGATTTTGTCATCAAAGGCTTGAACATGCGGTCTTTTTATGGGCCTTCTAGGATCAGGTTCTGGTGCATCATCCACACGGGATCTTTTCTCAAACCACCTAGCATAACTCGGATTTATCTCACCTTTCGCAGGATCTGGAACTTGGGTATCATCTTTCAATTATCGACAACCATTCCAAATTTGCTGGATTAAAGCCGCAGGGAGAATGGCTTCAGGGTGTAGTTCGATCACTTGCACACTCAAATCTTCATCATCAGGCACCACTTGGTATCTTCCTAGCTGTCTTAGAACTCTCTGTGGCACATACGGATGGACACTTCTTAAACCCAACAACAGCAAATAACTCTTTAAGGTTGACATGTGTATCACCTCTCTTACCGGGAGCCACCCCAAAGTCCACTCAATTTGACTCGCCATTAAAGATTTTAAGTGGGATATCTAGACTTCCACCCCTTCTGGAGATTTCTAATCTTTTATTCTTTCTTCATAACTCTCGATGAAATTGTCCTTGCTTGGACCATATTACATGAACTTGGGGTGATGTCGGAGATGTTAAGTCAACCACATTTGCAACAAATTATTGCAACCTTCGAAGAATTTTGCCCCGGATTTACACAAATTCAACTCCCGATAAATGTCTGAGAGAATGATCGGGGCAAGAGTGTGATGTTCTTTGGTAGTGAGGACTTGTACGACTCTGGCTATGCAAATATCAATCGTCCGCTCTTTGTTTGGGAAGACCATGATTCCTAGAAAAGCCACCATGAAAGCGAAGCATCGGTGAATCTGCCAGGTGTCCTTGTTTTGTTTGTTAGTAAGGCACTTTTCATGAATTTCAAATCCATCCGGATTTCCGAACCTTGAATATAGGAAGTTGAAAGAACAACACCCTTTGACAACGTTGCTTTTTCTGATTTGATTACTGATATTCAAAAGATCAAAGAATCGATGTACTGAGGGAGCCTTTGGGAATATAAGATTCTGGTTTCTCAAATCTTCGTCAAAATCGGAATATCCAGCTATTTCTTCTAATGTGGGAGTAAGCTCGAAATCAGAGAAGTGAAAGACATTGTGAACAAGGTCCCAAAAAGTCACTAGTGTCGTAATCAAATCATTGCGCGGTTTAACTTTCATAATATCTGTGAGAGCTCCCAAATACTTAATGACCCACTTCTGGCTATCTCCTCCTAACTCATGCCACCATATCTGAAGCCTAAATAGAAACTCATCTACATCTGTGAACGGTGGGTTTTGGATAGTGCTCATTTTGTACCTGTGAGTGATTTTTAATTTTAAAAAAAAAACAAAATCAAGACTCATTTTGAAAAAATCATTAACATTTCCAAAAAAAATTCATTTAAAAAACACTTCAATGAAGAATATTTAAAGGCTGTGTTTTCTAACCGGCAAAAATAACTTTTTTTTTTAAGAAAAAAAATGACCAAATGCGGTTGTTCTTGCAAAAACAGCCTTCCGGCGCCCTTTTGGGGACATTCGGCATATTTTGGACAAGAATGGCATCGCCTTACTTATGACAACACAATGACATTTATGTACCAACATTTTTATTTATTTATTATCTATTTATTTATTTATTTATTTTTTTTTTTTAAAATAAGCTAGGCCCGATGTGGGTTGCCTACGTATCTTACATCCGGCGAGAATCAAACTTACGTAGTTCGTAATAAAAAGACCACTCTTAAAAGAAACACAAAATATTTCTTCTTCTTTTTTCAAAATTTCGGTAGTATTTTAAATTTTTTTGGAAATTGTTTTTTTTTTCGAAAACAGCTAATTTTCTTTCTCGGTCCTCACATTGATTTTCCTTTTCTAACTTTTTCCTATAAGCTAGTCAACATGCAAATACGAAACAAATGAATGCACAAGTAGCAAGTAAGATGCATCAGGATGGTCTTTTCATTTCGGGTACACCTGTCCTAGACAGACCCAACCCCTGTGTTGAGTCTCCGAAGTCAAATGCACATGATGCAAACAAACGTTCCTACTAGGGATCCGGCATGAAGCCGAGTTATTCTAAGTGTAAAACCTGGGGTATACTGTTCTAGACCTGGCTTACCCAAGCAGACAGCTCGAGCCAAAGTGGGGGCAACGTACCGGGAGCACAAAAGTCTACCCGGCCTAGTTACTTGACCCAACTTCGTTCTATTTGGTATGACTTCTAACAGAAAAGTGGGACACGCACACGTGTGCACCATAAATTCAGAAGACTCAGAAAGAAGAAGGGTTTCGTAACAGTTTATATATACAGTTCAGATAATATCAAAGCGGTAAAAAGCAACATTTAGCATATTAGGCCCAAACATGAAAAAATTAGATAATAATAAAGCCAAATATAACAGTTACTGTAAGCTCGAATTCTTGAACCCTGAACCAGAGATTCTGGGTTCGCTCCCCAGCAGAGTCGCCAGAGCTGTCACACCTCCTTTTTACACACCCGAAGGTGATATAAGGGGAGTTTTTCCAATTAAAGTGACATTATTCAAAATGGGATTATTTAATTATTTCAGGGTCGCCACCTGGGATAATTTATGGTGTCCCAAGTCACCGGTTAAAATCCCGAATCGAGGAAGTTGACTCTTATTTAATGGTCTACGAACACAGAAATCCGGGTAAGGAATTCTGTTAACCCGAGTTCCCGAGTTTCGTGGTTCTAGCACGGTCGCTTAGTGATTTATACTTGGCTAAAATTGCGTAATTACTTATTTTAAAACCTATGTGCATTTACCTTTTACCGCTTTTAATCACTTGATTTGTTTATAATTAAAGATTGAGTTACGCGTACGTATACTCTTTTCTTTTGGCGCGTCAAAAAATCATGTCACGCAAATGTGTCCACAATTAATAACGCTTGGTTTATTTATATTAAGAAAGGTTTGGTTGAAGTTGCACGAACACATCCCTCGAGTTACTTTTTAGAATTAAACTCTCAATTATGTTACGCAAACGTATACATAATCACAATACTAGTCTAAATCGAGCCTAAAATAAACTATGAATATTTGTTATTTTTATAACTAGGACATAAGATTAACGCGAGAGCCACGTATGATTAAATTGTAGATGGCACACCTCGAAACTCTATAAACTAAAATTGATTAGTGGCTTATTTAAATGACTTTATATAAAAAAAAAAGTTTGATCGAAGTTGCGCGAACACATACTCCGAATTGGTTTTTAGAATTGTAATTATATCACACGGACGTGTACACAATTACAATAAGAAATAAGCAAACATTCTACTGCTATAATAGTTCAACCCATTCTTGAAATATCCAAGAGTATCTACTGCTATATGGAAACTTATGCAACTCATATTGTTCTCAAGCTCTCACTTCAAACCAAGGCAAACAGTTTCGGTGTATAAAAAAAACTTTAAGCCTGGGCTATACCAAATGAGCTAGCTCAAGATTTATAAAAAAACAAACTCCTAGTTGATAAATTCGTTGCAACCAGCTCACAGAGAGAATCAGAAACCGAGTTATACTAATAGATATAAACATTAATCAATCGATTTTTTACACAAAATATGATGAACCAACCCGAGTAGAACTGTTAAATGCATCATCACTGTAAAGATCACTCGTGCATCATACTTATCCTCATGTTTAGTCAATTTTGCTACTAAAAGTAATGCTACCCAGCTTGTTACTACCTCGTATTTACCCGACTAATTGACAAACATGCATAAATCGACAAATCAGTATGCAACAATTCATTTCAAGTTAAAATATTTACAAATTAACAAAGTCAGTCTTGGGAACGAAAGCAGCAGAGGAAAGAAAAAACGAAATTGAAGAACTGACCTTATATTATTGAAATGCTGGAGAAAATACAATGAAAATAAAGCTCTAGGATAGCAAAGCATTCGAGCGAGCTACAGACTAGGCATCTGGACCGGAATCGCAACCTCGAACAAACCCATTAACCAAAGACCACGCCGGAAAACTCAACAACACAAACTCGACTGGATTTGGGGTGGAGATTTCGAGCTACTGGTTTTGTGTAGCTGTTCATGGTGTTGGTTGGTCGTTTGTAACTTGAAGCTTCGCCGGAAATGGCACCTTCGCGGTGAACGGAGGTCCAGCGACGATGGTGAGCTGGGTAAGGTCTCTTGGTTCTGTTTGTCGCGTCTGTAACTCGTTAATCCGATGAGCTGGTGGAGCTCATTTTTCCGGCGAGTTTCAGGAAGAGACGGGGTCATTTGACGATTAACGTTCAGGGATCGTTGGTGTTTTCTCCGGCGAGCTGGGTTGACGGGAGGACGCAGAGGGTCGTCATCTGGGTGATCAGTGTTCAGGGTTTTCCACTTCAAAGGAAACCATGGGAAACTCATTGTTGCCTCAACGAAGAAAATGATAGTTGAGCAGTGGGGTGAGTCTGTTCTGCGAAGAAGACGACGCAGGGGTTCTGTGCGTAGCTTTTCTTTTTCTTTGTGTTTTCAGCATTTTTGATTTTGTTAAGGAAGAAGGTAAATGATCAGGGGATGGGTGTTGGCTTCTCCGGCGAGTTTGAGGTGGTATGAGTCTGGTTCGGTGGTTTGGGTTGGGGGGAAGATGATGATCTTCAAGGGTGGGGTCATTCTGGTTCACTGGGAAAATGAAGAAAGATGGGGAGGGATTGAAGCAGATAACGCGCGGGGGGGGGGGGGGTCTCGTTTTTGCGCAACTGCTCGTTCTTTTCTTTTCAGCGTTGTCTCCTCCCTTTTAAGCTCTGATGATCAACCCTTTAAAGGGCACTAATTAGTGTTATTTCCACTGCCAAATTATCCTTTCCATTCTTTAATTGTCCATTAACTTAGTGCTTTTATCTAAATAGCTAGTGCACCACTATTATCTGTTAGCAGACCCTATTCAATCATTGATGTTTAATTCCCAAATTATCCTAAAAATACTAACTAACTCTAAGTAGTAATTATAACAAATAATTAAATACCAAACTAAAAGAAAATCACAAAATTTTGACATTAAACACTAAAATGCAAAAATACGTTATTTTTTGCGATTTTTCATTTTGTAAAACAACAATTTACTAAATTAACCCGAAAAATATAAAAATTTAAATCCTAAGTGCAGATGCTATATTTTTGTATTTTTTTTAATGCATTAATAAAATTAAACATGCACATAAAAAAATGCAAACAATCAGGAAAATCGCATAGTAATTCCTAGAATAACACATAATTAAAGAACATACCTAATTTTGGGAATTCTTTTGGAGTAATTCGTGTGAGGCAAAAATCACGTGCTCACAGGGGCTATGTGAGCCGCCCTGTTCATTCAGCTCTTCTAGATGCCAATTGTATACCAACTCCTCCTAGACCTTAGGAGCCTTATTATGCACCTCTAGTATCTAGTGTGCCTCCTACACAGGGTACTTTTAGTGGTCAATCTAGTAGACTTGGACTGAGCCAGTCACAGCCACCACGTCCTCCCAAAGCTTGTTTTTAGTGTGGCAACACATGCCATATGGTGAGGGATTGCCATAGGCTTAGGAGGGGTGCACCTCCACAGAATTCTCAGCCACAGCATGCTCCACAAGCTTCCTAAACTATGATTACAGTACCAGCTGCCACCCCATCTGCTCAGCCAGCTAGAAGTAGAGGCCGGGGAGGTAGTGGTCACCCTAGAAGGGGGGCCAGGCCAGATACTATGCCTTTCCTGCTTGTACAAAGGTTGTTGCTTCTGATTTTGTCATTACATGTATTGTTCTGATCTGTCATAGAGATACATCGGTTCTATTCGATCCAGGCTCCACTTATTCCTATGTGTCCTCTTATTTTACCAAGCGTTTGGGCGTATCTTAGGATTCTTTGAGTTCCCATGTTTATGTGTCTACTCCTGTGGGAGATTCTCTTGTTATGGACTGCGTTTATCGGTCGTGTTTGATTGCTCTTGGTGGTTTTGAGATCAGAGCCAATTTATTATTGCTTAGCATGGTATATTTTGATGTTATTTTGGGCATGGACTATTTGTCGCCCCATTATGCTATTCTTGATTGTCATGCCAAAACCGTGACACTGGCTATGCCAGGTTTACCACGATTAGAGTGGAGGGGTACTTTAGATTACACTCTCAGTAAAGTTATTTAATTTCTTAAAGCTTAGTGAATGGTTCAGAAGGGGTGTGACGCGTATCTAGCTTATGTGAGAGATGTTAGTATTGATACCCCTACAATTGATTTAGTCCCAGTAGTGAGGGATTTCCTTAATGTGTTTCTAGCTGATCATTCAGGCATGCTGCCCGACAGAGATATTGATTTTGGCATTGATTTGTTGCCTGGCACTCAGCCTATCTCTATTCCTCCTTATCATATGGCCCCTACTGAGTTGAAGGAGCAGTTACAAGAATTGCTTGATAAGGGCTTGATCCGGCCCAGTATGTAACCTTGGGGTGTTCCTATCTTGTTTCTGAAGAAAAAGGATGGTTCTATACGTATGTGCATTCATTATAGCCAGTTGAACAAAGTTATAGTGAAGAATCGTTATCCTTTGCCTCGTATTGATAACCTATTTGGTCAGTTAAAGGGTGCTCGAGTGTTTTCCAAGACTGATTTGCGTTCAGGAAGATTAAGGAGCTAGATATCCCGAAGATTTCTTTCAGGACTCGGTATGGTCATTACGAATTTCTTGTTATGTCACATGGGCTGACCAACGCCCCAGCAGCATTTATGCATTTGATGCATAGTTTATTCCGACCATATCTTGACTCGTTCGTCATTGTCTTTATTGATGACATTCTTGTGTACTCTCGGAGTCGAGAAGATCATGAGTAGCACCTGAGGAGAGTCCTTCATACCTTGAGAGAAAAGAAATTATATGCAACGTTTTCAAAATATTAGTTCTGGTTAGATTCCGTGGCATTTTTGGGTCACGTGGTGTCGAGTGAAGGGATCAAGGTGGATTCGAAGAAGGTGGAGGCAGTTGATGAGTGGTGGCTTTACCACTCATAACTAGTCTCTTTTCTTTAGCTTTTATTTCCTTTAACTATAATATGAGGTCGTTTATGGTGTGTATTGTTAGATTTTCAGGTAAATGATGCCATGAAGTGATTTGAATTCAATTGGAGTGGAATTGAGCAAAAAGGGTGAAAATAATGCAAAAACTCCCCAGTGATTCTGCATCTGTGGAAGGATGGTCGCAGAAGCGACCCCGCTTCTACGTGAGAAGACCCGCTTCTGCGGTAGAGTCTGATCTTGGAAGAAATCGCATCTGCGGTTAGATTACCGCTTCTGCGGTGGCGCATCTGCGCCTGATTAACCGCATCTGCGGTGATAGAGTTTAATTGGCATTTCGCTTCTACGATGGGATCTCCGCATCTGCGGAGCCGCACTTGCGATGATTCTTCCGCAGGTGCGGAAGTCGGTCATCAGACCTAGGCTTAGGCATTTCATATGTTCTCATTTCCAAACACACAAATACTCGACCTAGCAGAATTTTTGGCATATCTTTAGCTTATTTTCAATTCTTAGGGATAGAAAAGAACAAGTTTTTGAAGCTAGGGTTTGCACACACACTTGGGTTTTGAAGATTTCAAGATTGTGGTTAAGGATTTCTTACCTATTTATGTTTATTTCTTCACTTCCTTGCTTTGTATTGAATATTTAAGTGTGTAGTATTTTATCCAACACTTGAATCTTGTTTATGGAAATATTCTTGTTTAAAGTATGGATTAAATACCTTGTAGTTCTTATGTATTGAATGATTTTTATCCTTTTATGAAGTGAGTTATTGTTACTTTAATTATTCTTGTTCTTTAATATTTCCAAAGGGATTAGCTAATCCTAAGACTCGCCCATTAACTCCGAATTAATTTGGAAAAGATAATTTGGGGTTGGGAAAGATTAATTAACAAGAACTTGAGGTTTTAACCTCATTTTATAGATTCTACCTAGGGATAGGATTGAATTAATTGTAGTCATTCCGGGTGTGCTATATCTCTTAATTGGGTTAGGAATAATTCATTCAGGAAGTCTTGTTAGTCTTCGGAAGAAGCTAATTACGAATTATTATCCATGACTAATTAACATAAACTTGCTCATATAAGTAAAATTATGATATACATTGGATCGTTACTTGAGTGTATTCCCGATGCATACATACTTGTAGCCATTGATCATTTTACTTGCTTTCTAGGTTAGTTTACATTTCAGCATTTAGATATAAAATATTTTCTAAACCAATTCTAAGTGTTTGGCATTGCTCGATAAGTGATAATTTTCTTACATTCCTAATCGCCTATATATTGTTCTCTGTGGGATTCGACCCCGACTCATAGTTGGGTAAATTATATTGCATGCGACTGTATCCATTTACTTTTTAGTAGTGGATTTGGACATCATCAAAATTGGCGTTGTTTCCGGGGAACAAGTTGGCATAATTTAGGTTGTTTGAGAGTGTGGAAGGAAGTCAAGAAGAGTCCGATTTTGAGGAAGAAAGTGAGCTCTACTTTGAGAAATCAAGAATTGAACATCCGCCAACCGACTCCATGAGTGTTAGTGATGCCAAGAAAAATATCGAATTAGAGTAACCGGTGTAAATGAAAATTTGGTTGAGATTGACTCTAGTTCGGGGGAAAAAGAGGAGGTTAAAATTTGAGAAAAATTGCAAGTTGGAGGTTTGAAGTCACATTCCAAGCATTTTTCAACATTGGAATTGTGTGGTGATATGTAAGTTGAACTACACGCATCAGTGAAGTATTGCGAGGGGGAAAGACTCATACCATACATCCTACAATTTGAAGGAACAAGAAAGCAAAATGACATTCCTCACATGAGAGATAAGAAGTGCAAAATGAAGAATTTAAGGTTTGGCTTGATCATCGACTTACCACCCCCATCGCTCGTAGTCACAAGCTTGATTCCAAGCTAGGTGCCCGGTTCATATCATCCAAGTGGCGAGAAAAGTGGTAAAGACGTTAAATGCGGCGCTTGGTGGGAGGCAACCCTTCCTGTGTTTTTCAAAAAATTTGTAGTCATTTTGAAATTTTCTTTTTTAGAATATCTTAGTATACTATTTTTGACTAATCTGCCAAGTTTTAGATTTATTGGAGTTGAAT
This sequence comes from Nicotiana sylvestris, assembly GCF_000393655.2. Classification (NCBI taxonomy): domain Eukaryota; kingdom Viridiplantae; phylum Streptophyta; class Magnoliopsida; order Solanales; family Solanaceae; genus Nicotiana; species Nicotiana sylvestris. The sequence continues at coordinate 38,880,968 of NC_091067.1, read as the reverse complement.
TAAGAAGTTCAGGATGTTGTAAGTGCATAAAATAGTGGCTGAAAATATGTGCATCAATCTTCTGGTGTAACCGCATCTTCGGATTTTTGATCGCAGATGCGATGGCACAGAAGTGGTTTTAATATAGCAGAAGCGAGTCCTTGGACACATATGAGGCTCCGCAAAAGCGGGAAAATTACCGCATATGCGAAAATCGAGCAGGTTTTAAAAAAAATGGGAAGTCTCATATTCTCTGCATACTGCTCTTCTCCCAAAACCCCAAACTCCCCCATATCTCACACTACTGCACTGATCTCACTCTACTTCTCTTGCACAAGACACCACAGGTACCTCCCCTCTACTCCTCTCTTATATTTCTCTTTTCTTTTCTTTTCTTTTCTTTTCTTTTCTTTCTCTCTTTTTCTTTATTGTAACAGCCCCAAAAAAAAATTTATTTGATGTTTCTATTTTCGAGTTAATTGTTGTTAGTTTTAGGAAGTGAGGGATATTGGTTAAGAGATTCGTGTGTGTGCTGCTATTGTTGAATCAAAATTGTGGGAAATATGAGACCCAAATTGTGTGAAGAAGAGGCCTTTTTAAAATGCTTGCAAGGTGTTCGACAAATTATTTAAAAGAAAATTTCTTGCTAAGTACCACAAAATCGGTCTCAATAGTATCAGAATTTCATGTAGTGCACTAATTTATAGTCTTGAGTATAAATTAGGTGCCAAAATCGGGGTTAAGAACTGAAAAATATACATAAAATCTGGGAAGTTGAACCCTTGCACGTGAACCGCAGATGCGGAACTTTTACCGCAGATGCGGTATCGCACCTGCGAAGCTTTTTCCTAATAAAAGGAGGAGACTTTTGGATTATTGGTACTAATAAAATTAGTCTTTTGTATGTGAAATGTGAATTAAGAATACCCCTCCAAATTTTGGCTTTGAACTAAAACAAATAAGTTGCATGGTGAAGAATAATTTTTGTGATACATTTATGGCTCTTTTAGTGACTCATTGACCACTAGTTTATATAATATTTCTCTATATGCTCTTATTAGAAAATGAAATTGATCCATCTTGATTAATTCATGTGCCATGTGTGTTAGTGTTTGTACAAATAAATCTTGTGTTTACTTCTATCATCTAGAACTTGCCCGGTTGGTCTTTCAACGCCAATGATAGTATGTTTGGTTGGAGGGATGATCTTAGGCATTCTTTTTTTTATTTGCAAAACATCTTTAGCCTTTCAAGCCTACCATTGCATAAATAAAATCACTAGTACCCAACTTGAGCCTTTAACCTTTTCTTTAGCCACCTCATTACAAACCTTTCCTCTTTTGTAAAATAATTCCCTCTTTTGAACCCGTCCCTCCTTGAACATTGAGAATGAGGCTAAAAGCCTAAGTTGGGGGTGTGGTGTTAAAGTAGAAATTGGTAAGATTGTACATTGAGTGTAGGATCATTTACCTCAAAGTGTTCATATTAAATTATTCAAGATCCAAAAGAAAAATATGTATATAAAAAAAAGAAAAAAAAAGAAATATATGTATGTTTATAAATTATGGAACCTTGAATAAAATTAGAGAGATATTTAAGGTTGTTCTATGTTGGCAACTAGATGCTAATGAGGCTATGTGGTTTGAAAAGAAACAAAGTGCAAAAAGAAAGACAAATGTGAGCAGTGTTCAAGCAGGGTGAAGTCACTTGTATCTAAATGCTTATCCGACCCTTTCCTAAACCTATATTACAAGCTTAAAAAGTTCTTATGGGACCTCCAACCGAATGCTCTTGAATAGGCGATGAATTAAAATAAGGGCAAGCATATGGTATGAGATGTTGTAACACTTGAAATTCTTTGTGAGAGTGAGTGTCTTTGTAAATTTGTCCCTTATGTTGTATTGTAAATATAGTGATTTTGGGACTTTCTTTCTTGTGAGGGCACATGAATTTGAAAGGATTGGTGAAATTGAGTAAGTTGAGCATATGTAGTGGACTATTGCTTTTGAGTCTCTTCTTGAGGCTTATTCTTGTCACTTGATTATTTTGAAACTCCCTTGCACATTCTTGAAGTTGTTTTTAAATGAGGGAGTTATTCGGAAAAGATGCACATGCTTGAGCCTAATTATTAGTACCAACCAAATCCATAAGTATGGTGCTTAATTGGAGAATGTGATTTGTAAATAATAGCAATACCACTTGTGTTTTGAATGGTAAATCTTCATTGAAATGTTGGTTTTGATTTTCTTGAGGACAAGCAAAAGCTTTAAGTTGGGGGTGTTATGAGTGGTGGTTTTACCACTCATTCTAGTCTCTTTTCTTTAGCTTTTATGTCCTTTAATTATAATATGAGGTCTTTTATGGTGTGTATTGTTAGATTTTCAGGTAAATGATGCCATGAAGTGATTTGAATTCAATTGGAGTGGGATTGAGCAAAAAAGGGTGAATATAATGCAAAAACTCCCCTGTGATTCCGCATCTGTGGAAGGATAGTCGTAGAAGCGACCCCGCTTCTTCATAAGAAGACCCACTTCTACGGTAGAGTTTGAGCTTGGAAGAAACCGCATATGCGGTTAGATTACCGCTTATGCGGTGGCGCATCTGCACCTGATGAACCGCATCTACGGTGACAGTGTTTAATTGGCATTTCACTTCTGCGATGGGATCTCCGCATCTGTGGAGCCACACCTGCGATGATTCTTCCGCAGGTGCAGAAGTTGGGCATCAGACCTGGGCAATTTAGGCATTTCACATGTTCTCATTTCCAAACCCACAAATACTCGACCTAGCAGAATCTTTGGCATATCTTTGGCTTATTTTCAGTTCTTAGGGCTAGAGAAGAACAAGTTTTTGAAGCTAGGGTTTGCACACACACTTGGGTTTTGAAGATTTCAAGCTTGTGGTTAAGGATTTCTTACCCATTTATGTTTATTTCTTCATTTCCTTGCTTTGTATTGAATATTTAAGTGTGTATTATTTTATCCAACACTTGAATCTTGTTTATGGAAATATTCTTGTTTAAAGTGTAGATTAAATACCTTGTTGTGCTTATGTATTGAATGATTTTTATCATTTTCTGAAGTGAGTTATTGTTACTTTAATTATTCTTGTTCTTTAATATTTCCAAAGGGATTAGCTAACCCTAAGACTCGTCCATTAACTCCGAATTAATTTTTGAAAAGATAATTTGGGGTTGGAAATGATTAATTAACAAGAACTTGAGGTTTTAACCCTCATTTTATATATTCTACCTAGGGATAGGATTGAACTACTTGTAGCCATTCCGGGTGTGCTATATCTCTTAATTGGGTTAGGAATAATTCAATTAGGAAGTCTTGTTAGTCTTCGGAAGAAACTAATTACGAATTATTATCCATGACTAATTAATATAAACTTGCTCATATAAGTAAAATCATGAAATACATTGGATCGTTACTTGAGTGTATTCCCGATGCATACATACTTGTAGCCATTGATCATTTTACTTGCTTTCTAGGTTAGTTTACATTTCCACATATAGATATAAAATATTTTCTAAACTAATTCTAAGTGTTTGGCATTGCACGATAAGTGATAATTTTCTTACATTCCTAATCGCCTACATATTGTTCTCTATGGGAATCGACCCCAACTCATAGTTGGATAAATTATATTGCATGCAACCGTGTCAATTTAATTTTTAGTAGTAGATTTGGACGTCATCAGCAGTGCAGAGTTGGCCCAGACCATCTTCAACTACAAAGATACGGAGTTTTCTTGGTTTGGTGGGTTATTACCGTTGATTGGTTGAGGGATTCTCATCTTTTACAGCACCTATGACCAGGCTGACCTAGAAGGGTGCTCCATTCAGGTAGACAGAAGAGTGTAAGGAGATCTTTCAAAAGCTCAAGACAGTTTTGACTACATCCCCAATATTGATATTGCCTACAGGTTTGGGGTCTTATAGAGTCTATTATGATGTGTCGCGAGTTGGGCTCGACGCGGTGTTTATGTAGGACCGTAGGGTGATTACCTACGCATCCAGACAACTGAAGGTACATGAAAAGAACTATCATTTCCATGACCTTGAGTTTGCTACTATTGTTCATGCTTTGAAGATATGGAGGAATTATTTCTACGGTGTCCCTTATGAGATCTGTACTGATCACCGGAGTTTGCAGCATTTGTTCAAACAGAAGGATCTTAATTTGTGTCAGAGTAGGTAGTTAGAGCTACTTAAAGATTATGATATCACTATTTTGTAACGCTTGGGGAAGCCAATGTGTTGGTCGATGCTTTCAGTCGCCGGGCAGAGTTTGAGGAGTTTGGCTTATCTACCTGCAGCAGAGAGGCCCATAGTGTTGGATGTTCAGGCCTTAGCCAGCTAGTTTGTGTGATTGGATATTTCTGAGCCTAGTCGAGTTTTGGATTGTGTGGTCTCTCGTTCTTCTCTTTATGATCTTATTAGGGAGAGTTAGTATGATGACCCCCATCTGCTTATCCTTAAGGACACGGTTCAACACAGTTATGCTAAGGAGGTTACTATTGGGGATGATGGTGCTTTGAGGATGCATGACAGGCTATATGTGCCTCATGTAGATTGTTTGTGTGAGTTGATTCTTTAGGAGGCTCACACCTCGCGGTACTCTATTCATCCGAGGGCCGCAAAGATGTATCAGGACTTGAGGCAGCATTATTGGTGGCGTCGAATGAAGAAGGACATAGTGGAGTATGTTGCTCGGTGTTTAAATTTCTAGCAGGTGAAGTATGGGCATCAACGACGGGGAGGATTACTTCAACAGTTAGAGATTCCGGAGTGTAAATGGGAGCAGATCACTATGGACTTCGTTGTTGGACTCAGCGGAAGTTTGATGCGGTTTGGGTGATTGTAGTAGGCTAACCAAGTCGGCTCATTCACTTCCTATAATGAATACCTATTCTTCCGAGCAGCTGGCTCGAGTTTATACCCGTAAGATTGTCAGACTTTATCTTTTTCACCACTTCAGATATGTCTCTATGCTCGTTCGAGGACGAACTAATTTTTTAAGAGGGGGGATGTAATGACCTGGACGGTCGTTTTGATAATTAACGCCCCGATCCCCTATTAACTGCTTTCCCGTTATCTATTCCTGCTATTGCGACTTGCCAGGATGATTCCTTTTGAGTTTTAGAGTATTTTGGGACACTAAGTCACTAAATGAAAGCTTACGTCTTAGAATTTGGACCGTAGTTGGAACAGTATGAGATGGCTCCAAAGTGGAATTCTATCGATTTAGTTAGCTCCGTTGGGCAATTTTGGGCTTAGCGGCATGTTCGAATTGTGTTTTGGAGGTCCGGAGCTCATTTAGGCTTGAAATGGTGAAGGTTTAATTTTTGGAGTTTCGAGCCGGTAGTGGAATTTTTGATATTGGCGTCGGAATCTATTTCCAGATATTGGAATAGGTCCATAGTGTTGAATATGACTTGTGTGCAAAATTTGGGGTCAATCGGACGTGATTTGGTAGGTTTCGGCATCGGATATGGAAATTTGAAGTTTCAAGTTCATTTAGTTTGGATTGGAGAGTGATTTGTATTTTTAGCATTGTTTGAGGTGATTTGAGTGTTCGACTAAGTTCGTATGATGTTTTAGGATTGGTTGGCATGTTTGGTTGGCATGCGAATGGTTGAAGTGTGCTGCATCTGGTGTTTTTGCACCTGCGCATTTTGGGCCGCAGGTGCAAGCCGTAGAAGGGACTAAGAAGTCGAAGAAGTGGAATTGGGCCTGCCCTGCTGGTTCCGCAAATGCGGTGAGGAGTCTGCATAAGCGAAGCGCAGAAGTGGTTGAGGGAGTGCAGGAGCGGGTCACAGGTGTGGCCTAGTGCTCGCAGATGTTGTCCCAACCCACTTAAGTGATTTCCGCACCTGCGATAGATTTTCCGCAGGTGCGGTGCCGCAGGGGCAAAGTAAGGACCCGCAGGTGCGGTTTGTCTGGCAGAAAAAGAGAAAATTCGAGGGTTTGGTCTTCATTCCATAAAATTCTATTTTAAGCTCAGAGGAAGGCAATTTTTCGGGAGTTTTTCAGAGTAAATCATTGGGCAACAATTCCTAATCATATTTGGGTCATATTTCATTAATCCATAGTTAGTTTTCTTCATTTAATCAAGGATTTTGAGTGAGAAAGTTGGGAAAATTGGTGGAAAAGTTAACCAATCGAAATTCCGAGTTTTGAGTGGTATTTTGACATTGGATTTGGATAATTTTGGTACGCGTGAACTTGTGAGAGAATGGATATTCATAATTTATGACTTTCACCCGATACCGAGATGTGAGCCCGGGGAGGATTTTTGGACGTTTTTCTATTTTCTCACCGTAGCTTTGATTCATTATCTAAATTAGTTGTTTTTAGCTTATTTACGTTATGTGATTGATTTGATTAGATTTGGGCCACTCGGAGTTGGATATTCGTGGCAAGAGCGTGATTTAAGATTTATTTGAGCTTGGTTCGAGGTAAGTGGCTTGCCTAACCTTATGTGGGGGAACTCCCCTTAGGATTTCGTACTGTTTGATATGTAAGCACCATGTATCTGAGGTGACGAGTGCGTACATGGGCTATCTGTTGAAAAACCCCATTTGCATTAAGCAAATATCTGTCTTCTTTTAACTGAGCAGCACTAGTATATGTAACTATCATGTTTAGCTTAGGAAAGCTCGCCTACGTGCCTTAATTGTCTTAACTGGCTTAACTGTGTACCTGAACTTTGTGCAGTATGTTTAGTGTAAAGTACCTGTCTTTATTGATATGAACTTAATCTAAACTGTACAATTCCTTGTTGAAACTGTTGTTTATGTTGATTGAGTTGCATATTTACTTTGGGACTACGGAACAGTATTCCGGAGATCTCCCTGCACGTTTATGTTTGTGACTACGGAACAGTATCCTGGGAGATCCCCTGTACTGGATATTTACTTTGGGACTACGGAACGGTATTCTAGGAGATTCTCCTGCACATTTATATTTGGGACTACGGGACGGTATCCCGGGAGATCCCCTACACATTTACATTTGGGACTACGAGACGGTATCCTGGGAGAGCCCCTGTTGCTATCGCTTTGTATTGAGTTGTTGTTTTTCTGTGATTTCATTCTCGTTAAATGTTAGTATTTATCTTACTGCAATATTTCATATTGTATCATATATATACCAGTAGGACCCTAACCTTATCATGTCATGACTCGACCGAGGTTAAGCTTGACAATTACTAGGTACCGTTGTGGTGTACTCATGTGTAGATCCAGATACCTCTTTCCAGCCACATTTCCGGTGAGGCGAGATGACTGTAGAGATTTTGAGGTATATCTGCCGCGTCCGCAAACCTAAGAGTCCCTATCTACTCTTCCTTAAGTTAAAGAAGTTCTTGTATTTTTCTTCGTTGTTAGATTCTGGAGTTTAGAAGCACTATTTTGGGAGCATTTATGTTCAGTTCGTGAGTGATTATTGTATATGCTGAGTGATATCTAAATTTCTTAATTAAAGTTACCTGTTAAATTGTTAGTTTTTTATGTTTTCGTCTAAATTCCGCAAAGTGTTAGGCTTACCTATTCGTAGAGACTAGGTGCCATCATGACGGTTCACAGAGGGAGAACTAAGATCGTCACATCGAGGCTTAGTGCCTATTCCTACATTGTTACTCAAACCCAACTGGAATTAGACAACCCTCGTTCCCAAAAAGAAATCTAAAAATTGTTTGGAATTTGAAGATTTTATTTTTCCAAATTTTTAGTGATCATTTGTAGAATTAAACAGTGGATTTTGAAACAAGAAGATGTGGTAGTGTTTTCAAAATAAATGATTCCAAGTGTCAATATGCGTGTAATGAGTTTTTACATGTGGCAGACCTTCTAGAAGATATGGATAAATGGCTTATTTTGTCCAAGTGTCATCATGCATGAAGGAAATTTGACAAGTAAGTAAAACACTTGTCTTGTGCAGAAGCTTTCATTAGGCCTATATATAGCCATGATTAGGCCATCATTCTTCAATCATCGAACACCAAGAAAAGCTAATCATTAGCAAAGAAGAAATTCTTCTATCTTCTTTCCCTCGTATACGTGTCCCTCTCCTTCCAATTTCTTCTTCTATAATATTTTAATTGGCATAAGATATTAGTTGTCCTTTCTCTTCCAACTTGCTGGATTTATTATTTAATTTTGCCGATTCCTGTATCTTCTAAATAAATAGAGATGGACTTGTTTAATCGTGGGGAAATATTTCACATTGCTTAAATAGTTTCTTAGGACAGTGCCTAGCACGACTCAAGCCAGTTGGTGTATTTTCGCTCACAAATAATTTTATTGCAGTATTATTGTTGTTGTTTTCCAGTCATTTCCCTACAATCTAAGAAACTATGATAAGTAATATTACTACGGAATTTTTTTATGGTGCTACCAATTTTGATGTTATCTCTACTATTACTGTTCCAGCTGTCATGCCAGATATCCATGGTGTTGCAAATACGTTATTGCATCCACAACTTTGGCAGACACTAATGTCAAAACACAAGTATGTGAATAGACATGGTTATATATCCAATTATAATATTAAAACCTTCAAGAAAAATGCACCTCAATGCAAGAGAAGAGTTGGGACTAATGACGATCTCGCTAAGTTAAAATGAAATTTGACTAAAGCGGATAATATAATTGTCAGGGTCATTTCCCAAATAAATAATGTGGCTAATGTGAGAGACTGAGTGATAGACTCTGGTGCTACTAGGTGCATTTGTGCAAACAAAAATGAATTTTTATCTTACAACCAAATTGAGGAAAGAGAAGAATTTATTTATCTTGGTGACTCAAGAACAGCTCGCGTTCTTGGGAAACGAAAAATTCTTCTCAAACTCACATCTGGTAAAACTCTAGCATTAAGTGATGTATTGTATGTTCCTAATATCCAAACCAATTTGGGTCTGTGGGATTATTAGGAAAAGTTGGAGCGAAGGTTTCTTTCGAGAATGATGAGGTTGTATTGACCAAAAATAATATTTTTGTGGGCAATGGATATTGTACCCATTATTTATTTATGCTTAATATTTCTGATACTAGCAATGAAAATGCATCTTCTTCTGCTTATATGAGTGAGTCTATTTTTTTGTAGCATGCTAGACTAGGACATATTAATGTTGCGTATATAAAGAAAATGTTGTCACTAGGATTAATATCTAGTTTGGACTCAAATTATATTAACAAGTGTGAAATATGTGTTGAAGCTAAAAGTATTAGAAAGGCTTGTTTTTCTGTAAATAGAGAAACTGAATTGGTGTCCTTGATTCACATTGATTTAGGCGATTTAAAGAAGACTATAACTTGAGGTGGTAAAAGATATTATACGACTTTTATATGATGATTTTTCCAGTTATACTAAGTTGTATTTGCTTAGAAATAAAAATGATGCTTTTAATGCTTTTATTTCTTATAAAAGTGAGGTTGAAAATCAACTTAGTAGAAAAAATCAAGAGAATTAGATCTGATAGAGGTGGAGAATATTTATCTTTGAATGAATTTTGTGAAAATAATGGAATTATTCATGAAGTAACTATGTCTTATTCACTTGAGTCAAATGGAGTAGCCGAAAGAAAAAATAGAACATTGAAAGAGATGATAAACTCTATGTTAGTTAGTTCTAATACTCTTGATAATTTGTGTTGTGAAGCTATTTTATCTGCATGTCACTTACAAAATAGAATACCACATAGAAGAACGGGCAAAACTCCTTATGAATTGTGGAAGGGTTATAAACCTAATTTAAATATTTAAAAGTGTAGAGGTGCCTTGTAAAAGTTCTTTTGCCTGAACCTAAAAAGAGAAAAATAGGTTCTAATACTGCTGATTGCATGCTTATTGGATACGTTGAATATAGTGATGCATATAGATTCCTTGTTTTAAAAAGTGATGTGCCTGATTGCAATACTATAATTGAAACAAAGAATGCTGAGTTCTTTGAATATATTTATCAACTTTCTGATAAAAATTTCTCATACACCTGTTGAAATAAATAGAGAAATTACCTTTCTAATGAGGAACTGAGAATGAGTAAAAGGCCTAGGAAAGAATATTTTTCTTATGGAAATGATTTTCAGACTTTTCTTGTCGATAATGAACCATCAAATTATTTTGAAGCTATATCTTCTCCAGATGCTAAATATTGGAAAGAGGCAATAAAAATTGAAATTGATTGTATTAAGAAAAATAATACATGGATTTTAACTGATTTACCTCCTGGTGCAAAACTTATTGGTTGTAAATGGATTTTAAAAAGAAATTTAATCCTTATGGATCTTTAGATAAATATAAAGCTCGGTTAGTAGCAAAAAGATTTTCTCAAACACAAAATATAGATTATTTTGATACACTTGCACCAGTGACTAGAATTTCTTCTATTCGAGTTTTAATTGTCTTAGCTTCAATTCGTAAGCTTTCTATCCACCAAATGGATGTCAAAACTGATTTTCTAAATAGTGATTTAGAAGAAGAAATTTATATGATTCAACCTGAAGGCTGTGTCATTCTTGGACAAGAAAATAAAGTTTATAAATTAATTAAATCTCTTTATGGCCTTAAACAGGCTCCTAAGCAATGGTATGGGAAATTTGACCAACTCTTACTGAGAGATGATTTTTGTTCGGTGAAGGTGGATAAATGTATTTATACTAAAGTGGTAGACAATGAATATGTGATAATATGTCTGTATGTTGATGACATGCTTATATTTGGTACAAATTTAAATATTATGCAAAGTACAAAATTATTTTTGTCTGCTGATTTTGATATGAAAGATCTTGTAAAGTAAATATAATATTGGGAGTTAAAGTTATAAGGAGTGAAGATGTAATGTTTTCACAAGAACATTATGTTGAGAGACTTCTTAAAAACTTTGAATATTTTAATATCACATCTGTGAGCACTCCTTTTGATGCTAACTCTAAGTTGAAAAAGAAAAATAGTGATCCATTTGCTCAGTCTAAATATGCTCAAATTATTGGGAGTCTAATGCATTTTATGAATTTTACAAGGCCTGATGTAGCCTATGCAGTATGTAGACTGAGTAGATATACTCATAATCCCAACAGAGAGCATTGGTCTGCATTAGATAGATTAATAAAATATTTGAGAGGAACCATGAATTATGGTATCCTATATAGTGGATTTCCTTCTACTTTAGAAGGGTACAATGATGCAAACTGGATCTCTGATTTAGATGAGACAAAATTGGTTATGTATTTAACCTTGGTGGTGGTGCAATATCATGAAAATCAGCTAAACAGATGATCATCGCTAGATCGACTATGGAATCAGAGTTTGTAGCTCTGGAGTTAGTTGGTTCTGAGGCTAAGTGGCTAAGAAACTTCTTAGCTAATATCCCTTTAACAAAGGACGTATTGCCTCCTGCGTCTATGCATTGTGATTGTCAAGAGGCAATAGCTATTGCAAAGAATAAATCTTATAATTGTAAAAGTTGACCATGAAATTGAGATATGATGTCATAAAACAGTTGTTGAGAGATGGAATAATTTACATTGATTATATGAAGTCAAAGAAAAATTTGGCTGATCCTCTGACTAAACCTGTGGGAAGAAAATTAATTCTTCAAGCCTCAAAAGAGATGGCGTTAAGGCCGACATATTGTCAATAGAGATGGTAACGCAACCTATATGATTGGAGATCCCATGAAGTAGGTTTATATGGGTAATAATAAGTCGATATTGGCACTGAAGCACTAAAAGAGAGTGCTTGACTGCTACTAATTTAGAGGATGAGTTATAACTCATAATGAAATTCATAGTTCTTATGGATGGTGTATTTAAAAGCAGTATACACTTGATGAATTCACCTATATGAGAGTGGAGTGGGCCGTTCCTATGAAATTTTGGCCAAGTCTCTAGAGCTCTCATGAATAACCAGGCACGCGCATGGCCTATTGGGCGCAAAACCACGTTGAACAACAAAATTATCGGGGGTCAAAATGTGATTGATAAAATCTCTCACTTACAATAAGAATTATTGGTTCATAGAAATATTATATTTCACCAGTACTTTTGTGAGTTTTTTTTGGTCGTCAAAAGAACTTATATTAAGTTTTATTGGTCTAAATTTGGTTCATAGTCCTGAAGACACCAAACCTATTATATTTGGACCATACAAATCCAGCAAAGTCTTTTTATTCTACTTTTTTTATTTTATTTTGAAAATATGTGGGGATTGTGATAGTGTTTTCAAAATAAATAAGTCCAAGTGTCAATATGCATGTAAAGAGTTTTTACATGTGGCAGGCCTTCTAGAAGCTATGGACAAATGGCTTATTTTGTCCAAGCTAGTGTCATCTTGCATGAATGAAAATTTGACAAGTAAAAAACTTGTCTTGTGTAGAAGCTTTCCTTAGGCCTATATATAGCAATGATTAGGCCATCATTCTTCAATCATCAAACACCAAGAAGCTAATCATTAGCAAAGAAAGAAATTCTTCTATCTTCTTTCCTTACTATACGTCCCTCTCCTTCCAATTTCTTCTTCTATAATATTTTAATTGGTATAACATATTAGTTGTCCTTTCTCTTCCAACTTGCTCGATTTATTATTTAATTTTGTTGATTCCTGTATCCTCTAAATAAATAGAGATGGGCTTGTTTAATCCTGGGAAAACATTTCACATTCCTGAAATAGTTTCTTAGGACAGTGCCTAGCACGACTCAAGCCAGTTGGTGTATTTTCGCTCACAAATAATTTTATTGCAGTATTATTATCGTTATTTTCCGGTCATCTCCCTACGGAAGAAACTTTCAATCGAAAGAAACATTTCAACAATCAGAGGAAACATTAAAATAGCTGGAGTAGTCTATTTTTTCAAATGGACCTTGTCAATGACTTGCTGATATATGGGAAAACGAACATATTAAATATTTGATCATACAATTTTAAAGAAGAAGTCAAGAGCTCCCATGTAACCTAAGATAAGTATTAACGCTTAATTAGTCCAGAGGAGTTAAAATCTTAGCCCATATGAGTTAGCTGATATAAACATTAAAATCTGAGGGTATTTTTTGTTATTGAAATTATTGTTATTTATAAGCAACTATGTATTTAGGTAGATGTAGTAAAATTGATAATAAATATCGGGAATGAGAATGATATAGTTTTTTTTTTTCTTCAGAGTGCTAACTCAGTTCCTTTGTGCTACGAGGAAATACACTCCTTCTCCATCTTATAAAAAGAAAAAAAGAAGAAGATCGATTTAGTCAAAATTTAGCCAAATATTTAACTTATATAAATTATTCTTTGCTTCATTCCTTACACTACCAGTCTTCACTCAATGGTTTCCACACACACTATTTAACCAAAGAGTGGAATTTCGATCAAAGCTTTATTTTAGAAAAACTTGAGTTACTGATAATCAATATATAAAATGAATAGAAGAAATTGGCTTCGATAATAATAAGATGAACATAAACAAACAAAGTAAATCAGTATATTTCGATGATATTTCGTGTCTCTACAAATGATCAGTCTTCGCCTTTTAATAGTTATTTCTAAGATATACGTTTTGCCTTTGTCATAATAACAATTAAAGACATTTAATGCTACGTTACAATAGTAATCATTGTAATTCAATATAGATTCTCTAACGTTTTCAGTATTTAATGCTTCTTAAATACTGTATTTGTACTCTCTTGTGTTGTTAGATTCATTCTCCTTAATTTTTGGATTTAAATAGGTACGAGCGTCGAGTCTTTTGAATATCTGCACGTGCCTCTGCTTGTGTCTCTGCTCATATCTGTTACGACTCGTGCCTCTTTGCTAATCATCATTCTTTGACCAGCCTTCGTGTCATGACACGTCATCTTTCAATCACTTCAATATATATAAACTCAATTTTTCCCAATATAGATAGTCCCCCCACTTGTCATTTATTCATCAATTGAATATTTGTGAAGTAGATTTTATTAAAGCGGGAATATTTGCCTCCATTAATGCTATTATGGAATCGACGCTTCAATTGTCACTTCCATTTAATGTTTATTACACGTGGCATCTTTTTATTGGTTCTGCGACTTTGCAGCGCTTTTTAAGGTCCTTTTACAGCTTCACCAATTACGAAGCGACAGTTCTCATTATGACCTTTCCATCATTGCACATTTTCCTTTGACAGTTGCTTCTTAGTATAAATATAGTTTTCACCTTTGTCTTTCTCACATAAAGTTCTCTGAATATTCAATTCTTAAATTCTTGTTTGCTTCTTCCTTGTACTATAATGTCTTCATCAAACCCTAACCCTAGAAGAGCTCCCATAGTTGATAAATTTCCTCTTGCCCCTAGCAGGAGCAAAAGAGGAGGTAAACTACGTAATTTAGGGTCTTCATCTATACGTGGTTCTTCTCTTCCTTCATCTAGTTCCAGTCCTTTTTCTAGAACCAGAGGTTCTTTTTCTCAAAGATCTTCTTCTAGAGGTAAGGAACCCTCTGAACCTCTTCGTGAACCTTCAGTAGAGGAAATAGTTCTTGCGGAACTATCTTTCTACAATGATAGAGAATCCCTTAGAAACCAAGTGTCTTCTTTGGATCGTGCTGATATATATCCAACTCAGATCACTGAGGGTTTGATTTCTTTAGTTCGTAAAGACTGTCATTGGAGTCATGACTTCCCTATCATAATTCCCAATGCGAATCAAAGAATCACCTCTTATTTAATTTGGTTTTCTTTTGTTTATACATACCCTTTCACATTAGGTTTCAAACCTGCTATTGACCCTGTTATCCTCGAATTCTATTGTTTTCTCGACGTCTGTTTAGGTCAAATTGGTCCCATAGTGTGGAGGGTTGTTGCATGTTTGAGGCATTTGACTAACATGGCCGGTGTGTCTTTCACTTTTGCCCATTTAACTCACTTTTAATCTTCCAGACTCTTTTACCAATGTGTTTTTACTTTAGTAGCAAGGAGCAAAAGAGTTCAGGTTAGTCCAAAAGATGACAGAGACTGTGGCTGGTATGCCAGGTTTGTTGCAGCCCCCACTGTTGGTTTAGTGGGTGATGAAAATGTTCCCTTCCCTGAGAAGTGGAATTTTGCACATGAGTTTTCTTTTTAATAACTTTATCGTACCTTTTTTCTTCAATTTTGATGATCATTATCTTAATTTTCCCTTTCTTTTCCAGCAACCATGGGAATTGTGGATGAAATTCCCAATTTCCATGGTTGGGTAGGAAAATTGTTGTATACAGCCCCAATGGAGGGTAGATCTTAGAAAGCTCTCTCCCAACGGTTTGGTTGGAAAGTGAAAACTCATGGTAAGAGTTTTTTTTCTATTTCTTTTTCCAGATTTTATTTTAATCCTTCTTTTTATCAGGATTTGTCGTTCGAGGTATTAGTGCTGAGGCGGTCATAGCTTCTTGAATTTCTTTGGAAAGGGCCTAAGAGATAATTTTGGGCTCTTCATCGAAAAGAAAAGCTTTTGTTGACCAAGACTCCGAGGAAGAAGAAGTTGGGGGTTCTTTGGTAAAAAGGCCACAAGCTTGTAGACGAATCATTTATGATAATGAAGCCTCTTCCCCTCGTTCTATTCCTCTTACCGAGTCTGTTGAAACCCCGGTGATGATTCCCGATGATATTGTTCCCGCTGCTGCTCATGATTCAGTTGAGCAACTTTTTAGCTGCATGTTTGGAAGTGAAAATTTAGATCCGATTTCTGATGAAGCACCCCTTGCTTCTTTTTCTACTCCCGTTTCTGTGATACCTCTTTTGCCAGTCGTAGCTGTTACTATTCCTCCCCAGGCTGTTTTGACTACTTCTACAGTTCCTCCTTCGACTACTCCTCCTTCAACTGTTCATTACACTGAGGTTGGTTCCTTAAGTAGAAGTGAAGTCATGAGGCAAGTTACCATTGAAGTTCTTACTGAGGGCAACCTTTTGAGGAAATCAAGTCGAGCTGACGTGTGGTTGAAGTGATTGATTGGTCCAGTTGAAAGAGCTAAACTTGATGGCCATAGTTCCTTGACTTTGATGAACGATATAGTGCATGCTTCTTTAAAGGTATCTCTTTTTCAAACTTTACTTTACCTTTTTCCTATTTTCAGTGTTCACATCTACCCCCCCCCCCCTTTATTTTTAGGTCAATCTAATTGGCACAAAGATTATGAAGAGGGTTTCCCTATCAGAGCAATTAGCGCGTGACTACCAAGTGAAGGCGGATAATTTGAAAGAACAATTTGAAAGTCTTCAAATCGACATGGAAATAATAGAAGAAGGTAAATGTACCTTAGAGAAGCAGGTAAGGGCTTTGACTTCAGAGTTGGCAGTTGAAAAGGCTTCATCAAATCAAGTAGGTAAAGAAGAGAATTGTCTCAAAACCTCTTTTTTCTGAGCAACTATCCAAGGCAAGTGAAGAGATCAGAGAGTTGAAGGTTTTCTTAGATAAAAAGGAAGCATATGTTGGTGAACTCGTGTAGACTCTGACTCAAACTCAAGAAGACCTCTGGGTATCTTATGATAAAGTTTTCTCCTTAAAAATTCTCGCGCTTCTCTTCAAGCTTCTTATGAATCTGCCTTGGCTGAAAATGAGAAGCTAAGAAATGAAATTGCTGACTGGAAAAGAGATTACGAGATACTTGAAGATAAAACTGTCATTGGAGTGAGTTGGGCGTTTTTAAATTCTCGCCATGATACACTTGTTGAAGTTAGCCAGGAGAATTTCAACTTGGAATCTGAGTTAGTCAAGATCAAAGAGACTATTGAGAAGACTCAGCAGAACTAAGATTTTTCTTCTCCAGTGGCTGAAGCTTCTGGAAATGTTGAAGATGATACGGGTATCCCCATTCCTTCAAGTCAAGTTGAGTCTGCTGTTGCTGATGACCCTGCTTCAGTTCCTTCAACTTTTCAGTGAAAAGTTTATGATGTTTGACTTCCTTTGTTTTTTTCCTTTTTGGTGGTATGTGGTTGTAACCCCTGGTCTTTTTTAAGGGTTTGTTGAAAATGTTAAGTCCCCAGACCTTTCATGGGGTGCTTTGTATAAATAACTTTTGGTTCATGACTAAGTTCATACTTAGTCTATACTTTTTAATATTAGTAAGTTTCTGTTGTTGTTCGAACTTCTGTTTTGTTTATTCTTGCCTTTATTTTTAAGTACTTACTAAATAACTTGCATTTTTTTTTCAAAAATGCTTCTTTTTTAACTTCATGAATACTTGAATTAATCATGAATTTTATAAAAGAGGTCCCTTTTATATTCGACACTTAATTAAGAATACGTCTCAACTTCATAATGGTGTTAATGTACGATAAAAGAAATAGGAATACACATGTTTTTTGGAACAACTTCGACAAGTTTTTATTTGAACTTTGTCAAGTTTTAAATAACACATTACATGTATTTAAATTACTTCTATAACCTTCTCGTAACTGTTTTCCTTATAACATATTTCAAAAAAGAAAATGAACACGAGGTTTTTACTTATAACACGTTTTAGTACATTGCCTATACCCTAACTATGATAAGGTTTTTCTTTGGCCTTAGCTCATGACTTTGCTCTGCACTTGACTCATTCAATGAGTAAACTTTTCTGGCTTAAACTTTTTTATTTCCCAATCTTCTTTGCCTTCTTTTATACACATGTGTATGTATATTATATAGTCCCCAAGTGTTTGAGCTTTGAAGTATGAAGTCTCGAGCACTTGATTGTTCCTCTCATTTGGTTCTTTCCCTGAAAAGGAAAAACACATGGGACTCGGAGGTTCGATTATAGATGAAGACTACTTAACCCGTCTGAATTTCTATCAGAATAGTTGTAACCCTAGACCAAAAATTTTAATTTATTCCACGTGCCTTGCAGGTCGTGATTCATCATTTAGTACGAGCTACATTTTTTCCTATCATCTAAAATCATTAGTAAAATTTTAACAATTCAAAAATAAAATTTTAAAATATGGATACCTGACTGTGGGTATTCCTTAGAAATAGTATCTCTTCAGGTGAACGACATTCCAATGTGAAGGTAGTGTCTTGCCATCCATCGTTTCCACCTCGCATGCTCCTTTCCCTGTGATACCATGAATCCTGTAGGGTCCTTCCCATGTTGGACTTAATTTTTCCGTATTGTCCGCCTTCATAGATTGAAAAACTCTTTTGAGCCCGAAGTCCCCAATCTTGAAGTATCTTAGGCGCACTTTTCGATTGTAGTATCATTCCATGACCTGCTTTGGTGCTGCCATTCTTATTAATGCAGCTTCCCTTTTTTCCTTCAAGTAGATCAAGGTTTATTGGAATTTCTTCGTCATTGGATTCTTCTGACGCTTGTGTAAACCTCGTGCTTGGCTCTTATCTCAACTGGAATTAAGGCTTCAGCTCCATACACCAATGAGAATGGTGTTTCTCCCGTACTTGTTTTTGTTGTCATGCGGTAAGCCCATAAAACACCAGGTAGCAATTCTGGCCAATTACCTTTTGATTCCTCCAAATGCTTCTTTAAATTGTTGACAATGATTTTGTTTGTCGACTCAGCTTGTCCGTTACCCACCGGATAATAAGGTGTGGATGTAACCCTTTTGATCTGCCAACTTTGAAAAATCTCTATGATTTGTGCGCCTATAAATTGTGGGCCATTATCACACACGATTTCCTTTGGCACACCGAATTGACATATGATATTTCGCCAAATTAAATCTCTGACTTTTTTTTCTCATACCTGTTTAAATGCTCCAGCTTCTACCCATTTAGTAAAGTAGTCAGCGAGAATGAGCAAGAATTTTACCTGTCCTTTTGCTTGTGGTAGCGGACCCACGATACCATCCCCCATTTCATAAAAGGCCATGGTGCAATGACCGGATGTAGCAACTTTGTAGGTCTATGCATGTTATTACCGTACCTTTGGCATTTATTACATTTAGCCATGAAATTTTCCGCTTTTTCTCCTATTTTAGGCCAATAATAACCTGCCCTAATCATGGTTCTTACCAGTGATCTTCCTCTGGCGTGATTCCCACAATGCCCCTCGTGTATTTCTCTCATTACATATTCCATCTGAAAAGGCCCGAGGCATCTTGCTAAGGGACCACCGAACATTTTTCGATAAAGATTGTCTTGATTTAAACAATATCGAGCAGCTTTTTTTCGAAGCGCGTAAGCTTTTTTCTTGTCTTCAGGGATGGTACCATACTGCAAAAAAGCAACAATCTCGTTCCTCTAATCACAGGTTAAGTTATTAAAATTTACCTCATTTTTGTCTGGATCGAGGACTGAATGAAACAAGTGAATTACGGAAGCATTTTCATTGGTTGCCACGTCTGTTGCAGATGCGAGATTGGCTAGGGCATCTGCCTTGACATTTTCATCTCTTGGTATCTGCGTGACCTTCGTGCTTCCCTGGCAGTATAAGTTCCCAGCATTTGGTTAACTACAAGTTGCGAATCACTTTTGATTACAATCTGATTAATGTCGAGTTAGCGAGCCAGTTCTAAACCTGGAATCACAACTTCATACTCTGCCTCATTTTTAGTTATAGAATGACATTTAATGGCTTGTCGAATGGTTTCACCCGTAGGTGGTACCAAAACAATTCCTAAGCCTGCTCCTTTTACATTAGATGAACCATCAGTAAATAAGGTCCAAATTCCTGGATTAGATCCGTTGAACACCTGTAATTCTTTTTCTGCTTCTAATTGCATTCCTTGGCTAAAATCAGCCACAAAATCTGCTAATACCTGAGATTTTATCGCGTTTCTAGGCTGGTATGTGATGTCATATTCACTTAATTCTATAGCCCATTTGGCTAACATACCAGACAACTCATGATTGTGTAATATATTACGTAATGGATAAGCAGTTACTACAGCAATAGGGTGACATTGAAAATAAGGCCTTAGTTTTGTAAATGACATGATTAGAGCAAGTGCAAGATTTTCTAATTGAGGATACCGCGTCTCCGCATCTAATAACAATTTGCTGACATAATAAATTAGAGATTGTTTACCTTGGTCTTCACAAACTAACACAGCACTTACCGCTACTTCGAAGACAACAAGATAGATGAGCAATCTTTCCCTAACCTTGGGTTTTGCGAGCAACGACGGATTTGATAGGTATGTCTTCAAATTTTTGAGTGCCTGTTGACATTCCTCAGTCCATTCGAACTGATCTTGCTTTTTAAGAGCTGAAAAGAATTTAAAGCACTTTTCTGATGATTTGGAAATAAATCTCCCCAAGGCTACAATTCTTCCTGTCAACCTCTGCACTTCTTTTTTACTTGTAAGCATGTCAGGGATTTCTTCAATGGCTTTAATCTGTGCGGGATTTACTTCAATGCCACGGTTAGAAACAAGAAAACCCAAAAACTTACCTGATGCAACACCAAATGCACATTTCTCAGGATTTAATTTCATATTGAATTTTCGCAAGATCTAAAACGTATCAGACAAGTATGATATATCATCCCCTAAATGTTGGTTTTAACGAGCATATCGTCTATATAGACCTCCATAGTTTTTTCCAAATGCTCTTGAAACATTTTGGTCACTAGTCTTTGATATGTTGCACCAGCATTTTTGAAACCATAATGCATTACTTTATAATAGTAAGTCCCCCTGTCTGTTATAAATGAAGTTTTTTCTTCACCTATAGGATCCATTTTGATCTGGTTATATCCTGAATACGCATCTAAAAAGCTTAACAACTCATGACCTGCAGTAGCATCAATTAGTTAATTAATATGTGGTAATGGAAAAGAATCTTTAGGACAAACTTAGTTAAGATCTGTGTAATCTACACAAACTCACCATATACCATTCTTTTTCGGTACCACAACAGTATTGGCTAACCAATTAGGATACTTTACCTCGCGGATAGACCCAATTTTTAGTAATTTTTAGACCTCATCTTGAATCACCTGATTTTTGGAAGTTCCTTGCTTTCTCTTCTTTTGTTTGACAGGTGGACATGATGGGTCTTCATTTAATTTGTGAGTCATTACCTCCGGTAGTATTCCTATCATATCAGAATGGGACCAAGCAAAACAGTCCACGTTAGTTTTCAAAAATTCAATCAACTTACCTTTCATGTCTTGGCTTAGATTGGCCCCTACGTAGACTTTCCTTTCAGGTCATTGTGTAAATAACTCTACAGCCTCCAGTTCTTCAATCATTGTTTTGATATTTTCGTTTTCCTCTGGTTCCTAAATGGAATCGGGCCTCGAGCCCACATCTGTTCGCCCTTGTTTAGTTGAGGCTTGTGTTGTGGTATCCTCAACTGGATTTTGTAACTACTATTTTTCTTCGTTTCTCATACTTGAATCTGCTACGGAGTTGATGCTCCTGGATGTCTGTTGATCCCCACGGATTTGACATATTCCCCAAGGTGATGGAAATTTAATAACTTGATTTAAGGTAGACGGAACAACATCCATCTCATGGATACATGGTCTCCCAAGAATCATATTGTAAGTCATCTCCATCTCTACCACCTGAAACTTTGTATCTTTGACAGCTCCTTCTGTGAATGTAGTAAGTATTACCTTCCCTTTCGTCACAACGCTGGAATTGTCAAATCCAGACAAAGTATGCTCCTTTGGTACTATCTTCAGCATGGATCTCGTGTAGTACTCTTAGCAGAATAATGTTCACGGAACTACCTGGATCAATCAAAACTCGTTTCACATTAGTATCATGTACAAGTATAGATATTACCAGTTCATCGTTATGTGGAGTTAATACACCATCCGCATCTGCATCATCAAATGTAATACTTTCTTCCTCTAAGACATGTCTAACCTGTTTCCCATGGGTAATTATGACCTTTGAAACTTTATTGGCTGTTGTGTACGTCACACCATTGATTTCCTCACCTCCGCTTATAACATTAACAGTTCTTTTGGGAAAAGGTGGTTTAGGGGGCTCCTGCCTATTCTTCATGTATGCTTGCTTACCTTTCTCACTGAATAATTCGGTGAGATACCCTTGCTTTAATAGATGATCAACTTCACCTTGTAGCAACCTACAGTCTGCCATTTTATGACCATGATCGTTGTGAAATTCGCACTACTGATCAGGATTGCGCCTGTTTGGATTTGATCTCATTTATTTTGGCCACCGCACCTTATCACCCATGCTTCTTAAAACAGCTACGAGATCGGAAGTGCTTACATTAAAATTATAACCGCCAAATCTTGCCTTCAAGTTTCTATCATCATCTTGCGACTCTCGCGTGTTTTGATCATTCCCAAATCTTGATGATGATCCCTACTCTCTATTCCTCGATCTATGATCATACCTTGAATTGTCCTGTTTTGATCATGAATCTTTTCCCGCTGGGCCTATATATGGTTCGCATCTATTTTTACCGGATCTTTTTTTGGTTTTCGCCCGTCTCGAACTCACCTTTTTCTCTTTTTAAGACCGTGAGATAATATCTTCTTCTATCCTTAGCTTCGTGATATACTTGTTGTAAACGTCATTCCACGTTGTTGCTGGGAATTCACGAAGACCTTACTTGAGTCGCCTCGTGGCTTCTGAGCTTTTTCATTCAAATTACTAGTGAAGGCTATAGCTGCCCAATTGTCTGGTACACGCGGTAACATCATTCTTTCACGCTAGAACCTATCCACGAACTCTCTAAGCAACTCAGAGTCCCTTTTCTTGATTTTAAAAATATCTTCCATTCTTTTTTTCGACTTTTTGAGCTCCCGAATGTGCTTTGATAAATGAATCTGCAAGCTCAGCAAAATAATTTATGGAATTTTTGGGTAAAAGAGAATACCATGTTAATGCTCTCTTATTGAGTGTTCCACCAAATGTTTTGACCAATACTGATTCAATTTCTTGTTTGGTCAAGTCGTTGCCTTTTACGCCTGTTGTGAATGCAGTCACGTGGTCTTGTGGATCAGTTGTTCCATTGTATTTTGGAATATTGGGCATTTTGAATTTCATTGGAATTGGGAGGGGAGCAGCACTTGGCTTCCAAGGTTGTTGTGAATATTTATCCATATCTATCCCTTTGATTATGGGCGGTACTCCAGTTATTTGCTCTATACGGTCACTTTGCTCCTTGAGCTGTTTCTGCAATGTAAACACTAAATTTTGTAAATCAGAATTGACTAAGTTACCTGGTTCTCCATCTCGTGACTCGCTAGGGAATCCACCACTGTCTGAATTAGCAGCCTAGAACGAGGGTTCTCCAAAGTGTTGTTATTTGGAGTTGGTGTTGGTGGTGCAACAACTAACTGGCTGACAAAGGCCTCAAGAGCTTTATTGACCTATTGAGCGATTAGCTTTTGCAAAGCTTCATTGATATCTTCATCATTTTCAAATTGAGCATTTGCATTTGAATGAGATCCATCAGGAGTGCCTTATCGAGACCGCCGAGGGGAGCTTTGTGGAGAAGGGATCGGGGTGCGATCATCCTATGGATTCCCCTGGAGTTGATGGTTTCCCTGGTTTGCTTGGTTTCCTTGGGTGTTGTCATTAATGTTTGACATGGTTAATACAACAAAAAAGGTTAGGCTAAGAAAGAATAGACTATCAGATTCTCGGTAACTGAACCAATTTGTTTAACCAAAAAGTAGAATTTCGATCAAAGCTTTATTTTAGAAGAACTCGGGTTACTGATAATCAATATATAAAATGAATAAAAGAAATTGGCTTCGATAATAATAAGATGAACAGAAACAAACAAAGTAAATCAGTATATTTCGATGATATTTCGTGTCTCTACAAATGATCACTCTTCTCCTTTTTATAGTTATTTCTAAGATATACGTTTTACCTTTGTCATAATAACAATTAAAGGCATTTAATGCTACGTTACAATGGTAATCATTGTAATTCAATATAGATTCTCTAACGTTTTCAGTATTTAATGCTTAATAAATACTGTATTTGTACTCTATTGTCCTATCAGATTCATTCTCCTTAATTTTTGGATTTAAATAGGTACGAGTGTCGAGTCTTTTGAATATCTGCACGTGCCTCTGCTCATATCTGTTGCGACTCGTGCCTCTTTGCTAATCATCATTCTTTGACCAGCCTTCGTGTCATGACACATCATCTTTCAATCACTTCAATATATATAAACTCAATTTTTCCCAATACACACACATAATTTAAGGAAAATAGAAAGTTCATTAATCATATCAAATTTATAGGAATATGGCAAAGTCACTAGTGAGCTACACAACTTTCCTTGCTCTCCTCTTGTGCTTCCTCCTCATTACATCCAATGGTTGGTACTTCTTTCATCGTCATTTTATTTATGAGTATTCATTATGCCTTTGCACACTTAAACCCTACTAGCTCGCTATATAATATGAAATATTTATCGCTATAATCATTATATGTTGGTATCGAAAAGAAATTATACACGCATCCGTATCAATTAGTTTTTGAGAAATAATTCACATATTCCAATAAATGTTTTTAACAAAAAAACAAACTTATGATAAATTTTTGGTCTTTGCAGAGATGCAAGCGGCAGAGGGCAAACTTTGCCGAAGGAAGAGCAAGACATTTTCTGGCTATTGTTTTATTAGTGAACACTTGCGACGAAGAATGCAAAGAGAAAGAGGAGGCAAAGAGGGGTATGTGCATTAAGAAGAGCATCTTTAGACGTTATTGCTACTGCTACCACAAGTGCAAATAAGCATCAAATGCTCTCAGAATTCTCCTTTTTATGTATGGTAAATAAAAAAGTGATGTGCGGTCTTGTGTGTGAAAGAACAAAAACACTATCAATTCGCCAGAATTGTAGCTATTATGAGAAAATAGTATCAAATTATGTTTGTATTATCATATTGTACGGTCTTTTTCTTAGGATCCGTACTGTAATGTTTGGTGTCAAGTGAAATAAATAATGGTGTGTTGTCTTGTGTTTAAAAGAATAAAAATACTACCAATTCACTAGAATTGTAGTAAAATAGTACTAAAGTATGTTTGTATTATCATACTGTACGGTCTTTTTCTTGGGTCCGTACTGTATTTTATGGGATCAAGTGAAATAATCTAAATTTATAGAATTTATTTTTTCTTATTCTGATTGAGTTGACTTGGCTATTATGATTCGACAAACTTGTGATGCAAAATATTGTGCCTTATGATGCAATCAAAAGTCCTGTTTGCACAAAACATTGATGCATGAGGGGAAGGAAAAATATCAATTTATTTGACAAATCATGTAATAAGCAGCTCGTCACGACTCAAATTAGCGGCCAACAACAGGCACGGAAGGATCTTGACAGACGAGAGTGATTCTTGACTTGTTGATTTCATGAGCGGTTATGAGTCCCCACATGTTTTTTATCATGGGCAGCATTGTGGAGGTCCGGAACAAGGTTCTATTCAATGTGAAGTGTATTGTCGATGTCCAGAATGTTATTTGGGCAGCTATGGTGGTCAGAAGTTATTGCTATAGGCATTTGAGTTATGTGGAACATCGTATGATTGTATCCTTGGTTGGAATTATGGCTCGATTCGGCCTGTTCAGGTTTATGATGTGAGATTCGGGTCCTATGATGAATTTCAGATGTTGAGATTTGGATTCTTTCCTAAGGTTATGGACTAAAGATGAAATGAGATCGTTAGTTAAATTGTATTGTCAGTCCTACATAGGTTTGGGTAATGGGGAATCACCCCCGGGTGTATGTATGGTGAGCTCATGCAGTGGTTTGATGGATTTGGAACAATTCTTGGCACGTTCGAGGACGAACGTATGTTTAAGTGGGGGAGAATGTAACGACCCGACCGATCATTTTGAGAATTTGCATTCCGCTCGATAGTTTGGGGCATAAGTAGCACAATATGATGTATTAGGACTTGTGTGCAAAATTTGAGTTCATTCCAGTTGATTTGATATGTTACGGCGCGAGTTTTTGGAAGTCGGAAGTTCGAAAGTTCATTAAGTTTGATTTGAGGCATGTGTCATCACTTTGATATTGTTATGCGTGATTTAAGGCATCAAGTAGGTTCGTGTTTTGTAATGGGACTTGTTGGTATATTCGTACGGAATCCCGAGGGGCTCGGGTGAATTTCAGATAGGTTTGGGTTGTATTGCACTCGTTTTTCTTATGTTTCGACATCGTTTCTTCAAGCATAAATGATACCACATTAAATTAATGAGTTCTGATTTCCGTTTTGATTGAAGAATTAGATCTGTATCGTAATTAAGGATCCATAACAAAAAGAATCGTCAAAGTTTGACATCGTATGAAGATTTTATGGTCACTTTACTAAGAATTAGGCTGCTAGAGTTTTCAGATTAATTACGAAATTGCCATTGACTTCGATTTTTAAAATCTGCACTATTTTCAAATATTGAAACCAATATATCTCCTTTATTATAAGGTCAAATGGAGTGATTCAAAAGCCTAACTTGACTGACATTTCATAAGGAATTCATTGGAGGCATCAAAAGTGAGTTTCGAGATTGTTGACACACAAAATGAGGCAAAACAGTTGGGCAAGAATACTTAATATCGAAAGTTTGTTCATTTGGTCATATTTTGAGTTAGGGAGCTCGGATGTAGACAATTTTTGGAGATGATTTTCACTTTATGGATTGGGGTAAGTGTTCTATACCCGATTTTAGTTATATTTTATAAATTCATCTTTGTTTTAGGCATTTGATTGATGATTTCAAAGTGAAATTTGGGGATTTTGTCTAAAATTTCATAAAGTGAATTTTTGAATTTTTAATATCGATTCGGAGTAGGATTTGAGTGAAACAGGTATGGTTGGACTCATAATTGAATGGGTGTTCGGGTTTTGAAAATTTTGCCGGGTTCCGAAGTGCGAGCCCGGTAAGTTGATTTTTGGTTACTTTTTCAAATTGTATAAGAACCATAGTTTTGTTAATTGAAATTATTTTCTCTTGCATTGTTTGATGTATTTAAGTCTTTTTTGGCTAGATTGGGCCGATCGACGGTGAATTGGTATAGGAAAAGCTAAATTGAGCATTCAGTTGGCCGAATTGAGGTAAATGTTTTGTCTAACTTTGTATGGGGGAAACCACCCCTAAGGAATTGAGTTAATTGTGTTATCTTGTTATGTGAAAGTAGTGTATGCAAGATGACAAGTAGGTACACAGCTTATACGTGGATGGACCAGTTTAGATTGTTTGGTCTCTTTCCATGCTTTTGATTAAATTGTCATAACATGTGGTATCTTGTTGTTAGACTACTCTTACATGTTCTATATGATGTTGTTTGCACTTATTTACCTCTTACTCATTAGTTGGCCCTTATATGCCTTGGTTGAAGTCATTGGCTTCTTTATTGTCTTGTTACCTCTTAATTGTTGAGTTCTTCTATGACTATGTGTATATCTGTTACATGTCCAAATTGTTGGATTGTTTGTTTAGTTATCACGTGCCTTACATGTTTTGTCATTTTGTAAAGGTTATTGTATTCCTTTGATTTCGCGTGGTTACCTTTATGTCGTGTACTCATACCTTTGATTGTAGAGATTTTGGTAAATTTAGTTATTGAATTGGTGTTGTTGATTTAAGTTATTGTACGGGGGATCCGATTGCACGCCGCAATAGGTGAAATAAGGGAGGTGGTGGAATAAGGGAGGATATTCATATTGTGATATTGTTATTGTATGGTGGAATCGGGTTGCATGCCTCAACAGGTAAAATAAGGGTGAATTGTTATGGTGAAATAATGGTGAATTATGATAATGATATTATATGATGGGATCGGGTTGCGCACCGCAACATATTATGTTTATTGTTATGATATTGATATTGTATGGTGGGATCAGGTTACACGCCGTAACAAGTGATATAAGGGTGAATTGATATGGTGGAATAAGGTGACTTATGATATTGATATTATATGGTGGGATCGAGTTGCGCGCCGCAACGCATTTTGTATTTTGGTATCCCCTGTTTTATTGCATTTGCTTCAGTTCCTTCGTACAAGACTCTAATAATATGTATTTCTTGTTTTCACGGTGTTCTGAGGATCGAGTTATTGTTATTGACTTATTGCCTTGACGTCATTTCCTAAGCTCTTTTCCTAGCACTATTATTCTGGTGAATTGATTTTAAAATTGAATTTACTACGTTGATGTCATGACCCCAAAACCAACCAGTTCATGATGGCGCCTATCATGGAACTTGGCTAGCCGACACAAACTCAAAACTAATCTGTATTCTCCATTCTTAGAATAAAATCAAATATATTTAACAATAAACCTTTATATATTGTTTAAAACAAAATAACAGTGCGAAAAGAAAGCCCGACATCAGCGTGTCACTAGTTATGAATGTCACACTTCCTTTTTCCGCACCCGAGAGGGCGCAGGGGAGTTTTTCCAATTAAAGGACAATCGAAACGGGATTTTTTTATTTATTTTAGAGTCACCACTTGGGAGGTTCAGGGTGTCCCAAGTCACCAATTTTGATCCCTAATCGAGGAAATGAATGACTCCATATTACAGTCTGCGTACCAGAAATCCGGGTAAGGAATTCTGTTAACCCGGGAGAAGGTGTTAGGCATTCCCGAGTTCCGTGGTTCTAGCACGGTCGCTCAACTGTTATATTCGGCTTGATTATCTGATTTTATACAAATATGAACTTACGTGCCAATTTTATCTTTTAGCCGCTTTTATCATTATTATTATTTTTACAAGGAATTGCAACGTCGCGAAAACATACCTCGAATCACGTTTCATCAATGTACACGTGATTATTTACATATCTCGACTCGGTTGAGATTTAGATTTGGGTCACATAAATGTGCACCCGAGTTAAGGAAAATAAATTATTAAAGGCGCGCTTAAAGCAACTAGCGTGTTGTTATTTTGGGGAAAGCCATGAAATTCGCTTAAACGGCATGTCCCGAATTCTAAACATTTATATATATACATTTAGAGGGCCCCGCACTTTGTACATTTTTTGTTCGTCGAGGCTCGTCTCATTCCTTATGAAAAGAATTTGCAACATCATGGAAATGCATCTCAGACCACGCCACAATCAATGTACCCGTGGTTAGAGACACATTTTGATTCCGTTGAGATTGGGATTTGGGTCACATAAATGTGCACCCGAGTTTAAGGAGATAACATTATTAAGTACGCGCTTAAAGAGACTATCGCGTTATTATTCTGGGAGGGCCGTGAGATTTGCTAAACGACCCATCCTGGAAACTGAATGCTTCGATGATATACATTTAACGAGGGCCCCGCAGCTCGTGCGTTTTTATTTGTCGAGGCTCATCTCGTCTTTATTTTTAAAGGATATCATATAGAAACTACGTTTCTTGTCGCATTTTGTTTCTACTAATTGAAAACAAAAATAGTCCTAGTTAATTACATGCTTGCAGATTATTTATAGCAGGGTCCGAAATGCTTTTACGGAGTAAGGAAACGCAACCATGCATACGGGCCGCTGACCGAACATTATGGGCCCAAATCCAGCTCATGCGGAATGGGCCAGACCTGGGCCACTGTTTATCCGGGGCGGGTCTGTTTGGTCTGTTTTGACCTGGGCTCGACCTTCATCAGGTTGAGATTGCAAGCTTTTGGTTCTTTGTCTTAACATGTGGTTTACTAGTTATATGAGACCATTTATCAGAAGAGAAAGAGCTTAGCTAATGATGCACAGTTTTCATGCTTGGCATACATTACAGAACATATTACAAAGTAAAACTAAGTCTGAGATGCAACCTATTTCATTGGGTATATTTTCACCTATCAGCATACATATGTAAACTATCATTTAGCTAATCTATATTGATATACACTGGGCATACAGGCTGCTTCTATTGTCAATACAGGAAGGAAAATTATCGTATAGTACATGATATCTAATATAACAATCTATGTATGAAAGTTAACTTCAAGTCTTTTTCTGTTTGTATTCATGCTCAATGTTCCAATTATATTTGATAGTGCATTGGTTGTGTACCTGGTATAGAGGACAAAGAAGAAAGGAATGATCAGCCGGGCAGTATGCAGTAAACACAGCAACAGCAGATACACAGCAACAATACAGCAACAAATCAACAATCACAAGTGTTTTCCACAGTCCACAGACAACCAGCGGCAATTTCCAGAACAAAGAAAACCAACAGATGGTCGAGCACCAAACAAGTGATCCCAGAAAAGAGTAGTGAAGCAAACAGAAATAACAGAGTGTTCTATGCAGCAACACCAGCAGTCCAACAATCACAAGCAGCTCAATCAGTGCAAACAACAGAACTTGGCCGAGACAACTTGACCAAATACAAACTCTTCTGTAGATTTCAGACAGTGTTTTGGTTACAGTGTTTACTAGAAATTTCCTTATGTTTTCAGATTTTCTTTAAGCTCACCAGACCTCTCTTAAGACTCAAAATTTTCCAGCCCATTTTAAGTTCTGAAATGGCCTATTTATAAGCCAAACGACCAGTGCAGTCAAGCTGCCTGGATTATCCATTTTGCAGACTGCCCATACCCTTTAAACCCATGCCTAAGCATCTTTTGATGCCAGCCATTTGTTCCCCACGCCTGGCTTATTCCTTAATCAAGAGTTATGGGCTCATTTTAGTATTCATTTTAAACCCCACACTCTTGTGTCTTGTTCCCCATTGGTATTAGTTTAATCCCAATTCAGTACCCTACTTGTCAGCTCATTTAAACTAATTATTTTTGTTCTTTTCAAACCCCAGACTACCCCTGTTAAACCCTGGTTATCACTGTCTTGACCCTTTGCAATAATGGGTTATTTTGGACTTCTGAAAAATTTAAAATCGAAGCTGCCCTAGACTGAATCTTTTAGCTGTTTTGTAATGCAGTTTATAGGCTAATCTCAGGCAATGTCGAGCATTCAGTCAGTGACATGGTTCATTTAGTCATGTGAAATTATTAGCTTATTTGATCCATTAGTTATAGAGAACTAATCGACGACATTTATCGAGTCGACTATACTAATTATAACAGGTAATAATTCAGTCGTTCAAATAAACAAACACATACAGGGACCTAAAGGGCTTCGGACAACTTTGGTCGATCACTGGGAACCTATATAAGTTATTTATGCGACGACTATCCTAATCGGACATGCTTATCACAGGGTACATTCAAATCATACACAGAAAACAATAGACCAAATAAAAAGGTCTTTGACAGAGATGGAAGAAATTAAGAAAACTATCAGAAAATAACAAACAAACACAACAAAGCATGCTAACGACTTAATTGGCAGTTGAATAAACAAAAAGGAAAAGAACAACTTACCGAAAAATGTTTAAACCAAACTGACCCAAAACTGACTCCACTTCGACCATTTGAAGCCGAACAAAATTTACCAAGGTGTTCTCACATAAGAACACCTTGGTTAAGGTCTATTAGACCTCAGACCCCTATCAAGACTGGCCGGATTCCTCAGGTCCATGTGTTCTAGGGTCTGGATTTCCAGATCTGGTTTTTTAGAAGTTGTGGGTATATTCGGACCAAACCAAGCTTGGTTTGGTCACGAGGAAGTCATGGGAGTGTCTGATACAAAGATGGTGAGGTTTGGTATAGATCGAGTTTTGTCTCGAATCTTCAAATCTAGATTCGAGACGATGGGAGGTGATTCGAGGTACATGGTTAGTGGATTCGTGTTCAGGGTGGTCGGATGCTTCAAGGGTGTGAAGGGGGTGGTCACCGGCGTTCATGCCGCCGGGTTCTGGTGAAAGGGAAACTAGGGCGGCTGCTAGGGTTTGGGGGTTTCAGGGCTTGGGGAAGGAGACGAGTGAAGGGTGGGGTTCGGATAGGGGGCGTGGGGTGTGAAGGGAAGGCTTATATATGGTCTAGGGGTTTAGATCTGAGCCGTTGGATCAGATGATCTCAACGGCTTGGATCTGATGGTGAGGGGTGAGACGAAGCCGTTTGGTATTAAAATGGTGTCGTTTGGTTTTAAGTGATGGATTGGGTTGGACCGTCTAAACAAGTCGGGTCACAGGTGCGTATGTGGACCGTTGGATCAAGAGGCTTAGACGGCTCAGATCGACTTACCTAAAACGGCGTCGTTTCGGGAGGTGCCTGGGCAGGCCTGGTCTGGACCGGGTCCTTGGTCGGTTTTGGGCCTATTTTTATTTCATTTTCTGGGCCCAAATCAATCTTTCTTTGTTTTCTTAACAAAAATGAAATAACAAAAATAAATAATGAAACAAAAAATGAAATTAAAACAAACAACCATGTGACACTTCAACACAATTATCATACCAAATTAAAATATTTAAGTAAGTTAAATCACAACCTAGAACGAACGACGCCTATATATTTTTTGAATTTTCGTTCTTTTTAACGACCGAATTACGATTTTGACTACCCTGACAGACATGCTTTTGTATTTTGATCGGTAAGATTAAATGCAAAATGGGCAGATCCACACATGACTAACAACACCTGTCACGGAAAAACGACAAATTGTACAGTGAGGCCATTTACCACTATTTTTTGTTTTCCTTTTTGAGTGATTGCTCGTGAAGCAAAAATCACGTGCTTATAGCTGCCCCTCTTTGCCCGAAGACACGAAGGGTTTTCGCGCAAAGATAAAGCGAGCGATTTTTGCCCGTCCGAATACTCCGTGTGAAGCATTTTTGAAAAAGATTTGACCGAACCTTTGCTTCAGAGGTTTCCTACATATCCTGGGCTGAACAGGAATCAGGTCAATGTAGTTCGGGAAATTTTGGTAGCTGGGACTACCGTGTGACTGTAGTGCTTGCTGCTGTTGTGCGCTGTTGCATGCTGCTGTAGGATGCTACTGCTCACTGATCTCCTTGTTACATTGTTCTTGAAAGGAAAAACAAGAAGCTAAGCTAGAGTGTGAGATCTCATCTATCTTCAACTTGTTCTTGTTGCCTTGCTTTCTTGTCGGCTAACGCTTTCCTCTGATGCTTTTATTTTGCGAGCTTGGGAGATGATGCTGGTCCTTCGCCTTTTCTGAATGCCAGTTTTCATCACTTTGCTTGATCTGCTGGGAACATGGCCCTCTTCTTTAATTCTTCCAAAGGTTTCTTCAGTGGTATCACAGTTTGTTATGTTGGGCGTGCTATAACGTTCCCAAACTGCTTCTTTTGAGACGCGTTCCTTCTTCCTTTTGAATCGCGCTTGCTTTTGCAGCCTTCTGCTTCTTGGCGCTGGGGATTTTGTTGTTTCCTGCTTGGGGATCTCTGTTGTAACCTTCTGTCTTCAGGTGGGGTTACCCATTCCAGAATCTAGAGCTAAAAGTATTCCCGCATTTTACTGGTGGGCGACCAAGAACTTAAATGTATTCCCGCATTATACTGGTGGGCGACCTAGAACTTAAATGTATTCCCGCATTTTACTGGTGGGCGACCTAGAACTTAAATGTATTCCCGCATTATACTGGTGGGCGACCTAGAACTTAAATGTATTCCCGCATTATACTGGTGGGCGACCTAGAACTTAAATGTATTCCCGCATTTTACTGGTGGGCGACCTAGAACTTAAATGTATTCCCGCATTTTACTGGTGGGCGACCTAGAACTTAAATGTATTCCCGCATTATACTGGTGGGCGACCTAGAACTTAAATGTATTCCCGCATTATACTGGTGGGCGACCTAGAACTTAAATGTATTCCCGCATTTTACTGGTGGGCGACCTAGAACTTAAATGTATTCCCGCATTATACTGGTGGGCGACCTAGAACTTAAATGTATTCCCGCATTATACTGGTGGGCGACCTAGAACTTAAATGTATTCCCGCATTTTACTGGTGGGCGACCTAGAACTTAAATGTATTCCCGCATTATACTGGTGGGCGACCTAGAACTTAAATGTATTCCCGCATTTTACTGGTGGGCGACCTAGAACTTAAATGTATTCCCGCATTTTACTGGTGGGCGACCTAGAACTTAAATGTATTCCCGCATTTTACTGGTGGGCGACCTAGAACTTAAATGTATTCCCGCATTATACTGGTGGGCGACCTAGAACTTAAATGTATTTCCGCATTATACTGGTGGGAGACCTAGAACTTAAATGTATTCCCGCATTTTACTGGGGGGTGACCTAGAACTTAAATGTATTCCCGCATTTTACTGGTGGGCGACCTAGAACTTAAATGTATTCCCGCATTTTACTGGTGGGCGACCTAGAACTTAAATGTATTCCCGCATTTTACTGGTGGGCGACCTAGAACTTAAATGTATTCCCGCATTATACTGGTGGGCGACCTAGAACTTAAATGTATTCCCGCATTATACTGGTGGGCGACCTAGAACTTAAATGTATTCCCGCATTTTACTGGTGGGCGACCTAGAACTTAAATGTATTCCCGCATTATACTGGTGGGCGACCTAGAACTTAAATGTATTCCCGCATTATACTGGTGGGCGACCTAGAACTTAAATGTATTCCCGCATTTTACTGGTGGGCGACCTAGAACTTAAATGTATTCCCGCATTTTACTGGTGGGCGACCTAGAACTTAAATGTATTCCCGCATTTTACTGGTGGGCAACCTAGAACTTAAATGTATTCCCGCATTTTACTGGTGGGCGACCTAGAACTTAAATGTATTCCCGCATTATACTGGTGGGCGACCTAGAACTTAAATGTATTCCCGCATTATACTGGTGGGCGACCTAGAACTTAAATGTATTCCCGCATTATACTGGTGGGCGACCTAGAACTTAAATGTATTCCCGCATTTTACTGGTGGGCGACCTAGAACTTAAATGTATTCCCGCATTATACTGGTGGGCGACCTAGAACTTAAATGTATTCCCGCATTTTACTCGGGGGCGACCTAGAACTTAAATGTATTCCCGCATTATACTGGTGGGCGATCTAGAACTTAAATGTATTTTGAAATTGTTTCCCCGTTCTTCCGAGAAAATTTTTGATAATCGGCAGAAATTTTCTGCCCCGGTTTTTGGTGACTTCCCTGGCGTTGCATCTTGCTGCCATCATCAATCCTTTGTTTTCCTGCAGCAGACAAAAGGATCTAATTAGTTTTAATCGTGGTGGTAGAGGGTGCCTTTCCGGCGGATGATTTTTCCTCTCTTCCCTTTTTCTTGCTCTATGTCCCCATAATTGGTTAGTGGACGAAATTGCCTGCTGGGGGTCTCTAGCCTGCTGGGGCTGGTTTTCGATTTGTTCCCTTTTCTGCTTTCTCTTTAAGCACATGCTGTGGGAATCTGCTTTTACTCCTGAAACCATTCCCTTTGGGAGCTTACTTCCTCCAAAACTGCGAGGCACGGTTATTGCATTGCCTAGGGTCGGCCTTTAAAACTGTTTATGTTATCCTGTATTGGATGAATTCCCCTTCGGTCTCTAGTAGTAAGCTTTGAAAAATCCTTTTCGAGACAAATTTTAGGAAGAGAAATAAAAGCTGGAAAAGGAGAAAATCTTTCTGAACCAATATTTGGCGGGGAGAAGAAACTCAGAAGAACTTATCTGGAGAACATGACTGGTCCCCGTGATCATGACATGCACCATAGACTCCCGACCCAGTCTATTTGTATTAATCGATTTGCCCGATGGTCTGACTTGCTGGGGATGATAAATGACTGTCCATTTCGTTGCGAATGTGGTCGCTTTTTGTTGATCTGTCTTGTCGCCTCATAGTGCCCTTCGAGGGGTTTTCGCCAATGAGACACTCTCTTTTCTCTCATCTCCCGGCGCCTTATGGTGCCTGTGAAGGTTTTCACCAATGAGACTCTCTCATTTCATCTCTCTCATCTTACGTCGCCTTTCGGTGCCTGTGAAGGTTTTCACCGATAAGACTCTCTCATTTTATTTCTTCATTGAAGAATCGGGGTGTTATCGATACGACCCTCTCTTTTAGAGATCCCTTTGACCATCAATTCAATCCCAGTCTTATGATCTCTTCTTTGCTGGGGATTGGTGTATTATTCTCGGGTCTTATTTGCCTGACTTGGCATCTCTTGGACATTGATCGGGAGGTCTTTTGGACGTTGATGTTGGTTTTGGTGTGGGGTTAAAGAAAGGCTATAAAAATGAAAATAATTTGATGGGTGATGTGCTACAACTTTTGGAATCAAACCTTTGTTGGAACTTAAAACATAACCTCTGCCCCAGTTTTCTTGCTTGGGGAATTTATTTTTTACACTTATGTTGCGCTATGTGCGTTACGCACACTGTGCCTATTATGCACACTATGTACATTATGCATCCTATATTCACTATGATGCATACTATGACCGAGCCGTGAGGCGCCTACGTATCCTCTTTGAGGAATCAGGTCAAACGTAGTTCCCACGGTTTTGTATTTCTTATGATTTTATCTTCCTTTTTTTCTTTTCCTTCATTTCATTTTCTTTTTCTTTTCTTTTTCTTCTTCTTTTTTTTTCATGTCTTTTCCATTAGTGATTCCAAAAGAGGGGTATGAAAGAATAACTTAAGGCTCAAAGGGGGAAGCAAGGGTTAAAAGTGTTTGGATAGAAGAAAGAATTGCCTCCGTCATCTCATTATCCAATAAATGCCAAATACAAACAAATAAACCAAAAATTGCCATAATTAAAGAAATTACGCATAATATCTCTTGACTGCATCTGAATTGATAGCCATGTCGACACATCTACCTTCGACATCTGTCAAACACAAAGCACCGTTGGACAATACTCTGGTCACGATATAAGGCCCTTGCCAATTTGGGGCGAATTTGCCTTTTGCCTCGACCTGATGTGGGAGGATCTTCTTCAATACCTGCTGCCCTACTTCAAACTTCCTGGGGCGCACCTTCTTATTATATGTTCTTGCCATTCTCTTCTGGTACAGCTGACCATGGCACACTGCTGCCAATCTTTTCTCATCTATCAGGCTCAACTGTTCCAATCGAGCTTTGACCCATTCATCATCATTAATCCCGGCCTCAGCGACAATTCGGAGGGACGGAATTTCGACTTCCGCTGGTATTACGGCCTCAGTTCCGTACACCAACAAATAAGGAGTTGTGCCTATGGAAGTTCGGACGGTAGTGCGGTAACCCAACAAAGCAAAGGGTAATCTCTCGTGCCATTGTCTGGATCCTTCCACCATCTTTCGCAGTATCTTCTTGATATTCTTATTGGCTGCTTCGACCGCTCCATTCGCCTTGGGACGATATGGGGTGGAATTGCGGTGTGTAATCTTGAATTGTTGGCATACCTCTCTCATCAGGCTGCTATTAAGATTCGCACCGTTATCCGTGATGATCACTTTTGGGATCCCAAATCTGCAGATGATATGGGAATGGACAAAGTCCACCACTGCCTTTTTGGTTACTGATTTGAAGGTTTTAGCCTCAACCCATTTGGTGAAGTAATCAATGGTCACTAGAATGAACCTATGACCGTTGGATGCTGCCGGCTCGATGGGCCCAATGACATCCATGCCCCATGCCACAAACGGCCAGGGTGCTGACATCGTATGTAACTCCGTTGGCGGAGAATGAATCAAATCTCCATGTATCTGGCACTGATGGCATTTCCTTACGAAAGTGATACAGTCGTGTTCCATGGTGAGCCAATAACACCCTGTTCGAAGGATCTTTCTTGCCAATACATATCCGCTCATGTGTGGCCCACAAACTCCAGCATGTACCTCTGCCATAACCGTCGTTGCTTGACTGGCATCTATGCATCTCAACAATCCCAAATCCGGGGTTCTTTTGTACAATACTCCTCCGCTGAGGAAGAAACCATTCGACAAACGCCGAAGGGCTCTTTTTTGGTCTCCAGAGGCATGTTCTGGATATATCCCCATTCTGAGGTATTCCTTGATATCATGAAACCAGGGTTCGCCATCTGCTTCTTCTTCTACGGCATTGCAGTAGGCGTGCTGATCACGGACCTGGATGTGCAGAGGGTCAACATACATTTTGTCAGGGTGGTGCAGCATTGATGCTAAGGTGGCCAAGGCATCCGCAACCTAATTGTGAACTCTCGGGATGTGTTTGAATTTCACCGATCGAAATTGCTTGCTCAGATCATGCAAGCATTGTCGGTATGGTATGAGTTTTAGATCTCGCGTTTCCCCTTCACCCTGAATCTGGTGTACCAAGAGGTCCGAGTCTCCCAAGACCAAGACGTCTTGGACATCCATGTCGGCAGCCAAGCGCAAACCCAGAATGCAAGCCTCATACTCGGCCATATTGTTGGTGCAATAGAAGCGTAGTTGAGCCATAACAGGATAATGGCGTCCTGTTTCAGAAATGAGTACTGCTCCTATTCCAACCCCTTTTGCGTTTGCAGCTCCATCGAAGAAAAGCTTCCAACCCGGTTCCTCGAGTAATTCCAAATCATTTGTATGCATTACCTCTTCGTCAGGAAAATACGTTCTTAAGGGCTCATATTTTTCATCAACGGGATTCTCCGCCAAATGGTCTGCCAGCGCCTGGTCTTTCATGGTCGTCCTCGTCACATAGATGATATCAAACTCTGTGAGCAGAATTTGCCACTTTGCCAACCTTCCCATGGGCATAGGTTTCTGAAAGATATACTTTAATGGGTCCAAACGGGATATGAGATAAGTAGTATACGAAGACAGGTAGTGCTTCAACTTCTGAGCTACCCAAGTTAGAGCACAACATGTTTTCTCGAGTTGAGTGTACTTGACCTCATGTACTGTGAATTTCTTGCTAAGATAGTAGATGGCCTGCTCCTTCCTTCCTGTGTCATCATGTTGCCCCAACACACAACCAAATGAACTTTCTAAGACCGTTAGGTAAAGAATTAAGGGCTTCCCAGGCTTCGGCGGGACCAATACGGGTGGATTAGACAGATACCCTTTGATTTGGTCGAAGGCCTCCTGACACTCCGCCGTCCAACCTACCGCAGAATCCTTTCTCAGCAACCGAAATATGGGCTCACAAGTTGCTGTGAGTTGGGCGATGAACCTGCTGATGTAATTGAGTCTACCCAGCAAACTCATTACCTCTGTTTTGTTCCTTGGCGGTGGCAAATCTCGGATGGATTCAATTTTGGATGGGTCTAACTCAATCCCCCGTCGACTGACGATGAATCCTAGCAGCTTTCCTGATGGAACCCCGAATGCGCATTTGGCCGGGTTGAGCTTGATATCATACCTTCGGAGTCTTTGGAAAAATCTCCTTAGGTCTGCTACATGGTCTTCCTGACGCCAAGATTTGATGATCACATCATCGACGTACACCTCGATTTCTTTGTGTATCATGTCGTGAAACACAGCAGTCATTGCTCGCATGTATGTTTCCCCGGCGTTCTTCAGTCCGAATGGCATTACCCGATAGCAGTAGGTTCCCCATGGCGTAATAAACGCTGTCTTCTCAGCATCCTCCTCGTCCATTAGGATCTGATGATAACCCGCATAGCAATCCACAAAGGATCCGATCTCGCGCCCAGCGCAATTATCGATCAGGATATGAATGTTGGGTAACGGAAAATTGTCCTTGGGACTTGCTTTGTTGAGGTTGCGGTAGTCGACGCACACCCTGATTTTTCCATCCTTCTTTGGGACTGGTACCACATTGGCCAACCACTCGGGATATCGAGTGACCCGAATGACCTTCGCTTGCAACTGCTTAATCACTTCTTCTTTGATCTTTACACTCATTTCTGTTTTAAATTTCCTTAGTTTTTGCTTGACCGGAGGGTATGCCGGGTCAGTGGGCAATTTGTGAACCACTAAATTGGTGCTTAATCCAGGCATATCGTCATATGACCATGCAAAAACATCTTTGAATTCCATGAGGGTTTTGATCAATTCTTCTCTGACATTCGGCTCAATGTGGATGCTAATTTTGGTCTCTTGGACGTTATCAGCGTCTCCTAGATTCACAGCCTCAGTGTCATTTAGGTTAGGCTTGGGTTTCTCTTCAAATTGGCACAGTTCTCGGTTTATCTCTTCGAAGGCTTCACCTTCGTCACATTCAGATTCATCATCACAAACGACCTCTTGCCTCATTGAGTCGGATTCAGATTGATTTATTAGACTAGGGCAAAGATCCGCTGTGCATGCCATGTCATTAGAACCAGTAAAAAGAGAACTGTTCAGAAAGAAAAAGAACAAAACAAAATTAAAATGGGACAAAAGAAAAGAACTTTATTAAACTTGCGGGATAA
Source organism: Nicotiana sylvestris (assembly GCF_000393655.2). Classification (NCBI taxonomy): domain Eukaryota; kingdom Viridiplantae; phylum Streptophyta; class Magnoliopsida; order Solanales; family Solanaceae; genus Nicotiana; species Nicotiana sylvestris. Next base: position 38,840,975 of record NC_091067.1, on the reverse strand, counting down.
AAGGGTTCACACTTTTACAAAAACGAAAGTAAAATTTGGATTACACCCTTGAATAATCCGGACAAAACAAAACACACAAAACATAAATCAAAGCCTACTACCAAGACTCCCCTCGGACAGGAAGAGGAGTAACCGTCCAATTGTTGGTCTTGGCCTCAGGCCCCACAAACTGTATCTCTGCTCTGCTGGAACCTTCTCCAGCTTCCACCATACTGACATCCGCGAATAGCTTCTCAAAACTCTGATTCAGGTCTTCATTTATACCGATCAAAGGTCCTAGGATCTTTGGGACCGGCGACCCCTTGACACTTGCTTTGACAAAAGACCTTGAGAGGCGTGGCACTGGTTTAGGCAGAAACCAAACCCTTTTCTTCATTTTTCGCGCTTGCTTCCTATCTGTTGTGGTTGGTTTGAACCCCAATCCGAAAGTTTCCAAATTTTTAGGAAGGGAGACAGGTTGGACAATCCCTTGAAGCTCGACTCCTAGGCCTTTTCCCGGCACAAATCCATTACCCAGCATTTCTGAGACCATCATGACTGTTGCGGCAGCTACCCTAGGGTGCGGGATGATTTCTCCTTCAGAAATTTTGTTGGCCGACCCTGTATCGAAAATCTGGTAGACCCAAGGACCTTTGTCATCAGCGGTCTCTATGAAAGGTACAATGGTTCCGCCCATGGTGCACGTTGTATCCTCGCCGTGTAACACGACCTCTTGTCTTTCCCACTCGAACTTCACCATCTGATGTAGGGTGGAAGGCACCGCTTTGGCTGCATGAATCCAGGGTCGTCCCAACAGCAGGTTATAAGATACTGTGGCGTCCAACACCTGGAATTCCATGGTAAACAGGACCGGACCAATGGTCAGTTCAAGTACAACATCCCCCACAGTGGCCGTTCCGTTTCCGTCAAACCCTCAGACACAGATACTGTTCTTGTGGATCCTTCCGTGGTCGATCTTTAACTGGTTCAAGGTAGATAGTGGGCAAATATTGGCGCTTGAGCCGTTATCCACCAATACTCGAGTTACCACCGAGTCTTCACATTTGACAGCTAGGTATAGAGCTTTGTTATGCTCCGTACCTTCCACCGGCAGGTCATCATCTGAGAATGTTACCCTGTTCACCTCGAAAATCTTGCTGGCAATGGTTTCCAGGTGGTTTACAGAAATCTCACTGGGTACATGAGCTTCGTTCAATATCTTCAACAGGGCCCGACGATGCTCCTCAGAATGGATCAGTAACGACAACAGTGAGATCTGGGCCGGTGTTTTTCTCAGCTGTTCGACCACAGAATAGTCTTGTACTTTCATCTTCCTCAGGAACTCTTCAGCCTCTTCTTCGGACACAGGTTTCTTGGTTGCAACTGGGTTGGTTCTTCTTAGCTCCACCGGAGCAAAACATCGACCTGATCGAGTCAGCCCTTGCGCTTCACAACTGACTTCTTCCACCTGTTTTCCTTTGTACATCACCACCGCCTTTTCATATTTCCAAGGCACAGCCCTGCTGTCAATCATCGGCAGCTGGACCACAGGCTTTATGGTCACCCGTTCTCTACATACCCCTTTCAACACGACCGCCGGTGTGGGCGGGATCCCTGGTATTACCAACTTGCTTGGCTCGGGTTTGCTTGTTATGGCGGACGAGTTCTTTCCCAATATCACTACCGGCTTGATGCCTTCTCCCTGCGACTGTACACTCGTTCCTCCACTGGATGAGACTTCTTTCGGGGCGGCTTGGATCATCATCACTGTTTGTGAGGGTTTTCTCAATTCTCCTCCCTCACACACCAACTCAATCATGTGAGTTTCGTGGTGTGCTGGCAGTGGGTTTTGGTTGATGTTAGGAGCCTCCGGTGTCTGGACCTCGATCTTATTGGTGTCAATAAGATCCTGTATGGCATGCCTTAATTTCCAGCACTTCTCGGTATCATGTTCGAGCATCCCTGAATAGTATTCACAACTGATTGATCGATCCAAATTCTTAGGTGGGGGATTTGGTTCTCGAGTCTCGACAGGACTAACCAAACCCAATTGCCGCAGCTTGTGGAACACAGCGGTGTAGGTTTCTCCCAGTTCGGTGAAGGTTCTTTGCTTCCGCAACCTGTCATTCCTAGCATCTGGATTTCCCCGGAAACCTGCCCCTGAAGGGTTTCTATATGCCCTTGGTGGAGGGTAGGTGTTTTGTGGTGGTGCATATATGTTCTGGGGAGCCGGTGCGCGCCATTGTGGGCGAACCGGAGGCTGAGTGTATACCTGGGCTTGGTGTACGGAACAATGTGGTTCTCGAGGTGGATAGAAATTTTGTGGTGGGTTGTATGGGTAGTTTGACCTGTGAGGCCTGGGTTGGTTGTAGTGCGGCCTGCCAGCCCTGGACCAACTGCCTGCCTCGATCGTGGCAACCTCTTCTTTCTTTCTTCTCAGCGCACCTCCCGTGCCGCTTTGAATAGCCTGGGTTGTGGCTTTGAGTGCCGAATAGTTCAAGATTTTGTCAGACCTCAGACCCTCTTCTATCATGACCCCTATCTTGACCACCTCGTTGAAAGATTTTCCAACTGTTGTCACCAAGTGACCAAAGTAGGTTGGATCCAGTGTCTGCAAGAAATAGTCCACCATCTCTCCCTCTCTCATGGGAGGATCGACTCTAGCTGCTTGTTCTCTCCAGCGGAACCCGAACTCGCGAAAACTTTCCCCGGGTTTCTTCCCAGTTCTCAATAATGTGAGACGGTCAGGGACTATCTCGAGATTGTACTGGAAATGACCTGCAAAAGCCTGCGCCAGATCATCCCACGTGTACCACCTGCTGGAATCCTGCCTGGTATACCATTCTAGTGCAGATCCGCTCAGACTTTGGCCGAAATAAGCTATCAGCAGCTCATCCTTGCCGCCTGCCCCTCTCATTTTGCTACAGAATCCCCGCAAATGTGCCATGGGATCACCGTGCCCTTCATATAAATCAAACTTAGGCATCTTGAACCCAGCCGGGAGTTGGACGTCTGGGAAAGGGCACAGATCTTTGTATGCTACGCTGACTTGATTGCCCAGCCCGTGCAAGTTCCTGAAGGACTGCTCCAGGCTTTTGAACTTTCTCAATACTTCATCCTGTTCAGGGGCCTTAGCCGGCTTCTCAATCTCTGCCGGCACTTCCAAATGTGGATTGTAAGCCTGTGGTTCGGGGGCATGAAACGTAGGCTCGGGGGGGTAGTATTGTGTATCGTGAGCCTGAAACAATGGCTCACTGGTCGTTCTTTGCAAAGGGGCTGATGTTGGTCCCACAAAAATGGGAATATTGGGTGTTGGGAGAGGTTGATGGGGTGGTGGAGCTTGGGAATCATGAGGGCTTCTTTCTTGATGATAAAGGGGATTTGGGCGGCTTGTGGAAGGGCCGGAGTGAGGGTATTCTGGCATGTGTCCCAGTGTTTCAGGGCTCTTTTGTGTTTTGGCTATGGCTAGCTGCATTGCATTCATCTCTAGTCCCATCCTTTCAATCTTTTCCATCGCTTCTTTTAGCAACTGGCTCATCGGCCTCTCTTCCTCATTACTATTCTCTGAAGTAGTCATGCTTGTTGCTATCGGTCCTTTGGATCTGGTTTGATAGGAGTGTGTTGCCAGAGTTCTTTAACAACTAACTTGTCTGGATCAGACAACAACAAACTTTGTTAGCGTTAGAGTTTAACAGATTTGATCATAACACGTAGAGGATGCAATGTACCCAGACAGTTAACCGTTTCTACATGCTTTGCTTCAAACAACATGCGTCATCCCGGTTTGCTCATTCGTCACTCTTTTAAAGTATTTTAGGAAACCCTGTGTTTTATTTTATTATGTATTTTCTTTTCTCTCTTTATTAAAAGTAGTCAAATCTTATGGGGATTGCCTACGTATCACGTCCCTGCGTGAATCAGACCAGGCGTAGTTCTGCCTTAAAGTAAAGAAATACAAAATTCTTGTGAAATCATTAAATTCATTCTCAAAATTTTGCTATTACAAATTACTTCAAACAAGGAATAGCAACAATACAGACTCCACGGTTCTTTGACCCTATTTGATTGAAGGAAAAATAGAAAACAACATATGGGAAAACATCAAAGCCTAAATAAACAAGACTCGACCAAAGGTTAATTTTCCAACTTAGGGACCCGCGAGGAATCATTCGGCATTTTCGCGGGTCTAGGTGCGAGATACCTTTCGAGCTGCTCCAACTCGTGCATGGTCTGTTTGACATAACCCATCACTGCTGAGAGAACGGTAACGCAGGTCATGTTCTCACACCGCCGACACCGTCTGATGATGGCATGGGCAATGGCCCTGATCTTATCTCTGGTTTGTTTCTTCTCTATGAGTAGGTGTCTTATCTGATCACTGCACGTCTTGAATACCTGTGAGTCCTGTATATGCTGATTCTTCAGCTGCCGCACTTCTGTCTTCATTTGGGCCAACAAGTCGTAACAGTATCTACTCTCCAATTGGAAATCCCTGGCCTGCTTAACTGCTTTAAACTCAAGTGTAGCCATCTCTCTCTTTATTTTGGCAACAGTCTTCTCGTGGTCACGTTTCAATTGGTTCAAGCATCGGCGATGCTTATCTACTCTTGTTCCCCACTGTGCCTTGAACTCTTCCATGACCTTTTCGGATTCTTCTAACCCGTCTCGCCATTCCGTGATCTCTCTTTTCAAACCCTTTATCAACCGCTGGTCTGATCGACTCCTGGGCTGCTCATCAAGAGACAATCTCAATTTTTGGATTTGGGCCTTAAGTTCTTCATTCTCTTGGATCAATCTATTCTTTTCGCTTCGATCCGCCGCGATTTGTACGCTGTTATCGAATTTCAGACTGTCCATTTGTAGCTTCAAATCACCAATCTCTGCCCGATAACCCTTCTCTTTTGCTAACCAGTTCCATTGCCCTTGGGATGATTCTACGAAATCTTTGAGATGCGGTCTCTTAGCCGGTCTTTCGTAGGACAGGCTACCTCTAAACCAAGCGTGATATCCTGGGGCGACTTCCCCTTTTGCCGTATCAATCACACAAGTGTTTGCTGTCAGATGTTGGCATTCACTCCAGATTTGGCGAACTTCTTCTTCAGGGAAATGACCGTTCGGACTGATTTCAATCACTTGGGTACTCAAATCTTCATCTTTCGGTACCACTTGGTACCTCCCAAGTTGCCTCAAAACCCGATACGGTGCATAGGGTTGGATACTTTTCAGTCCCATCAACAGAAAGTGAGGCCGGGTTGCCGGCATGTATATGATTTCCTCAATAGGTGACCATCCGAGCGTCCATTGGATTTGGCTGGCAGTGAGAGTTCGGAGAAATGAGGTCCATGATGTGACTCCCTCAGGTAAATTGAGCCCTTTGATTCTCGTGTAGAATTCTCCAATACAAGTTTTCTCTGGCGAACCATAACCCAAAAGTGAGGAGCGATGGCATAAATGATCGGTCATCCACATTTGCAACAGTAGGTTACATCCTTCGAAAAAGTCGCCCCTGGCTCGACAAGCAGTGAGAGCCCGGAAAATGTCAGCCATAATCATAGGCGCCAGAGTACTTTTATCTTGGGTAAGCAAAGTATTGACGACCCCGGTTATCTTTAGATCAATGTTTCCATCTTTCCTAGGGAACACTATAAGACCCAGAAAGGCTGTCATAAAAGCCACTAGCCTGTGTTCGTCCCACTTTTGTCGGTTGCCTCTACTGCATAGTTTGAAATCCGGCTTATTGAACCCGCCCACGTGGCCGTATCTAGCATATATGAGGTGGAGACTGCAGAATCCTTTGGCAAGATCTGGATGGTGGAACGTTCGAGGTATTTTTAGGAAATCCAGAAACCGGTGTACCGTGACAGCTCTAGGTGCAATCAAGTATTTGAACCTAAAAGGGGCTTCATCACTTCCGATGTACCCTGCTATTTTCTTCCAACGTCGGGGTGAGCTCGAAGTCCGAAAAATGGAACACGTTGTGTGCGGAATCCCAACAAGTGACCAATGATCTGATGATATCACCCCGAGGCTGAACGTTTAGTAGGTCCGGGAGACCTTTCAGATATTTCCTTACTTTGTCTTGCCCTTCTTTGCCTAAGTCGTTCCACCATAACCGCAACTCAAACGGGATCTTGGTCATTACTGAAAAAGGTTCGTTTTGTATCGTGCTCATCCTGCACATTTATTAGGGTGATTATGCCAAGTGAATAAAATAAAAACTTTATTTAGGCTGAACGTTTTTTTTTTTTTTTAAATTAAGGGTCTAAAAACTTTCAAGACTTTTTGGCAAGACAAATATTTTTGCAACAAATAAAGACATATATTTATATATATATATATATATATATATATATATATATATATATATATATATATATATATATACATATTACTCGGATTTTAAAAAAATTATTTTTTTTTAAAAAAAAAAAAATAAGACTCTTTTTCATCTTCATTTTTGTGACAAGACAAACTATATATTTTAAAAAAAACAAAACAGAACAACGACCCCCTTTTTTCTTCTCTTTTTTTTTCTATTTTTCCTTTGCTTTTAATAAAACAAAACTAATAAGACGTTTTCTTTTCATTTTCTCAAAATTTCGGCAGAGTTTTGACAGTATTTTGGCATTGGCTTTTTTCCAAAAATAAAAAATTAGCTCCTTAACCGCTATTCCTTCTTCTTCTTTTTTTCTTTTTTTTTTGTTTCCAATTTCACATTATTCAAACACCGGTCAGCATGCGGGCTCGAGACAAATAAATGCACGGAAAACAAATAGGGTGCATTAGGATGGTCCTTTCATATCAGGTTGCTAGTCCTAGACGGACCCAACCCCTGTGTTGAGTCCCCTAAGTCAAAATGCAACGTGATGCAAATAAGTGTTCCTACTAGGGATCCGGCATGAAGTCACGTTATTTTATGTTCAAAAACCTGGGTTAGTGTTCTAGACAGTGTACCCGAGCGGACAACTCGAGTCGATGAGGGGGCAACTTACCGGAAACCAAAAGGCCGTCCGGCTTCGTAACTTATCCGTCACCTTTCTTATTTCGGGTATTTACACTAACAGAATAGGGAGTCTCGACCAGCGAGCTTCTCCCCGAAGGTAAGAAGAGAAGGGTTTCGGCACAGTTTATATACAATCCAAATAATATCAAAGCGGTAAAAGCAGCGTTTAGCACATTAGGCTCAAACATGTAAAAATCAGATATAACCAAATATAACAATTTATCTAAGCTCGTATTTCTAACCCTGAACTAGTGGTTCTGGGTGATCCCCAGCAGAGTCGCCAGAGCTGTCACACCTCCTTTTTCCGCACCCGAGAGGGCGCAGGGGAGTTTTTCCAATTAAAGGACAATCAAAACGGGATTTGTTTATTTATTTCAGAGTCGCCACTTGGGAGGTTCAGGGTTTCCCAAGTCACCAATTTTGATCCCGAATCGAGGAAATGAATGACTCCATATTACAGTCTGCGTACCAGAAATCCGGGTAAGGAATTCTGTTAACCCGGGAGAAGGTGTTAGGCATTCCCGAGTTCCGTGGTTCTAGCACGGTCGCTCAACTGTTATATTCGGCTTGATTATCTGATTTTATACAAATATGAACTTACGTGCCAATTTTATCTTTTAGCCGCTTTTATCATTATTATTATTTTTACAAGGAATTGCAACGTCGCGAAAACATACCTCGAATCACGTTTCATCAATGTACACGTGATTATTGACATATCTCGACTCGGTTGAGATTTAGATTTGGGTCACATAAATGTGCACCCGAGTTAAGGAAAATAAATTATTAAAGGCGCGCTTAAAGCAACTAGCGTGTTGTTATTTTGGGGAAAGCCATGAAATTCGCTTAAACGGCATGTCCCGAATTCTAAGTATTTTATATATATACATTTAGAGGGCCCCGCACTTTGTACATTTTTGTTTGTCGAGGCTCGTCTCATTCCTTATGAAAAGAATTTGCAACGTCATGGAAATGCATCTCAGACCACGCCACAATCAATGTACCCGTGGTTAGAGACACATTTTGATTCCGTTGAGATTGGGATTTGGGTCACATAAATGTGCACCCGAGTTTAAGGAGATAACATTATTAAGTACGCGCTTAAAGACACTATCGCGTTATTATTCTGGGAGGGCCGTCAGATTTGCTAAACGACCCATCCTGGAAACTGAATGCTTCGATGATATACATTTATCGAGGGCCCCGCAGCTCGTGCGTTTTTATTTGTCGAGGCTCATCTCGTCTTTATTTTTAAAGGATATCCTATAGCAACTACGTTTCTTGTCGCATTTTGTTTCTACTAATTAAAAACAGAAATAGTCCTAGTTAATTACATGCTTGCAGATTATTTATAGCAGGGTCCGAAATGCTTTTATGGAGTAAGGAAACGCAACCATGCATACGGGCCGCTGACCGAACATTATGGGCCCAAATCCAGCTCATGCGGAATGGGCCAGACCTGGGCCACTATTTATCCGGGGAGGGTCTGTTTGGTCTGTTTTGACCTGGGCTCGACCTTCATCAGGTTGAGATTGCAAGCTTTTGGTTCTTTGTTTTAACATGTGGTTTACTAGTTATATGAGACCATTTATCAGAAGAGAAAGAGCTTAGCTAATGATGCACAGTTTTCATGCTTGGCATACATTACAGAACATATTACAAAGTAAAACTAAGTCTGAGATGCAACCTATTTCATTGGGAATATTTTCACCTATCAGCATACATATGTAAACCATCATTTAGCTAATCTATATTGATATACACTGGGCATACATGCTGCTTCTATTGTCAATACAGGAAGGAAAATTATCGTATAGTACATGATATCTAATATAACAATCTATGTATGAAAGTCAACTTCAAGTCTTTTTCTGTTTGTATTCATGCTCAATGTTCCAATTACATTTGATAGTGAATTGGTTGTGTACCTGGTATAGAGGACAAAGAAGAAAGGAATGATCAGCCGGGCAGTATGCAGTAAACACAGCAACAGCAGATACACAACAACAACACAGCAACAAATCAACAATCACAAGTGTTTTCCACAGTCCACAGACAACCAGCGGCAATTTCCAGAACAAAGAAAACCAACAGATGGTCGAGCACCAAACAAGTGATCCCAGAAAAGAGTAGTGAAGCAAACAGAAATAACAGAGTGTTCTATGCACCAACACCAGCAGTCCAACAATCACAAGCAGCTCAATCAGTGCAAACAACAGAACTTGGCCGAGACAACTTGACCAAATACAAACTCTTCTGTAGATTTCAGACAGTGTTTTGGTTGCAGTGTTTACTAGAAATTTCCTTATGTTTTCAGATTTTCTTTAAGCTCACCAGACCTCTCTTAAGACTCAAAATTTTCCAGCCCTTTTTAAATTCTCAAATGGCCTATTTATAAGCCAAACGACCAGTGCAGTCAAGCTGCCTGGATTCTCCATTTTGTAGAGTGCCCATACCCTTTAAACCCATGCCTAAGCATCTTTTGATGCCAGCCATTTGTTACCCACGCCTGGCTTATTCTTTAATCAAGAGTTATGGGCTCATTTTAGTATTCATTTTAAACCCCACACTCTTGTGTCTTGTTCCCCATTGGTATTAGTTTAATCCCAATTCAGTACCCTACTTGTCAGCTCATTTAAACTAATTATTTTTGTTCTTTTCAAACCCCAGACTACCCCTGTTAAACCCTGGTTATCACTGTCTTGACCCTTTGCAATAATGGGTTATTTTGGACTTCTGAAAAATTTAAAATCGAAGCTGCCCTAGACTGAATCTTTTAGCTGTTTTGTAATGCAGTTTATAGGCTAATCTCAGGCAATGTCGAGCATTCAGTCAGTGACATGGTTCATTTAGTCATGTGAAATTATTAGCTTATTTGATCCATTAGTTATAGAGAACTAATCGACGACATTTATCGAGTCGACTATACTAATTATAACAGGTAATAATTCAGTCGTTCAAATAAACAAACACATACAGGGACCTAAAGGGCTTCGGACAACTTTGGTCGATCACTGGGAACCTATATAAGTTATTTATGCGACGACTATCCTAATCGGACATGCTTATCACAGGGTACATTCAAATCATACACAGAAAACAATAGACCAAATAAAAAGGTCTTTGACAGAGATGGAAGAAATTAAGAAAACTATCAGAAAATAACAAACAAACACAACAAAGCATGCTAATGACTTAATTGGCAGTTGAATAAACAAAAAGGAAAAGAACAACTTACCGAAAAATGTTTAAACCAAACTGACCCAAAACTGACTCCACTTCGACCATTTGAAGCCGAACAAACTTTACCAAGGTGTTCTCACATGAGAACACCTTGGTTAAGGTCTATTAGACCTCAGACCCCTGTCAAGACTGGCCGGATTCCTCAGGTCCATGTGTTCTAGGGTCTGGATTTCCAGATCTGGTTTTTTAGAAGTTGTGGGTATATTCGGACCAAACTGGTTTGGTCACGAGGGAAGTCATGGGAGTGTCTGATACAAAGATGGTGAGGTTTGGTATAGATCGAGTTTTGTCTCGAATCTTCAAATCCAGATTCGAGACGATGGGAGGTGATTCGAGGTACATGGTTAGTGGATTCGTGTTCAGGGTGGTCGGATGCTTCAGGGGTGTGAAGGGGGTGGTCACCGGCGTTCATGCCGCCGGGTTCTGGTAAAAGGGAAACTAGGGCGGCTGCTAGGGTTTGGGGGTTTCAGGGCTTGGGGAAGGAGACGAGTGAAGGGTGGGGTTCGGATAGGGGGCGTGGGGTGTGAAGGGAAGGCTTATATATGGTCTAGGGGTTTAGATCTGAGCCGTTGGATCAGATGATCTCAACGGCTTGGATCTGATGGTGAGGGGTGAGACGAAGCCGTTTGGTATTAAAACGGTGTCGTTTGGTTTTAAGTGATGGATTGGGTTGGACCGTCTAAGCAGGTCGGGTCATGGGTGCGTACGTGGACCGTTGGATCAAGATGCTTAGACGGCTCAGATCGACTTGCCTAAAACGGCGTCGTTTCGGGAGGTGCCTGGGCAGGCCTGGTCTGGACCGGGTCCTTGGTCGGTTTTGGGCCTATTTTTTTTCATTTTCTGGGCCCAAATCAATCTTTCTTTGTTTTCTTAACAAAAATGAAATAAAAAAAATAAATAATGAAACAAAAAATGAAATTAAAACAAACAACCATGTGACACTTCAACACAATTATCATACCAAATTAAAATATTTAAGTAAGTTAAATCACAACCTAGAACGAACGACGCCTATATATTTTTTGAATTTTCGTTCTTTTTAACGACCGAATTACGATTTTGACTACCCTGACAGACATGCTTTTGTATTTTGATCGGTAAGATTAAATGCAAAATGGGCAGATCCACACATGACTAACAACACTTGTCACGGAAAAACGACAAATTGTACAGTGAGGCCATTTATCACTATTTTTTGTTTTCCTTTTTGAGTGATTGCTCGTGAAGCAAAAATCACGTGCTTACAATGAACATCTACTACAACTATCTAACAATCTCAAGACCAACATGGTCGGGGAAAATCACAAAAGTACTAAGAGAGAATAAGAAGGGAGAAAAGAAGGGCAGCGATCGCCGGGTAGCTACCTTACTAACTTCGATGAACCTGCCACCGAGCTCAGAAATACCTGGATATGCACACAAGGTGCAGGGAGTAATGTGAGTATACCAACTCAATAAGTAATAAAAGTAAATAATGAATGAGCAGTAGGAAACAAATAGAATCCACATCTTGATAAACTCAACAAGCACAACATGCTTTCAAATTGGAATACGAATCAATCATCTGCTTTAAAATCCAGCTTTTGGTAAAATCATTTGAAGATGCTTTCCAACAATTTCAATAGAGGTTCAACACAGTTTATAGTAAAAGTGATGAAAATCATAATCGGCCCCTCGGGCAAAACATAGTTCATATACAGCCCCTCGGGCAAACATAAATCATATACATCTCATAACAGAAAAATCTCAGTGGAAATAACAAAGCTAAATCAATGATTAAATTCCGAACATCTCGTAAAAACTCCAGTTTCAATAAAAGTTGTTTATAAGCATTTGTCCAACATTTTTAATAGAGGCTCAGTATAAAGAGGAGTGAAAATAGTAATTTCATCAAAACAAGCCCATCGGGAAAAGCATCACTCATATATATATATAGCCCCTCGGGCAAGCCTCTCACTCACTTGAGACTTAACTCTCATCAATTAGCGCTCACACTCAGCGCTCACGCTTAATAGGTACCTTATAATAACCGTTGTGGTGTGCATCCCGGTCCATAAATATATAGTCGACTGCGCTCACTGGGGGTGTGCAGACTCCGAAGGGGCTCCTACAACCCAAGCTCTATATCACTGTGGCGTGCATCCCGATCTAACATATCGATGCGTCGTGAAGCCCAACCCACACACACACACACACACACACACACACACATATATATATATATATATATATATATATATATATATATATATATATAATGTATGTATGTATATATATATAATGTATGTATGTATATATATATATATGTATGTATATGTATGTATGTATGTATGTATATGTATGTATGTATATATGTATGTATGCATGTATTTGGGGCGTGCAGCCCGATCCATAAAAATATAATTCTCACAATCAGGCCCTTGGCCTCTCTCAGTCATCAACCTCACAATCAGGCCCTCGGCCTCTTTCAGTCATCAACCTCACAAGCCACTCGGGCTATCAGTAAAAATAGGGTGCTCAACCCAAAATCTCATATTTATGCATCAAAGGAGTAATAAATACTGAGTTATAAAATCAATAAAAACATAACATGATTGAGTATAGATCTTAAGTCAAAATAGTTTGGAAATAATAAGGAAAAGCCCTTGAGGGTCCAAACAACTTGGCACGAGGCCCAAATATGGCATTCAACCAAAAACATAGTAATACTTTCCAAAGCACAAAAGTATCAAATAGTTTTCAGTTAAATATGCAACTTAATCTTCCCTACCGGACAGACCAAGTGATAATCCCCAATGGTGCACATCCCCACGCTCGTCATCTAGTGTGTTCGTTACCTAAATATAGTGAAACGAAGTGAAATCCGGGATTTTATTCCCTCAGGACAAGATTTGCAATCATTAGTTACCTCAATCCGGACGAACATCTATAATGCGATTTCGTTGACGCTCGACTCGGCCTCAAATCACCTCGAATCTATTCAAAAATCAGAATCATATCATCAATACATGCCAAAAGGACAAAGCCCACGCAAAAATAATTAAATTAAACTCAAAATCCTGAAATTGGCCAAATCCGGCCCCCAAGTCCACGTCTCAAAATTCGATAAAAATCACAACACTACAATTCTTATCCTTCCACGAGTATATACATACAAAGAACATCAAAATCGGAACTCAAATGGACCCTCAAATACACAAGTTAACTCTCCAATTTCAAGCCCTAATTTCCCAAATTCTTTCTCTAATTTTCCCACATATTTCATGATTAAACAATGGAAGAATCACCATAAACACAAGATACAATGCCCAAGTAGCTTACCTCTCTGAAAATACTTGATTCCCTCTTGAAATCATAGCTTGGAGCTCCAAAATCGACCAAATATGATGGAAGAATGACCAAAATTCGCGAAGGAATGCTTATATAGTCTCTCTGAGGGATTCCGCACCTGCAATCCCATAAGCGCATCTACGCTTCCGCTTCTACGGAAAATGTCCGCTTCTGCGGATTTCACTTACCTCTCCAAGTCCTGCATCTGCGGTCACTTCATCGCTTTAGTGGCATCGCAAATGCGGTTTACCAAGCCGCACCCGTGGTCCTACACGCACTTGCGGTCGCCAATCCGCAGGTGCGGATATGACAGAAGCAACAACATCAGCTGCAGTTTCTCAAATTAAACCCTTCCGAAAACTATCCAAAATCATCCCGAGGCCCCCGGGACCTCAACCAAAAAGATGAACAAGTCACATATTGCCATTCAAACTTATTCTAACCTCCGGAACACTCAAAAGAACAACAAATCATCAAATTACCCTCGGATTCAAGCCTAAGGATTTAGAAACTTCCAAATTCCACAAACGACGCCGAAACCTATCAAATCACCTCCGAATGACCTGAAATATTTTACACATGTTACAAATGACACAACGAACCTACTCCAATTTTCAGAATTCCATTCCGACCCCGATATCAAGATTTTCACTAACGACCGGAAATGCCAATTTCAAATTTCGCCAATTCAAGCTTAAATCCACCACGGACCTCCAAATTCCATTCCGGACGCGCTCCTAAGTCCAAAATCACCCGACTGAGCTAACCAAATCATTAAAATCCAAATCTAAGATCAAATACTAAAAAGTCAACATTGGGTCAAACCTTTCAAATTTAAAGCTTCAAGCTGAGAATCATTTTTCATATCTATTCTGCTTAACCTGAAAACCAAAACCGATGATTTACGTAAGTCATAATACATCATACGGGGCTAGTCATGCCCGAGAACTGGCGAGCAAAGTACAAATGCTCAAAATGACAGATCGGATCGTTACATCCTCCCCTACTTAAACATATGTTCGTCCACGAACATGCCTAGCGTTGTTTCAAAAGAAATCAAATCGCATGTATCCTCACTATGCACATACCCGGGGGTGATCCTACGTCACCCCATCCCATATAGGTCCGATAGCACAATATAACTGAAATTCCGCAATCCAACCAAGCCCATAAACTATAGAACCAAATTTCCACTTCTGAAACCATCTATAAGATCAAAATCTCACATCTATACTCTGAATAAGTCCGAACAAGCTGTAACAAACCATACCTGCAACCTTAGATGCAATTACATGATATACCACATAACTCAAACACTCGTAGCGATAACTTCTAATCACAACAATTGCTCAAAACAACCGAATATCGATAATAAACCTTTTATCAAATAAAGCCTCATTCCAACACTTCTGTATACTGCCAATGATGAATGAAACACGCAGAAAGTAATAACCATTCCTTAGATCAACCATTCATGAAGCTCCCTATCCTTTGGCAAGGACCATAGTAAATTTCTATGCCGAATCCCGATATTATCCTTCCAACATGCTGAAATCAAATCCAATAATATTCATTCAAGATCTCAATGACCTCATCTCATCCCATACGGCTACTCTAGTGACATGGCACAATGATACAATATAAAGCCACAATCCGTGCAATCCATGTACCAAAAGCAATAATCCAAATATACTCAAATCATGTAAAAAGACTCAAATGAGAGAGCTGCCTCGCAAGCTCACCAGTACTGCCACAACACAATGCTGAGAACCCATCACACATCGTACAACCAGAACACACAAATCTAACCCGAAGTATCATACCTCCACATAACTTTGCTGCAATACGCGACCCTATCCAAAAACTGGTCCACATGGAACACCTCAAATCACCATGCCCAAAATCAACTACCACGCACAATTTGATGTCTAGTACCAACAGTGAATCACCATAACCACGGAGATAAAATGACGCAATGTCATACCAGTCCGAGAGAGCATATCGAGTGCGCAATCAATCATGCAATACTAAATACCCATCTCACTCAAATTATACTATAAAGCCCAAATGGAACCGCACCATATGTGCATATAACCAACAAATCACAACTCCTCGTAACACAGAAGAGTAACTCATAGATCACTCAAGAACACAAATAAGCTAACCAACAATCGAATGGCACATCTCTTAACAATAGCAGTTCAGAATCAACAAATCCGACCCGGTGCAGAACATACATCCATGTTGGGCTTAACAATGAACCCCAAATCAACTATGGTCACCCACAACATATAAATAACCCTTCAAAAGTCCACAGTTACTGAATCACAACACATACTACCCTCTGACTAATCTTAGCTACATTTTCACAGTCCACAACCACGAAACCATCCACTCACAAAATATCTCAGCCTCCAAATCTATTAGAACTACGAATCACCATTTCTGGTCTCAACTCCACCGCCTAAATATCCATACTTCTCCGACTACACGGTCATCCTACGAACAATACATTGTTTTTGTGCCACAAGGAAAAAATATGAACTCCAACAATCAATCAAACAAGAGAGTGTCGCAATACCAATGGAGTATACATAACTCAATCACATTGCCCTTTCTGAAATGTATACGTTCATCAAGCTATACCAATTAGCAATATAATTTTCCTAATCATCTGAAACTGCCTATGCTGCCTAAGAATTTATGACCTTCCTTTCAAAACTGAACTGTGACCTTACACATGCAATCTCAACCCTACACAACATACCGCATATACCATGCCATCGTATGTCAAATATGAGGACTTCATAATCCATTCCGAGCCACAAGCAACTACGTACTCCACTAGCCAAGAATTTTCCATTTGATCCCATCTTGAAGAAAATCACTATACATCACATGCTCCTCACACCAGTAGAAAATATACATCTCTAACCGTGGTAGAAATCATCAAGAACACTACAAATCCCCTTTGCACAAAACTGAACCACCAGGACTGACTCTTTCTAACTCAATCAAGTTACTCAAGCCATCAAACCCTAAGAGCATTGCCACGAAGCACCTGTAGAAACCCACCACTTCATAAGCACCCAAGAACCAATCATATCAATTACCATGCCGATACGGCCTACTAACAAGCTATCCTAATCTCTGAGTTCATTCCGAATTACCTACAAATTGACCCGTTTCCTTGCTAGTACACCACTATCCTTAATTAAAACTTTCCCCACGAACTTTATCATAAGACAATACCGTCCTAAATCTCATAAACCATTGTATTCTTCTGTAGCACCCCCAAAAGTATCACAGTCGAGATACCCGCTCTGAAGAAACCTTCTGCAAATCTAAATCCATTACTTTCGCCTTCATGATACTGGTATGTAGAATCCATAATGATACAGAAATGCCACAGGTCTTGTCATCCTCCAATGTAAACCTCAGTTTCTAGCCAAATACATATCCTAAAAATCTCCAATTATTACATGTAAATCTTGAATTCATTAGAACCATTCTCGATAGTCATCCACTCTGCTCAAATCTCAATTAGACTGATCAAATGGACCGGACGACCTGTGCTCCATTAGCACTCCAACACCGCAGAAAGCAACCCCACCTTAATGTAACCAAATAAATTCCTGCTCCATGTACATTACATCCTTCATCGATAACAACTCAAGTCACTCCATAATTCTTATACACCTATAAAGCATAACACAACCCCTATCCAAAATTTTCTTTATTCGTGTCATCCTTGATCTCAACCTCTGTAAGCCATAACTAATTCACCAGTATGCCTCAAACTTGAACCAACATAGCACATAAGCATGCAATCAACTGGTCAATAGCAGACTCCCCACTTGGCTCAAAGCCATAGATCAAAACACAGAATAACTCATGATGCCTATACTCTATTACTGCCATAATACCATAGTGAGATTAAACTCAATCCCTAATAAGCTCGTGCAACCTAGACCATCTAGTATATCAAATCTTCTGCAAATCTCGCATTTACCTTCCTAACAGTCAAGCCCACTCTCTTAAGCGATCCAAATTCAAATTGCAACATGTATATTTCACTGGTAAAAGAGGTCTTCCAACAAACAACATAAGGATCACACAAACATCAGAACACTCTGCAGGAGATAACCTACCTGCTTCGCCTCAATTAACATCTCTTTATACCCTTCCACCATCATAAACATCACGCAATAACTTAATTTTCCTGAGTCTAAACTCATATTGTAACATGAAATCTACTTCATTCCCTAATTGGACAACATGAAAAAATCCTTTACACACCCATAACTCGGGGCTATACATCAAATCAAGATGGAAATCAAGCACCAAATAGTTCTTTCTATTCTCAAGCAGACCCTTTTTGTCACATTCAAATCATATGAACACATCTCGCAGTCACATCATGCTCATCACATAGCCATCCAGTCAACACTTCCACCGATAGGGACACTATCAAACATATAAATCCAAAAGAACGCGCTCACACAATCAATACTTCAGTGCTCAAGCTACAAATAAAGCCCGACATCAAGTCCTCCAGACTGGCCCAACATCAACACACTGAAATCACATCTCTCCCCTCGATCAGGGAATCACAAGCCGTCGATGTACAACTGATACTGAGAGCTCATGCGTGCATACAAACGCGTGGAAGGAATTCAAAGAATTACATTTCAAGCTGAATCAATGGCGCACGATAAGAATTCAAGAAATGTGGGATTTCCTAAAGGTTTTTCAACCTCTCGAAGATAAGTACAGACATCTCCATATCGATCCGTGAGACTCTACTAAACCTGCTCATGACTCGTGAGACCTATGGAACCTAAGCTCTTATACCAACTTGTCACGACCCCAAAATTAACACGGTTGTGATGGCGCCTATCATGGAACTAGGCCAGCCAATACAAACTCAAAACCAATTAGTATTCTCCATTCTTAGGACAAAATCAAATCTATTTAACAATAAACCTTTATATACTGTTTAAAACAAAACAATAGTGCAAAAAGAAAACCCGACATCGGGGTGTCACTAGTCAAGAGCATCTACTACAACTGTCTGACAACCTCAAGACCAACATGGTCAGGGAAAATCAGAAAAGTACTAAGGGAGAATAAGAAGGGAGAAAAGCAGGGTTGCGATCGCCAGACAGCTACCTTGCTAACTCCGATGAACCTGCGACGAAGCTCAAAAATACCTGGATATGCACAAAAGGTGCAGGGTTTAATGTGAGTATACCAACTCAGTAAGTAATAAAAGTAAATAAAGAATGAGTATTAGGAAACAAAAAGAATTCACATCATGATAAACTTAGCAAGCACAACATGCTTTCTAATTGGAATACGAGTCAATCATCTCCTTTAAAATCCAGATTATAGTAAAAATTATTTGAAGATGCGTTCCAACAGTTTCAATAGAGATTCAATACAGTTTATAGTAAAAGTGATGAAAATTATAATCGGCCCCTCGAGCAAATATATTTCGTATACAACCCCTCGGGAAAACATAAGTCATATACATCTCATAACAGAAAAATCTCAGTGGAAATAACAAAGCCAAATCAGTGATTAAATTCCAAACATCTCGTAAAAACTTCTGTTTCAATGAAATTTTTTTAAAAGTATTTGTACAACATTTTCAATAGAGGCTTAGTATAAAGAGGAGTAAAAATAGTAATTTCATAAAAACAAGTCCCTCAACCAAAGCATCACTCATATATATATATATAGCCCATCGGGCAAGCCTCTAAGTCACTCGAGACTCAACTCTCATCAATCAACACTCACACTCAATAGGTACCTTATAATAACCGCTGCAACGTGCAATCCGATCCATAATATATAGTAGACTACGCTCACAGAGGGTGTGTAGACTCCGGAGGGGCTCCTACAATCCAAGCGCTATATCACTACGGCGTGCAGCCTGATCCATAAAAATATAATCTTGTCAACCATGTCCTTGGCCTCTCTTAGTCATCAGCCTCACAAGCAGGCCCTCAGCCTTTCTCAGTCATCAACCTCTCAAGCCACTCGGGCTATCAGTAAAAACAGGGTGCTCAGCCCAAAATCTCATTTTTATGCATCAAAGGAGTAATAAATACTGAGTTATAAAATCAATAAAAACATAACATGACTGAGTATAGATCTTAAGTCAAAATAGTTTGGAAATAATAAGGAAAAGCCCTTAAGGGTCCAAACAACTTGGCACGAGGCCCAAATATGGCATTCAACCAAAAACATAGTAATACTTTCCAAAGCACAAAAGTATCAAATAGTTTTCAATTAAATATGCAACTTAATCTTCCCTACCGGACATACCAAGTGATAATCCCCAATGGTTCACATCCCCACGCTCGTCATCTAGTGTGTTCGTTACCTAAATATAGTGAAACGAAGTGAAATCCGGGATTTTATTCCCTCAGGACAAGATTTGCAATCATTAGTTACCTCAATCCGGACGAACATCTACAATGCGATTTCGTTGACGCTTGACTCGGCCTCAAATCACCTCGAATCTATTCAAAAATCAGAATCATATCATCAATACATGCCAAAGGGACAAAACCCACATGAAAATTATTAAATTAAAATCAAAATTCCGAAATTGCCCAAACACGATCCCCAAGCCCACGTCTCGGAATTTGATAAAAATTATAACACTAGAATCCTTATACTTCCACGAGTCTATACATACCAAGATCATCAAAATCGGACCTCAAATGGCCCCTCAAATCCCCAATTTAACTCTTTATTTTAAAGCCCTAATTTCCCAAATTTTCTCTCTAATTTTTCCATATATTTCATGATTAAACAATGGAATAATCACCATAAACACAAGATACAAAGCCGAAGTAGCTTACCTCTCTAAAAGCACTTGATTCCCTCTTGAAATCATAGCTTGGAGCTCCAAAATCGACCAAAAATGGTGGAAGAATGACCAAAAGTCGCGAAGGAATGCCTATATAGTCTCTGTCTAGGGATTCCGCACCTGCGATCCCATAAGCGCATCTGCACTACCGCTTCTACAGAAAATGTCCACTTCTGCGGATTTCACTTACCTCACCAGGTATCGCATCTGTGATCGCTTCACCGCTTCTGCGACACCGCAGATGCGGTTTACCAAGACACACCTGTGGTCCTACACGCACCTGCACCTTTCTTCCCTCCTAGGAGCTCGCACCTACAGCCCCCAATCCGCAGGTGCGGATATGACAGCAGCAGCAACATCAGCTGCAATTTCTCAAATTCAACCTTTCCAACAACTATCCAAAATCATCCCGAGGCCCCAGGGACCTCAACCAAAAAAATGAACAAGTCACATATCACCATTCAAACTTATTCTAACCTTCAGAACACTCAAAACAACATCAAATTATCAAATCACCCTCGGATTCAGGCTTAAGAATTTAGAAACTTCCAAAATCCACAAACGACGCCGAAACCTATCAAATCACCTCCCAATGACCTGAAATTTTGCACACATGTCACAAATGACACAACGCACCTACTCCAATTTTTGGAATTCTATTCCGACCCCGATATCAAGATTTTCACTGCCGACTGAAAATGCCAAATTTCTAATTTCGTCGATTCAAGCCTAAATCCACCACGGATCTCCAAATTCCATTCCGGACACGCTCCTTAGTCCAAAATCACCCGACGGAGCTAACAAATTCATAAAAATCCAAATCCGAGATCGAATACTAAAAAGTCAAGACTGGGTCAAACCTTTCAAATTTAAAGCTTCAAGCTGATAATCATTCTTCATATCTATTCCGATTAACCTAAAAACCACAACTGACGATTTACACAAGTCATAATACATTATACAGGGGCTAGTCATGCCCGAGAACTGGAGAGCGAATTACAAATGCTCAAAACGACCGATTGGATCGTTACAGTTGAGCTATTACCTCCTGTCTTGCTTAGCTGTTAGTAATATAGTGATTTAAAATAAAAGAATTAATATCATGCTACCTTGTGTGACTTCTAGGTTAAGACTCGTTGTATATTTTGGTATTTACTATTTCTAATAGTTGTTACATTTTACTTCAATTAATTTCTCAACCTAATATCCTTAACCTGTGTGAGGTTTTTATTTCACTTAAAAAGGAATCTTTATTATGTCTTAATTTAATAAACCCTGTGTTAAATTTAATATCTTATTCGATGTTGTATTTTATTTGGAAATGTTATTCTTCTTCATCAAATGATTTCTAAAATAAACCCATCTTTCTCACTGATTTCCTACTTGGTCTAGAAACTGTACTATTACTTTATATTATGTAAGTAAAAACCTCTTGGACACGTTAATTGCATGTGACACGGATATTATGTACTGAGTAGCACTTGAATTTCCCGTGCAAACTGAGAAGTAAATATGTGGGCACAAGGTGCCATGTGTGTTAAAGGTTTGGAAGTTGTGACTATGATATGAGATTATGAGGATTAGGATTATTGGAATTGTGTATTAGAAATGATTCAATTGGTTGAGTTAACATCGTTTTCCCTACTTGAACTCATTTATGTTTCATCCGGACCCCAACTATGTTGTTGTTTAGTTACTTGGTTAATTCTCGTTGTCATTCGTGTTTTCCTCTTATCGTTACTACCGTTTGAAATTTGATATTCATCTGCTATTGGTATTACTCTGATAGCCCTCATTTGTTAGATTTAAGTCATATCCTGTAGGTTATATATTCGGTAGTGTCTTGACTTAGTCTCGTCACTACTCTATCGAGGTTAGGCTTGATACTTACTGGGTACCTCCGTGGTGTACTCATACTACACTTCTGTACATCTTTTTGTGCAGAACCAGGTACTTCAAATCGTGTTGGCTTTGAGACTTATGCTTGGTGTAGCTGGAGACTTCAAGATACACCTGCTGGGCTTTCACAGGCACCGAAGTCACCTTCTATTGTATTTATTTCAATTGTTTCCTTTTGTTGAGGAGTAGTGATGTATTCATTATGTATAACTGCTCCTAGAAAGGCTTATGACTTGTACTACCAGTTTTGAGATTGTAAATTGTACAGTGATTTCTATTTCGAAATGATTCGATGTTAGCAAATATTGTCGTTATTCCTGTTAATGTTAGGCTTATCTAATTTTAGAGACTAGGTGCCATCACGACTCCTTCAGAAGGATTTTGAGTAGTGACAGTATTGTTGTTTCCTTTATTAGAAAGTATTGTTGTAGGTGTTTTGGAACATTCTGTAGAAGCTTATGACCAAATCTCACCAGGTTTCGGAGTATTGTAGTTGTGTTTTAGTTATCGATATATTTATGAGTATTGTTAGTGTACATCATGTCTTAGCTTTTATTCTATCATAATGTTTCATTGTTAGACTTATTTTATCTTAGAGATTAGGTGTCATCAAGACATCGTAATGAGGGGAAATTGGGTCGTGACAATTAATCCTTTAGATTCACTTATGGACAGATATTTGTCTACATACAGCGTATATACACAAAATATAAAAATGTCTCTAATACAATGTGAAAGGATATGAACATCAAGTCGAAATGTTGAAGTCGTCTAAACCTTTTATAAATTATACAACATCGACGGTATTATGCATCATCTGAACTTTAATCCCTCCAATTTTGCAAAAGCTTTCTGGTTGAAATAGCTTTGCTTTATTTTCAGTTTTCGTTATGTTCGATCTAAAATAAAAGTATTTTTTCGTATTATTTACTTTTGTAACTGCAATCCTATTGGATGAACGTGCCCACAGGCGTTATACTCTGTGCTTTACTATTTGAACCTTCTAACTAGGAAAAGAAAAAAAAACTATGAGCCCGTTTGGCTTAGCTGATTTAGAGTAGCTGATAAGCATTAGATGCTGAAAAACACTTTTAAGTGCTGACTAATTTAAAAAATAAGCAGTTATGTGTTTGGATAAAAGTGCTAAAATTAATAATATGCACCTGAAGAACTGGATATACAAAGAGTTTTGTTTTAAAAAGAAGTATTTTAGGGATGAAATAGTAAATATTTTGGTCAAACTTAAAGTGCTTATAAGCTGAAATTTGATAAGTTGGGGGAGACCAACTTATGGCTTTTGACTTATTTTTGGCTTATAAACACTTAACTTATAAGCACTTTTAATTTTACCAAACGCGTAGATAAGCCAAAAAGTGTTTATAAGCCAGTTTGACCAGTTTATAAGCTTAACCAAACACCCTCTGTATCATTCTTATTCCCAGTTTGGTGATCATAGCTTCTTTGGATAAGGACTACCTTGAAATTATATCGTTTTGGGTACATTGAAATTTTCCACTTCTTCTAATTAGTCGTAGGATCAAACAATTTAAATATGTTTAACTCCCAAATATCAGCTAGTCCACATGCTCCATTTGGAAAATTTGACTAATCACACTATTATAATTTTTCATCTGAACAATATTTACAATGTCTCTATTAAGAGGATATAATGTAAATAGTATACCCTGACGTAAGAGTCAATGGTTTATTTTACGACTCGAACATCTGATCTAACTCATACGAAAATTAATTTATTATTGCTCCAAGGCTCCCCTTTAATATTTCTCCCCAAAAAAAAGCTATTGTGCTTATATTCAAATTATTGTCTTAATAAATAAGCTTTCTTGAACTATAGGATTCCATTACCGTGTGGGGAAATTATAGATGTAACATACCTTGTATAATGAACTAGTTAAATATATATATATATATATATATTTGAAAGTCAATTAATTAACAAGGCGAGGTGTTAAACAGAAGAAGGAACCAGCAAGAGAATTCGTAGTTCAATTTATTACTTGTTAAGTCACTCGCTTTCATTATCTTATTATATTACTGCTGTTATTGTTTGTTGCTTTATTTATATCGTTTCTTAAGTTAAGGGTCTATCGAAAACAGTCTCTTTGCCTTTATAGGATAAGACTGCATACACATTGTCTTTCTCCAAACCCCACGCATGGGATTAAGCTGGGTTTGTTATTGTTGTTGTTGTTGGTTTGAGAGTGCAAACTCAGTTTTGTGCAATGAGGAATGTTAAACTACTCATTTCTTCTTTCAATAGCCAACTACTTGCATAAAACAGTTTCATTGAATATTTTGACTAAATCATTAATATATCATTGGAATTTTTTCCCTTAGTAGTTTCCACTCATAAATCACTTCAACGAAAATAGGAATATGGCAAAGTCAGTACTGAGCTACACAACCTTCCTTGCTCTTCTCTTGTGCTTCCTTCTCATTTCATCCAATGGTATATGTAACCAAATTCCAAGCTAGTTCTAGTTGGTCTCTCTATAAATATTTGGACCCAAAACTATAATCCAATATTACATAAAATTTCAAAAATTCATTATTAATTAATTAATTTAATGCTAGTTGTTAACTTGCTATAATCCTTTCGTAGTACAGGCAGCTAGTACCTTGGTATGCCTTTGCACAATCATATACGAACTCGCTAATATGAAATGATTATCTTATAACAAAAAAATACATATATTTCGACATTTTATGAAGAAATTCATATATATTAATTCAAATAAATGATTTTCACCAAAAAACAAACTTATGATAAGTTTTTGTTCCTTACAGAGATGCAAGCGACAGAGGGCAAACTTTGCCGAAGGAAGAGCAAGACATTTTCTGGCTATTGCTTTATTAGTGAACACTGCGACGAAGAATGCAAAGAGAAAGAGGGGGCCAAGAGGGGTATGTGCATTAAGAAGAGCATCTTCAGACGTTATTGTTACTGCTACCACAAGTGTAAATAAGCATCAAATGCTCTCAGAATTCTCCTTTTTTATGTATGGTAAATAAAAAAGTGATGTGTTGTCTTGTGTGTGAACGAATAAAAATACTACTAATTCACTAGAATTGTAGTTACTGTGAGAAAATAGTACTAAATTGTGTTTGTATTATCATATTGTGCGGTTTTTTTCTTGGTATCCGTACTGTAATTTTTGGTGTCAAGTGAAATAATCTAAATAATTTCAAGAAATTATTTGTCGTTATACTGACTGAATGGCTTGGCTAGTTGGTTATTATGATTAGCGGTGGCAAAATGATTAAAATAATACAATTATTCATCCATATTGTTTATTTAAAAATGAGTTGGATAATTAACTTTTTAAAACCGAAACAAATATAGATAAAAATCATATTATTCATATAGAAAATAGATAATCGATGAATAACCAATAGGTTTACTTTTACATTTGTAGAGCCTCAAATTTGGGGTTCCTCAAGTTTGAGAGAATAGAAATTCTTCCAAAAGTAATCATATTCAATAAGTCATGGATAATATGGATATTCATATTATACGTTGGGTAACCCATTTTTTTATCAGTATTAAATATGAGTCAGGTCGGATAATTATCCTTTTTTGAATTAGCTATTTTGACCCACTCATATCCGACTTACCCATTTGCTACCTCTAATTATGATTAATGTTATCATGTCGAAGAATTATAATTTCATTTAGTATTGAGAAAAGAAAAAAAAAGAAGACAAGACTAAGTACTACATTCATCTAATTACTAATAGGATCAAACAATTTATATACATTCATCTTCCAAAATATCAGCTAATCATACACATGCTCCGTTTGAGAAATTTGACTATTCGCATTATTATAATTTTAACTATAACATTTATAATGTTTCCCACTAATGTTTCTTGTAATTTACAGAGTGTTCTGCTTTCAATCGATTAGTTACTGTATAGCCCCATAAAATACTATGAATGGTAAGGACTAATGTGACTTAAAAAATTAAAGGCAGAAGGAGAAGTGGTACACACTATAGAATTTTATCCCGAATTTCTTATCATATCTGGATTTTACCTTTTCTTGAATGAAGAGCAGAGACTATACCATAATTGACTCTATTTTTCCTATAAAGAAAATATAGTTCTCTTCCATAGTTAACAGATCCTTTTTTGGAAGAAAAGGTTGTTACCTCTATAAATTGAGGATCTCTCCTTTACATAAAAGTACAATAGCATCCACAATATTATAATGACCCGGTCGATCGTTTTGAAAGTATTATCCCTAATCCCCTTTAATTGCTTCCTCAGTTCTTTTTTGTGGTTGCTTGACTTGCGAGGGTGCTTGGTGTCGGGTTCGGAAGAGTTTTGAAGTAAAATGGGACACATAGTCTCTAAGTTTGAAGTTTAAGTCTTAAGAGTTGACTGTAGTTTGACTTGTGGGAAGACGACTGCGGAATGGAGTTTCGTTAGTTCCAATAGCTCCGTATGGTCATTTTGGTAAATTCGAACGGGGTCTCGAGGGCCCCGGGTGTGATTTAGATTGGATAAAGAACAAAAATTGGACCTGGTGCATTGCTGAAGCATTGCTACATCTGGTGCAATCGCACTTGCGCATTTTGGATCACAGGTGCGGCGCCGCAAGAGCGGCCCTCGAGCCACATAAGCAAGTTTGGCCAGGACCAGCTGGGACCGCAGGTGCAGTCCATGTGTCGTAGAAGAGGACACACCGATGCGGAAAATATCTTGCAGAAGCGGATATGCCCAGGGAGGCCTCGAATCGCAGAAACGGACATTGTCCACATAAGTGCATGCGCAGAAGCGCACCTTTGGTCCGCAAAAGTAGAATGTTGGGACTTAAGTGCTTTCTGCACCTACGATGATTTTTCCACCGGTGCAGCGTCACAGAAGCGCCAATTGGCTGCATATGCAGTTTAACTAGGCAGAAAAAGGCCTAAGTTCGAGGGTTTGATTTCATTATCTATTTTTGGACCTAGATAGCTCGGATTGAGGCAAGATTTTGGGGGATTTTCAAAGAAAATATTTGAGTAAGGATTCTTGACTCATTTTTTTTATATTCTACTAATCAATAATTAATTCCTTCATTTTATTAAGGGGTTGAATATTGGGGTCGGAATCCGATTCCAAAAGTTGAAATAGGTCCGTAGTGTTGAATATGACTTGTGTAAAAAATTTGCGGTCAATCGGACGTGGTTTGATAGTTTTCGGCATCGGTTAAGAAAATTTAAAGTTTCAAGTTCATTAAGTTTGGATTGGAGAGTGATTTGTGTTTTAGCATTGTTTGAGGTAAGTTTAGGGCTCGACTAGGTTCGTATGATGTTTTAAGATTGGGTGGTATGATTGAATGAGGTCCCGGGGTCCTCGGGTGAGTTTCGGGTGCTTAACAGATTGGTTTGAGACTTGTGCAATTGGCTGAAGTGTGTTGCATCTGGTGTTTTTGCACCTGCGCATTTTGGGGCGCAGGTGTGAGCCGTAGAAGCGACTAAGGAGCCGCAGAAGCAGAATTGGACCTGCCCAACTGGGTCCACATATGCGGTGAGGAGTCCGCAAAAGCGAAGCGCATAAGCGGTTGAGGGACCGCATGAGCGGGTTGTAGGTGAGGCCCAATGCTCACAAATGTGGTCCCATCCCACTTAAGTGATTTCTGCACCGACAATGGATTTTTCGCAGGTGCAAAGTAGGGACCCGCAGGTGCGGGTTGTCTGGCAGAAAAAGAGAAATTCAAGGGTTTGGTGTTCATTCCATAAAATTCGATCTTGAGCTTGGAAGAAGGCTACTTTTCAAGAGTTTTTCAGAGGAAACCATTGGGTAACGATTCCTAATCTTATTTTGATCAAACTTCATTAATCCATAGTTATTTTCTTCTTTTAATCAAGGATTTTGAGTAAGAAAGTAGGGAAAATGGGGGGAAAGTTCCCCAATCGAATTTATGAGTTTTGAGTGGTATTTTGACATTGGATTTGGATAGTTTTGGTACGAGTGGACTCGTGAGTGAATGTGTGTTCATAATTTCTGACTTTTACTCGATTCCGAGACGTGTGCCCGAGGAGGATTTTTGGGCTTTTTCTATTTTCTCACCTTAGTTTTGATTCATTAGCTAAATTAGTTGTTTGTAACTACATTTATGTTATGCAATTGATTTGATTTGATTTGGGCCACTCGGAGTTGGATACTCGTGGCAAGAGCGTGATTTTGGATTGATTTGAGCTTGGTTCGAGGTAAGTAGTTTGCCTAACGTTGTGTGGGGTAACTCCCCTTAGGATTTGGTACTGTTTGATATGTGAGCACCATGTATGTGAGGTGACGATTGTGTACACGGGCTATCTGTTGAAAAACTCCGTTTTCATTAAGCAGATATTTGTCTTCCTTTAATTGAGCGGCACTAATATATGTAACTATCCTGTTTAGCTTAGGAAAGCATGCCTACGTACCTTAATTTTCTTAACTGGATTAACTGCCTACCTAACTCTGTACAACATGTTTAGTGAAAATTACATGTCTTCTTTGATAAGAACTTAATCTAAACTGTAGAATTTCTTGTTGAAATTGTTGTTTATATTGATTGAGTTGCATGTTTACTTTGGGACTATGGAACGTTATCCTAGAATACCCCCTGCACATTTACGTTTGAGACTACGGGACGGTATGCTGGGAGATCTCATGCACATTTATGTTTGGGACTTGTAATGACCCGACTGGTCGTTTTGGGAATCTGCACTTCACTCGGTAGCTTGAGGGCTCGAGTATCTCTGCATAATGTATTATGACGCACATAAATCATCGGTATTGATTTTCAAGTAATCCGGAATATATTTGGAAGAATGCACTTCAAGATTTTAGTTTTAAGTTGGAAGAGTTGACCAAATTTGACTTTAACATTTAACCTCGTAATGGAGTTTCGTCAGTTCCGTTATCTCCGTTGGGTAATTTTTGATTTAGGATAGTGTCCGAATTGTAATTTTGAGGTTCGTAGTCGAATTAGTCTTGAAATAGCGAAAGTTGGATTTTTGGAAAGTTTGACCGGGAGTGGACATTTTGATATCGGGGTCAAATTCCGATTCTGGAAGTTGAAAAAGGTTCGTAATGACAAATGTGACTTTTGTGCAAAATTTTAAGTCAATCGAACGTGATTTGATATGGTTCGGAGGCTCGGTTGCGATTCTAGAAGTTCTTGAAGATTAGTTTGATTTTCATGCGTTTTGGCGTCCGATTTGTGGTTTATAAGTTATTTTGATGATTTGAGTGCGCAAGTGAGTTCGTGTTGTGTTTTTAGACTTGTGTGCATATTTGGTTTTGAGCCCCGAGGGCTCGGGTGAGTTTCAGAATGATTTTTCATAGTTTTTTATTGCTGGTACTAGTAACATCGCATTTGCGATGTATTGGTCGCAAATGCGACCTAAGCAGTAAGCCTTCCAGTTCGCATTTGCAAGGACCCTATCGTAAATCGACGTCTGCAACATGTTAAGTGCTGAAATTTATGAGTTTTTGCTTCATTTTTCATATTTTTGAACTCTAGCTTCGAGGTGAGGCGATTTTGAGAGGAGATTTTCATACCAAAACACTCGTTAAGTATCTTTAATCAATTTCCAGCTATATTTTATGATTTTATACAAGATTTAACATCAAATTCATGAGAAGTCTATGGAAAAATTTGGGGATTTTTTCAAAGTTTTGAAAAATGAAGATTTAGGTGTCACGGCTCATTTTCTGAACAAGCCAGGACCGACACTTGATCACTATACATGTCTGAATGAACCATCTCTGCTTATCAAATCTATTATAAGTCCAAACCTTATATGCAACAAGGCAATACTCTAACCAAATACTTTTGATTACTTTTAAATATTTAAATAAATCAACTCCAAAACATTATTCGTAGTAACTACTGAATTACTTCTAAGTTATTATCAAAAATATCTGAATCTTAACCCAACGACTATGTCTATGAAGCCTCTACTGATAAACTGATGCACTGCTCAGGACATGAGATTTCATGGCCAGTTCTCTGAGTAAAAAAAGAAATAACTAAATAAATATGACTCAAAGGAACACTCCACGAACAAAAGTGGAGCTCACCAATAGCACTGGAAGAGAAGGAAGTCCTAACACGTAGCCTGCTCGTCTACAAAACCGGTTCCTACGTTGTACCGTAGACCAACGTAGGTTCCCAAAAGAGAACATCAGTACCATCCATTTTACTCAATGAGTCTCAACAATAGGGGATGCAACTTTAATACAATACACCTTACGAGCAAAGAATATAAATGCATAGAAAACATAAAGCCTCTAAGAACAATTCTAAAATAATAGCATAATAACAGTTTATGAATATTCTAAAAGAAATTCTTTTCTTTTTCTAAAAATAAATTACTCCTCATTATACTTTGGGAGTTCCATCTATCCTGACTTAATTCTGTATCAGTCACCGTGTGATCGACACGAGTTCGATCCCAACTTGATCGAATATGCCCAATCCACGAGGTGCCACTCGCTTCATGGTTCTCAATGCTCATGTATCATATCTTAGCATGTCTATGTAAATTCTTAGCAACGAGACCCTCGGCTCGTGTGCTCCCTACTTTTGCACAAGTAGTTTCAGGAAGTCAATGCCTTGGTCAGGACCCTCGGCCTGGATGCTGACCCCTTCGCAGAATAAAGGATACTCCCAAAAATCTTTTCGTTCTAAAACTTCTTCTTGTGACATTTTAAGTCTAAATATTTCAAACATACTTATTCTAGAATTCTTAAATGTAAGGTATGGCATAAGAATGAAATAAACATTCAAAATTATTTCTAAATATTCTTTCTTTTTCATGAATTTTTAACATGAAAATGGCATATAAGAATAATACAAAAATCTAAAATTTTACACACATATATCATAATAAATCATCTAAACTTTTTCTAGAACAATTCTAAGTTAATAGGTACTCACTCGCTCCAATTAAGTAAATATAAAGTCTTTTAAGCAATTTATCAAACACCTTATATGCGTACTTTTGTGAGTTAAACCACTTTAGTAAAGAGTTATATCGACTCACCTCAATACTCCTTGAGCCAATACTTACACCCCAGTTCAATTTATACCCGTCAAATAATTGATTCTACAAACCAGTGTATTTTAATTAATTTCAAAGTTTTACACCTAAACATGAAATTTATTGTTGATATAGAGGAATAAGGGAATTAACTATTCAATTCTTACCTATTACTACTGTAGGGTTATTGACCATAGGAAATTTTTACATACCTAAGTTCAAGAATTAGTGATTTGTAAAGAACTTTAGAACTTTGGGTGCAATTTCGTGGCTGCCTCTGTGTTAGTAACAGAAAGTGAAGTGTTCTATTTTGAGAATCTCCTTTTGTTTAAACTTTTTCACAGCCCTTATCTTTTGGCTAAGGCTTTCAAGCCTTTACTTCCAAGAGCCCTTTATGGGCTTAAGGCTTATGTTTTTTTACAATTATTTGTTTTCCTTTTTTTTTGACTTAACTAGTATTTAATGATACCCACTTTTAATAATTAACAATATTAAAATTATTAAGATTTTTCTAATTGTATATTCAATTATATATATATATATATATATATATATATATATATATATATATATATATTTCACTATAGGAAAGATAAGAATAATAAAATAGTAATAATTTAGTTTTATAGTTAGCGTGTCTTGAAACTTTTTTAAATTTGAGGAGTGTTACAATCTTTCCTCCTTAAAAACATTCGTCCTCAAATGTTGCTAGGGCCTTATTCTTATGCTAACAATCATCCCTTAGGTCCTTGAACCTCTTAAGTTTTCTTAGCACTACTCATTCTTCCAAGTGACTCAAAATTTTGGCTAACTCCCTAAATTTTCAAAAATATCGGCAGAGTTTCCCTTGTAAATTGGACTATCCAAAAACTATCTTTGTCACAAATACCACAACTACATCAACAACAACCAAATATACCATAACAGGCCATTCATAGGCACCATACGCAGCTCATAAATTAATTACTCACACTCCAGCAAGGAGGTACCATAATAACTAACAAGAATCTAAAGCACAACAACTTTAGCACAAGTAAATTACTTCAGTAAATTAAATATACTACGGCATAAATAAATTACTACAACAACTAAGTATAATCTTGGAAGGACAGAAACACTTGCTAACTTGTATTTAATAAATGAAGTATAAATGTCAACCCAAATTAAGGTTCACATACCTTTTTTCTCAAATAAATATGGATATTTCTTTCTCATATCTTCCTCGACCTCCCATGTAGCTTCTTTTGAATCATGATTACTCCACAAAACTTTTACTGATGCTAAATCTTTTGTTTTCAACTTTCTTACTTGCCTATCGAGAATTTCTATAGGTACCTCTTCATAAGTCAAGCCTTCATTAATTTCTATGGTATCGGCAGGTATTATATGCGACTCATCATGAATGTGCTTTCTAAGCATAAACACATGAAAGACAGAATGAACAGAGGACAACTCAACGTGTAGTGCTAGCTTATAAGCCACGTTTCCTTTCTTTTCTAGAATTTCATAAGGTCCGATAAATCTAGGGCTAAGTTTCCCTTTCTTACCAAACCTCAAAACTCCTTTCATTGGTGAAACTTTCAAAAATTCCTTATCACCAACCATGAACTCTTACTCACGATGCCTCTTGTCAGAATAAAACTTTTGACGACTCTGAGCCGCTTTAAGTCTTTCTCTAATTAGCTGAACCTTCTCCAAGGTCTCACAAACAAACTCTGGACCAATCAACGACACCTTTGTTGGTTCAAACCAACTTACTGGAGACCTACATCTCCGCCTATTCAACGCTTCATAAGGAGCCATACCAATGCTGTCCTGATAGTTATTATTGTAAGCAACTTCTATAAGTGGCAAGTGATCATCCCAATTACCTCCAAAATCTTTAACACACGCACGCAACATATCTTCGAGAGTCTGAATGGTCCTTTCTGCCAGGCCATCGGTCTGTGGATGGAAAGCAGTGCTTAAATTGACCTTGGTACCTAATCTTTTTTGAAATGCCTGCCAAAAATGCGCCGTGAACTGAGGGCCTCTGTCAGATATGATTGAAACTGGAGTACCATGCTATCATACTATTTCTTTAATGTACAACTGCCCATACTGCTCTGCGGAATCTATCGTATTTACTGGTAGAAAATGCATGGACTTTGTCAGTCGGTCTACAATAAGCCAAATTAAATCATGTTTACGGTACGTGCGAGGTAGACCTACTACGAAATTTATATTAATCATCTCCCACTTCCAATATGGTATCTTTATATCATGAGCTAGGCCACCAGGCCTCTGATGCTCGACTTTGACTTGCTGGCAATTTAAACATTTAGCCACATGATCTGCTGCTTGTTTCTTCATGCCTTTCTACCAATACAACTCTTCAAATCTAGATACATTTTGGTAGCACCTGGGTGGATAGAGTACCTCGAACTGTGAGCTTCCTCCATTACGGCCTTCCTCAGACCATCTACATCTGGCACACATAACCGATTGTCGCACCTCCTTTTTGCCGCGCCCGCTGGGGCGCGTGGGGAGTTTTCTCCAATTAAAGGACAGTCGAAACGGGATTTGTTTATTTGTTTCAGAGTCGCCACCTGGAAATTTTGAGGCGTCCCAAGTCACCAATTATAATCCCTGAATCGAGGAGAATATGACTCTGTTTATTTTTTTCTGCGAACCAGAAATCCTGAGTAAGGAATTCTGTTAATCCGGAAGAAGGTGTTAGGCATTTCCGAATTCCGTGGTTCTAGCACGGTCGCTTAACTGTTTTTATTATTGGCTTAATCATCTTGATTTTATTAAATATATTGATGTTATCTGATTTTACTACCGCTTATACTTATTGTGATTGAGAACCCTTCTTTGAATCGAATTACGCATACGTATATTCGTGTTATAAATTAAAAAGATGCGGAATTGTGTCGCGCGCACGTGTACACAATTACTTTTTGACAATATATTTATTAAGCACATTTTTTCGAGATTGCGTTGAATCAAGAATAATTATTTTTCTTGAATAATGAACCGTACATATCGGATTTTTATAAAATTGATTCAACGCCTTTAGAAAAATCCTTTTATTAAATATTCGCTCGAAATTGCGCGTACGCATAATCCAAAATTTTGCTTTTAAAAGTATAATCAGGGTACGCGAACGTATCCCTAATTGCGCAACATATTTGTAATGATATTAGGGATTTTCCACAAATTGTTTATTATATCCATACATTTTTATGTGAAAATCATGATAAATTCCCATTTAAGGTTTCAAAGAATTTGCAATATTAAATGTTGATCGTTGATTATATTTTTCGAATATAAATAATTCATTCCAACTGTTCAAATTCAAAGGTCATAATAAGAATATGATTAATACTATCTTTAAAAAAAAAACAAATATGACATATATATATACACGCCAAAGAATAAATGGCATATGAAACTGAAAATAAATGATTCATAAAGGAAGGAAATATTTTCCAAGAATTTTCATTGTTTACTTAATGCAAATTCTATTTCTAATTATCAATGATGTAAAGTGTGGCAATTTATGCTTGTACATCTCTTTTCATTCTCATACACTCACTTTTAGTCTAATAGGCCTAATTATTTGGTCACTTTGTTTTATGAAAGTAGATAAGCATCGAATTTATAGAAAAGGAATTATTATGCAAGTTAATTCAACAAAGTTACCTTACATGCAACCCAACTATTTGGCGTAAATATTCATAACGTTTTACCATCATGATGAGCTATATCATATTACCTTTCGCCAACATTTATACCCACATCTATTATATAAAAATATACCATCAACACCATCTTAACCTTATTTAACAAATAAATATCATTATTGTAGTTTTCTTGATACTTCTACATCACTTCTTACTTAACTAACAACAAAATTAAATAATGACCAACATTCATGCCATATTCCCTATTTGGACAATTTATTAAACTAATGAGATAATGAACTAATATTATTACAAACCTTTATACAAACTTTCAAAGTAAGACAATTAGCTCATAGCTATCAAATTGAATTCACTACTAATTAACTACATGAAACAAAAATGAAATTTAAATTGATGAACTTGGACAAATAGAAAATAGACTTTCAGTTCAAGCTTCATTGATGAGTCATGTTGAATCTCTTTCCAACTTAAAATTTAAAAGACATATACCTGAAAATGGAGGTAGAAGAAGTAAGTTTCAGCAGTTACAGCAGTAACACACTCAGCCAAATATCAGTATTCCCACAGATTTGAACAATAATAAGACCCGAAGAAAATAGATGCACAGTATAGTATTTTAAAAGACACTTCAGATTTTAACTGAACAGTGGAATCACACAAAGTTGAACAGATTCAACACAAGAACAACATTTCAGATTTCAGCTTTTCTTCAGTTTCAAATTCAGTTTGTTTCTGATTTTCTGTTTCTGCTGCTGTATCTGTGTGTGAGTGTGTATGTGAGTGTTCTATTTTCTATTTCCTTTCTTTAAAATTTCAGCCCTCAAAATCTCTTAAAAATTCTCTCTTAAAAATTCTCTCTGCCTTTCTTTTTCTTTCTAAAAATCTTCCCTCTGAAAAATTCTCTCTGTCTCCTTCCTTTTTCCTGAAATCTGCCCCTGTATTTATACAGGTATGCTTCCTTCCTTTTTGTGCTGCCTGGACCCCCTTTTATCTTTTAAAAACAGAAAATCATATCTAAAATCTGCTTTTAACTACTTTAAATCCCATTGAGTGAACTTTTTCCTGATTTCCAGCATTCC
This sequence comes from Nicotiana sylvestris, assembly GCF_000393655.2. Lineage (NCBI taxonomy): Eukaryota > Viridiplantae > Streptophyta > Magnoliopsida > Solanales > Solanaceae > Nicotiana > Nicotiana sylvestris. The sequence continues at coordinate 38,804,832 of NC_091067.1, read as the reverse complement.
ATTACCCTTTGTTTCCCATTATCTCCTAAATTATAGCCACTAACATTCCATTATAAGCACACTATTATTATTATATTACCCTACTGTTTCATTTCTCAAATAATCACTGAAAATCCCTCAATACTACTGTTATTACTGCCCCAGACCAAAATTGCTTAAACCTTAACCAAATTATCTGAATTAAACCTGTTTATCAGCTGATAACCAAGTCCTAAATCAAACAAACATTCTGTCTATTCAATGATAACTAATTGATTCAACACCTAATGTCTAATAGCTAATGGACAAAACTAAATTCAGATTTGAACACTGAACTTGTACACAAACATTTTAACAATACGCAGAACTTAACAGAACAAAATCTGAATTGAAATTGAATTTAGCATAAGTGCAGGGGTATTAACAGTATATGCATTACCTGAAACTAACTGCCCAGAAATCAATACATACACAACATCCATTTGACGGACTCACTGATTTATAAACAAACATGATTTAAAGGACTAATTAACTAACTATCTATAACAATTGTCAACAAACAATAGGTAGACAAATTGTTTCAATCAGTATTTATCATAAACGAGAATTCATAATATAACTAATCGACGAACTTAATCGAGTCGATTACATACATTGTAAATAATCACAACCAATAGAAACAATTCACATTCGGATCAAGTAAATAGGTAGGAGACAGAAATGACAGAATTGATCAAAACAAATATGAAAAATCAAAAAGCTATTGACACAGACAACAATACACTTAGAATACACAAAATAATAGAAAAATACCTCTGAATTTTAATCAGACTCGAACTCAACTCGGCTTCGGATTTTTGTTTGAAATCAAACAGACCTTAGTCGAAGTATTTTCCACTGAAAATACTTTGACTAAGGTCGATTGAACCTCAATCTTTTACTTGAAATCGGAAAAATTCCAAGATTGGAAATTTTTAGGGTTTCAGGTTCTTGGATCTTAAATCCGAACATTTCTGGGCAGATTTGAAGGGAACCAAACATGATACAAGGGTGAGGGTAGCCTAGGGGTTATTTCGTGTTAGTTTGAAATGGATATGAATTTGTTCTTGTTTGGTCCGAATCTTCAAAAGAAGATTCGAGAAGTTCAGAACTGATTCGAGCCAAACAACCAACAGATCCATACTCAGGATGACTAGGGGAAGCTATGGTGTTAACTAGGTGTTGTTTGGTTTAGATCTGAACTTGGCTCGAATCTTCAAATGAAGATTCGAGAACCTTCAGGGAGATTCGAACCAAGCAGATAACATATTTGGATAGAGGAGACTGAGGGGGTTCTGGGGTGTTACTTTGGTGACCGGCGGCGTTGATGCCGCCGGGTTTCAGGCGGTGGAATCCTAGGGCGGCTAGGGTTAGGAGTGGGTCTTGGGGGACGATGATGAACAGTGTAGGAGAGGGGGGGTGTTTAGTTAGGGGCCGGGTAAGGCTTGGGGACTTATATAGGGGTGGGGTGGACTGATGTTATCCGTCCGATCAAGTAAGATTAAGGGCCAGGATTAATCCACTAATCCGAACGACATCGTTTGGTCTAAGTTCAGGGTCGGCCTGTATTGGGTTCAAAGGGTCGGGTTACGGGTTTCGGGTAAGGGTAGAAGATCTCGTCCGTTGATTGGATTTGATCGAACGGTCCATGCTGAGCCATGACTAAACGCTGTCGTATTGACTCTTTTCGGACTGGACCGGACCTGGGCTAAAGGGGGGTAATTAGTTCACTTGGGCCTGGATTTTAATCCAGGTCCAATTTTCTTTCACAATTACATATATTTTCTAATTTTATTTAAATTATAAAAAATCCTAATAAAATTATAAAACAATTTTTAACCTTACACAAAAATATTAATTACTTCATAACAATTATTTAACACGTAGTCAAAACATCAATCACCCAATGAAACATTTGAAATAGAACCAATGCACATTTTTGTGATTTTATTTAAATTATCTCTTAAATGCATAATTAAATCCTATATGCATGCAAAAGAAATTTATTTTATTTTTTGATTTATTTTTGGAGTAGTTTTCGTTAAAGCAAAAATCACGTGCTCACAGCTGCCCCTCTTTGTGCGGAAACTCGAAGAGTTTTCGTGCAAAGATAAAGTGAGCGGATACGAGCGATTTTTGCCCGTTCGAATACTCCGTGGGAAGCATTTTTAGAAAGATTTGACCGAACCTCTGCTTCAAAGGTTTCCTACATATCCTTGGCTATAAAGGAATCAGGTCAATGTAGTTCGGGAATTTTTGGTAGCTGGGACTACCATGGGACTGTGATGTTACTGCTGCTTTGTGCTGTTTTTACTGCTTGCTGACCTCCTTATTACACCTTACTTTAAAGGAAATACAAAATTAATCTAGATTATGGTACAGGAATTATAAAAATCTTATCTATATCATGCCCTTGCGTTTCTTGTTGTCTTGATATCTTGGTGAATCTTGGGCATTTGGCTTATTCCGTATTCCTCTTGGAACTCTTGTTGTTTCTTGCTGGGGATTCTGTTGGACTCATCTGCTTTATTGATTCTAAGTGTGCTCCTTTCTCACATGAGTGGGCTTTTGGTTTCAACACTTCAATTGCATTCCCTCGTTCTTCAGGTGGGTGCCTTGACTGCTTCTTTTCTTTCTTCATCCTCATTTTCCAGGTGGACGCCTGACTTCTTTAATTCTTTCATCCTCATTCTCCAGGTGGACGCCTGACTTCTTCTTTTCTCATCCTCATTCTCCAGGTGGACGCCTGACTTTTTCTTTTCTTCATCCTCATTCTCCAGGTGGACGCCTGACTTTTCAATTCTCATCCTCATTCTCCAGGTGGACGCCTGACTTCTTTAATTCTCATCCTCATTCTCCAGGTGGACGCCTGACTTCTTCTTTTCTTCATCCTTATTCTCCAGGTGGACGCCTGACTTCTTCTTTTCTTCATCCTCATTCTCCAGGTGGACGCCTGACTTCTTCAATTCTCATCCGCATTCTCCAGGTGGACGCCTGACTTCTTTAATTCTTTCATCCTCATTCTCCAGGTGGACGCCTGACTTCTTCAATTCTCATCCTCATTCTTCAGGTGGACGCCTGACTTTTCAATTCTCATCCTCATTCTCCAGGTGGACGCCTGACTTCTTTAATTCTCATCCTCATTCTCCAGGTGGACGCCTGACTTCTTCTTTTCTTCATCCTTATTCTCCAGGTGGACGCCTGACTTCTTCTTTTCTTCATCCTCATTCTCCAGGTGAACACCTGAACTCTTATTTTTCTTTACCAGGTATTTCCTGACACAAATATTGTATTTGCCCCTGTTTTAAATCAAAGAAAACTTCGTTAGTTTAAAGCAGGGTGGCTGGCTGTGGTATTCTTGCCGATGGTGATGTTTCTCTTCGTCTCTCTTTATTGCCTTGGAATGATTGAAAAAACTGTTTTGTCTTTGTAATTGATCCTTGACTATAGGATTCTCCTCTGTGTGTTTTCCTTCAAAACCTTTCAACTGTAATCATGTGCCTCTTTTGACTTTGATGATCCACTTTTGATTTCATCTTTCTTACACCCGTATTTTATCTCCCACCTTTCGTGGCTGTATTTTGTAACCTTGAATCTTGGTAGTATACCTTGACATTCCTTCTTATTTGTTTGGAATAAAACTTATCTCAAAGCTTGGAGAAAGTAAGATTATTAGTAACGAAATACGCTGATTTCGACAATTATAGAATGAAAAGAAAAATCCAATTTTTGGATGACTGTTGGAAAAGGAATAAAGGACTTATCTGATTGGAATTACTGGCACCAATGATCAGGGTATGCATTTCGGATTAATCAACCCAGTCTTTTAATCAATCTCCTTTCAATTGTCTCAAGGAGTTTTCATCGATAAATTTTCCTCATTTTTCACTTCTTCACTTCCCTTTCGCCTTATGGTGCCTGCGAAGGTTTTCACCAATAAGACTCTCTCATTTTACTTTTCTCTCAACTTCCGTCGCCTTATGGTGCCCGTGTGGGTTTTCACCTATAAGACTCTCTCATTTTTACTTTCTTTCCTTGTTTGTACCACTTCATTTGCTTGCATCAGCATTTTTCTAAGATTGATCGAAAGGTCTTTTTTGGTATAGTGTTAGAAATGAAAGAGGTATTAAAAGCTAAATAGCTTTGGTATGGGTTTAAGATTACAACTCTTGGAATCTTTTCTTATTTCCGACACAATTCCTGCCCCAGTTTCTTGATTGGGGTCTCTTAATGTTTCTTTTCTGTGCACATTGTGCATGTGGTGCACCCTATGACCGAGCCGTGAGGCGCCTACGTATCCTTCTTTGAGGAATCAGGTCAAACGTAATTCACTATAATAGTGAAGATTTTGGTCTTTTTTTTTTTTATATTCTATTGATTCCAAGAGAGGGTAGGAAAGAAACAAGTATGGCTCAAAGGGGAAGCAAATGGTATAGTGTTTGGATAGCAGAATAAATTGTCTTTGTCATTTCAATCTTCGAAATAGTGCTAAATACAAACATTTGAAAAGTTATGCATAATATCTCTTTACTGCGTCAGAATTGATCGCCATATCCATGCACTTGCCTTCAATGTCTGTTAAGCATAGTGCACCATTTGATAATACTCTGGTCACAATGAATGGTCCTTGCCAATTCGGGGCAAATTTGCCTCTTGCTTCAACCTAATGTGGAAGAATGCGTTTCAGCACATGCTAACCTACTTCAAACTTCCGGGGACGCACCTTTTTGTTGTATGCTCTTTCTATTCTTCTTTGATATAATTGACCATGGCATACTGCGGTCAATCGTTTTTCGTCAATCAAGTTTAACTGTTCTAGACGGGTTTTGACCCATTCATCATCATCAATCTTTGCTTCGGCGATGATCCGAAGGGAAGGAATCTCAATTTCTGCAGGAATTACTGCTTCAGTGCCGTATACCAACAAATAAGGAGTTGCTCCTACTGAAGTGCGAACAGTAGTGCGGTATCCCAATAATGCAAATGGTAATTTTTCATGCCATTGTTTTGAACCTTCTACCATTTTCCGCAGTATCTTCTTTATGTTTTTGTTGGCTGCTTCTACTGCTCCATTCGCCTTGGGCCGATATGGGGTAGAGTTACGATGTGTAATCTTAAACTGTTGACATACTTCTTTCATTAAGTTGCTGTTAAGATTAGCACCGTTATCTGTGATGATCACCTTCGGGATTCCGAATCGACATATGATATTTGAGTGGACAAAATCGACCACAGCTTTCTTGGTCACTGATTTGAATGTCTTGGCCTCAACCCATTTGGTAAAATAATCAATAGCTACCAGAATGAATCTGTGTCCATTGGATGCTGCCGGTTCAATTGGTCCGATCACATCCATGCCCCAAGCAACGAAAGGCCATGGTGCCGACATTGTGTGCAACTCGGATGGTGGAGAATGAATTAAATCTCCGTGTATTTGGCATTGATGACACTTGCGTACAAAACTGATACAATCTCTCTCCATGGTAAGCCAATAGTAACCAGCTCGGAGGATTTCTTTGCCAACACATATCCACTCATGTGGGGTCCGCAAACTCCTAAATGTACTTCAGACATGACAGCTGTAGCCTGTCCGGCATCTATGCATCTTAATAATCCAAGATCTGGTGTTGTTTTATATAAAACTCCTCCGCTCAAGAAGAATCCATTTGCTAATCGCCTAATGGTCCTCTTTTGATCTCCTGTGGCTTGTGTGGGATATATCCCCATTCTGATATACTCCTTGATGTCGTGGAACCATGGTTCACCATCAAATTCTTCTTCAACCATATTGCAATAAGCGTGCTGATCATGGACTTGAATATGTATTGGATCTACATAAGCTTTATCCGGATGGTGCAACATTGATGCTAGGGTAGCCAATGCATCGGCAACCTCATTATGGATTCTTGGAATATGTTGGAATTCCACTGATTGAAACCGCTGACAAAGATCATGTAGACATTGCCGGTATGGGATGAGCTTCAAGTCTCGGGTTTCCCATTCTCCTTGAATTTGATGTACCAAAAGATCCGAATCTCCCATGACTAAGATTTCTCGGATACCCATATCGGCGGCTAGCCTTAAACCCAAAATGCAAGCTTCATATTCAGCCATATTATTGGTGCAATAAAATCGTAGTTGAGCCGTAACAGGATAGTGATGCCCTGTTTCAGAAATGATTACAGCTCCTATTCCGATTCCTTTCATGTTAGCGGCTCCATCAAAGAAAAGTTTCCAACCAGGTTTTTCAATTTTCTCCACCTCGTCGATATGCATTGTTTCTTCATCAGGAAAATAAGTCTTCAACGGCTCATATTCCTCATCGACCGGGTTTTCGGCTAAATGATCGGCCAGTGCTTGAGCCTTCATTGCAGTTCGAGTCACATAGATGATGTCGAATTCTGTGAGCAATATCTGCCACTTTGCAAGTCTTCCTGTTGGCATAGGCTTTTGAAAAATGTATTTCAATGGATCCAACCGAGAAATGAGGTAAGTGGTGTAGGATGACAAATAGTGTTTCAATTTTTGAGCTACCCATGTTAGGGCGCAACATGTCTTTTCCAGATGAGTATACTTAACCTCATAAGCTGTGAACTTCTTGCTAAGGTAGTAGATGGCCTGTTCTTTTCTGCCCGTGAGGTCATGTTGCCCCAATACACAACCAAATGAATTCTCCAAGACCGTTAAGTAAAGAATCAAAGGTCTTCCTGGCTCTGGCGGGACCAACACGGGTGGTTTCGACAAGTAACCTTTTATCTTATCGAACGCTTCTTGACACTCATCGGTCCATTTGACCGCAGCATCCTTTTTCAACAATTTGAAAATTGGCTCACAAGTTGTTGTGAGCTGAGCAATAAACCTGCTGATATAATTTAACCTTCCCAACAAACTCATTACTTCAGTTTTGTTTCTTGGGGGTGGTAGTTCTTGGATGGCTTTGATCTTTGATGGGTCTAGCTCGATGCCTCGTCGACTGACTATGAATCCCAATAACTTTCCGGATGGAACTCCAAATGCACACTTGGCAGGGTTAAGCTTGAGGTTGTACCTGCGAAGTCTTAAGAAGAACTTCCTCAAATCCCCAACGTGGTTGGCCTGATGTTTTGATTTTATGATCACATCGTCCACGTATACCTCAATCTCCTTGTGTATCATATCATGAAACACTGTGGTCATTGCTCTCATATAGGTTGCTCCGGCGTTCTTTAGACCGAATGGCATTACCCGGTAGCAATAAGTTCCCCATGGTGTGATGAATGCCGTCTTTTCCGCATCCTCTTCATCCATTAGAATTTGATGATACCCGACATAACAATCCACGAAAGACCCTATATCATGCTTGACACAATTGTCGATTAAAATATGGATATTGGGTAATGGGAAATTATCCTTTGGACTTGCTTTGTTGAGATTGCGATAGTCGACGCATACTCCAATTTTGCCGTCTTTCTTTGGTACAGGAACGATATTAGCTAACCAAACAGGATATCGAGTGACTCGAATGACCTTTGCTTCCAATTGTTTGGTGATTTCTTCTTTAATTCTCACACTCATGTCAGGCTTGAATTTTCTCAGCCTCTGCTTGACAGGAGGCACTGTTGGATCGGTGGGCAATTTGTGGACCACTAAATCAGTGCTCAAGCCCGGCATGTCGTCATACGACCATGCAAAAACATCTTTGAATTCTATGAGTGCTTTAATTAACTCCTCTCGGATCTTTGGCTCCAGATGGACACTTATTTTAGTTTCTCGGATATTACTCGTGTCCCCTATATTGATGTCCTCGGTATCACTCAAGTTAGGTTTGATTTTTTCCTCAAAGTGAATTAACTCTTTACTAATCTCTTCAAAACCCTCATCTTCATCATATTCTGATTCGCAATCACAATATATTTCTTGAATTATTACTTCAGAACCAGATTGATTTTTAAGACTGGGCTGAAGATTCCTCATGCATGCCATATCATTAGAGCCAGCGTAAAAGGAACTGTATAGAAAAGAAGAAAAAGAAAAGAAAGCTATTAGGAATGATAATAAAAAGGAAACTGCTTTTTATTGGATAATGAAGGATAACAAGGTTTTGCACACTTCAAACCAACTGTAAGATAAACTTTGGGATTACAACCTTGAAATATCCCAAACAAACTGAAAGAAAATCAAAATAAACTACCAAGACTCCTTTCGAATTGGGAGAGGAGTGGCTTTCCAATTATTGAGCTTTGTTTCTGGTCCAACGAATTGAACTTCTGCGTTGCTACACCCTTCTCCGCCTTCCAGCATATTTACATCACTAAACAATTTCTCGAACCTTTCAATTAATTCCTCCTCAGGATTGACCTGGGATTTAGGAATTGTTGTTATCGGGCGATTTTTAGCACCGGTCTTGACAAAAGACTTCGACAGCTGTGGTACTGGTTTTGGAAGAACCCATGCTTGGTGTTTCAACTTCCTGGCTCTTATCACGTCATTGGCGGTAGGTGTAAACCCTAAACCGAATGTTCCCCAGTTCTCGGGGAGAGATACTGGTTGTATAATTCCTTGCAGAGATAAGCCCAGACCTTTGCCGGGTATAAAGCCATTCTTCAGCATTTCATAAGCTACCATGACTGATGCAGAGGATACCTTTGGACTCGCAAGGTATTTTCCTTCTGGAATTTTCTCTACCGTCACCGTGTCGGACACTTGGTATACCCATGGTCCTTGGTCAATTTCTGCTCCCTCGACTGGTACAATGGTGCTGTTGTGAGCATTTAAATTTTCTTCTCCATGCACGACTATTTCTTGATGGTCCCATTCAAACTTGACAGCCTGATGTAATGTTGACGGGACTGCTTTAGCAGCATGGATCCATGGTCGACCCAACAACAAGTTGTAAGAAACAGTCATGTCCAACACTTGGAATTCCATTGTGAATTCAACTGGCCCTATAGTTAGTTCCAACACTATGTCGCCAAATGAATCTCTGCTTCCACCGTCAAATCCTCGTACGCAGATACTATTCTTTTGGATCCTCTCCTCTTTAATTTTTAATTTGTTTAAAGTGGAAAGAGGGCATATGTTTGCACTGGACCCATTGTCGACCAATACCCGGGTTACTACGGAGTTTTCACATTTCACGGTGAGGTAAAGAGCTCTGTTGTGCTCGGTACCCTCCACAGGTAATTCATCATCAGCAAATGTAATCCTGTTTGTCTCAAAGATTCTGTTGGCTATTTTGCCCAAATGATTTACAGAGATCTTTTCAGGAACATGAGCTTCATTCAGGATTTTCATCAACGCCAGACGGTGTTCCTCTGAATGGATCAGTAATGACAACAATGAAATTTGAGCGGGGGTCTTCTTTAATTGATCCACAACAGAATAATCATGGAGCTTCATTTTTCTTAAAAACTCCTCCGCCTCTTCTTCCGTCACAGCTTTCTTTGTTGGCATTGGATTGTTTTTAGTTTTTCTCAGCTCTTCGGGAGTAAAACATCTTCCCGAACGAGTCAAGCCTTGTACCTCACACACTTCTTCCTTGATTTCTTTGCCCTTGTACATTACGGTCACCCGTTCATAGTTCCATGGGATGGCTTTGTTGTTGATGATTGGCAGCTGAATTACAGGTGCAATAATAACCCGATCTGTACGTGCTCCTTCCACAATTACGACGGGTTTGTTAGCAACCCCTGGTACTATCACCTTTGTCCTCTCTTGTTTTGCGGCAACTTTGTTCGATGATCCCTCATCGACTATCATAGACGGTTCACCACCATTCTTGTTATGCTTAGACACCGGCTTCTCCTCCATTAACTGCTTATCTGGCTTGGTTTCATGAGACTTGATCATCATGACAGTTTGTGACGGCTTCTTTGTCTCCCCATCAGCTTGTATGATTTCTATCATATTAGCCTCTTGATGGGCTGGCATTGGATTTCTATTGATATTTGGAGCTTCGGGGGTTTGAACCTCGATTTTATTAGTATCAATCAGCTCTTGTATTGCATTTTTCAAATGCCAACATTTCTCCGTATCATGGCCTGGTGTACCGGAGCAATATTCACAGCTAATGGTGTAATCCAGATTCTTTGGTGGAGGATTGGGTAGCTTGGATTGTATTGGTCTCAACATGTCTAACTGTCTCAGCCTGTGGAACAGACTAGTGTAAGACTCTCCCAATGGAGTGTAAGTTTTCTTTTTCTGTTCCCTTTCTCCCCTGAATGCTGGCCTAGGCCTGAAACCTGGTCCGGGATAAGCTCGGGGGTAGGTATTTGGTGTGACAGGAGCACGCCAATTGGTGTGAACAGGTGGCTGATTGTATGCTTGAGCGTGGTTAATGGCGAAATGAGGCTCTGAAGGGTGATAGTAATGTTGGGATGAATCATGGTGGTAAGCTGATTGGCGAGGTCGTTGCTGATTATAGTAAAGCGGTGAACCCCTGGGTCCCGGCCAAATTCCTGAATCAACTACGGTTGCTTCCTCCCTCTTCTTTCTTCCGATTCCTCCTACCCCGCCTTGAATAGCTTGAGTAGTTGCCTTAATTGCTGAATAACTCATAATTTTATTTGTCTTGAGGCCTTCTTCCACCATACCTCCCATCTTCACTACCTCGTTGAATGATTTTCCAACCGCTGAAACCAAGTGGGCGTAGTAAGTTGGTTCCAAGGCTTGGAGGAAGTAGTCTACTATTTCGCTCTCCTTCATAGGAGGATCCACTCTTGCTGCCTGTTCTCTCCACCGAAAACCATACTCTCTGAAACTTTCATTGTGTTTCTTCTCAAATTTGGTCAAAGATAATCGATCTGGGATGATTTCCAGATTGTATTGGAAATGGTATGCGAATGCCTGTGCCAGGTCATCCCAGGTGTACCATCTTCCATGGTCTTGGCGTGTATACCACTCCAAAGCTGATCCGCTTAGACTTTGACTGAAGTAAGCCATCAATAATTCATCCTTTCCCCCAGCTCCTCGCATCTTGCTACAGAAACCCCTTAAGTGGGCTACTGGGTCGCCGTGCCCGCTGTATAGGTCAAATTTGGGCATCTTGAAGCCAAATGGCAATTGTACATTAGGGAATAAGCATAAATCTTTGTATGCTACACTGACTTGCCCACCTAATCCCCGCATGTCTCGGAACGACTGTTCTAGACTTTTGACCTTCCTGAACATCTCTTCTTGTTCAGCATTTTTGGCTGGCTTGTCAATTTCGGTTGGGAGATCAAACCGAGGAGCAGGTGAATTGATTTCGGAGGCTTTGAAGGTGGGCTCCGGGGGGTAATATTGGTTGTCTTGGGCCTGAAATGTAGGCTCACTAGGAGATTTGTGAAATGTAGCAGGGGGAGGTGCTACAAAAACAGGAGTCATAGGTGGAGGAAGGTACGGAACTGGTTTTGGAGGTGGAGACTGTGGTGTCTGAGAGGTGGTGCCTCGGTAGTGCTGATAAATGGGGAAACTTGGGGATAATTCAGTGGTGATATTATCCTGAGTTTGGATCATTGATGGAGCAGGGTTATTTGGGTAAGATGGGGGTAACTGTCCTGTAGACCAAGCTTGGTACATTTCAGCCATTTGCTGCTTGAGCTTAAGCATTTCTTCTTTCATTTTCCCGACATCCATCTCTTCTATCTCCATACCTGTGTCAACATCTGGGATAGACATACTTTCGGGTATTGGTCCTTTTGATCTTGTGTGATAGTGATAATATGCCAGTATACTCTTTAGAGAAACTAACTGGTTGAATTCTGAAAATGAACAAACTTGTTAGTTTTGAGAGTTTAACACATATATAATCACACGTTGAGATGCAATGCTCCTAGACAAATAATCCCTTTCTATTATGCATTCGCTCGGTTGCTTGTGTCGTCCCAGCTTTCTTGAAATTGAAAAATTGTCATTCGCTTTTATTTACTATATATATCTTTATCGTGGTGGTCGAATCTTAGAGATTGCCTACGTATCATGTCAAACATGAATCAGACCTTGCGTAGTTCGGACCAAAGTCAATCATGTTTATTTATTACACAAAGATGGAATTACATTTGAAAACTTTAAGAAAATAGCTTGAAACACACACACTTAAATCAAAATAAAAGATACAATTCATAACATCTCACAAAATGCCCCACTTTCCACTTTTGTTCTCTAATATTGGATTATCTGCTCAATGTGGGGCTTGACCTGGATGGCCTCCCAGCGTACGATACATCCTTTCCAACTCTATTGCTAGATGACGAGCAAAAGTGGGCGCATGCTCTGTAAACCTTTCATAATCCATTCCTTGGCAGTTTACATAACTTTGAGATGTGAAGACTGCCAAGTCGTGGACTTGTGCCCTGAAACCTTGGAGACGTTGGTCTTGGTCTTGCAATTGCTGCTGACGAGTGGTGGCTATGTCTCTGACACGGTTTTCACGATCTAAAGCTGATTCTAATAGAGCTCGGAGTCTGGCCTGCTCTATTCTTGCTTGCGATCTTTCCCTGTCGAGGTCTTCTTGTTGATATTCTCTGTTGCATCTTCTTGCCTCTTCTAGTTGTGCACGAAGCTGGTCTTCTGATCGCATCCAATAGTCTTTTTCCTTCTTGAATTGAGCCTTGTCTTTTTCGGATTGCCTATCTTGGCGTTCCTTGTTAGATCTGGCTTCTTCGTTTAATTGTTGGATCCTTTCTTTTGCTTTGCTCAATGCCCTTTCGTTTTCCGCAAGAATGGAATCATAATCTTGCATTTTTTCGAAGAGATTGGCGATGGTTTTTTGATCCTTCCAGCTCCTCTTTGGCGTTTCAGAGACTCTTTTCATTTTTTGGAATCGAGCATGAAGATTTTCATTCTCACAAGCTAGACTCTTTTTCTCGCCTTTGGCTTCTTGTTCTTGCAAATCTTTCTCCAAACTGAGGCTTCTTAGATTTTCTTTTAGGGCATGGATAGTGGCTTTGTACCCTTTTTCTTTTTCTCCCCAGATTAACCGCTCTTGGATTTTATCATTGAAATTTTGAACATGGGGTCTTTTTGTTGGCCTTTTTAGCTCAGGTTCTGGTACATCATCCACGCGAGACCGCTTTTCGAACCACCTTGCATATCCAGGATTTATCTCACCCTTGGTAGTGTCTAGGACTTGAGTATCACTTTTCAAGTATCGGCACCCATTCCACATTTGCTGAAGTAAAGCTTCGGGAATAGTGGCTTCTGGGTGTAATTCGATTACTTGCATACTCAAATCTTCCTCATCAGGAACTATTTGATATCTCCCTAGTTGCCTTAGGACTCTTAGTGGTGCATACGGCTGAATGCTTCTCAATCCCAATAGTAGTAGATAACTATTTGAGGTTGACATATGTATTACTTCTCTCATCGGGAGCCATCCCAGAGTCCATTCAATTTGATTTGCAGTTAAAGCCTTTAGATGAGATACCCATGCTTCTATCCCTTCTGGAGCTTGATAATCTTTTGTTCTTTCCTCATAGCTCTCGATGCAATTAGCTTTGTTCGACCCATACTGTATGATCTTGGGTTGTTGTTGGAGATGTTCAATCACCCACATTTGCAACAAAATTTTGCATCCTTCGAAAACTTTCGCTCCTGATTTGCATAAAGTCAAAGCCCGATAAATATCTGATAGAATGATGGGGACAAGGGTGTGATTTTCTTTAGTGGTGAGGATTTGCACAACTTTTGCGGTGCGAATATCAATTGTTCGCTCTTTATTTGGGAAGACCATGACTCCTAGAAAAGCCACCATGAAAGCAAATCGACGGTGCATCTGCCAAGTGTCTTTGTTTTGCTTATTAGTAAGGCCTTTCTCATGAATTTCGAACCCATCTGACTTTCCAAACCTGGAATACAAAAAATTGAAGGAACAACATCCATTGATGACATTGCTTTTCCTGATTTGACTGCTGATGTTCAGAAGACCGAAGAATCGATGTATTGAAGGAGCCTTTGTGAATATCAAGCTTTGATTTCTTAAACTTCCGTCAAAACCAACATAGCCAGCTATCTCCTCTAATGTAGGAGTAAGCTCGAAGTCAGAGAAACGAAAAACATTGTGAACAGGGTCCCAGAAAGTTACTAATGCCGTAATCAGATCATCCCGAGGCTCAACTTTCATAATGTCCGTGAGATTTCCCAAATGCTTGACGACCCATTTTTGACCGTCTTCGCCTAAATCATACCACCACATTTGAAGCTGACATAGAAATTCCTCCGTACTTGTGGATGAGGGGCTTTGTGTAGTGCTTATTTTGTATCTGAAATTTAATTTTAATAAAGTCAAAATTTATACTAAAAATTATTTTCGAATTTTTATTTATTTTTTATTTATTTATTAAATATCTTTATTTCAAAATTTAAAACTATATTTTTTCGAAAATTTTAAAGCAACCCATTTTTCCTTGCTTCCTACCATGATTTTATTTAAGCTGGTCAACAAGCATGTTCGAGGAAAATGAATGCACAAGTAACAAGTAGGATGCATCATGATGGTCTTTTAATTTTTTGGTTCACCTGTCCTAGACAGACCCAACCCCTGTGTTGAGTCTCCAAGGCCAAATGCATATGATGCAAATATTCGTTCCTACTAGGGATCCGGTACATGGCTGAGTTATTCTAAGTGTAAAACCTTAGGTTGATTGTTCTAAACCTGGCTTACCCAAACAGACAGTTTGAGCCGAAGCGGGGGCAACGTACCGGGAGCACGAAAGTCTGCCCGGCCTAGTTACTTGTCCCAACTCCGTCTTATTTGGTATGACTTTAACAGAAAGGTGGGTCACGCGCACGTGTACACCATAAATTCAGAAGACTCAGAAAGAAGGGGGTTTCGTAGCAGTTGTATATATTCACAATTCAAATAATATTAAAGCGGTAAAAAAAACATTTAGCATATTAGCATATAAACAGTTGAAAATTATATAGTAAGTAAAGCCAATAAAAACAGATATTTTAAGCTCGAATTCTTTAAACCCTGAACCAGAGATTCTGGGTTCGTTCCCCAGCAGAGTCGCTAGAGCTGTCGCACCTCCTTTTTGCCGCGCCCGCTGGGGCGCGTGGGGAATTTTCTCCAATTAAAGGACAGTCAAAACGGGATTTGTTTATTTGTTTCAGAGTCGCCACCTGGGAATTTTGAGGCGTCCCAAGTCACCAATTATAATCCCTGAATCGAGGAGAATATGACTCTGTTTATTTTTTCTGCGAACCAGAAATCCTGAGTAAGGAATTCTGTTAATCCGGAAGAAGGTGATAGGCATTTCCGAATTCCGTGGTTCTAGCACGATCGCTTAACTGTTTTTATTATTGGCTTAATCATCTTGATTTTATTAAATATATTGATGTTATCTGATTTTACTACCGCTTATACTTATTGTGATTGAGAACCCTTCTTTGAATCGAATTACGCATACGTATATTCGTGTTATAAATTAAAAAGATGCGGAATTGTGTCGCGCGCACGTGTACACAATTACTTTTTGACAATATATTTATTAAGCACATTTTTTCGAGATTGCGTTGAATCAAGAATAATTATTTTTCTTGAATAATGAACCGTACATATCGGATTTTTATAAAATTGATTCAACGCCTTTAGAAAAATCCTTTTATTAAATATTCGCTCGAAATTGCGCGTACGCATAATCCAAAATTTTGCTTTTAAAAGTATAATCAGGGTACGCGAACGTATCCCTAATTGCGCAACATATTTGTAATGATATTAGGGATTTTCCACAAATTGTTTATTATATCCATACATTTTTATGTGAAAATCATGATAAATTCCCATTTAAGGTTTCAAAGAATTTGCAATATTAAATGTTGACCGTTGATTATATTTTTCGAATATAAATAATTCATTCCAACTGTTCAAATTCAAAGGTCATAATAAGAATATGATTAATACTATCTTTAAAAAAAACAAATATGACATATATATATACACGCCAAAGAATAAATGGCATATGAAACTGAAAATAAATGATTCATAAAGGAAGGAAATATTTTCCAAGAATTTTCATTGTTTACTTAATGCAAATTCTATTTCTAATTATCAATGATGTAAAGTGTGGCAATTTATGCTTGTACATCTCTTTTCATTCTCATACACTCACTTTTAGTCTAATAGGCCTAATTATTTGGTCACTTTGTTTTATGAAAGTAGATAAGCATCGAATTTATAGAAAAGGAATTATTATGCAAGTTAATTCAACAAAGTTACCTTACATGCAACCCAACTATTTGGCGTAAATATTCATAACGTTTTACCATCATGATGAGCTATATCATATTACCTTTCGCCAACATTTATACCCACATCTATTATATAAAAATATACCATCAACACCATCTTAACCTTATTTAACAAATAAATATCATTATTGTAGTTTTCTTGATACTTCTACATCACTTCTTACTTAACTAACAACAAAATTAAATAATGACCAACATTCATGCCATATTCCCTATTTGGACAATTTATTAAACTAATGAGATAATGAACTAATATTATTACAAACCTTTATACAAACTTTCAAAGTAAGACAATTAGCTCATAGCTATCAAATTGAATTCACTACTAATTAACTACATGAAACAAAAATGAAATTTAAATTGATGAACTTGGACAAATAGAAAATAGACTTTCAGTTCAAGCTTCATTGATGAGTCATGTTGAATCTCTTTCCAACTTAAAATTTAAAAGACATATACCTGAAAATGGAGGTAGAAGAAGTAAGTTTCAGCAGTTACAGCAGTAACACACTCAGCCAAATATCAGTATTCCCACAGATTTGAACAATAATAAGACCCGAAGAAAATAGATGCACAGTATAGTATTTTAAAAGACACTTCAGATTTTAACTGAACAGTGGAATCACACAAAGTTGAACAGATTCAACACAAGAACAACATTTCAGATTTCAGCTTTTCTTCAGTTTCAAATTCAGTTTGTTTCTGATTTTCTGTTTCTGCTGTTGTATCTGTGTGTGAGTGTGTATGTGAGTGTTCTATTTTCTATTTCCTTTCTTTAAAATCTCAGCCCTCAAAATCTCTTAAAAATTCTCTCTTAAAAATTCTCTCTGCCTTTCTTTTTCTTTCTAAAAATCTTCCCTCTGAAAAATTCTCTGTCTCCTTCCTTTTTCCTGAAATCTGCCCCTGTATTTATACAGGTATGCTTCCTTCCTTTTTGTGCTGCCTGGACCCCCTATTATCTTTTAAAAACAGAAAATCATATCTAAAATCTTCTTTTAACTACTTTAAATCCCATTGAGTGAACTTTTTCCTGATTTCCAGCATTCCATTACCCTTTGTTTCCCATTATCTCCTAAATTATAGCAACAAAAA
The DNA here is from genome assembly GCF_000393655.2 of Nicotiana sylvestris. Classification (NCBI taxonomy): domain Eukaryota; kingdom Viridiplantae; phylum Streptophyta; class Magnoliopsida; order Solanales; family Solanaceae; genus Nicotiana; species Nicotiana sylvestris. Next base: position 38,787,513 of record NC_091067.1, on the reverse strand, counting down.
TTCCATTATAAGCACACTATTATTATTATATTACCCTACTGTTTCATTTCTCAAATACTCACTGAAAATCCCTCAATACTACTGTTATTACTGCCCCAGACCAAAATTGCTTAAACCTTAACCAAATTATCTGAATTAAACCTGTTTATCAGCTGATAATCAAGTCCTAAATCAAACAAACATTCTGTCTATTCAATGATAACTAATTGATTCAACACCTAATGTCTAATAGCTAATGGACAAAACTAAATTCAGATTTGAACACTGAACTTGTACACAAACATTTTAACAATACGCAGAACTTAACAGAACAAAATCTGAATTGAAATTGAATTTAGCATAAGTGCAGGGGTATTAACAGTATATGCATTACCTGAAACTAACTGCCCAGAAATCAATACATACACAACATCCATTTGACGGATTCACTGATTTATAAACAAACATGATTTAAAGGACTAATTAACTAACTATCTATAACAATTGTCAACAAACAATAGGTAGACAAATTGTTTCAATCAGTATTTATCATAAACGAGAATTCATAATATAACTAATCGACGAACTTAATCGAGTCGATTACATACATTGTAAATAATCACAACCAATAGAAACAATTCACATTCGGATCAAGTAAATAGGTAGGAGACAGAAATGACAGAATTGATCAAAACAAATATGAAAAATCAAAAAGCTATTGACACAGACAACAATACACTTAGAATACACAAAATAATAGAAAAATACCTCTGAATTTTAATCAGACTCGATCTCAACTCAGCTTCGGATTTTTTTTTGAAATCAAACAGACCTTAGTCGAAGTATTTTCCACTGAAAATACTTTGACTAAGGTCAATTGAACCTCAATCTTTTACTTGAAATCGGAAAAATTCCAAGATTGGAAATTTTTAGGGTTTCAGGTTCTTGGATCTTAAATCCGAACATTTCTGGGCAGATTTGAAGGGAACCAAACATGATACAAGGGTGAGGGTAGCCTAGGGGTTATTTCATGTTAGTTTGAAATGGATCTGAATTTGTTCTTGTTTGGTCCGAATCTTCAAAAGAAGATTCGAGAAGTTCCGAACTGATTCGAACCAAACAACCAACAGATCCATACTCAGGATGACTAGGGGAAGCTATGGTGTTAACTAGGTGTTGTTTGGTTTAGATCTGAACTTGGCTTGAATCTTCAAATGAAGATTCGAGAACCTTCAGGGAGATTCGAACCAAGCAGATAACATATTTGGATAGAGGAGACTCAGGGGGTTCTGGGGTGTTACTTTGGTGACCGGCGGCGTTGATGCCGCCGGGTTTCAGGCGGTGGAATCCTAGGGAGGCTAGGGTTAGGAGTGGGTCTTGGGGGACGATGATGAATAGTGTAGGAGAGGGGGGGGGGGTGTTTAGTTAGGGGTCGGGTAAGGCTTGGGGACTTATATAGGGGTGGGGTGCACTGATGTTATCCGTCCGATCAAGTAAGATTAAGGGCCAAGATTAATCCACTAATCCGAACGACGTCGTTTGGTCTAAGTTCAGGGTCGGCCTGTATTGGGTCAAAGGGTCGGGTTTCGGGTAAGGGTAGAAGATCTCGTCCGTTGATTGGATTTGATCGAACGGTCCATGCTGAGCCATGACTAAACGCTGTCATATTGACTCTTTTCGGACTGGACCGGACCTGGGCTAAAGGGGGGTAATTTGGTTTGGGCTGTTGGGGTAATTAGTTCACTTGGGCCTGGATTTTAATCCAGGTCCAATTTTCTTTCACAATTACATATATTTTCTAATTTTATTTAAATTATAAAAAATCCTAATAAAAATTATAAAACAATTTTTAACCTTACACAAAAATATTAATTACTTCATAACAATTATTTAACACGTAGTCAAAACATCAATCACCCAATGAAACATTTGAAATAGAACCAATGCACATTTTTGTGATTTTATATTATCTCTTAAATGCATAATTAAATCCTATATGCATGCAACATGTATTTTATTTTATTATTTGATTTATTTTTGGAGTAGTTTTCGTTAAAGCAAAAATCACGTGCTCACACCGATCATTCAACTTCAAAACTCCGTCACTTCCTAGAGTGAAAATAGTGATTTCTTTGCTTCTGACTCCTTCTTTTAATTTCACTAAGTAAGGATCTTCGTCTTGCTTAGCCTTAACATGCGCAACAAGGGAGGATTGCACTAAGGCATAAGCAGTTATATCTCCTTCTTCGGTCTCATCCAATCTAATTCCATCATTTGCTAGTTTTTGAATTTCTCGACCCAAAGATCGCCTTTGTACTGCAAGATGGGCCAAGACACCCATTGACTTCCTACTAAGTGCATCTGCTACCACATTAGCTTTGCCCGGGTGATAAAGGATATTGATGTCATAATCTTTCAATAGCTCGAGCCACCTTCTCTGTCTCAAATTTAGTTTTTTTGCTTGAAAATGTACTGGAAGATTTTGTGATCTGTAAACACTTCAGAATGCTCGCCATAAAGGTAGTGTCGCCATATTTTTAATGCAAAAACCACTACTATAAGCTCCAAGTCATGTGTGGGGTAGTTCTTTTCATGATTCTTTAACTGCCTGGAAGCATAGGCAATAGCTTTTCCATTTTGCATAAGAACACCACCAAGGCCCACTCTGGAGGCATCTCAATACACTGTGAACCCAACCGAACCTGTCGGCAAGGTTAACACAGGTGCAGTGGTCAACCTTTTTTTTAACTCTTAAAAACTCTGCTCACAAGCGTCTGACCACTGGAACTTAACTGCTTTCTGAGTCAACTTAGTTAATGGAGGTGCAAGTGAGGAAAACCCCTATACAAACCTTCTATAGTAGCCAGCTAACCCCAAGAAACTTATGATTTCGGTTGGCGTTGTCGGCATTAGCCAGTTTTTGACTGATTCTGTCTTCTGAGGGTCTACTTTTATTCCTTCACTAGATACCACATGGCCTAAGAATGCCACTGACTGCAACTAGAACTCACATTTTAAAAACTTGGCATAAAGCTCATTCTCCTTCAAGGTCTGCAAGGCTATTTTGAGGTGTTTTGCATGATCTTCCTTGCTCTTAGCATACACCAAAATATCGTCTATAAACACAATAATTAAGATATCCAGGAATGGCTTGAAAACTCTGTTCATGAGGTCCATGAGTACGGCTAAAGCATTTGTCAACCTGAAGGACATCACTAGAAATTCATATTGCCCGTAGCGAGTTCTAAAGGCTGTTTTAGATATATCCTCTTTTCTGATTCTCAACTGATGGTACCCCGACCTCAAGTCTATTTTTGAAAAGTACTTTGCACCCTGAAGTTGATCAAATAAATCATCAATTCTTTGTAGTGGCTACTTGTTCTTAATGGTATCTTTATTCAACTACCGATAGTTGACACACATTCTGAGAGACCCATCATTCTTCTTGACAAATAGGACTGGGGCACCCCATGGTGAAACACTCGGTCTAATGAAGCCCTTGTCAAGAAGGTCTTTCAACTGTTCTCTTAACTTATTAAGTTCTGTTGGTGCCATCCTATAAGGAGATATAGATATGGGCTGAGTGCTTGGCATGAGATCAATGCCAAAGTCTATGATTCTTTCGGGAGGAAGTTTAGAAAGGTCATCTGGGAAAACATCTGGAAATTCTCTAACAACTGGCACTAACTGAATAGCTGGTGGTTCTGATTCTGGATTAATGGTGTGAGCCAAATAGGCGAGACACCCCTTACCGATCATTCTTCGTGCCTTAAGGTAAGAAATAAACTTAACTATAAGCAATGCTGGACTACCCTTCCACTTTAAGACTTATTCATTTGGAAATTGGAACTTCACTATCTTGGCATGACAATCTAACATGGCATAGCAGGAAGACAACCAATCCATACCCATGATCACATCAAAATCCACCATTTCTAAATCTATGAGATCAGCTTTGGTGTTGCGACCTTGGACTGAAACTATACAACCTCTACAGACTCTGGTGACTTTCACTGAGTCGCTAACTGGAGTAGATACTAGAAATGGCTCACTAAGTTGTTCTGGTTCTATTTCGAGGTTAATTGCCAAGTATGGAGTCACATATAAAAGCGTTGACCCTGGATCTATTATGATATAAGCATTATGTGAGAAAATTAAAAGTATACCTATAATGACTTCTGCAGATGCCTCTGCACTCTGGCGATCAAGTGTAGCAAACAAATGGGGTTGTCCCCCTCCCTAGGTGACTCGATCTGCACCTCTGCCTGCCCCATGCCCGGCCTGATTATGAGAACCACGAGCCTGGGGTGGTGCAATTGCAGTAGCTGAGGAACTAGAAGGACGAGTTGATCCACCACTGAAATTACATCACAACTTTGGGCAGTTGACCTTTATATGACCAATGTCTCCACAATGATAGCAACCATGAAACCCGAGCTTGCACCGACCTGAATGTTGCCGCTTACATGTTCCAAAAAGACCTTGTTGGTGTGAATGTTGCTCAGCCTGCCTTGGCTATATGAGGATGATGTCCTAAAATTATTATTCTAAAGAGACTGATTTCCATAACTCTGAGTACGTCTGAAGAAAGAACCACCACCTGACTGATGACTAGACTGAGCTGGTGCTAATGACTTCTTAGTAGAGGAATCCCTTCCACCTCCACTAGATGTACCATTAAACCTGCCCACTGTCCAGGCTTTCTTGTTATGCTCTTTTTCTTCTCTCTTTTGTTGTCTGTCTTTTTCTAAGTGCTTGGAAAATCCCACAACAGAGGACAAGGTTGTCATCCCTACTGCTGCAGCTGATGTCGTATCCTTAATGTAGTAAGCTAAACCGCCAACAAACCCTTTGCTTTTTCTGTCTTATCCATGTGAGGAGCATGCTTAGCAAACCTTATGAATTCTATGTAGTACTCTTGCATACTTTTATTCCCTTTCTTGAGTTTTTCAAACTCTGTAGCCTTAGCTTCCCTATCCTCTTCTGGGATAAAGTTAATCATGAAGGCCTCTTCAAATTCTTCCCAAGTAGGCGGACCATCATCTTCATCTCTTTCCTTTTCCCACATCTCAAACCAAGACCCAACCACATCTCTAAGCTAGTAAGCAACCAACTCCACATCTTCATCATCAAATGCTTTCATCACTCGGAGGGCTTTCTTGACACCCTCCAGCCACAACATTGGATCTTCATCAACTATAGAACCATGGAACACTGGAGGACTCCACTTCAAAATTTCATTCACTCTTGAGGACTCAGAATTGTTCTGTCTATTTGATTGAGGTGGAATCTAATCTCTTCTCTCGTTCTGGTTGGCCATAAAGGCTTTAAACATCTCCATAGCACTATTGACAACATTAAACATCTGACCCACCTCGGGAGATATAGTTGCCTGAGCCGGAGATGTTGTTGGGGGAGGCACTGGATCTTGAGGTACTTGCTCATCATTATTCACCCCTTCTTCATGTTCAACTCGGGGTACTTGGACCCCTTTTGTGGATCTACCCTTCCTTTTCGGAGTTAAAACCTTCTTAGTTCTTCCTTGAGCCACAATAGTAGCAATAGTTTCTTGAGCAACATCCTAAGTGTCAGTGTCAGAGTTGCAAGTACGAGCCATTTCTGCGAGTTTTGGAGAAATGAATTCATTAGATAATTTCTTAGAGGTAGAATCTACTGCACGATCTAAAGTATGAAAACATGAGATTTTTCCTAAATGTTTGTAGCCTCCATAAGTATGGCGCGTTTCATACACATAAATAAGTCTCTACTAACACGGCTTCAAAGACCCCTAGGACTCCATAAACCCGAGGCTCTAATACCATGTTTGTCACGACTAATTTTCTGAACAAGCCGGGACCAACACTCGATCATTGAACATGACCGAGCAAACCATCTCTGCTTATCAAATCTATTGTAACTCCAAACCTTATGTGCAACAAGGCAATACTCTAGCCAAATACTTTTGATTACTTTTAAATGTTTAAATAAATCAACCCTAAAACTTTATTCGTAGTAAATATTGAATTATTGCTAAGTTATTATCAAAAATATCTGAATCTTAACCCAACGACTATGTCTATGAAGCCTCTAGTGATAAACTGACGCACTGCTCAGGACATGAGATTTCTTGGCCAGTTCTCTAAGTAAACAAAGAAATAACTAAATAAAGATAACTCAAAGGAACACTCCACGAACAAAAGCGGAGCTCACCAATAGCACTAGAAGAGAAGGAAGTCCTAACCCGTAGCATGTTCGCCTGCAAAATCGGTTCCTACGTTGTACCACAGACCAACGTAGGTTCCCAAAAGAGAACGTCAGTACCATCCATTGAACTCAGTGAGTCTCAACAACAGGGGACGCAACTCTAAAACAATACACCTTACGAGCAAAGAATATAAATGTATAGAAAACATAAAGCCTCTAAGAACAATTCTAAAATAATAGCATAATAGCAGTTTATGAATATTCAAAAAGAAATTCTTTTCTTTTTCAAAAAAAAAAAATTACTTCTCTTTATACTTTGGGAGTTCCAACTATCCGAACTTAATTCTGTCTCAGTCACCGTGTGATCAGCATGGGTTTGATCCCAACCTGATCGAATAGGCCCAGTCCATGAGGTGTCACTCGCTTCATGGTTCTCAACGCTCATGTATCATATCTTAGCATGGCTAAGTAAATTCTCAGCAACGAGACCCTCGGCTCGTGTGCTCCCTACTTTGGCTCAAGTAGTTTCAGGAAGTCAACGCCTTGGTCAGAACCCTCAGCTTGGACAATGACCCCTTCTCAGAATAAAGGATACTCCCAAAAATCATTTCTTTCTAAAACTTCTTCTTGTGACTTTTCAAGTCTAAATCTGTCAAACATACTTATTCTAGAATTCTTAAATGTAAGGTATGGCATAAGAATGAAATAAACATTCAAAATTATTTCTAAATATTCTTGCTTTTTTATGAATTTTCAACATGAAAATTGCATATAAGAATAATACAAAAATCTGAAAATTTACACACATATATCATAATAAATCATCTAAACTTTTGCTAGAACAATTCTAAGTTAATAGGTACTCACTCGCTCCAATTAAGTAAATATAAAGTCTTTTAAGCAATTTATCAAACACCTTGTATGCGTGCTTTTGTGAGTTAAACCACTTTAGTAAAGGGTTATATCAACTCACCTAAATACTCCTTGAGCCAATACATAGATCCCAGTCCAATTTATACCCGTCAAATAATTGATTCTACAAACCAGTGCATTTTAATTAATTTCAAAGTTTTACACCTAAACATGAAATTTATTGTTGATATAGAGGGATAAGGGAATTAACTATTCAATTCTTACCTATTACTACTGTAAGGTAATTGACCATAGGGAATTTTTACATACCTGAGTTCAAGAATTAGTGATTTGTAAAGAACCTTAAACCATTGGGTGCAATATCGTGGCTGCCTCTGCATTAGTAACATAACGTGAAGTGTTCTGTTTTGAGAATCTCCTTTTGTTTAAACCTTTTCACAGCCCTTGTCTTTTGGCTAAGGCTTTCATGCCTTTACTGCAAAGAGCGTTTTATGGGCTTAAGGGCTCACGTTTTTTTTTTACAATTATTTGTTTTCCTTTTTTTGATTTAACTAGTATTTAATGATACCCATTTTTAATAATTAACAATATTAAAATTATCAATATTTTCCTAATTGTATATATATATCACCATAGGCAAGATAAAAATAATAAAATAGTAATAATTTAGTTCTATAGTTAGCGTGTCTCGAAACATTTATAAATTTGTGGAGTGTTACATTAGGATTTGTGAGTAGAATATGACTCGGATCTGAAAACAAAATACATATTTAGACTCGTGAAGCTATGGGTAGTCAAGACCTACCATTGGACCCGGGTTTTGACTTTTGTTGACTTTTGGGAAATCTAATAAAAATCACAACTTTATTTATCGAAATTGTTTTCTCTTGTATTGTATGATGTATTCAAGTCGTTGATGGCTAGATTCAGTCGAGCAGAGGCGAATTTGTAGAGGAAAAGGCTAAGTTGAGTGTTGAGTAGCCGAATTGAGGTAAATGTTTTGCCTAACTTTGTTGAGGAAATTTTTCCTCCAATTTGTCATTGTTTCTCACATGCGTGGGTGATACATATATGAGGTGACGAGCGTATATGTATGTGCCGGGGTTAATCATGCTCGGAGGGTATGTTGTGCTATAATTATGTCTTGTAGAATTAACTAACTTCCTTGCTTCATGCCTCACTAAATTTACCGATACTAAGAACGTAGTATAAAATGTTAGTAATCAAGACTTAGCCTAATATTACTTGATCAAACTTGATAGAATTCTTAGAATACATTGATGTATTTAGTTCGGTCATTCCTATACAAAATTATTTCTACATTGCTACGGCCGATATTTCGATATGCTAGATTCCATACTTGTGTTGTTGATAAATTGTGTGATTTGTGGGAGTACTCGAATTATATGGTCCTTGAGGGTTCGTTGAATCATTATTGTCTTGTAAAGATGAGATTGAGAATTTGTTTGGAATATTCGTTGAACACGCTCCTCGATGTTATTATTACTTATTGCCTTGTCATTTTATTGATATTCATAAGTTTGGTAAGGAAGAGTGTAAAGCACGAAGGGTGATATCGTTCCATTTTATGATCTTTATCTTTTTATATTCATTATCATGTGAGGAAGAGTGTAAAGCACGAAGGGTGATGCCGTGCCCTTTCATGATCAATATCATTTTATATTAGTTATCATGTGAGGAAGAGTGTAAAGCACGAAGGGTGATGCCGTGCCCTTTCATTTATATTGTTATGCTTTTAATACTGTGAAGTCATGGAACGATGGGTGTTTCCATGTAGGTGAAGATGAGGGACATGCATTATGATGTGATATCTATTTCTGTGTATATATTTTCGTCTTTACGTTGAGCTATTATTGTCGCAATTATATATTTTGAATGATGTGTTGTTATTGTCACATACTTGACCTTTATCTCCATTGTTGTTGTGTTGTCCATGTCTTTTACTTACTTAACTTGCATATGCCGTGCCTATTTCCTGTTGCTGAAACTATACTCATGCCAAACCTATTCCGTTGCACTCTAGTTTAAGCATTCCATCATACTTGTCATCCATTCCCTTACATGTTAACTTGTAGAGATCATGTGTTTCCTTCTTAGTTGTCATATTTGTACTTAGGCTTTCAATATACTAGTTAATTGACGTTGATATCCCTTGCTTTCCAATTGTTGTTAATACTCACGTGTTTTTTGTTTAGCCCTTTAATGTTTCCCATATGTACATCCTTGTCCATTGTTGTTGTTTGCATATTTCCTACCTTGTAATTCATGTTATTTAGCTTTTTCCATATGGTTGGTTCTATTATACGTACATTTGGAAGGATGGGTTGAACGCACGAAGGATGTTGCTATGCTAATTAAATTGTTATATAAATTTCTCTATACGTGGCGATGATGAGATAAAAGCACGAAGGGTGTTATCGTGCCATGCGATTTGACATTTGACATTTTGGACATACTTCTCATACCAGGAAAGATCGTAAATATTTTACTGTGGTCCCTTTTTAGTAATTATTGACTGTCTCGCCGAGTTGTATATGATAATTTTATCAATTATACTTTGAACTACTTTACTGTTAATTTATTGTACAGGTTATAGCAATAAGCATCTTTTTAACTAAAAACCTCATCACTACTTTGACGAGGTTAGACAAAATACTTACCAGTACATGGAGTCAGTTGTACTGATACTGTACTTCTGCACGTTCCGTTCATATTTTGGAGCGGAGCTGCTGGTGACGTCGGGTGCTGATTCAAAAGATGTTTGTGTGTTTAGTTATAACTACCACTTGTCCTTGGTAGTCTAGATTATTGCTAATATGTTTAAATAACCTACAAACAGAACGTGTATTTATTTGTATCAGTTTTGAAATTCCAAATCTTAGAAGCTCGTGATTCGTACTACCAGGTCTTGGGTGAATTTGTAAATGCTTAGTTATCTATTATCTTTTCTATTATAACCTCAGTTGAGTTGTGTATCTGTTTGTTGGCATACCTAGCGGATTGAGTTAGGTTCTATCAAAACTTGTAGTTTTTGGATCGTGACAAGGTGGTATCAGAGCCCTAGGTTTGTAGGTTCTACGAATCACAAACAAGTGTCTAGTAGAGTCCTACTGATCGGTATAATGACGTCCATACCTATCTTCAGGAGACTACATGGCATTTAGGAAAAAATTCCCTTTCTTCTTTCCTTATCGTGCGGCCTTGTTTTAGCTTGAAATCTACAACTTTGACTCTTCCTGATCGCTTATATGTGATATGGTGCACTCAGTATTCGCTATGTGCCGACGATCGGTGATGTTGCAGATAGGATACGATGGGATATGGATGCTTGATTATCATCACGATGTGTTGTCTAGCCTCAGAAGAGAATGCAGTGCTAAATCTTCTAGTTGTTCATTTGTGGCATGAGGCGGGTTCATGACAAGGTGTTGATTTAAGTAAAACTGATGGTCCATCTCCTGCATGTTGTGTTTAGATTGGGTGTCTCGTATAAGGCATATGTTATCATTTTAGAGCATTTGGGGAAGTTGTATGACTATTGCGATGATGGGTAAATGCTTGGTAGAGCCTTCGAGGTATTCTATTACCAGTATTACATGAGTTTTTGAAGTATTCAGCTAAATAGTCGTTCAAGATCGGGGCATGCTATGAAGATATGGTACTTTGGGGTGTCGATGAGGTGATCTATTACTTCGAGCTAAGTGTTGGAGTCTACTAATGACGATCGAATTGTAGGGTCATTGGCGTATCAGTTTCTAGGGTGATGAGTTGCTTGGTTATTTCTTCGAATGGTCATATGCTGGTGAAGCACGGGTTGCTCGATGAGTATTGGTTGTGCATTGATGATCAGAGTAATATGAGTTGTTATCGAGGAGGTTTTGGCGAGTTCTAGGTAGTATGTAGCCTTTAACGTCTTTTGAATTTGTCTACGGGCAGGCTTGAAAACTATAGCAAGTGGTAATCGGATCGGCGATATTTCCTTGTCAAGAAGGGTCATATGTCAATGTTGGGGTGATGTAGAAAATGGCTTTGGATCCCCAGGAAGTTCCCTTAGGGCGGTCATATTGGATTGAGTTACTTTCGGATTGACGGTCTGCTTGACTTGGTTGAGTTAGAGGCAATTGGTTCTGAATACTTGATTATGTGTTACAGAGTTTGGGAGAATTTATCATGGTTAGGACCACAGTAGGAGTTGATGTTTTCTATAGGTATAAAAGCTATATTGTGTGTGGTAGTGTTCTTTTGGATTGGGTTAAATAAATGATTCTCGGTTGAATATAGACTTTTGGAAGGTTTATTACATGTTTGAGGATGATCGAAACTTGGTTTGGGGATTATTTTGAGCCTAGTGAGGGTGCGTATTCTGCATCAGATTGGACTTGTTTGCTCTTGCATAGTTGATGCCACATGTATATCATCGGGCGGAGTGGATGTTATTCGCGCTTTGGTTTATGTCGTATGTTTCGCTCTTATGCTATAACGAGTTGTGGGGGTTACATGATTCTTCGCACGTATATTGTGATTCAATTTAGACTTCATGGCACTATGGGTGAGGTGGCCTTTGTGATGTTGATTTGCTTATTGCACCATAGTTGTGCCTGCCTTTCTTAGTATTGTTTGTTCCTAATAACTTTCCCCACAGTTATATTTTTGTGCACTATATTGTTCTTGACATTGACGCACATGTGATCAGTGAGTTCGAGTATTATGGCTCGGTGGGTATCCTATATGGATTGATATGATGGGATTGGGTTGCATGCCGCAACGGTACAGTGATGAAATATGACTCCTTATTTCTATTTCATGTATTTTGCTTTCACCTTGTTGAAAATAGTTCATAGTAAAATGCTAAAATTTCCCTGCATGTTTAACTTGCTTAGTAGTTTCCTTATTTAGTCTTCTTACCGTTATCTGTCATGTCTGAATTATTACTTGTTAGTATACGGAACTGGGTTGTATGTGGCTCCATATGTTTATTGTTGAGGCTTATCGGTATGGCTACTCGTATTGGCCGAAATGAGGTTTCTAGACTTGAGATTTGCGCTATTGTATTGGGATGAGGAAGGTTTGGAAGAGTAACACTATATCTTGTTGAGGATTTGGACAATGGCCCTGGTCGGGCGAGTGAGTTTCTTAGCTTATTGATCAGATGAGCGGTTAATCGGTTATGCATGTTTCTTTCATCATCGGTAGGGTGTAAAGGTTTTGAACGAGGTTCCAATCGATATGGGGATTGCTACCAGCACCGGATTTGTTTTGGGCAGTAATGGTGGTCAGTAGTCCCTACTGTGAGTGTCGAAGTGATAGGGTATATCATGTGATTACATCTTGTATTATGGTTGTGGCTTGATACAGCTTGTCCAGACTTATACAGTGTATGGCCGTGGGGTTCGGGTCTTGTAATGAATTCTGGAGGATAGAGATTGGGTTCTAAGGTTTAAGGACCAAGGTTTAAATAAGGATCTCTAATTATGTTGTGTTGGCAGGATTATGTGGACCAGGGTGACGTGGAACCACCCCCGGGTTTGTGCTTAGTAAGGTTAAACCGTGATTTGATAGCTTTGGAAAGATTCGTGGCATGTTCGAGGACGAACGTGTGTTTAAGTGATGGAGAATGTAATGACTCGGCTGGTCATTTTGGGAATATGCACTTCGTTCGGTAGCTTGAGGGCTCGAGTATCTCCGCATGATGTATTATTACGTGCGTAAATCGTCACTATTGATTTTCAAGTTATCCGGAATTGATTTAGAAGAATACACTTCAAGATTTGAGTTCTAAGTTGGAAGAAATGACCAAGCTTAACTTTTAGCATTTGACCTCGGAATGGAGTTTCGTCAGTTCTGTTAGCTCCGTTGGATGATTTTGGACTTAGGAGTATGTTCGGATTGTAATTTGGAAGTCCTTAATCAAACTAGTCTTGAAATGGCAAAAGTTGGATTTTTGGAAAGTTTGACCGGGAGTGGACTTTTGATATCGGGGTCGGATTCCGATTCCGGAAGTTGGAAGAGGTCCGCAATGGCAAATGTGACTTGTCTGCAAAATTTTAAGCCAATCAGAGGTTATTCGATATAGTTTGGAGGCTCGGTTGCGATTCTAGAAGTTCTTTAAGTTTAGTTGATTTTCATGCGTTTTGGCATCCGATTCGTGGTTTTAGAATTTATTTTGATGATTTGAGTACGCGAGCGAGTTCGTGTTGTATTTTTAGACTTGTGTGCATATTTATATTGGATCCCCAAGGGCTCGGGTGAGTTTCGGATTGGTTTCGGAATGATTTTTCATAGTTTTTGAATGGTGGTACTGGTAGAATCGCATTTGCAATGTATTGGTCACAAATGCGACATAAGCAGTAGGACTTTCAGTTCGCATTTGCGATATAGTGTTCGCATTTGCGAGGGTCGCATTTGCGAATCCCCTGTCGCAAATGCGACATCTGCGACTTGTTAAGTGCTGAGAATTCCGAGTTTTTGCATAATTTTTCATATGTTTGAACCCTAGCTTCGAGGTGAGACGATTTTGAGAGGGGAGTTTCATACCAAAATATTTTGTAAGTATATTTAATCAATTTCCAACTATATATTATGAAATACAAGATTTAACATCAAATTCATGAGAAATATATGGAAAAATTTGGGGATTTTGTCAATTTTTTTTAAAAATGAAAATTTAGGGTTCGTAAGTGGAAAATGTCTCGGATTTGAAAAAAAAAAGATATTTGGACTCGTGAGGCTATGGGTAGTCAAGACGTACCCTTGGACCCGGGTTTTGACCGGATGGGCCTGGGGTTTGACTTTTGTTGACTTTTGAAAAATCTAATAAATATCATAGCTTTATTAATCGAAATTATTTTCTCTTGCATTGTGTGATGTATTCAAGTCGTTGATGGATAGAGTGAGTCGAGCGGAGGCGAATTTGTAGAGGAAAAGGCAAAGTTGAGTGTTGAGTAGCAGAATCGAGGTAATTGTTTTGCCTAACTTTTGTGGGAAGTTTTCCTCCTATTTGTCATTGTTTGCCATATGCGGGGGTGATACATATATGAGGTGAAGATCGTATATGTATGTGCCGAGGTTAATCATGATCGGGGGTAGGTCGTGCTATAATTATGTCTTGTAGAATTACATAATTTCCTTGCTTCATGCCTCACTAGATTTACCGATACAAAGAACATAGTATAAAATGTTAGTAATCAAAACTTAGCCTAATATAACTTGACCAAACTTGATAGAATTCTGAGAATACATTGATGTGTTTAGTTTGATAATCCCTATGCAAAATTATTTCTACATTGGTACGGCCGATATTTTGAGATGACAGATTTCATACTTGTGTTATTGATAAATTATGTGATTTGTGGGAGTACTCGAATTATGTGGCCCTTGAGGGTTCGTTGAATCATTGTTGGCTTGTAAAGCTATGTTTGAGAATTTGTTTGGAATATTCATTGAATAATCTCCTCGATGTTATTATTACTTCCTGCCTTGTCAATTTATTGATATTCATATGTTTGGTAAGGAACAATGTAAAGCACGAAGGGTGATGCCGTAATATTTCATGATCATTATCATTTTATATTCATTATCATGTGAGGAAGAGTGTAAAGCACGAAGGGTAATACCGTGCAATTTCATATACATTATCATGTGAGGAAGAGTGTAAAGCACGAAGGGTGATGCCGTGCCATTTCCTGATCATTATCATTTTATATTTGTTATCATATGAGGAAGAGTGTAAAGCACGAAGGGTGATGCCGTGCCATTTCATTTATATTGTTATTGTTACATCTCTCGTTTTTTCGTACGTTAAGGTTTCATCCTCAATTAATTGGCGTAAACTTGGGGATGAGATTATCTTGAGATTAGCATATTTATGCTATTTATAACAAGCAATAAATAAGTTCCATGAAGGAAAGGTTACACGAATTAGAGAAAATGAGTTTCGTTGAAGGTTGTCGATTTGGGATAAAATACGGTCCGAGCTATAATACCCGATACATGGACTAGTACCATACAAGGTACCATATGACCGTAATAATATGATGTATAAAGTGTACTAAAATAAGTAGAATTTTATGTAATTTAAGACAATTCGTAATTATGCGGGTAATTAATTAATTATCGGGTAGCGGGATATTATCTAATTAATAAATAAATTATGAGATTACACAAACCCCAAAATAAAAGAACGTGGCAACAAGTAAACGAATTGACTAAGAGTCATTCTTGTTAGGTGACATAATATCCATACACTCCATTCTAAATATGGACTAAACACTAATATAATATGTCCCTTCCTTCTTTCAACCAAAATCCAACATTAGTAAGCTTTCACCAAAACATACATAACCACAACTCTTCACCCAAAAAATTACAACCAGAACATCTTCACCAAAGCTTATCATCTTTCAACCAAAATCCAACAAAATTTTTGGAAGCTTAACAACGTATAAATTTTGCGTTTCTAAATGAGTACGGTGCAATTTCTTCCAAGAATATCATACGAATTTTTTCCTACTCCAGATATATTAAGGCTAAACTCGTCCTTCATTTTTGCATGATCTCGACATTACACAAGTTTGATAATAAGGCATAAAGAAAAATTCATATCCAGAAATTTAAGTATATTTTACTAGTCAAATGTTTATTTTCAACTAAATGAATTTGATGTATTTGTTGGAATGTTGGTGAGAAAGTATCTTCTTACTACATTTATTAGTCTCTTGTTGTATTCTCTCGTAATATTTTTATTAAATTCGTGAACAAAGACGTTAGGAGAAGATTATCTATAATATTATATAGATATCAATTTTGTACTTATGAATGGATTAAGTGTGGCATTACGAGTAGACATTAATGTTTTAATTGATGCGCTTGTAACTAATATAATCTCGATCCCTATTAAATGTAAATAGAAAAGAATAAGACTTGAGTGTATATATGTATATATATATATATATATATATACAGTATTACAGTATTTTCGTTACCATCGAGCTATAATTGATGGGCAGGCCCCTATTGGGCAACCTCTAATTAGATGGTAAGTTATATATCGAGCCTGCTGTGGCCGAGAGCCTATGAGCGAGCCAGTTGGTCAAGATACAGAGCCTAGTATGGTCGAGCGCCTATGAGCAAGCCTATTATGGCAAAGCAGTTATATATATTTACTGAGCCTTATAAGGCCGGACAACTATTTTACTTACTATATTGAGATAACAGAGTTAGTATTAGCAAATGGGCATATCTTTAGATTATCTTTTAACCCCAGTTGCTTTCAGTTATTATATTATCAGTCCGGTTTCAGCTTTCAGTATATTGCCTTACATACTCGGTACATTGTTTCGTACCGAAGTCCCTTTCTGGGGGAGCTGTATTTCATGCGTGCAGGTTCAGACAAACAGACGGGTAGACCTCCTCAGTGGGTGTTTGCCCGAGTTCAGCTTTATCGGTAAGCTCCCTGTCCTTCGGAGTTGCTAGGTCTAGAAATTTTATTTACATCTTGTGTATATATGTAGATAGGATATGGGTAGGTCGGGGCCCTGTTCCGATCACAATACATCTATTCGTAGAGGTTTGTAGACATATCCTGTCAGTTAGTGCATTATGTTGGGTTTGTAGGCCCTGTACGTATATTTTGTTGGCTTGTCCGTTGTAGTAATCATGACGCCCTTGCCGGCCCAGCTGTATGTTGACATTTAGTCAACGTTAGTCTCTATGAAGTTTTATATTTCGCATTGCATATTATCATGTAATGTGGCCCATGGCCAGAGTATACATAACAGAGTCCCTTAGTCGCAAGTTGGTATGCAACGATAGATGAGGAAACAGGTGTCGGTCTTGCCCCAGGCCCCGTCGTGTCTTGTAGAGTCTTGTTTATAGATGTGTGGTTCACCACATTGTATAAGGAGGGGACTACAGGGCATTTAGGAGTTGGTTACCCTTCTTTCAAATCTAAATCGTGTTGTAGCACTGAGTTATAGGAAATTTGAGTTAAACTTACGTGTTGACGTTTACATGTACAAATGACGGTAACTAGGAAGACTACGGGTAGCTAGAGGAGAGAAACAGCAGTAGGTGAGGGGACTAGCAGGGTACCTCCAGCAGATGGGGCCCAATCGGACTCCCAGGGAGAGACCCCTATGTCATGCCCCAACCTCGGGAGGCACGACCAGCGCTCAATCGAGTAATTCCAACTGAGCAAGACTTTATAACACTTTCTACCATGCTTTTGTTTATTTAGACATTAGGAAAGATTATACTTTCAGCATTGTTAGTTCAATTTATATCATAAACCTTAAACCGTGGTTATATTCCCAAAACTTCATGCAGTTTACAGTTTAAAGGAAACAAGAGTTCAGAATTACAACATGGCCTAGTGACCCATCTAACCCGAAAATAACCCACACAAACGTCTACGGAGCCTCTAAGGGTACAAAAGACAGTTATGATAATGCCGGCAACAAGGCCCCAGCTATACCTCAAAAGTGAAAATTTACAACAAAAGATGTACAACATAACCCCCTAAAGGAAAAAGGGGCTCACCAAGACTTGGAGAGGAAGATACTCTAATATGCGCGATCGGCACTCTCCGCTATAGAGCCACCTACATTCATTCAAAAATGTAGCGCCCCCAGCAAAAGGGGCATTAGTACCATAGAATAGTACTAGTATGTATAACTAAACACCATCTCATTAGAAAGAACTATCATACAAGAATGAGGAAATCACA
Source organism: Nicotiana sylvestris (assembly GCF_000393655.2). NCBI lineage: Eukaryota > Viridiplantae > Streptophyta > Magnoliopsida > Solanales > Solanaceae > Nicotiana > Nicotiana sylvestris. Next base: position 38,769,713 of record NC_091067.1, on the reverse strand, counting down.
AAGAATCAATCAAAGGCTTTAAACGACACCACATCGTCAAATAAAAGAATCATATAACTTTCACATAATTTCTGTAGCTTTAGGTTGGGGAATTCCTTATTGTTGCATCATCATACTCAATACCACCGCTTTCTTGAGCGGAGTCTTATCACGACCTGATCGGCTAAGTTGTCTCCTTTGAGACATATACCTCGATCATTATTTCATCTCACTTTCCGATTTCATTTATCAACACAATACCACCATGTATATATCAGGGCATCCGATCACTTCCCAATCAGCTAGGCCGTCTTTCCAAGACGTTACCCTTTTCCATTAATCATTTCACTTCCATTTTGGTTTCGCATACATTAGGTTATTGGCACTTGGGGCCACAATTACCACATCATACTTGACACTAGGCCACATTCCATAACTCACGTTTCACATTATTCCCATTTTTCAACTTTTAACATGCCATTTAGGGTCATAGGCACACACAAGAGCAATTCAAGTTGTAAGCATAGAGAGGAATTCACCTAGTTTGGCATAATAATCATAATGTAACCTCGACTTGAAAATTAGCCATTTTAGCACATAGTTCATGTTCTCCACGCAATCTCAATTTCACAAAGAATAGCACATTAAACACATGGAGACGCACCTTTCAATATATTCCTACAATACCAATTTATTCGATATAACAAGCACTACATCAAGCAAAGTTCGGACTTACAATATTTGCACGGACACCATGGAAGCTCAATTTCTAAGAAGAGGGGGTTTTAGCCATACGTACCTTAATAGAGTTTTCCTTAAATCCTTACAACAATTCCGGAATTTCCTAGAAACTTCGATCTATTTTATGAGAAATTACAAATTGAACCAATAATTTGAGACATGATTAAGGTTCTAGCTCATTTAAGCATAATATCAAGCACTAAGTGTGTATTGTGATTTTGGGACCCTTTTGTGAGAGATTTTCATCACCTAACACCCCAATTGCCATCTTTTTAACTCACAATCTTCCCATACCACATTATCGCTCATGCATGCAAGATAATTAATCCTTATACCCATGAGCCCGCTTGTTAATCAATTATTTTAATAGAAATGTCGAAATTATAGATTAGAGCACAAACTCTTACCTCTTAGGATGAAAGCCTAGCAAATTTTATTTTGAAAGTCTTCAAAGATTTGGTAAGGATTGAGAATTAGTTTTTCCCTCTAGAACTCTCTCTCTCTCTCTCTCTCTCTCTCTATCTCACTCTATTTGCAGTAAAAATATCATAAAAAGGACCTAATGAGGTGTTTTTAATGGGATGGGGTCAGGTTTTAAAAGTTAGGAAATAGGAGCCTCGACACACTCTACGATCGCATAATGGACATGCAGCCCGCAGAATGGACCGCAAAAATGGTCCTAAAAACATGAACAAACTGACTGGGTATGCGTCAAGAATGCGGTCTGCATACCTATTATGCGACCGTATAATGTACCGTAGAACTGCCTATCGCAAAAATTTCAAGGGGATTATGCGATGACTATGCAGACCGCCTATTGATTATGTGATCGCATAGTTGACCTTAAATTACCCATCAAACTGTCTGACTCTGCGGCGACTATGCGGTCCGTATAGCTATTACGCGACCGCATAATGGACCACGAAAATGCACTTTTCTGGAAAACATTATTCCTTAACTTTTTAATGCACAGATTAGCCCATAGGGTCCGAACCGCGGCGAGGTTCTAGCTCGTTTTACCAATTTTTAACACATATTCCTAACTTGGCACTATGAGCTTTCGGGTTTTAAGTAGAGATTTTCATGGGGACTTACATCCTACCCAGCAATTACCGGCTCCTTCGCCACCTGAGGAGATTCCTAGGGAGACCGCACATCTAGTTCCCCCTCTCCTTCCATCTAATCAGGACCTGAGAAGTGCGGTGCATTTGTTGGAACAGTTAGTAGCTACCCAGCAATAGTCTAGGGAATCCGCTAGTGCAGGACCTTCTAAGGTCCCTAGAGTTTACTAGGACAGATCAGAGGGAGAACCCGCAGGATTTTATAGATCAGCTTCATAGAATCTTTCAGGTTATGCATGCCACGGAGAAAGAGTCAGTTGATTTAGCAGCTTTTCAACTCCGAGATATAGCCATCCTTGGGTACGAGGGATGGGAAAGGTCTAGGGGACGTGATGCACCTCCTGCTATTTGGGAGAATTTTTCATATGCCTTCCTTGACCACTACTTACCGCTAGAGATCTGACAGGACCAACTCGATCAATTTTTATCCCTCAAGTAGGGCAATATGAGTGTTCGAGAGTATAGTATTCATTTTGACTCATTGGCCAGATATGCACCATCCATAGTTACTACTATGCGAGATAGAATCCACAGGTTTATAACAGGGTTGGCCCCAAAGTTGATTGAGCCGTGTGCCACCTCTGCATTGCAGGATAGTACGGATATATCCCGAATTTAGGCAGTTTCCCAGAATATAGAGAGGGGTAGGCGTCGGCAGCAGGGTACGGAGAGGATTGAGTTAGGGCAGCAGAAGAGGATGAGATTTGCCAGATCACATGAGCAGTCTCAAGGTAGTTATAGGGCCGAGTACTTCGAACGACCACCTAGACCTCCGCCACCTCAGTCACAGGGTTACAGGTATGACCGTTATACCCGGTCAGGACCAGGTGAGAGCTCCTAGGCGCCAAGTTTACAACGATAATAAGGTTTGAGGCAGATAGGGCTGTTTCTGTCGTGGTGTGCCATCTGTGGTCGAGGACACTTGGTCCAATGCCGAGCCGGTTCCGATGCTTTTTATACATGTGGACGTCTAGGGCATATGATACGAGATTTCCCAAATAGAGATTCTGGGGGCATGGCGCAACCAACAAATTCAGCAACAGGATTAGCTATGTCAGTGCATCCTTCAGGGCGCGAGCCTCAGTCTTCGACTGGTAGAGGTCGAGGCAGAGGTAGAGGGTCCAGTTCAGCTGGTAACCAGAATTGTATCTATATGCTAGCAGGTCGACAGGACTAAGAGTCCTCACAAGACGCTGTGACAGGCATGTTGACCATTTGTTCTCACGTTGTTTATGCATTGATAGACCTAGGATCTACTTTATCATGTATTACCCCATTTGTCGCAAAGAAATTTGGTATAGTTCCTGAAATACTAAGTGGTTCTTTTGCGGTATCTACACCGATTGGAGAATCGATTATTGCAAGATGCATTTACCGAGGTTGTACGGTATCAGGTTGTGGTCATCAGACCTCAACCAACCTAGTGGAGCTAGAGATGTTGGATTTTGATGCAATCATGGGCATGGACTGGTTGGCAACTTGTTATGCTACAGTAGATTTCGATCAAAGACAGCCAGATTTCATTTTCTGGGTGAGCCAGTCCTTGAATGGGTAAGTAATGTAGAGACACCCAGAGGTAGGTTTATTTCCTATCTTAAGGCAAGGAAAATGATCGCAAAAGGGTGCATATATCATATTGTGCGAGTTAAAGATGTGAATGCTGAGATAGCTACACTCCAATCTATTCCAGTAGTCAAAGAGTACGCGGATGTATTTCCAGATGAACTTCCAGGTATTCCTCCAGAGCGAGAGATTGATTTTGGCATCGATTTGCTCTCGGGAACGCAACCAATATCCATTCCTCCATATAGAATGGCACCTGCCGAATTGAAAGAGTTGAAGGAACAATTAAAATATTTACTGGAGAAAGGTTTCATCAGGCCCAGTACTTTACCTTGGGGTGTACTGGTACTGTTTGTGCGGAAGAAAGATGGCTCACTGAGGATGTGTATCGATTATAGGCAATTGAACAAGGTAACTATTAAGAATAAGTATCCACTACCAAGGATAGATGACTAGTTTGATCAATTACAAGGAGCTACATGCTTTTCAAAGATAGATTTGACGTCAGGATACCACTAGGTCAGAGTTCGAGAGAAAGATATTCCCAAGATAGCCTTCAGGACCAGATATGGTCACTTCGAGTTCCTTATCATGTCCTTTGGGTTGACGAATGCACTCGCCTTATTTATGGACTTGATGAATATCCTATTTCAGCCATATTTATACTGGTTCGTGATAGTCTTTATTGACGATATTCTAGTTATTCATGTTTAAAGGATGAGAATGTGGACCACCTACGAGTGGTACTCCAAACCCTCCATGATAATAAATTGTATGCTAAGTTTTCTAAGTGTGAGTTTAGGTTTAAGTCTATAACATTCTTGGGCACATTGTATCCGACGGAGGTATAAAGGTAGATACTCAGAAGATTGAGACTGTGAAATCCTGTCCTAGCCCTACCACTCCGACATAGATTCGTAGATTTCTAGGTTTAGCAGGATACTACCGGAGGTTCGTAGAGGGTTTTTCTTCTCTTTTAGCACCATTATCGAAGCTGACGTAGAAAGCAACTAAATTCCAATTGACAGAGGCATATGAGCAGAGTTTCCAAGAGCATAAGAACAGGTTGACCTCAATACCAGTTCTAGCACTTCTAGAGGGTCCAAATGGTTATGCCATGTATTGTGATGCCTCAGGTATTGGGTTAGGATGTGTCTTAATGCAATGTGGGAAAGTAATTAAGTATGTTTCAAGGCAGTTAAGGAAGAATGAGCGGAATTATCCGATACACTACCTCGAATTAGCTGCGGTTGTCCATGCACTTAAGATATGGCAACATTATTTATATGGTGTTCATGTTGACGTGTTCACAGATCATAAAAGCCTGCAATATATCTTCAAGCAAAAAGAGTTGAATTTGTGATAGAGGCGATGTCTTGAGTTATTAAAAGATTACGATGTTAGCATTCTTTACCATCTATGGAAAGCCAATATGGTAGCAGATGCCTTAATTCATCGATCCATGGGTAGTTTAGCACATGTAGAGGCTAAGAAAAGACAATTAACTAGAGAAATTCATCAATTGGCTTGTTTGAGGGTTCAGTTAGTAGACTCTGGTAATTGAGGAGTTGTACTCCAAAATACTACAAAATCATCTCTCATAGCTGAAGTAAAGGAGTGGCAGTACGAGGACCTAGAGTTAGTCGAAATGAGAGAGCGACTTCCACAACAGAAGAAGCCATTGTTAGAACTCAAAGGAGATGGGGTTCTCAAATACAGGGGTTGTTTGTGTGTTCCAGATGTAGAAGGGCTATGAGATAGGATTATGTCAGAGGCACATTATTCGTGGTACTCCATTCACCCTAGGTCGACAAAGATGTATCATGACATTAAGGAGCTGTATCGGTGAAACGATATGAAGAAGAACATTGCTAGGTATGTTGTTCAATACCCTAGTTACTAGCAGGTGAAGATAGAGCACCAGAAGCCCAGAGGGCTAATGCAAACTATATAAATCCCGACATGGAAATGGGAGGCAATAAACATGGACTTCATCACGGGTTTACCTCGTTCTGAATGTAAGTTCGATTCCATATGGGTGATAGTCGATAGGCTCAGGAAATCAGCTCATTTCCTACCGGTCAGATCTACATATACAGTAGAGGATTATTCAAAATTATATATTAAGGAGATAGTGTGACTACATGGAGTACCCGTATCAATTATATATGACCGTGGGGCCTAGTTTGCAGCACATTTTTGGAGGTCATTTCAGAAAGGTCTAAGGACTCAAGTGAATCTCAGCACAACTTTTCATCCATAAACTGATGGACAGGCCGAGCGCACAATTCAGACGCTCGAGGATATGTTACGAGCATGCGTGCTAGATTTTAAAAGAAGTTGGGATGAACATCTACCTCTTATCGAGTTTGCATATAATAACAGTTATCACTCCAGTATCCAAATGGCTCCGTACGAGGCTTTATATGGGCGCATGTGCAGATCTCCTATAGGGTGGTTTGATGTTGGAGAATCTGGGTTAAATGGGCCAGACCTGGTTCAGCAGGCCATAGAAAAAGTAAAGCTTATCCGGGAGCGACTGTTGACAACTAAGAGTCATCAAAAGTCATATTCTGACGTGTGGTGACGATATTTAGAGTTCGGGGTTAATGACTGGGTATTCTTAAAGGTGTCACCTGGTGTGGTGAGGTTTGGCAAGAAAGACAAACTTAGACCACGGTATATTGGGCCATATAGAATCATTCACAGAGTGGGCTAGGTAGCTTATGAGTTAGAATTGCCCTCGGAATTGGAGTTTGTCCATTTGGTATTTCACGTATCTATGTTAAGAAAATGCATTGGCGATCCTACCCGAGTGGTGCCCACAGATGATGTACATATTACATAGGACTTGTCATACGAGGAAGTTCCGGTTGCCATCCTAGACCGACAAATCTGCAAACTACGAAATAAGGAGATAGCATCTGTGAAGGTTTTATGGAGAAGTAAGAAGGTTAAAGAGATGACGTGGGAAACATAGGAAGAAATGAAGTCTAAATACCCCCACATAGACATATGGCTAAAAGAGATTTATGGGATACCTCAGCACAACCCTATTCAAGCCAGTAGTTCATCAAGTAAGCTCTCATTTTGACTCTCAGAATTTACAATCCAAGTGTTGCTAATTATAGATAGTGTCCATATGTAGGGTGTATAGTATGTTTTCTGGCTGTGTACAGGTTAGTTTTAGTCAAGTGTACGGAAGAGACTTCGGCAAAAAAAATTCCAAAGTATCTAAGAGTAAACATTCGAGGACGAATGTTTCTAAGGGGGAAAGGATATTACATGTCGCGTTTTTTCGTAAGTTAAGGTTTCATCCTGAGTTAATTGGCGTAAACTTGGGGATGAGATTATCTTGAGATTAGCATATTTATGCTATTTATAACAAGCAATAAATAAGTGCCATAAAGGAAAGGTTACACGAATTAGAGAAAATGTGTTTCGTTGAAGGTTGTCGATTTGGGATAAAATATGGTCCGAGCTATAATACCCGATACTTATGGACTAATAGCATACAGGACCATATGACCGTGATAATATGATGTATAAAGTGTACTAAAAATAAGTAGAATTTTATGTAATTTAAGACAATTCGTAATTATGCGGGTAATTAATTAATTATCGGATAGCGGGATATTATCAAATTAATAAATAAATTATGAGATTACACAAACCCCAAAATAAAAGAACGTGGCAGCAAGTAAAAGAATTGACTAAGAGTCATTCTTGTTAGGTGGCATAATATCGATACACTCCCTTCTAAATATGGACTAAAGACTAATATTATATGTCCCTTCATTTTTTCAACCAAAATCTAACATTAATAAGCTTTCACCAAAACATACACAACCAGAACGTCTTCACCCCAAAAATTACGATCAGAACGTCTTTACCAAAGCTTATCATCTTTCAAACAAAATCCAACGAAAATTGTTGGAAGCTTAACAACATATAAATTTTGCATTTTTAAAGGAGTACGGTACAATCTCTTCCAAGAATATCATACGATTGTTTTCCTGCTCCGGGTATGTTAAGGCTAAGTTCTTCCTTCATTTTGGCATGATCTCGTCTTTACACAAGTTTGATAACGAGGCACAAAGAAAAATTCATAACCCAAAATTTATGTATATTTTACTAGTCAAATATTTATTTCCAACTAAATAAATTTGATGTATTTGTTGGAATGTTGGTCAGAAAGTATGTTATTACTACATTTATTGGTCTCTTGTTGTATTCTCTCTTAATATTTATATTTAATTCGTGAACAGAAATGTTAGGAGAAGATTATTTATAATATTATATAGATATCAATTTTGTACTTGTGAATAGATTAAGTGTGGCATTACGAGTAGACACTAATGTTTTAATTGATGCGCTTGTAACTAATATAATCTCGATCCCTATTAAATGTAAATACAAAAGATTAAAACTCGAGTATATATATACAATATCACAGTATTTTCGTTACAATCGAGCTATAATCGATGGGCAGGCCCCTACTGGGCAACCTCTGATCAGATGGTAAGTTATATACCGAGCCTGCTCTGGCCGAGCACCTGTTAGCGAGCCCAGTTGGTCGAGATACATAGCCTAGTATGGCCGAGCGCCTATGATCAAGCCGACTACGGCAGAGCAGTTATATATATTTACCGAGCCTTATAAGGCCGGACAACTATTTTACTTTCTATATTGAGATAACAGTGTCAGTATTAGCAGATGGGTATATCTTCAGATTATCTTTTGACCCCAGTTACTTTCGGTTATTATATTATCAGTCCGATTTCAGCTTTCAGTATATTGCCTTACGTACTCAGCACATTGTTTCGTAGTGACGTCCCTTTCTGGGGCGCTGCATTTCATGTGTGTAGGTTCAGATAGACAGACGGGTAGACCTCCTCAGTAGGTGTTTGCCTGATTTCAGCTTTATCGGTAAGCTCCCCATCCTTCGGAGTTGCCGGGTCTAGAAGTTTCGTGTACATCTTGTTTATATATGTAGACAGGATATGGGTAGGTCGGGGCCTGTTCCGATAACAGTACATCTATCAGAAGAGGCTTGTAGACATATCTTGTCGGTTAGTGCAGTATGTTAGGTTTGTGGGCCCTGTATATATATTTTGTGGGCTTGTTAGTTGTAGTAATTATGACGGTCTTGCCGGCCCAGCTGTATGTTGACATTTAGTCAACGTTAGTCTCTATGAAGTTTTATATTTCGCATTGCATTTTATCTTGTAATGTGGCGCATGGCTAGAGTATACATATCAGAGTCTCTTAGTCGTAAGTTGGTACGCAAGGATAGATGAGGCACCAGGTGCTGGTCTCACCCTAGGCTCGGGGCGTGATATTTATGCTTTTAATATTGTGAAGTCATGGCATGAAGGGTATTTACATGCATTATGATGTGATATCTGTTTGTATGTATACATTTTCGCCTTTACCTTGAGCTGTTATTGTCGCAATTATATATTTTGAGTGATGTGTTGTTATTGTCCCGTACTTGACCTCGATTTCCATTGTTGATGTGTTGTCCTTGTCTTTTACATGTTTAACTTCATATGCCATGCCTATTTCCTGCTGCTGAAATTATACTCATGTCAAACCTATTTCGTCGCACTCTAGTTTAAGCATTCCATCATAGTAGTCATACATGCCCTTAATTGTTAACTTGTAAAGCTCATGTGTTTCCTTCTTATTTGTCATATATGTACTTAGGCCTCCAATATGCTAGTTAATTGGCGTTGATATCCCTTGTTTTTCAATTGTTATTATTACTCACGTGCTTTCCGTTTAGTCTTTTACTGTTTCCCAAATGTACATCCTTGTCCATTGTTGTTACTTGCGTATTTCCTACCTTGTAATTCCTATTATTTAGCTTCTGCCATATGGTTGATTCTATTATTCGTACATTTGGAAGGATGAGTTGAACGCACGAAGAATGTTGCCGTGCTAATTGAATTGTTATATAAATTTTTTTATACATGGTGAGGATGAGAAAAAAGCACGAAGAGTGTTACCGTGCCATGTGATTTGACATTTTGGACATACTTCTCATACCAGGGAAAATCGTATATATTTTACAATGGTCCCTTTTTTGTAATTATTGACTGTCTCGCCGAGTTGTATATGATACTTTTATTCGTTATACTTTGAACTGTTTTACTGTTAATTTATTGTACAGGTTATAGCAATAAGCATATTTTTTAACTAAAAGCCTCATCGCTAGTTCGATGAGGTTAGATAAAATACTTACCAGTATATGGGGTCGGTTGTACTGATACTGCACTTCTGCACGTTTCCATGCAAATTTTGGAGCGGAGCTGCTGGTGACGTCGGGTGTTGATTTAGAAGATGTTCGTGCGTTTGGTTATAGCTGTCACTTGTCCTTGGTAGTCTAGATTATCTCTAGTCTGTTTTAGTGACCTTCAAGTAGAACGTGTATTTATTTGTATCAGTTTTGAAATTCCAAATCATAGAAGCTCGTGATTAGTACTACCAGGTCTTTGGTGAATTTGTAAATGCTCAATTATCTATTCTCTTTTTTATTATAACCTTAGTTGAGTTTTGTTTCTGTTAGTTGGCTTATCTAGTAGGTTGAGTTAGGTGACATCACGACTTGTGGTGTTTGGGTCGTGACAGGACTACGAGACAGTATCTCGGGAGATCCCCTGTTGCTATCTCTGTATATTGTGTTGTTGCTTCTCTGTGATTTCATTCTCGTTATATGTTAGTATTTATCTTACTGCAATATTTCATACTGTATTATTTTTATTATATATATATATATATATATATATATATATATATATATATATATATATATATACCAATAGGGCCCTGACCTGATCTCGTCATTACTCGACCGAGATTAGGCGTGGCACTTATTGGTTACCAATGTGGTGTACTCATGCCCTTTCCTGCACTTGTTTTTCATGTGCAGATCCAGGTACCTCTTTCCAACCACATTTCCAGTGATGTGAGGGGACTGTAGAGACTTCGAGGTATATCTGCCGCGTCTGCAGACCTAGGAGTCCCTATCTACTCTTCCTTAAGTTAAAGACTTTCTTGTATTTTTCTTCTTTGATAGATTTTGGAGTTTAGAAGCACTGTTTTCTTTCTGTAGCTTGTGACTCGTGATATTTCGGGTTTTGGGAGAATTTATGTTCAGTTCGAGAGTGATTATTGTACATGCCAAGCGACATCTAAATTTCTTAATTAAAGTTACCTGTTAAATTATTAGTTTTTCATGTTTTCGTCTAAATTCCGCAAAGTGTTAGACTTGCCTAGTCGTAGAGATTTGGTACTGTCGGTTCACGGAGGGAGAACTAGGATCGTGACATCGAGTCTTAGAGTAATGTAACGTCATTACAAAAGGAAAATGTTGACCAGAGAGTATTCAAATATTACGAGTACTCATAGTTTGGAGTGAATTTGCTCATTGTCCTCGTGTAAACATAAAATATGGCGAATCAAAGTTGGATAAAAACATTATCAGTTCAAATTTCATGTTGTAATCTAAGTTTATAATGATGATTTTAGTGCCTAGTCCTGCGTTATTACTCAAACCCAACTGGAATTAGACAACCCCGTTCCCAAAAAGAAATCTGAAAATTGTTTGGAATTTGAACTTTTTATTTTTCCAAATTTTTTTAGTGATCATTTGTAGAATTAAACAATGAATTTTGACTTTCTATTAAGATCTCAAGGAAATTGTTCGCTTGAAACAAGAGGAAACTTTCAATCGAAAGAAACATTTCAACAATCAGAAGAAACATTAAAATAGCTGGAGTAGTCTATTTTTTCAAATGGACCTTGTCAATGACTAGCTGATAATTGGGAAAACGAACATATTAAATATTTGATCATACAATTTTAAAGAAGAAGTCAAGAGTTCCAATGTAACCTAACATAAGTATTAACACTTTGTTTACCTCGAAAATACGAGTAACAACTAAATTTAATTTGTGGTTTTAAAGATACATAATTTAGTTCAATACCAATTAATAATCAAGAAATATAAAGTGTAGATGAAGGAAATAAATAAATCAAACTAGTATTACTTAGGCAATATCGACCCCGAGCACAGTGACCTCGAGATGGGTTAAAGGACAATAAGGCAAGAACAATAAAGTAAGAGCAGTAGAGCTAAAGGACAATTCTGATGAACAATGAACGAAAAAATAAGATCGTATATTCTTTGCCAATAATTAGATGATGTTTATAAATGATTGGGGTCTCCTTTATATAGGAGCGGAGCCCTAAATAAGGTACATTTCTATTTACTGTAAAGAAACTTATTGGGACAGCTGTATAACCGCCTAGTACGGCCTTGTACTAATTTGTACAAATCTATTTCGGAATTTACACCATGAACTTGGGAACGTGGCGAGAATCTTGTCCTTCTGTAACAAACTCACAACGGCACTATCTCGGAGTTGGTCATACTTGACTCCGATGTTCCTCTGACACTTAGGTCTTCGAGCGTCTTATTCTGCCTTTGAGCCCGAGCTTGGTCTTTATCAAACTTCTGCCCTAGATGCGACGTCTCGAGCTTACTAAATCGGGGGCGTCGATTTTACCGTATACAGATAGTCCCCGTGTCTCTTAGAGTAAAATGATAAGAAACAATTTGAACCTATATTTTCGGAGCCCTTGATGATGATGCCATCCTTTTGACGTAGGCGCTCAAAGTGGTCGAAACATCCCATCAGTTCGCTTCCCAAAAACATTAAATGTGTGCCAAAAATGGTTTGCCACCAACGACGTTGAACCGTCGCCACCTATCTATTAATATAAGGTCTACCCTCTGTGAAGGCTTTACTTCTATCTTCAAACTACCTCTGAACCATCTCTATACTTCTCTCTCTCTCTCTCTCTCTCTTCATCTGTTTCCTTTTTTTATCTGCTTCCACCGCCTTCTTTTAGCCGGAAAACGCCAAGCTCTGCCGTCTTCTGCATCTTATAATCAAAAATTATGTCAAAAACATATTAATCTTCCTCAAAAAGAAAAGGCTTCCTCATCTTCTTCCCGTCCGGCCGGTGATAAAGCGCCAGTCCTCTATGAGATTGATCCAGTTGCTTGCGTCTTAAAGAAGGATTTCGACGTAGAGAAACCCCTGAAGTTCCTGGCCAATGTGAACATGCATTGAGGTACATTTGTTCGATAAAGGAGAAACATCTCGAAGTCATGAAAAAGGAGTGCAGCTGGGGGGACGAGGTCGTGATACAGATCCCGGCCCCCGAGGAGAGAATCACAACTTATATGGAGGGGTTTTTAAGTGTCTACACTTGCCCCTTCACACTGGGTCCGCTCATCGATTTTTATAAAAGGAATGAGGTCACCCTAGGTCAGATCCATCTATCCTATTGGTGCATTGTGATTATGCCATGCTATTTTTCTAGCAAAGCCAAGGTGATGGAGTTTACCCTCTATCACCTTATCAGATTGTATCGACCTCAGATTTTCCGCGGACTGATCAAGCTCCAACATTGATCGAAAAAAGCCTTCTTTGCTAGCAATGATGAGACCCAAGACTAAGGCAAGATGAGCCGGTTCATCTGAGTGAGAACCTCGGACATTATTCTCGAGGATAAAATGCCATTTCCGGAGAGATGGAACCTCCATCAAAAGTAAAATTCTTTTTTCAATATCCCCTTGTGTTTCATTGTCGCATTGTGTGATGTCTTCACCTTTTCATGCAGTTGATGCTTGGATGCCACATGCAATACCTAACCTAGAGGATTGGGTCATGAAGTTGACTACGACCTCCTTGTATAACGAGCGCAAATGGCGTGACTTGTCGAGGTGTAAATGGGAGGCCAAAAATCATGGTAAGTTCTCCTTTTAGGTTTTTGATATTTTTCTCTAATTAGTGATGCCACCTCACTCATGATTATTTGTACAGGCATAAGAGATATCTCTATAATGAGGCCAGCCCCGCCCAGGGAAGAGACCGAGTCCCCGATTTCGAAATCGGGGAAAGACAATAAAAGAAAGAGGGCTTCGAAGCCTGAAGATCCTCAAGACAAGTAAATCCCTGCTCGAAGGCTACAGAAGAGATTTGTTCATGTGGATGCAGATTCGGCCAACAATTCCCTGGATAACGAAGAAAATGATGGTGAATAGTTCGCGTTGGTACCTTAAACTAGGAAACCAATCGAGTTCGCCAAGCCCTCCGAACTGAAGACCTCATCCCGTGGTGAGGGAACTCCAAAGAAGGACTAGGGCAAGGCTCAGTGTCCCCGGATATTGAGATCGTTCCCATGCCTTCAACAAGTATACCAGAAGGGTCGAGTGCGGAAGTCCTTAAAGCTAATCAGAACGCCTCGAGTGAAGAGCTCGGGGTCATGACAACATGTCACTCCCTTTCTCTACCATCTTATTCCGAGGAGGCATTCGAAGATTCTAACGCTCTACGTACGCCTGATCCGAGCAAGGTCCTCGAAGAAGATCCCATTCAGGATTGTTTTACTGGAGTCGATGATGTCGCCAACCTTAATGATGCATCCAACCTTTTTGAAGAGGCTCAGCGTCTCTTCTCCCGGGTAAGCACTACTCTTTGTAGTTGCAAAAATTATTTGCTTCCTTCTCCTCCTGTGTTAACTGATATCTCTTTGTTTTTGCGTGCCGATCTAAGCCAATGTGAGGCCAAGCTCAAGAAAGCATCGAGTAAAGAGAAGATCTTGAGGATCCTCTGTAGCCATAAAGAGCAGGAGTTCAAGGATCTTCGGGCTGATTTGGTCAAAGCTCGAAATAATGAGGCTGAGCTAGATGAGCAGGTAATTTTGATTTTAACAGAGTATGGTCTTCTTGGAATTACTTCGGAGGCTAACACTTCGATGTCTCAACTGCAGCAAAAGTTGGAGATGATTGGGCAGCTCCAAGGCGAGGTCGATCATGTTATGAATGACTGCCACCGATGAAAAGATAGCATAGACCGGCTTGCTACTATTAAAGAAGCCGTTACAACCCAACCGGCCTCGGCTGAAACTCAACTCCAAGGCATTAAAGTGAAGAGTCTAGCCCAGGCTAAGAAAAATGAGGAGTTAGAGGTAGAGCTTGCCAAAACCAGGGGCGAAGCTGCACAGGCCAAGGCTGAAGTTGAGAAGATGAAGGCTATGACTGAAAAGACCATCGCCGTATACTTAAGGGATGCTGAAGCTATTCAGGAAAGGCTGAGGGAGGCCTCCGACCTGGAAAAATGTAGTAATGATTTGGCCAAGTGCCAAGCTCGGAGGGAGACACTCAAATAAATCCACGCTCGATAATATGACCTCACTAAAGAAATAGCCCAAACGAAGGCACTGGAAACCGATGCTAGGTTTCTTTTTTCTTCTGATGATAAAAATGTTGTGAGTGGTTCTGAGGGCAGTGAAGGCGAAGATGGAGTCCCCAAGGAGGAGAAGATACCCTAAGATAGAGCTCCCGAGGATGCAGTTCCTAAGTGTTAGTTTATATGAGTCCACCAAACTATAGAGTACCTGGTCATCTATGAGGTGATGCTTAGAATGCAGTAAAGACTGAAAGTAAAAAAGGCAAGAGATTTTCTATCTGTGACAGTTGCTATATGGTCACTCCCTTCTGCTACGTTCCAGCTGTGTACTTAACTTGTACTTCTGTCAGATAACCCTAAGGGAGCAGGTCCCTATTGTGTTTCTCTTTATATTGATTGCGTACAGTCACTGACTTGTGCTTGTGTCAGAGAACCCTAAGGGACCAGGTTACCAGGTCTCTGTTGTGTTCCTCCTTATGATCGTTTATCCATTTGCTGATTTTCAGACTTCGACTAGTTCATATGAAATGTATATCCGAGTGCTCTATCTGGTTCTTCATGACAAGTTTGTTAGATCATGAAAACATAAGAAGCATAAGTCCATGGCATTGAGAACCCATCAATTTCCCCTTTTTTGATGATGACAAACATAGGCATGGACAATATTTGTTTAGAGCAGAACTAACCAGATGAGATGCCAGAATTACACGAAGTTTTCCCTTAATCTCAGATCTCCCTCCTTTGTGATTTTCCCTCACTTATACACAAAGCATATTACAATTACACCCTCATATTTTTGCCCCTTTTGGCATCATTAAAAATAATAGGTAATAAGCATAAAGAAGTCTAACATAGCTAGCTCATGCCACATATATGCACACAATACGACAGAAAAGAGAAGCTAGAGGAAATTAGTAATGTACAGGGAAAGAAAGGGGAGATGTTACATTGGATTAAACAATTCAGGAGAATTAATGGTTAAGTTCAACATGCCATCACACAAAAAGCGAACAACAGTAAAATAGCAGCCACAAGATTTTGGAGCAAAAATAGCTTTACACTAAGAGGATCATAGGGGACACTAAAGGAAAGAGGCTTGGAGGAAGAGACAACAATGGTTTTGAGAACCAGGTCCGGTCTAGCTTTTGAAAACAGTTGTTCTTCAAATAATTGAGCCTGAAGTCTCTCATTTTCACTCCTCATTGATAGAATCAAGTCCTTTAGCTGCTTGACTGAGCTGAGTTTCCAGAATGGCATTTCGAGCCCTCGGCCTTCTTATTTCCTCAGAAGCTACATTTTGAGCGTTAATCAACTGAGAAATGATCGAGATGCTTACACCAACTCTTTCTATACATTCACATTCTTCTAGAGTGCTCTTAGAGAAGGTATTCTTGCGTTTTCCAACTATGGGATTTCCCAAGGGGAATGTATAGGATCTGAACAACTGAGTGAGTAGAAAGCCATAAGATAACCCATGATTTCCGCCCTTAAAATTTGCCACCTTCTGCATATGGTCTATCATGATTGCTGGCAAATTTATTTGGACAAACACATAAAGCGCTTCCATTAGGACTATATCCGATTTTATAGCAATGGATCGCCTCTCAGAGCAAGGTAAGAGCACTTTATTGACCAGTTTAAAGAGAAGCTGGTACTCAGGAAACAATACCTTCTTATGCACCTGTTCCCCCTGTTGAATAGCTTGCTCTTTCATGATAGCTCTCCGAAAGTTTATTCCACAGACACCCTTAACTGAGGACATACCTTCGCACGAAACTCTATGAACCTTTCCCAATGTTGAAGCGTCGAGTACAATGTCTACTCCATTTACTAGCGCATAGATGTGATCCCCCTCAACAGTGAAAAGAGATGCGTAGAAAGTTTGTACTGCATCTTCGTACACCATAGGCATGCTCTCTTCAAACAAGTGTTCCTATTTTTGAAATTCCACAATCTCCAGAATTTGTCTCATGCCTACCATCTCCAAAATTGTTGTATCAAATGTACGACCCCACAACACTTTCTAAGTTTGTAATCTCTGCTGCCAAACACCACCATCACAGGTCATGGACCTTATTGAACCAGGTTCTTTAACAGTTTCCCTTTTTCCTTTGCTAGTCCATTTGGCAGACTTTCCTTTCCAGCTTGCTATCCCTACAATATTGTCTTCGGATATGGATAGCTCAGTTTGACTCCGTTTAGAATTGCTGCTGTATTTCATAGATGACCCTTTGTGTTCCTTAACAGTTTCATCGGAGGCCTTTTCCATAGACTGTTGAGCTGTCATAGATTGACGCACTAAGGAACCAGGTTCCCTAGAAGCATCTTTGTCTATCCGCTTTACTGACACACTTTTGATGAAATCCCTTGGATTCATTTTCCACTTTTTCCTTGTCTTGACACTCCTCTTACTTTTCTGCAATGAGGATTCAAAACTCATCTGCTGCAGTGACCTGATAGTGGGTGATTTGGAGGAAAACTCTAAGAGCTTTGAGTGAATAGGAGGTGTAGGAGTGAGTTTGCATGGAAGAGAATTGGGTTTATCAGAAGTCTATTCTGAGAATATCTAATGAGACAAGGACTCGAGGATGACATGGTTCTTACATCTCCTAGGAATGGAATTTCTTCCCCCTGGTACTCAAATGAGAGATATGCTCCTTCATTCATCAGACTCTTAGCGACTATAGCCATGATGTTATGAGTTTCTTCCTTTTATGGTGACTCCTTGAGAGTCATTAAGTCCAACATAGAGGAGTTCAGATACTGGTCAAGATCATCCTTAGGGGCTTCTGACACTTGAGGATTAAAACCTTCTGTGTGTTCTTTGATGAGATCACAGGATTGACTAGACATAGGGTTCTCAAAATAATGGTAAACAGGGTGTATCAGAAATGGGAAAACTATAAGAGTGAAGGAGGAGCCAGGAGTGGGTAAGGTGGTAGAAGGTGTGAAATAGTAATTCCCTGGGGATAATTTCAAGGATAATAATGAAGTGGGAGTGGTGTTAATGGTGGGAGAATGAGACAATATTTCGATCGACATTAGATGATTACTTGGTAGACGAGTAGATAGAGAAAGAGAGAGATAAGGAGAAGATCCTAGCAATACAAAGGAGATGAAAGTTCATGACTTGCCGCGAGAGAGAAAGAAAATTTTATTGGAAGAGGGGCTAGTGATGAGAGGAGAACGAAACAGGTTCTGAATAGTCCTGAAAACGGTGATAGGTTTGTAGGAAAGCATTACCATGCAGAGGGGACAAAAGGATTTGAAAAACAAGAAATGACACGCAGACGTTGAAAAGTCGGATGATGTGACAGTTGAATTAATTTTGTTAAATATACATTTTTTATTTTGAGAGGGCATGCAGAATAAGCATATTACTACAAACCTGAGATACTGGAACCTGATGCCAGATCAATTTTTTGAAAAAGGGTTTAGCAGCTCCTCTCTCGCAGTTCATAACTGTACCTTTAGCTTCTATGATCGTCATGCGTGTTTACCTATAATGGTATTGATGTGAGTTAGGCTTGGTCAGAAACACTTTAGCTACCTTTACCTGACGGTGTCTTACAAAGCAACTAATGGAGGATCAGGTTCTTCATTAGACTTTTGTGATCCCATCTTCACCTTGATTGTTCCAGAATATTCTCTACTCGAGGCTTTGATGCAGATATCTGAAATTTGGTCTTCTATTCTACAATACTTATCACAAATCAATACCTTCTTCATATTGACCCTCAGAAGATGATCTCACCCTTTAATGTGCTTGACCATCTTGTTTTTGAAATTCTTCTTCAGTTGTTGATGAGGCCATTTAGTTTTGCTTCATCGTTTCCCAAAGGATGAGGCATGAATCATGACAAGTGAACCGTTCCAAAAGTGCTTTCTTTTTTTTTTATAGAAAAACCTGCACAGTTAATATCATCATACCTAACAGGATTAAAAAGTACTTTCACTTGAGGGGTAACACAGGGACCAAGTCCTGAGTTCCTTCAATGTATTTCAACCTTTTTATGGGCAGCCTTCAAGTAGGATTCCTACGGACTTACACATTGGATTCTATTCTAGAGTGGAGATTCAGAAAGAGACAAACAAAATTACATGCTTATCTAATTCTTAGAATAAAAGAGAGTGATTGAATTGTCACGTAGATGTGAGCCTTTGGTTTTCAAATTGAGATAGGAGTTTGATTAGAGAGGGAGATATGGAGGTTAATTTTATTTCCCCACACTTCGTGTTCTGCTACTTGTGTAGTGCCATGACCTGCATCTTTACTCTTCCTTCAGCTTCAGTGGTAGTAGGTGACGTACCAGGTTCTTTGTGAGCCGTGGAGGATGATGTTGCATTGTCTTTCGCCAGTCTCCTTTATCTTACTCATTTTATCATCCTCCCTATCTGAGGCCTCAGATATTTCCCAGAGACCAGAGTTGGTTTATCATATTGATCCTCATTATTTCTTTATTGGAAAGAGGAGGTGTCTTGTTGAATACCCCATGAGCACATCCAACCATTTAGTGTGCCCTTTGTTGTAGATTTTGTGGCCTTGTTTTGTAGATTGTACCCCAGATGGATTCCTTCACTATCTTTTTGCATTGAGTTTCCCAAGCTGATCCTTCCTGTTGTCGAGAACATGACATTTTCCTTCATTTGGTAGCTCAAGGTGGGTTTTGATTTAGGAGGGACCTGATCCGACACCTGTTCTCCACGTAAAAATCAGTATTTATTGCTTTTGCCCAGAATTTCTTGGTGATTCCATAGTCGATGAGCATTTTCCATGTAGCATTTTCCAGTTCTATTCTTTTTTCAGTAGTACCATTTTGCTGTGGAGTCCTTGAGTGTTGAGAAATTGTGTGTGATCCCTTCTTCCCCCTCCTCCTTCATTTTGTGAACTCATATCCAGGTGAAACTTGAGTTTCGCAGACCACGGACCAGGTCCTGCTGAGTTAATTTATTCGGAGGTGAGAAGTTTGCATATACCAATCCTTTAAGCCATGGTTGCGACTTCACTCATCTCATACCACCAGCTTGTGGAAATTCATGATTAGTTATAGTGGATGTTCTTGTTTCCTTTGTCCACTGAGACCACTTGGCGAGTTATCAAATTGGTGACTGCACTCTTTAGGCTATTCACATAGTGCACGTTCCCACCTGAGTGCCAAAACAACCTTTCTACCTTTTCATTCACTGAGAATGTACCCTTTACTTCCTTCTTAAGGATGCATTCCCTTCCTGCAGGGCTTTCAGTGAGAAGAGATTCATGATGTTTTCAGCTGTCTGCTTTAAGCATCCATTGTCCATAGTCCATCGCGGTCCGCTTCCTCCCACTGTTCCTTACTCATGCAGATCAAGGGTTAGATTTAGGAACCCAAACTAGTTTGGGTCCCTTGTTATGATAAAAAGGATGAATGAGGGATTTCCTAGTCCATGCAGGCAACATCCGCTTTTTGCGAGTGGTGCCTAGTCCTTTGTTAGTAGTCACTCTATTAGAAAATAATTTGTTTTATCTGAGCAGATTGAACCCTGGCCTGGCAATTTCCTTTAAAATACCCATTGTTCCTACAGTGGGTACATAGCCAGTTATCAGGTACAGTGACATACTTGTTGTGTGGGTTGTAGGGAGTTTTCTCCCTTTAGAACCTGATGCCCTACTTGTTCCCACTATTGTTGAGATACATGGCAGTGACAGCATCTGAGGACCAGGTCCACTTCAGTGATTTCTCTAGATCATTTCTAACTTATTCCAATTCAGCTTGAAGTTGCTGATTCCTCTCGAATTCACTATAGAGACTGGTTTTCACAACAGTTAACTCCTTTTCAAGCATGATGTGCGTCTCACTAGATACTTCCTTCCCTTTCCCAATACTTACATTCCTATGTTCCCTATTGAGTCCATCAATGATTTCCTCTATATTAGTGCATATTACTAATAGGTCATCCCTTTCTTCTTCAGTAGATATAACTTTTTCTTCTAAGGTGTGTTTCAAACTGTTAAGGCCCTCTATTGTTTCTTTTAGATCAACAACTACTACCATCAGATCGTCTCTCTCATTTTCCACACAAGTTATTCGTTCACTCAAGACTTCCTTTTCTTGTTCAAGATTAGCTATGGTCTCATTCAAGTCCACTCACAGACCACTAGATCAGCTCTAGATTGTTCGGTCTCTCCTAGTTCTATGGTCAGGATCTCCTTATCATTTGCAAGGCTATAATATGTATCAATTAGGATAGTGAATCGTACTTCCTTGCTCCGTTATCATCACCATCTGACTGAGCCATCAGCGCAAACAGTGAATCGTACTATTTTCTGACTGAGCCATCAGCGCGAACAAAGAATCATACCTTTTCATCTTCTTTATCATCACCATCTGACTGAGCCATCAGCGCGAACAGTGAATCGTACTTCGTTGCTTCAGTTTACACTACCATCATGGAACTATTTTCCGCATCTGATTCTCTTTCGGATTCACTTAAGGAGTCTCCCCAAGCAGCAAGAGCTTGCTTAACGATATTGTCTGAATTTAGAACCAGGTTCCTTTTTCCTGCTTTGTCAGGATTTTGCTTGTATTGCTCCTGTTTCGCGAGTGGGCAGTCTTTGGTGAAATACCCTGACTTTCCACATCTGTGACAGAGATCATTGTTCCTTGTTTTACTTGAACTGCCCCACTTTAGTATACCACCATTTCTTCAAACCATTTTTTGAAATCTCTTAGTAAGATAGGCCATGTCGCTATCTTCATCACTTGAATCACTGTTTTTAGCCTTAAGCACCATGTTAATTTCTTTCTTAGGCTCTCTTCTTTCACTGTATTTCTTTCTTTTCATCTCAAATGCCTTCAAATTACCAATCAACTCATCCATGGTCAGAGTTTGTAGAACCTTATCTTCAGTGATGGCATTTACCTTACTTTCCCAAGACCCAGGTAGAACATTGAGGATTTTACTTACAAGCTTGTTTCTGGGAATGACATCTCCAAGTGAGTGAAGCTCATTTATGATGGAGGTGAATCTGGTGTGCATATATTGTATGGACTCATCATCCTTTATCCTGAAAAGCTCATATTCAGTGGTAAGCATGTCGATCTCGGATTGTTTGACCTGAGTAGTTCCTTCTCGTGCGGTTTGTAAAGCTTCCCATATTTCTTTGGTAGTATCACAAGTTGATACTCTGTTATACTTATCAGGTCCTATGCCACACATCAAGATTTTCTTGGCACGATAGTTCTTTTCTACAACTTTTCTATCAATGTCGTTGTACTCTATTCTCCCTTTGGGCACCAATGGTCCTGTTTCTTCAAGATTCTTCATGGGAACATGTAAACCATCACAAATGATGTCCCGCAGCTCTGAATCTTCTGCCATCATAAAATCATGCATACGGGTCTTCCACCAGCCATAGTATTGACCATCGAATCTGGGAGGTCTATAGGTTGATTATCCTTCTTCAAAGTTTGGTGGAGCAGCCATTAAGTATCCTTCCTATGTGTTAGCATGATATGAGAGACCTACTCTGATACTAATTTTTGTTTATATGAGTCCACCAAACTATAGAGTACGTGGTCTTCTATGAGGTGATGCTTAGAATGCAGTAAAGACTGAAAGTAAAGAAGGCAAGAGATTTTATACGTGGAAAAATCCCACACAAGGGGATCAAAAAACCACGACCTACTCTTGTAGAATTTTAACTCTACTAACTTGTAATCTCCCTATTACAAGCAACTTTGCAAAAACCCTATTGGAAAGGCTTCAAACTAACTTGTGATACAACCATCACAAGCCACTCTATAACTATCCTAGTTACAAAGGCTTTAAACTTATGACTATCCCTAATCACAACATAAACTCAGAAGTTTATGAATTTTTCTTTGTTCCTCAGATAACACTTCTAAGAAAGCAAACTAGGAATTAAAATGACGAACAAATAAAAAGATTACAACTCAACTATGGATGTACATAAACTCATTAAGAAACTGATCCTTAGTGGAGTTGTCTTCTTGTTCTTGATACACCAGTGACTTCAATGCCGGATGAATACTATTGTTTTTTGAAAGAATATCAGTGAATGCACGAAGAATGGTGTGTCTTGCACCAGGTTGTTTTATCACAAAAGATAGCATAGTGTATAGTGATGTCAACTCTTGGTGTACGTTTCTTCCTAATGAGAAGTGACTGTTGTACTGTATGCAGAACCACTTCGGGTTGTTGCGTTCCAGCTGGATAGTGGACTTTGTACTTCTGTCCGGACACACCAATGGACCAGGTCCTAGTTGTGTTCCTCTTTTGTGACAATTGCTAGATGTTCACTTCCTTCTGCTGCATTCCAGCCGTGTATGACTTATACTTCTGTCAGAGAACCCTAAGGGAGTAGGTCCCTGTTGTGTTTCTCTTTATATTGATTGCGTGCAGTCAGTAACTTGTACTTGTGTCGGAGAACCCTAAGGAACCAGTTTGCCAGGTCCATGTTGTGTTCCTCCTTGTGGTCATTCATCCATTTGTTGATTTTCAGACTTCGACCAGTTCACATGAAATGTATATCCAGGTGCTCTAGCTGGTTCTTCATGACAAGTTTGTTAGATCATCAAAACATAAGAAGCATAAGTCCAAGGCATTGAGAACCCATCACTAAGGATGTTGCTTCCGTGGATGTTGCTACCGAGGACGTAGCCCCAAAATAGATTAAGTTTTTTATTTTTTACTTCTTTGATTTTGTGTTTTTGTGTAAGGACCCCTTGTGGGTATTGTAAATATCTTTTGTATCCGCCTATTATGAATATAAAAGGATCTTTTTGCTTCATCTTCGATTTGTATGTAATTCCCTTTCGTTTTCATTTGTGAAATATTTGATCATATAACTCTAATGATCAGTCCGAATATTAGCTTGGACTTGGAACATAATAAACCCTTAGGTTTTTTATTGATCACTTTAATAAGAGCAAGGTCTCGAACCCTATATATTTTGGACCTTAGGCTCTTTCTATATCGGCCATTAGGCTCTTTTAGTTTGGCCCTTAGGCTTTTTAAATTGGGCAAATTCGGCCTCTAAGACGGGTATAATATTTCCCTCTTTTCGGCTAAAAGACTTAGTAAAAATTTATTTATTCCTTAGCATGTGTTTTTGTACTTGTTGGGCTATTCAAAGGTTCTATTGATTGGAACCTTATTTGTAATTCGATAATCGAATACCTCTTAAGGTTTTTTCAAAGGCTGATGTTATCAAAGCCTTTAAATTATTCGAGGGCTGATTTTATCGAAGCCCTTTATCATTTGCTTTTGCCGAGGGTAGCCTTATTTAACCTTTTTTTCAAAGTATTCGAAGACCTTTAATTTATGGCAGAAGTCAGACGTCTTCGAGCCACATTGTTTTGGCCGTAGCCTTTTTATATTACAGTAGTCTTTAATATGGCCATTGCCTTCGGGTATGTCTCTTGGACTTGTTTCCTGATAACCTTTTGAACTTGTTTGAAAGATTAGTCCACGAGTATGATGGCCTTGGCCTTTTTATTGAGGGGATACCTCTATGAGGTCTTATGAGTTTGAGTTTTTGATGACTCGAACGTGCTTACTGTCGATGACAGTCCCCTAGTATTCGGGGTGTATTTGCGTTCTGGCCCTTGGGTTGTTTCTTGTAGGATTATAAGTGTAAAGCTTGTATGGTAATATACTTCGATACATAAAGTGTTTTGATATAGAAAGAATGCTTCTTTAGATAATTAATACATGCATACATGTTTTGTCGTCGGGGCTCGATTATTCTATATGGACACGATTCATCTGACCGTTTGGCCCATTACAAAGTTCTCCTATCAATGCCCTCTTTGGCGGGGCGTGAAGTATTTTCCTCAAAAATATAACCTTCGAGGGTGATGCCCCCCAGTATTCAGCCTTGGATATTGTTGAGTTCCTTTAGGTAGCACATAGTTGTTGCCTCGTTAAAAGCTATACCGGTAAAACCCATTTTGGACAAAATCCAATCTAAGGGAAAAAGAGTGCAACACATGCTTTAAAACCTAAAGCCTTCATGTGAAAAGGTGCATTCGATAGCTTCGACTGGACACCTGCAATGGGTTAGTTTTAAATTCAAATTGACAAAAAGGGAAAGTCATACCTTACAATAGTATCATTTGAGTAATGATACGTTCCAATTTTTTGGCAGTTGTTCACCTTCCATTGTGCTAAGTTTGTAAGATCCTTTACCGATAACTCCAAGGACTCGGTACGGTCCTTCCCAATTTGGGCCCAGTTTCCCCTCAACTAGGTCTCGAGTGTTGAGGGTGACTTTCCGTAGAACTAAGACCCCGATTTCAAAGTGTCGAAGGTTGGTCCTTCTATTGTAGTATCTCTTGATTCTTTGCTTCTGTGCGGCCATCCAAACAATTGTTGCCTCTCATTTTTAATCTAACAACTCGAGGCTAGTATTAATAGCCTCGTGATTTGACTCCTCCAATGCATGCCGAAACCTGGCGCTGGTTTCTCCGATCTCGACAAGGATAAGGGCCTCAGAGCCATATACTAAAGAGAACAGAGTAGCCTCTATGCTAGACTTTGATGTTGTTTGATATTCCCAAAGGACCTCAGGTACAATTTCTCTCCACTTTCCCTTTGCATCGTCCAACCTTTTCTTTAAGTTTTGAATAATGATTTTGTTTGTTGACTCGGCCTACCCATTCCCGGCCGGATGATATGGTGTTGATAGAATCCTCTTTATTTTGTGCGCTTCGAGGAACTCTGTTACCTTGCTGCCGATGAATTGCTTGCCGTTGTCACACATGATTTTTGAAGGTATCCCGAATCGACACACGATATGGTCCAAAATGAAGTCAATAACTTCTTTTTCTCTAACCTTTTTGAAGGCCTGTGCTTCCACTCATTTAGAAAAATAATCAGTCATAAACAAAATAAATTTAGATTTACTTGGGGCCATTGGCAGAGGGCCGACTAGGTCCATTCCCTATTTCATAAAAGGCCACGAGGATAGGACTGAGTGGAGTTATTCCCCGGGCTGATGGATCATTGGTGCAACTGTTGGCACTTATCACACTTTTAAACAAATTCCTTAGTATCTCTTTCCATGTTGTCCCAACAATACCATGCTCTAATGATTTTGCGAATCAGAGACCCGGCGCCGAAATGATTTCCACAAGTACCTTCGTGGACTTCTTGAAGAACATAATCGGTGTCTCCCAACCCTAGACATATCGCAATGGCCCATCGAATGTTCTCCTTTACAATGTTCCATTTTCATCTAATGGAAACCTAGAAGCCTTGGTTCGTAGGGCCCTCGATTCTTTATGGTCCGATGGGAGTTTTCCAATTTTTAAATAGTCGATATACTTATTCCTCCGGTCCCAAGTCAAACTTGTTGAATTTATCTAGGAATGACCCTCTTGAACCAAAGACCTTGATAATTAGACGACAGTCCAGGGACGATATCATCCTCTTCAACCGAGGATCCCAGATTTGCGAGCGCATCAACCGCGCTATTTTGCTCTAAAGGCACGTAATCTGGGGTCCATTCCTTGAAGCGATGTAATGTCCCCTGTAGTTTGTCTAAGTATCTCTGCATTCTATCCTCTCGAACCTCGAAGCTTTTGTTTACTTGGTTCACCACAAATAGAGAGTCACATTTGGCTTCGATGACCTCTACCCCAAGCTCTTATCTAGCTCGAGACCTGTAATCATCGCCTCGTACTCGGCCTCATTGGTAGTCAACCTTGAAGTTTTAATAGATTGTCTAATAGTACTACCTATTGGTGGCATCAAAATGATGCGGAGCTCGGACCCTTTCACATTCGAGGCACCGTCCATAAAAAGGATCCATACCCTAGATGATGTACCTGATCCCAGCAGAAGTTCCTTTTTTACTACGGGTACGAGGGTCGGTGTAAAATCAGATACAAAGTCAGCCAAGAATTGGGACATGATAGCCATTCGGGGTTGATATTCGATATCGTACCCCCCGAGTTCGATTGCCCACTTAGCCAATCAACCCGAAAATTTGGGCTTACGCAAAACATTTTGGAGAGGATAAGTGGTTAATACATATATGGGATGACATTGAAAATGTGGCTTTAACTTGCTAGATGTGCTGATTAATGCAAGTGCTAATTTTTCTAAGTTAGGGTATCTGGTTTCAGCATCTCCCATATTTCGACTTACATAATAAACGGGGAATTGCGTACCTTGCTCTTCTCGAACTAGTACTCCACTTACCGCTATCTCGGACACCGCCAGATACAAGTAAAGCTTTTCATATACCTTCGGGGTGTGGAGCAAAGGCGGGCTCGACAAGTATCGCTTCAATTTTTCCAAGGTTTGCTGGCATTCCGGGGTCCATGCAAAGTCCTTTTTGTTTTTGAGTAAGGAAAAGAACCTATGACTTTGATCCGATGACCTCAAAATAAATTACCCCAAGGCGGCTATTCGCCTTATTAACCTTTGCACGGCCTTCACGCTATCCACGATCATGATATCATCGATGGCCTTCATCTTGTCGGGGTTGCTTTCGATAGCCCAATTCGATACCATGAAGCCGAGGAACTTCCCCGAGCAGACCAAGAAGGCACGTTTTTGTGGGTTGAGCTTCACGTTGTACTTCCCCAAGATTTTGAATTTGTCCTACAAATGATTCAAATGGTCCTTTGCGCGCAGGAACTTAACTAACATATCGTCAATGTAAACTTCCATCGTTTTACCTATCCGTTCCTCGAACATCTTGTTAACTAAGTGTTGATATGTGCCCCCAACATTTTTTATCCCGAATGGCATTACATTGTAGCAATAAGTTCCAAACTTACTGATAAACGAGGTCTTTTCCTGATCCTCCGGGTTCATATGAATTTTATTATACCCGGAGTAGGCATCGAGAAAAGTTAGAATCTCGTGGCCAGAAAAGGCGCCGATTATACGATCAAAGTTAGGTAGTGGAAAAGAATCTTTAGGCCATGCATTGTTTAAATCCTTGTAATTTATGCGCATTCTAAGCTTGTTTCCTTTTTAGGAACTACAACTACGTTGGCTAACCACTCAGGGTATTTTATCTCCCGAATAGACCCTATTTTAAGAAGTTTGGTTACCTCCTCCTTTATGAATGCATGCTTCACCTCGGACTGGGGCCTTTTCTTTTGCTTTACCAGTTTGAACCTAGGGTCGATGCTTAGCCGATGTGTAGTTATTTTTGGTGGGATCTTTGTCATATATAGATGGCACCAAGCTAAGCAATCCATATTATCGATAAGAAATTGAATGATTTTCTTCCTGAGTTCGGGGGTTAACCTCGTCCCCAGGTATACCTTTTTCTCGGGCATGTGCTTGATCAGTATGACCTGTTCTTGTTCCTCGACCGTTGATTTGGTTACATTTGAATCTTCGGGAAGAACGAAGGTTCGAGGAGTAAGGAAATCCTATTTTTCCTCTTCGATTACATGTTCCTCCTAATTGATCAGGACTAGGATTGGTGATCGCTATTTTGCTGCCTGCTTGCCTTTGGTGTTCAACTTTTCCGAGGTCGAAGGATCTGGTAACGGTGTCACTTTATCGGCAACAAACATTTCCTTTGCAACATGTTGTTCTCCATAAATCATTTTCACACCATCCTCTGTTGGGAATTTCATCATCTGGTGAAAGGTCGAAGGTATTGCCCTCATGTTGTGGATCCATGGCCTCCCGAGAAGTGCATTATACCTCTGTCGCCTTTGATGACATGGAATTTCATATCTTGAATGGCTCTGGCCACGTTTACTAGTAGGATAATCTCCCCCTTCGTTGTTTCTCTTGCCATGTTGAAACCATTCAGGACTCGGGATGCTGGTACAATTTCATCTTGGTGGTCAAGCTGCTCTACAACCCCCGATCTAATTATGTTTGTTGAGCTACCTAGATCCACTAGAACACGTTTAACGTGAATTGTATATAAAAGAATAGAGATTACCGGGGCGACATTGTGCGGGTGAGATATGCCTTCTGCTTCCTCATCATAGAATGATAGATCGTCCTTGGGCATATAGCTCCGTGTCCATTTTTCTCTGGTGATCGATACCTTGGTGCATTTGAATACAGGTTTTTATGGGACATCGACACCGCCAATGATCATTTGGATTACATGTTGTGGTTCTTCTTGTTCATTTTTTCTTGCATCTCCCTCCCTGAAGTGGTTGTTAGCTTGATCACTGAGAAATTCTCGAAGGTGACCCTCATTGAACATGTGGGCCATGATACTTACACATCAAGTTCGGATTCCTTTGAGAGGGAATCAGTTTGTATAGGCCTGGTCCATTTAGTATCTTTGATCTTTCCAATAATTTACATAATCCCTGAGTCATCTATACTGAAATTATACTCTGACAATCGAGGTGCCTCCGCAGGGTCGGTATGTTTATCAAACCCATTCTTGCTCATGAGTCCCCGAGAGGTTTGACCTCGATCGTTTCTCCGATCATTTCGAGGAGCGTTACAACCCGAGTCGTTGTTTCTCCAATCGATATATGGCTGGTACCGTGCTTTGTTGGATCTTGATTATCTGTTCGTATACCTTGGGGGCTTAGTTGTCAACCTGTTAGGATGAACTGAGCCCAAGAGGGCTCCCAACTGGTCATCCTCGACCTGAATCTTCGATTGGTAACGGTTATGCACGTCCGACCATGTCACAGCTGGGTACTCAATCAGATTCTGTTTAAATTGTTGAGATGCAGTCGAATTTCTTTCATTCAGACCCTGCATAAAAGCTTGTACTGCCTAGTCATCCAAGACCAGTGGTAATTCCATTCCCTCCATCTGAAACCTAGACACGAACTCCCTCAATATCTCATCATTCCTTTGTCTTATCTTGAATACGTCTGATTTCCTAGTTGCCACCTTTATGGCCCCGGCGTGTGCTTTCACGAAGGCGTCTGCTAACATAGCAAACGAATCAATAGAGTTCGGGGGCAAATTATGTTACCAAATCATGGCTCCTTTCGATAATGTTTCCCCTAAATTTTTTAACAATGCAGATTTGATTCCGCCGCCATTCAAGTCATTTCCTTTGATCCCACAAGTTTATAAGGTAATATGCTCATTAGGGTCGGTTGTCCTGTTATATTTTGGTATATCAGGCATGCGAAACTTCTTGGGGATGGGCATCAGAGCCGCACTTGGTGGGATGACTTTTGTATGAACTTTTTGGTATCCAAACCTTTCAAGACCGCGGGTGCCCCAGATATATGATCAACACGGGAGTTATAAGGCTCCAACTTTTTGTTGTTATCCTCTATCCTCTATTCTCCAGACTTGATCCTCTTGGTTAATTTCTCGAGCATCCTCATAATTGCAGGTTCAGTCCCTGAGCCGTTCTCATTTAATCTTTCTGGCGCCGGCTCAGTACATCGAGTATTTTCTGGTTCGGCTATACTTGGAGTTTTATTCTAACTTTGAAGTTGAGCATTGGCAATCTGTTGAGCTTGTAGCATCTCGAATATCACTTGGAGGCTGATTCCCCCATCTCCTACACCCTGTGTTCTCTAGCCACCAGATCTGACCTCCCTGTGTATTCTTGCCCCGAGGTTTGCTCCTACATCTACATTCAAAGCAACGTGTGAACTAACATACATTGGTTCTACATTTGGCACTTTCCTAGGGTTTATCGGTGGTACATCAATCCATGGAGCATCTATATTGTCATTTTCTCCGTGGAACCCAAGTCCATCATCTCCATGTATGGGTGCATTCTGTGAGTTTGACATGTTTTATCGTGAAATGAAAGAATCTCTGACAAGAACAAGTGTGAAAATAATGTGTGTTATGAGAACCAGTAATGAAATAATCACTATTATCTTTAGCCCCAAGTGTCAAACTATTTACCTCAAAAATACGAGTAATAATTAAACTTGATTTGTGATTTTAAAGAATGTGATTTAGTTAAATACCAATTAATAATCAAGAAATATGAAGTGTAGATGAAGGAAATAAATAAATCAAGCCAGTGTTACATAGGCAATATCGACCTCGAGCATAGTGACCTCGAGATAGGTTAAGGACAATAAGGCAAGAACAGTAAAGTAAGAGCAGTAGAGCTAAAGGACAATTCTGATGAACAATGAGCGAAAAAGTAAGATCGTATATTCTTTGCCAATGAATAGATGATGTTTACAAATTATTGGGGTCCCCTTTATATAGGAGGGAAGCCCTAAATAAGGTACATTTCCATTTACAGTAAAGAACCTTATTGGGACAGATGTATAACCGCCTAGTACGGCCTTGTACTAATTCGTATAAATCTATTCCTGAATTTATGCAATGATCTTGGGGATGTGGCGAGAATCTTGTCCTTCTGTAACAAATTCACCACGACACTATCTCAGAGTTGGTCATATTTGACTCTGATATTCCTCGAACACTTAGGTCTTCGAGCCTCTTATTCTCCCTTTGAGCCCGAGCTTAGTCTTATCGAACTTTTGCCCTAGGTGCAACGTCTCAAGCTTACTAAATTGGGGGCGCCTGATTTAACCGTATACACGCTTAATTAGTCCTAATCCAGAGGAGTTAAAATCTTAGCCCATATGCGTTAACTGATATAAACATTAAAATCTAAGGGTATTTTTTGTTATTGAAATTATTGTTATTTATAAGCAACTATGTATTTAGGTAGAAGTGGCAAAATTGACAATAAATATCGGGGATGAGAATGATATGGTTTTTTTTTTTTTCTTCAGAGTGCTAACTCAGTTCCTTTGTGCTACGAGGAAATATACTCCTCCTCCATCTTATAAAAAGAAAATAAAGAGGATCCATTTAGTCAAAATTTAGCCAAATATTTAACTTATATAAATTAATCTTTGATTCATTCCTTACACTACTCGTTTCTTCCTTGAATAGCCAACCGCTTGCTTACAGTTTCATTGAATATATTTCGACTAAATCATTAAATTAAGTGTCAGCCCTTTTTATAAATACCTGTCTTCACTCAATGGTTTCCACACGCAAATAATTTAAGGAAAATAGAAAGTTCATTAATTACATCCAATTTATAGGAATATGGCAAAGTCACTAGTGAGCTACACAACTTTCCTTGCTCTCCTCTTGTGCTTCCTCCTCATTTCATCCAATGGTTGGTACTTCTTTCATCGTCATTTTATTTATGAGTATTCTTTATGCCTTTGCACACTTAGACCCTACTAGCTCGCTATGTAATATGAAATATTTATCACTATAATCACTATATGTTGGTATCAAAATTAAATTATACATGCATCCGTATCTATTATTTTTTGAGAAATAATTCACATATTCCAATAAATGATTTTCACCAAAAAATAAACTTATGATAAGTTTTTGTTCCTTACAGAGATGCAAGCGGCAGAGGGCAAACTTTGCCGAAGGAAGAGCAAGACATTTTCTGGCTATTGCTTTATTAGTGAACACTGCGACGAAGAATGCAAAGAGAAAGAGGGGGCTAAGAGGGGTATGTGCATTAAGAAGAGCATCTTCAGACGTTATTGTTACTGCTACCACAAGTGCAAATAAGCATCAAATGCTCTCAGAATTCTCCTTTTTTATGTATAATAAATAAAAAGTGGTGTGTTGTCTTGTGTGTGAAAGAATAAAAATACTACCAATTCACTAGAATTGTAGTAAAATAGTACTAAAGTTTGTCAGTATTATCATACTGTACGGTCTTTTTCTTTGGGTCCGTACTGTATTTTATGGGATCAAGTGAAATAATCTAGATTTATCGAATTTATTTTTTCTTATTCTGATTGAGTTGACTTGGCTATTATTATTCGACAAACTTGTGATGCAAAATATTGCGCCTTATGATGCAATCAAAAGTCCTGTTTCCACAAAAACATTGATGCATGAGGGAAAGGAAAAATATCGATTTATTTGACAAATCATGTAATAAGCAGCTCGCCACGATTCAAATTAGGGGCCAACGATAGGCACTCAATGGGCTTAGTCCCAGCAATTGAACCATCAAGAAGCTAATTTTTCCCCATACAACACATCTTAATCAAGCTTTAATTTACATGCACCGAGCAAAATACAAGGATATAATGTACGTGGTCAAACTTTATACAATCAGAAGATTGCAAGTAAATCATTAGACAGAGATATAAATCTAGCAAAATGGTTAGCGCACTAACCTTGATCCATTAAAAAAACCTTGATTGAAAGAAACCAGTCTTCTAAACCTTGAACCGCTCTTTAAATACTTTATTCATCTGAGAGATGGGAAAAAGAGAAAGAGAAAAATTGTGCTCCAACTTCAGGGACCAGTCAGAAAAATTGTATTCTAACTTTAGGGATCATCCTTTTCAAAGGTTATGTTGAAATGCCTTTAAAACTAAAAGGTATATTTTCATATGGTATATGTCCAACACGCATATAACAAAAAGAAAATAAGTGATATTTCTTAAGCTTATATACTAATACTTTATAGAAGATCATAAAATTGGGCACCTTTTAATTGATAACATGTGCAAATATATTAATATTAAAGTCCCTCGCAAAGATTTTTAACAATCTCCCACTTAGATCATATATATGTCTGAAAAATCATACATAGATAATTGTAACAAATCGACTGGTTGTTTTGGGTTCTAGTATACCGTTCTGCGATTTCAGATTTTCCAAAGGCTTATTTGATGATTTATTACTTGCGAGTATGAATGGTTTTAATCCCGAGAGATTTGGGAGTAATTTGGAAACACTTGGTTCCTAACTAAAAGCTTAACGTTGGAAGAGTTGATCAAAGTCAATATTTTTGGTAAACGATCTCAGATTGGTTGTTTAAAGGTCGCTATGTGTTTGTTTGATGATTTTGAACTTGTACATAAATTTAATTTTGGATGTTCCTTGAAGGTTTTGATCTTATTTGTCGATAGCTGGCAATTTGAAGGAATTTAGAGTTCCTAAGTTTGACTCAAAGTTGACTTTGATATTATTGGGTTCTGATTAATGTTCTGAGCCTATAAGTAGGTCCGCACAAGTAATTCAGACTTGTGTACATAGTGTGTGTAATGATCCGATTGGTTATTTTGAGCTCTAGCATCTCGTTCGATGGTTTAAGGTCACAAGTAGCTTCGCTTTGTGTATTATGACTAGTATGTATGATCGGTTTCGATTTTCATGCATTTCAAAGTTGATATAGAAGGATGATTCTCGTTTTAAAAGTTTAAGTGGTAACACTGACCGGAGTTTCACTTTTGTGTAGACAGCTCCAGAATGATATTTTAATGATTCCAATAGTTTCGTATAGTGATTTTGGACTTAAGTGTATGTCCGAATGTAGATATGGAGCAGAGTTTGCTAGGAGTAGTTAATAGTCGCATGTGCCAAGTTGGACTGCATCTGCGAGTTCGCAGATGTGGATAATGACTGCAGAAGTGGAAGAGGACAGGCAAGGCCAGGAATCGCAGGTGTGGAGAAGGTTCCATAGGAGCAGACCCGCAGAAGCAGAAGGTTGGGGTCATAAATGAAAAGCAAAAATGCACAACTCTGACCGCAGAAGCGGTTACGAAGAAGCAGAAATATGAGGCGCATGTGCAAAAAGGTTGGACATGATATTAACTCGAAGGGTTTTATGATTTCACATGTTTGGAAGTGGGGAACTCGACCTACGACGATATTTTGAGCATTGTTTATCCCAATTGAAGGAATAAGTGATATTTATTCGATTTTTGTGTTAGATATTTATTATCCATTTATTATTAAGCCTAATTCTCATGAATCTAAGAAAATATGGATTGGACTATGTTATTGGAGAATGAAATTTAAGGATTTGAGGGTCGATTTGTGGTTGGAATTGGATGATTTTAGCATGGTCGGACTCGTAATTGAATAGGTGTTCGGAATTTATAAATTTCGTCGGCTTCTGAGGTGCTAGCCAAGGATTGACTTTTTTATTTGAGTTAAAGATCGTAGCTCTGATGGTAAGCAACCTCCATTTCCAACCAAGAGGTTGTGAGTTCGAGTCTCCCTAGGAGCAAGGTGGGAAGTTCTTGGAGGGAAGGATACTGGGGGTCTATTTTGAAACAGCCTCTCTACCCCAGGGTAGGGGTAAGGTCTGCGTACACACTACTCTCCCCAGACCCCACTAAGTGGGAATATACTGGGTTGTTGTTGTTGTTGTTGTTGTTGTTGTTAAAGATCGTAGCTTTGTCTTTTGGAATCACTTCCTACGGGTTTTTTTTATGGTATTGCGTTACTTTGACTAGATGTGGATCGTCCGGAGGTCAATACGCATGGGAATGGCTTGTTAGCGGAGTGAGTTTACTTGCTTGAGGTAAGTATATTATCTAAACTTGGTTAAGGCATTAATTGCCTGAATTATTTGTGATAGCTATGTGCTATAGTGCGCATATGTACGGGGGTTTGTGTCACGCCCTAAGAACCGAAGAGCGCGACCGGCGCTCAACCGAGTAAACCTGACTGAGCAAGCCTGTTAGGTTTTATTCTACCCAAACTAATCCATGAATAAGGAGGAGATGGACTTCATTAATCATACTTTGTACATATATCATTAACGACTTCCATTTCATTTCCATTAGCAACTTCATTCATAATTTTCAGAAATATTACAAGTTTTATACATATGAGAAAAAAATATCTTTGCCAGATATCAATGTTTCTAATTCAATTCCAATACCCGACACCACTCACAACCTGTCTACGGAGCCTCTAAATACAACTGAAGAGAAATATGAAAATGCCGGCAAAAAGGCTCCGGCTATACCTCAATATAAAGTACATGATGAACAGATGATATAGGACCCCGAAATGAAGTGGGGCTCACCAAGTTGGCTGAAAAGAGGATGTGCCACTAGCTACGACCAACACTGCCTGCTATGGAACCACCTAAATCCATTTAAAGATGTAGCACCCCCAGCAAAAGAGACGTTAGTGTCGTCGAATAGCACTAGTATGTATGACTAAACACCATCGCATTAGAAAGAACTATCATACAAGAATAAAGAAATCATAAACACCATCTCAATAGAAAGAACTATCATACAAGAACAAGGAAATCATAAACACCATCTCAATAGAAAGAACTATCATACAAGAACAAAGAAATCATAAAGATTCAACAAAAGCTTCAAACAATCACCACATCATCAAATAAAAGGAATCACATAGATTTCACATAATTTCCATAGCTTTAGGTTGGGACATTTCATACTATTGCACCATCATTCACAATACCACTGCCTTCTTGCGCGGAGTCCGATCTCATCCCGATTGGCTAAACTGTCTCATTTGAGACGTATACCTCAATCACAATTTCATTCTCACTTTCCGGTTTCAATATCAGCACAATACCACCATGTGTGTAGCATGGCGTCCGATCACAGCCCGATCGGCTAAGCCGTCTTATCAAGAGCTACCCTTTTCCATTAATCATCTTACTTCATTTTTTTCACATATATTAATTCATCAGCACTTGGGGCCAGAATTATCACATCATACTTGGCACTAGGCCACATTTCATAATTCGAGCTCTTTTCCCCCATATTTCACATCAATATCAATTTCAACAACAAGCCATTAAATCCAAGATGTCAAGTACACATGAGAGGAATCATGAATAATGGGCATATACAATATTTTAGAAATCATACACCTGAAGCTCATTAGCAATGGAACTTTAGACACAAAGGATTCTTCCAAAAATGAGGGGACACACCAAACTACAATAGAAACACGCATCAAAGGCATAAACAAGCAATTACACCAATTATTCTTGAATTACTCTTTTCTAATCACGATAATATACAATTTCAACATCGAAGTATGTAACAACTCGGATCACATTGAATGTACTTATAAGGCAAAACATTATCTCTAACAGCCACTTATGGGCATAAATTGTGTACAAAGCCTTTAGAGCACTTTATTATTGATGTCTTTTATGGAAAGCAGAGTCAAGGCTCATTTCATAATCTGTTCACATTTTCTCATGTCATAGACATCACCAGGCATAATTATTACTCAAGTCCTCGGCACGTTGA
Organism: Nicotiana sylvestris; assembly: GCF_000393655.2. Taxonomy (NCBI): domain Eukaryota; kingdom Viridiplantae; phylum Streptophyta; class Magnoliopsida; order Solanales; family Solanaceae; genus Nicotiana; species Nicotiana sylvestris. The sequence continues at coordinate 38,733,062 of NC_091067.1, read as the reverse complement.
CCACACTCATTTTCCCAAATTCGTTTCAAACATCTTTATAGATTACCAACAACTAGACGCAATCAATCAAATACATTTGGTACACATAAGAACAATTAGAAGGATCAACCATAACGAGTTTTTTCACACAATTTGGCATAACAATCTCAGTTTAAACTTGACTTGAAGTCTAGGCATTTCAATACATGGTTTACATTCTTCTCACATCCTTAAATTACCAAGGATAGCATATTGAACTCATTAAGACACACCTTTTATGTATATATTTGGAAACACCAATTCATATGAAATAACAATCAATACATCAATCAAATTTTGGTCTTAACAACACTTGCATGGACACCAAAGGAGCTCAATTTCTAAGAATAGGAGGTTTTAGCCATACATACCTTGTTTAAGCTTTCCTTAAGTTACTATAATGCACCAACATCTCTAGCAGTAATAATCTATAAGGAGAGAGCGAAAATCAATTAATAATTTAGAAAGATTTCCCATGGTGTAACTCCCTTAGGAATTTCATCAAACACCTAATCATGTGAAATAGACTACAAGGTTCTACAATGGAAATTCTTTCTTCCCTTATCCAATTTCATCAAGAACTACCAGTAATAGTTGATTAATCCCACATACTATAGCTTAATGTCACATGCATGGCCTATTTCTAACCCCACAATATATATTTGAACTCATATTCTCATATATGAAATATTAGAAGTAGAACTTACCCGGAAGATAGTGAGCTAGAGATTAGCATGCTTGATTCTTGGGGGTTTGTGCAAGATTGATGATTAGGAGGCTAGGTTCCCTCTTTCTCTCTCTAAAATTCTCTCACCTCTCTCTAGAGTTAGCATAAAATAGTCCTAAATGAAGCCCCAAAGCTTATTTATCAAAGTGGGTTCGGATATAAAAATTTCCAAAAATGACCCCCGAAGTCAAATATGTGGTGCAATTATGCTATAGCATAATTGAAATGTGGGTTGCATTCTTGTAGCATAATCATTATGTGATAGCATAATCGACAGCATATTCGATTAGTCTACAGCATAATCAACATGCGACAACATAACATTTTTCCCGACACTACTTCATTATGCGACATATACGCGGTCCGCATGCTCGTTTTGAGATCGCAAAATTGGTCACAAATCCAGTCTTTGGTAATTTGATCATAACTTTGTGTAGAATTGTCCAAATGGCGAACGGTTTGAAGAGTTAGAAACTAGACTTGAAAACCTTTCATTTGATAGGTTGTTCACCATATATAACCTTATATATATTTAGATATGATCATCCAAAGTGTGGACTTGTGCAAACTCATTTTGAATTTTAGCCCATTATGAAATTTTCTAATTTGACTTAGACTTAGGCCTCCCATTAGACCCCACATTACACATTATAAGACTTATACACTTATTTACCAAGTCCAATTGATGCCCATCATGTTAATAGCATATAAAATATTATAATTAGCCTACTTGGCACCACGAAATCCTAAATTACTTAGCGAAATTTTCCGGGGCATTACAGTTTGATCCCACGTGCGAGCACTAGGTTATTTATCTATACTTAGGGTAGTCTGTAGGCTATGATATGCCTAAAGTTGACTGTTAAACTTTAAGTTATAATATTTCTTATATTTGTGACCTTGTTTCAAACTATTTGAGCCATGTTTGAGGCTACATAGAGGTTAAATCCCTGAATGAACTTGATAAATGCTATTTCTGTGATGAAATTCCTGATTTGAGCTATGATAGTAAACTTTGCACATCCCTACATTTTAGAATGTCATGTATACCAATCTAGGAGCATGAAATATGTTATTCATTCATCACATACATGTATTCCTATTTATTTGTTCTTGTGTGATATAATTGGACTGGATGTATGTGACCACGTAGGGCGGATTGTGTTGTTATGCCTGTGACCAAGTCGGGAGGATTTGAATCGTCCAAAGGTTGTTTCACATGGGAAGGGCTTCTTAGAGTATTGATTTAGCTTGTTTGAGGTAAGTATCTTGCCTAACATTTGGTGGGAGAATTATCCCTTAGGATTTGACTTATTTGATTAATTGAGTTATGTGTAAATGATGTGTATACGGGGTGACGATGTGACGACCCAGCCAGTCGTCTCATGAGTTACCGCTCTGTTTCCCCCATTTCTGCTTCTTATTGCTTTGTTTATTAGTGCTATATGTGATCAGGTTGGTTGGCTCGGGTTCGGAAAGGAATTGGTAAGGTTTGAGACACTTAGTCTCTTTTGAGGAAGCTTAAGTTGGAAAAGTCAACTAGATGTTGACTTATGAGTTAGAGGGCTCGGATATGAGTTCTGATTGTTTGGTTAGCTTTGGGAGGTGATTTTGGACTTAAGAATGTGATCAGAATGAGTTTTGGAGGTCCGGAGTAAATTTAGGCTTAAATTGGTAAAATTAGATTTTTGGCGAATTCCGGTTGATAGGTGAGATTTTGATATAGGGGTCGAAATTGAATTCGGAGAGTTGCAGTAGATCTGTTGTTTCATTTGGGATGTGTGTGTAAAGTTTCGGGTCATTCGGACGTGGTTTGGTTGGGTTTTTTATCAAATGCGTAATTTAGAAGATTTTAGAAACTTAGGCTTGAATCCGATGAGTTTTGGTTGATTCGATATTGTTTGAGTTGTTTTGAGGATTGGTATAAGTTCGAATAAAGTTATGGGTCATGTTTTTGCTTTTGGTTGAGGTCCCGAGGGCCTCAGGGTGATTTCGGGTGGTTGTCAGAGAGTTTGGGAAATTTGAGAAGCTGCAGATTTTTCTATTTTGTATTTCCGCACCTGCGGATTGGGGACGAAGGGCAGGAGCCGCAGATGTGGTTGGCTTACCGCACCTGCAATACTGCAGGTGAGGCTACTTGGTCGCAGATGCGGTTTTGGGACCATTAAGTGAAAACCGCAGAAGCGGCTTACAGACCGCAAATGCGGTACCGCATAAGCGGTATCTGGGCCGCAGGTGCGGAATCCTTGGGCCAGAAGGTATATATTGTTTTCTTCGCAAAATTTTGCTAAGTACTCCATTTTTAAGACGGGAAAGAGGCTAAGGTAGTGGATTTTAAGAGAAATAAAGGGATATTAGTTGGGTAAGTTCCCTAAGCTTCATTATTTGGGTTTATGATCATTTTTCCATTGTTTAATCATGGTATTAGTGGAGATTAAGGAAGAAAAATTGGGGATTAGGGCTTGAGATTAAGAGACTTTAAAATGAAAATTTGAGGGGTCATTTGGACTCCAATTTCGGTGTTCTTGGTATGTATAGACTCATGGAAGGATAAGGATTCCGTTGATGTGATTTTTATTGAGTTTCGAGACATGGGCCCGGGGGTCGGGTTTGGCCAATTTCGAGATTTTTGGTTTAATTTAATTATTTTCGCTTGGGCTTCATTCCCTTAGCATAGTGTGACGCCGTGATTCTGATTTTGGATAGATTCGACGTGAGTGGAGGCCGATTTGAGGGGTAAAAGTGTCGCGGAGTAGTATTTTGCCGGTTTATGGTAAGTAACCTTTGTAAATCTAGAACTGAGGGTACAAAACTCCAGTATTTGACTTGTTTTGATAAATGAGTTGACGCACATGCTAGGTGACGAGCGTGTGGGCGTGCACTGGTAGGGATTTGTGACTTGATCCATCCCATAGCGACTATTAAGCCACGTATTTGATTTGGAACCTTATGATATTCCGTACTTTAGTCATTTATACTATATTATGGGTTGTATGCCATGTTTGGGGCCTTCTGCCGATCTGTTGAAACCCTTAAGGGCTTATTTACTGTTTTTCCTTACTCTACTTATTGAAAGCATATCCTCAGTCATGTTTTACTTGTTTAATATTTAAAACTGGTTTTATCACTCTACTTTTAAATGTGAGGACTATTTGGACTGAGTTCCCTAATTTCTACTATTGTGTCCGAGAGGCTATGAGGTTAATGACTGAGAGAGGTTGAGAACCTAATGGTGAGGATATTTATATATGTATGAGTTATGGATCGGGCTGCACGCCGCAACGATACTTATATGGATCGGGCTGCACTTCGCAACGATATATATATATATATATATATATATATATATATATATATATATATATATATATATATATATATATATATATTGGACCGGGCTACGCGCCGCAGCGATAAGACGCTTGGGTTGTAGGAGCCCCTCCGGAGTCTGTACATCCCCAGTAAGCATAATCGACTATAAATTATGGATCGGGCTGCATGCTGCAGCGGTTACTATGATTATTATTATTATGAGATATTAATGAGATTGAGTGCTGAGAGTGAGTACGGAGTGACGAGAGTTGAGTCACGAGTGATTGAGAGGCTGCCCCAGAGGCCATATTCTGAGTGATACCTTGCCCGAGGGGCCCAGTTATGGTGTTTTCACTGATTTCGCTCTTCCTTTAAATAAGCCTCTGCTGGAAAAATTGCTAAGTATATGATTTCAAGTATTTAAATTGAAATTGATGATTATACAATGAAACTGGTTTCAAACTGTGGAGTTGGATCAGTTATCCTATTGTTTATTCATTTGTATGATTTTTAACAGCTCATCACTGCTTTCAGACCTTATTTACTTTAGTTACTTACTAAGTTGACGTACTCGCGTTACTCTCTGCACCATGTGTGCAGATCCAGGTGCCCAAGCGGTAGAGTGAGGGTCCTCAGCATTATCAGAGTTTGCCGGAGACTGCAAGGTAGCTGCATGACATCTGCAGCCTTGCTTTCTTCCTTTATACTTGTTTTTCTGCATTTTAGACTTGTTTTGTATCAGACAGTCAGATTTGTATATGTTAGAGGCTCTAGACTTGTGACACCAGATGGTTGGGCTCTATTAGTTTAACATTGTATTGATTTCTGCACCTTTTGGTTGTTTTATGCACTTCTTATGAAAAATTTGGGTTTTTAACGTGTGTTAGAAAAATGGTTTTATAAAAGGAATTTGTTGTAGTTAATGGTTTGGGTTGGCTTGCCTAGTAATGTGATAGGCACCATCACGACCGGGCATTTGGGGTTGTGATAAGTTGGTATTAGAGCCTAGGTTACATAGGTCTCGCGAGTCATGAGCCGGTTTAGTAGAGTCTCACAGATAGGTACGGAGACGTCTGTACTTATTCTCGGGAGGCTGCAGACCCTTTAGGAAAAAACTTCATACTCTTGAAATTCTTGTCGTGCGAATCTCTTGATCCAAGTACTAAATCTCTATTATTCCATTCTCTCACAGATGGTGAGGACACGTGCTACCAGGCAAGATGGACGACCACCAGTACCACCTGCTGGGGCCACTAGAGACCGAGGACGCGGTCGAGGCCATGGTAGGGCCAGAGCAGCTAGGGAATCACCTGCAGATCCACCAACTGCCCCAATTCAGGATTATGTCCCAAATGTGAATGCTACAGAAGCACCAGCTCAGCCACCCGCCATGCCTATTGTGATTCCAGGCTTTCAAGAGGCTTTAGCTCAGATCTTGTCAGTGTGTACCAGTTTGGCTCAGATGCTCTCAGTTACTACGACCGCAGCTACTTCTCAAGCCGGAGGAGGCACCTAGACTCTTGTTGCTCGCACACCTGAGCAAGTTGTGCATGGACTCCAGACACTGGGGGCACCTCCAGCCTAACCGGTTGTACCAGCTTATGAGTACGTGGTACCAGTTATGCCGGACGACGAGCAGCGTCTACTAGAGAGGTTTGGTAGACTTCAGCCTCCGACTTTCAGCGGGGCAGAGGGCGAGGATGCCCAGGGTTTCTTGGATAAGTGCTAGAGGATGCTTTATACAGAAGGTATTCTAGAGACTAGTGGTGTAGCTTTTACCACCTTTCAGCTTTTTGGGGCTGCCTTTACTTGGTGGGAGGCGTATGAGAGGCATAGGCCTGTTGGTGCAACGCCCCTTACCTGACAGCAGTTCTCTGTTCTTTTTCTTGAGAAGTATGTACCACAGTCTTGCCGAGAGGAGTTGCGCAGGCAGTTCAAGCAGTTGTGTTAGGGAGAGATGACTGTGACACGTATGAGATGCGATTCTCTGAGTTAGCGCGTCATGCAGTTTGGTTGGTTCCGACTGATAAATAGAGGATTATGAGGTTTGTTGATGGTCTCACATATCAGCTTCAGATTCTCATGACTAGGGAAAGAGTGACAGGTGCTACTATCGAGGACGTTGTTGACATCGCCTATGAGATTAAGTCAGTTCGCCGTCAAGAGTGAGAGGAGAGGGAGGCCAAGAGACCTCGGGGATCTGATAGCTTTAGTAGTGCTCCTTCGAGAGGTCAGTTCCAACAGGGCAGAGGCTGTCCATTCAGGCAGGTTCATTCAGCTTGCCCAGGTTATCGTGGGGCATCATCGGGTCATGGTTCTCACAGTTCTCGTCAGGGCCACTCATCACTCATTGCCCTTCCAGCCCAGAGTTTATCCTGTGCTCCATCAGTTCAAGGTTCTTCCATGCCAGGTCCTTATACTGGTCACTCCAGTGCCAGGGGTTCCCTTCAGTCCCCATCTCCAGTACCGGAGAGTTGTTATGAGTGTGGAAAGTTTGGGTATATGAGGAGGCAGTGTCCTCGTCTTCGTGATAGTCCGTCTCAGCAGAGGGGTCAGCCCTCGACTTTAGCTCCAGTTGCTTTACCACCCGCCCAGCTAGCTAGGGGTGGAGGTCAGTCAACTAGGGGTTTCCCAAGAGGGGGAGGTCAATCAGGTGGTGGTCAGGCTCATTTCTATGCCCTCCCGGTTAGACCAGATACTGCTGCTTCAGATGCCGTGATTTTAGGTATTTCAGTCTGCCACAGAGATGCCTTTGTATTATTTGATCCCGGTTCCACCTTTTCTTATGTGTCATCATACTTTGCCTGTTATTTGGATATGCCTCGAGAGTATCTTATTTCACCTATTCATGTATCTACTCCAATGCCCGATACTGTTGTCGTAGACTGTGTGTATTGGTCGTGTGTGGTGAATATTGGGGGTCTGGAGACTCGAGTGGATCTTTTATTATTGTGTATGGTGGATTTTGATATCATTTTGGGCATGGATTGTCTGTCTCCGAGTTGTGCTATTCTAGACTGTCATGCCAAGACAGCCACATTGGCTATACCGGGTGTGCCACAGATCGAGTGGCGAGGTTTAACTGATTATGTTCCCAGTAGAGTAATCTCATTCTTGAAGGCCCAATGTATGGTTGGGAAGGGATGTCTTTCGTATCTAGCCTTTGTGAGGGATTTCGGTGTAGAGACTCCCAGTATTGATTCTGTCCCAGTTGTGAGGGATTTTCCTGATGTGTTTCCTGTAGACCTACTGGGCATGTCACCAGATAGGGATATTGATTTTGGTATTGACCTAGTGTTGGGCACTCAGCCCATTTCTATCCCATCGTATCGTATGGCACCAGCGAAGTTGAAGAAGTTAAAGGAGAAGCTTCAAGAAATCCTTGATAAGGGGTTTATTCAGCCTAGTGTGTCACCTTGGGGTGTGTCGGTTCTATTTGTGAAGAAGAAGGATGGCACTATGAGGATGTGCATTGATTATAGGCAATTGAACAAGGTAACAGTTAAGAACAAGTATCCCTTGACTCGTATTGATAATTTATTCGACCAGCTTTAGGGAGCGAGAGTGTTCTCCAAGATTGATCTCTATTCAGGTTATCACTAGTTGAAGATCAGGGACTCGGATATTCTTAAGACCGCTTTCAGGACCCGATATGGTCATTATGAGTTCTTAGTGATGTTTTTTGGGCTGACCAATGCCCCAGCAGTATTCATGCATTTGGTGAACAACGTGTTCCGGCCCTATCTTGATTCATTTGTCATAGTCTTCATTGATGATATTCTGGTGTATTCGCGTAGTCAGGAGGAGGACGCAGAGCATTTGAGAATTGTTTTGCAGAGATTGAGGGAGGAGAAGCTTTATGCAAAATTCTCCAAGTGTGAGTTTTGGCTCATTTCAGTGGCTTTATTGGGGTACATGGTGTCCATCTAGGGTATTCAGGTTGATCCGAAAAAGATAGAGGTGGTTCAAAGTTATCCTAGACCGTCCTCGGCCATAGAGATTCGCAGCTTTCTTGTTTTGGCAGGCTATTATCGCCGGTTTATTCAGGGATTCTCGTCTATCGCATCGCCCTTGAACAAGTTGACTCAAAAGGTTGCTTCATTTGTATGGTCGGATGAGTGTAAGGAGAGCTTTCAGTAGCTCAAGACAGCCTTGACCACAATTCTAGTGTTAGTTTTGCCATCAGCTTCAGGTTTATATACCGTGTATTGTGATGCTTTGAGAGTTGGTATTGGTTGTGTATTGATGCAGGAGGGTAGAGTTATTGCTTATGCTTCTCGTCAGTTGAATCCCCATGAGAAGAACTACCCCATTCAAGATTTGGAGTTGGCTACCATAGTTTACGCATTGAAGATTTGGAGGCATTACTTGTATGGTGTGTCTTGCGAGGTGTTTACTGATCATCGTAGCCTCCAACATTTGTTCAAATAGAAGGATCTCAATTTGAGGCAGCGGAGGTGGTTGGAGTTGCTTAAGGATTATGATATCACAATATTGTACCATCCGGGGAAGGCCAATGTGGTGGTCGATGCTTTGAGCCGAAAGGCGGTGAGTATGGGGAGTTTGACATATATTCCAGTTGGGAAGAGATTGATGTTCAGGCCTTGGACAATCAGTTTATGAGGTTAGATGGTTCGGAGCCCAGTCGGGTATTGGCTTGCGTGGTTTCTCGGTCTTCCTTATATGTTCGCATCAAAAAGCGCCAGTATGATGATCCGTATTTTCTTGTCCTTAAGGATAGAGTTAAGCATGATGATGCTAGAGATGCGGTTACAGGTGATGATGGGGTGTTGAGCATGCAGGGCCGGATATGTGTGCCCAATGTGGATGGGCTTCGGGAGTTGATTCTGGAGGAGGCACATAGCTCGCGGTATTCCATTCATTCGGGTGTCGCGAAGATGTATCAGGATTTGAGGCAGCATTATTGGTGGAGAAAAATGAAGAAAGACATTATGGGATTTGTAGCTCGGTGTCTCAATTGTCAGCAGGTGAAATATGAGCATCAGAGATCGGGTGGCTTTCTTCAATAGATGGATATTCCAGAGTGGAAGTGGGAGATGATCATTATGGACTTTGTAGTTGGACTTCCACGAACTTTGAGGAAATTCGATGCTATTTGGGTGATTGTGGATCGGCTGACCAAGTCCGCGCACTTCATTCTTGTGTGTACTACCTATTCTTTAGAGCGGTTGGCAGAGATCTATATCCAGGAGAATGTTCGTTTGCATGGTGTCCCAGTTTCCATCATTTCGGATAGGGGCACTCAGTTTACCTTGCATTTTTGGAGGTCTGTGCAGCGAGGGTTGGGTACTCAGGTCGAGTTGAGCACAGCTTTTCACCCTCAAACGGACGGGTAGTCTGAGCGCACTATTCAGATATTGGAGGGCATGTTGCGTGCTTGTGTCATTGATTTCGGAGGGTCATGGGATCAGTTTCTACCGCTTGCAGAGTTTGCTTATAACAATAACTACCAGTCGAGTATTCAGATTGCTCCGTATGAGGCTTTGTGTGGGAGGCGGTGTAGATCTCCAGTTGGTTGGTTCGAGCCCGGTAAGGCTAGGCTATTGGGGACAGACCTGGTGCAGGATGCTTTAGAAAAGGTGAAGGTAATTCAGGAGTGGCTTTGTACGGCACAATAGAGGAATAAGAGTTATGCTGGCAGGAAGGTTCGAGATATGTCTTACATGGTTGGCGAAAAGGTTTTGTTGAAGGTTTCACCCATGAAGGATGTTTTGAGATTTGGATCGTTAGGTTCGAAAGTTGAGGTCAAAGGATATAGCTTCAGTGAAAGTGCAGTAGAGAGGTCGGCTCATGGAGGAGGCTGCCTGGGATACCGAGCAAGAGATGCAGAGCAAATATCCTCACATGTTTGAGGCTTCAGGTATGTTTATTGACTCGTTCGAGGATGAACATTTTTTTAAGTAGGGGAGGATGTGACGACCCGGCCAATCGTCTCATGAGTTACCGCTCTGTTTCCCCATATCTGCTTCTTATTTCTTTGTTTATCAGTTCTATATGTGATCGGGTCGGTTTGCTCGGGTTCGAAAAGGAATTGGTAAGGTTTAAGACACTTAGTCTCTTTTGAGGAAGCTTAAGTTGAAAAAGTCAATCGGATGTTGACTTATGAGTTAGATGGCTCGGATGTGAGTTACGATGGTTCGATTAGCTTCGAGAGGTGATTTGGGACTTAGTAGCATGATCGGAATGAGTTTTGGAGGTCCAGAGTAGATTTAGGCTTGAATTGGCGAAATAGGATTTTTAGCGAATTCCGATTGATAGGTGAGATTTTGATATATGGGTCAGAATGGAATTCCGAGAGTTGCAGTAGTTTCAATGTGTCATTTGGGATATGTGTGTAAAAGTTTAGGTCATTCGGACGTGTTTTGGTTTGGTTTTTGATCAAAAGCGTAATTTAGAAGATTTTGGAAAGTTTGGTTTGAATCCGATTAGTTTTGGTTGATTCGATGTTGTTTGAGTTATTTTGAGGATTTGTGTAAGTTCGAATAAGGTTATGGGTCATGTTTGCACTTTTGGTTGAGATCCCGGGGCCTCGGGGTGGTTTAGGATGGTTGTCGGAGAGTTTGGGAAATTTGAGAAGCTGTAGATTTTCTGTTCTGGTATTTCCGCACCTGCGGATTGGGGACCGCAGGTGCAATGCCACAGATGTGAGGAAATTACCGCAGAAGCGGTCAAGGAGGAGAAGGGCAGGAGCGCAGATGCGGTTGGCTGACTGCACCTGCGATGGAGTATGTGTGGCTACTTGGTTGCAGATGCGGTTTTGGGACCATTAAGTGAAAGCCGCAGAAGTGGCTTATAGACTGCAAATGCGGTACCGCATAAGCGGTATCTGGGTTGCAGGTGTGGAATCCTTAGGCCAAAATGTATATATTGTTTTCTTCGCGAAATTTTCCTAAGTACTCCATTTTTAAAGACGGGAAAGAGGCTAAGGCAGTGGATTTCAAGAGAAATCAAGGGATATTAGTTGGGTAAGTTCCCTAAGCTTCATTATTTGGGATTATGATCATTTTTCCATTATTTAATCATGGTATTAGTGGAGATTAAGGAAGAAATATTGGGGATTAGGGCTTGAGATTAAGAGACTTTAAAATGAAAATTTGAGGGGTCATTTGGACTCCGATTTCAGTGTTCATGGTATGTATGAACTCATCGAAGGATAAGGATTCCGTTGATGTGATTTTTATTGAGTTTCGAGACGTGGGCCCGGGGGTCGAGTTTGGCCAATTTTGAGATTTTTGGTTTAATTTGATTATTTTCGCTTGGGCTTCGTCCCCTTAGCATAGTTTGACGCCGTGATTATGATTTTTGGATAGATTCAACATGAGTGGAGGCCGATTCGAGAGGCAAAGGCGTCGCGGAGTAGTATTTTATCGGTTTGAGGTAAGTAACCATTATAAATCTAGAACTGAGGGTACAAAATCCCGGTATTTGACTTGTTTTGATAAATGCGGTGACGCACATGCTAGGTGACGAGCGTGTGGGCGTGCACCGGTAGGGATTTGTGAATTGGTTCGTCCCGTAGAGACTATTAAGCCGCGTATTTGATTTGGAACCTTATGATATTCTGTACTTTAGTCATTTATACTATATTATGGGTTGTATGCCATGTTTGGGGCCTTGTGCCGACCTATTGAGACCCTTAGGGGTATTTCTACTGTTTTTCCCCACTCTACTTGTTTAAAGCATATCCTCAGTCATGTTTTACCTGTTTAATGTTTAAAACTTGTTTTATCACTCTACTTTTAAATGTGAGGACCGTTTGGACTGAGTTCCTTAATTTTTACTGTTGTGCCCGAGAGGCTGTGAGGTTAATGATTAAGAGAGGTTGAGAACCTAATGGTGAGGATATTTATAAATGTATGAGTTATGGATCGGGCTGCACGCCACAGCGATACTTATACAGATCAAGTTGCACGACGCAGTGATATATATTGGATCGGGCTGCGCGCCGCAACGATATGACGCTTGGGCTGTAGGAGCCTCTCCGGAGTCTGTACACCCCTAGTAAGTGTAGTCGACTATAAATTATGGATCAGTCTGCACGCCGCAGCGGTTACTATGATTATTATTATTATAAGATATTAATGAGCTTGAGTGCTGAAAGTAAGTACGGAGTGACGAGAGTTGAGTCACGAGTGAGTGAGAGGCTGCCCGGGAGGCCATATTTTGAGTGATACTTTGCCCGAGGGGCCCAGTTATGATATTTTCACTGATTTCACTCTTCATTTAAATAAGCCTCTGTTTGAAAAATTGCTAAGTATATGATTTCAAGTATTTAAACTAAAATTGATGATTTTACAACGAAGCTTATTTTAAACTGTGGAGTTTGATTTGTTATCTTGTTGTTTATGCATTTGTATGATTTTTAACTACTCATCACTGCTTTCAGACCTTATTTACTTTAGTTACTTACCGAGTTGGCGTACTCACGTTACTCCCTGCACCGTGTGTGCAGATCCAGGTGCCCGAGCGGCAGGGCGAGGGTCCTCAACATTATTAGAGTTTGTCGGAGACTACAAGGTAGTTGCATGGTGTCCGCAGCCCTGTTTTCTTCCTCTATCCTTGTTTTTCCGCATTTTAGACTTGTTTTGTATCAGACAGTCAGATTTGTATATACTAGAGGCTCTAGACTTGTGACACCAGATGGTTGGGCTCTGTTGGTTTAACATTGTATTGATTTCCGCACCGTTTGGTTGTTTTATGCACTTCTTATGAAAAATTAAGGTTTTAAACTTGTGTTAGAAAAATGGTTTTATAAAAGGAATTTGTTGTAGTTAATGGTTTGGGTTGGCTTGCCTAGTAATGTAAGGCGCCATCACGATCGGGCATTTGGGGTCGTGACAGACAAGTGTGTAAACAGGCGTATGCATTCCTTATGACCGGATTTGACCCCATGTTGCTTTTATTGCCTTATTTTTATTATCCATGAATTCTTTAATATGGTTACTTTTCGGAGAATTCCTAGTTGCCTAAACTTGAGGAACCCCTAATTTGAGGCTTTACAAATATAATAGTTAAACCATTAATTATTCATTGATTATTCATTTTCTAAGTGAATAATATAATTCTTATTCATATTTGATCCATTTTTAAAAGATTAATTATACAACCCATTTTTTAAGGAACAATATGAGTGGATAACGGTATTCTTTAAATAATTTCATCACCACTGATCATAATAGCCAACTAGTCAAGCCAACTCAATCAGTATAACCACAAATAATTTCTTGAAATTATTTAGATTATTTCACTTGACATAAAAAATTACAATATGGATCCCAAGGAAAAGACCGTACAATATGATAATACAAACATAGTTTGATACTATTTTCTCATAATAACTACAATTCTAGTGAATTTGTAGTATTTTTATTCTTTTAAACACAAGACAACACACCATTATTTATTTATTTATTATACATAAAAAGGAGCATTCTGAGAGCATTTGATGCTTATTTGCACTTGTGGTAGCAGTAGCAATAACGTCTGAAGATGCTCTTCTTAATGCACATACCCCTCTTTGCCCCCTCTTTCTCTTTGCATTCTTCGTCGCAGTGTTCACTAATAAAGCAATAGCCAGAAAATGTCTTGCTCTTCCTTCGGCAAAGTTTGCCCTCTGCCGCTTGCATCTCTGCATGGAACAACAACTTATCATAAGTATTTTTGGTTAAAATCATTTATTTGAATTAAAATATATGAATTTCTTCTAAAAATGTTGAAATATATGTTTTTTTGTTGTTATAAGTTATAACAATAATGATAATCATTTCATATTAGCGAGTTCGTACATGATTGTTCAAAGGCATACCTAGGTGCTAGCTGCCTGTACTAAGAAAGGATTATAGCAAGTTAACTACTAGCGTAAAATTAATCAATTTATAATGAATTTTTGCAATTTTATGTAATATTGGATTGTAGTTTTGGGTCCAAATCTTTATAGAGACACCAACTACAACTAGCTTGGAATTCGGGTATATATGCTATTATTTTGTTGTGAAAACACTAATCCCTTGGAATTAAAATATGCGCATACAATATTGAAAAATGAAAATGACAATGAAAGAGGTACCAACCATTGGATGAAATGAGGAGGAAGCATAAGAGGAGAGCAAGGAAGGTTGTGTAGCTCACGAGCGACTTTGCCATATTCCTATACTTTGGATATAATACGATCTTTCTATTTTCTTTAAAGTGATTTATGTGTGGAAACTACTAAGGTAAGATAGGTACTTATAGCAAAGGCCAGGCAATTTTTTTAATGGTTTAGTCAAAAATTCCAATGAAGTATTAATGATTTAGTCAAAATATTCAATGAAACTGTTTTACGCAAGTAGTTGGCTATTGAAAGAAGAAATGAGTAGTTTAACATTCCTCATCGCACAAAACTGAGTTTGCACTCTAACCAACAACAACAACAACAAATCCAGCTTAATCACATATCTGGAGGAGGATAATGTGTATGCAGTCTTACCTATAAAGGTAGAGAGACTGTTTTCGATAGACCCTAGGCTTAAGAAACGATAAAAATAAAGCAACAAACAATAACAACAGTAATATAATAAAATAATGAAAATGATTGGTATAACAAGTAATAAATTGAACTAGGAATTCTATTGCTGGTTCCTTCTTCTGTTTAACACCTCGCCTTGTTAATTAAATCAACTTTCAACTCATAGTTTTAAACTTTAGGCATGTTCAAATTAATATATAAATTTAATTAGTTCATTATACAAGGTATGTTACATCTATAATCGCCCCATACGGTGTTAATACTATAATAGTAACTATGTTCCAATCAAATAATTAGTTATAAATATTTTGTTAGAGTCTGAAAAAACTAATAAATACACGTGGAATCGTAATCAACTATCTATAACATTCCCTCATTGACCAAGTCCCTCCCCTCATAAGGTGAATTAGGAAACAGAAAGTCATTCTTTTGGAATATAAAGGTTCATATCAAGAAAGTTTACTTATTAAGACAATAACTTGAATATAAGCACTGTAGATAATTTTTTTGGAAGAAATATTGAACGGAAACCTGGAGCAATAATAAAGTTATTTTCCTAGGACGTAGGTCACAAGTTCGAATTGTAAAATTAGTCGGTAACTCTCGTATTCGGGTATGCTGTCTATATTATATACCTCTTTATAGGAAACATTATAAATATTGTGAAACAACATTATAATAGTGCGATTAGTCAAATTTTTCAAATGGAGCATGTGAAGGACTAGCTGATATTTGGGAGAAAAACGTATTTAAATTGTTTGATCCTACGACTAATTAGAAGAAGTCAAAAAATTCAATGTACCCAAACGATAAATATAAACAATTAAAGATAGTCCTTATCCAAAGAAGCCTTGATCTCCAAATTGGGGATAAGAATGATATAGTTTTTTTTTCTTTTTCTAATTTGAAGGTTCAAATAGTAAAACACAGAGTATAATACCTATGAACACGTTCATCCAATCAGATTGGAGTAAAAAAAAGGTAATGATACGAAGAATTATTTATTTATTTAGGTCGAACACGTTCATCCAATAAGATTGCAGTTTTTTGTTTTTCTTTTCTATTTATTAGTTTTGCCACTTTGTATGTCCATCCTTAAAGAGCTTTTCGATTTCCTTTCCTCGTTAGAAGAGGAAAATAGACTCATTTAAATTGAAACATTCCCTTATTTACCAAGTCTCCCTCTCAAAAAGAGATTAGGGAAAGAGAAAGGGAATATAAAAGTCTCTATCAAGAAAGAATATTTATTAATAAAATGGTGATATTTTGAATAATATGCAAATCAACATTTTATTTTGCGAAAGTTTGAATGAAGTCAAATGACTCAGGTTCATTACTTAATCAAGCAATTAAGAAATATAATCAAGTTTGATTTTTAATGCAAAATCATTAATCCTTCCGGTCCAAAATAAGTGATTTTTTGGCCTTTTTTGTGGTCTAAAATAAGTGATTTTTTCAGAATTCAAGAATAAATTAATTATTTTTTTTCTATTTTGTCCTTGGAGTAAATAATATTGGAATATGTGTTAGGAGTGTTTATGTGAGATAATAAAGGTTAATATAGTTTATTTCATTGTTAATTAATGCTAAAATGTGAATTTCTTAATCTGAAAACATCCAAAAAATCACTTATTTTGGACCGGAGGGAGTATAGTATAATCGTCGTTATCAACAACAAATCTTGAAGTCAACTTTCTCCGCATTAATAAAAACACTTAGTTTTCCTTAGGAATCAGTGACGATATTTAATTAACTTCTAATTTAGTATTCCCTCAGTCCATTTTACTTGCCCAGTTTATCAAAAATATTTGGTTCAAAATATGTCATTGTAAAAAATCAAGATAATTTTAATTATTATTTTTCACCATTACCCTTATTTTAATAAATGTGGAGAGAGATTAATATAGTTAAATTAGGGGTAATATTAAATTGAGATCAAAAGATAAATAGGGTCAATTTAGTCAACTTATCCTTGTGTGTAAGATTTTTGTAAGGGCATCTAAAAAGAAAACATGACAATTAATATGGACTGAAGAGGGTAATGAGAAAATAATATCCCATATTTTTAACAAAAAATTAAGGTTGTCGCCGGTATAGTTGTCAAACAGAAGCTAACTGGTTACATTTGAGAAATATATTAACTGCATGTTAAAATATTTCCAGAGCCCTTGGACCCTTTTTTCGGTAACTTTATTGTGCAGGCTAGTACGCGTGCACCTGAAAACTATGCTAAAATCATCCAAATGCTGGACGAGAGACCAGCTCCTAAGCATGAATTCTTCCGCCATTTTCCAACATATTCATCAAACTGAAGTAAAAAAGAATCATAACGCATATAGAAAATTTAGAGTAACTGTAATGAAAGAAACTTTTATTAAATAGCCCATTTTTCTTAAGAGGGCAAAACAGACAAAGATTATGAAACAAAAAGACTAAATTATTCGAGTGATTCCACAAATTGTGCTAGAAATTTGTACGTCGTATAGAATTTCAAACTTTTTTCGAACTCTAATAAGAGGGAAATTGCTCAATTTTCCGAACCCCTTGCTTCCTCGCTATTTTCAAAAAATCAAAGCACTAATATTTGTCATCCATTACATTCTTCTCCTCTCTTTTTTTTTTCCTTTTCTAAGGGCTATTTTTCATGGGAGAAATTGAAAGTTAGAATCGACTAGGAGGTTGAGAAGAAACTCAAAAATATATATATGGCTATGGGTCTAATGTTATTTTATAGGCTAATTTCAGGTAGGAAATGCTTAAGGTGATGTCGTGCCATTACATTCATGATATTACATGGTGAGGACGAGAATAAAAGCACGAAGGGTGATACCGTGCCATTACATTCATATTATCGCATGGTGAGGACAAGAGTAAAAGCACGAAGGGTGATGTCGTGCCATTAGATTCATGATATTGCATGGTGAGGAGGAGAGTAAAAGCACGACGGGTGATGCCGTGCTATTATCATATCATTGATTTAATTGATTTTCGATTTTGGTAATTTACTTGGTTATATTGTTGCTTAACTCGGAAGATGTAATTTCATGACTTCATACTTGCCCTATTTATTATATCTTCCCCTTTTCGCATGTTCCCTTACAGTTAGTATTTTATCATTCTTCTTGTTATTTTGCTACTTTATATACACTTGTACATGTTTATTTATATAGGTGTCGTCTCATAGTCTTGTCACTACCTCGTCGAGGTTAGGGTCGACATTTACTTTGTACATTGGGTTAGTTGTATTCATACTATACTTATGTACTTCTTGTGCAGATACTGGAATTGGTCCCAGCGGTGCTTGAGGTGTGTCGGCTCGGATTACTTTCATATGGAGACTCGAGATAGATCTTCTGACATTCGCAGACCTTACAGTCCCCTTCCATTTCCTACTTTTACTGTTTATCTCTTTCAAACAGCTGTATTTTGTCACGACCCGGATTTTCCACCTTCGGGAGTCGTGATGACGCCTACTCATGAAAGCTAGGCAAGCCGAGTATTATAAATCATTAACATTTTTACTTAGCCTTTTTAACAGTTCAATATAATAGGTGAACACCAATGGAATAATTATAATAAATAGAAGCGCAAAAGACGAAAGCTAATAGTTTGATCATATACTAGCAGAATCCAACATACAACTCTACCCAGAATTTGATGTCACAATGTTACAGACTATCTACGATACTACAAATAGTGGTCTGAAAGATAAATACAAAGAGGTCTCTGAAATTCATAAAAGAAAAAGAATTGAAAGATAGAAAGAGATGTCAAGGCCTGCGGACGCCTGCAGGACTACCTTGGGTCTCTTGATGGACTGAAGGCAGCAACCTCACTGTGGTCCAAAAGCTGCAGCACCAGGATCTGCACACAGTTCAGAGTGTAGTATCAGCACAACCGACCCCATGTGCTGGTAAATACCTAGCCTAACCTCGGTGAAGTAGTGACGAGGCTAGGACAAGACTACAAAATAAACCTGTACAGTTAAATCATATACGGCAGAAAATAAAGGCAGAATTTTACAGTTAAAGATAGGATGGGGAAACATGTTGCGGGAAATATCAGGTAACCACAGAAAATTCAGTAAAGAAACATACGGAACACCAAAATTAAACCATAAACAGAACAAAGGAATCAATCACAAGTGCACGGCATCGCCCTTCATGCTTTTACTCTCGTCCTCACCATAAAAATTAATATAATCGGCACGCCATCACCCTTCATTCTTTTACCTCACATAATCAAGGCACGTAATTATTCTTCGTATATTATCACTCATATCATGGCACGACATTGTACATCGTACGTCATGACATCACCCTTTGTGCTTTTACTCTCAATAATATGGCACGGCATCACCCTTCGTGCATTAACACTCTCAAAATCACGCACGGCATCACCCTTTGTTCTTGACACACTTCCTTACCCAAGCAACAAACACAAAGCAATTTGGGCAAGAGAATCAATAATATGACAATAGAATCCCGGCAAGGGAACAATAGCATATCAATAATATTCCGGCAAAGGAACAATATCATGAGCAATAATATCCCCGGCAAGGGAGACAATATCAAAAGCAATAACATCCCGGCTGTCACACCTCCTTTTTGGGCGCCCCGCCCCGAAGGGTAGAATGCGCGAGGGGAGTTTTTCCAATTTAAGTGACAATATTCGAAATGGGATTATTTATTTAATTCAGAGTCGCCACTTGGGAAAGGTTTGGCTTTTGGTGTCCCAAGTCACCGGTTTATCTTGAATCCCAAATCGAGGAAATTTTCGACTTTTCCAAATGAAGTCTGCGAACCAGAAATTCTAAGTAAGGAATTCTGTTGACCCGAGGGAAGGTGTTAGGCACCCTCGAATCCCGTGGTTCTAGCACGGTCGCTTAAATTGTTATAATGGCTAAATATCTGATTTAAATACATGTTATGACTTACGTGCTTTTATTAAGTTTAAACCGCTTTTATCATTATCACTTATTTTTATAGAATTGCAACGTCGTGAAAATGCATCTCGAACCACGTCACAATCAATGCGCCCGTGATCGTCAACACATTTTGACTTCGTTGAGATTTGGATTTGGGTCACATCAATGTGCACCCGAATTTAAGAATATGATTTAATTAAGTCGCGCCTAAAGAGTCTAACGCGTTATTATTTTTTGAGAAGGCCATGAGATTCACTAAACGGCCTAGCCTGAATTCTAAATATTATGATTAGTTGTTGAGGGCCCCGCAATTTGCATTTTTTATTTAGCGAGGCTCGTCTCATTATTTTTAGAAGAGGATATCCTAAAGTGACTACATTTCTATTATTTTTGTTTCCAGAAATAGAAGAAAGAAAGATGTATGCTAATTGATAGTATATGCTTTGGCCTAAACCGGACTCCTATCAATTTCTGATTAATTACTTATAAAGTGAAAAGATGTCATACCTTACGAAAATGCTTTGGTTGAACAAAGAAATTACATATGAGATTGATGAAATGCAATACTTAATCCGACAACATCCTTAAGTTGAATCTAAATCAAATTGCTTAAACAGGATTAATAGAGTTCCTTATTAAAAGATGTTACTGATGATGTTCAAAACTAGTCCTATAAACTGCCTAAAGAAATCGAAACTGGATGATTCAAAACTGTATTATATTTGGCTAGATTTAACAGCCATTTGCCCCTACCTATTCAAACATGCTAAAAGAATGAGTTTAAGTTTAACAATTGTATAAATAATGTCACATTCCATGGATCGTATTTACATCCTGTATGCTAACTAAACGAATCAAATACCGCAGTTTCAGATTAACATAAACTTTACTTAAGTACAAACTTACTAATGTATTCTCTATTAGCTATAAACTAAAATTTACACAACTTAACAACATTTATGAAGAGGCAGTCAGTAAATAACAGGTGATTGTAACTCCTTCAAATCTTTCTATTCATGCTTTTCAATGTTACAATCAGCTACACCAATGTGAGACTCGAGATGTGTACCTGGGAATACTGAAAATGCAAAGGAGAAGAGGAAGAAGATAGGGAAATCAGCAGCAGCAAGAAACAGAATTAGCAGTAGCAGCAGGACACAGAATAGCAGCAGCAGGACACAGAATAGCAGCAGCAACAACACACGAAACAATTGGAGCGGGATCAAGACCCCAACTAGACCAAGTCCCCGAGTAAAACAACAACAACCAAGCAGACTCAGTTGGGATTTGGGAGAAATCAGTGTTACACAAACCGGTCAAGACTTAGTGAAATCAAGACAGCAAATCAAAAAAAATGTAATTTCTAATTTTGCCTGTCTGTGTTATCAAAGAGAATTCTTTTCCAGTTTTCTGTCTTTTAGAACTTAGTTCTCAAAATGTTCAGTCTCTCTCTCTCTATCTAACAATTTCCCTGTCTGTCTCCCTCTCTCTGATGGAAGTTCTTCCTTTTATAAGCCTAAGGTCTGCCCTTTAACAGCCTGTTCATCAATCACCAAACACCCTCCCATGTGCTCTCTTCTTTTCAGTTCCACTTAGCTATTTAAGTATTAGAACCCCATCACATTCCCTGGCAGACTTACTCTTTTGAAAGAGGTTTAATACTTCTTAAACTAAAGCAGGGTAATGGGCAGCAGAATATATCTGACAGCATGTGCTGTCAATTATTTTATTCAAAAGCCCTTATGCAGGGCACAGGCTGTGCACAAATGCACCTGTGGTGCACAAATGCACATGTTGTGCACAAGTGCACATGCCCTCCAATTCAGAAGTTAAACAAACATTCCTTTTACATTTCTGATTCAAATTAACAACTATAAGTAAACAAACTCAGTTCCTAATTGGTTCAAACAAATGTGTCCAGAAGCAAATCGATTTGTTATTATTCAGGCAGCTGAAACTAATTGACGACACATGTCGACTCGACTATATTAGTCATAACATGTACAATCGTAACCAAAAATCAGACATTTAACAGTATCACACAAGGGGTTCATATTGCAATGTTAACACAGTAAGGCCCTAGGAACTAAATGAATGAACCAATTCAATATTCATTTGATTGTACAGCTTACACATGCCATTATCAGTGAACAGAAAAGGGACCTAATCAAACACGTAGGTTCAAACAAAGTGGGCAGGACACAGTTGATAAAACTCAAAACACAGATTTCACGAAACATGAACAAACTTTAGAACAATCTCATGGACTAAAACAAATAAAGAAAAGAAAGCAAAACTCACCTTAAAACCCGAAAAATCAAAAGACCCTAGCTTGGACTCGAACAGACCTTTCTTAAGGCTGAACGGACTTTAATCGAAGTGTTTCTCAGATGAGAAACACTTCGATTAAGGTCCATTAGACCTTAATCTCTTCGGCTTGAACAAGACACGGACCATCGACGAGGAACCCTATGGTTCCAAAAATCAGATCTGGGATTCATGCTTCCCTGGTCAGATTCGGACCAAACCAAGCATGGTTTGGTCACGAGGGGGTCTGGGGAGTGTCTGGTGTGAAACTGGGGTTAAACGGTGTAAGTCAAGTTCCGACTCAAATCTTCAAACGAAGATTCGAGAAGGTGGGAAGGGATTCGAGTTAAGTAGTTAACAGATCCATGTTCAGGATGGCAAGGGGATTCTAGGGTGTTAAGGTGAAGGTCACCGGCATTCATGCCGCCGGGTTTCTGGTGAAGGGAGATGGGGGCGGCTAGGGTTTGATGGGGAAGGGTCTGTGAAGACGAAGGCCGGGGTATTGGATAGGGGGGGCAGGGTAAAGGTTCTAGGCTTATATAGTTAGTGAGGGATCGATTTTTGGCCGTTGGATGGGGTGAGATGAAGGGTCAAGATCTTTTGGCTGATGGGGAACGGTGTCGTTTCAACCTGAAGGGGTTTGGGTTGGTCCGGGTGGAATGGGTCAGGTTTTGTTTATGGGTTATGGGGAAGTGATCTCGGCCGTTGATCAATCTGAGATCAACGGCCCAGATCAGATTGGATTAAAACGACGTCGTTTGGACGTTCTGGGTGTCAGCTGGTGTGGACCGGGTTACACATGGGGTTTTGGGTTTGAGTTTGGGCTTTGAATTAAAAATAAAAATAGGCCCAACCTAGTTTTAAACCCAATTCTGCATCTCCTTTTTTTTTAATTATTTTTATATATATATTTTTTATTTTATTTTTAAAACAAAACCTAAGTAAATAAAAATAAAATTTCATAAACACTTAATACAATTATTTGCACACATATATCAAAATATTTAAAGCAGGCAAGATCGAACAAAACAACAATCACGGAACAAAGATGCATATTTATGATTTTTTTATTTAACAACCGGATTTCGGTTCAAACAGCACATGACACACACATTTTTTGTATTTTGTTTTAATAAAAATGGGCAAAAATCATAAATAATTAACAAAGTGCCATGTAAAAATCCAATTCGTACAGCAGGACCATTTGTTATTATTTTTTAATTCTTTTGGAGTGATTGTCGCGCGAAACAAAAATCACGTGCTCACAGCTGCCCCTCTTTGTTCGGAAACACGAAGAGTTTTCGTGCAAAGATAAAGTGAGCGTGTATGAGCGATTTTTGCCTATGGACTACTCCGTGTGAAGCATGTTTTTGAAAGATCTGACCGAATCTTGCTTCAAAGATTTCCTACATATCCTGGGCTAAACAGGAATCAGGTCAATGTAGTTCGGGAAAATTTTGGTAGCTGGGACTACCATGGGATTGCAATGCTTGCTGTTACTGCTGTTGTTATTGCCACTGCTGCGTCACTGACCGCCTTATTACAACCAAAGGAAAATTGGAACTGAACTAACTACTTATATGCATGTCAACTGCGAGTTACAAGATTCCTATCTATGATTCTTTTGCGACTTGATCTTGGGTCTTAGCTGATTGTGCTTGGAGACTTTGATCCGAATCTTGATGCTTGCGAGTTGCGGCGACTTGTTCAATCTTTGGGATACTGAGTGAAACGCGACTGGCAGAGTTCAGGACCTTAGTCAAATGTTGGAGTCGATCCGCCTTCCACTTACTTTGATATTCTCGGGACATCTACTTTTTGTCTTTTTTATTCTTTGATTCTGAGTTGAGACTCATCTCGTGGGTCATTTCGAATCGGGTGGCTCGAGGTTAGACCTACGGGAGAAAACAAACAAACGAACGAAATTTTCTGCCCCAGTTTCACTAGGAAAATTTCGTGAATTATTCGCCAGGAAGTTCATAAAATTGATGAAGGAAGATAAAAATGCTCAGTTCAGGGCTGGAGCCCTAATACCGACTAGCTGGGGAGAAGTTCAGTTTAGGGTTTAAAACCCTAATACTGACTAAAGGAAAAATTCAGTTTGGGGTTTAAAACCCTAATGCTGATTGCATGGAAAAGCTCAGTTTAGGGTTTAAAACCCTAATGCTGGCTGAATGGGAAAAAATTTCAATTTAGGGTTTAAAATCCTAATGCTGACTAAAGGAAAAATTCAGTTTAGGGTTTAAAACCCTAATGCTGATTGCATGAAAAAGCTCAGTTTAGGGTTTAAAACCGTAATGCTGGCTGAATGGGAAAAAAGTTCAGTTTAGGGTTTAAAACCCTAATGCTAACTAAAGGAAAAATTTAGTTTAGGGTTTAAAACCCTAACGCTGATTGCATGGAAAAGCTCAGTTTAGGGTTTAAAACCCTAATGCTGGCTGACAGGAAAAGAGTTCAGTTTAGGGTTTAAAACCCTAATGCTGATTAAAGGGAAAAATTCAGTTTAAGGTTTAAAACCCTAATGCTGATTGCATGGAAAAGCTCAGTTTAGGGTTTAAAACCTTAATGCTAGCTGAATGGAAAAAGTTTAGTTTAGGGTTTAAAACCCTAATGCTGACTGAATGGGAAAAAAGTTCAGTTTAGGGTTTAAAACCCTAATGCTGACTAAAGGGAAAATTCAGTGTAGGGTTTAAAACCCTAATGCTGATTGCATGGAAAAGCTCAGTTTAGGGTTTAAAACCCTAATGCTGGCTGAATGGGAAAAAGTTCAGTTTAGGGTTTAAAACCCTAATGCTGACTAAAGGAAAAATTCAGTTTAGGGTTTAAAACCCTAACGCTAATTGCATGGAAAAACTCAGTTTAGGGTTTAAAACCTTAATGCTGGCTGAAAGGAAAAGCTCAGTTTAGGGTTTAAAATCCTAATGCTGGCTGAAAGGAAAAATCTCAATTTAGGGTTTAAAACCCTAATGCTGGCTGAAAGGAGAAGCTCAGTTTAGGGTTTAAAACCCCAATGTTGGCTGAATGGAAAAAGTTCAGTTTAGGGTTTAAAACCCTAATGCTGACTGAATGGGAAAAAATTTCAGTTTAGGGTTTAAAACCCTAATGCTGACTAAAGGGAAAATTCAGTTTAGGGTTTAAAACCCTAACGCTGATTGCATGGAAAAGCTCAGTTTAGGGTTTAAAATCCTAATGCTGGCTGAAAGGAAAAAGCTCAGAACAACAACTGACCTCTTTTCTTTTTTTTTGAATTTTCTTGTTTTAGTAGAAGATAAAAGGGAGTTTCGTGGAAACTTACCTTTCGAGTGAATTCCTTATTGCCGAAATGTTTCTTGTACCCATGTACCTTCTTCTTTGGGCGACACCTGCTTCTTGCACGGTTGTCTTGGATTAAACCTATTTCAACTTTTAGACAAAGAACATTTGTTAGTTCAGAAATGACGGTCGGTTTGGTGACCTTGATCGTTCCCGGTTGCTTTGTTGCGTCTTCATTTCTGTTGCGAAGTCCCGCCATTGATTTGATTCATATGTCGGAACCTTTTAGACTGCTCAGGCTTGTATTTCCAGATTCCGTGATGATTCGCCTCACAAGGCTCTTTTTCTTTTCTCTCTTTCTCTTTTTTTTTCCCCGTTTTGCTTGGAGGTTCTCAACGGGGGTTTTATTGGAGGTATATGGTGGGGATTTGTACAAAAGGAAGCTCTGAGGGGGAATATTTACAAAGTAGATTCTTTGTGCGGATTTTGTACAATGGGGCATGCTGGGTATTTGTTTCAAAACGGGCTTTCTAGGATTTGTTGGGGTAAGCTTGTTGGGGAATTTTTACAAAGGGACTCGCTGGGGATGTGCTGGGGAAATTCCAACAGGATTTTTTTTCTTCTTTTTTTTTTTTATATTGGGGAGACTCTGTGGGAGGATTGTACAAGGAGAGACTCTGTGGGGATTCGTCCGAAGGCGGACTTGCTGGGGGAAATTTCTCTTTTTACTCTTTACTTCGAACGCCATCAAACGTCATGATTCATCAAGTTTGGACAGACGTACCAACGAAATGGGGTGTTTTCCTTCATGAAACGGAACTCCGTGAAAACAAACCTGCCACCTGCCCTCTCCGGTGTATCCTGAACTTGGGGTTAAAACATAAAAGGGATTCGAAAAGAAACAAAGAAAGGAGAAAACAAATTTCAGGAAGGGAGTGTCCCTTTTGGGACGAGAAAGACTTATCTGAGGAAGATAACGCTGGCTTTAAATGACATGACATGCTCTTTGGACTGGACGCCTGACCTTCCATGAACTTGCGTTTCCCTGAACCAGAACGGATCTGTGATTCCAAACCGGTGGAGCTTTGCCGAGACCTCCTTGGGGTGGAGTCATTCTTTTCGGCCAACAGCGCCCTTTGCGGGTTTTCGCCGGCTGACCTCTCTCATTTCTCTTCCTGTCATCGCTTGATAGCACTCTTTGTGAGTTTTTACTAAACAAGCTCTCTCATTTTGGTTTCTCTACTCCCGTCGCCTCGTGGTGCCCGAAGGTTTTCACCGACGAGACTCTCTCATTTTATCTCTCTCAATTCAGAGTGTGCCGGTCTCCATTTGTGACGCTTATTGGTTTCCCACTATCTTTGGTAATTGATTTGAAGGCTTGTGTTTGGTAAAGAGAGGTAGATAATACTAACTTCTCAACTGCTCGACGTGCCCCGATTTCCATTTCAGGGCGAATGGGATTTTATTGTTGGTGTGACTGAACCTCAGGGAGAGGCTGCCTACGTATCCTTTCGGAATCAAGTCAAACGTAGTTCAGGCTCAATCAATTGTTGGTTTTTTTTTCTTTTTTTTTTGTAAGCGGCTCAAAGGATGGTAGAGAGAATTGGGTAGTGTTTGGGGAGTAGCGGGGAATAAATCCTTCGTCGTTTCAAATGCGTCAAGACTACTAGAGTATAATTCAGACGTAGTATCTCTTGACTGCATCCGCATTTACTGCTGTGTCGGGGTCGTTTCCTTCGATATCACCTAAATACAATGCTCCTCTCGGCAATATCTTCCTTATGATGTATGGGCCTTTCCAATTTGGAGCAAACTTCCCTTTTGCTTCCTCATGATGCGGCAGAATACGCCTCAGTACCAGCTGACCTACTTCGAAATTCCTGGGTCGGACTTTCTTGTTGTAAGCACGGGCCATTCTTCGTTGGTACAACTGTCCGTGACAAACCGCGGCCATTCGCTTTTCATCAATCAAAGTCAATTGCTCTAACCGAGTCTTGACCCACTCGCTGTCTTCGATTTCTGCTTCGACAATGGTTCGAAGCGAAGGAATTTCTACCTCTGCCGGTATTACAGCCTCGGTCCCATAAACCAGAAGATAAGGAGTCGCTCCTACTGATGTGCGTACCGTAGTGCGATACCCCAACAGTGCAAATGGTAACTGCTCATGCCACTGTCGGGAACTTTGGATGGTTTTCCTCAAAATCTTCTTGATGTTTTTGTTTGCCGCTTCTACAGCGCCGTTGGCCTTTGGCCGATAAGGCGTAGAATTCCTATGCGTTATTTTGAATTGCTCGCATACATCTCCCATCAAGTGACTGTTCAAGTTTGCTGCGTTATCTGTAATGATAGTCGCAGGAATACCGAAACGACAAATAAGATTTGAGTGTACAAAATCCACCACAGCTTTCTTAGTGACCGACTTGAGAGTGACAGCCTCTACCCATTTTGTGAAGTAGTCTATGGCAACCAGTATAAACCTGTGTCCATTCGAAGCCTTTGGTTCGATTGGTCCAATGACGTCCATGCCCCAGGCGACAAATGGCCAAGGCGCAGACATGGGATGCAGTTCTGTGGGAGGTGCATGAATCAGATCACCGTGCACCTGACACTGATGACACTTCCGAACGAAGCTAAAGCAATCCTTTTCCATGGTTATCCAGTAATAACCTGCTCGAAGGATTTTCTTTGCTAAGACATACCCGTTCATGTGAGGTCCGCACACACCTGCGTGTACTTCGTGCATGATTTTCCTCGCTTCCTCGATATCGACACATCTTAGGAGATTGAGGTCCGGGGTCCTCTTATATAACAATTCACCGCTCAGAAAGAAACCACTTGCATGTCGCCTAATGGTCCTCTTTTGATCTCCAGTAGCGTGCTCGGGGTATTCTTGTGTCTTCAGGAACCTCTTGATGTCATGGTACCAAGGCTGCGTATTTGATCCCGCCTCGATTACATTGCAGTAACCGTGTCTTTCCTTGATTTGGATTTCCAAAGGATCGACGTGGGCGTTGCCCGGGTAGGGTAGCATTGAAGCCAAAGTAGCAAGTGCATCTGCCAGTTCATTGTGACACCTCGGGATATACCTGAACTCTATTGATGTAAAGCGCTTGCTGAGGTCCTCTACATGCTGTCGGTATGGGATAAGTTTGACATCCCGAGTTTCCCATTCACCTTGGACTTGTCGGATAATCAGGTCAGAATCTCCCATAATCAATAAGTCTTCGACATCCTGATCGATTGCCATATGCATGCCCATGATGCAGGCTTCATACTCAGCTGTATTATTCGTGCAAAAGAAACGCAGTCTAGCTGTGGCGGGATAATGCTGACCGGAGGGCGAGATCAAAATTGCCCCAATTCCTACACCTTTGGCATTCACGGCTCCATCAAAGAACATCTTCCAAACATGAGCGTCCTCCGAGATTACTTCTACAGTATTTACCTCTTCATCTGGAAAGTAGGTATCCAATGGCTGGTATTCCTCATCGACCGGATTTTCGGCCAAATGATCTGCTAGCGCCTGGGCTTTCATTGCTGTGCGAGTGACATAGACTATGTCGAATTCCGTAAGCATGATTTTCCATTTAGCCAGTCTCCCAGTAGGCATTGGTTTCTGAAATATATACTTCAAAGGATCCAACCTGCTTATGAGGAACGTAGTGTGGCCTTGGAGATAATGTCTCAGCTTTTGAGCAACCCACGTCAGAGCGCAACATGTCCTTTCCAGCAGAGTGTATTTGGCCTCGTAGCCGGTGAATTTCTTGCTCAAGTAGTAGATTGCTTGCTCCTTCTTTCCGGTTATGTCGTGTTGCCCGAGGACGCAACCGAAAGAGTTCTCCAAGACTGTCAGATACAAGAAAAGTGGCCTCCCTGGTTCTGGAGGGACCAAGACTGGGGGATTCGAAAGGTATTCTTTGACTTTATCAAAGGCTTCTTGACACTCAGTTGTCCATTTAATCGCCGCATCTTTCCTTAACAGCTTGAATATGGGCTCACACGTGCTTGTCAGCTGGGCAATAAACCGACTGATGTAGTTCAACCTGCCCAAAAGACTCATCACGTCTTTCTTTGTTCTCGGGGGAGGCAGATCTCTGATGGATTTTATCTTAGTTGGATCTAGCTCGATACCTCTCCTGCTTACGACGAAGCCCAAAAGTTTGCCCGACGGAACTCCGAAAGCACATTTGGCTGGGTTTAGCTTCAAGTCATACTTCCTTAGTCTCTCGAAGAATTTCCTCAAGTCTTGGATGTGATTATCCTGCGTCCTGGACTTGACTATCACGTCATCCACGTACACCTCTATTTCCTGATGCATCATGTCATGAAAAATGGCAGTCATGGCCCTCATGTAAGTATCCCCAGCATTCTTCAAACCGAATGGCATAACCCGATAACAGTAAGTGCCCCAAGGCGTGGTGAAGGCAGTTTTCTCGGCATCCTCTTCATCCATCAGTACGTGATGATACCCAGCGTAACAATCTACGAAAGACTGTATCTCGTGTTTGGCGCAATTATCAACGAGGATGTGGATGTTGGGCAGCGGGAAATTATCTTTAGGACTTGCTCTGTTCAGATCTCGGTAATCTACACATACCCGAGTTTTCCCGTCCTTTTTTGGTACTGGAACCACATTCGCCAACCATGTTGTATATTGGACTACCCGAATCACTCCCGTTTTCAGTTGTTTGGTGATCTCCTCTTTAATCTTGTCACTGACCTCAGTTTTGAACTTTCGTTGCTTTTGTTGAACTGGAGGACAATCAGGATGAATCGGCAATTTATGAACCACTAGATCAACACCTAGTCCCGGCATGTCATCATATGACCAAGCAAACACGTCTTTAAATTCAAAAAGAAGTTGAATTATCGCCTCTCGCGTTTTCTTGTCCGTGTGAATGCTTATCTTGGTCTCCCGGATTTCTTCCGGGGTTCCTAAATTTACCGGTTCAGTGTCATTCAGATTTGGCTTAGGTTTATTCTCGAAATATTCCAACTCTCGGTTTATCTCCCTAAAAGCTTCTTCCGCATCATATTCTGGTTCTGGGTTCATTAATTCGCAGTTAAATAGCTCATTGTGATCTGGGCGTGAAGTCCGCAAGCATGTCATATTTAAAGCCGCATTATTATGACTGAAAAGAAAGATAAAAGGAAAAATAACAAAAATCAGAACAAAAGAAAGAATGGGAAAGCAATGATGATTTTTTTTTATTTTTCTTTGGAAAGTTGGAAGACAACAATGTTTACAACTTAGGAATTCAAAACAACAATTGAAAAGAAGAAAACGTTCAAGTTATGTCCTGGAGATAACTTGTGACACAGGAAAGGTGGCAGGACAGGTCTACCCGGACTTCCGTCTAGTCGGGAATGGCGTGGCCTCCCAGTTTTGAAGTTTGGCGTTCGGCCCTACGTACATCATCTCAGCAGTGCTTGTGCCTTCACCTGGTTGAACCATGTGGATCTCGTAGAGCATCTCTCTCATCGCTCCACATATCTCCTCGATTTCCTCAACTGTGAAGACCTCATAATCTTCTTCTTCGGCGTACCTTGGCCTGATGAAAGTTGCATATAAATCCGGTAGTGGTCGAGGTAACTTCCAACCCTCATTTTTCCTATTCTTTGCCCACTCTTCGTCTGCTGGAGTAGGTTTGAAACCTAGTCCAAAAAGTTTCTTGGTGACTGGCAAGGTAATGGGTTCTGTTATTCCCTGAAGGGTTCGTCCAAGCCCCTTCCCTGGCCTAAATCCGTGCCGGATCATCTCTTTGGCCACCATAACCGAAGCGTTAGACAAGAAAGGCTGGGGGCAGGGTATTCCCTCTTCGTGCTGCTCTGCCAGTACAATCTCAAAAGCTTGATAGACCGTATGTTCGCTCCCTTCTCTCGGTTCCAGATATGGAATGGATGGGTCCCGATAAATGGCATGCTCATCTTCCCCATGGACCACGATCTCTCGGTCTTCGTACTCGAACTTCACCATCTGGTGAAGAGTGGAAGGCACGGCTCCTGCCGCATGGATCCAAGGTCTGCCAAGGAGAAAATTGTAGGATGTATCCATGTCGAGCACCTGGAAGGTTACTTGAAATTCGACTGGTCCTATGACCAACAACAGGTCTATTTCTCCCATGGTATCTCTCTTGATGCCGTCGAAAGCCCTTACGCAGACATTGTTGGGTCGGATTCTTCCGGTCCCAATTTCCATTCTTTGTAGCGTGGAGAGCGGGCAAATGTCAACGCCTGAGCCCCCATCCAACATTACCTGCTTGACATAATAGTCTTCGCATTTAACTGTTAGATGCAAAGCCTTGTTGTGTGCCGCTCCTTCCGGGGGTAGATCGTTCTTGCTGAAAGAGATTTGGTTGACGACGAAGAATCTTTCTGTCATCCACTCTAATTGTTCTACCGAGGTTTAAACTGGCACATATGCTTCATTCAGAGTCTTCAGTAAGATCTTTTGATGCTCGGTCGACCTCATTAACAATGACAGCATGGACACTTGCTCGGGGTACTTGCGCAGTTGATCTATCACTTCGTAATCCGGCATTTTCATTTGTTGGAAGAACACTTCCGCTTCTTCAACACTTACGGGCTTCTTTGGCGGGAAGCGCCTTTGTGTGGCGTTGTTCAGTTCTTGGGTATTTGAATACCTTCCAATGAAAGTATTTTCTGGAAGTTCTCCCATGACCTCTTTACCTTTGTACATTACCAAAGTCTTTTGATAATTCCACGGCACTGTGGACGGGTTGGTCATTGGCTTTTGTGGCACGCGTCCGATAACCACTGGCTCATTCAGCCGAGGTGGTTGAATCGTCCCCCGGACCACATAGGCCCCTTTCGGCACGTACATAGGTTTTGTCTTTTTGATTCCGAAGTTCTGCGTCTTCTCAGCTCGACCTCGTGGTATGTAAAGAACCCCTCCCTTTACCGGTACCACTTTCTTCTCCACCTTCTTCTCAGGCACTTTCTTTATAGCTTTGGCCTCCTCCCCCTTTTCTGGTTTCTGGTCTACTTCGGGCCTCTTCCCCGTGTCGACAATGGCAATTATGGCTTTCAGAGTGGGGTCGAACTCTTTATCTTCACAAATCATTCCGATCAGCGGCCCATTATTGTGAGCAGGTAATGGATTGTTAGTTACATTCGGGATCTCCTCGTCCCTTAGCACTATTTTCCCTTGCTCTATCAAATTTTCGACCACTCTTTTCAACGACCAGCAGTCATTTGTATCATGTCCCTCGGCCCCTGAATGATAGGCGCATCTGACTCCAGCTTTGTAAGAAGGTGATGTCGGGTTTTGCCTTGTTTGAGGGATTGGTTGCAAGAAACCCAACCGGACCAGCTTTGGGAACAAAGTTGAGTATGTTTCACCGATGGGCGTGAAAGTCCGCCTTCTGGGTGGCTCCTGAGGGCGGAAGTTATTCTGCAGGGGTTGTGGGTTATAGTGGTTGCGGTAAGGAAGCTGATTTCTGGGAGGTGGAGCTGGGCCTCGGTTGGCTTGTTGTGGTGGATGGGTATAAGGTTGGGCATTCATGACCATATAAGGTTGATGAGCATATGCCAAATTTGAGTGGGGGTAGTAGTGTTGTGGGGTTCTTTCCGGAAAACGGGGCCTGGGATGACGATACTCCCTTGTTTCTGAGGCTGCCATAGTCGTTTCTTCCTTCTTTTTCCCTCTTGTCGCTCCTCCGGACCCGCTTTGGACGGCCTGGGAGGTCGCCCTTATGGCTGCTTGACTCAGAATCCTACCTGTTTTCAAACCATTTTCCACCATCTCTCCAATCTTGATCGCTTCCGCGAATGGCTTACCCATGGCTGACATCATGTTTTGGAAATAGTCAGACTCTTGAGCCTGGAGAAAGGTAGTGACCATTTCCACTTCATCCATGGGAGGCTTTACTCTTGACGCCTGTTCACGCCACTTAATAGCATATTCTCTGAAGCTTTCTGAAGGTTTCTTCTTCAAATTCGACAGAGAATTTCGGTCTGGCGCAATGTCGATGTTATACTGGAATTGTTTCACAAAATCTCTGGCGAGATCATCCCATATATGCCATCGGGACATTTCCTGGTCCATATACCATTCCGAGGCTATCCCTACTAGACTTTCCCCAAAATATGCCATTAGCAGTTCTTCTTTTCCGCCGGCTCCTCGCAATTGGTTGCAGTATTTCTTAAGATGTGCAATGGGGTCACCGTGCCCATCGTATTTCTCGAACTTTGGGGTCTTGAAACCCGTTGGCAGGTGCACGTGAGGGAACATGCACAGGTCGGCGTAAGAGACGCTCTTCTGTCCGCTCAATCCTTGCATATTCTTCAAACTTTGTTCAAGGCTTCTCATTCTCTTGGCAATCTCATTTTGTTCTGCAATTCTGGGGTTCTGATCCTGCCCGGGTGCAAGCTCGCACTGAGGCGGTAGAGGATTAGTGCTGGTAGCGAACCTAGTTGGTTCCATTGAGAACGATGGTGCTTGGAATGTAAAAGAGGATGAGTCAAAGCTTGGCTTGTACGTGGTAGGCTGTGCCGTAATCGGGCAAGGCGATGCAGTAAAGATGTTCATGCTTGCATCAGTGGATGACATTCGGGGATGAGGCTCAGAAGGCGATCCAGCAGAGAAGGCTGAGGTGGCTGGGTACCCGAATGGGGTAGCAGGATAATTTATGGGGACATTAGAAGTCCCACTTGACCTGGAGAATAATTCAGGGAATCCAGGGACGACACTTGGCGGTTCTTTCCCATTATTCCAGTCGTCCAACATTTCCAACATGCGGAGCCGTAGGATTCTATTTTCCTCCGCAGTTGCGGATTCAGGTGTGAGGACGGCTGAGATTGAGCTCTCCTCAGAAACAGGGATTGTTTGCAATGGAATTTCTGAAGACATTTCCACACTTCCTTTTGACCTGGTGAAGTAAGTGTGAGTACTGCTTCTGGTCCTAACAACAGGTAGTTGAACACTTCTCCTTGACCTCGTGAAGTATGAGTGCGAGGCCAGACTTTCACCAAACCAACCGTCTTTTCAAAACCCTGGATACTCAACGACAAACGCACGGTTAATTTGCAGCGAATAACAGGTAGTTAATCTCACGTTGGTCATGATGCACCTATACAGTTAAGTGGATTACTACATGTTTGCTACGAGAGCATGCGTCATTCCGGCATTTTTCCTCTTTATTAGTTTTTCCCCTTTTTATTATATTTTTCTTTTTCTTCTTTTTTTTGTTTTTCTTTTATGTTTTTTTTATTTTGCAGTAAAAGAAATGCGACCGGATCCGATGAGGATTGCCTACGTATCACGATGCCTACGTGAATCAGATCATTACGTAGTTCGAAAAACACAAATGAGCGTAAAAGAAGCAACCTCTTTATTGTTGAAATGGTCTATTACAAACTACATTTTGCAAAAGAAAGAGCAAACTTTGAAAATAAACCTAGACTCAAAATAGACTAAAAATCACCCTGATGGAAAAACAGGCAGAAGATGCTAAGATACAGGCTTGACTTATGAGTGCATTATGGTTTTGAAAATTGGTGTCCGCGGGGCATCGTTCGGCCTCGCCGCGGTCCTAGGCGTGATATCCCTCTCAAGTTGCTCCAGCTCATGCATAGTCTGCTTGACATAACCCATCACTGCCGAGAGGACGGTAACGCTGGACATGTTCTCACATCGTAGACATCGTCTGGTGATGGCATGGGCAATGGCCTTGATCCTATCTCTGGTTTGCTTCTTCTCTACGAGTAGGCGTTTTATCTGATCGCTACATATCTTGAATACTTGAGTATCCTGTATATGCTGATGCTTCAGTCGCCGTACTTCCAACTTCATCTGGGCTATTGAGTCGTACCAGTATCTGCTCTCAATTTGGAAATCCTTGGCCTGATTAGCTGCTTTGATCTCAAGTGCAGCCATCTTTCTCTTTATTTTAGCAACTGTTTTCTCGTGGTCGCCTTCCAATTGATTCAAATATCGGCGATGCTTATCTATTCTTGTATCCCACTGTGCCCTGAGCTCCGCTATGACGTTTTCAGATTTCTCCAAACCATCTTGCCATTCCCTGATTTCACTTTTTAACCTTTTTATCAGCTGCTCGTCTGATCGACGCCTTGGCTGTTTATCTGCATCCACCCTTATCTGTTTGATCTGGGCTCTGAGCATTTCGTTTTCCTGAATTAACCTGTTCCGCTCTCCCAGATTGGTAGCAGCTTGCACGTTGTGCTCATATTTCAAGCCTTCTACTTGTTGCTTTAACCTGCTGATTTCGGCGCAATAGCCTCTTTCCTTTGCTAACCAATCCCACTGCCTTTGCGATGATTCGGTGAAATTCCGGATGTGGGGTCTCTTAGCCGGCCTTTCATGCTCAAATTCCCTTCTATACCATGCAAGGTAACCTGGCGCTGTCTCTCCTTTGGCTCGATCCCGCACGCAAGTATCTGATTTCAAATATTGACACTCACTCCAGATTTGGCGAATCTTTGCTTCTGGGAATTGTCCGTTAGGACTTATCTCAATTGCTTGAGTGCTAAGATCTTCCTCATGAGGTACTGTCTGGCATCTTCCGAACTGTCTCAAAACTCGGCAGGGTGCGTAAGGTTGAATGCTCTTAAGCCCCATCAGTAAGAAATAAGTTTTAGCTGCCGACATATATAGGATCTCATCAACAGGCAACCATCCTAGCGTCCATTGTATTTGGCTGGCAGTAAGAGCTTGAAAGAACGAGGTCCATGCCAGGACTCCTTTGGGCAAACTGATCTCTTTGGTTCTCGTGTAAGATTCTTCTATGCAAGTCTTTTCCGGGGAACTATGGCTCAAAATCTCGGAATGATGGCAGAGGTGCTCGGTCATCCATATCTGTAGGAGCAAGTTACAACCTTCGAAGAAATTTCCCCCAGCTTTACAAGCTGTAAGAGCTCGAAAGATGTCAGATACCACCATAGGCGCGAGAGTACTGTCACTTTGCGTGAGTAAAGTGCTGACGACCCCGGATATCTTCAAATCAATGTTTCCGTCTTTCCTTGGAAATACCAGAAGGCCCAGGAACATCATCATGAACGCTACCCGTCTGTGCTTGTCCCACTTCTGACGAACTCCTTTGCTGCACAGTTTGTTGATTGGATTATTGAATCCCCCCTCATGACCGTACCTATCATATATGAAGCATGGAGTACAAAATCCGGCTGCCAGATCCGGGTTGTGGACTGTTCTAGGTATCTTCAATGAATCTAGGAACCTATGTACCGTGACAACTCTTGGGGCGACCAAGTATTTTTGCCTCAAGGGAAGTTCAGTATTCCCGATGTATCCGGCCATTTCTTCCAAAGTCGGGGTGAGTTCAAAATCAGAGAAATGGAAAACATTGTGCGCCGGGTCCCAATAGGTAACCAAAGCTCTTATGATATCTCCCCGAGGCTGGATTTCCAACAAACCCACAAGACCTTTCAGATATTTCTTGACCTCATTTTGTCCTTCAGCACCTAGATCATTCCACCATAGCCGTAACTTGACAGGGATTTTGGTCATTATTGAAAAATGTTCATTTTGCATCGTGCTCATCCTGCACATTTATTAAGGTGATTTCAACAAAAATGACTTTGACTCAAAAATACTTTACAAAGGGGATCAAGTTTTGAACACGGCTTTAAACACTTTGAGGACGAAGATTTTAAGGCCGTGTGGGTCAACTGGACAAAAATACTAAATAAGACCCAAAGGTGGCTGTTTATGCAAAGTCAGCCTTCCGGCGTCCCTTTCGGAAACATTCAGCTATTTATGACAAAACATCATCACCTGACTTATTTATGACTCTTTTTATCGTTTTTTTTTTCAAATTAGAAAACTCAATATTGCCAACACGACCTTTCAACGCCTCAGTGACGATGATTTTAAGGTTGTGTGGGTCAACTGGACCAAACCTTAAAAAATGACCCAAAGGTGGCTGTTTATGCAAAGTCAGCCTTCCGGCGTCCCTTTTGGGAACATTCGGCTATTTACGACAAAACAACATCACCCGACTTATTTATGACAGATTTAAAATTTGACATATATTTTTGGCTATTTTTAGCAAAAGGGAAGGTTGGACACCACCCCACTTATTTATGGCAAAATTTAAAATTTGACACGTTTTTATTTATTTATTGATTTTTGGCTATTTTAGCAAAAGGTGGGGTTGGACCCGATGAGGGTTGCCTACGTATCTCACATCCGGTGAGAATCAAACCGGCGTAGTTCTCGAATATCGTAAATAGAAAAAATCAAATAAACCTAGAAATCAAGAATACATATTTTTATTATATTTTTTCTTTTGCAAAGAGATAAAGACTAAATAAAATATTATTTTTTTTAGGAAATATTTGGACTATTAGTCTGAATTTATAAAAGGGGTACTACGAAAGAGACAACATTTTTTTTTTGAATTATGAATTTCCGTTTTTTTTACTTTTAGATAAATACCTTCTCTTTTTTTTTTGATTTTGGAAGTGATAAAAAAAAAGAAAAATTTTTATATTTTTTTTTAATAACTCAAACTAAGAAGACAAATTTTGTTTTTATTCTCTTTTTTTTAGAAAAATTCCGGCGAGGTTTTGACACTACTTGGACATTGGTTTTATTTTTCCAAAATAAGTAATTATCTCCTTACGCTGCTATTTTTCTTTTTTAGAAACCGGTCGGCATGCGGAACCGAAGCAAATAAATGCGCAACACAGATAGGAATGCAGCATGATGGTCTTTTCATTTCAGGTTGCTAGTCCTAGACGGACCCAACCCCTGTGTTGAGTCCCCTAAGTCAAATGCAACATGATGCAAATAAGCGTTCCTACTAGGGATCCGGCATGAAGTCAAGTTATTCTAGGTTCGTAACCTGGGTATTTGTTCTAGACTGTGTACCCGAGCGGACAACTCGAGTCGAGGAGGGGGCTACGTACCGGGGACCCGCGAGATCGTCCGGCTTTGTAACTTGTCCGACCTCTTTCTTATTTCAGGTATTGACACTAACAGAATAGGGAGTCTCGACCAGCGAGCTTCTCCCCGGAGGTAAGAAGAGAAGGGTTTCGGCACAGTTTATATACAGTTCAGATAATATCAAAGCGGTAAAAGACAACATTTAGCACGTTATGCAAAAACATGTAATAAAGATCAGATAATAAAGCTATAACAATTATTCTAAGCTCGAATTCTTGAACCCTGAACCAGTGGTTCTGGGTTAAATCCCCAGAAGAGTCGCCAGAGCTATCACACCTCCTTTTTGCGCGCCCCGCCCCGAAGGGTAGAATGCGCGAGGGGAGTTTTACCAATTTAAGTGACAATATTCGAAATGGGATTATTTATTTAATTCAGAGTCGCCACTTGGGAAAGGTTTGGCTTTTGGTGTCCCAAGTCACCGGTTTATCTTGAATCCCAAATCGAGGAAATTTTCGACTTTTCCAAATGAAGTCTGCGAACCAGAAATTCTAAGTAAGGAATTCTGTTGACCCGAGGGAAGGTGTTAGGCACCCTCGAATCCCGTGGTTCTAGCACGGTCGCTTAAATTGTTATAATGGCTAAATATCTGATTTAAATACATGTTATGACTTACGTGCTTTTATTAAGTTTAAACCGCTTTTATCATTATCACTTATTTTTATAGAATTGCAACGTCGTGAAAATGCATCTCGAACCACGTCACAATCAATGCGCCCGTGATCGTCAACACATTTTGACTTCGTTGAGATTTGGATTTGGGTCACATCAATGTGCACCCGAATTTAAGAATATGATTTAATTAAGTCGCGCCTAAAGAGTCTAACACGTTATTATTTTTTGAAAAGGCCATGAGATTCACTAAACGACCTAGCCTGAATTCTAAATATTATGATTAGTTGTTGAGGGCCCCGCAATTTGCATTTTTTATTTAGCGAGGCTCGTCTCATTATTTTTAGAAGAGGATATCCTAAAGTGACTACATTTCTATTATTTTTGTTTCCAGAAATAGAAGAAAGAAAGATGTATGCTAATTGATAGTATATGCTTTGGCCTAAACTGGACTCCTATCAATTTCTGATTAATTACTTATAAAGTGAAAAGATGTCATACCTTACGAAAATGCTTTGGTTGAACAAAGAAATTACATATGAGATTGATGAAATGCAATACTTAATCCGACAACATCCTTAAGTCGAATTTAAATCAAATTGCTTAAACAGGATTAACAGAGTTCCTTATTAAAAGATGTTACTGATGATGTTCAAAACTAGTCCTATAAACTGCCTAAAGAAATTGAAACTGGATGATTCAAAACTGTATTATATTTGGCTAGATTTAACAGCCATTTGCCCCTACCTATTCAAACATGCTAAAAGAATGAGTTTAAGTTTAACAATTGTATAAATAATGTCACATTCCATGGATCGTATTTACATCCTGTATGCTAACTAAACGAATCAAATACCGCAGTTTCAGATTAACATAAACTTTACTTAAGTACAAACTTACTAATGTATTCTCTATTAGCTATAAACTAAAATTTACACAACTTAACAACATTTATGAAGAGGCAGTCAGTAAATAACAGGTGATTGTAACTCCTTCAAATCTTTCTATTCATGCTTTTCAATGTTACAATCAGCTACACCAATGTGAGACTCGAGATGTGTACCTGGGAATACTGAAAATGCAAAGGAGAAGAGGAAGAAGATAGGGAAATCAGCAGCAGCAAGAAACAGAATTAGCAGTAGCAGCAGGACACAGAATAACAGCAGCAACAACACACGAAACAATTGGAGTGGGATAAAGACCCCAACTAGACCAAGTCCCCGAGTAAAACAACAACAACCAAGCAGACTTAGTTGGGATTTGGGAGAAATCAGTGTTGCACAAACCGGTCAAGACTTAGTGGAATCAAGACAGCAAATCAAAAAAAATGTAATTTCTAATTCTGCCTGTCTGTGTTATCAAAGAGAATTCTTTTCCAGTTTTCTGTCTTTCAGAACTTAGTTCTCAAAATGTTCAGTCTCTCTCTCTCTATCTAACAATTTCCATGTCTGTCTCCCTCTCTCTGATGGAAGTTCTTCCTTTTATAAGCCTAAGGTCTGCCCTTTAACAGCCTGTTCATCAATCACCAAACACCCTCCCATGTGCTCTCTTCTTTTCAGTTCCACTTAGCTATTTAAGTATTAGAACCCCATCACATTCCCTGGCAGACTTACTCTTTTGAAAGAGGTTTAATACTTCTTAAACTAAAGCAGGGTAATGGGCAGCAGAATATATCTGACAGCATGTGCTGTCAATTATTTTATTCAAAAGCCCTTATGCAGGGCACAGGCTGTGCACAAATGCACCTGTGGTGCACAAATGCACATGTTGTGCACAAGTGCACATGCCCTCCAATTCAGAAGTTAAACAAACATTCCTTTTACATTTCTGATTCAAATTAACAACTATAAGTAAACAAACTCAGTTCCTAATTGGTTCAAACAAATGTGTCCAAAAGCAAATCGATTTGTTATTGTTCAGGCAGCTGAAACTAATTGACGACACATGTCGACTCAACTATATTAGTCATAACATGTACAATCGTAACCAAATATCAGACATTTAACAGAATCACACAAGGGGTTCATATTTCAATGTTAACACAGAAAGGCCCTAGGAACTAAATGAACGAACCAATTCAATATTCATTTGATTGTACAGCTTACACATGCCATTATCAGTGAACAGAAAAGAGACCTAATCAAACACGTAGGTTCAAACAAAGTGGGCAGGACACAGTTGATAAAACTCGAAATACAGATTTCACGAAACATGAACAAACTTTATAACAATCTCATGGACTAAAACAAATAAAGAAAAGAAAGCAAAACTCACCTTAAAACTCGAAAAATCAAAAGACCCTAGCTTGGACTCGAACAGACCTTTCTTAAGGCTGAACGGACTTTAATCGAAGTGTTTCTCAAATGAGAAACACTTCGATTAAGGTCCATTAGACCTTAATCTCTTCGGCTTGAATAAGACACGGACCATTGACGAGGAACCCTAAGGTTCCAAAAATCAGATCTGGGATTCATGCTTCCCTGGTCAGATTCGGACCAAAACAAGCATGGTTTGGTCACGATGGGGGTCTGGGTAGTGTCTGGTGTGAAACTGGGGTTAATCGGTGTAAGTCAAGTTCCGACTCAAATCTTCAAACGAAGATTCGAGAAGGTGGGAAGGGATTCGAGTTAAGTAGTTAACAGATCCATGTTCAGGATGGCAAGGGGATTCTAGGGTGTTAAGGTGAAGGTCACCGGCGTTCATGCCGCCGGGTTTCTAGTGAAGGGAGATGGGGGCGGCTAGGGTTTGATGGGGAAGGGTCTGTGAAGGCGAAGGCCGGGGTATTGGATAGGGGGGCAGGGTAAAGGTTCTAGGCTTATATAGTTAGTGAGGGATCGATTTTTGGCCGTTGGATGGGGTGAGATGAAGGGTCAAGATCTTTTGGCTGATGGGGAACGGTGTCGTTTCAACCTGAAGGGGTTTGGGTCGGTCCGGGTGGAGTGGGTCGGGTTTTGTTTATGGGTTATGGGGAAGTGATCTCGGCCGTTGATCAATCTGAGATCAATGGCCCAGATCAGATTGGATTAAAACGGCGTCGTTTGGACGTTCTGGGTGTCAGCTGGTGTGGACCGGGTTACACATGGGGTTTTGGGTTTGAGTTTGGGCTTTGAATTAAAAATAAAAATAGGCCCAACCGAGTTTTAAACCCAATTCTGCATCTCCTTTTTTTATTATTTTTATATATATATTTTTTATTTTATTTTTAAAACAAAACCTAAGTAAATAAAAATAAAATTTCATAAACACTTAATACAATTATTTGCACACATATATCAAAATATTTAAAGCAGGCAAGATCGAACAAAACAACAATCACGGAACAAAGATGCATATTTATGATTTTTTTATTTAACAACCGGATTTCGGTTCAAACAGCACATGACACACACATTTTTTGTATTTTTGTTTTAATAAAAATGGGCAAAAATCATAAATAATTAACAAAGTGCCATGTAAAAATCCAATTCGTACAGCAGGACCATTTGTTATTATTTTTTAATTCTTTTGGAGCGATTGTCGTGTAAAACAAAAATCACGTGCTCACACCGGCAAGGGGAGACAATATCATAAACCTCTTCTCTTTTACACAATTACTTCACAATTCAATTCTCAACTTGAGTCAATGCTCTACAACGTCAATTACCAAGAATACATCCATAAACTTTGTTCAACATTAGAATCATAATATTAAGCATGGACAATACAAACAGAGTCACATCAATCATAATATAAGACTCACAAGTATGCTTGATACCGACGTATAGAGACTCATCACCACACCTATACGTCGTACTCAACAATTAACACATAGCAAATAAGACACAACTCTTAATACCTCAAGCTAAGGTTAGACCAAACACTTACATCGATGCCACGAACACAATTTAAGCCTCAACTACTGTTTTACCTCTTGTTTCCGCCACCAATTCGCTTGTATCTAGCCACAATTTACTTAACGGTATCAATAAATGCTAAATAAATCAATTCTAATGCATGAAAATAGGGTTTCTAAAGAATTCTCCAAAAAGTCAAAAATCGACCCCGGACCCACATGGTTAAAACCCGAGGTTCGAACCAAAACCTGATTACCCATTCACCCACGAACTCAAATGTATAATTTATTTTAAAATCAAACCTCAAATCGAGGTCCAAATCCCCAAAATTTAAAAATCCTAAGTTCTACCCAAAACACCCAATTTCCCCTCATGAAAACCCTTTATTTTGAATTGAAATCATATGAAAAGATGTTATAGATTGGAGAAAATGAGTTAGAAATGACTTACAATTGATTTGGAGAAGAACTTTTCTTTACAAAATCTCCCAAGAGAGCTTAGGGTTTGAGAGAGTTTGAAAAATGAAGACTTTTCGGCTTAATTATGATTTGCATAGGCACAGATATCGCATTTGCGATGACATGTTCGCAAATGCGAACTCGCAATTGCGGCCAAAGCTTCGCAATTGCGAAGGAAAGCCTACCTCCATTTTCTTCGCAAATGCGAACAACTGTTCGCAATTGCGATGCCTGCTAAGGTCGCATTTGCGACATAAGCCTCGCAAATGCGAAGGTTCCCTGCCCCAGCCCATCATCGCAATTGCGATGTTTCTTCGCAAATGCAAGCTCGCATTTGCGAGCTAGGCTTCGCAATCAGACCTGCAATACAATAGCAGTTTTCCGAAGTCCAATTTCACTCCATGGCCTATCCAAAACTCACCTGAGCTCTCGGGTCTCCAAACCAAACATGCACTCAAGTATAAAAACATCATACGGACTTGCTCATGCGATCTAATCATCAAAATAATATCAATAACTATGAATTAAACCTCAAATTCATGAAATCACTCAAGAACATCAAAATTTCCAATTTCTCAAATAAAGGTCCGATTTATACTAAACGGACTCTGATTCTTATCAAACTATACAGATTCAAGTTAATTGTTATATAAGACCTATACCGGGCTCCGTAACCAAAATAGGGCCTGGTACCATCCATTTCAAACCTCTTTTCATTTCCAAAAGCTCTTATAATTTCATTTAAATAATTTCTTTCAAAAATTTATTTCTCGGGCTTGGGACCTCGGAATTCGATTTCGGGCATATGCCCAAGTCCCAAATTTTACTACGGACCCTACAAGACCGTCAGATCATGGGTTCGGGTCCGTTTACCAAGAATGTTGACCAAAGTCAACTTTATTCAATTTTAAAAGCTAATTTCCTTATTTTACTTAGTTTTCACATAAAATCTTTCCAGAAATTAGCCCGGACTGCACACGGAAATTGAGGTGAGACAAAAGGAGGTTTTTCAGGCCTCGGAACATAGAATTTTCTTTCAAAACAAGTGATGACCTTTCGGGTCATCACATTATCCATCTCTAAAACAACCGTTCATCCTTGAACGGACATAAGAAAGTACATGTGTCGGAGAAAAGATAGGGATATCAGCTCCGCATATCGGACTCAGACTCCCAGGTCGCTGCCTCAACAGGCTGACCTCTCCACTGAACACGAACAGAAGGGAAACTTTTAGATCTCAACTGATGAATCTGGCGGTCTAGAATAGCTACCAGCTCCTTCTCATAGGACAAGTCCTTGTCCAACTGGACAGTGCTGAAGTCTAATACGTGGGATGGATTGCCGTGATACTTCCGAAGTATGGACACATGGAACACCAGATGCACTGATAAACTCGACGGCAACG
Source organism: Nicotiana sylvestris (assembly GCF_000393655.2). Taxonomy (NCBI): domain Eukaryota; kingdom Viridiplantae; phylum Streptophyta; class Magnoliopsida; order Solanales; family Solanaceae; genus Nicotiana; species Nicotiana sylvestris. The sequence continues at coordinate 38,688,740 of NC_091067.1, read as the reverse complement.
CAAGCCTGTAAGCCACCTCTCCCACTTGATCAAGAATCTCAAATGGGCCAATGAATCTTGGGCTTAGCTTGCCCTTCTTTCCAAACCTCATCACACCCTTCATAGACGACACCCGAAGCAACACCCACTCGCCGACCATGAATGCTACATCGCGAACCTTACGGTCAGCATAACTCTTTTGCATGTACTGAGCTGTATGAAGGCTATCCTGAATAATCTTAACCTTGTTCAAGGCATCCTGTACTAGATCCGTACCCAACAACCGAGCCACTCCGGGTTAAACCACTCAATCGGCGACTGACACCGCCTACTATATAAAGCCTCATAAGGAGCCATCTGGATGCTCGACTAGTAGTTGTTGTTGTAGGCAAACTCCGCTAAAGGCAAGAATTGATCCCACGACCCTCCAAAGTCAATGACACAAGCTCGGAGCATATCCTCCAAAATTTGAATAGTACGCTCGGATTGCCCGTCCGTCTATGGATGGAATGTTGTGCTCAACTCGACCCGTGTGCCAAAGTTATGCTGAACCACCCTCCAAAAATGTGAGGTAAACTGCATACCTCGGTCCAAAATGATAGACACGGGCACACCATGAAGACGAACAATCTCCCGGATATATATCTCAGCTAATCTCTCAAAAGAATAGGAAACTACAATAGGAATGAAATGTGTTGACTTGGTCAGCCTATCAAAATTAACCCACACTGAATCGAACTTCATCTAAGTCTGTGGGAGTTCAACAATGAAGTCCATAGTGATACGATCTCACTTCAACTCAAGAATCTCAATCTTCTGGAACAAACTACCAGATCTCTGATGCTCGTACTTTACCTGCTGACAATTCAAATACCGAGCCACATATGTAACAATATCCTGCCTCATCCTCATCCACCAATAATGCTAGCGCAAGTCCTGATACATCTTAATGCCGTCTGGATGAATAGAGTACCAGGAACTATAGGCCTCCTCTAAAATCAACTCTTAAAGTCTATCTACATTAGGCACACAAACTCGACCCTGCATCCTCAAAACTCCATCATCCCCCACTGTAACCTACTTGGCACCATCGTGCCGCATCGTGTCCCTAAGGACAAGCAAATGAGGATCAGCATACCACTAATCTCGGATACGCTCAAATAATGAAGAACGAGTGACTGTGCAAGCTAACACACAGCTAGGCTCAAAAACATCCAACCTCACGAACTGATATGCCAAAAGCTTGAACATCCAAAGCAAGCGGTTTCTCACCGACCGGAATATGCGCAAGACTACCTATACTGGCTTACTTTCTACTCAAAGCATCGGCCACCACATTGGCCTTTCCCGGATGATATAAGATGGTGATATCATAGTCTTTCAATAGGTTCAACCACCTTCTCTGCCTCAAATTTACCTCCTTCTGCTTGAACAAATACTGTAGACTCTTGTGATTCGTGGACACTTCACATGACACGCCATATAAATAGTGCCTCCAAATCTTCCGCGCATCAATAATGGGTGCTAACTCCAAATCATGAACTGGATAATTCTTCTCATGAATCTTCAACTGTCGTGAAGCATAAGCAATGACCTTGCTATCTTGCATCAACACTGCACCAAGTCCAATACGAGATGCGTCACAATAAATTGTATATGGCCTTGAACCTGTGGGCAAAACCAATACCGGTGTCATAGTCAAAGCTGTATTGAGCTTTTGAAAGCTCGCCTCACACTCGTTTGACCACCTGAATTGGGCACCTTTCTAGGTCAACCTGGTCATCGGGGCTACAATAGATGAAAAATCCTCCATAAACCGATGGTAATAGCCTGCCAAACCCAAGAAACTCCGGATATCTGTAGCTGACGAAGGTCTAGGCCAGTTCTTGACTGCCTCTATCTTCTTCAGATCCACCTGAATACCCTCTGCTGAAACAATGTGACCCAAGAATGCAACTGAACTCAACCAGAACTCACACTTCAAAAACTTAGCATACAATTGACTATCTCTCAAAGTCTGAAGAACAACTCTCAAATGCTGCTCATGCTCCTCCTGGCTGCGGGAATAGATCAAAATATCATCAATGAAGATAATCACGAATGAATCCAAGTAAGGCTTGAATACTCGGTTCATCAAATCCATGAAAGCTGCTAGGGCATTGGTCAATCCGAATGACATCACTAAGAACTCATAGTGCCCATACCAAGTGAGGAAAGCTGTCTTAGGGACATCGGATGCCCTAATCCTCAACTGATGGTAGCCAGATCTCAAATCAATCTTCAAAAACACTTTGGCACCCTGAAGCTGATCAAACAAATTATCAATCATTGGCAATGAATACTTATTCTTTATTGTGACCTTGTTCAACTGTCGATAATCTATACACTTCCTTATTGATCCGTCCTTCTTCTTGACACACAACATCGGCACACCCCAAGGCGTTACACTAGGTCTAATAAAGCCTTTATTAAGAACATCTTGCAACTGCTCTTTCAATTCTTTCAACTCAGGCGGGGCCATATGATACGTCAGAATAGAAATGGGCTGAGTGCCTAGAGCCAAACCAATGCAGAAGTCAATATCCCTATCGGGTGGCATACTCGGCAGGTCTGAAGGAAATACCTCACGAAACTCACAAACAATACGCATAGAATCTATAGAAGGAACCTCAGTAATAGAATCATGAACATATGCCAAATAGGCCAAACACCCCTTATCAACCATACGCCGAGCCTTAATATATGAGATAACCCTATGGATAGAATGACCAGGAGTCCCTCTCCACTCTAAACGAGGTAAACCCGGCAATGCTAAGGTCACAGTCTTGGCATGATAGTCCAAGATAGCGTGGTAAGGTGATAACCAATCCATCCCCAATATGACATCAAAATCAACCATGTCCAAAAGTAATAAATCTACTCGAGTCTCAAGACCCCCAATAACACTATACATGAATGATGGACACGATCTACCACAATAGAATCACCCACCGGTGTAGACACATAAACAGGAGCACTCAAGGAATCATTAGGCATGACCAGATATAGTGCAAAATAAGATGACACATAGGAGTATATAGATCCTGGATCAAATAGAACTGAAGAATATCTACTACAAACTAGAACATTACCTATGATAACTGCATCGGAAGCCTCAGCCTCAGGCCTGGCTGGAAGAGCATAACATCAGGGCTGGGCCCGACCACTTTGAACTACATCTCTAAGACGGCCTCTAGTGGCCTGACCTCCACCTCTAGTACCTCTACCTCCACCTCTAACACCTTTACCTCCACCTCTAGCTGGTTGAGCGGGCGATGGAACACTCGATGCCTGAACCATAGCACGGGAACCCTGATGCTGAGAGCTTCTCGGTGCTCGAGGGCAAAATCTAGCAATATGCCTCGTATCGCAACAAGTATAACAAGCCCTCGTCTATTGAGACTGCTGACCCTGACAGCCTGAATAACCACTCTGAAAACTCTGGAGCGGAGGTGCACTTATAGGAGCTGGCGGTGCTGTAAGGCAATTGATCAAAATACTGTATATGAGAACCACGGCCACCAGGAGCACTGTAAGAAGCCTGAAGTGCTGAATAAAATGGCCTGGAAGGATGGCCCCTCCCAAAAGAATCCCTACCTCCAGATGAGGTAAAACCGAACCTGCTCGAATGACGAGGCCTCTTGTGAGACCCCTGACCACTCCCATGTGATAGAACCATCTCAACTCTCCTGGCCACATTGGCCGCATCTTGAAAAGAAATCTCGCTATGAGTCCCTAAATGAACCTCCTCACTCTCTCTCTCTCTCAGTGAGAAGTATAACAAGAGCATGACAGGCCAAGTCAATGAATCTGGTCTCATACTGAGTAACAGTCATAGAACCCTGCTGGAGAAGCTCAAACTGCCTCCGATAGTTCTCCCTCTGAGTGATAGGAAGAAACTTCTCCAGAAATAGCTGAGAGAACTGATCCCAAGTGCTGGTGACCCAACTAGTCTCGCCAAGCAATAAACTCTCCACCAAGTCTTGGCAGATCCAGACAAATAAAAAGCAACAAAGTCAACCCCATTGGTCTCCACTATCCCTATGTTCCGAAGAACCTCATGACAGCTGTCCAAATAATCCCGGGGATCCTCAGAAGATGTACCACCAAAAGTAGTAGTGAATAGCTTGGTGAACTTGTCCAATCTCCACAAGGCATCAACAGACATAGCTGACCCCTCTCTGGTCTGTGCCACAATACCAGGCTGAACTACCCCAACTGGCTGAGTTGCTGGAGTTTGAAACTGGGGATCCATCTACTCCGGAGTGCGAGTAGTAGGAGTCTAGACTCCTCCTCCAACCTGGGAGACAACTGGTGACACAGGAAGCAAGCTTGCCTGGGCGACACTCTCCATAAGGCCCACTAGACGGTTCAGAGCATCCTGAAGTACCGGGTTGGAGATGAACCCCTCTGGGACCTGAGCTGGTCCTGCTAGAACTATCTGGGCTGGAACCTCATAGTCAAACTCAACCTGACGCTCCGCCGCTGGTGCTGCTGTTTGAGCTCTAGGCTGAACCCTGCCTCTACCTCGGACCCTATCACGGCCTCGACCTCTACCACTCGTAGGAGCTGCTACTGGGGGCTCGGGCTACTGTTTAGCTGATGAAGTGGTACGTGTTCTCACCATCTGCGTAAGAACAGAGTGGAAGTTCAATTAGCATTGATAAATCAAGTCGCATGACAGGAAAAAATAGATGTGAAATTTTTCCTAACTCTGTAGCCTCTGGGGAATAAATACAAACGTCTCCGTATCAATCCCTCAAACTCTACTAATCTTGTCCATGAATTGTGAGACCTAAGAAAACTAGAGCTCTGATACCAATTTGTCTCAACCCGAATTTCCCACCCTCGAGAGTCGTGATGGCGCCTACTCATGAAAGCTAGGAAAGCCGAGTAATATAAATTCATTAACCGTTTTACTTAACCTTTTTAACAGGTCAATATAACAGGTGAACAACAACAGAATAATTATAATAAACAGAAGTGCGGAAGACAAAAACTAATAGTTTGATCATATACTAGTGCAGAATCCATACTACTCTACCCATAATTTGGTGTCACAATGTCACGGACTGTCTAAGAATACTAAAAATAGTGGTATGAAATATAAATACAAAGATGTCTCTAAAATTCATAAAAGAAACAAAATTGAAAGATAGAAGGAATTGTCAAGGCCTGCGGACGCCCGCAGGACTACTTCGGGTCGCCTGATGGACCGAAGGCAACAACCTCACTATGGTCCAAAAGCCGCAGCACCGGGATTTGCACAGAGTGCAGAGTGTAGTATCAGTACAACCGACCCCATGTGCTAGTAAGTGCCTAGCCTAACCACAGTGAAGTAGTGACGAGGCTAGGACAAGACTATCAAATAAACCTGTGCAGTTAAATCATATACAACAGAAAAATAAAGGCAAAAATTTTAGAGTTAAAGATAGGAGGGGAAAACATGTTGCAGGGAATTTCAGGTAACCACAGAACATTAAGTAAAGAAACATATGGAACACCAAAATTCAACCATAAACAGAACAAGGGAATCAATGACAAGTGCACGACATCACCCTTCGCGCTTTTACTCTTGTCCTCACCATAAAAATCTATATAATCGGCACGGTATCACCCTTCGTGCTTTTACCTCACATAATCATGGCACGGAATTATCCTTCATGCATTATCACTTATATCGTGGCACGACATTGTACATCCTGCAGCACGACATCACCATTCGTGCTTTTACTCTCAATAATGTGGCACGGCATCACCCTTCGTGCATTAACACTCTCAAAATCACGCAACGCATCACCCTTCGTATTTTACACTCTTCCTCACCCAAGCAACAATCACAAAGCAATTTGGGAAAGGCAATCAATAATATCACAATAGAATCCCGGCAAGGGAACAATATCATGAACAATAATATCCCGACAAGGGAGGCAATATCAAAAGAAATAACATCTCGGAAAGGGAGACTATATCATGAACCTCTTCTCTTTTCCACAATTACTTCACAACTCAATTCTCAACTTGAGCCAATGCTCTACAACGTTCAATTACCTAGAATACTTCCATAAACTTTGTTCAACATTAGAAATCATAAAATTAAGCATGAACAATACAAACAGTGTCACATCAGCCATAATATAAGACTCACAAGTATGCTTGACACCAACGTATAGAGACTCGTCACCACACCTTTATGTCGTACTCAATAATTAACATATAGCAAATAAGAGACAACTCCTAATCCCTCAAGCTAAGGTTAGACCAAATACTTACCTCGATGCCACGAACACAATTCAAGCCTCAACTACCGCTTTACCTCTTGTTTCCGCCACCAATTTGCTTGTATCTAGTAAGGTTGTATTGTGGTACGGTCCCGGGCCTAAATGGGCTAAACGGGCTGGGTCAAACGGTCCTGGGCTCTGGCGGGCCAGGCTCAAGCGGTCCCAGGCTTAAGGGTCCTGGAGGGTGGAACCGACCCACTGTGGGCCTAATCCCACATGGTCCGGGGCTAAATGGGTCGGGCCCACGGGCCTAAGTATTCCGGGCTATTTTGTTTTGAATTTTTTTATCTAAGGTAATTTTTCGTAAATTATATTATATATTTGTGACTTAAATCTTCTAATTCAAATTTAAACACAAGAAAATTGCAAAGAAAATATTCAAGGGAATGCCTTATAATTTTATAGTTGTATTATTCATTAAACTGACATTATTTTATCTCTAATGCAAATATATCTACAAATTTCTGCAACTGTGTTAGTAATAAACTTACCTGTGTGACGTGAATTAATTATTCTATAAGCAATAATGCGCTTTTGCATTTTCATTCCTCATCAATCCAATGAGTGGTAATAGTAAGATAATCATAGTCATTACCACTTCTACCAATATCAGTAGTAATAGCAACGCGACATTTTGTATGAGTAAATAAATACCGCAAATATTATTCATATTTATGTTTATATTTATAAATATCGCTCTTTACGGTTGCGCGAGGCCATCCTTTATAAGTAGGATTAAAAACTCTTCTAATATAATGCATAAAGTGAGGGTAAGAAGGAAAACTATAGGGTAAGCACATAACAATAACCATTTTTGTCAATTCTTCACGATCTTTATTTGGATCATAATACAAAATGCCATTGGTAACAGTGTTAATTCCTGGTTGAACTAGATTTGACCCGGTACTAGGGTTAACATGAGTACCTACACTTTCCCCCTCTTGCACAACTTTCATTTGAAGAAATCTAGCTTTATCTTTAGTGTGTCTAGTCACAGTACCTGTACCACTACGGTCTCCCATAAATTTATGAGTCATCAAAGTCCCACAAGTTTTACACTTAGCCTTATTTTGATCTCTTAGTTAAATAAAAAAGTGCCAAACAAGAGATGTTTCGCACCGTCTAGAAGGTTATCTATTAAAAGTAGGGGTTACTACAACAAGGTCAGGCGGGGCATCATTGGATTATTATCAGTTGGGTTAACAGCATGACTAGTAGGTGTATCATCTAAATGCCATTGCATTTCATCTAAATCATCATTTTCCTCATCATTTTCATCGATAGTTTGATTACCATACAGAGCATTCATATATTCATCATTTATTTGTTGACCTGGTGCAATATCATGGAAAAATTGACTATCGATAAATTGAAAACAAGGGTTATCACTATCAAAAATAATAGGTGGAGGAGGACGAATAACAAGTCTGGATCGGGGAGTCGGGGGAGGAGTAGTAGCTTGGCGACTAGATTCACCAATTTTAGATTTTCCCTTACCACCAAATATTTTTTCAAAGAAAAGGCCATATTAATTATAATTATACAAACTAAATCAAACAAAACTATAATATTAAAACTTAAGAGTTAGAGCGAATTTACCGAATTGACGAACAACTTCTTGAAAATTGTATATCGTTGAAGACTTGAATACTTCAATTCATCTACTTCACAAGTTGCAATAATAAAGTAAGCAATTATAGAAGAAAATTAGATAGAGATTGAGAGAGATTGATGATTTTGTGAGTAAAAGTGAAAGAATGAGGGGGTATTTATAGTTGAGAATAGGAAAAAAATACAATTATAAAAAGTTTGGGGTTAAACCAAAGTTTGGGGGGCAAATGGCTACTTTTTAAAAAGCCAAACGGCTAAATTGGCAGGCCAACGACTAGTTTTTAAACTTCCAACCGTTGGCCAATTTCTTTTAAAAAAAAATTGAAAAATAGTCGTTGGTCCCGTTAGGCCCGGTTGAACCGACCCAGGCCCGCTGTCGCGCCCCCTTTTTCCTTCACGGAATCGGGTTTTTGACATTTTGGCATGGGACAACTCACTACTTTTGGGAAAGGGGGTTTGCAATTTGAAGAGTCGCCACCTAACGATTTAAGGTGCGTTAGGGCACCTATAGGGTTCATTTGTAACTATATTTGGTAACCAGAGATAGGGTAAGGGCTTGAAATTATCCTTAGGGGAAGGTGTTAGGCACCCCTCAGGATCCACTAGTGTGGTCCCGGCCAAACAATTTTTGTGAATTTTTACAAGTAGCAAACAAACAAGTATGGCTCAAATAGTAGTGGATTTAAGTTTAGACACACAAGTGTTTAAAAAAGGACAAGTAAAAGGGCAAGATTTTTAAAAGAATTGCAATCCAAACATACTTGGGAATGTAAAGGGAGGTGTCCTAGATTTTCTTATAATATGGATCACATCAACGCAATACCCGGTATGACACTCCTCAAAGAGGGGTTACACGTGGTATTAACACACCGGTCATCATATCCACATCTACCCTTTCCCGCCCCGTGAAGGTAATTAAAGCGAAGGTTGGTCTCGACCTCTATTGCATGCTGTTACCCGTCCCTTCCTATCAGTCCCGGAGGATTTTAGGACTCCTATCCTATAAAGGGGGTTCTAGGCGGACCCTTAAGTTTAAAGGCAAAATACTAGGGCAATATATAATAACAAGTAGGACTTCAATTAAGGAGAGCATTGAAGACAAATGAAAAGGCTCAAATATACCTCCACATACAGTGCACTTACACAACATGACTCATACACAATTAAGGTCTCAATCCAGACCCTAACATAGTATCTAAGTGATAACAACAGAACCAGATTTATTACATGACTCAGAAAAAAAGTCTGAATCAGGCTTGCCTACTGATTTTAACAGGTTGACAGTTAAACACTAATCACAGAGACGGTTCTAGTTTTATTTAAAGTTGATTGCATAAGGCTTGCCTAAGCGTAAAATAATATGCAGCAGTTATTCAGAATTATTAAAAACAGTTTGGAGATTGTTTTTACCTAAAACATGATGTTCTAAATATTGCAAAGGCTTGCAGGGATTATTACCAGCTTGTTTAAAGCAGGATGAGACTGTTGATACTCCTTTTTATGCATTAGTAATTTAACTAAGTGTAGCTGAGTGAGTATGAACGAGAACCTAATTATGGTATCTAATGATTTGTATACAGAATTTCCTAAGTGCAGGATTTCTAAATGCACAGCATGATTGCAGAATTTTCTAAGAGCAGGATTTCTAAATGCGCAACATGAATGCAGAATTTTCTAAGAGCAGGATTTCTAAATGCACGACATGAATGAAACATGGTTTCTATTGCGCAATTAGGAAAATAAACCTAATAACATGTTTTTTTACCTTTAACGACTATAGCATGCATATTTACCCCATCCCTTTTCACTAGCCAACCCCAATACTTGTTTATAACAAGTTATTACAGACCAACATTGAAATGAAATACATAAGTAGAAATGAAAAATAAGAAGTTACACTATAGGGAGCATGATTAGGACTTCCTCCCCGAGTTATGCAATAAATCACTTTAAGTGCCAAGGTTGTTCCATAGTCTTTCTCAAATCCGGGTGTGTCAGAGTTCCCTAAAGACCTCAAGGGATCCCGGGTAGTGCTCACACCCGGATTTCATAGTCAAGACAGAGTAAGTGCAGTGTGGAAAGGTCAAATTTTATGTGTCCAAGTTCAGAGGGAGCTCCAAGGTCCCAAGGCAAGGCTCACACAAAAAGGGCAGAACCTAGTGGTCTAAGAGTACATATGAGGGTGCTTGACATAGATTTAAAAGAGTTGAGTTGGAAATAACCTTGACAAAGCATGTTTGAAATAAGTTTGCAAAACAACAGAAGAGTTGCTTAGGGAAAAACAGTTTTGAAAGGATAAGGGGATAGGAGCAACAACAACTTGGAACAAACCAGCACACACAGAACAAACTCAAAGAATAGTATCATTCCAACATTCACAAGCAGGGAAATAAGGGGTTGGGGACATAGAGGGCCCAAATCGGAAACACATAAACATGGATGGTAAGAGATGCATATAGCGAGCAAGTACAAAGAACAAGTAGGAACTGATTGGCCTTCAGAACACAAATAATTACTTCAAAGTGTTAACAAGGAAGTCATGCTTGAAATTAGAATAGTAATAGGCAATAAGACATAGAGACAAGGTGGGGGGAGTAGTCATGCTGAGAAATGGGGTCTATTACACATAATTAGTCATGCTGCTTAGTGTTAGTCAAGTACATTAGAGGTCTATGATACTAACATGTCATACTAGTTGAGGGAAATAAACAAGAACTCAAGTAGACATGCTGATTACACTTGAACAAGAGAGGGCAAATCTTAAGCATGTTGAATAAAGCAGTAAACAAGAAGGGCAATTAAATACATGATCCATTAAGCTGGTGCAGAAGGAGACATGGATTAACAGACAAAGAGCACATAGAGTTGAGTTTCAGAATTGAACTAGGAACATACCAGTTAAAGAAGCAAAATGCAGAAAGTAAAGCAAGTAGAGTTCCACAGTCTAGCCCTGGCTTTCAGCCGGCTAGAGAAGTAGTTAGCACAAGTAGCAAAGAGAGAAGAGAGAGTTTTTAGGTGTGTGTGTGTTTTTGAACTAATTGTTCATGTCTTGAGAGGTAAAATAAGAGTGTATATATAGCACTTTAGGAGTAGAACTAATAAGGTAAAGAATAAGAAGCCAGTCAATTAGGGACAATCACAAAAATTACAGAATCAAATCACCTAAAGGGGTTCGGAATATACCCCCTTAATTCGGGTAATTGATTAACGGTAATAGCAAGGATCTAATTAAGGAAAGAATCCCAATCATACCAGCAAAGGAATCAGTAAGAATCCACAATTATATGGGCAATCAAATAAGGACAGTATGACCAATTATGGTTATAAACAAGGAAACACACAAGATTTATGCATGTGGATCTCTAACAGGGTAAATCAATCAGCCAAAACTTCTTTTAAAATAACACTGATTTCCAGAAAGAAATGCTCAACTTCCATAGACAAAAATTAAGCCAAGTAAAATATCACAAAGATAAAGAAATTAGCCGGAGACATAGATTCGAACCCTAATAGAGATTAATTAAGGCAAAACCACAAAAGTACTGTATTTAATAAGGAAAATGTTTAGGTCAAAAGATAGAGTAAACTAACACGACTGGTACCACAAAAATACCCAAAATTGAAGCAAAGATTGAAGGAAACACATAGAATCAACTTAGATTCCATATTCTTGAACAAATCAATCACGAAGACAAAAGGATAATTAATCAAACACTTAGAAGTCAGAAAAACCCATTGAAAACCAACTTGGGATGAACCCTTGTTTAAATATTCAAAATAGTTAGTTAAACAGGATGTTTTTGAAGGAAAACGCTTAATAATACTCGAATCACCTCAGATCTAGAAAGATCTGAGAAGAATCGAACAATAGCGACTCTAGGGTTTCGGAAAATAGTAAATATGAAGAAAACATCGGTTAAAAACTCATGGATATACCTAGATCTGAGACAGATCTAAAGAAAAGTGAAAAATCTTGAGAGTTAGGGTTTTAGAGAACCCAAAGAATATGAGAAAACCTTAGAACGTTAGCGGTTTTAGCCGAAAAAGTCATGGATCCTACTCGAACAGCCATGGATGGCTGGAAAATGGCATGAAAGACCATGGATAGACTCTCAGAGAGTTTTGAAAAATATCTGGATTAGATCTCTTCGAGATCCTTCCATGAAATCACAAAAATGAGCAACAAGGAGGCAAGTATACGTCTTAAACAGCCATGGGAATCCATGGATCGAAGGGATTATGGCTGGTTTTGGGTGGTGACGGATAGGGTTAGGTTTAGGTCTTAGAGGGAATTGGAAAGGAAAGGGGTTTTTAGGGCGACTGTTTGGTGAAAATGGTTTAGGGTTTCGGGGGTTAGGTTAGATGAAAAAGGAAGGTTTGTTTTGGACCGTTGATCTCTTGAGATCAACGACCAAGATTGGTTCCAGGCTGGGCGGGTTATAAAAGTGGGTTAGGTTAATTTGGTCGGGGTTTAATTGGGCCAGGGGTGTATTTGGTAATAATTGAAATACAAATGGGGCTATTATTTTAATAGCCAGTTGTTTCGTTTTTTAATTTATAAAAAATAGTAAATACTTTCTGAAAAATAACTTAAAGTGCTAAAATGATTTAGAATACATAATTAGCAATTTAAAAATATAGGATCCCATTTTATGCGTATAAAACATAATTAAATCTTGAAAGGGCTAATATTGCAATTAGGTGCAATTTAGCTTTTAAAATACTAAATGTAATTATAAAAATGTATAAAAATTATATTAGCCATATTTTGGCATAAGTATAGATATCCAATAGATTAATTATCAAAACAATAATTTTAGAAATAATTATTGAGGATTTTATGGATAAAAATGGAGAAAATAAATCAATTTAAAACCTTAAAATTATGGAATAAATAATAAAACCCTTGGACATGCTTATATATATATATATATATATATATATATATATATATATATATATATATATATATATATATATATATATATATATGCTATTTTGAATGTATTTTGCTTATTGAAAACATATAGGAAAAAATTGGGTATCAACACCAGTCAGCCGATCCCGGTCTAAACGGTCCTTGGCTCGCGGTCTCTACATGCAGGACCGGCCCACAGTGGGCTCCTAGGACCGCTTGGGACCGGACCATAAGGGCCAGCCCATTTATCCCAAAGCCCATGTGCACTCGCGGTCCCGGGCCAGTTTTGGACTGGGCCCGGACCACAATACAGCCTTAGTATCTAGCCATAATTTACTTAACGATATCAATAAATTTCTAAATGAATCAATTTTAATGCATGAAAATAAGTTTTCTAAAGATTTTCCCAAAAACTCAAAAATCAACCCCGGGCCCACATGGTCAAAACCCGAGGTTCAAACCAAAACCCGATTACTCATTCACCCACGAACTCAAATATATAATTTATTTTGAAATCAGACCTCAATTCGAGGTCCAAATCCCCAAAATTCGAAAATCCTAAGTTCTACCCAAAACACCTAATTCCCCCATGAAAACCTTTGATTTTGAATTGAAATCATGTGAAAAGATGTTTAAGATTGGAGAAAATGAGTTAGAAATGACTAACTATTGATTTGGAGAAGAACGTTTCTTTACAATATCGGCCAAGAGAGCTTAGGATTTGAGATAGTTTGAAAAATAAAGAATTTTCGGCTAAGTTATGATTTACACAGGCGTAGATATCGTATTTGCGATGACATGTTCGCAAATGCGAACTCGCAAATGTGGCCAAAGCTTCGCAATTACGAAGGAAGGCCTGCCTCTGTTTTCTGCGCAAATGCGAACAACTGTTCGCAATTGCGGTGCCTGCTAAGGCCGCATTTGCGACATTAGCCTCGCAAATGCGAAGATTCCCTGTCCCAGACCATAATCTCAATTGCGATGTTTCTTCACAAAAGCGAGCTCACATTTGGGAGTCAGGCTTCTCAATTGCGAAGCCTGCAGACCTGCAACACAACAGCAGTTTTCCTATGTTCTATTTCACTCTATGGCTTATCCAAAACACACCCGAGTCCTCGGGGCTCCAAACCAAACATGCATGCAAGTCTAAAAATATCATACGAACTTGCTCGTGCATTCTAATCATCAAAATAACATCAATAACTATGAATTAAACCTCAAATTCATGAAATAACTCAAGAACATCAAAATTTCTAATTTCTCAAATAAAGCTCCGATTTATACTATACGAACTTCGATTATTACCAAACTTTGCAGATTCAACTTAATTATTATATAAGACCTGTACTGGGCTCCGGAACCAAAATTTGGGCCCAGTACCATCCATTTTAAACCTCTTTTCATTTCCAAAAGCTCTTATAATTTCAGCTAAACAATTTCTTTCAAAAATTCATTTCTCGGGCTTGGGATCTCGAAATTATATTCCGGGAATATGCCCAAGTTACAAACATTACTACGGACCCTACAAGACCGTCAGATCACAGGTCTGGGTCCGTTTACCAAGAATGTTGACCAATGTCAACTTTATTTAATCTTAAAAGCCAATTTCTTTATTTTACTTAGTTTTCACATAAAAGCTTTTCCGAAACGCGCCCGGACTACGCATACAAATCGAGGTGAGATAAAAAGAGGGTTTTAAGGCCTTAAAATACAGAATTTTCTTTCAAAATGAGTGAAGGTCATCACATATTTACTTCAAACTATGCTTGTAGACTTCTAGTTGCTCGTGTACTCGTGACTCCGGATTTCTAGGAGTAGTTGTTATCACGTTATTTATATTAGCACTATGTTAGGTATGAAATTTATTACTCGATGAATATCATTATTTTGTTTTAATTGTCAAAATTGGTTAATTATTTATTTCACGTTGGCTTGCCTAGCAAGTGCATGTTAGGCGCCATTACAATACTGAAGTTGGGATTTCGTATCGTGACAATTGGACTCCATTATACCCATGTTGCATAATACCTCATGGCAAAAGTCCATGAAATCCTGGGGTGCCTTATAAGGAGTACCACCAAAACGAATAGGAAACTACTTGCTGAACTTGTCCAACCTCTTTAGCACCTCGGACGACATCATGGTCCTTCGATGGACTATGTAGCAATAACAAGCTGAACTGCTCCAACTAGTGGAACTGCTGGAGTCTGATATCCTTGTACCATCTGCTCTAGAGTGTAAGTAGCTGTAGTCTCGGCTCTTCCCCCAACATGAGAGACTGCTAGTACCATAGGGAACATGCCGGCATGGGCCACACTCTCCTTAAGGCCAACAAGGCAGACTATGACATTCTGAAGTACTAGGGTTGTAATGAACCCCTTTGGGACCTGAGCTGGTCCAACTGGAACGACCAGAACAAGGATCTCCTCCTCCTGCTCGATCTAAGGCTCTAGAATAGGTGTTGTTGCACGCGTTCTAGGATGAGCTCTACCTCGGCCTGCACCCCTAATAGTGACTGCAGCCCGGGACTTCGGCTTTTGATCAGCTATGGATGATGTACGTGTCCTCACCATCTGTGAGAGAATAAGAAGAACAATATAAACTCAAAGATAGAATAAAATCGCACGTTAGAGAAAGAAAGAAAGTGAAATTTCCTAAAACCTTATAGCCTCTAGAAGATCAGTACAAACATCTCCACATCAATCCTCAAGACTTTACTAGGCTTGCTCATGGCCCGTGAGACCTAGGCAACCTAGGAATCTGATACCAACTTTTCATGATCAGAAATCCCAAACACAGGACCGCGACGGCGCCTAAAATCACTTGCTACGCAAGCCAACATTAGCTAAAGAATTAACTAATTTTAACAGTTTAAAGGTAGAATATTAATAATTAACGACTGAGATACTCTAAAATACATATAGTGAATTTGTAAATAACACGGTCTAAACTAATCCCAAAAATCTTGAGTCACATGTACATGAGCGGCTATAACACTAAATATATAGTATGAAATAAGATGCAATTGTTCGAAATAAGATAAACAGTAAAACAATATAGAATGGGACTTCAAGGACTGCAAACATCGTGTAGCTCTACCTCAAGTCTCCTAGATAGATTTGATCCGAGCAATCTCCTCTATGCACTGCTAGGACCAACACTGGGATCTCCACAAGAAGTGCAAAAGTATTGTATGAGTACAACCGACTCAATTTACTCAGTACGGGTCGAGCCTAATCTCAACTAACTTGTGATGAAGCTAAGACAAGAAACCTATAATAAACCTGTACAAATAAATATGTGTATAATAAAATAACAACTAAAGAGTCAAATGAAACAACAGAATAGGGGCAAGATGTCACGACCCAAAATCCAACTAATCCTGATGGCACCTAATCCAACCCGCTAGGTAAGCCTATTAACAACTATCCAATTCCAATGAAATTTAATGAGACAAATAATAAAAGAAAAATATCTGAACTTTATACATTTTCCAAAGACTAGTAGTACAAATCATGAGCTTCTAAGATTAGAACTTACAAAGCCAATAAGAAATAAACACATCATCTGACATAAACAGATTTTAATAGATCTAAGGCTACCATGAACAAGAGATAGTTATAACCAAAATGCATGTACATCTTCAAATATAGCTCCCCTCGATCATAGTAAAAAATAACAGGCAACATCTGTATGCAAGGCGCAGAAGTCTAGTATGAGTACAACTGATCCCATATACTCAATAAGTAACAAATCTAACCTTTGGTTGAAAGTAGTGACAAGCTAGAACATAGGTCAGAGCCAAGCACCAATAACCAACAATAGTTCATCACAACATAATGGACGTAATAAAAGAAGTAACTCAGAGATAAAATGCTCAGCTCATTCACAGTTCTAGAAAATAGATCTGCTTTTCAAGTATATCAGTGAAAACCCAAATCTTTGCCGAAATTGCGAAAATATGAGTAAGTTTGAAAGCTGTAATTTTTTCCAAAAAGCTTTTCACAGGTAAATGTTTTATTTTCAAATGGCATGAGGAAAATACATCTCTATGCCTATATGTCAATATCTGTGAGAAGTCATGAACGATGTGATACAGTACAATATGAGAAAAATGAATCTCTATGCCTGTATGTCATGTGTGCATGTCAATGCAACATATCTCAGAAATGAACTCATGTACTCACACTCTCAGAATACTCAATCTCACTATCTTCAAATATAAATGCTTCGGGTAAGATCCATCACCAGATATAAATGCCTCGGGCAAGATCCATGCCCAGGGAAGATCCATCCCTCAATATAAATCAATCGTTCTCACTAGGGGTGTGTGCAGACTCCGAAGGGGCTCCTTCAGCCCAGGCCAGATCCAGACATAAGTCAATATTACATTGGGGCGTGCATCTTGATTCCATAATATCACTCACACTCAGTCCCTTGGCCTCACTCAATGATCAATCTCCAGTCTCTCAGGCTCACAATACCATGAAATTAGCCCAAAATGATGATATGATATGTCAATAAATAGCAATAGAGGCTGAGATATGATATGAATTGAATGAACATGACTGAGTATAAAATTGCAATTTAAACAAATAATTCAACAGCAATATGACCCCAGTGGGCCCCAACTAATAAGCATGAAGCCTAGACATGGTTTCTAACATGGATCACAGCTCAATAGCTCTATTACGTAGAGATTTCATGGTTACAGATAAGATCAGGTAACTACGCGTACCACAGGAATAACGAAGTCACAATTCACACGGTGCACACCCACATGCCCGTTACCTAGCATGTGTGTCACCTCAACACCAAATACATAACACGTAATTGGGGGTTACACCAAGTTTAGAAGTGTTACTTACTTCAAACAAGCCAAATCCAATACCCAGCAAACCAAATAATGCTCCAAAAATGCCATCCCTTATGTACCAACCTCCGAATGGCTCGAAACTAGCCAAAAGCAACTCAAATACATCAAATAATGCAAAAAAAAAAACCCAATCTATAAAGGTTGAATCTTTAATCAAAATTAAAAAATCGACCAAAAAATCAAAACCGAGCCCGCACCTCAAAACCCGACAAAACTCATAAAATCTGATAACCCATTCACTTACGAGTCCAACCATACTAGTTTCACTCAAATCCGACTCTGAATTGATGTTCAAAACTCAAAAACTCACTTTATATAATTTTAGACAAAACCCCCAAATTTCATTTTGAAATCATCAATCAAATACAAAAAATGAAGATTTATTCATGAAATATAACAAAAATCAAATATAGAACACTTACTCCAATCCATATGGTAAAACTCGCCTCCAAATATTGTCCAAGTCCGAGCTCCCCAACTGAAAATATGACCAAATGAACAAATCTTTGACATTAGGTATTTTTGCCCAGCTATTATGCATCTTTTTTCTGTGCCAAACAATTCCAAAACTCGCTTTTGATGCCTTCAGTGGATTCTTTGTGAAATTGCAGTCAAGTTAAGCTTTTGAATCACGAAATTCAATACGTAATAAACAAAACAATGATATTACAAGCAAGGAATCCTACAGTTAAAGAACGAACACGGAAAAAATCAAGGAAGCAGGTATTCAACTAAGCATGTTGTACAAATTTGCAATTAAGAGATGAGACCATGTAGACATGAGAAATTAGGCTAAACATGATGACTACATGTGCTAGAATAACTCAATTAAAAAATAAAGAGGAAACTACTTAGCAAAAACCGGAATTTCAACATTTAGCCTATGCACGCACTCGTCACCTCGCATATACGGCACTTACATATCACAAATTGTTACATTATAAATCCTAAGGGGATTTTCCCCACACAAGGTTAGATAAGTCACTTACCTCAAATTTTGCTCAATCAATCAATAAGAATGCCTTCCTTTGACATTCCGACTCCGAACAGCCCAAATCTCGCCAAAAGCAATTACATACTATAAATATAACTATAAGGAACTAATCTAAATAATGAAATCATGACCTTAACGAAAAACTAAAAAATCTCCCCAAAATCTGTTCGAAATCGAGTAAAAGTCACAAAATCCGAACATCCGTTCAATCAAGAGTCCACCCATAACAAAATTACTCAATTCCAAGGCCAAAACATCGATCAAAATCTCAAAATTCGGTCTAAGAACTTTACACCTTTTCCCCCCAATTTCTCAACCCAAATCATTAATTAAATAAAGAAATTAATGATAGATCAGTGGAATATAATCAAAAATGAGTGAAGAATCCTTACCCAAATGTTTTCTCTGAAAATCCCCTAAAATCTCTTCTCAATCCGAGCTCTCTAAGTCCAAATATGGATAGTGAAATCAAACCCACAAACTTAGGCCTTTTTTGCCCAGTTAAACCGCATCTGCGGCCCAATAGGCGCTTTTGCGGAAAAATCGGTACGTAAAGCATTTTAGTCCCAACATTCCACTTCTGCGGACCAAAGGTGTGCTTCTGTGGACGATGTCGGCTTTTGTGGTTCCAGGACTCCCTGGCCATACCCTCTTCTGCGATGCATTCTCCGCATCGGCGTGTCCTCTTCTGTGGCACATGGACCGCAACTGCAGTCCTAGTTGGTCCTGTCCAAATTGGCTCTGCGGCTCGAGGTCCACTCTTGCTGTGCTGCACCTGCGACCCAAAATGCGCAGTGTGATTGCACTAGAAGTAGCAGTGCTTCAGCTATGCACCAAGTCCAATTTTTGTTCCGGATCCCATCCGAATCGCACCCGGGGCCCCGGGGACCCCGTCTGAATATACCAACAAGTCCCAAACATCATACGGACTTATTCGAGCCTTCAAATAACATCAAACATCGCTAAAAACACAAATTGCATATCGATTCAAGCCTAATGAACTTTTGAACATCGAAGTTCTACATTCGATGTCGAAACCTATCAAATCACATCCGATTGACCCCAAATTTCGCACATAAGTCACATTTGACATTACGGACCTACTCCAACTTTCGGAATCAGAATCCGACCCCGATATTAGAAAGTCCACCCCAGTCAAACTTTCCCAATATTCCAACAATTTCCAACTTTTGTCAATTAACACAGAAATGACCTACGTACCTCCAAATCAATATCCAAACACAATCCTAAGACCAAAATCACCATATGGAGCTATTGGAACTAGTGAAACTCCATTTCGGAGTCATTATAACACAAGTCAAACTATGGTTAACTCTTACAACTTAAACTTCAAACTTAGGGACTATGTGTCCCAGTTCACTCCGAAACTCTCCCGAACCTGACACCAAGCACCCCGAGAAGTCAAGTAACAACAAAAAGGAACTGAAAAAGCAATAAATGACTGGCTGGGTCGTTACATCCCCCCCCCCCCTTAAAACAAACATTCATCCTCGAACGAGTATAAAGACATACCTGAAGTGGTGAAAAGATGAGGGTAACGGCTGCGCATACCATGCTCGGTCTCCCAAGTCGCCTCCTTGATTAGATGACCCCTCCACTGAAACTGAAGCAATTTTCTTCGACCTCAACTTTTGAACCTACCTGCCCATTATGGCCACCGATTTCTCAACATAAGACAAATCCTTGTCGAACTGGACTCAGTTGAAATCTAACACATGAGACAGATCGCCGTGATACTTTCAGAGCATGGAAACTTGGAATACTGGATGAATTGCAGCTAGACTAGGTGGTAGTGCAAGTCTATAAGTCACCTTTCCAACCCTCTCGAGGATCTCAAAAGACTTGATATTCCTAGGGCTTAACTTCCTCTTCTTTCTGAACCACACAACACCCTTAATGGGTGATACCTGAAGCAAGATCCGCTCCCCAACCATGAATGCAACATCATGAACCTTCCGATCCGCATAACTCTTCTGTCTGGATTGGGCTATACGAAGTCGATCCTGAATCAACTTAATCTTTTCCAAAGCATCCTGAACCAAGTCTGTACCCAATAGACTAGCCTCACCCGGCTCGAACCAACCTACTGGAGACCAACATTGTCTACAATACAAAGACTCATACGGGGCCATCTGAATGCTCGACTGATAACTGTTGTTGTAGGGAAATTTCACAAGTGGTAAGAACTGATCCTAATGACCCCTAAAGGCTATCACATATGCACGGAGCATATCCTCCAATATCTCAATAGTGCGCTCAGACTATCTGTCCGTCTGAGGGTGAAATGCTATGCTCAACTCCACTCAAGTACCTAACTCATGTTGTACGACCCTCCAGAACTGCGATATAAACTGCGTACCTCGGTCAGAGATGATGGATACCGGCAAGCCATGAAGCTTGACAATCTCGCAGATATAAACTCGAGCCAGCTACTAAGAAGAATAAGCAGTCACCACTAGAATGAAATGAGCTGACTTTGTCAACCTATCCACAATCACCCAAACTATATCGAACTTTCTCTAAGTCTGTGAGAGCCCAACCACAAAATCCATAGTGATCGGCTTCCATTCCCACTCCGGAATTTCTAGCTTCTAAAGTAATCTACTTGGCCGTTGATGCTCATATTTCACATACTGACAATTTAGGCACTGAGCTACATACTCCACTATGTCCTTCTTCATTCTCCTCCACCAATAATGTTGCCTCAAGTCCTAATACATCTTCGTGGCACCTGGATGAATAGACTACCGCAAACTGTGAGCCTCCTGCAGAATCAACTCATGCAAACCATCTACATTAGGCACACATAGCCTGTGTTGCATCCTCAATGCACTGTCATCCCCAATAGTGACTTCCTGGGCATCACCATGCTGAATCATGTCCTTAAGGACAAGCAAATGGGGGTCGTTATACTGACGCTCTCTAATACGACCATAAAGAGAAGACTGAGAAACAACACAAGCCAAAACTCGGCTCATCTTAGAAACATCAAATCTAACAAAATGGTTGGCCAAAGCCTGAACATCCAATGCTAAGGCCTCTCTGCTACTGGTAGATATGATAAACTGCCCAAACTCCCCGCCCTACAACTCAAGGCGCTAGCCACCACATTGGCATTCCCAGGATGACATAGAATGGTGATATCATAGTCCACACGGCAGAAACCTCGTGCCATAATAATGCTTTGCACGAAAGAAACCTCGTTCCAATAACACTTTGCATAGAAGAAACTTCATGCCAATAAACCTCCGCACGAAAGAAACCTCATGCCAATAATACTCCACACAGAAGAAACCTCGTGCCAATAACAATCCGCACGATAGAAATCTCGTGCCAGAATAACCCTTCGCAGGGAAGAAACCTCGTGCCAATAACACTCTACACGGAAGAAATATCATGCCAATAACACTTCACATGGATGAAACCTTGTGCCAATCACACTTTTCACGGAAGAAACCTCGTTCTAACAACACTCCGCATGAAAGAAACCTCGTGTCGATAACACTCCGCACAGAAGAAATCTCGTGCCAATAACACTCCGCACGGAAGGAACCTCGTGCCACAACTAAATAGTCATCTCAACAAGAATCACGAATGTCAACACATAGTAAATGAAACAATGATATTACAAGCAAGGAATCCTATAATTTAAGAATAAATACGAAAAAAATCGTGGAAGCAAGTAATTCAACGAAGCATGTTGTACAAATTTGCAATTAAGAGATGAGACCACATAGATATATGAAATTAGGCTAAATATGATGACTACACGTGCTAGAATAACTCAATTAAAGCATAAAAAGAAAACTACTTAGCAAAGACCGGATTTCAACATTTAGCCCGTATACGCACTCGACACCTCACGTATATGGCACTCACATATCACAAATTGTTACAACAATACCAAATCCTAAAGGGATTCCCCTCCCCCCACATAAGATTAGACAAGTCACTTACCTCAAACCTCGCTCAATCAATCAATAAGAATGCCTTTCCCTCGATTTTCCAACTCTGAATGGCCCAAATCTAGCCAAAAGATCGACCCGTGTCCACATCTCGGAATTGAATAAAATTCATAAAATTCAGACACCTGTTCAACTACGAGTCTACCCATACCAAAATTACTCAATTCCGATACCAAAACCTCGATCAAAACCTCAAATTCGGTCTAAAAACTTTACGCCTTTTTTCCCAAATTTCTTAACCCAAATCCTTAATTAAATGAAGGAATTAATGATAGATTAGTGGAATATAATCAAAAAACGAATCAAGAATCCTTACCCAAATATTTTCTCTAAAATCCCCCAAAATCTAGCCTCAATCCGAGCTCTCTAGGTCCAAAAATGGATAATGAAATCAAACCCAACTTAGGCCTTTTTTGCCCAGTTAAACTGCATCTGCGGCCCAATAGGCACTTCTGCGACGGTGTCCAGTTATGCGATTCCAAGCCTCCCTGGCCATATCCGCTTCTGTGATACCTTCTCCGCATCGGCGTGTCCGCTTCTGCGGCACATGGATTGCACATGCGGTTCCAGATGGTCTTGCCCAAACTCGCTTCTGCGGCTTGAGGGCCGCTCTTGTGGCGCCACAACTGCGACCCAAAATGCGCAAGTGCGATTGCACCAGAAGTATCAGTGCTTCATCAATGCACCAAGTCCAATTTTTGTTTCGGATCCAATCTGAATCACACCTAGGGCCCCTGAGACCCCGTCGGACTTTACCAAAATCACTATACAGAGCTATTGGAACTGATGAAACTCCATTCCGGAGTCGTCTTCACACAAGTCAAATTACTGTCAGCTTCTACAACTTAAACTTCAAACTTAAGGGCTATGTGTCCCATTTCACTCTGAAACTCTTCCGAACCCCACACCAAGCACCCAGCAAGTTAAGTAACCACAAAATGGAACCGAGGAAGCAATAAAAGGGGATCGGGGCTAATATTCTCAAAACGACCTGCTGAATCGTTACAATATTGTGGATGCTATTGTACTTTTATGTGGAGGAGAGATCCTCAATTTATAGAGGTCACTATCTTTTCCTCCAAAAAAAAAGGATTTTTTAACTATGAAAGAGAACTATATTTTCCTTATAGGAAAAATAGAGTCAATTATGATACTTTGCTCTTCATTCAAGAAAAGGTAAAATCCACGTATGGTAAGAAAATCACGATAAAATCCTAACATTTCGTACCTTTCTCCTTCTGCCTTTTTAATTTTTTAAGCCGTATTAGTCCTTACCATGCATAGTATTTTATGGGGCTATACAGTAACTAATCGATTGAAACCAGAACACTCTTTCAATCACAAGAAACATTAGTGGGAAACATTGTAAATGTTATAGTTAAAATTATAATAATGCGAATAGTCAAATTTCTCAAACGGAGTATGTTTATGATTAGCTGATATTTTGGAAGATGAATGTATATAAATTGTTTGATCCTATAAGTAATTAGATTAATGTAGTACTTAGGCCTCATTTGTTTGTACTTAATGGAGATATGAATCTTAATTATTCAGATTTCAGACATTAAGTGCATTTATTTTTAAAGTCTGAATCTTAATTATTCAGATCTTAATCATTAAGTGTATTTTTTTTATACTTTACAACCACTTAATGGGTCTGAATAGGTTTGTATAATTAAGATCTATAACAGAGACTTAATTTCATTAAGATGCTATTACATATTCATTATTAACTGCCGCCATCGCCAACTATTATCAACTACCACCATGCCACCACCACCACCATACTCAACCACCGCTACCGCCACGCCACCATCATCCTCATTCATAGCCGCCACTATTATCGACCATCACCATCCACCATCACCACCACTCCGACCACCACCATTCTCACCCACAATCAATACTTACCACCTCAACTACCACAACTAACCATCCCATCACCATAAAAAACCACAGTCGGCATCGCCCATCATTATAACCTACCACCACCTTCCTCAATCATAAACCACCAGACGTCATTATTAACTATCACCACCCACCGCCAGCATCATCAATCATAATCGCCACCACTACCAATCACTACTAGCTACTAGCATGAACCACCATCATCAACCAAAACTACCACCAACCACAGCCTCTAGTCGGCATTCAACCGTTAGCCATCACCACCAATAACTACTACATTTAAAAAACTATATATTTTATTGATAGAATATTAGATTAGTTAGTATTTTATTTGAATTTTATATTTATTATTTTTCAAATGAAGATAAATTTTATACATTTAGATGTTAAAAATCAAACATCTTAATTTTTAGTATTCAGATCTTAATACACATCTTAATATATTCAGATGTGTATTCAGATTCAGATGTCTTAATCTTAATACACATCTTAATATTTAGATGTGTATTTAGATGTCTTAATCTTAATACACATCTTGATATTTACATGTGTATTCAGATTCAAACATGTTAATATTTAAAAAAACAAATGAGACCTTAACCGAGTCTTTTTTTTCTCAATAGTAAATGAAATGAAAATTCTTCGACATGATAATATTAATCATAATTAGAGGTAGCAAATGGGCGGATCAGATCGGAGATGGGCGGGTCAGATCGGAGATGGGCGGGTCAAAACAGCTAATACAAAAATGGATGAATAATCTGACCTGACCCATATTTAATACGGATAAAAATGAGTTAATCAATAGATAATATGAATATTCATATTATCCATGACTTTTTGAATATGATCACTTTTGGGAGAATTTCTAGTCTCTCAAACTTGAAGAACCCCTCATTTGAGGCTTTACAAATGTAAAAGGTAAACCTATTGATTATTCATCAGCTATCTACTTTCTATGTGGATAATATCGTTTTTATTCATATTTGTTCCGTTTTTAAAAAGTTTATCATCCAATCCATTTTTAAATAAACAATATGGGTGGATAATTATATTATTTTTACCATTTTGCCAACACTAAACATAATAACCAACTAGCCAAAGAAACTCAATCAGTATAACCACAAATAATTTCTTGAAATTACTTGGATTATTTCACTTGACACCAAAAATTATAGTACGGATACCAAGAAAAAAATCGCACAATATGATAATACAAATATACTTTAGTACTATTTTCTGACAATTACGACAATTCTAGTGAATTGGTAGTATTTTTATTTTTTTACACACAAGACACCACACCATTATTTATTTGTTTATTTATCATACTGCATACACAAAAAACGAGAATTGTTAGAGCAGTTGATGTTTATTTGCACTTGTGATAGCAGTAGCAATAACGTCTAAAGATGCTCTTCTTAATGCACATACCCCTCTTTGCCCCCTCTTTTTCTTTGCATTCTTCGTCGCAGTGTTCACTAATAAAACAATAGCCAGAAAATGTCTTGCTCTTCCTTCGGCAAAGTTTGCCCTCGGCCGCTTGCATCTCTGTAAGGAACAAAAACTTATCATAAGTTTGTTTTTTTTGGTGAAAATTATTTATTTGAATTGAAATATATGAATTTCTTCTAAAAATGTTGAAATATATGTTTTTTTTTTGTTATAAGTTATAACAGTAATGATAATCATTTCATATTAACGAGTTCGTATATGATTGTGCAAAGGCATACCTAGGTGCTAGCTGCCTGCACTACGAAAGCATTATAGCAAGTTAACAACTAGCGTAAAACTAATAAATTATAATGAACTTTTGCAATTTTATGTAATATTAGATTGTAGTTTTGGGTCCAAATCTTTGTAGAGAGGCCACCTAGAACTAGCTTGGAATTCGGGTATATATACCGTTATTTTGTTGTAAAAACACTAATCTTTTGGAATTAAAATATACGCATACAATATTCACAAATGAAATGACAATGAAAGAAGTACCAACCATTGGATGAAATGAGGAGGAAGCACAAGAGGAGAGCAAGGAAGGTTGTGTAGCTCACTAGTGTCTTTGCCATATTCCTATACTTTTGATATAATACAATCTTTCTATTTTCTATGAAGGTTTTTGTGTATGAAAACTATTATGCGAAGACATGTATTTATAGCAAGGCCTGGAAATTTATTTAATGGTTAGTCAATTTGTCCAATGAAACTTGGTTACCTATTCAAAGAAGAAACGAGTAGTCTAAGGAATGAAGCAAAGGGTATTTTATACAAGTTAAATATTTGGCTAAATTTTGACTAAATCAATCCTCCTTTTATTTCTTTTTATTATAAGATGGACATTTGGATTAAAATAGAAGGGATTATGGAGAAGGAGTATATTTCCTCATTGCACAACTGAACTGATCAGTTTGCATTGTCATATATCACTTATAAATTGTAACTTTCGACAAGAGAGGTTGAATTATGATTAACCTGTTAAAATTGTTATGGAATATTTACGGTAATCATTTGTCACGACTCAAAATTCAACCTGTCGTGATGGCGCCTAGCATAATACTAGGCAAGCCGACATCTCATAATTACCGCCCCATTCAAATTCAAAATATACTAAAACATATTTAAATAAATAAAAATCTCATAAAAACTGAATGAAAAGCGTCATAACTCAATACAGAAATTTCCCAAAATCCGTGTGCCACTAAGTACATGAGCATCTATACAAATACAAAGTCTACACTATCTAAGAAGAACAGACACTGAATAAGTAAACTGAAGGATAGGAGAGGAGAGTCAAGGTTCGCGGACGCTAGTGTAGCTACCTCGATAACCTTTGATTGACTGAAACCTCTGAGAATCAGCAACCACTATATCCGGAAGCACCTGGAGATGCACACGAAATATAGGGTGTAGCGTGAGTACAACAAACTTGGTAAGTAACAAGTCTAATTATTGGGCTTAAAGTAGTGACAGTCTTCATAGGTACAGTTCAGTTAAATAAATAAAGTACAAAAGGGAGGCATCTCACGACCCAAATTTCACTATCGTTCGTTGTCTCGACCCTAAAATAGACCGGGTCGTGATGACGCCTATCGTGAAACTAGGCCAGCAGACACATTTTCCGAATTAACCATTATTCAATAAAAGTTATTTTAAGCCTTTAATTAACCAAATGTCTCATAATGTATGTCTAAATGAACAGTGTAGAATAAATACACAATTCCGGCATCGGGGTATCACAAGTCATGGGCATCTACTAAGGTATGGATACAACAAAGAGTCTGAAAATATTCTAAAAATAGTCTAAGGAAGACAATAGGGAGAAGAGCAGGGCTGCGAACGTAGGGCAGCTACCTTGCTAACTCCGATGGCTATACCACTGAGCAATCAACACCCGCTACCGGGTTCAGAAATACCTGAATTTGCACACAAGGTGCAAAGAGTAATGTAAGTACGTCAACTCAATAAGTAATAAAAGTAAATGAAAGCTGAGTAGTAATAAAACACGTAAACCACGACATAATGCTACAGTAAATACAGTAAGTTTCCAAAACAGTACAGAAATTATTTTTTTCGTAAATCAAACTCAGTTTCAGTAAAAACCCTTTCCTTTTTAAAACATCTTCCAATAGTTTCAAACGAGTGATAAAAACAGTTAGTAAAAATGATAGAAACATAAACAGCCCCTCGGGCAAAACATGTACCATACACCGCCCCTCGGGCAAAATATCAACAGAATCAGCCCCTCGGGCAAAATATCAACAGAATCAGCCCCTCGGGCTACCTCACAATCACTCGTAATCAGCCCTCCGAGCATAACATGAATCAAGAACCACCCCTCCGGCAAAACATGGATCAAGAACAGCCCCTCAGGCAAAACATGATCAAGAACTGCCCCTCAGGCAACAACATGAAACAACAACATCACCTCGGGCTACATCACATCACTTAGACTAGGTACCCGCGCTTACTGGGGGTGTGCAGACTACGGAGGGGATCCTACAGCCCAAGCGCTATAACAAGCCATCTCATGACATAATCAAACTGGCCCTCAGTCTCATAACAAGCCACCTCGTGGCGTAGCAAATCAGGCCCTCGGCCTAATAATCATGAATCAGCACAACACTGCTACGACGTGCAACCCGATCCCATAATATCCTCACAACATAGGCCCTCGGCCTCACTCAGTTAAAAATCTATCAAGCCACTCGGGCAACAAGAAAACATGATGCTCAACCCAAAATATCATTTAAAATATCAAAACAGAGTAAATATGGCTGAGTTATAAAAACAGTAGAATACAACATGACTGAGCATAAATATAAAGTCAAAACAATGAAGAATAGTAGTAAAAATCTCCTAAGGGTCCAAAACTTGGCATGAAACCCAAATATGGCATTCATCCCAAAACACGATAATACTTTCCAAAATACAATGATATCAAATATTTTTCAATCACATACGCGACTTAACAGTCATACGGGACGGACTAAGTCACAATTCCCAACGGTTCACGATCCCACGCTCGTCATCTAGCATGTGCGTCACCTCAAAGCAGCACAACAATGTGAAATCCGGTGTTTCATACCCCCAGGACAACATTTACAATCATTACTTACCTCTATCCGGTCCAAAATCTAGCCCGCGATGCCTTTGCCCCTCGAATCTGCCTTCGAATGATCCAAATCTATCCAAAAATAGATTTCTACCATCAAAATATGCTAAGGGAACAAAGCCCACTTGAAAATAACCAATTAACATCAAAAATTCCGAAATTGGCCAAACCCAACCCCCGGGCCAATGTCTCGGATTCTGACAAAAATTTACAAAATTAGAATCCTTAACTCTCACGAGTTCATACATATCAAGAATACCAAAATACGACCACAAATGACCCATCAAATCCCTAGATTTAGGTCTCCAATTTTCAAGCCCTAACTTCCAATTTTAGGCTTTAAATTCCACAAATTCTATGTTTAATTTGGTAGAAATCACATTAGGATCGAGTATTAAGTCCATAAATCTTACCTCCAAGTGTTTCCCCTTGATTCCCTCTTCAATCCTCATCAAAAAGCTCCAAAATCGCTCAACAATGGTGAAACTTAGACCCAAAATCGCGGAAATGGTCTTTTAAACATTTTGCGCATCTATTCACGATCCTTCTTCGCGAACGCGGTCAATGCCTCGCGTTCGCGAAGCACAAACTTATGTTGACTACTTTTTCCTTCATTGCGAACACGATACCATGCACGCGAATGTGAAGCCTTAGCTTCTCAACCCATCGCGAATGCGACTACCAGCTCGCGAACGCGAAGAACAATTCTCCAAGACCCCAGCTTCTCACCTTTCCTCTATGCGAATGCGGCAAAGCTCTCGCGAACGCGATGACCACTAACTTTAGCCCTTCGCGAATGCTGGACCACCTTCGCGAACGTGAAGGACAACTCTACTGCCTCACATCCTACCCCTTCGCGAACGTGGGACATCCATCGCGAACGTTAAGGCCAAAAGCCTGCAACACCAACAACAGTTTTTCTGCAAATTTTTCCAACATAAAATAATCCATTCAACCACCTGAAACTCACCCGAGGCCCTAGGGACCTCAACCAAACATGTCAACATATCCCATAACATCATTAAAACTTGTTCCAACCCTCAGAACGCTCAAAACAACATCAAAACATCAAATTGACATCGGATTCAAGCCTAAGAATTCCAAAAACAAACAAATTCCGCTTTCGATCAAAAAGTCTATCAAACCTCGTCCGAATGACCTGAAATTTTGCACACTCATCAAAAATTACACAATGGACCTACTCCAACATCCGAAATTCCATTCCGACCACGATATCAAAATTTCCACTGCCAACTAGAAAATGCCAAATTTCCAATTTCGCCAATTCAAACATAAATCTACCACGGACCTCCAAAATACATTCTAGACCCGCTCCCAAGTACAAAATCACCTAACAGAGCTAACGAAATCATAAAAATCCAAATACGAGATTGAATACTAAAAAGTCAAAACATGGCCAAACCTTTCAAATTTAAATCTTCAAACTGAGAATTGTTCTTCAAAATCTATTCTGATTATCCTGAAAACCAAAACTGACGATTTACATAAGTCATAATACAGTACACGGGGCTAGTCATGCTCGAGAACTGGCGAGCGAAATGCAAAAGCTCAATATGACCGGTCGGGTCATGACATCCTCCCCCACTTGAACATATGTTCGTCCTCGAACGTGCCTAGAGTTGTTCCGAAAACCATCAAATCGTTGTGTAACCTTACCATGCATATACCCGGGGATGATCCCATGTCACCCTATCTCATATAGGTCTGATAATACAATGTAACTGAAATTTCGCAATCCAACCTAGTCCATAAACCTTAGAACCACATTTTCACTTCTGAAATCATCTACAAGTTCAGAATCTTGCATCTATACTCTGAATAAGCCTGAACAAGCTGTAACAAACCATACCTGTAGCCTCAGATGCAATTACATGATATACCATATAGCTCAAACTCTCGCAGCGATAACTTCTAATAACAGTAGTTGCTTAGAACAACCGAATATTGATAATAAACCTCTTATCAAATAAAGACTCATTCCATCACTTTCGTATACTGCCAATGATAAATGAAACACGTAGAAAGTCATAACCATTCCTCAGATCAACCATTCGTGAAGCCACTTCTCCTTTGGCATGGACCATAGCAAATTCTTGAGCTGAATATCGATATTATCCTTCCAACACGCTGAAATCGAATCCGTTTGTATTCATTCTAGATCCCAACGATCTCATCTAATCCAACACAACTACTCTGGTGACATGACACATCAGCCACAACTTGTGCAATTCGCGCACCAATAAGCAACAATCCGAACGTACTCAAATCATGAAAAATGACTCAAATGAGAGAGATGTACTGCAAGCTCACCAGTACCACCATACACAATGCTGAGAACCCATCACATATCATAGAAATAGATCACACGAATCTAACCCGAAGGATCATACCTCCACATAACTCCACTGCAATGCGCGACCCTATCCAAACATTAGACTACATAAAGCACCTTAAGACATTATGCTCAAAATCGACAACCACGCGCAATTTGATGTCTAGAACCAAAGCAAAATATCATAACCACGGTGAAGCAATTGACATAACATTACACAAACCCGAAGGGACACAACCGATACGTCATCCGCCAAGCAATACCCAATACCCTTCGTGCTTGAATTCTACTGAGACACCTCAATAACAACCGCACCACATGTGCCTATAACCAATAAATCCTTACGCCTCGCAACACGGAAATGTAACTCACAAATCTCCTCAGATCACTAATGAGCTTAATAACAATCAAATCAGCACATCCCTTAACAATACAACTCGGAGTCAACCAAGCCGACTCAATGTAGAACACACATCCATATTGGACTACGAATGAACCCCTTATCAAGGAGTTCCTAAAGCCGCTCCTTCAACTCTTTTAACATTGCTAGTGCCCTATGATACGATTCCCGACACCAAATCAATACTGAAATCAACACCCTTGTCCGGCGACATGCCCGACAGCAGGAAACATATCCGAAAAAAATCCCTTACCACCGGAACTGAATCAATGGTAGGAGTCTTTGCACTGACATCCATCACGAAGGCCAAATAAGAAAGACAACCCTTCCTAGCCATCCGCTGGGTCTTCAAAAATGACACCACCCTACTAGGAACATAATCCTTCTAGCCTCGTCACTCAATCCGTGGCATTCCTGACATAGCCAACATCGCCTTCCTAGTGCAACAGCCCGGAATAACACGACACGGAGATAACTAGTCCCTACCCAATATCACACCAAAATCTAGGATCCACTCGGGTCTCCAAACCTCCAATAGTTACCACACAAGACCGATATACGCGGTCCAAAACCACGACCTAACCTGTTTATGAGAACTCCCAGCCTCCATATCCATACAGCACGCGAATCTCCATATCTGGTCCAAACTCCACCGACTGGATATCTAACACATCTCTAATACATGATCATCCCACGAGAAATGCTTCTCTGATTCTTCCGCACCACATCACAAAATTTGAGTATCAGCAGTCGATTAATTAGATGAGTGTCGCAATACTAATGAAGTATAATCAACTCAAACACATCGCCCTTTCTAAAATGTGTACCCTCCTCAAGCCACACCAATCAGTAATCTCATTTATCTAGTCATCTGAAACTATCCATGCTACCTAAGTGTCACAACCCCGGTTCTCCCTCCATGAACCATCGTGACGGCACCTAGTCTCTACGACTAGGTAAGCCTAAACTTACGGAAGTAAAATAATTTATAAACAGAAATAAGGCAATAACAATGTTAAATGTGCAGCTCGACATACACCATATTTATATAGATCTCAAAAACCAATATCTAAATCCAAGACCCGGAAACCCACGAATCACAAGCTTGGAAAAAGAAATACTATATAGCTCTGACTCTGGAATTTTTGTCTAATAAGAATAGAAGTACAGAAGGGCTAAATACTAAAAGCATGAATAGAAATGGACTTCTCGGTCTGCGGACGCGGCAGATGTACCTCGAAGTCTCTAAGTAGTTGCCTCCCTCAATGATAGTAGGCCTGAGTAGCAGTACCTGGATCTGCATATGAAAAACATGCGTAGAAGGGGTATGAGTACACCACAGCGGTATACAGTAAGTGCCAAGCCTAACCTTGGTTGGGTAGTGACGAGGAAGGTCAGGACCGTACTGAGGTTAAATAAAATATAAAGATCAACAGTAGAGAACATAACAGTATCAATAAGTACGGTAGTAAAATAACACAGGATGTACAGGACAACAAAAACTATACAGAAACAAGGTGAACATGGAATGGAAATACAGCTCAGCACTAATAGTAACAATCGGGGATCTCCAAGGATACCGTCCTGTAGTCCCATCTTTACATATCCAGTGGATCTCTCGGGATACCGTCCTATAGTCCATCATATATATGTCCGAAGGATCTCCCAGGATCCCGTCCCGTAGTCCAACTCATAGTGCAAAGGGATCTACCGGAATCCCGTTTCGTGGTCACAAATGTAAATACTATTACTGGGGAATCTACTGGGTGTATTCCGGTAGTTCCATATAACTGTGCAGGGGATCAACCGGGAATCTAACCCGTAGTCCCAAAGTAAAGGTGCAGGGGGATCTACTAGGAATCTAACCCGTAGTCCCAAAGTAAACAGACAAGGGGGAGCTACCGGAATCCCACATCCGTAGTCCCAAAATAAACACATAGCAGTAGCAAGAAGATAAGCAGAAATAGCAAAATTCATATTAAGGTAATAAGTGAATCTAGCCTAACATGCTGCACAAAATTCAAGTAAGGCAAATTAAATCAAATGAAGCAATTAAGCCACTTAGACATGCTTTCCTAAGCTAACAACAGACTTAATAGTACAAGTAATAGAAACAGGAAAGGAAACATACTAATAAGCACTTAGAGAAAACTGGATTTCCAACAATTTTCACAAGTACACAATCGTCACCTCACGTACAAGGCAATTCAATCACCAATTATGCCAAATCCTAAGGGGAAGGTCCCCCACACAAGGTTAGACAAGCCACTTACGTCGAACCAACTCAAAATCAACCTGACACCACGTCTTTGCCACGAGTACTCGACTCCAAATGGCCCAAATCTATTCAATTCATTTGCATAATGTAAATAACACTTCAAGTAACTGATTCTACAATTAAATTCTAAGCTAATACGCGAAATTGTGTAAAATGACCAAAATGCCCCTCGGGCCCACGTCTCAAAATCGGGTAAAAATTATATATTCCGGACACTCATTCACTCACAAGTCTAACCATATAAGAATCTCTCAAATCGGATGCCAAAACCCCAATCAAAACTCAATAATTCGGCCTTTGAAGTTTATCCAATGTTTCCCACATTTTCCGCCAATATTCGAAATTTAAAGGCTAGATTTAAGTTAGGAAACATGGAAATTGGTCTAGGTTAGGTAGATATCACTTACCCAAGTTATCCAAGTGCAAACATCTTCAAAAATCGCCCCTCTTGAGCTCTCAAATTCGAAAATGTGAAAATAGGCTTAAACCCTCGAATTTAGATTTTAAGAAATCTGCCCAGATATTTTGTACATCGCGATCGCGAAGAGTAAAATTTGATGGCTCCTGAACTGGGCTACACGAACGCGAGATGGGTCACGCGATCGCGAAAAAGGTAAAAGGGCGGGGCTTATGCGTTCGCGGACAAGGCCATGCGAACGCGAAGGGAAAAGACCACTGAGCCACCGGCTCATATTTCTACTATGCGAACGCGAAGGAGGAAGGGACAAGATTCCGCGATCACTAGCCAAGTCATGCGATCTCGAAAAACAAATTAGACCCCCCTCCAACAATACACTATGCGAACGCAGAAGAAAGGTCGCGAATGCGATGAAGGAAACCAGATACCAGATTTTTCTGCAATTTTACAAGTTCCAAAATGACCCGTTGAGCATCCGAAACACACCCGAGGCCCCCGGGACATTAACCAAATCGGCCAACCAATCCTAAAACATCATTCAAACTTGTTCCAACCTTTGGAACGCTCAAAACAACATCAAAACACCTACTTTTCATCGGATTCAAGCTTAAAAATTCGAAAAACTCTAAAAACACATTTTCGATCAAAAAGTCTACCAAATATGACCTGACATTTTACACGCACATTCCAAATGCCATAACGGAACTACTGCAGGAATTCCGACCCTCGGATGAAAATCTCACTATCAAATCGAAAACTTCCAAAATTCAAACTTTTCTGCATTCCAAGCCTAAATTAGCTACGGACCTCAACACAATCCGAACACGCTCCTAACTCCGAAATCACCCAGCGGAGCTAACGAAATCATCAGATTTCCATTCGAAGGCCGTCTTTACAATGTTCCAACTACGGTCAAATTTCCAATACTTAAGCTCTCATTTAGGGACTAAGTGTCCCAAAACTCTCCGAAACTTAAAACTTAAAATCCCGGCAAATCAAAATAGCAGAAACGAACTCGGGGGAAGAAGTTAATAGGGGATCGGGGCATTAATTCTTAATACGACGGGCCGGATCATCACACTAAGAATTTGTGACCTTCCTTTCAAAACTCGACCATGACCTTACACATGCAAATATCAATCCTACACAACATACCGCATATACCATACCATCCTAAGATAAACATGAGAACTTCATATCCATTCTTAGCAATAAGCAACTACGTACTCAACTAGCCACGAAATTTCCATTAATCCCATCTAGAAGAAAATTACTATACATCCCATGCTCCTCACGCTCGTAGAAAATATACATCTCCAACCGTGGTAGAAACCATCAAGAACTCTCCAAATTCTATTTGCACAAAACCAAACTGTCAGGATTGACTCCTTCTAACTCAACCAAGCTACACAAACCATCAAAACCTAAGAGCATTGCCACGAAACACCTGTAAAAACCCACCGCATCATAATTGCCCACGAACTGATCATATCCATTACCATGCCGATCCAGCCTACTACCAAGCTGTCCTAATTCTCGGAGTTCCTTCCAAATTACCTTCAAATAGTACACCACTATCCTTTACTAAAACTTGCCCCATGAACTTTAGTATAAAACCACACCGCCCAAAGGCTGATAAACCGTTATATTCTTCTGAAGCACTCCCAAAGGTACCACAACTGAGATGCCCGCTCTGAAAAGACCCTCTATAAATCTAAAGCCATTACCTTCGCCTTCCTGATAGTGATATGTATAATCCGTAATGATATAGAAATGCCACAAGTCCTGACATCCTCCCATATAAATCTCACTTTCTGGCCAACGCACATCCTAAAGATTCCCAATTTCCACGTATAAATCTTGAATTCATTGAACCATTCTCGAGAGTTATCAACTCTGCTCAGATCTTAATTAGACTGGCCAAACGGATCGAATGGCCTGTGCCCCATTAACACTCCAACACCTAAGGAAGTAACCTATTTTTCTAAGCCGACGAGCGATTTTTCCTATTTCATCACGTTACATTCCTTACAAACAACAACTAAATCATCCAATGTTTCTCATATACCCATAAAGCCTAACACAACCCTCACCCAAAATTTTCTCTACTCAAGTTATCTTCGATCTCAACCTCTGTAAGCCATAACTGATTCACTAGTATTCCTCAAATTGGAACTAACAAAACACGTAACCATGCAATCAATTGATCAATAGCAGACTCCCCCACTTGGCTCAAAGCCATAGATCAAAACATACAATAACTCACAATGCCCATACTCTATCACTACCATAATACCATAATGAGAGTCAAAAAAATCCCTTCATAAGCTCATGCAGCACAGACCATCTAGTACTTTAAATCTTCTACAAATCTCGCATTCACCCTAGTAACAGTCAAACCCACTCTCTTAAGCGACCCAAATTCAAAGTGCAACACATATATTTCACTGGTAAAAGAGATCTTCCAACAAACAACATAAGGATCACACAAACTTTAGAACATTCCGCAGGAGATAACCCATCTGCTTTGCCTCAAACTAACATCTCTTTATACCATTCCACCATAATAAACATTACGCAGTTACTTAATCTTCCTGAGTCTGAACTCATAACACAACATGAAATCTACTTCACTTCCCAATTAGGCAACATGAAAAGATCATTAAACACCCCCACAACTCGGGGCTATACATCAAATCACGATGAAAATCAAGCACCAGATAGTTCTTGCTACCCCCAAGCAGACCCTTCTTGTCTCATTCAATTTATATGAACACACCTCGCAGTCACATCACACTCATCACATAACTATCGAGTCATCACTTCCCTTAATAGGGATACTATCGAACATATAAATCCAGAAACATACGCTCTCACAATCAACAACTCAGAGCTCAAGCTACTGGCAAGGCTCGGCCTCAAGTCCTCTAGACTGGCCCAACATCAACACAAAGAGATCAGATCTTGCCCCTCTATTAGGGAATCACAAGTCGTGGACGCACAACTGATACCGAACGCTCATGCGTCCATACTAACGCGTGGAAGAAATTCAAAGAGTTACATTTCAAGATGAATCAAGGACGTACAATAAGAATTCAATAATGTGAAGTTTTTCCTAAAGGTTCTACATCCTCCCGAGGATAAGTACAGACGTCTCTATATCGATCCGTGAGACTCTACTAAACCTGCTCATGACTCGTGAGACCTATGTAACCTAGGCTCTGATACCAACTTGTCACGACCCTAAAATCAACCCGGTCGTGATGGCACCTATCGTGAAACTAGGCTACCCGACATATTTCCCGAATTAGCCATTATTCAATAAAAGTCATTTTAAGCCTTTAATTAACCAAAAGCCTCATAATGTAAGTCTAAATGAACAGGGCATAATAAATATACAAGCCCGACATCGAGGTGTCACAAGTCACGAGCATCTACTAAGGTTTGAATACAACAAAGAGTTTGAAAATATACTAAAACAGTCTAAGGAAGACAAGAAGGAGAAGAGGAGGGTTGCGAACATCGGGCAGCTACCTTGCTAACTCTGATGACTCTACCACTGAGTAATCCACACCAGCTACTAGGTTCAGAAATACCTGAATCTGCACATAAGATGTAGGGAGTAATGTGAGTATGCCAACTCAGTAAGCAATAAAAGTAAATGAAAGCTGAGTAGTAAGAAAACACATAAACCACGTCATAACGCTACAACAAATATAGTACGTTTCCAAAATAGTACAAAAATCATTTATTTCATAAATCAAACTCAGTTATAGTAAAAACCCTTTCCTTTTTAAAACATCTTCCAATAGTTTCAAACGAGTGATAAAAACAGTGAGTAAAAATGATAGAAACGTAAACAGCCCCTCGGGCATAACATGAACAAGAATCGCCCCTTGGGCAAAACATGGATCAATAATAGCCCCTCGGGCAAAACATGGATCAAGAACAGCCCCTTGGGCAACAACATGAAACAACAACATGTTGCCCCTCGGGCTACATCACATCACACACACTTGGTACCCACACTCACTGGGGTGTGCAGACTCCGGAGTGGTTCCTATAGTCCAAGCGCTATAACATGCCATCTCGTGGCATAATCAAACTGGCGCTCAGCCTCATAACAAACCACCTCGTGGCATAACAAATCAGGCCCTCGACCTTATAATCATGAATCAGTACAACACTGCTGCGACGTGTAGCCCAATCCCATAATATCCTCACAACACATTCCCTCGGCCTCACTCAGTCAGAAATATCTCAAGCTACTTGGGAAATAGTAAACATGATGCTCAACCCAAAATATCATTTAAAATATCAAACCGGAGTAAATATGGCTAATTTATGAAAATAGTAGAATACATCATGACTAAGTAAAAATATGAAGTTAAAACAGTGAGGAATAGTAGTAAAAATCCCCTAAGGGTCCAAAATAGTTGGCACGAGGCCCAAATATGGCATTCAACCCAAAACACGATAATACTTTCCAAAACACAATGATATCAAACAGTTTTCAATCACGTATGCGACTTAACAATCATATGGGATGGAATAAGTCACAATCCCAAATAGTGCATGATCCCACGCTCGTCATCTAGCGTTTGCGTCACCTCAAAGCAACACACCAATGTGAAATCCGATGTTTCATACCCTCAGGACAACATTTACAATCAATACTTACCTCTATCCAGTCCAAAATCTAGCCGGCGATGCCTTTGCCCCTCGAATCTGCCTCCGGATGCTCCAAATCTATCCAAAAATAAATTTATACCATCAAAATATGCTAAGGGAACAAACCACACTCTAAAATAACCAATTAACATCAAAAATTCCGAAATTGGCCAAAAACGTCCTCCGGGCCCATTTCTCGGATTCCGACAAAATTTACAAAATTAGAATCTTTACACTCTCACGAGTTCATACATATCAAGAATACCAATATACGACAACAAATGACCCCTCAAATCCCTAGATTTAGGTCTTCAGTTTCCAAGCCCTAACTTCCAATTTTAGGCTTTAAATTCCACAAATTCTATGTTTAATTAGGTAGAAATCACATTAAGATCGAGTATTAAGTCCTTAAATCTTACCTCCAAGTGTTTCCCCTTGATTCTGTCTTCAATCCTCATCAGGAAGCTCCAAAATCGCTCAACAATGGTGAAACGTAGACCCAAAATCGTGGAAATGGCCTTTTAAACATTCTGCCCCAGCTATTCACGATCCTTCTTCGCGAACGCGATCAATGCCTCACGTTCGCAAAGCACAAACTTATTACTTTTTCCTTCATCGTTAACATGACACCATGCATGCGAATGCGAAGCCTTAGCTTCTCAACCTATAGCGAACGCGACTACCAGCTCGCGAACACGAGAACAATTCTCCAGGAACCCAGTTGCTCACCTTTCCTTTATGAGAATGCGGAAAAGCTCTCGCGAACACGATGACCAATGACCTCAGCCCTTCGGGAATGCGGGACCACCTTCGCGAACATGAAGGCCAACTCTACTGCCTCACATCCTAACCCTTCACGAACACGGGACATCCACCGTGTTTGCTAAGGCCAAAAGCCTGCAACACCAACAACAGTTTTTCTGCAACTTTTTCCAACATGAAATGATACGTTCAACCACCTGAAACTCACCCGAGGCCCTCGGGACCTCAACCAAACATGCCAACATATCCCATAACATCATTCAAACTTGTTCCAACCCTCGGAACGCTCAAAACAACATCAAAATATCAAATTGACATCGGATTCAAGCCTAAGAATTCCAAAAACATCAAATTCCGCTTTCGATCAAAAAGTCTATCAAACCTCATCCAAATGACCTAAAATTTTGCACGCACATCATAAATGACACAATGGACCTACTCCAATTTCCGAAATTCTATTCCAGCCCCGATATCAAAATTTCCACTGCCGACCGGAAAATGCCAAATTTCCAATTTTGCTAATTCAAGCCTAAATCTACCACGGACCTCCAAAATACATTCTAGACCCGCTCCCAAGTCCAAAATAACCTATAGGATCTAACCAAATCATAAAAATCCAAATCCGAGATTGAATACTAAAAAGTCAAAATTTGGCCAAACCTTTCAAATTTAAATCATCAAACATAGAATTGTTCTTCCAAATCTATTCCGATTATCCTGAAAACCAAAACTGACTATTTACATAAGTCATAATACAGCACACAGGGCTAGTCATGCCCAAGAACTGGAGAGCAAAATGCAAAATCTCAATATGACCGGTAGTGTCGTTACATCCTCCCCCACTTGAACACATGTTCGTCCTCGAATGTTCCCAGAGTTGTTCCGAAAACCATCAAATCATTGTGTAACCTTACCATGCATATACCCGGGGATGATCCCACGTCACCCTATCTCATATAGGTCCGATAACACAATGTAACTGAAATTTCGCAATCCAACCTTGCTCATAAACCTTAGTACCACATTTTCACTTCTGAAATCATCTACAAGATCGGATTCTCGCATCTATACTCTTAATAAACCCAAACAAGCTGTAACAAACCATACCTACAGCCTCAGATGCAATTACATGATATACCACATAGCTCAAACTCTCGCAGCGATAACTTCTAATCACAGAAGTTGCTTAGAACAATTGAATATCGATAATAAACCTCTTATCAAATAAAGACTCATTCCAGCACTCCTATATACTGCCAATGATAAATGAAATATGTAGAAAGTTATAACCATTCCTCAGATCAACCATTCGTGAAGCCACTTCTACTTTGGCAAGGACCATAGCAATTTTCTGAGCCGAACATTGATATTATCCTTCCAACACGCTGAAATCGAATCCGTTTGTACTCATTGTAGATCCCAACATTCTCATCTTATCCAACACAACTACTCTGTTGACATGACACATCAACAATCTAAAGCCACAACTCGTGCAATCCGCGCACCAATAAGTAACAATCCGAACATACTCAAATCATAAAAAATGACTCAAATGATAGAGCTGTACCGCAAGCTCACCAGTACCACGATACACAATGCTGAGGACCCATCACACATCTTAGAAATATAACACATGAATCTTACCTGAAGGATCATACCTCCACATAACTTCGCTACAATGCACGACCTTATCCAAAGACTAGTCTACATGAAACACCTTAAGTCATTATGCTCAAAATCGATAACCACACGCAATTTGATGTCTAGAACCAAAGCAAATCATCATAACCACGGCGAAGCAATTGACATAACATTACACAAACCCGAAGGGATACGACCTATTTACTGTGAAAATGGTAACGATAATTAAATTTGTAAATGGGATTCTGAAAATACATGATCTATTGCCGATCTAGTTGTTAAAGCAGTTAATGCTAAAAACGTGAAGTATAATGATAAAATATGAGCTAAGATGAGGCAGTAATCAAACCAAAGGGGCATGTTGCCCGAATGCAGAAATGGTCAATAGCACCTCAGTACCAGTGTTGGTATCGATCTCGAACTATCGGGGATAGCCGAGGATGGGATAAAAGTTAAAGGTATAATAAGATAGGGCTCTTTTGGCCAATATTAAGCTATAGAATGAAGAACAACTTAAGAGGCAATGAATACGGGGGCGGCCTCGGGCCAATACCAAGTGATAAGAAGAATGACCGATAATAAATGACTTTGAGCCAAGGGGAATAAGCAATTTAGAGAAGAGAGAGAGAGATATTGTTGCACTTGTGGAGAAATGGAGCAACATCAGTCATTTACAAGATGGTATGGGTTCCTCTTATATAGGTGAGGGAACACGGTACGCTACAGAGTGCATTAAATGTAAAGATATGGGGATGGGACAGCTAGACCAGACGCCAGAGCCTATTAATTCTAGCTGCTTGCCTCGGGAGTCCCCCGTCTTCGTAACTATTGCTGGGCCGCGGACAGATCCCTTAACATCGGAGCCCCTGCAGGGCCGCGGGTGATCCTCGAGATAGAGATCCTGATCATGATCCCACAGCCTCGAGATGTTGTCATGACATTCCGAATATACCTTATTGACGAGAGATGGATTCCCCTGATTTCACCACACAGATAGTCTCCGTATTTCCTAGAATGCAAATGATAGGAAACGATGTTGAATCGTCATCTCAAGGCCATTATTGTCGTGACGTCAACCGTCTAAGAGCATTAAACACTATGTCCCAGGCAACCATGTAGGGATGCCATCAAATGTAGTAATCGAGAACCCCATGAGGTGTTGTAGGTTTGTCTCTTCTGCTTCCCCAGCGGTTCCTATAAATGCTCTGGTTGCTAGATACTCCCCATATTCACCCTTCCTTCAGGCTCATAAACCAGAATTTTTGCTATTTGATACCTTTACATCTTTCCTTATCTTTATGGAAAGGTTTTACCATTTTTCATGGCCAGGACTTCTAGGACGGTCCCTCGACGGAATGATACTGCATAGTCGTCCCGATTGTTTGAGGGGGAAAATAAATTGGTTCCTACTTTAGAGCAATGGACCCCTCCCGATATTGACACATCAAATGATTTTGACATCGAGACTCCCTCGTCTACACCGGGTCAGTGTGAGCATGTATCTCGATATGTTAGCGTCATGACCAATTCTGATAAAGTGAAGGAGGACTGCCGATGGAGAAAGGCAGTGAAGGTAGAAATTCTTGACCCCAGCGACAATATTACCGACTTCAAGGAAGTCTTTCTTTACATATATACTTACCCATTCATCCTGGGTCCTGATAAATCTGTCGAATCTCCTCATTTGGAAATCGATCTAGTTACCCTTGACTTCTGCGCTCAATATCGGGTGACCCTCGGTTAGTTCTACCTGTCCTTTTGGAGGATCGTGTTGATACTCAGGCACTTCACCGAAGGGGTTACAAGTGAGGTTTTTACCTTCAGCCATTTGATCAGATTGTACCGCCCTCGGTTGTATCGAGGCTTAATCAAGCTTCGACAACAGTCCAAAAAATCTTTCTTCACAAGTGTTGATGAGCGGAAGGACCGGGGATGGATGAGCAGGTTCATTCGAGTGAGGACCTCGGATATCATCCGGTCCCGAAGGATGCCTTTTCCAGAGAGAAGGAACGATCGACGTAAGTAAACTTCCCTTTAGCCACTTCTCAATTATTCTTTTGTTTGTCACGATAACCCTTTTGTGCTCTCTCCAGCCACTGCTTGGCATTCTAAGGTGGTCTTAGATTTGGCAGGATGGTCACACGTTTGGATGAAAGGTTCCTGTATTGTCTCCGGTCTTGGACCATCATGGCTAAGGAGTGTTGGGTGGCTAAGAATCATGGTCAGGTTTCTTCACCGCTTGTGCTCCACCTTTTGTGTTTCCTTCCGAGATCTAAGCAACGACGTATCACATTTACCGTGTTGGCGCGGGCTTTGGAGAGAATATGTAGATGAGGCCACCCCTAATGGTGAAACGGAGGCCTTGGGGCCTGATATGAATAAGAAAATGACGGCAGGGCGGCCACTGCTTGTCCTGATGAAACTGCTACCCTAACATCCAGGTTGAACCCTAATATTGAGGGGGACGACGAGGATAGAAGTCCGTTGAGGAGGAGGATGAGGTGCAGCATGAGAGATTTATAGGTGCCCCAATCAGAGGCTGGTGAGTTTGGGATGGCTGGTTCCGGCAGGGCTAAGGAGCCGGGGGTCCTCGAAGAGAACGTTGATGTAACTCTGAATCGTACGGCCAGATTCGATGTGGCTTCTTCTAGCAGGACCGCTGGTCCTGATGGTTTGGGGTTCGGGACTTTCCAAGGACATAGTCTGCTATTAGGAGAAATCAACGACCCGAACGATCTTGTTCAGAACATCCCAGTCTCATCAGGAGAGCTGAGGGATGCCGAAGGGATCATCAGTGCCACGGTTGGTACTCCTTTCAGAGGGGGAGGCTTCATTGCCAATTTTTGATGGCTTAATCGACTGAGTTGATCGTTATGTTTTTGGCACCATTAGAGAGGCGGAGAAGTCCCTGCAGTAGGTGATAATTTTTTCTTGCGCGTTTCTTTTCATTCCCGAGCATTATTCGTCATCTCTCTTAACTTCCTCGTCCTACCGCGGTGTAAGGAGATGTATGATCATGCCATCCTTTCGCTTCGTGGGG
This sequence comes from Nicotiana sylvestris, assembly GCF_000393655.2. Lineage (NCBI taxonomy): Eukaryota > Viridiplantae > Streptophyta > Magnoliopsida > Solanales > Solanaceae > Nicotiana > Nicotiana sylvestris. Next base: position 38,643,973 of record NC_091067.1, on the reverse strand, counting down.
AACTTTCTTGCAATGAGAAGGAGCATAATAACATTTCTTTGAAACTTCAAGACTCGGAGGCTCGTGGCGCCCGGGGAGATAAAGAGTTGGGAGAGCTTCTGGCCTCTTTGGAGGCGGCTCTTTAGGAGAAGGTCGCTCTTGCTGCTCAGATAATTTGCCTTGTTTACACCTGCCCTTTTACTTTGTATCCACACATGTTCTATATTCACATATTCACTGTCTAGCCTTTTACTGTAGGTCAAGCAAAGCAGCTCACGGATTAGTCAGTTGGAAGCGGAGCTCTCCGGGCTAAAGGAGCAGAGCGAGACTGTGACTGAGGAACTGGCGATATCACGGGGCCTTCTCTCAGACACTCCCAGGGAAATTGCTACTTTGGCCGCGGCTAAGTCTGAGGCCGAGCAATATGCTGCCGCTTATAAGGAGGATGCAGCTACAGTGCATGCAATGGTTCGTGACATATCGCTGGCGGCTGGGCAGAAACTAGCATGAGCTGTCGAGCATGCCAAGACGAAGGCGAATAGGGAGGTCTTGGAAGAACTCGAGGCCAGAGGCTTCAAGCTATCTACCGACCTGGAGGAGGCTCGTGTGATGGAGGGAAGACTGGCACTTTTGATTATCCCCGACGGGGGGTGAAGATGATAGTGGCGAGGAGTAGTCTCCGAGCTCTTTTTTGTATGCCTTTTTTTTTCTCTCATGTGTTCTCCCTCCTGGGAGATGAATAGAGTAAAAAGGTGTTTTTCCTTTTTGTCAATACTCGAAAGGAGCTTTTATTCTGCTAGTCCTTCTTGCTGCTTTCCCTCTCTCCTCCCCCCCTTTTTTTTTGCTTCCAAGCATCGAGCGTTGGCCCTTTGGAGCCTTTTCGTAGGATGAACCGGGGGACCCAAGACTAGCCATGTCTCGAGGTCAAGTCGATGGCTCCTTCGAACTGATACTTGTGATGTTGGGGGTCTCCCGAGGTCCCTTGATTTTATGAGTTATGTGGGAGCCTGAGATGATTCTACCGGTGCACTCCCCAAGGAGAACATTACGTTAATGCAACCAGAATTAATTGGCCTTCTTAGGCAATTGAGTAGTTGTTTCCTGGCCCCTATATATTTATCTATCCGCCCTCTAAGCAGCGATTTTGCAGTTGGTTGATAAACCTATCTCCTCTGTAGAGTCTGGCGCTTTGTGCGAGTCCCTCCACTTCTTTGCTTCAGGGAGTTTTTTCTTGGATCCTCCTCTTCTTCTCCTTATTAGTGGCCATGGCCGCTACTTCGACACCTGATCCTCGAACGAAGGGAATTCCTTACTGTGTTCTACCTTTTGTTGGCTCCAGCGGCCCTTTCCTAATGTTGAGGGAGCGTGGCCCAGAGTGTGCTGACCTGAAGAGGGTCGCCACGCCAGGGAAGCCTCCCAATGTTCCGAGCTATCGGGAGCACGTGTCGAGGATTGTTTCATTGTTAAGGGAGGAGAAACTCGGGGCGATCAGGAGAGAGTGCGGATGGGGGGAAGGCGTGATTCTACAAGCACCTTCCCCCAAAGAGAGTGTTATGATGTATGTTGAGGGTTTCTTGAGTGTGTATACCTATGTCCTCGCGCCGGGTTCCCCGGACCGGGTCGTGCTCGATTTCTTTAGGAGGTATCAAGTAACGTTGGCGTAGATTCATCCCTTTTTCTGGAGGATAGTCCAGATGATGAGATATTTTGCTGATAAGGCCGTGATAGAGTTCACCCTCAGCCACCTTATAAGTTTGTACCGGCCACTACGTTACCGGGGCCTAGTTGCTATTCAGCATAGGTCTACTGGGGCTTCTACGATCGGCAGCAAGGAGGATGAGGATCGTGGATGGATGAGTTAGTTCGTTCGAATATGGACAACCAACATTATTCCAGGAGAATTTTTACCATTTCCTGAGAAATGGAACACACATAAGCATTCTGTTCAAACTGTGTTTTTCTTCATATGAGGCTGGCCCCATAATGTTGTCTTCCTGTCCTTTGTTTACAGCAACTCATTGGTTGCCCGGTGAGGTTCCTAATTTAGCTGAATGGTCTCATAGGCTGGTAGCTTGATGGTCTCACGATAGTCGCGGTGGCAAGATCTTTTAAAAGGGAGATGGGAGGTGAAGCATTATGGTAGGTTCCCGACGTTCCTCCCCCCCCCTTGCCTTTTGGGTATGGCTTCCTTTTTGCTGATTTGCCCGATTCCTCTATCGTAGGTGCTGGAAATTCATTCGAGGCGAGACTGGTTTCCCTGAAGGAGGAGGAGAGATTACTGGCCCAAAGATCAAGGAGTGCTGGTAAAAGGAAAGGTGTTCCTTGGTGTGAGAAGGCTTGCGGTGAAGGGCCTTCTCCGCATCATTTGAGGGGAAGTGATTTGTTCGGCCGGCAAGCTTCCGAGATTGATGCATCATCAGGCATTGCTCAGGCCCATGGCGAGGCTCATTGTCTTGGCCTTGCGGTGAGTTTTCGGCCGTTGTAGGGATGTTCTGGCACCATGCTCCTTTCTCCTCCCTTTACTTACCCACCTTATCTTCTTCAGGCTTTTGATAGGATCAAAGTCATGCTGCTTCGTTGTGAGGCCCTGTTGCAGGAGGCTCGAGAAAGAGAAAAATCCCTCAAACTTCTATGTACGGAAAAGGAAAATGAGCTCGTTTCTTTACGACGTGGGGCGGATAGAAGCCACGCTCGGGAGACCCTCTTGGAGAAACAGGTGTCCTGCATCCCGGGCTGGCCTGTATTCCCCTTTTGTTCCTTCCATCTTTGACGCGTTGCCGTTTCAGTTGAAGGACAAGGCCGATATGCTGGAACAACTCTAGGGTGAGGTCGGAAAAATCAAACGTGAATTCACTAAGCTGCAAGCACGTTTTAGTGCCGATTCTAAGGCCAAAGAGAGGGCTCAGGTCGTGACATCCATTCTTGAGGCACAAATTCAGGCCGCTCGTACGAATGATTTGGATCGGGCAAAGATGATCACGAGACTCTCATCCGAGCTATCAAGGGAAAAAACGAGGTGGTGAACATCCGGGCCAAGGTCGTAATGAATAATACTAGGGCAGGGCAAAAAATGGCGGCTCATTCAAGGAGTGCCACTACTGCTAAGGATGAGCTGAAGAAGGCCCTCGATCGTGCTAACAGTAGTAGGGAGTATGAGAGGTGTAGATCTCGGAGGGAGACCCTCGAGGAGATTCATGCCAGGGGCTTGGATATTTCGGAGGAGATCGGACAAGCCAAAGGAGAGGAGTTCGATGCCAAATTCCTGATATCCGATGATGAGGATGATGAGGATGAGACCGCCAGGCCATAGCTGCCAGAAAAAAAAGGGGAAGGAATATTCCCCACCCTCTTTGTTGAGTATATATAGCTTTCTTTATACGATGCAGTCCGAGATTGCGCCTCGTCAACAATATGTAGTAATAAGAGGGGAAACCCCGCAACTTGTATCTTCTATATTTCTGCTTGTAGGAGTTTCCACTGGGTCGATTTGATCTCGGATTTGCCCTTAGGCTTGCATGCTTCAACTGTCTTTGGGTTCAATCTCCGAGTCGGGGTCCGGCTCGAGCTTAAAATAACCTCGAGTTTTGCATTTATTTGGGCTGGCGATGATGGTTTTTATTTCCTTCCCTCGGGCGTTTGCCAATTTTTGGGTCCAGTCTCCGAGTCGCATTGCGATCCGAGCTGTAATCGACCCTTGAACTACCTTGAGTTTCTAGTCGGCGACAGTGGCACTTATGCCGTTTGGTCGTTGAGACCTTCTAGTATGTGGCCTGTAGGCTTGCATAGTTAACTATTTTGGATCCGGTCTCCGAATCGGGTTATGATTCGAGCTCATTTTAATCCTCAAGTTGTCAAGATGTTTTAGCTAGCGACAATGGCTCTTATGTTGCTTGGTTGTAGAGACATTTCAATATGAGGCTCGTATGCTTGCTTAGCTGGCGACAATGGCTCTTACGCTATTTTTTCCCATGGGCTTTTTGTAAGCATTGTTTCCGCTCGTTAAGGTCTTTTTATATTATTTTTGCCTGACACGTCGTCGGTTCCAGAGGAACCTCGATTTCAAGTCGTTGTCGGCAATGTTTTGAGCACCTCGTAAGGTTCATAGCTCATAGGTCGAGTAGATCAACGCTTTGGCGATTTGGAGCCGACATGGTCGGAGCTTGTTTTTGCCTGTTAAGTGAAGCCTATTTTAACTGGTTCTTTCCGAAGTATATTCGGAGTAGTGGCCTGCGATTTTTTAGCAACAGTCTGGCATCCTTGGGTCACGTTATTTTGGCTGTATTAGCCATTTTGACCGTAGTCATATGCGTTTGCCCATAGCCATTTTTGATCCCTAGTGATAGTTTAGGCATCTACATCGAGGGTTTGCCCTTTAGGGATTCTTACAAATGCGATGTATAGCCTAAACCTCGGGATTTTCATGTCTGTTGAGGTCATACCGTTTGTCATGCCTATTGAGGTCTTACAGTTTGTAGAATTGATCTGGTTATGCCGAGGCTGCCCGCTAGGAGTCTTACTATTTTGGGTTTTCTAGTTGTATGGCGATTAACACCAGTCTCCAAGTCATCGAGTTTGTTTAAGCTTGAAGACACCTTCTCATGAGCTCAGAGTTGCCTTCCAGGGGCTTGATGAGCCTAGAGTTCCGACCCTGGGGTCATGAAAGTTGTCGAATCATTAATGCTAAGTCTCCGAGTATATCTGGACTCATTTGATGGAGAAGCATTTGCCGCGAGTATGTCGAAATCTCCTTTCCCGAAATATGAAATGCCGAAAAGGTATTCTTTATTTGTTAGCATAAATATATGTTGTAAATACATATTGTCCCATTGCTGTGAGCTTGGCCCGCATTGGTGCGGCTCCTCCAATTATCTGATCTGTTTACATGATTCCGTTTTGGAACTTAGCATGCCATTTATTGGCCCTTCCGAGGGGATGATGTCCTTAAGAGGAGGTCATCGCACGTCGTCCGACTGTAGAAGAAAGGACTGCGATCTTGTTAGATATCTTTATTGGGGGTACATTGCTCAGCTAATAATCTTGCTGGAGGGACCTTTAGGTTTGAAACCCAGTCGAGGAAAGAGAGCTCAACGGGTCCTACAGAGGCCTCCGATCTTCGAGTGGAGTTTAGAATTTCTGAATGCCTTGGTTGACTGCCTGCATGTAGGTTAGTAAAATGAAAGAAACAACAAAGGAGCAGAGTAGTTCTTCCCTGCTGCGGGGCATGTAGGCGGTGTTTTCTAGGTCTGGTATGTTCCTGCCATTTCGAGGCGCGAGCCCTAATGCAGCCTTCCGTCGCATTCAACCGGGCTTGGCCGAAAATGCAGTTCTGCTTACCCTTTGATACCTTCGAGGGCGGTGGCATTGATGCTAGCAATGGGTCATATGGTGAGGGATTTCCTCTCGTCGCATGTAGCTTTTTATCGAATGCCTTAGTCCCACCTTTGTTAGGGAGTTTCATCCCTTTGGCGGAGTGGGAACGAAATTGCCTCTGGGCGGTGTGCCCGTTGTCATCCGAATAAAACGTCTGGGCTTCGCGTGCTTGGTGTTCCAGTTCTAGCTCAAGCAAGTTGTATAGAGGGAGCAGACTTCCTGATTGTTGTGGCGATCAACGTCTGGAATCCACCGAATATTCGTGGTGTGGGAATGATTTGGTTCGTTAGTTCGAACTACTCTATTGGCTTTGGCTTGACGCCGTCAGTATAGTTGGTTGAACCACCTACACGTATGAACACATGCTTTATTTGGATTAGGTTAAATGAGGGAAGGGGTTACCAACACGTGAATACGAGGCAAAGTCTCGACGTCCCTTTCCTTTGATGCAAGGGTGTCCTTTGGGTATATTTCCCGGACCCGTCTTTTGCCGGCGATGAGCACTTTCTCTCATGATACGCTGTGGCTTGTAAACTTTGTTTTTCCAGATATTTTTCCTCTTCTGGAGCTGGATTCGAGCCTGACCTCTCAATGATACTTGGTGGTGACCTTTATTGAATAGCACGGTTGTCATTTTTTTGAGCCGGTGACCCCGCGCACCCTGCGGTTCCTGCGCTGGGCCATAGTTCTCTTGTAGGTGTCTTGGTCAAACAGTTCTGAGCCGCCTAGCATTCCGGGCTTCACTTATGTTGATCACGATATTTTGTGTAGCAATGCTGAAATCGCACTCGGCTGGGCGGGGTTTCCCTACCAGTTGTGCCTTGTTGAATCTAGTTCAATTGGATATTCCTCGAGGGTGCTGTCCTCGAGCCATCTCCCTATTGTTGCGAGGTAGGTTTTACCTCAAGTCGTTCCTTCCATTCGCCGCGCATTGATGATACCTCCATCTGCTTTGTATCGCTTCTTTGTCGGGAGCCTGCTTAGATATACCGAACCCTCGGAGGTTCCTGGAGGGTTGTCCATGGCCCCGATTCGGGACTGGTACCGGGTGTGGGCATCCAACCGGACCTCAGCTGGGTACCTGGTCAGGCTTCTCTCACAATTCCTTGGAGTTGTTGGGCATGCTTCGCTTAGGCTTCAGGTGAAGGCCTGTGTTGACCGATCATCCGAAACCGGGAGCGATCTCATTTGTCCTATTAGGGGATGGGGTGAGGCTTCCCGCGGCATTTCATCTCTTCTTCATTCGGCCTCAGGCATATCGGGCCCTCTCAGTATTGCTCTGATGGCACTAGAGCGCACTTCCTCGGAGGACTGTGCTGGTACAGTAAGCGAGTCTGTGAGGTCAGGTGCCATGTAATGGCGCTGCATCACGATTCCTCTCGAAAGAGTTTCTTCGAACTTCCTCAATGAGACGGGCTTGAACTCATCACCTCGGGTGTCTCTTCCATTGAATGAGCACACGCAAGCGGTGGTGCGCCCGTAGGGATCCGAGGTCCTGTCGCACCTAGGGAGTTACGGCATTCTGGGTTTCTGTGAAGCGAGTTCCGGGACCGTTTCCTCGGGAGACGATTGCTATAAGAGCTTCAACGAACCTGATTCAATCCTTTTGAAGAGATTCCCAAGCATCCTCACTACGGCGGAATCGGTTACCGACCCGTCGTTACTTGATCTCTCGGGTACTAGCTCATCGTAAGGAGACGTCTTCAATGCTACTGCATTGGGGGTCCCCGGGAGACTTTGCAGTCAAGCGATAGCCAACTATCGTGCTTGCAACATTTCAAAAATAACATGAAGACTAACATCATGTTCTACCCGGGCCAGGGTATTTTGTGCTTCCTGTTGGTCGTTGTGTCGTACGCTCCTGTCGGTGTGAGAAGTTTTGTCGACTTGTTGTGCGTCCTATGAATCTACATCCGCTAGGATCGGTCCGGGAGCTATATCAGAATTCTACGGAGGTGATCCAGCGGCCAGGATAGACACTCCATTTTCCCCATGATTTTCGAGGTTGTCGTTCTCAACTCCGTTTACCGAGCTGGACATTTTGGCATGAAATCAAAGGATCTTGGACAAGAAAATGTGTAAAAGATAATATGTGTTTGTGTTACAAAACCAGGAAGAAAATAATCACTATTATTTTCAGCCCCACGGTGGGCGCCAAATTGTTTACTGTGAAAATGGTAACAATAATTAAATTTATAAATGAGATTCTAAAAATATGTGATCTATTCCCGAGATAGTTGTTAAAGCAGTTAATGCTAAGAACATGAAGTAAAATGATAAAATGCGAACTAAGACGAGGTAGTAATCAAACCAAAGGGGCCTGTTGCCCGAATGCAGAGATGGTCGATGGGACCTCAAGGCCGGTGTTGATATCGATCTCGAACTATCAGGGATAGCCGATGATGGGATAACAGTTAAAGGTATAATAAGATAGGGCTCTTTTGGCCAATATTAAGCTATTGAATGAAGAACAAGTTAAGAGTCAATGAATACGGGGGCGGCCTTGGGCCAATACCAAGTGATAAGAAGAATGATCTAAGATAAATGACATTGAGCCAAGGGGAATAAGCAATTTAGAGAAGAGAGAGAGATATTATTGCACTTGTGGAGAAATGGAGCAACATCAGTCGTTTACAAGATGGTATGGGTTCCTCTTATATAGGCGAGGGAACACGGTACAGTAAAGAGTACATTAAATGTAAAGATATGGGGATGGGACAGCTAGACAAGACACCAGAGCCTATTAATTCTAGTCGTTTGCCTCAGGAGTCCCCTGTCTTTGTAACTTTTGCTGGGCCACGGACAGATCCGTTAACATCGGATCCACTACAGGACCGTGGATGATTCTCGAGATAGGGATTCCGATCATGATCCCGCAACCTCGAGGTGCTGTCACGACATTCCGAATATACCCTATTGGCGGGAGATGGATTTCCCTGATTTTACCACACACACAACCGATACGCCATCCGCCGAGCAATACCTAATACTCTTCCCACTCAAATTCCACTTAGACACCCCAATAAAATCTGCACCACATGCGCCTATAACCAACAAATCCTTACGCCTCGCAACATGTAAAGGTAACTCATAGATCTCCCCAGATCACTTATAAGCTTAATAATGATCGAATCAACACATCCCTTAAAAATACAACTTGGAGTCAACCAAGCCGACTCAATGAACGCATATCCATATTGGTCTACCAATAAACCCTTATCAAGGAATTCCTGAAGCTACTCCTTCAACTCTTTTAACAGTGTTGGGGCCCTATGATACGATGCCCGACACCAAATCAATACTGAAATCAACACCCCTGTCCGGCGACATGCCTGGCAGCAGGAAATACATCCAGAAAAAAATCCCTCACCACCGGAACTGAATCAATCTCTGCACTGACATCCATCACGAAGGCCAAATAAGAAAGACAACTCTTCCCAACCATCCGGTGGGTCTTCAAAAATGAAACCACCCTACTGGGAACATAATCCGTCGAACCTCGCCACTCAATTAGTGGCATTCCCGACATAGCCAACGTTGGCATCCTAGCGCAACAGCCCGGAATAACACGACACGGAGACAACCAGTCCCTACCCAAAATCATACCAAAATCTAGCATACTAAGCAACAATGATCCACTCGGGTCTCCAAACCTCCAATAGTTACCACACAAGACTGATATACGCTGTCCAAAACTACGACCTAACCTGTTTATGAAAACTCCCAGTCTCCAAATCCATACAGCACGCGAATCACCATATCTTGTCCCAACTCCACTTTACCGGATATCTAGCACATCTCTAATACACGATCATCCCATGAGGAATGCTTCTCTGATTCTTCCTCGCCACATCACAAAATTTGAGTATCAACAGTCGATCAATTAGACAAGTGCCGCGATACTAATGAAGTATCCTCAACTCAAACACATCGCCCTTTCTAAAATGTATACCCTCCTCAAGCCACACCAATCAGTGATCTCATTATCTAGTCATTTGAAACTATCCACGCTACCTAAGAATTTGTGACCTTCCTTTCAAAACTGGACCGTGACCTTACACATGCAAATATCAATCCTACACAACATACCGCATATACCATACCATCCTAGGATAAACATGAGAACTTCGTATCCATTCCGAGCTATAAGAAACTACGTACTCAACTAGCCACAAACTTTCCATTGATCCAATCTAGAAGAACATCACTATACATCCCATGCTCCTCACACTCACATCTCTAACCATGGTAGAAACCATCAAGAACTCTCCCAATTCCATTTGCAAAAAACCAAACCGTTATGATTGACTCCTTTTAACTCAACCAAGCTACACAAGCCATCAAAACTTAAGAGCATTGCCAGGAAACACCTATAGAAACCCAACACATCATAAGCGCCCACGAACCGATCATATCCATTACCATGCTGATCCCGCCTACTACCAAGCTATCCTAATTCTCTGAGTTCCTTTCGAATTAGCTTGAAATAGTACACCACTATCCTTAACTAAAACTTGCCCCACGAACTTTAGCATAAAACCAAACCACCCTAAGGCTGATAAACCGTTATATTCTTCTGAAGCACTCCCAAAAGTACCACAACCGAGATGCCCGCTCTGAAGAGACCCTTTGTAAATCTAAAGCCATTACCTTCGCCTTCCTGATAGTGATATGTATAATCCATAATGATATAGAAATGCCACAAGTCCTGACATCCTCCCATATAAATCTCACTTTCTGGCCAATACACATCCTGAAGATTCCCAATTACCACGTATAAATCTTGAATTCATTTGAACCATTCTCGAGAGTTATCAACTCTGCTCAAATCTCAATTAGACTGACCAAACGGACGGAACGACCTGTGCCCCATTAGCACTCCAACACCTAAGGAAGTAACCTATTCTTCTAGGACGCCAAGTGATTTTTCCTACTTCATGACGTTACATTCCTTACAAACAACAACTAAATCATCCAATGTTTCGCATATACCCATAAATCATAACACAACCCTCACCCGAAATTTCCTCTACTCAAGTCATCCTCGATCTTAACCTTTGGAAGCCATAACTGATTCGCTATTATACCTCAAATTGGAACCAACACAACATGTAACCGTGCAATCAACTGATCAATATCAGACTCCCCCACTTGGCTCAAAGCCATAGATCAAAACATACAATAGTTCACGATGCCCATACTCTATCACTGCCATAATACCATAATGAGAGTCAAAAAAAACCCTTCATAAGCTCATGCGGCACAGACTATTGTGAGCACGTGATTTTTGCCTCACACAAATTACTCCAAAAGAATTCCCAAAATTAGGTCTTTTCTTTAATTATTTGTTATTTTAAGGAATTATTGCGTGATTTTTCTGATTGTTTGCATATATTTGTGGGCATGTTTAATTTTATTAATGCATAAAAAATACAAAAATATAGCATTGGCATTTAAGATTTGATTTTACATTTTTTTGAATTAATTAATAATTAGGTGTTTTACAAAAATGAAAATTCAAAAAAAAAATAATAACATATTTTTGTAATTTTAGTCAAATTGTGTGATTTTCTTTTAATTTGGCATTTAATTATTTGTGATAATTATTCGTTAGAATTAATTAGTATTTTCAAGTTAATTTGGTGTTTTATAATTAATTAGGATTTTAGTTTTAATTGTTGAAAAGAAAAAGGAAAAGAAAATTGAAAAGGAAAAGAGAATAAGAAGAGGAAAATCTGGTTGGGCCAATTTAGCCAGGCCCAAAACCAAAACTCAGCCAAACCCATTGAGAATAAGAAGAGGAAAATCTGGTTGGGCCAATTTACTAATTCCAAAAGCAAAACTCAGCCAAACCCATTGAGAATAAGAAGAGGAAAATCTGGTTGGGCCAATTTACTAATTGAGAAGCTCCTAATAGTGGTAGGGTAGTATTTGCATTATCAAATTAACTAAAAGCACTAATTGAGTGGACAATTAAGTGGATGATTAAAGAAATGAAAAGTTGAATTGGTAGTGAAAATGCACTAATTGAATGCCCATTTAAGGGAGCTGAAAATCAGATTAGAGAAGAAAAAAAAAGGAAGAGGGCGGAGAGAGCGGTATACACTCGATATACACTCTGGATACACTGGATATGCAGGGGCAGAGAGCTAAGAAAACTTGGAAGAGATTCTGAGAGAGGGAGAACATTAAAAGAGGGTAGAAGGCTAGGAAATGCAGAGAAGAAGACAAAAAGGAGGGGGCGGAGAGAGCGGTATACATTCGATATACACTCTAGATACATTGGATATACAGGGGCAGAGAGCTAAGAAAACTTGGAAGAGATTCTGAGAGAGGGAGAAAATTAAAAGAGGGTAGAAGGCTAGAAAAATTCAGAGAGAAAGAAGTATTGCAGCTGCACTTTTGGTGGCTGCACTTATAGGCCTTAATATTTTGGCCATAACTTTCTCTATAGATTCCCAAATGATGATTTCATTCCTTTTGGGAAACTAGAAACAAAGGGCTACAACTTTCATTTTTGAATCATCTCAAAATTCCTTGTAGATTAAAAGATATAGGCTCCCGAAGTCGGACCAACGAACCTGCAAATTCTTCAAGAGCGTGGCCGCGAACTAAATTATGCCGTGGTCTGCGATTTTTCAAGTGCTACGGCGCTCAAAAATGTGCCGTCCACACCCCTTATGATCCGGAACAACCTTAGAGTGCTGAAATGGCCGAACTCGCTCAAAACTCACCCGAAATACACCCGAGGCCCCCGAGACCTCGACCAAAGGTACCATCAAGTCCTAAAACACCATGAAAACTCAATCGAGCTTTCGAATCACATAAAACAATACAAAAATATGAATCGCACACCAATTTCAGCTTAATGGGCTTGAAACATCAAAGTTCCACAACTAATGCCGAAACCTATCAAATCACGTCCAATTGACCTTAAATTTTGCACACGAGTCAAATTTGACATTACGGACCTATTCTAACTTCCAAAATCAGAATTCGACCTCGATATCAAAAAGTCCACTCCCGGTCAAACTTATCAAAAAATCCAACTTTCGCCATTTCAAGACTAATTCAACTACGGACCTCCAAATTACAATCCGGATGCGCTCCTATGTTCAAAATCACCCAACGGAGCTAACATAACTGATGAAACTCCATTCTGAGATCAAATGCTAAAAAGTCAAACTCGGTCAACTCTTCCGACTTAGAACTCAAGTCTTGAAGTTCATTCTTTCAAATCGATCCCGTATAAATTGAAAACCAACACCGATGATTTACACAAGTCATAATATATCATGCGGAGATAATTGATCCCTCAAGATACCGACCATAGTGCAGATTCCCAAAACGACCAGTCGGGTCGTTACATCCTCCACCACTTAAACACACATTCGTCCTCGAATGTGCTAGGAGCCGTTCCAAAACTATCAAATCACGGTGTAACCTTACTAATCATAAACCTGGAAGTGATACTACGTCACCCTGATCCACATAATCCTGCCAACATAACATAATTAGAGATCATTCATACATCAAACAATACAGAAACATGAATCACGCACCAATTACAGCCTAATAGGCTTGAAACCTCAAACTTCCACAACCGATGCTGAAACCTATCAAATCATGTCCGATTGACCTCAAATTTTGCACACAAGTCACATTTGACATTACGAACCTATTCCAATTTCCGGAATCGGAATTTGACCTCGATATCAAAAACTTCACCACCAGTCAAACTTCTAAAAAAATTCAACTTTCGCCATTTCATGATTAATTTAACTATGGACCTCCAAATTACAATCCGGATGCGCTCCAACGTTCAAAGTCACCCAATGGGGCTAATGGAACTGACAAAACTCCATTCCGAGGTCAAATGCTAAAAAGTCAAACTCGGTCAACTCTTCCGACTTAGAACTCAAATATTGAAGTTCATTCTTCCAAATCGATTCCGGATAACTGGAAAACCAACATCGATGATTTACGCAAGTCATAATGCAGCATGCGGAGATACTTGAGCCCTCATGATAATGAGTGAAGTGAAGATTCCCAAAACAACCAATCGGGTCGTTACAATAAATAATTATGATGGAGACTCTGTATGCTGCAGTTCGTAACAAGGGATGCAGCTCACCATAAAGTTCATAAGTCTGTTTTTTGGTTAAAATCATTTATTGGAATATATGAATTATTTCTCACAGAATAATAGATATGGATGCATGTATGATTGCAGTTCGATACCAACATATAGTGATTAGCGATAAATATTTCATATTATATAGCGAGCATGGTCTAAGTGTGCAAAGGCATTGGATGCAGTTCTGTTGCTGGTTCCTTCTTCTATTTAACACCTCGCCTTTTTAATTAAATTGATTGTCAACTCATAGTTTTAAGCTTTAGGCATGTGTAAATTAATATATAAAATTAACTAGTTCACTATACAAGGTGTGTTACATCCATTATTGTCCCACACGCTGATGGAATTCTACAGTGATCTCAATTTAATACTATAATAATAAAGGTGTTCCAGTCACATAATTATAACTATTTCATATATTTTTAATATATTTATAGTGTATGAATGTAACGACCCGACTTGTCATTTTGAGCAATTGCGTCCGATTTGGCAGTTTGAGGTCTCAAGAAACTTCATAATATATGTATTGACTTACGTGCATGGTTGAATTCAGTTAACGGATGATTCAGAGTCAAATTGAAAAAAAACTAGTTTTGAAAGTTTAAAAGGTGAGAATTTGACCGGAATTGAACTTTTAGGTAAACGGCCCCGGAATGGGTCGTGGATGATCTCAACATCTTTGTATGGTGAGTTTGGACTTAGGCGCATGCCTGGATTCGAATTTGGAGGTCCGTAGGGTAAATTGAGGCATTTAAGAGAAAGTTGGAAAAGTTGAAGTTTGGAAAATGGAGAAGTTTGACCCACAGTTGACTTTTGGGATATTTGGGTCGGAACACGATTCTGAGAGTTGGAACATCTCCGTTATATATGATTTTGGACTTCTGCAAAATTTGGCGTCATTCCGGGTTGACTTGATTGGTTTCGACACAAGTTTTCGAAGTTAGAAAATTTGGAAGTTCATAGTTTGATTCATGGTGTGATTCGTTGTTTCAGCATTGTTTAATGTGATTTGAGACCTCGAGTGAGTTCGTGTTAGGTTATGTGACTTGTTTACGTGATTGGACGGGGTCCCGAGAGCCTCGGGTATGTTTCAGATAGGCTACAGGCCAAATTCTTCTATTTTTGCTGATATATGGTGTCTGGTGTCCTCTATCGCGATCGCGTACATCAAATCACGATCGCGTAGTGTCTTAATTAACCTGTCATATTTTCCCTCTATGTGATCGCATAGGTGCTTCGCGATCGCATAGTGTAGCTATAGGGTTCGACATCTTTTTCCTTTTCGCGATCGCATTGTCCGGTGTTGATAGCCAATTTTTCCCTATATATTTTTCAATATGCAAAATACCTTCAAATAAGCATATAAATGCATATATAAGCATGTCCAAATATTTTATTATTTTTTCATAATATTTAAAGGTTTTTAATCAATTTATTTCTCCCTTTTATCCATAAAAACCCCAATAATTATTTCCAAAATCATTATTTTAGTAATTAATTTGTAGGACATTTATATTTATACTAAAATATAGCTAAGGTAATTTTTGCATATTTTTACAAATTTATTTAGTATTTTTTAAAACTAAATTGCATACAATTGCAATATTAGCCCTTTTAAGATTCAAATGTATTTTATACTCATAAAATTAAGTCTTGTATTTTTAAATGGTCAATTGTATGTTATAAATCATTTTAGTTCTTTTAATTTGTTTACAAAAATTAATTTACTATTTTTATAATTTTAAAAGGGAAAATTGACTATTTAAATAATAGCCCAATTGCATTTCAGTTGTAGCCTAAACGTGACCCCAATTTAAACCCAATTTCCCAGCCCAATTTAAATTAAACCCGACCCCAACCCAATTAAACCGACCCAAACCCGGATTCCCCACCTACCCTTTTAAATCTAGGCCGTTGCCCATTTAGATCAATGACCACCGTTCTCCCTTGCCTTTTTTTAACCTTAAACGACCCTTTACCCTACCTCATTCTTCACCAAATGCCACCCTTGAATTCCCTTTCCCTCTCAATTCTCTCTGAAACCTTCATAAACCCTAGCCGCCGCCATCTAATCCCACCCTAATCCACCCAAACCCTGCCTAATCCATGGCCTCCCATTGCCATTGGAGATGTGTAGTGGCCTCTTATGGTTCATGGGTGTTTGTTTATGTGGTTTCAAGGCTAGACCTCGAGGGAATCTGGTCCAGTCCTTGCTCGACTTCTGTTCATGGCCTTTCTCCGGTCATCCATGACCTTTCTCCAGCCAGCCATGGCCATTCGAGTCATATCCTTGACTCTCCTGGTTAGATCAGTAACATTCAAGGTCTTTCTCACCTTTTCTGGGTTTTCTGAAACCCTAATTTTTAAGATCTTTCAACTTTCTTTCAGATCTATTTTAGATTTGTACTTGCTATGATTTTCTTAAGTGTTTTCTCGAAGGTTCTTCAACTTTTCTTTCAAAATGACTGCCCATTTTCTCCGATTAGGGTTTCTCTTAACCTCTCTTTTAAAAAAAATCTCTTCTCTGATTCTTGATGTTGTTTTATGATTTTACTATGTTCAAACTACTTGTTATGCTTACCTTCTACTTGAGTCAGCATGTTAAAACCCTAGTTCCCTTTTTGTCTCATCCGAGTTCTGAAACTGCATGTTTAAATGTGTATTTGTTCGATTAAGTTCTTCGTTCTTGTTTGGCTAATTTGATTCTGAGTTTTACCATCTTTTAAACTCGATTATTGTTAAAACCCTAGGGCTTTTGGTCTGATACTGCTTGTTTTAATGTATACTTGACTCGATCAAAAGTTCCTTGTTTCGAACTCTCTTTTCTTTATGTGACTTATCTAATTCTGAGTTTTACTATCTTTTCATTCGACTATTCATTAAACCCTAATTTCTTAAAAGGTTTTCCTCACTTGATACTATGAGACCTTTATTTGTTTTTGATTCTCTTTACCTGTTGCTATGTTTTCTTCACTGTTGATTCTATGTGATTACTTGATATACTTGACTACTGTACTTCAAATATCTGTCTTACTACTGAATCCTAGCTTGTTTCTGCCACTACTGTATGATTGTGTTATCTCTTTTGCCAATATGATTGGCCTCGCATGTCTGATGCTTCTGTACACTCTATTTATATACTGAAGTGCAGAATTGTTTTTCTTCCTTGATTGATCTTGATCTGGTGACTGATTGCAAAAGCTTTTCTTTTATGACCCCTAATTTCACTCGCCTGTTTAAAATTAATTAATTCCTTTCCCTTTACTATGATGCTTTACCTTGCTAAATCTTTTCCAAAATAAGCATATCTTTGTACTTAGACTTGATTGTTTACTTCATGCTTTTACTGCCCCTTTTATAGCAATAATCAATCTATCTCCAAACTGATTTTCTTTCCTTAATTAGACCTGCTGCTACCCGTTAAATAGTGATTTCTTAATTAAAAGGAATCACTTGTGGTAATTGATTCTGACTTGTGATTGTTTCCATGTTTGTGTTAAGACTTTACTTATTACCTTATTTTTCACATGTTTTCAAAACTATAAATACCCACCCTCTTCTATTTCAAAGGCACGAACCATCTGAGTTCAGAACACACATTTTACTCAAAACTCTCTCTCTTTTATCTACTACTACTTGTGCTACTACTTTGTCTAGCCGGCTGAAAGCCAAGGCTAGGCTGTGGAAATTTGCTTACTTTTCCTTTCTGTACTTTGATTCTTACTGGTATGTCCTAGTTAATCTTCAAGCATCAACAACAATATGTTTCTTTAGTTGTTTCAGTTTCCTTTACTCTTGCCTACTTCTGCTTATGTTTATGCAATCAAGTTACATTACTAAGCATGCTGTATTCTGCTCCATCCCCTTCTAAATTAATGTTTTCCCTTATGTATGTACTCTGTCAGTCAAATTTTATGTGATTTGCTGACTTATGAATCCCAAACCCCCATATCCCTTATGTGTTTGTGTTCTCTGGCTGGTTTGTGGGCATGCCAACATCCCTTATTGCTGTGCATGTCCAAACCTGACCCTTCCTATGGTCATATGCTTCATGCTATGTATTCCTATAACCTCTGACCCTTTTGTGCAATTACTAATTCTGTGTAGTTTAAGTTTTACTACTACTGTTTTCAAATCACCGTTACCCCTTACTATTCTCAACCCAGTTTTAAATAAATATCTGTTTCTACACTTCCACTATACTCTTAGAACCTAGGTTTTGCCCCTCTTGTGTGAGCCTTGCCTTGGGACTCTTGAGCTCCCTCTGAACTTGGACACATAAGGGCTGGCCCTTCCATACTGTGCTCATCTCTATTTGGTTATGCAAGCCTGGGTGTAAGCACTGCCCGGGGTCCCTTGAGACCCTTAGGGAACTTTGACACTCCCAGGTCTGAGAAAGGCTTTGAAACAAGTTACATTTGAGGTGGTTTATTCCATAACTCAGAGAGGAAGTCAGAATCAGGCATCCTATGGTTGTAACTTCTTATTTTTACATTTTTCTGATGTCATTCTGTATTTGGCATGTAATTTTGTAACAAAAATTGGGGTTGGCTAGTGAAGTGGGATGGGGTAATTATGCATGTTTTATCTATTAGGAGGGTAGATACCTTTCCTATAGGATCTGTTTAATAAATTCTGCATGTTTTACTTCCACACTTAGATAACATGCCTATAGGATCTAAATGGGTACAAATAGACATCATTCCTAAATCAGTATTTTTAATAGAAATCATGCCTATAGGGATTTCGCTTTAATCAAATAAATCCTGCCTACTTCACTGCATGCTCAATTAGATACCACGCCTAAAAGACCAAAATCAGCTTTAATAGATAAATACCATGTCTATAGGGATTAAAATCAGCAATAATAGAGATCATATCTATAGGATCTAAGACTATTTTAGTTTAATTAAAATCAGTTTGACTCGTATTGTTCTAGTCAGTTTAAACGACCTACTCCTTTTATTAATACGGTTTAGATACCATGCTATAGGATCCAAATTGCCTGTTTAAAATTAACCACTACTTTGCTGTATTCTTAATCAGTAATAGATATTATGCTTATATGACACCTCCAATACACACTTAGGTAATTGCTTGATATAACTGAATCCGCCTTTGTTTAATTAGCAACTGCTACAACCAGCAGGCAGGCCTAATTCAAACTTCTTAGCTAAGTTATGTAATAAATTGGTCTGCTTCAACAATTAAAACACCCTTGCCTTAGTACTTTAAATTATGACCCTAAATGTGTTTAAGTCATGATATTTATATGCTTTACTTGAGGAGGTATATATGAACCTCTTAGTTGTTTATATGTTTTCCCTAATATGCTATCATATGTGTTTTGAATGTCGCCTTAGTCTTTTTACCTTTAAAAACTCAAGAGTCAGCCTAATATCCTCCCTCTTATAGGAATAGTAGTCCTAGATTTCTCTGAGACTGATAGGAATGGGACGGGTAATAGCATGCAAAAAAGGTCGACACCAATCCATGATTTAATACCCTAACGGGGTGGGAATGGTAGATATGGATATGATGACCGGTGCGCTAATACCACGTGTATCCCTTCCCTGAGGAGTGTCATAACGGGTATCGCATTGATGTGATCCATATTATAAATAAACCTAGGACCCCCCCTTTTCTTTTATATTCTCAAGTATTTGTAGAACTATAACTCATTTTTTCAAAATTCGCCCTTTTAATTGTTTTCAAACTCTTATGTGTTCAAACTCAAATCCCCTATTACTTAAGCCTATACTTGTCTATCAGCTAATTGTACAAAATTCACAAAACTGTCTGGCCGGGAACTACACTAGTGGATCCTGAGGGGTGCCTAACACCTTCCCCTTAGGATAATTTCAAGCTCTTACCCTATCTCTGGTTATCAAGCAAACTTAGAAATGAACCCTATAGGTGTCCTAATGCACCTTAAATCATTAGGTGGCGATTCTTCAAATGCAAAACCTAGTTCCCAAAAGGAATGAGTTGTCCTATACCTAAAAATGTCATAAACCCGATTTTCCGATGCGAAGAGGGAAAAAGGGGGTGAAACAGCATGGCGACTCTGATGGGGATCTAAAAAGGGGAAGAAATAGCATGGCGACTCTGCTGGGGATCTTAGGCTTTTACCACTTCAGATTGTTCTTGTGAATTTTTACATCTTATGTGCAATTACTTGTTTAATTCCTTTAAGCATTTAATATCCTTTTCAACTGCAGAACTGACATGTCTTCTTGTTTCTTTCCTTTATTTCTGCTTTAAATTATGAAACTGCTGTATTTATCGCTTTATTAACGTGCAAATATGTGCCAACATGTTTTAATTATTTCATAATCATGCTCAACATCATACTCCACTCGTGCCAAAAAAATACCATAGCAACCCTTATAATGAGTAGTTGCGCTCTTCCTATATCATTACCCCTTAAATTCTGAAAGGCATATTTGCGGTAAAACCAGTCAATCAGCAGTGCGGTCGACGGTTCCGTGCCTTCCCCCTTGAGTTGTCCGCTCAAGGGTACCAGTATAAAACCTCATAGAAACCTTACTCTGTTCGAATTGTGCATGCATCATGGTCAAACCTAGCCGTCTCAGTTATGTTGTCCACATAAGGATCCTTTAAGATAACCTTGTCCAAAGTCCACCAGGTTCCTGAACCCAAACGGACACCACCATGTTCTGTGCATTTATTTGGAGAACTAAATGCTTCATGCTAATTTTTGATATTAAATAGTCGAGTCTGGTGGGGGTAAAGGCCTAACCCTGTTAGTTTTGCAGAAATATGAGACATGCAGTCCCTAGATTCGGCATGGTCACCAACATCCACCCAAGACTACTAAGTTGGTGGAAAGATCTTCACTCTAGTGATCAAACTCTCGTCCGAAAATATCTGGGAAATCTACCATCCCTTCTGGAGATCCAACTTAACAACAAGATCATAGAAGCTGCCACACTGTTTTGGGATTGTAATAGGGTTGTATTCCGCTTTGGAGACATTGAAATGACACCCTTGCTGGAGGATATAGGAGGATTGGCCGGTCTAGTATGGGAAACTCTGGGTCTGTTGATACCTGAGAACCGCAAAGGCAGGGGTTTCCTCAAAATGATGGGCTTGAAGAAAAATACATAATTGACATCCTACACCCCTTTTGACTATTTGTATGAAAGGTACGGTTACAGCAAATCCTACCGTACCTATCATGACGAGTTTGCCAGCACATCCTTGGGGCACATTCACCGTAGGGTTTTTGTCTTCATGTTTTGTTTTCTGGGGCTGATCGTGTTTCCAATGAAGAAAGCAAGAATCCACACCAGGCTGGCTATGGTAACTAAGACCCTAATGGAAGGAATTGGTGGGCAACCATTCAGCATCATGCCCATGATCACTGCAGACATATATCGAGCCTTGGAGAAGTGTCAATGAGGATCAAAACACTTCGAAGGCTGCAATTTATTACTTCAACTCTGGCTCATGGAACACCTCCAAAGGGGCGAATACTGACAAGAGATTCAGCGAAGGGACTGGGATGATCACATCGCTTTCCATCATCCAAAGCGAATGAATTACATTCCCAATATGTTCACTCAGCCAGAGGATTCCAAAGGATGGGTTGAGCTATTTGATAATCTGACTGAGGAACGGGTCCAATGGATGTTCGAGTGGTTTCCGGCCGAGTAGTTCATCGCCCTATCCAGAGATGCACCTTTCCTGATACTAATCGGTCTAAGAGGAACATACCGTTACGTCCCTCTCTGAGTTATGAGCCAAGCTAGTAGGAAGCAGGTTATACCCAGGGTCGATAAGATGAGTCATTTCCAAACTGACTTCCAAAATGATGATAGTCCTTACAAGTGCCAAGCTCAGCATATGTGGTACTGCAAGATCATAATGGGGTGAGAAACCATCGAGCCAAACAGGTATCATGCTGGTTGCACTCCTTTCTACTCCGGTTGGTTGGAAGATAATCATGATGGTCTGGGCCAGTCAGGGTTTGCTCGAGGTCACTGGATTATAGATGAAAGGGCCGAGGCATAGGTCAAATACAACCAACTGCGCAAAAGGATCCGAGAAAGCAAAAGCAAACACCGGGAGATACAAGAGTCCAACCAGAAGCTGATTGAGGAATGGAAGAACATGGTTGTCAGTGCCAATAAGCGACTAGGATACTTGGAGCGAGGTATAGTGGAATTGGAGAGAAAGTTTCTCAAAAGGGTCGAAGATTGTCAAAATGCTGAAGGAAGCGAAGGAGGACATCTAGCTAGAGCCTACCTGTTGCTAGGACTTCGCGAGTTGGGAAAGATGTTCGATGGAGCCAAGGATGCCGAATCTGGGGAAGGTCCTTCTGGGACCAAATAGATAGGATTTTTATCTTTTCGCTTTATAAATTGTAATAAGGCCAAGGGCCATTAGTGACTTTTTATTTCCTGGTTATTTAGTGTCAATTTGGGATTCGTCTAGTTTTTATCAATAAAATGAGGAATTTAGCATCCTAATTTCTCCAAATCAATTTGTCGCTAGGCCCACCTCAGGAGTGGTCCCCCAATTAGGACGCACTTTATATTCCCGTACTATGTACTTAAATACTGCAATACTTTTAATATTCCCCACTAACTTGGTTACCTTTTTGTTTTATTCTTTGTTTTTGTCTTTATTATTCCCCTCCCCAAAGGTTAGTTTGTGCACTCTGGCAATATCATCCTATTCCACGAGATCCAGGGGCCTTCCACCCACTCCTTCTCTAAGTCCTATCAAAAACAAGAACAAAGGCAAGATTGAAGATTTGAACAACGTCAGAAAAGAGAATCCAACTGAACGGGTAGAGGCCACTAATGGCCATGGTACTCAGGTTCCTAAAGAGAATTTATCCCAACTTGAATAGAAATTTCTAAAATTCCAAGAAGAGCTCGATCAGGTTCAGAATCTGGCAAGCTTGTCATTTTCCCTTAGCACCCCAGATATCAACTTTCTCAACACTCAGAACCCTACACCTTTGAACATCCCAAAACAACAGAATCATCCCGCTCCTCACCATCACACTGTTCCACTAAAGACCCAATGCAACACCTGCCATACCCCAAACAATACTCTACTACTCATCCTGGAACCCCAAAACTCCACAAATGATCACTTTCACACCCACCATAACACCCCTATTTACATGGAGACCATGCTACACTCCGCCCAACCTATCGCAAGCACACCTGAGTCTGATGTAAAGAATTTGCTTATTAGAAACCTAGCTGAGGAACTTAAGAAATTGACTAGCCGGATCCAGGGCATTGAGGGAAGCAAGATAATCGAATGGCTGAACTATGATGACCTATATATACAACCTGATGTTGAACTGCCAGGGGGATACAAACCTCCGAAGTTCAAAATGTTTGACGGTACAGGTGATCCAAAGGTCCATTTGAGGACGTACTGCAACAAGCTGGTTGGAGTGGGGAAAGATGAGAGAATCCGCATGAAGATGTTCATGAGAAGTCTGAAAGGAGATGCGTTGTCCTGGTATATCAGCCAAGATCCAAAGAAGTGGTAAAGCTAGGTAAGCATGGCATCCGACTTTGTGGACAGGTTCAGGTTTAACACAGAGAATGCGCCAGATGGGTTCTATATTTAGAATCTAAAGAAGAAGCCTACAGAAACGCTTTGCGAGTATGCCACTCGCTGGAGGTCCGAAGTTGCTAAGGTCAGACCTACTTTAGAGAAGGAACATATGAACAAATTATTTGTCCAGGATCAGGACCCGCAGTATTATGAACGACTAATGATGATAGAGAGCGACAAATTCTCTAACATTATCAAACTGGATGAAAGGATTGAAGAGGGTATCAAAAGCGGAATGGTTACAAACTTCGAGGCCTTGCAAGCTACAAATAAGGCCTTATAGTCTGGTGGTGTGTCCAAGAAAAGAGACGTAGGGGCCGTGATGGTTGCACAGAGGACTAAATCCCCCCTCAAATACCAAACTTACCCAATGCCTCCACTCATATATCAGCCAACCCCAAATTACCAAGCACCCTCACCCTCCTACCAAGCTCCACCACCAACTTATCAGTCACCTCCTCCTTCTACATACCAGCTTACCTCACCCAAATACTCCCAACCCGCTCATGTCTACCAAACCTACAATACTCAACCCTCCCACAATCAATCACCCCCCGCACGCCAAAACTTCTCTACACTCCGACCTAATTTTGATCGCAGACTTCCAAATAATATACAGCCATCGCCGAACCTATTGACCAATTGTACAAGAGACTCAAAGCTGTTGGATATGTCACACCTATCCCTGCTGCAACCCCTGAGAACCCTTCTCAATGGGATAACCCAAACAAATTCGGTGCATACCACTCCGGCATGAACGGGCACACCATCGATAAATGCTATTCCCTGAAAGACAAGATCCAGATTTTAATTGATAACAAGATTATTGTGGCAAAGGAACCCGCTCTAAATGTCCGCAACAACCCTCTACCAGACTATAAGGGTGGAGGTATCCACATGATTGAAATAGAGGATGATTGGGATACCGAGGGATCAATCGGGTTGATCAGAGAAGGTGATGACCCAAAGAAGCCAATAGTTACTCTTAATTGAATCATAGTTCAGATTCAACCATCTGGAGGTGCTGAGGTAAATATGTCTGTGCTACTTGAATTTGAAACGACATCATCTACAAAGACAGCAACACCAATTGAGGTCGAATTCGTGTCTCTAGCAAATGCACCCACACCATTTGAAGTCACAGTTTTACCACCTAAGGCATATGATCCGTTCGGAGTAAGGATAGCCACGCCAATCCCAGTGGCGATGTCAACCATGACATCATTACATACAAAGGTTGTGCCCTGGGACTATACAGCCGAGCTATGGAGGATAGGCAAGGTCAGGTTTGAAGAGACTGTTGCAGCACAGGGTATGACAAGAATTGGTAGAGTCTATACCCTGGAACATCTAGTTGAGTCAAGCAAGTAGGCCTCCAATCGGCCATCCATCATTGAGACAGGCCCAGACCATCTTTGGAGAAAGATATAGGCCAAGGAATACTCGGTCATCAACCAGTTGAATAAAACACCGGCACAAATCTCCATTCTTGTTTTGCTACAAAATTCTGAGGCACACAAGAACGCTCTGTTAAAGGTGTTGAGTGAAGCATACGTGCCACGTAACATCACTCGCGGGTAAATGGCTAACATGGTAGGACAAGTTCTGGAGAGCCATAAGATCACCTTTCATGAGGATGAGTTGCCACCTAAAGGGTTGGGGCACAACAAGGAGCTTCACATTACCGTGCAATGCGAAGACTATTTCATCACCAGAATCCTGATCGATGGAGGTTCCAGTCTCAACATTTGTCCACTGGTAACACTCAAGAAGCTGGGTAAATGACTGCACAAGATAAAAGATGGAGAAATCAATGTGAAATCCTTCGATGGTTCTTAGAGGTCCACCATTGGTGAGATTAGTCTATGCCTACAGATTGGACCAACATGGTTCGATGTCGATTTCAAGGTGATAGATGTGCCATCATCTTACAACTTGCTGTTGGGATGGCCATGGATTCATGCTGCTAGGGCCGTAGAATCAACACTGCATCAGGTAGTAAAATTCGAATGGAATCACCAAGAGGTGATCATTCACGGTGACGGTAGCAACCCTATATACAGTCATCAGACCATTCCGGCAATCGAAGGGAGAAGGAAGCTGGGTGGAGAGACTTACCACCACATTGAATATGTAAATACTATCGACAAAGACAAATGGTGGGATAACAAAATCGAGAGTATACTGAATTGGAGTGGGTACGATCCTGGCAAGGGGCTCGACAAAAACCTCCAAGTAATCGTTAAGCCCATAAAATGCAAGAAGCATGGCACTACTTTCAGTCTATGATATGACTACGCCTAGGAAAAATTCAACAACTGGTCGCCACCATGGCACGGTACTTACTATCCACTAGAGCAGCCAATACCGCATTTGGAGCAAACTTTCCAACAAGCTGACATCGTTTGTGGGTCAGATGAATAAGAAGCACTTACAGCGGTGAAGAAATTGTTCCTAGAAGACAATGATATGGACTGTTGTGTTGTTCTCAAGGAGGAGGGGGAGGAAGGCCCTTCTATACAGGCTGTGAGTAGAGCGGCACGCCTCAACAATTGGACCATCAGGACAACCAGAGCCCGACGAGCCTTGGGGTAGCAAGGCTAAAACAAGCATCATGCACTATTTTTTACTAAATGATTTTCTTCTCGCATTTTAATTCCCGCAATATGATCTTCAATGTTCAAAATAGTTATGCAATTTATCAAAGCATTTTGACTTTTCTTATTAATCAACACTCATTATTATTTTTCTCTCATCACTTTACTTATAAAGCATTACTATTACTTATCTTGATGAACCAATGACTGTGACATGCAATGATATAACGTAACAAACGGATATTGATTCAGAGGAAGATGACATGCCAAATGCGATTGTCAAGGAAGTTGAGAACTTTGAGAATAGACCTAAGTCCAACCTGGACGAGATAAAAATTGTTAACTTGGGAGATGCAGAAAACATCAAGGAAACACGAATCAGCGTTCACTTATCGCCGTCAGAAAAGAAGGAATATAAAGAATTTCTAAAGGAATATGAGGACATATTCGCCTGGTCGTATGATGACATGACTGGTCTGAGTACGTCTATTGTGGCTCATAAACTGCCAACCGATCCGACATGTCCGCCGGTAAATCAAAAGCTCAGAAAGTTCAAGCCTGATATGAGTTTGAAAATCAAGGAAGAAGTCACTAAGCAAGTCAAAGCTAAGGTTCTCAGGTTAGTAGAATACCCGACGTGGTTAGCCAACATCGTGCCAGTACCAAAGAAGGACAGGAAGGTCAGAGTCTGTGTTGACTACCGGGATCTCAACCGGGCCAGTCCGAAAGATGACTTCCCTCTGTCGAATATACACATCATGATTGACAATTGCGCCAAGCATGAGCTGCAGTCATTTGTAGATTGTTTCGCGGGTTATCATCAGATCTGGATAGATGAAGAAGATGCTGAGAACACGACTTTCATTACTCTATGGGGAATGTATTGTTAGAAGATGATGTCGTTCGGCCTGAAGAATTTAGGGGCCACCTACATGAGGGCCACGACTACCATTTTCCATGATATGAAACACAAGAAAATTGAGGTATATGTAGGTGATGTCATCATCAAATCCAAGAAGGTCATTCATCACATGGAAGATTTGAGGAAGTTCTTCAATAGATTGCGAAGGTACAACCTGAAACTGAATCTCGTGAAGTGCGCATTTGGGGTTCCTACTGGAAAATTGCTTGGGTTTATTGTGAGTCATCGAGGAATAGAACTGGATCCATCAAAAGTCAAAGATATTCAAGAACAACCACCACCAAAGAACAAGAAGGATGTGATGAGTTTCTTTGGAAGACTTAACTACATCAGCCGGTTCATAGCACAGTCTACAGTTATCTGTGAGCCAATCTTTAAGATGTTGAAGAGGGATGTTGCCACCAAATGGACCGATGGCTGCCAAAAGGCCTTCGCCAGAATCAAGGAGTACCCGTCAATACCACCAGTCTTGGTCGCACCCGAGCTGGGTAGAACCTTATTACTCTACCTTGCAGTATTGGATGGAGCTTTTTGTTGCATTCTGGGGCAGCATGATGAAACGGGGAGGAAAGAGCAGGCCATCTATTATCTCATTAAGAAGTTCACCCCGTACGAGGCCCGATATTCTCTATTGGAGCGCACCTGTTGTGCTTTGACTTGGGTAGCTCAAAAGCTGAGGCACTACTTCTGTGCCTATACTACATATCTCATATCAAGGATGGATCCTTTGAAGTACATCTTTCAGAAGCCCATGCCCACTAGCAAGCTAACCAAGTGGCAAATTTTATTGAGTGAGTTCAACATTGTTTACATAACTCAGAAATCAGTCAAGGGACAAGAACTGGTAGATCACCTTGCTGAAAATCCCGTGGATGGAGAATACGAACCCGTAAAAACTTACTTTCATAATGAAGAGGTATCATTTATAGGAGAAGACATAGCAGAATCCTATGACGTTTGGAGAACGTTTTTCGATGGAGACTATAAGGATAACGGAAGGTGACTCCGAGGCCAATGGACGCCGAGCAGGTATACCTTGAATTATCTGGCAATCAGCTACAATCAAACACTAACATCCAGCATGAGCAGACGTACTTGGATCTGCACAAAAAGATGTACAGATGCGTAGTATAAGTACACCACAACGGTAACCAATAAGTATTAAGTCTAACCTAGGTAGAATAGTAACAAGGCCAGGTGAAAACACCTACTAGGATATAAATAGCAGAATGAAAATATAATAACGGGGAGTAATGGTAGGCAAAGAAATAAATGATGCAAAACAAGTTAATTACATAGACTAATGGCAGAATTGTAAGCCTAGAGATAACTTAAAGGAAACAATCTAAAGAGAACCTCAACAATCAAATACGGGCAGAAAATGATAAAACAAGAAGAATAAAACAACAAGAACTATTCCACCAATAACTATTTTCCAACATGAGATTCACAATAAAAATCACAACTGAGGTACCGCCTCATATACAACAAGAATCACAACCAAGGTATCGCCTCGTATACAACAAGAATCATAACCGAAATACCGCCTTGTATTCACATTTCTCAATTTCAATCACAATATTTTCTTATATTACCGCATGAGCCTTATATTTAAATAATTTTAAAAACATTATTTTGAAATAGCTACACGAACCTTAGCCCCCCTTATGACGCTGCGTGGTTTCTAGTAATTTCCTTACTAGCAATATGCACATAGTCCCTACCTTATGTCGTTGCATGCACATTAACCCCTATCATTATACCGCCGCATGTGCATCTATATTACATCACAATAACAACTCGCACCACAAGTGTTTACATGCCACAACCAGCCAATAATCAACAATGTCAATATTTCTGCAATAATAGCTTACGGCTCAACCACAATGTGTACAATAATATCAACAATAACGATAAATATAAATTTCTTAAAGAGAAGGATATCTCAACAATTTACAACTTCGCATCAATATGATAACGACTTTCACAACTTCAACACCAATAACTCAACAATGAAAGAGATAACGCGTAACCACGATATTAAATAAGAATAACTCATAATGGAGGAGATAACATGTAATGATGACTTCAAATAAGGATAATCAAAAATGAAAAAAATTGAGAACATCTTTAGGTAAAATACTTACCTCAACTAGGCAAACTCAACTCTCGGAAATAGTTTTTTTCCTAAATTCTCCTCCACATGGCTCAAATCTAACCAAAATTAACTTAATATAATCAAACAAGGCAAGGGAAAATAATTACAATAGATAAAACTAGGATCTTTACACTTTTTTTTGAAAAGTCAACCTGGGGCCCTCCCGGTCAAAACCTTGGTCCAAGGGTAGATTCGGACTATCCATAACACAATGAGTTCATATATATATATATATATATATATATATATATATATATATATGATTTATTTCAAAATCCGAGTCGAAATCGACTCTCAAAACTCAAATTCTTATTTTCTAAAAACTTGACAAAGTTTCACAAATTTTTACTTTGATTCACATGCTTTTGATTTAAATCTAAGATATATTGATGAAATATAGTTGAAAATTGATTAGAATTATTTATCCAATGTTTATGGATGAACATTCCCTCTCCAAATTACCTTCTATCGATTCTAGGTTCTAAAATGAGAGAATATGTTAAAAAAATCTCATCTCCCAGCCCTTTTGATCAGGTGCAGATGTTGCAATTACGAATTGCGAATACAGCCACTGATCAGCCGAAAACGATTTTGCAAATGTGACAAATGTGTTCGCAAATAAGAACTCTGTCCCTTCGCAAATGCAACATATTAGTCGCAAATGCAAACTACCTAAATTCTGAGCTATGTCGCAATTACGAGCCAAATATCGCAATTTTGATACTGTAAGACCCCGTAAAATTTCACCCAAAACCTGGGGTTTCATGATGCCAAAATATACTTATACATTGATAATTGTAGAACAGTGCATCGGGCAGTTGAAGAAAATATCTGGTAGAGCAGGGCATTTTTGCGATTCCCTATGCGACCGTAGAATAACTCTCTGGGCCGTAGAGCCGCCACAGAGTGAAACAGAGAAATGACCCATTTTTCTAGGTTGTTTTGCGGTCCATTATGCGGCCGCATAACCATTTTGTGGGCCGCATAATTCATCACAGACCCAGCATGAAGATTTTTCAAGGGAGTTCTACCGCACATTATGCTACCGCAAAACTGGTCTGCAGACAGCAGACCTACCGCAGACCTGACCCGAACAACCCAGTTCTTAACAACACTTATACAGCCCTTTTTGCAGACTATATATCCATTATGCGGTGTACTCTGCCACCGCAGAGCTGTGTTCGGAGGGTCCATTTTCTGATTTTTATAACTCGAGGCTATTTTGATATATAGATACAAAGGGACATTTTGAAGCAAAAATCTGATAATTGAGAATGAGGAAATGCCATAGAGTGAGAGGAAAAGTTCCTAAGGTAATTGTTCACCAATTCTTGCTAAAACGTTGGAAGATTCACAAGGAGAACCTCACAAGTTCTTTATCCAAGAGGTAAGGTTCCACATCATAGTCTCAAGTTCGAATTTGGAGTAGAAGATGATTATTGGTGAGTGTGATTCTTTGGTATGAGAGTGTATGTATGTATGAATGTACAATCATGATTTGTGGGAATGTATTTGAGCTCAAATGGGTAGACCTTGTGTTATGGGGTGAAGGAAATCCACCAAAGGAGAAGCTAGAAATCATAATACCCACCAAGTTTTTGATAAAATGCTCAAATGAACTGGAACTATGAACTATTTCCTAGGTTGTGTTTAATACTGTTATATTTCTAAATAGATTGGAGTGGCTAAGATTTACGAATATTAGAGTAAATTAAGGAAGCTCAAGGTGAGGTATGTTGGCTAAACTTCTCTCTTAGAAATTAAATTCCATGGTGTTCGTATAAGTTCTTAATTGTTCATTTTAAACTTGCTATTTCGAATAAGCTTGGTGTCGAAAGGTGTGTGTGTGTGTGTATAAGTATATATATATATATATATATATATATATGTTCAAAATATCTTTCGAATATTCTTATAATATTATATTGTTCTTCGGGAGCATATTCAAAGCATGAGGCATGTATTAAACTATTGTGACTTAAAGTCGAGTTCAAATGGAAGCTGTTATGCCAAATTGGGTAAGAATTCCGTATGTGCCTAACACCCTTATTTGCTTACTTGTATATTTAAAGTATTAATTTTAAAAGCCTTGTTTTTGATTATCTATGATGATATTTGAAAGTGAAAGAAGAGAGCAAGAAATATTATGTGCAGCCAACGTGCTAAGAATGATATTGCATTATGGACATTGGTGCCAATGAAATGAATGATATGTAAAAGATTAGGAAATGAGTAGTAATCCTTTTAATAATAAATACTTTGGGAGTATCGTTTAGTCACCGAAGAAGGGTAGGTCACAATAACCGAATACCAAAACTACACGTGCCGGTATAGGAGTGATTGAGGGGTAAATTCCCGTGTCAGTGTGATGAGGTTATTTACCCTTATATGGGATGAGATTGATGTGTTGAAATGTTTTCATTAAATGGGATGAGATTATTGCTAGCGATATTTGATGTGATGTCGACCCACACGAAATTGTGGTGAGACGGCTTAGCCGATCAGGATGATATCGGACGCCATGCCGCGTACATTGTGGTATTGTAAGTGGATGTCTTAGTATGAGACGACTTAGCCGATCGGGGTGAGATCGGCCTCTGGGCTAAAAACACGGTGGTGTATCGATGCTAAAGATCTCCCAACTTAAAAAGATAGGAACTTACTTGAAATTTACCTTTCCCCTAACATGCGCCTTGATACTGTTTGAGTCTCTTATTGATTTCATGTTTCCTTCTCCCTTTACTGTTACTCGTTCTATTGAGAGGGTGTTTAGTTTTACATATTAGTACTATTCCATATGTACTAACATCCATTTTACCTAGAGCACTGCATCTTTAATGGATATAGGTGGTTCCATAGCAGGTGGTATTGATCAATGATAGCAATACACCCTCTCCTCAGCTGACTTGGTAAGCCCCACTTCATTTCAAGGTCCTGTATCTCTTGTCCTTTGTACATAGTATTTTGAGGTATAGACGGAGCCTTGTAGCCGGTACTGTAGCAGCACTCTTTTGTTGTTTTAGAGGCTCCGTAGACATAGTATGGGTTGTATCGTGTTTTGGGAAGGTTGAACTAAAAATGTTGTAATCGTATCACATGTTCCACTTCAACTATGATTGTATAGTGTATTATTTTCGGGACTTGTTAATGATGTAACATATAGCAACAAACTAGTGTTGTTCACATGAACTATTACTGTGTAATTAATGGAATGTATTCTTCTCTTTATTCATAGGTGAGTTGGGTAGACGACATTGTGCAGGCTTGCTCAACCAGGGTATCTTTATTAGTGCCGGTTGTGCTCCCCAAGGTCGGGGCGTGATAGATACCCCCATTAAGATCGCAATTGCTATCGTGGTGTTCTCAAATGCGACACCAGAGGCATCAACACACCAGATCCTAATTTTCAGTCCAAAAATTCCGAAACATGTCCGAATCTCATCCTAGCCTCGAGGCTACAAACCAAACTTTCACACAAGTCTAAAAACAGTATACGAACTCGCTCGTGTGATAAAATACAAAAATGACATCTAGAACTACGAATCAGACACCAAACTGCATGAATTTCAAAGTAAATTTCGAGAACCGCTAGAATGCAACTAAGCGTCCGAATCCTATCAAATCAACTTTAAACGATACCAATTTCATAGAAAAATTCTAAATATCATAAGGGACTATTCCAAGTCTCAAAATCAAATTCCGAACTTGATAGCTAAAATTCAATCTACGGTCAAACTTTTCACAACTTTCAAATTTCGGCAAAACAACACAAGTCAACCTTTGGACTTCCTAATACGATTTCGGGTGTACGCCCAAGTCCAAAATCATTATACGAAGCTATTGAGCCATCAAAACATCGTTCCAGGTTCGTTTTCATAAAAGTCAATGTTTGATCATCGTTTCTAACTAAAGCCTCTAAGTCAAGAAACAAAGGGTCCAAATCAACTTGAAATCTTTCCGGAACAAAACTACTCAACCCCTTAAGTCATAAAACCATAAACACAAATGTATGAAGCATGGAATGGGTAACCACGCTCAAATACACCTAACGACCAGTCGGGTCGTTACATTAATGTAATCATAAGAGTTGCTAAATATTTTTGGTAAATTACCGTGATGACCCGATAGGTCATTTTAGTTTTAACCTTCATTATGTGTTTTGAGACCTTAAATAGCTCTAATTAGCCTTTCTCGATTTGTGTGCGCAGTCTATGTCCTTTTTCCATAATGTTTTTATTGAAAATTTTGATAAAAAGGTGAAATTATGCCTTAAAACTCATTTGAGTTGACTTCGGTCAATATTTTGAGCAAACAGACCTGGATCAGTATTTTGACATTTTTGGTGAGTTTGTGTCATTATTTGGAACTTGGGTGTATGCCCCGAATCAAATTCGGAAGTCCCTAGCTTGATTTAACGTGATTGGTTGAATACTAGCAATTTAAAGGTTTAAGAATTTCTAGGTTTGACCATAGTTTGACATTGTTACTATCAGGTTTAGATTTTGGTTCCAAAACTTGTTAAAAGTTCATTACAGTTTTTATGACTTGTTTGCAAATTTTGGTGCAAAACGGAGTTGATTTAACGTGATTCGAACGTCCGGTTGAAAAGTTTTATGTTCTTAAGTTTTATTGAAAATTCCATTTTTTTTGTGTCTGATTCATATTCTAGGTGTTATTTTGTTGTTTTAATCATGCGAGCGAGTTCATATGATATTTTTGGACTTATGTGCTTGGTTGGTTTGGAGCCACGAGGGCTCGGGTGAGTTTCGGGTAGGCTACGGATAATTTCGAACTTAGGAAAAATGATGGTTTAGTTTCTACTGGTTTCTGGTGCATGCTTCTTCACGATCGCGAAGATACTCCACCGATCGTGAAGAGTAGTTTGGGACTAAGGTGGATTTGATCATCGCGAATGCAAGATTTTGGTCACTTATGCGAAGAAGTGGGGGGTCTGCCCTTCGCGAACGCGACCACCCCATCACGAATGCGTCCACCCCATCACGAACACATACTGTTAGAAGGCAGGGGTTGGGAATGGAAACTTACTCTATGCGAACGCAAAGGCAAGGTGGGATAAGCCTACGTAAAAGCATAGAGTATTTCGCGATCGCGTAAGCCAACTGGGCAATGCTATTCGCGAACGCGTCAGGTGTTTCGCGAACGAGATGAACACTTGACGCCCAATCTTTTATACTTCCAAAAATCGGGATTTCATCCATTTTTCACCATCTTTTCATTAGAGCTCGACCTAGAGGCCATTTTAAGGAGAAATTTCATCACCCTTTCATAGGTTAGTGTACTTTTACTTATTTTCTTCTATTCTATCGTCACCCATTAATTTATAACTTTAGTCTATGTTCTTTCATGGTAGAAAATTAGGGATTTGAGAAGAATGGGGCGGGGGGGTTGTAAAATTCAGATTAGACCTCATTAAGGTTAGATTTCAAAACTAATTACATAATTGGGCTTGGGGGTGAATGGGTAATTGGGTTTTGCTACGAATCTCGGGTTTTGACCAAGCAAGTCCAGGGGTTGACTTTTGTTGACTTTTTAGGATAAGTATAAAGATCTTAACTTTATGTATTATAATTGATTTTCCTAGCATTATTTGATGTTATTGAGTCGATTTTGGTTAGATTCGATTACTTTGGAGGCGGACTTTAGAGAAAAGGCCTTGGTTGAGCTTTGATTTTCTTGTGGAGCAAGGTAAGTGTTGGATCTAACCTTTATTAGAGGGAACTAGGAATCCTTGAGCTATGTGATATGTGAAATTTATGTAAAGCAGCGTATATGCGAGGTGACGAGTGTATATACGTTGTCAAAATACTTGTTTCCATGCTTTTTCACATTTCATTAATTATTTTATTTCATGTCTAAACTGTTACATGCTTTAATTGCTTCCTTATTTGCTACTTGTCATTTATTATTCTTGTATTAAAATGTTATTTTCTCCATTGCTTCCATGATTTAATTGCTACTTGTCTTGCCTTACTTGTATACTTTAACTGTCACACATTCGGCTTATCTTGTTGCTAGCGTAAATTGTGGCACTTCTTGATTTGGTACAAGATTTCCTTTATGGCTTTGCTTTCATATTCTTTATTCATAGAGTTTTTTGTGTATTGAGTTACAAAATTTATTACATTTATTTATTTTGCTTATGGATTGGGTTGCATGCCGTAACATATGGAATAAGGCAGGATTGATATTGATAAAATGGGATCGGGTTGCATGCCACAACAAGTGAAATACGAGAGGATTGTTATGGTGAAGTAAGGAAGGATTATGATATTGATTATGATTATATGTTTGGATCGAGTTGTGCGTCGCAACGGATATTACTTGTTATTATTGATATTGATATGGTAAAATAAGGGAGGATTGTGTTTGTACGGTGGGATCATGTAACGACCCAGCCAGTTGTTTCATGAGTTATAGTCCCGTTCTCCTCATTTTTGCTTCTTTATGTGTTGTTCAGCTGTATTTTCTCATATCGTGTTGGTTGTTCTGTGTTCGAAATGGTCATAGAGTGAAATGAGACACTTAGTCTCTTATTTGGAAGATTAAGTTGGAAAAGTCAACCGGATGTTGACTTATCTATTGAAGTTCTCGGATGTGGATTCTAATGGTTCGAATAGCTTCATTAGGTGATTTTCGACTTAGGAGCGTGTTCGGAATGTAATTTGGAGGCCCGTGGTAAATTTAGGCTTGAATTGCCGAAATTGGAAATTTGGCATTTTTCCGGACGACAGTGGAAATCTTGATATCGGGGTCGGAATTGAATTCTAAAATTTTGAGTAGGTCCATTGTGGCATTTGTGGCGCCCGTGAAAATTTCAGGTTATTCGGATGAGGTTTGATAGGTTTTTGGATCGATTGTGGAATTAGGAAGTTTGGAAATACTTAGGCTTGAATCTGAGGGTAATTTTGTGTTTCGACGTTGTTTTGAATGTTTCGAGGATTTTTATGAGTTTGAATGATGATATGTGACTTGTTGGTAGGGTTGGTTGAGGTCTCGAGGGCCTCGGGATGATTTCGACGGGTTATCGGAGAGTTGGAAAAGTGGAGTTGTAGCTAAAGCTGTTGTTTTCTGTCATAACCGCACCTACAGATTAGGGACCGCAGGTGCGAGCCGTAGAAGTGGAAAGGTGACCGCAGAAGTGGCATTGGTCGAAGGAGTGGAGGGCTGGACCGCACCTGCGGGCCTAGGTCACAGGTGCGGTGTCTGAGGAGTTAAGAGAATTCTGCAGGTGCGGATTTCTGGGCGCAGAACTGGCCCGCAGGTGCGAAATATTATCCGCAGATGCAGAAATCGCTGGGCAGAAAGAATATAAGGCCCTCTTCGCGAATTTTAGTCATTCTTCCACCATTTTTAGTCAATTTTTGAGCTCCAAGCTTTGATTTCAATAGGGAATCAAGTGTATTTAGAGAGGTAAGCTACTTGGGCTTTGCATCTTGTGTTTATGGTGATTATTCCATTGTTTAATCATGAAATTTGTGGGAAAATTTGAGAAGAAATTTTGAGATTAGGGTTTGAAACTGGAGAGTTTAAAGTGAGGATTTGAGGGTCCCTTTGAGGTCCAATTTTGATGATCTTGGTATGCATAGACTCGTGGGAGGATAAGGATTCTAGTGATATAATTTTTATCAAATTCCGAGACGTGGGCCCAGGGGTCGAGTTTGACCAATTTTGTGATTTTGAGTTTAATTTGATAATTATCGCTTGTAATATTAAACAAATACTTTAAATAACTTTCATTGAAACTGGAGTTTTTACGAGATGTTCAGAAATTGAACTATAGATTTGACTTTGTTATGTCTATTGAGATTCAATGTTAGACTATATATATATATATATATATATATATATATATATATATATATATATATATATATATATATATATATATATGATTCAAATGCTTGTCACTACACTCAACCTTTATTTACTTTGTTTATTTACTGAGTTGGCGTACTCACGTTACTCCCTGTACCTTATGTGCAGATCCAGGTGCCAGAGCATCTGAGTGAGAGCTGTCTCTTGCCTCCAGAGTATTTCGGAGATTCTGAGGTAGCTGCATGGCATCCGCAACCCTGCCTTTCTCCTTCCTATCTTCAGTATTGCACATTTCAGTATTATTTTGTATTGAGTAGATAGTTGTAGTGTAGTGGCTCTTGACTAGTGACACCGGGATCCGGGAGTGTTGATGTTTTTATTTACTTGTTTCTGCCTATTTCGATACATTGAAACAAAAGTTTTGTTATCATATATGATTAGTTAATGAACTAAGAAGAAGACCTTTATGTGTTATGTGTTGAATCGACTGGCCTAATTCTGCGATAGGCGCCATCGTGACCGGTGTTGTTTGGGGTCGTGAAAAGTTGGTATTAGAGCATAGGTTACATAGGTCTACCGGTCATGTTCCTGTTTAGTAGTCTCGCGAATCGGTACAGAGACGTCTGTACTTATCCTCGGGAGGCTGCAGAACCTTTAGGAAAAGATTCACATTCTTGAAATTACTATCGTACGAATCTGTTGATTCTAGTACTAAACTTCTGTCATTTTATTCTCTCACAGATGGCGAGGACACTGCTACCGGTCAGGACGGATGGCCACCGGTACCACCAGTTCGGGCCGTAGAGGCCGAGGTCGCGGTCGAGGCCATGGTAGGGGCAGGGGTGTAGCCCGCACAGTAGCTAAGGCAGCACGTGCAGATCCACCAGCCGCCCTAGTTCACGATTAAGTCCCGGTTTCGGACGCTCCAGTAGGACCAGCTCATGCACCGGCTATGCTGATTGTTATTCTAGGCCTTCAGGAGGCCCTAGCCTAGATTCTATTAGTGTGCACTGGCCTGGATCAGGTAATCTCCATTACTATAGCTGCAGCTACTTCTCAGGCCGGGGGATGCACCCACACTCCCGCCACTCACACACCTGAGCAGGTTGTGCAAGGACTTCAGCTACCGGGGGCACCTCCAGCCCAACCGGTTTCACCTGCTAAGGATTATATGTTACTTGTTATGCCTGACGACGAGCAGTGTCGATTGGAGAGGTTTGGTAGATTTCAGCCTCTGAATTTCAATGGTGCAGAGGGGGAGGATGCCCAGGATTTCTTGGACAAGTGTTAGAGGATGCTTCGGACTGCATGTATTTTGGAGACTAGTGGGGTCTCGTTCACTACCTTACAGTTTTTAGGAGCTGCCTTCACTTGGTGGGAGGCTTATGAGAGGCATAGGCCTGTTGATGCAGCGCCCCTTACCTGGCAGTAGTTCTTCGCTCTCTTTTTTGAGAAGTATGTGCCACAGTCTCGCAGAGAGGAGCTACACAGGTAGTTTGAGTAGTTGTGTCAGGATGATATGACTGTGACACAGTATGAGATGAGATTATCAAAGCTAGTTCGTCATGTTGTTGTTACATCTCGTGTTTTCGTACGTTAAAATTTCGTTTTCAGTTAACCGACGTAGACTCGGGGATGAGATCATCTTGATGTTAACGTACTTACGCTATTTATAACAATCAATAAATAAGTGTTATGAAGGATAAAGGGGTACGCGGATTAAAGAAAATGAGTTTTGTTGAAAGTGGCCTATTTGGAATAAAATACGGGTCGAGCGATAATACCCGATAATTATGAACTAGTACCATTTAAGGTACCATATGAATACAGTAGTATAATATATAAATTATATATGAAGTATTTTAAAACTAAATAGAATTTTAAGTAATTTGGGGTAATTTTTAAATTATGCGGATAATTGATTAATTACCGGGTAATATGACATTTCCCAGTTAACTAATAAGTGGATAAAAAAATTAATAAATTAAACCCCTCCTCCCAAACTTGGCAAGAAGCCACAAAGCTTAGAAAAGGACTAAGTAGTCATAAATCTAGGTGTATACCTAGGGATAACTTAATAATGACTTAAAAACTAAGTCATAGAAAGACTTGAAAAACTTTACCATTCTGTCATTAGCCTCATTTTGTATCTTGGATTGAAACCAAGAACATTGAAGTAGAACATTACTTCCAAACAATTCAACTACTTATCAAAAGAATTTCAACTGAAATTTCAAAAGAAGCCACCACAAATTTCATTTCAAAATTTCAAGATTTCAAGCAGAATTTCGTCCATATTTCGCATAAGCATATTCGTTCAAATAATTCCAGGAATAGGTATGTTAAGGCCCTCCCTTCTTTCTTTTGGCATGGTCCAAAATATACTGAAGAAACGAGCAAACACACAGTTTCCCTAAATTACTCTATTCATAGAAATAGTAGGGGTGTCTATATTCTTGATTCCCCATGAAAAATATTATTATCTTCTCTTCATGGGTCTAAAAATAATACATAGTTGAAAAGGTTTATCCGGAAGGAATATTGAGATTATTACGTATTTTTCATGCATTTAACTCATTTATATATGTGCATTGACCCACGACCAAACGGCATTATATACGCGTATATATGTAAATATATGTATATGGGAAACGATTACGGCGTTATATAAGC
Organism: Nicotiana sylvestris; assembly: GCF_000393655.2. NCBI lineage: Eukaryota > Viridiplantae > Streptophyta > Magnoliopsida > Solanales > Solanaceae > Nicotiana > Nicotiana sylvestris. The sequence continues at coordinate 38,604,692 of NC_091067.1, read as the reverse complement.
ACCACCACCTGATCAGCTGGTATATGTTGATGATGTTGCTCACAGTAGCCGAGACGTTATGATGGGATGCCCTCAGTGGATTGATTATATTATGTACATCCATACCTGTGCATGGCACGACATTTATACACACGTGCATGATAGTATAAATGTTTCATAATTATAAAGTTATTCAGATTTAAAGAAGTGTTTCTATATTCCATGTTTCATCTATGTCTTTTACGTACTACTTTTCATGCCTTACATACTCAGCACATTTTCGTACTGATGCCCTATTTCACGGGGCCTGTGTTTCATACCTGTAGTTGCAGGTAGGCAAGCTGACGATCCCCCTTCTTAGGATCCCTGATCAGCGAAAGTTGGCGTGCTCCATTTGATCCGGAGCTGCTTTTGATTTTGGAACGATACATTTGTATATATATATATATATATATATATATAATTGTATATGGGTATGATGTGGCTCAGTCCCATCTTTGTACAATTATGTTTCTGTTAGAGATCTGTGGACAGTATGTCTAGTTGGGTTATATGTGGCCTTGTCAGCTTTCAGTTTTGGATGTATAGTTGTCTATAGCAGCCTTGCCGGCTCGCCCATTATATTCTGCATGTATACGTATATATGCCTCGTTGGCAGGTTTCCTTCATGTATGTTATCTTCGTATCTCAATAGATGTTATATAGGTTCATATCATAAATGCATGCTTAGGGGTGTTTGACAGGTAGGACTCAAGCACCCATCGCGGCCCATCAGTTTGGTTTGTGATAAAAGTGGTATCAGAGGAAGGTTCAATCCTAGGGCTGTCTACAGACAGTGTCTACTAGAGTCTTGTTTATGGGTGTGTTGTGCACCACACTTATAAACATGAGGCTACAGGACATATAGGATGTTATCCTCTCTTTTTATTTCAGATCATGCGATACAAGAATTCATGTACCTCATAATATGTTATATTTTCAGCAATGCCTCCAAAGAGTACGGTCGCCCAGAAGGGAAAGTCCGTGGCTGGTGAGACTACTAGTCGAGTGCTACGAGTTACTAGGGCTCGGGGAGAGTCTTATGGTGAGGTTCCATCTCAAACTTCACATACCACGCCCTTTCTAAAAGAGCTCCGAGGGGCACCAGCTCCAGCGCCCACACCTGTACATTCAGCACCTCAGCCAGATGCATCGGGTTAGGAGATGAGAGATGTTATTCAGCTATTAACCCAATTAGTAGCCGCGCATGCACGTCGCCAGAAAGTAGGTATTGGTCACACAGATTGGTCCGTGAGTGCGAGGGTTCGTAACTTTATAAATTTAGACCCTCCAGTATTCATTGGGGTAGACCCGAATGAGGACCCTTAGGTATTTATTAATAGAGTACAGAGGTCGATAGGGGTAATGAAGGCCACTACGACCGAGTCAATTGAGCTAGCTTCCTATAGACTCCGAGATGTTTTAGTTAATTGGTATGAGTCTTGGGAATTGTCCAGATGTGAGGATGCCCCTCCATTGGTATGGCAAGAGTTTATAGAAGGTTTTTTTCATTATTATCTGCAACCAGAGCTTAGGCGAGCCAGAGTTGATAGGTTTTTGACCCTTCGATAGGGAAACATGAGTGTTCGGGAGTACAGTCTTTAGTTTGATTCATTGGCTAGGTATGCTCCCACTATTGTATCTAATATGGAGGATCGGGTCCACTGGTTCGTGATGGGATTAGAGCCTCACTTGCTTAATGATTGTATATCAGTCTCACTTCAGCCAGACATGGATATTTCTCGTATTCAGGCATATGATCAGGGTGTAGAGGAGCATAAACAAAAACAGAGGGCTGATCGTGAGCATGATATGGCCCAGAATAAGAAAGCGAGGCCTTCGGGTCCTTCTGGTGAGTTTTGAGGTGGTCAGAGATAGCAGTACTCAAGGTATCCATCCCAGCCCTCGGCTAGCGTGCCCTCTCAGTTTGGTGGTAAGATATTTGATCGTTCTACATATTCAGGGTCTGGTTAGAATTCAAGGGCATCAGGTTCTTAGTATAGGGGTGAGTCAAATCAGATGAGACCGCCCTTGCCATGATGTACTCAATGTGGTAAGTAGCATATCTGGCAGTGCCATATGGGGTTAGGTGTTTGTTATTCTTGTGGTTATTCGGGCCACATTATGGGGGATTGTCCGATGAAAGATGATGTAAGCATAGCTCAGCCAGCGGGATTTGTAGCTGGTTCGTCATCATTAGTATGCCCCTTGGGCAAGATCCCCAAGCACTAATGAGTCGTGGTAGAGGAAGAAGTGGAGCATCTAGCTCGAGCAACCCTCAAAACCGCATTTATGCTTTAGCAAGACGACAGGACCAAGAGTCATCGCCTGATATTGTTACAGGTATATTATCAGTCTCCTCCTATGATGTGTATGCACTGATTGACCCAGGTTCCACATTATCATATGCTACTCCGTTGGTTGCTAGTAAGTTTAGAATAAAACCTGATTTGATTAAACCTTTTGAGGTATCTACACCTGTTGGGGACTCAGTGATAGCTACATAGGTATATAGGGACTGCATAATAATAGTTCATGGCCAACCTAGCGTAGCAGACTTAATCGAGTTAGATATGTTAGAATTTGATGTTATAATTGGTATGGATTAGTTGGCTTCTTGTCATGCCAACGTTGATTGTAGATCAAAGATAGTTCGATTTCAATTTCCAGGGGAGCCTTTTTTGGAGTGGAAAGGTAATACGGCATCGCCAAGAGAAAGATTCATTTTCTATCTCAAGGCAAGGAAGATGATCAGAAAGGGTTGTATTTATCACTTAGTTCAGGTTCAGGATGTGGAAATGGAGTCACCAACCATTCAGTCCATCCTTATGGTGAATGAATTTCTCGATGTTTTCCCCGATGAGCTTCTGTGCCTCCCGCCAGAGCGAGAAATTGAGTTTTCTATTAACCTACTACCAAATACTCACCCAATATCTATTCCTCCCTATAGAATGATCCCCGCAAAGCTGAAAGAGTTGAAAGAACAATTAAAGGACTTACTTGAAAAAGGCTTTATCAAACCTAGTACATCACCGTGAGGAGCACCTATTTTGTTTATGAGAAAGAAAGATGGTTCCTTACGAATGTGTATTAATTATAGACACCATTCAAGACTAGATATGGGTACTTTGAGTTTCGGGTTATGTCGTTCGGTCTGACAATTGCCCCAACAGTATTCATGGATTTGATGAACCGTGTGTTCATGGACTTTTTAGATCTATTTGTAATTGTATTTATCGATGATATATTGGTGTATTCTCGTTCAGAGGATGAGTATACTGATCATCTGCGTACTGTTCTCAGAATTCTACAAGAAGGGAAGTTATATGCAAAATTTTCTAAATGTGAATTCTGGTTGAACTCTGTAGCGTTTCTTGATCATGTCATTACGGGTGAAGGCATCCCGGTGGATACACAAAAGATTGAGGCAGTAAAGACTTGGCCTAGACCCATAACACCGATGGGGGTTCGTTGCTTTCTCGATTTGGCAGGTTATTATAGAAGATTCGTGGAAGGATTTTCTTCCCTTTCAGCACCTTTGTCAAAGTTGATTAGAAGGGAGAAAAGTTTAAATGGACTGATGCTTGCAAACGGAGTTTCGAGGCATTAAAGGACAAATTAACATCAGCACTAGTTCTAACACTTCCAGAAGGGGCCGATGGTTATGTGATCTATTGTGATGCTTCAGGCGTTGAATTGGGTTATGTGCTGATGCAGCATGGTAAGGTTGTGTTTTATGCTTCTAAACAACTAAGAAAACACGAGAAGAACTACCCGACCCGCGACTTAGAGTTAGCCGCGATGATTAATGCACTAAAGATGTGGAGGCACTACTAGTATGGAATTCATATTGATATATATACAGATAATAAGAGCCTCCAGTACATCTTCAAGCAAAAGGAATTGAATCTACATCAAAGGAGATTGTTGGAGCTACTTAAAGACTATGATTTTGATATTTTATACCATCCAGGGAAGGCAAATGTAGTAGTTGATGCCCTCAGCCGTAGATCTATGGGTAGCCTATCGTATTTATGGAGAGAAAAGAGGGGAATAGCCTATGAGGTTCATCAGCTAGCTAGTATTGGGGTTCGGATACTAGACTCAGGTTATATTGGAATTACTATTCAGGATACGATAACATCCTCTTTAGTAACTGAAGTAAAGGAATGCAGTACGAGGATCCTGTGTTAGTTCATTATAGGGATACCACTCTTCAGAAGGATAAGACACTATTTGAAATTACAGAAGATAGGGTCCTCAGATATCAAGGGCGATTATGTGTGCCTAATGTTGCAGGGCTGCATCAGCAGGTTATGGGAGAAACTTAGCATTCCTGTTATTCTATCCATCCAAGAGAAACAAAGATGTATCATGACATCAGGGAAGTATATTGGTGGGACGGAATGAAAAAGGATATAGTAGAATTTTTTGCTCAGTGTCCTAATTGTCAGCAGGTTAAGATTGAGCATCAAAAACCCGGTGGATTATTGCAGGCTATGGTGATTCCGGCTTGGAAATTAGAAGTAATCAATATGGATTTCATCATATGCTTACCTCGTACCCAGCATAAGTTCGATTTGATATGGGTGGTTGTTGATAGGCTTACAAAGTCAGACCAATTTTTGCTTCTCAGAACTACATATTCCTTAGAGGATTATGCAAGGCTTTATATTAAGGAGATAGTACGACTGCATGGTGTCCATGTATCTATTATCTCGGATAGAGTAGCTCAATTTATAGCTAACTTCTGGAGGTCCTTCCAAAAAGGATTGGGGACTCAAGTAAATCTTAGTACGACATTTCATCCCCAGATAGACGGACAGGCTGAGCGTACTATTCAAACACTAGAGGATATGTTACGAGCTTGTGTAATAGACTTCAAAGGTAGCTGGGATGATCATCTAGTGCTTGTTGAGTTTGCATACAATAATAGCTATCATTCCAATATTCATATGGCTCCATATGAGGCTCTTTACGGACGGAAGTGTAGGTCGCCTATAGGGTTGTTTGTTGTTGGAGAATCAAGATTATATGGGCCAGAACTGGTTCAGCAAGCTATAGAAAAAGTAAAGCTTATCCAAGATAAATTATTGATAGCTCAGAGTCATCAGAAGTCATATTCTGACATGCGTCAACGAGAATTAGAGTTCGGTGTTGATGACTGGGTATTCTTAAAAGTGTCACATATGAAGGGTGTAATGAGGTTTGGCAAGAAAGGCAAACTTAGCCCACGGTATATTAGGCCTTATAGGATCATTCAGAGAGTGGGCGAGTAGCTTATGAGTTAGAATTGCCCTCGGAATTATAGTCTGTCCATCCAATTTTTCACGTATCTATGTTACGGAAGTACATTGGTGATCCTACCCAAGTGGTTCCCATGGATGATGTACACATTACAGAGGACTTGTCATATGAGGAAATTTTGGTTGCCATCTTAGACCGACAAACCCGCAAGCTGCGGAATAAGGACGTAGCCTCCGTGAAAGTACTTTTGAGGAACAACAATATGGAAGAAATGACTTGGGAGGCCGAGGAAAACATAAAGTCTACATATCCCTACCTATTTCCTCCACCAGATAAGGGTCTGACTGAGACATCATAATCAGAAGGTATGTGTATAAATTCATGTGTTGGTTATTGTCATTGGTCTTGTAAGGCCATTGTCGTTATTGATAATTGTGGTCCGGTGTGGCATTGGATTATAAAGCTTCTACAGGGAGAGTTGGTAGTAGTGTTGTTACAAAGGCGACCCTGCCAAAGTTATATGAAACACAGGGAGTTGAACATTCGAGGATGAATGTTTCTAAGGGTGGAAGGATGTTACATCTCGCGTTTTCATATGCTAAAATTTCGTTTTTAGTTAATCGAACTAGACTCGGGGATGAGATCATCTTGACGTTAACGTACTTACGCTATTTATAACTAGAAATAAATAAGTGTTATGAAGGATAAAGGGGTACGTGGATTAAAAAAAAAGAGTTTTGTTGAAAGTGGCCAATTTGGAATAAAATACGGGTCGAGCGATAATACCCGATAATTATGAACTAGTACCATGTAAGGTACCATATGATCAAGGTAGTATACTATTAAAGTATATATGAAGTATTTTATTAATAAATAGAATTTTAAGTAATTTATGGTAATTTTTAAATTATGCGGGTAATTGATTAATTACCGGGTAATAGGACATTACCCGATTAACTAATAAGTGGATAAAAAAATTAATAAATTAAACCCCTCCCACCCCCCAAACGTGGCAAGAAGCCACAAAGCTTAGAAAATGACTAAGTAGTCACAAATCTAGGTGTCTACCTAGGGATAACATAATGACTTAAAGACTAAGTCTTAGAAAGACTTGAAAAACTTTACCATTCTGTCGTTAGCCTCATTGAGTATCTTAGCTTGAAACCAAGAACATTGAAGCAAAACATTTTGTCCAAACAATCAACTACTAAGCTAAAGAATTTCGACTGAAATTTAAAAAGAAGCCACCACAAATTTCGTTTCAAAATTTCAAAATTTCAAGCAGAATTTCGTCCATATTTCGCAGAAGCAAATTCATTCAAATAATTCCAGGAACAGGTATGTTAAGGCCCTCCCTTCTTTCTTTTGACATGGTCCAAATTATACTGAAGAAACAAGCAAACACACAGTTTTCATAAATTACTCTATTCATAAAAATAGTAAGGGTGTCTATATTCTTTATTCCCCATGAAAAATATTATTATCTTCTGTTCATGGTCTCAAAATAATACATAGTTGAAAAAATTTATCCTTAAGGAATATTGAGATTATTATGTATTTTTCATACATTTCACTCATTTATACATGTGCATTGACCCATGACCAGACGACGTTATATACGCGTATATATGTAAATGTATGTATATGGGATATGAGAAAAGGTTACGGCGTTATATACGCACCACCACCTGATCAGCTGGTATATGTTGATAATGTTGCCTATAGTGGCCGAGACGATATGATGGGATGCCTTCAGTGGCTTGATGATATTATGTACACCCATACCTATGCATGACACAACATTTATACGCACGTGCATGACATTATAAACGTTTCAAAATTATAAACTTATTCATATTTAAAGATGTGTTTCTATATTCCACGATTCATCTATGTCTTTTATGTACTAATTTTCCTGCCTTACATACTCAGTACATTTTTCGTATTGATGCCCTATTTCACGGGGCCTGCGTTTCATGCCCGCATGTGCAGGCAGGCAAGCTGATGGTCCCCCTTCTTAGGATCCCTGATCAGCGAGAGTTGGCGTGCTCCATTTGATCCGGAGATACTTTTGATTTTGGTATGATACATTTGTATATATACAATTGTATATGGGTATGACATGGCTCAGTCCTGTCTTTGTACAGTTTTGTTTCTGTTAGAGCTCTGTGGATAGTATGTCTAGTTGGGTTATATGTGGCATTATCGGCTTTCAGGTTTGGATGTATAGTTGTCTATAGAAGCCTTGCCGGCTCGCCCATTGTAATCAACATGTATACGTACATATGCCTCATTGGCAGGTTTCCTTCATATATGTTATCTTCATAGTTCAATAGATGTTATACAGGTTCCTATCTTAAACACATGCTTAGAGGTATTTTACATGTAGGACTCAAGCACCCGTCGCAACCCATCGGTTTGGGTCGTGATAGCTATTTGGTTGATTCCCGCGAATAGAGAGAGAATAAAAAGGTTCGTGGATTGCCTCACATATCAGCTTCAGATTCTCATGACCAGAGAGAGGGTGTCAGTTGCTACTTTTGAGTAGGTTGTTGATATTGCCTGAGAGATTGAGTCAGTTCGTCGCTAGGAGAAAGATGAGAGGGAGGCCAAGAGGTCTCGGGGATCTGGTTGTTTTGGTGGTTCTCTTTCGAGAGGCTAGTTTCAGCACGGCAGAGGCCGCCCATTCAAACATACTCAGTCATCTTGCCCAGTTCATTATGGGGCATCATCGTACCATGGTTCTCACAGTTCTCATCAGAGCCATTTATCACTTAGTGCCCTTCCTGCTTAGAGTTCGTCCAAAGGTTCATCAGTTTAGGCCTCTTCCATACGAAGTTCTTCTACTAGTCATCCCGGTGCTAGGGGTTCCCTTCAGTCCCTGCCCCCCGCACCAGGGTGTTGTTATGAGTGTGGAGAGCTTGGACATATGAGGAGATAGTGTCCTCGTTTTCTTGGTGGTCCATCCCAGTAGAGGAGTCAACCCTCTACTTCAGCTCCAGTTACTTCACCATCCACCAGGCAACTAGGGGTAGGGGTTTGTTAGCTAGGGGTCACCCTATATGGGGAGGTCGATCCGGTGGTGGCCAGGCCTGTTTCTATGCAATTCCAGCCATACCAGATGCTATTGCTCAGATGTTATGATTACAGGTATTGTCTCAGTTTGCCACAGAGATGTCTCTGTGTTATTTGATCCTGGTTCCACTTTTTCATATGTGTCATCATATTTGCTCATTATTTGGATGCGCCCTTTGAGTCTCTTGTTTCATCTGTTGGTGTATCTACTTTGATAGGTGATACTATTATCGTGGACCGTGTATATCGGTCATGTGTGGTGACTATTGGGGGTTTGGAGACTCGAGTGGACCTTTTGTTGCTTTGTATGGTGGATTTTGATGTGATATTGGGCATGGATTGGTTATCTCCGTGTCGTGCCATATTGAACTGTCATGCTAAGTCAGTGACATTGGCTATGCCGGGTGTGCCATAGATTGAGTGGTGAAATTCGACTGATTTTGTTCCCAGTAGGGTGATTTCATTTTTGAAAGCCCATCGGATGGTTGGGAAGGGTTTCCATTTTTACTTAGTCTTTGTGAGGGATGTCAGTGTAGAGAATCCTATAATTGATTCAGTCCCGGTGGTGAGGGACTTTCTAGATGTGTTTCCTGCAGACTTGTCGGGCATGCCAACAGACATGGATATTGATTTTGGTATTGATTTGGTGCCAGGTACTCAGCCCATTTCTATTCCACTATATCACATGGAACCGGCAGAGTTGAAAAAGTTGAAGAAGCAGCTTCATGAGCTTCTTAATAAGGGGTTTATTCGGCCTAGTGTGTCACCTTAGGGTGGGCCTGTTCTATTTGTGAAGAAGAATGATGGCACGATGAGGATGTGCATTGATTATAGGTAGTTGAACAAAGTCACAATCAAGAACAAGTATCCTTTGCCTCGTATTGATGATTTATTTGACCAGCTTTATGGAGCAAGAGTGTTCTCCAAGATTGATCTCCGACTAGGGTATCACTAGTTGATGATCAGGGACTAAGATATACTTAGGACAACTTTCAGGACCTGGTACAGTCATTATAAGTTCCCCATGATGTCTTTTGGGCTGACCAATGCCCCAGCAGCGTAAATGCATTTGATGAACATCATTTTTCGGCCTTATCTCGACTCATTTGTGATTGTTTTTATTGATGATATTCTAGTATACTCACATAGTCAAGAGGAGCACGCCAAGCATTTGAGAGTTGTATTGCAGTGGTTTGGGGAGGAGAAGGTTTATGTAAAGTTCTCTAAGTGTGAGTTTTGGCTCAATTTAGTGGCTTTCTTGGGGCACGTGGTGTCCCGTGAGGGTATTCAGGTTGATCCAAAGAAGATAGAGGCGATTCAGAGTTGGCCCAAACTGTCCTCAGCCACAAAGATTCACAACTTTCTTAATTTGGCGGGTTATTACCGTTGGTTCATTCAGGGATTTTCATTTATTGCATCAGCCTTGACCAAATTGACTCAAAAGGGTGCTCCATTCAGGTGGTTGGATGAGTGTGAGGCGAGCTTTCAGTAGCTCAAAACTGCCATGACCACAACTCCAATGTTAGTTTTGCCACCAGCTTAAGGTTCATATATAGTATATTATGATGCTTCTCGAGTTGGTATTGGTTGTGTATTGATGCAGGAGGGTAGAGTGATTACTTATTCTTCTCGTCAGTTGAAGCCCCATGAGAAGAACTACCATGTTCATGATTTGGAGTTGGCTGCCATTGTTCACACGTTGAAGATTTGGAGGCATTATCTCTATGGTGTGACTTGCGAGGTGTTTACTGATCATTGTAGCCTTCAGTATTTGTTCAAGCAGAAGAATCTCAATTTGAGGTAGCGGAGATGGTTGGAGCTGCTAATGGACTATGATATCACTATCTTGTACCATCCGAGGAAGGCCAATGTAGTGGTTGATGCCTTGAGTAGGAAGGTAGTGAGTATGGGCAATTTGGCATATATTCTTGTTGGGGAGAGACCTCTTATAGTTAATGTTCAGGACTTGGCCAATCGATTTGTGAGGTTGGATATTTCGGAGCCCAGTCGGGTCTTAGCTTGTGTAATTTCTCGGTCTTCCTTGTTTGATCGCATCAGAGAGCACCAATATGATGATCCTCATTTTCTTGTCCTCAAGGACAGAGTTTAGTACGACGATGCCAGAGATATTACTATTGGCGATGACAGAGTATTGAGGATGCAAGGCCAGATATGTGTGCCCAATGTGGATGGGCTTCGGGGAGTTGATTCTGGAGGAGGCCCACAACTCACGATATTCCATCCATCCAGGTGCCGCGAAGATGTATTAGGATTTGAGACATCATTATTATGGAGGAGAATGAAGAAGGATATTGTAGGATTTGTAGCTCGATGTCTCAATTGTCAGCAGGTGAAATATGAGCATCTGAGAACGAGTGTCTTTCTTCAGCGGTTTGATATTCCAAAGTGGAAGTGGGAGCGAATCACCATGGATTTTGTGGTTGGACTCCCACGGACTTTAAGGAGGTTCGATTCTATTTGGGTGATTGTGGATCGGCTGACCAAGTCTGCGCACTTCATTCCTGTGTGTACTACTTATTCCTCGGAGCGGTTAGCAGAGATTTATATTCAAGAGATTTTTTGCCTGTATGATGTCCCAGTTTCCATCATTTAAGATAGAGGCACGCAGTTTACGTCGCACTTTTGGAAGGTCGTGCAACGAGAGTTGGGTACTCATGTTGAAATGAGCATAGCTTTTCACCCTCAGATGGATAGGTAGTCTAAGATCACTATTCAGATATTGGAGGACATGTTGTGCGCTTGTGTCATTGATTTTGGAGGGTGATAGGATCATTTTCTGCCGCTCGCAGAGTTTGCATATAACAACAGTTATCAGTCGAGTATTCAGATGGCTCCATTTGAGGCTTTATATAAGAGGCGATGTAGATCTACTACAGGATGGTTTGAGTCGGGCGAGGCCATGCTTTTGGGTACAGACTGGTTCAGGATTCTTTGGACAAGGTGAATGTGATTCAGTAGCAGCTTCGTACAGCACAATCGAGACATAAGAGTTATTCTGATAGGAAGGTTCGTGATATGTCTTATATGGTTGGGGAGACGGTTCTACTAAAGGGTTCACCCATGAACGGTGTTATGTGATTTGGGAAGAAGGGTAAAGTGAGTCCTCTATTCAATGGGCCTTTTGAGGTGCTTCGGAGGATTGAGGAGGTAGCTTATGAGCTTGTTTTGCCACCCAGCTTATCGAGTCTGCATCAGGTATTTCATGTTTATATGCTTCGAAAGTATATTGGCGATCCGTCTCATATTTTGGATTTCAGTACGGTTCAGTTAGACACTGATTTGACTTATGAGTCAGCCAATAGCTATTTTGGAGCGTCAGGATCGAAAGTTGAGATCAAAGGATTTAGCTTCAGTGAAAGTGCAGTGGAGAGGTCGGCCCGTAGAGGAGGCTACTTGGGAGATCGAGCAGGAGATGCGAAGCAGATATCCTCACCTATTTGAGGTTCCACGTATGTTTCTTGAGTCGTTCCAGGATGAACGTTTGTTTAAAAGGGGGAGGATGTAACGACTCGACTAGTTGTTTCATGAGTTACAGTCCTATTCTCCCTATTTCTGCTTCTTTATGTGTTGTTCAACTATATTTTATCATATGGTGTTGGTTGTTCTGTGTTATGAATGGTCATGGTGTGAAATGAGACACTTAGTCTCTTGTTAGGAAGCTTAAGATGGAAAAGTCAACCGGATGTTGACTTATGTGTAGAAGTTATCGGATGTGAATTCTGATTGTTCAGATAGCTTTGTTAGGGGATTTTGGACTTAGGAGCGTGCTTGGAATGTAATTTGGAGGTCCGTGATAGATTTAGGCTTGAATTGGCGAAATTGGAAATTTAGCATTTTTCGGTTGGCAGTGGAAAACTTGATATTGGGGTCCGAATCGAATTCTTGAAATTTGAGTAGGTTGGTTGTGGCATTTGTGACGTGTGTGCAAAATTTCAGGTCATTTGAGTGAGGTTTGATAGATTTTTGGATCGGTTGCGGAATTCGGAAGTTTGGAAATCCTTAGGCCTGAATCCGAGGGTTATTTCGTGTTTCAACGCTGTTTTGAGTGCTCTGAGGGTTGATATGAGTTTGAATGATGATATTTGACTTGTTGTTAGGTTTGGTTGAGGTCCTGAGAGCCTGAAGATGAATTCAACGGGTTATCGGAAAGTTGGAAATCTAGAGTTGCAGCTGAAGCTGTTGTTTTCTGTCATAACTGCACATGTGGATTGGGGACCATAGGTTAGAGCCACAGAAGTAGAAAGGAGACTGAAGAAGAGGCGTTGGTCACAGGAGCGGAGGGCTGGATCACATCTGCGAGCCCGCATGTGTGAGACCTGGGTCGCAGGTGCGACATTTGAGGAGTTAACTGAATTCTAGAGGTGCGGAATTTTAGGCTTAGAAGTGGCCCGCAGGTGCTAAATATTATCCGTAGATGCGGAAATCGCTGGGCAGAAAGTATAAAAGGCCCTCTTCGCGAATTTTAATCATTCTTCCATCATTTTTTGTTGATTTTGGAGCTCCAAGCTAATATTTCAAAAGGGAATCAAGTGTATTCAGAGAGGTAAGGTATTTGGGCTTTGTATCTTGTGTTTATGGTGATTATTCCATTGTTTAATCATAAATTTGTGGGAAAATTTGAGAAGAAATTGGGAGATTAGGGCTTGAAATTAGAGAGTTTAAATTGGGGATTTGAGGGGCCATTTGAGGTCCGATTTTGATGATTTTGGTATGCATAGACTCGTGAGAGGATAAGGATTCTAGTGATGTGATTTTTATCGAATTCCGAGACATGGGCCCGGGGGTCAGGTTTGACTAATTTTGGGATTTTGAGTTTAATTTGATAATTTTTGCGTGGGCTTTGTCCCTTGGCATGTATTGATGATATGATTCTGATTTTGGATAGATTCAGAATGATTAGAGGCCTAGTTGAGAGGCAAGGGCATTGCGGAGTAGATTTTCGTCCGGTTTGAGGTAAGTAACGATTGTAAATCTATACATGAGGGTATGAAACCTCGACATTTCATACTATTTTGATAAATAAGGTAACGCATGTGCTAGGTGTCGGGAATGTAGGAATGCACCCATAGGGATTGTGACTTGGTTCGTCCCGTGGAAACTATACAGTTGCATATTTTGATAAACTCTATATGATATCCATGTGTTTTAGAAATGAATATGTTAACTTGGGTTGAATGCCATGTTATGGGCCTTGTGCCGAACTGTTTGGACCCTAAGGGGTATTTTACTACTATACTCACACTGTTTTGATCCAAAAGCATATCCTCAGTCATGATTTTTACCTGTTTATTGTTTGATTCGGTTCCATTACTCTACTTTCAAAAAAATGAAAATTGTTTGGGCTGAGTTCCATAATTTTTCACTGAAATGCCCGAGTGGCTGTGAGGTTGATGACTAAGAGAGGTCAAGGACCTTATGGTGAGAATTATATATATTTATGGATCAGGCACCACTTCGCAACGATATTTATATGTATATGGATCAGGCTGCACGACGTGGTCATGTTGGATTGGGTTACATGCTACAACGATATAGGGCTTGGGCTGTTGGAGACCCTCCGGAGTATGCACACCCCCAGTGAGCGCGGTTGACTATATATATTTACGGATTAGGCTGTACGCCGCAATGGTTATTATTATGGGTTATCTATTGAGCGGGAGTGCTGAGTGTGAGTGTTGGTTGATGAGAGTTGAGTAACGAGTAACTGAGAGGCTTGCCCGAGGGGCTAGATATATGAGTGATTCTTTTCCCGAGGGCTTGTTTATTAAATTACCGTTTTCACTCTTCCTTTATACTAAGCCTCTATTGAAAAATGTTGAACAAATGTTTTAAATAACTTTCATTGAAACGGGAGTTTTTACGAGATGTTCGGAAATAGAACTACGGATTTGACTTTATTATTTCTAATGAGATTCTATGCTAGACTATATATATATATGATTTAAATGCTCGTCACTACACTCAGCCTTTATTTACTTTGGTTACATACCGAGTTGGTGTACTCATGTTACTCTCTGCACCTTATGTACATATATAGGTGCCAGGGCATGCGAGTGAGAGTTGTGTCTTGCCTCCATAGTATTTCGGAGATTGCGAGGTTGTTGCATAGCGTCCGCAACCCTGCCGCTCTCCTTCCTATCTTCAGTATTACACATTTCAGTTATATTTTGTCTTGAGTATACAGTATCAGACTGTAGTGTAGTGGCTCGTGACTAGTGACACCGTGATCGGGTAGTGTTGATGTTTTTATTTACTCGTTTCCGCTTATTTTCATACATTGAAACGTAAGTTTTGTGATCATATATGATTAGTTAATGAATTAAGAAGAAGACCTTTCTGTTTCATGTGTTGAATCGGTTAGCCTAGTTCTACTATTGGCACCATCACGACCGGGGTGGTTTGGGGTTGTGACAGATCTGGTTGTGAGCCGCAATGATTTTTATGTTTTGTATTCCTAATTGTATTATGTTGGCTTTGGTGTTTTCATACGAAGTTCTGAGGATTGATATTTCTGGTTTTACTAATTCAAGGATTGACTTTATTTTCATGAGTTGACTGCCTTATTTTTCTTGTATTTCCTTTCCTTTCATTATTGTTATACTGCGTACATGTTATTGTAAGTGACCCGTCTTAGCCGCATCACTACTTCGTCAAGTCAGGCTCGACACTTACAGAGTAAATGGGGTCGGTTGTACTCATACTACACTCTATACTTCTTGTGCAGACTTTGTAGTCGATCCCAACAGCTGTCAGCAGATTGCTCGGATCGGACATTTGATGGAGATTTGAGGTACAGTTGCTCGACGTTCGCAATCCTAAAGTCCGCTTCTGCCTTTTTCCTATGTGTTTATTTCATTTCAAACAGTTTTACTTTCGTTCAAACCATTATCTATATTATTCTAGTCGCTCGTGCACTTGTGATACCAGTTCAGGGATTGTATCTATTATTATGATTGTTATAGTTTTTTCCACTTATTTTGGTTATTTTGTAAAATTGATATCAGCTAATCTCATTGTTAAAAATAACAATAAATTTTTCTAATGTTGACTTGCCTAGAAAGCAAAATGTTAGGCGTCATTGCAGTCCCGAGGGTGGGAATTCCGGGTCGTGACAATTACACATTTCGATTATTCAATTTCTTTAAAAATTGATCTTTTTGTATTTATTGGGTTTTCTACTTTGTCGTTCCATCCTTGAGGAGCTTTTAGTTTTTTGTTTTCCACTTGTTAGAAGAGGAAGAAAGACTAATTTAAATTGAAATATTCCTGTCACGACCCGGATTTTCCACCCCCGGGAGTCGTGATGGCGCCTACTCGTAGAAGCTAGGCAAGCCACGAAATGTGGAAAAATTTAATCTCTTTCATTTTAGCCTTTTTAACCAATTAAATTAACTGGTGACAAGCATTTAAATAATGGCGATAGATGAAATTTAAGCGGAAGACTTAATTATATATAATATCAAAATCGATACGAATAAAAATCCAACATATATCTCTACCCGGAAACTTGTGTCACAATATTCACGGACTGTCTAGGAATGTTACATACAAGTGTCTGAAAAAGGGGATATAGTCTGTCTCAGATACAAAAGAAAACAGAACATCTAAATAGATAGAAGAGATGTCGGGCCTGCAGTTGCCTGCAGGGCTATCTCGGGATCTTCATGGATTGAAGGTTGGCTCCTCTACTGCTACTGTCCCAGTGCTACTCCAGTACCTGCATAGAGTGCAAAGTGTAGCATCAGCACAACCAACCTCATGTGCTGGTAAGTGCCTGGCCTAACCCCGGCGAAGAAGTGACGAGTCTAGAACCAGACTCCAGATAAACCCGTGCAGTTATATATATGGCAGAAAAATAAACTGGTACAAATAATTAAAGCTGGGAAGGGGAAACATGCTTCGGGGAAATAACAGATAAGAACAGAATCTCAAGAGAATTATAAGGAATCCAAAATTAAACTTCTAACAAGAATAAGGAAAACAAAGGCAGATTTCACTTTCGGTTCACATCTGTTTGCAGGCGTGCAACCCGATCCCACTACTCATATCTCGTGTAGGCGTACCACCCGCTCCCATTTCATGATCTCTTGTGGTAGGCGTACCATCCGCTCCCATTTCGTTAAATCTTATGGTAGGCGTACCACCCGCCCCCGTTTTATTAAATCTTGTGGTAGGCGTACCACCCGCTTCCATTTTATTAAATCTTGTGGTAGGCGTACCACTCCGCTCCCATTTCATTAAATCTTGTGGTAGGCGTACCACCCGCTCCCATTTCATTTAATCTTATGGTAGGCGCTCTACCCGCACCTATTTCATTAAATCTTGTGGTAGGCATGCCACCCGCTCCCATCTACAAGCCAACACAAAATCACAAGGGATCCCGGCAATGGAACAAAAGCAATATAATAACTTTCTGGCAAGGGAACAATAATATCAAACAAAACATCCCGGCAAAGGAGAATCAGCTATAACCAATCTTAACTCAACTCCTACTCAGCTCAATTAATACCAATACTCAGTCATAAACAAAGTCCACAAAAATAGACTAAATCCTTTCTCAATATCGAGAATCGTCAATTAAAGCATCCATAGTATCATTTAAGAACACAACAACTATCAATTTAAGACTCACGGTCATGCTCAACACCAATGTATAGATACTCGTCACCATGCCTATACATCGTACTCAACAAGAAGAAATTAGCAAATAAGACACAACTCCAAATCCCTCGAGCTAAGGTTAGACGAGACACTTACCCCGATGCGACGAACGCAGTTCACGATTCAACTATTGTTTTACCCCTTGATTCCACCACAATTCACTCGTATCTAGTCACAAGTTACTTGATTACGTCAATAAACGCTAAATGAATCAACCCCAATGCATGAAAATGAATTTTCTAAAGTTTTACCCAAAAAGTCAAAAATCACCCCTGGGCCTACATACCCATTCCACCACGAACCCAAATATATAATTTATTTTCAAATCGGACCTCAAATCGAGGTCCAAATCCCCAATTTTTGAAAAACCTAGGTTCTACCCAAAACACCCAATTTCCCCAATGAAAAACATTGATTTTGAGTTGAAATCATATTAAAAGATGTTAAGGAATGAAGAAAATGAGTTAGAAATCCCTTACCAACATTTTGGAGAAGAAAGGTTGTTTGAAAAATCGCCTCTAATGTGTTTGGGGTTTTGAAAAATAAAAAATAACTGAAAATCCCGTCAATTTATACCCCTCTTAGACCCCCTGTGCGGACCGCACAAAATGGACTGCGGCCGCATAGTCCTTAATGAGGACACTGCAGTCCAGTGCCCCTGTGCGGACCATACAAAGTCGACTGCGGCCACACAGCCCTCCATCGCGCACTGCACAAAGTCAACTACGAACCGCACTGGCAGGTTCAGAGACCTGCTGTCACACCTCTTTTTTCATCTACACCCCGTAAGGGCGTAAAGGAGTTTTTTCAATTAAAGGACAATTAGAACGTGATTTATTATCAAGATTTCAGAGTCGCCACTTGGGAGATTAATGGTGTCCCAAGTCATCAGTTGAATCCTGAACCGAGGAAAGTCATGACTCTGTATTACAGTCCGCAAATCAGAAATCCGGATAAGGAATTCTGTTAACCCAGGAGAAGGTGTTAGGCATTCCCGGATTCCGTGGTTCTAGCACGGTCGCTTAATTGTTGTATTTGATTTTATATGATTTTAATACATGCTAACTCATGTGCCTTTTATTTGTAAACCGCTTTTGTCATTATTTTAAAAAGAATTGCAACGTCATGAACACGCGTCTCGAACCACGTCACAATCAATGCACCCGTGGTTATTGACACATTTCGACTCCGTTGAGATTTGGATTTGGGTTGCATCAATGCGCACCCGAGTTTAAGAAGGTAATTTATTAAAACCTCCTAAAGTGTCTAACGCGTTATTATCTTTAGGGAAGGCCGTGAAATTCGCTAAACGGCCCATCCCGAATTTTAAGAAATTAAGACAATATTTATTGAGGGCCCCACAATTTGTAGTTTTATTTGGCGAGGCGCGTCTCATTTATTATTTTAAAAAAAAACAACCTAAAAGAAACTATATTCTTCTATCTTTATTTGTCTCTAAAGACCCTAATTTATTAATTAACCAATCAATTATCACTAGAAGCAATCAAAGAGGCCCAAACTTTAGGTCTATGATTCAGCAGCTCAATGGGGTTTTAGTCTATTGGGCTCCAGTCCAATTCACAAGAAGCTCGAGCTGCAGAGCCCAAACATACGCCAACTTTCAGTTCTTAGCAACTGAGTGATCATCAATGGGTCTTGTGCTATTCTGGCAGGGCTTCATGCCACTGGGCCAAAGTGAGCCCAGAAATATGGCTCAAGTTAAAACAGGCCACTATACTGATTATGAAACGAAATTAAATTCAAATAATCACCAGGCCACAACCCTTTCACATTGTTGGATTAACATCTATAATACACTACTTGACATTCAAACCCGTCCAGGAATATAAAGCAACAATTCGATTTTTAGAAAGAAAAAAACTGGAGACTTCTCGTCAATTTCAGAATCCTAGTGGGATTGGACAGTAGTTTCCTCACTTATGAATCACCATGCCGAGACTCAAACTAAAATCCAACATTTAAACCAACATATTCATCTATGACTATGATCTACTTGATTATAGATTGAGAACATGACAATAACTAGTAGAAGTTCTATCTCGTATTGAACCGTCTATTAATACAGGGACATGAACCAGCTAATAGGGAATTAATTACAACTAGTATGGACTTATTCTATGAAATTAATTACAACTAGTACTTAACAGGTGTATGCATCAGCTAATAGGGGACTAGCTACAACTTGTAATTAACTCAAAATATAAACTCACATGAATCTGAGACATAACAGTTTACAGTCTCATTAATACATAACTAGTTTAAGTTCAATTATGCATTTCGAATTTGATAACAATGTACAACCACCAAATCAGGACAAACTATCTAAAGCAAAACAAGCTAACAGATCTACAATAGAGAATTTGCTTCAATTTTATTTCATGTTGTCAACAGGGGATGGAACATCGAAACAAATTCAAACGTGTACCTGGAAATCAGAATACCAAAGGAAGAAAGAGAAGTTAGCAACAGTAACAGTTCCAGGGAACCAGTGATAACCCGGCAGCAGTCAACGAACGAGTACAACAGCTCAGAAAGGATTCAGCAGTTCAAAAATGGATTGGAGACCAAGCAGAATCAACAAATTAACCCAAAACTATATCAAACAGCCAGAAAATGAACACAACATATCCACACACTTAACAGATCACCATAGTCAATTCGATTTAATCAGACTTAATGCCCAGCTGACCCAAATTACCTTCAGACCTCAAATACCAAATAGAAACAAAGGACTTCAAACAGTTTTGGATCCTAATTGAGCTTGAATTGAGTGTTGGAATTCAAAATAGCCTAAGGAAAAGCAATGTAACAATTGTTTTTTTTTCGAATTTTCTATTGTTTTTTTTTTGGATTTTCTACTGGATTTTTTGAAACTAAAATCTAGAAGAGGATTTTTTTGAACTTCCTTTGATTTGAAATTCAAATTTTAGGCTCAGATCTGCAGAGAGGATTTTGGGAGAAATTTCTGGGGTTCCAACCTCTCTCAACAAAGCAATAACGACTGCCTTTTATAAGCAAAACTAAGGGGAAGCTTCAGATTTTCAATTGCCTAACTTGTTACTAACTTGTTAACACCCTCATTTCCTAACTTGTTACTCAAGTTACTGCTTTTAAAAAAACTGAAACTTACACCAAGGCCCCCTTCTAGAAGGCCCTAGGGTGTTCTTCTACCTCTAGAATACCTATACTACTCTTATTTTGGTTTTGAAATTACTATTCTTTAACAAAACAGCCTTTTTCCATGCCTAAACTACCCCTGAACTTAAATTAAAAGTACATTTATAACCAAACATTTTCCTAAACTCTGCATCTATCCCGATTTAAGCTCTTATTGAGTCTAGCAATTGAACTCAGAATTAATGACCAAATTAAACTATCAACTATAACCAAATTCAACAAAGCATGATGATTAATTAAACTGAAACTGAACTAATTAGTAATTAACCTAAACTAAAGGAACACCAGAAATTAATTCAAGCAAAACTTAGCAAAACTAATTAACAAATTATCAACGGCTTAACTAAAATCAAACTAAGATCAGGAATTGGAACATATTAAAATCAAACAAACAACTAGACTTAATCATAAAAAATTAGGACATAAAATTAGAACAATATTGACAAAAATTTAAAACGCACATTAAACTAGACATGGACCATGGAATTCACACATGCAGGAAATCAGAAAAGGAAAAAGAAATTGAAAATAAAAGAAAATACCAACAAGAACTCACTGACAACAAAGAGCTCCGGCCAGTGGTTGTTTCTCAAAATCCCCCGAAATTTCTGACCCATAACATCCCTAACCATGTGTTTTCATAAGAAAACACCTGGTTAGGGTTGTTAGGGTCCGAAATCGTGGAGACTTTGCATTAGGGTTTTGGTCGGAAACCTTCGATTTGATATTTGAGCTGTTCCAGGTAGATTCGAGAGATAGGGCTATGGGGGTTGGGTAGAGGAAGCCCAGGCGGTCACATGGTGTTAATTTGGTGGTGATTGGGTTACTTTGGGTTTTGGCCGGAGAATCTTTGATCGAGGATTCGACGGGTTGGGGCGGGATTTGAAGGAAACGGGTGGTGGATTCATGATGAGGGAGAAGAGGAGGTCTCGTGGTGTTATTTTGGTGGTCGATGGCATAAGTGGCGTTCGCCGCCGGTGGGGTTCTGACGAGGTAACAGGGGGTACGAGGAAGGTGAGTTATGTTTTTAGGGTTTGGGAATTTTAGGACATATTTATTAAGTAAACAAGAAAGCCCCACAGCCGTTGGATTAGGGAGACTGAAGGGCTGGGATTGGTTTGCTGTGAAACGACGTCGTTTGGGCGTCTCTGGCGATGGGTCGTTTGGACCGGGTGGGGTTTGGGCCTGGGTCGGGGAAAGAATGAGAAAAAGGATGTTGGGCCTGGGTGAATCAATTGGGCATGGCCCAAATCGTGGACAGCCCTTTCTCTATTTCTTTTTGTTTTCTTTTTCCTTTTCATTTGTTTCTTTTATCTATTTTTGTATTTCATCTTGTATATTTTGTATTTTTCTGATTTTATAAAATTACAACAATTAAAATAAAGTCCTAATATATTTCGAAATTAAGCTAATTGATTTCTAAAATTATTTTAAAAACTATTTCGGGACGAATTCTCAATTAAACAATTAAAAATGCAAAAGTGAACTATTTTTGTTAATTTCTTCATATTTTATTCTAAAACAAATTAACCCCTAATTAATACTAAAAATATAAAATTAAATCCTAAATGCAAATGCATATTTTTGTATTTTTCATATGAATTAAAATGCACAAATACAATGCAACAATTAACAGAAAATGACACCAAAATTCACAAAAATTGTAAAATAATAAAGAAATTATTTTGTTTGAATTTCTGGGAATAATTTGCTTTGGAAAAAAATCACGTGCTCACACCTGCAACTTCTTTGAACCTACAACATCTTTTAAGCCTAAGACATCCCGAAACCTACCCGAAACTAACCCGAGCCCTCGGAATTCTAAACCAAGTGTGCACACTAACTCAAAACATCAAATGGATCTACTCGCGCAATCACGTCATCAAAATTACATGTAAAATCACGAATTAAACCTCAAAACTCAACATTTTCATCAAGAACTCTCAAGGTTCATAACTCTTCAACTGGAAGTCCAACTCACATCAAATAAACTCCGTTTTTTACCAAATTTTACAGTTATCTTCCAAATACTATAACAAGTTTGTACCGAGTTCCGAAACCAAAATAGGGGTCCGATAACCACGGTTTCAAACATTAATTATTTTCTTTATTTCTTTGATAATTCAGTAAAACAATTTCTTTCAAAAATTGATCCCTAAGGCTTGGGACCTTGGAATTCATTTCCGGGCTTACGCCCAAGTCCCATATTTTTTTGCAGATCTCCCGGGATCGTCGGAACACGGATCCGAGTCCGTTTGCTCAAAATGCTAACCAAAGTCAACCATAATAGAATTTTAAATCTAGAATTTCTATTTCTCATATCTTCACATAGAAGGCTTTCCGGATATAGGTCCAGACCACGCACGTAAATCAAGGTGGGGTAAAAAGGAGGTTATTAAACCTCGGAACACTGAATTCACTTGCGACACGAGTGATGACCTTTTGGGTCATCACATTCTCCATCTCTAAAACAACCGTTCGTCCTCGAACGGACAGAAGAAGGAAGTACCTGAGTTGGGGAAAAGATGAAGATAACGGCTCTGCATATCGAACTCGGACTTCCAGGTCGATACCTCAGGAGGCTGACCACTCCACTGAATACGAACAAAAGGAAAACTCTTCGACCTCAACTAACGAACCTGCCGGTCTAGAATAGCCACTGGCTCCTCATTATAAGACAATCCTTGTCCAACTGGACAGCGCTGAAATCTAACACGTGCGATGGATCGCCGTGATATTTCCGGAGCATGGATATATGAAACACTAGATGCACTGCTGATAAGCTTGGCGGCAATGCAAGTCTATAAGCCACCACTCCCACTCGATCAAGAATCTCAAATGGACCAATGAACGTAGGGCTAATCATGCCCTTCTTCCCAAATCTCACCACGCCCTTCATAGGCGACACTCGAAGCAATACCCGCTCACCGACCATGAATGCCAAATCTCGAACCTTACTGTCGGCATAACTCTTTTTCCTGGACTAGGCTGCACGAAGCCTATCCTGAATAATCTTGACCTTGTCCAAGGCATCCTGAACCAGATCCGTACCCACCAATCGAGCCTCTCCCGGCTCAAACCATCCAATCGGAGACCGATACTGGCTACCATATAAAGCTTCATATGGAGACATCTGAATACTCGTGTGGTAGCTGTTGTTGTAGGCAAACTCTGCTAAAGGCAAAAACTGATCCCACGAGCCTCCAAAATTAATGACACAAGCTCGGAGCATATCCTCCAGAATCTGAATGGTCCGCTCGGACTACCCGTCCGTCTGAGGATGAAACGTTGTGCTTAACTCAACCCGTGTGCCCAACTCTCATTGAACTGCTCTCCAGAAATGGAGGTAAACTGCGTACCTTGGTCTGAAATGATAAACTCGGGCACACCATGAAGGCGAACTATCTCCCGGATATAGATCTCAGCTAACCTCTCAGAAGAGTAGGAGACTGCCACAGAAATGAAATATGCTGACTTGGTCAGCCTATTAACAATAACCCATACTGTATCGAACTTTCTCTAAGTCCGTTAGAGTTCAACAATGAAGTCCATAGTGATCTACTCCCACTTCCACTCACAAATATCAACATTCTGGAACAAACCACCAGGCCTCTGATGCTCATACTTGACCTACTGACAATTCAAACACCGAGCCATATATGCAACAATGTCATTCTTCATTCTTTTCCACCAATAATGCTACCGCAAATCCTGGTACATCTTCGTTGTGCCTGGATGAATAGAGTACCGAGAGATATGGTCCTCCTCTAAAATCAACTCTCGGAGCCCATCCACATTAGGCACACAAACTCGACCCTGCAATCTCAAAACTCCATCATCACCTAAGGTAACTTGCTTAGCACCTCCGTGATGCACCGTGTCTCTAAGGACACACAAATGGGGATCATCATATTGCGGATCACAGATACACTCAAATAAAGAAGAACAAACGACCGTGCAAGCTAACACACGGCTGGGCTCAGAAACATCCAACCTTACAAACTGATTGGCCAAAGCCTGAACATCCAAAGCAAGTGGTCTCTCACTGACCGGAATATAAGCAAGACTACCTATGCTGGCTGACTTCCTACTCAAAGCATCTGCCACTACATTGGCCTTTCCCGGATGATATAAGATCGTGATATCATAATCTTTGAACAACTCCAACCACTTCATCTGCCTCAAATTCAATTCCTTTTGCTTGAACAAATACTGAAGACTCTTGTGATCCGTGAACACCTCACATGCCACGCCATACAGATAATGACTCCAAATCTTCAACGCGTGAACAATGGCTGCCAACTCCAAATCATGAACTGGATAGTTCTTCTCATGAATCTTCAATTGCCTCGAAGCATAGGCAATGACCTTGCCATCCTGCATCAACATTGCACCATGTCCAATACGAAACGCATCACAATAAACTATATTAGGTCCTGAACCTGTGGGCAAAACCAACACCGGTGCCGTAGTCAGAGCTATCTTGAGCTTCTGAAAGCTCGCCTCACACTCATCCGACCATCTGAACGAGGCACCCTTCTGGGTCAACCTGGTCATCGGGGCTGCGATAGATGAAAACCCATCCACAAATCGATGATAGTAGCCTGCCAATCCCAAGACATTCCGAATCTCAGTAGTTGATGCTAGTCTAGGCTAGTTCTTGACTGCCTCAATCTTCTTCGGATCAACTTGAATACCCTCCGCTGATATAATATGACCCAGGAATTCAATTGAACTCAACCAGAAGTCAAACTTCGAGAACTTAGCATTTAACTGACTATCCCTCAAGGTCGGAAGAACCACTCTAATGTGCTACTCGTGCTCCTCCCGGCTGCGGGAATATATCAAAATATTGTCAATAAAGACTATCACGAACGAATACAAATAAGGCCTGAACACTCGATTCATCAAATCCATAAAAGTTGCCGGGGCATTTGTCAACCCAAATGACATCACCAAGAACTCATAATGCCCGTACCGAGTGCGGAAAGCTGTCTTAGGGACGTCGGATGCCCTAATACTCAACTGATGGTAGCCAGATCTCAAGTCAATCTTTGAAAATACCTTGGCACCGTGAAGCTGATCAACCAAATCATCAATTCTCAGCAATGGATACTTATTCTTGATCGTAACCTTGTTCAACTGTCGGTAATCAATACACATTCTCATCGATCCGTCCTTCTTCTTAACAAACAACACCATCGCACCCCAAGGAGAAACACTCGGCCTAATGAAACCCTTCTCAATCAAGTCTTCCAACTGCTCCTTCAACTCTTTCAACTCAGGCGGGGCCATACGATACGGCAGAATAGAAATAGGCTGAGTGCCTGGAGCCAAATCAATGCAAAAATTAATATCTCTGTCGGGTGTCATACCCGGCAGGTCTGAAGGAAATACCTCAGGAAACTCAAGAACAATGGGCACAGAACCAATAGAAGGAACCTCATCACTAGAATCACAAACATATGCCAAATAGGTCAAACACCCCTTCTCGACCATACGCCGAGCCTTCACATAAGAGATAATGCTATGGGTAGAATGACTAGGAGTCCCTCTCCACTCTAAACGAGGCAAACCCGGTAAGGCTAAGGTCACAGTCTTGGCATGGCAGTCCAAGAGGGCGTGATTAGGTGATAACCAGTCCATCCCCAATATGACATCAAAATCAACCATGTCCAAAAGAAGCAAATCTACACGAGTCTCAAGACCCCCAATCACCATAATACAAGAACGATGGACTCGATCTACCATAATAGAATCACCCACCGGTGTAGACACATAAACAGGAACACTCAATGAATCACTAGGCATGACCAGATACGGTACAAAATAAGATAACACGTACGAGTATGTAGACCCTAGATCAAATAACACCGAAGCATCTCTATCACAAACCAGAACCGAACCTGTAATAACTGCATCTAAAGCCTTAGCCTCGGGCCTGGATGGGAGAGCATAACATCGGGGCTGGGCCCCACCACCCTGAGCTACATCTTCGGGATGGCCTGCTGCTGGCGGGCCTCCACCCCTAGCACTTCTACATCCACCTCTACCCCCACTACTAGCTGGGTGGGTGGCCTGTGGGACACCTGGTGCCTGAACAATAGCACGGGAACCTTAATGCAGAACTGCTTGAAGCTCGAGGGAAATACCTAGCTGTGTGCCCCGTGTCGCCACAAGTAAAACAAGCCCTCGGCTGCTGGGGCTGACGACCCTGGAAACTCTGCAGCAGTAGTGCACTAATAGGAGCTGATGGTGCACTGTAGGACTGTTGATCAGAATACTACATCTGAGAACCACGACCACCTGAAGCACTGTGAGAAACCTGAAGTGCCGACTGAAAAGGCCTTTGAGGATGGCCTCTACCATACTAATCCCTACCTCTAGATGAGGTACCACTAAATTTGCCTGAATGACGGGGCCTCTTGTCCGACCCATGACCACCTTCCTATGACAGAACCATCTCCACTCTCCTGCCCATATTGGCCGCCTCTTTGAAAGATATCTTACACCCAGTCTCCCTAGCCATCTGAAGACGAATCAACTGAATAAGACCATCAATAAACCTCCTCACCCTCTATCTCTCTCGATAGGAAGTATGACAAGATCATGGCGAGCTAAGTCGATGAATCTGGTCTCATACTAGGTAACAATTATGGAACCCTGCTGGAGGCGCTCAAACTGCCTCCGATTGGCCTCTCTCTGACTAATGGGGAGAAACTTCTCCAGAAATAACATTATAAACTACTCCCAAGTCAAATATGGTGATCCGGCTAGTCTAGCCAAGCAATAATCTAACAATCAAGTCTTGGCGGATCCAGACAAGCGAAATGTAGCAAAATCGCCCCTATTGGTCTCAACAATCCCCATGTTCCTGAGAACCTCATAGTAGCTGTCTAGATAATCCTGGGGATCCTCAGTAGATTTACCGCTTAAAGTGGCAGTGAAGAGCTTGGTGAACCTATCCACCCTCCATAAAGCATCGATAGACATAGCTGCTCAATCGCCGGTCTGAGCTACCATACCCAGCTGAACTACTCCAACTGGCTGAACCACAGGAGACTGAATCTGGGGAGCTACCTGCTCCGGAGTGCGAGTAGTAGGAGTCTAGGCTCCTCCTCTAGCCTGAGAGACGGCTGGTTCTACAGAAAGCAAGCCTACCTGGGTTACACACTCCATGAGGCCCACTAATCGTACCAGAGCATCCTGAAGAACTGGGGTAGCAATAAACCCCTCTGGGACCTGAGCTGGGCCCACCAGAACTGCTGGGGCCGGAACCTCCTCATCAAAATCAACTTGAGGCTCGGTCATTGGTTCTGCTGCTCGGGGCTGAGCTCTGCCCCTACCTCGGCCTCTAGCACGGACTCCACCTCGGCCTCTGCCCCTCGTGGGAGCTACTGTTGGGAGCTCGGGCTGTTGAGCGGTGGATAAGGAAGCGCGTGTTATCACCATCTGCGAAAGAATAGAGTAGAAATTCAATTAGCATTGAGAAACGACACCGCTCGACAAGAAAGAACAAATGTGATGTTTTTCCTTACTCTGTAGCCTCTGGAGGATAAATACAGACATCTCCGTACTAATCCCTCAAACTATACTAAGCTTATCCGTGAATTGTGAGACCTATGTAACCTAGAGAACAAATATCAACTTGTCACGACCCGAATTTTCCACCCTCGGTAGTTGTGATGCCGCCTACTCGTAGAAGTTAGGCAAGCTACAAAATGTGGAAAAAATTCAATCTCTTTCATTTTAGCCTTTTTAACCAATTAAATTAACGGGTGATCATCATTTAAATAATGGCGAAAGATAAAATTTAAGCGGAAGACTTAGTTAAATATAATACCAAAATCGATACGAATAAAAAGCCAACATATATCTACCTAGAAACCAGTGTCACAACATTCACGGACTGTCTAGGAATGTTACATACAAGTGTCTGAAAAAGGGGATATAGTTTGTTTCGAATACAAAAGAAAACAGAACTTCTAAATAGATAGAAGAGACGCCGGGCATGCGGACACCTGCAGGGCTACCTCGGGATCTCGGTGGACTGAAGGCTGGCTCCCCTACTGCTGTTGTCCTAGTGCTGCTCCAGTATCTACACAGAGTGCAGAGTGTAGCATCAGTATAACTGACCCCATGTGCTGGTAAGTGCCTGGCCTAACTTCGGCGAGGTAGTAACGAGGCTAGGACCAGACTCCAGATATACATGTGCAGTTATATATATGGCGGAAAAATAAACTGGTACAAATAATTAAAGCTGGGAAAGGGAAACATGTGCAGTTATATATATGACGAGGTAGGTGTACCACCCGCTCCCATTTCATGATATCATGTGGTAGGCGTACCACTCGCTCCCATTTCGTTAAATCTTGTGGTAGGCGTACCATCCGCTCCCATTTCATTAAATCTTGTGGTAGGCGTACTACCCGCTCCCATTTCATTAAATCTTATGGTAGGCGTACCACCCGCTCTTTTTTTATTAAATCTTGTGGTAGGCGTACCACCCGCTCCAATTTTATTAAATCTTGTGGTAGGCGTGCCACCCCCTCCCATCTACAAGACAACACAAAATCATAAGGGATCCCGGCAAGGGAACAAAAGCAATATAATAACTTTCCGGCAAGGGAACAATAATATCAAAACAAACATCCCGACAAGGTAGGATCAACTATAACAAATCTTAACTCAACTCAATTAATACCAATACTCAGTCATAAACAAAGTTCACAAAAATAGACTAAATCCTTGCTCAATATCGAGTATCATCAATTAAAGCATCTGTAGTATCACTTAAGAACACAACAACTATCAATTTAAGACTCACAGTCATGCTCGACACCAACGTATAGATACTCATCACCATGCCTAGACGTTGTACTCAACAAGATGCAATTAGCAAATAGGACACAACTCCTAATCCCCCACGCTAAGTTTACACCGGACACTTACCTCGATGCCACGAACACAATTCACGATTCCACTATAGCTTTACCCCTTGATTCCTCCACCAATTCGCTCGTATCTAGTCACAAATTACTTGATTACGTCAATAAACGCTAAATGAATCTACCCCAATGCATGAAAATGAATTTTCTAAAGTTTTACCTAAAAAGTCAAAAATTGCCCCCGGACCCACATGGTCAAAGCCCGAGGTTCGAACCAAAACCCGATTACTCATTCCCCTATGAACCCAAATATATAATTTGTTTTGAAATCGGACCTTAAATCGAGGTCCAAATCTCCAATTTTGAAAAACCTAGGTTCTACCCAAAACACCCAATTTCCCCCATGAAAATCATTGATTTTGAGTTGAAATCATGTTAAAAGATGTTAAGGAGTGAAGAAAATGAGTTAGAAATCCCTTACCAACGTTTTAGAAAAGAAAGGTTGTTTGAAAAAAACCCTCTTATGTGTATGGGGTTTTGAAAAATGAAAAATAACTGAAAATTTCGTCATTTTATACCCCTCTTAGACCCCTTGTGCGGACCGCACAAGATGGACTACGGCCGCACAGTCCTTCCTGAGGACACTGCAGTCTAGTGCCCCTGTGAGGACCACACAAAGTCGACTCCGGCCGCACAGCCCTTCACCTAGCACCGCATAAAGTCGACCGCGGACCGCACTGGCCCCTTCCGAGGTCGCACACGTATTCTTGCGGACCGCACTGGAAAGTTCAGAGACCTACAACTTCTCTGAACCTGTAACATCTGGCTTTAAACCTAAGACATCCCGGAACCTACCCGAAACTCACCCGAGCCCTCAGAATTCCAAACCAAGTGTGCATACCATCTCAAAAACATCAAATGGATCTACTTGTGTGATCACGTCATCAAAATAACATGTAAAATCATGAATTCAACCGGAAGTCCAACTCACGTCAAATAAACTCCATTTTTCACCAAAGTTCACTGTTATCTTTCAAATACTATAACAAGTTTGTATCTGGCTCCAGAACCAAAATACGGGCCCGATAACCATGGTTTCAAACATTAATTCTTTATTTTATTTCTTTGATAATTCAGTAAAATAAATTCTTTCAAAAATTAATTCCTAAGGCTTGGGACCTCGGAATTCATTTCCGGGCATATGCCCAAGTCCCATATTTTACTGCAGACCTCTGGGGATCGTCGGAACACGGATCTGGGTCCGTTTGCTCAAAATGGTGACCAAAGTCAACCATAATCGAATTTTAACTCTAGAATTTCTATTTCTCACGTCTTCACATAGAAGGCTTTTCGGATATAGGTCCGAACCACGCACGTAAATCAAGGTGGGGTAAAAAGGAGGTTATTAGACCTCGGAACACTGAATTCACTTGCGACATAAGTGATGACTTTTTGGGTCATCACAATTCCCTTATTTACCAAGTCTCCCTCTGAAAAAGAGATAAGGTGAGGAGAAAGGGAATATAAAAGTCTCATTCAACCTAAGTAAAGGACTAGGCAAGGCGGTCCTTTATCACCTTATCTATTCATTATTTCCATGTAATCTTTGACACGTTTGACTAATCAAACTATTAGTCAAAACCTTTGGGACCCCATATGAATTGGTAGGGTGTCGACAGAGATATCTCATCTACATTTTGCTGATGATTTTAGTACTTTTTGCAAGAGCTAATACTAAAAATACTTCTACTATTATTACTATTTTTAACAAACTTTCAACTTCTTCGAGTAAAAAAAAATTAACTTTTCAAAATCAAAAGTTTTCGCCTCCAAAAATGTTCCGCTAAACATTCAACAAAATATAGCAAGCACATTAAACATGATCCCCTCGTTAATGTTTGATAACTACTTAGGCCTTCCTATCACCAATAACAAATCCAAAAAGCACTGACTGCCAATATATTATAGATCGCATGAATAACCGTCTTCAAGGGTGGAAGGAAAAACAACTATCCCTTGCAGGGCGTACTACAATCATAATAATAGTTCTAGCAACAATCCCTAATTACGCAATGCAAATAAATTTATTACCAAAAAACTGTATAGAAAAAATTGATCGTATTGAATGCAACTTCATTTGGGGTTTCACTTGAATATGAGAAGAATCCATCTAGTATATTGAGAAACAGTTAGGCTCCCCAAATATATGGGTGGATTGGGAATCCCTAAAATTAATGGTAAAAACTTAGCTCTTCTTTCCAGCCTGACTTGGTGTTACAAATCCATACCAACTTTGGGTTAAAGTTTTAAAAGGAAAATATCACTCACACTACCTCAAAATAATTTTAAAATAAAATCATCTGTCTCCTACATCTGGAAAAGCATTATCAAAAAATATTTTGACATTCCATAGAGGAATCGCTTGGAATATCCGCAACGGCTCCAGTAGTAAACATTGGCAAGATAACTGGGCTGGATTGAATGAATCCCTAAGGCATTTTATATATGGCCCCTCACGAAATTAGATACAACAAAAAGTGTCCAAATTATTCTTCCCAACAGTAAGTGGGATCTTTCGAAACTTTCAATAGAAATTCCCTTGAATATTGTACACCAATTAATAGTACCTACATTCAAGATTTAGAACCCAAAAAAGATTCCTTCTTTTGGAAAAATACTACCTCATGTTTATTCTATACAAAATCAGCCTACTATATATACTTACAAGACTAATAATTTTCATCTACCCTTTTCCCACTGTCATCAATAGGTATGAAAAATTCATGCATTGAATAAAACTAAGTCTTCTTGTGGCTACTTTTTAATAACAAATTACCTACAGCAGAAAACCTTTTTAATTGAAACATTATTCGATTAAACACTTGTGCTTCATACCCAAATATTACTGAAATAATTGACCACTTATTCATAACATGCTCAAAAACAAAAGCCTTATGGGATCAATTCAACATACATATCTCTCCAAGCCACTTGGAACAAAAAATCCACCCTCTATGTACAACACCAACTTAATGGACTGTTACGAATAATAATATGGCCCCACTACCTGTTACACCCCATGTTTTCATACGTTAAAGTATGCCATAAGTAAATTGATGAAATCTATGAAATGAGATATTACATCCCACATTTTCGTACGTTAAAGTTTTGTCGTAAGTTAATCAACATACATTTGGGAATGAGACCATTTTGAATTATAAGCATTATGGTATTTTAAACACGTGATAAGTAAATTCGCGAAGGAGAAAGAGCAAGCAAATAAAAGGAAATGAATTTCGTCGAAGTTTGATATTTTGGGATAAAATACGGCGCGAGATAAAATACCTGGTATTTATGGACTAATACCATACAAGTTACCACATGGTTGTGATAGTGAGGTGTATAAGGTGTGTTAAAAGCGAGTAGTATTATAAGTAGTTTGAGATAGTTTTTAATTATGTGAATTATTGAATTAGTGGGTGATTAATAAGTTGATTAAAAAGAAGGGGTGAAGATTTGGATAAGTTTATGTGTAGTAACGTGGCAGCAAAAGAATCAAGATATTATCACTCAAAAGTGACTATGTTATGTGGCAATTCTCAAAAGAAAGTGAGTCATTTCCATTTAATAATGGATAGACACCTAGAACGTGAGTCTTATCCTTTATTAAGGAATATAAGTAACAATTCTATTATGATATGCATTCAAAAATATAAATGTTGTATGTTACAAACCTAAGTCTCAAAACGTAAGTCTTATAGTAAATGCTAAGTATAGATCATACCAGATTCATAGCATCTTCAAGGAATCAAACGAGAATTCTTAGTATTTTAAGCAATGAATTTTTTCCTACTCCGATCTTGTCGTCATGTGTGTTGTCGAAATTAACATGTGTTTGGGGGATTGTAAAGAGAATCGACTTAGGTTTGTTAAGGCTATCCCTTCTTTTCTTTGGCATGATCTATACGACACAAACGAATCGATCAAATGCACAATTTCCATAATTGACTCTATTCATAGAAATACTAGAGATCCTTATGTTCTTGATTCCTCATCTATCATATTATTCTATCATCTGATCATGGGTCTCCAAAAAATACGTAAGTTGAAAAAATTCAATTCATGATATTACTCAAAGGCATAATGATCTTATGACATTCCAAGAAATTTTATTGACGTACCTCTCATGCATTGCATTTATGTACATTGACCCATGACCTTATGGCATTATATATGCGTGTATATATATATATATATATATATATATATATATGTGTGTGTGTGTGTGTGTGTGTGTGTGTGTGTGTGTGTGTGTGTGTGCATGTGTGTGTGTATGGGATATGGAAAAAGGTTACGGTGTTATATACGCACCACCACCTGATTAGCTGGTATACGTTGATGATTTTGCCCACAGTGGCCGACTTACAGGTTGAGGCATGTACTCTAATTTCTTTCATGTCTTTTATATAATTATTTATGTGCCTTACATGCTCGGTACATTATTCGTACTGACATCTCTTTTACTTGGGGATGTTGCGTTTCATGCTTGCAGGTCCCGATAGACAGGTCTAGAGTCCTCCAAGTAGGCTATCAGCTCAGCGAAAGATGTTGGTGCACCCCATTTGCTCTGTAGTGGCTTGTTTTGTCAGTATGATTTAGACACATATTTTTTTGTATGGCGGGGCCCTGTCCCGACCTTATGATAAGTATGTACCTTTAGATGCTTGTAGACAGATTTCATGTATATCTGCACATGAAGTGCAGGGTGTAGCGTGAGTATAACCAACTCGGTAAGTAACAAGTCTAATTATTAGGATGAAAGCAGTGACGGACTTCACAGGTACAGTTCAATTAAAGAAATGGAGTACATAAAGGGAGGTATATCACGACCCAAATTTCACTATCGTCCGTTGTCACGACCCTAAAATGGTCCTGGTTGTGATAGCACCTATCGTGAAACTAGGCCAGCCGACACATTTTCTGAATTAACCATTATTCAATAAAAGTCATTTTTAAACCTTTAATTAACCAAATTCCTCATAATGTAAGTCTAAATGAACAGTGCATAATAAATACACAGGCCTTCCATCGGGGTGTCACAAGTCACGAGCATCTACTAAGGTCTGAATACTACAAAGAGTCTAAAAATATACAAAAAATAGTCTACGGAAGACAAGAGGGAGAAGAGCAGGGCTGTGAACGTCGGGCAGCTACCTTGCTAACTCCTATGACTCTGCCATTGAGCAATCAACACCCGCTACCGGGTTCAGAAATAACTGAATCTGCACACAAGGTGCAGGGGAATAATGTGAGTAAGACAACTCAGTAAGTAATAAAAGTAACTGAAAGTTGAGTAGTAAGAAAACACGTAAACCACGCCATAATGCTATAGAAAATACAGTACGTTTCCAAAACAGTACAGAAAATATTTATTTCGTAAATCAAACTCAGTTTCAGTAAAAAACCTTACGTTTTAAAAACATCATCCAATAGTTTTAAATGAGTGATAAAAATAGTTAGTAAAAATGATAGAAACGTAAACAGCCCCTCGGGCAAAACATGTACCATACACCACCCCTCTAGCAAAATATCAATAGAATCAGCCCCTCAGGCTACCTCACAATCACTCGTAATTAGCCCCTCGGGCATAACATGAATCAAGAACCGTCCCTCGGGCAAAACATGGATCAAGAACAGCCCATCGGGCAAAACATGATCAAGACCTGCCCCTCGGGCAACAACATGATACAACAATAGCCCCTCGGGCTACATCATATCAGTCACACTAGGTACCCGCGCTCACTGGGGGTGTGCATATTACGGAGGGCTCCTATAGCCTAAGCGCTGTAACCAACCATCTCGTGGCATAATCAAGCTGGCCCTCGGTCTTATACAAGCCACCTCATGGCGTAACAAATCAGGCCATCAGCCTCATAATCATGAAACAGCACAACACTGCTGCGGCGCGCAACCTGATCCCATAATATCCTCACAACACAGGCCCTCGGCTTCACTCAGTCAGAAATCTCTCAAGCCACTCGGGCAACAATAAAACATGATGCTCTGTCCGAAATATCATTTAAAATATCAAACCGGAGTAAATATGGATGAGTTATGAAAACAATAGAATACAACATGATTGAGTACAAATATGATGTCAAAACAGTGAGGAATAGTAGTAAAAATCCCCTAAGGGTCCAAAACAATTGGCACGAGGCCCAAATATGGCTTTCAACCAAAAACATGATAATACTTTCCAAAACACAATGATATCAAACAGTTTTCAATCACATACGCGACTTAACAGTCATACGGGACGAACTAAGTCACAATCCCCAACGGTGCACGATCCCACGCTCGTCATCTAGCGTGTGTGTCACCTCAAAGCAGCACAACGATGTGAAATCCAGGGTTTCAAAACCTCAGGACAACATTTACAATCATCACTTACCTTTATCCGGTTAAAATATCATAAGGGACCTGTTGATACCCAATTTTTCCCTATATATTTTAAATAGGCATAAAAGCCTTCAAAATACTCCCTCCGTTTCAATTTATGTGAATCCATTTGACTGGGCACAGAGTTTAAGAAAAGAGAGAAGACTTTTGATCTTGTGGTGTAAAATGAAGCCCATATATTTTGTGTGGTTATAAATCA
Source organism: Nicotiana sylvestris (assembly GCF_000393655.2). Classification (NCBI taxonomy): domain Eukaryota; kingdom Viridiplantae; phylum Streptophyta; class Magnoliopsida; order Solanales; family Solanaceae; genus Nicotiana; species Nicotiana sylvestris. The sequence continues at coordinate 38,568,926 of NC_091067.1, read as the reverse complement.
TTGCATAAGGTAAGTTGTTTCCAAATAAGGAAAAAGGTCATTCTTTTTGGCACGGACTAAAAAGGAAATAGGTTCACATAAATTGAAATGGAGGGAGTAGCATATATATGCATATAAGCATGCACAAGGCTTTCATTATTTTTTTCATAAATTTAAGGGTTTAAATTGATTTATTTTCTCCCCTTTTATCCATAAAATCCCCGATAATTATTTACAAAACTATTGTTTTGATAATTCATCTATTGGATTTCTATATTTATGCCAAAATATGGCTAAGGTAAGTTTTCTATATTTTTACAATTACATTTAGTATTTTTAAAGCTAAATTGCATATAATTGCAATGTTAGCCCATTTTAGGATATAATTATGTTTTATATGTATAAAATTGGACCCTGTATTTTAAAATTATTAATTATGTTTTTTAATTCATTTTGGTACCTTAATTTATTTTTCAGAAATTACCAATTATTTTTATAAATTAAATAGGGAAAATTGGCTATTTAAATAACAGCTAAATTTGGCTTTCAATTATAGCCAAAATTAGACCCCTTTCCAGCCCAATTTCACACCCAAATCATCCGACCCATACCCTATTAACCTTTACCCAAACTCGAAACCCACCTACCCGTTTTAATCCTGACCGTTGTTCTCCCAATCAACGGTCCAAATCATTCCCTTCCTTTTTTTTAACCCTAATCGACCCCTAGCCCTAAGTCATTTTTTTCAAAGGCATCGCCTTTAGATGCTCTCACATCTCCACTCCTCTCTCAAACCTAATCCTAGACTCCTCCACTCACCTCCTTCTCCGGTCATCTCCGGCGACTATTTCTCAAACCCCAAGCCTCCAATGGTCACTCTCACCGCCTTGCTCATCATCTCTAAGGCCCTCAAGGGTCCTGGGCCATGTCGATTTGGACCTAAGGTTTCTGATACTGTTGTTCAAGGCTTCTCTGGTGTGATTTTGGGCAAAATCACACCATGTGTGTTACGATTTGTGAAGTTGCAACAGGTTCTTTCGATTTCTACCTAGGTTTCCTTTTGAAATCCTAACTCTCTTCTGGATCTCTCAGATCTGTGTTATTTTCATCCTTTAAGCCTGTTTCCTTCTATGATTTGCTTATTCTCGAGATATCTTCTAAAAGATCCTCTATTCTAAACCGTTTTTACTTTTTTTTTGAAAACTAAGGTTTTCTCGATATTCTTTCTATACCTGTTTCAACCGATTTCTTCATGATTAACCTTTTTCCCTTGCTTATTTTGATAGATTTTATGTTCCTACTGCTTTTTAACTCAACTCTATTAAAAGCCCTAATTTTTAAAGATTTTTCTTTACTTGTTCCTATATTTTAGCATGATTTTCTTTACTTGTTTCTATGTGTTAGCATGATTTTCTTTACTCTGCTTCTGTGTGCTAGCATGATTTTCTTTACTCAGCTTCCGTGTGTTAGCATTATTTTCTTTGCCTTGGCTCCGTGTGTTAGCATGATTCTCTTTAATTCGTTTCTATATCAGCCTGTTTACCTGGTTCTTGTTAATCTCTCATGGTCACCATGCTTCGAATATGTCCTGCTGAATCTTTAGCCTACTCATATCACCCTTATATGACAGTGTTTGCTCATCTATTGTTTCTTTGTGTCTATATAATTTACCTTGTTTGTTTGCTACTTCTTTTCATTCATCTCTATTTATGTGTTGAAAATATGTAGAATCATGACCCCTCATGATTGATTCTGATTTTCCTTAGCTGTTGGTAATTGACGGATTTTCCTTCAAAGCCCTAGAATTCTACGCGTCTATTTGAATTAATTGATTTTATTACCTTATTTACTATGGTACTTGGTTTTACTTAGTCTTTCCTTAATTGGGTCTTTCTGAATTTGGTCCTAATTGACTACTTTATGCCTAATGAACTCTGGGTCCTTTCCTTATTTAATCATGCACTATTTCTTCTATGGTACTGAATGTCACACCTCCTTTTTGCGCGCCCCGTCCCGAGGGGTAAGATGCGCGGGTGGAGTTTTTCCAATTTAAGTGACAATATTCGAAAATGGGATTATTTATTTAATTCAGAGTCGCCACTTGGGAAAGGTTTGGCTTTTGGTGTCCCAAGTCACCGGTTTATCTTGAATCCCAAATCGAGGAAATTTTTGACTTTTCCAAATGAAGTCTGCGAACCAGAAATTCTAAGTAAGGAATTCTGTTGACCCGAGGGAAGGTGTTAGGCACCCTCGAATCCCGTGGTTCTAGCACGGTCGCTTAAATTGTTATAATGGCTAAATATCTGATTTAAATACATGTTATGACTTACGTGCTTTTATTAAGTTTAAACCGCTTTATTATTATTACTTATTTTTTATAGAATTGCAACGTCGTGAAAATGCATCTCGAACCACGTCACAATCAATGCACCCGTGATCGTCGACACATTTGGACTTCGTTGAGATTCGGATTTGGGTCACATCAATGTGCACCCGAATTTAAGAATGTGATTTAATTAAGCCGCGCCAACAGAGTCTAACGCGTTATTATCTTTGTAGAAGGCCATGAAATTTATTAAATGGCCTATCTTGAATTCTAAATAATTATCATGGTTATTTATTGAGGGCCCCGCATTTTTGCATCTTTATTTGGCGAGGCTCATCTCTATTTTAGAAAAGGATATCCTAAGATGGCTACATTTCTAATGCATTTGTCTTTAAAACTAAAAGAAAAGGTACATGCTAATTCAATTATAGGCTTTTGCCTAATCCGGATTTTTGTCAGTTTCTGATTAACTACTTATAAAGTAAAAACGCCATGCCTTGCGAGGACGTTTCAGTCGAACAAAAGACTACATATGAGATTGATGAAATGCAATACCTAATCCGAACATTTCTTGAGTTGAACTAAACTGAACTTATTTGGACTAGATTAAAGGATAACTGGCAAAGTAAAATACTTTAGTTTGGCAAGGAATCATGTACGAGCTAAACGAAATACAACACTTAATCCGAACACTTCTCGAGTTGAACTTAACTAAACTTATGTGGACTAGTCTTAACTAAACAAAAAAAACTAAATGAAACAAGAACAGTATTGTATAAAGTCGAAATATACATGCCCCTACTGACAAACAACTACAGAGTTAAAATACAACAGGGTAAACTCAGTCAAATATCAATACATACTTTCGAACTGTTGAATCATAAACTAAATCAACTTTCACAGGCCTGCTAATGTATTATGAATACTACAACAAATACTTGAACTTCTTCAACCTTTTTTCATTTCATGCTTTCCAACTGTTTTAATTACATCAATACGGGACTTGAAATGTGTACCTGGAAATGCTGAAAATGCAAAGGAGAAGAAGAAGAAGATGTGGAAATCAGCAGCAGAAAGAAGCAGGACTAGTAGTAGCAGCAGGACAGGGCAGCAACAACAGTGAGCAGAATAGCAACAACAATCAGAACAGCACAAAAGAAAAGGATTCTGATGCGAGGTGGAACTAGAGTTGAAGGAAAATAACAGCCAAACGAAATAGCACACAGTGTGATGGCAACAATGCTCCAGACAATCCAATTCCGGAATATACCAAATGCCACAAAACACTAACAATAATCTCGATTGAATTTTAGAAGAAGCAACACTGCCTAATGTATTGACAATAGATGAAGTTCAGACAAACGAGACCAAATTTCTGATTTCCTAATCTGTTTTCTCTCTTTCTTGCTCTCTTTCTATTCCTGTCAACTCTCTCTTTTCTTTCTATCTTCACAGTGTGTGTGTGTTTCTTTTCTAATCCCTCTGCCTCTAATTCTGTCTCCCTTTTTTATCTCCCAGGTCCTCCTCCTTTATAAGCCTCAACACCATCTCTTTTAACAGCCTGTTTTTCAAAATGTCACAGTACCCCTCCCATGTGTCTTTTACCTTTTTAGATCCCAATTAGTTATTTAAGTATATAACTTCCATCAACATTCCCTGGCAGACTTACTTTTAAAGGGTTTAATACTTTTTAAACTTAAAGCAGGGTATGGGCAGTAGAATATGTTGACAGCATATGCTGTCAAACCATTTAAAATTAAACAAAGGACCTTTATGCAGGCCACAGGCTGTGCACAAAGCACATGAGATGCACCAATGCATATGTTGTGCACGAGTGCACATGCCTTCCAATTCAGAATCTAAACACAAACAATCCAACAGCTATAAGTGAACTAAACTGGCTCTTAATTGATTCAGGCAAATGTTCAATAGAAGCAAATCGATTTAACTTTGTTCAGACAGTTGAAACTAATTGACGACACATGTCGACTCGACTATATTAGCATTAACATACACAAACGTAGCCAAATCAGACATTCAAAAGCATGGGACACATGACTCGACTTATACTGATTAAGCAGGATTATACTTTGAGGAATCAGTTAGTCAGTACAAATTTGGAATACAACCAATACACATGTCTTATCAGAATAGGAGGGGTTCAAACAAAACACAGTGGTTCAGGCAAAGTGGTCAATCAGAAGGTGGTAAAATTTAAAGACACAAATTGAAACAAAACATGACCAGATATTTAAAACAAATCACACGGACTAAAACAAATAAAGGAAAGAAAACAAACTCACCTTAAAGCTTGCAAAGTTAAAAGTTTGAACTCGGATTTGGACAAACTTTTCTTAAGGCTGAATGGACTTTAATCGAAGTGTTTCTCAGATGAGAAACACTTTGATTAAAGTCCATTAGACCTTAATCTCTTCGGTTGAACCGGTATGAACCAGTGACGAAGGACACAAAACTTTCAAACTTAGATCTGGGATTCAGGCTTCCCTGATCAGATTCGGACCAAACCAAGTATGGTTTGGTCACGAGGGGGGTCTGGGGAGTGTCTGGTGTGAAGCTTGGGTTGGTTGGTGTAGATTAGGTTCCGACTCGAATCTTCAAATGAAGATTCGAGCAGGTGGGGTAGGATTCGAAGTGTGTGGTTGGTAGATTTAGGTTCAGGATGGCATGGGGGTTCTATGGTGTTCAGGTGGAGGTCACCGGCGTTCAGGCCGCCGGGTTTCTGGTGAAGGTGTGCAGGGGCGGCTAGGGTTTGAAGGGGATGGGTTTGGTGAAGACGAAGGCGGGGGTGTTGGCTAGGGGGGGGGCAGGGTATGGTGAATGGTTTATATAGTTAGTGGGTGGGTGAACCTCGACCGTTAGATCAATCTAGATCTACGGTCTGGATCTGAAGGCTTAAATGGAACGGTGTCGTTTTGAGGGTTGAGGGTTGGGGTCAGTCCGGGTGAGACGGGTCGGGTTTATTGGTGGGTTATGGGGAATTGATCTTGGCTGTTGATCAATCTGAGATCAACGGCCCAGATCAGGCATGACTCAAACGACGTCGTTTGGACGTCCTGGGCATCAGGTGGCCTGGACTGGGCAGGCTTGGTTTGAACGTTGTTTGTTTGGGCCAATTTATTAAAATTGGCCCAATCCGGAATAATTGTTGATTTTTTTTTTCTTTTTTTTTTATTTTAAAAACAAAACTAAGCAAAAAATCAAAATTTAAAAAATTTAATACACACTCAATACAATTATTTGCACACACACTAAAATATTTCAAAACAGGTAAAATCAAACAAATCAAAATCACGGACGAAGATGCCTATTTATGATTTCTCTCTTTTTTTAACGACCGGATTACGGTTCGAATTACGCCTGACACACACATTTTGTATTTTAAATAAATAAATAAGAAAAAATAAAAATGGGTAAAAGTCATGAATAAATCAACAAAGTGCAGCACAGAAATTCAAAAATTGTACAGCAAGGCCAATTATTATTTTTTATTTCCTTTTGGAGCGATTGTCGTGCGAAACAAAAATCACGTGCTCACAGCTGCCCCTCTTTGTTCGGAAACACGAAGGGTTTTCGTGCAAAGATAAAGTGAGCGTGTATGAGCGATTTTTGCCTATAGACCACTCCGTATGAAGCATGTTTTTTTTTTTGAAAGATCTGACCGAATCTTGCTTCAAAGATTTCCTACATATCCTGGGCTAAACAGGAATCAGGTCAATGTAGTTCGAGAAGTTTTGGTAGCTGGGACTACCACGGGATTGCGATGCTTGCTGCTACTGCTGCTGCTGTTGTCACTGCTACGTTACTGACCGCCTTATTACAACCAAATGGAAATTGGAAACTGAGCTAACTACTTGTGTGTATGTCAACTGCTAGTTACAAGATTCCTATCTATGATTCTTTTACGACTTGATCTTGGGTCTTAGCTGATTCTGCTTGCAGACTCTAATCTGAATCTTGATGCTTGCGAGTTGTGGTGACCTGTTTAAACTCTGGGATACTGAGTGAGGCGCGACCGGCAGGGTTCAGGACCTTAATTAAATGCTGGAGTCAATCCGCCTTCCATTTAATCCGAATCTTGGGACACCTCTTTTTATTTTTTGATTTTGAGTCGAGACTCATCTCGTGGGTCATTTCGATCCGTGTGGCTCGAGGTTAGACCTGCGGGAAAAAACAAACAAACGAACGAAATTTTCTGCCCTAGTTTCACTAGGAAAATTTCATTAATTATTCACCAGGAAGTGCATAAAATTGATGAAAGAGGATATGCATGCTCAGTTCAGGGCTGGAGCCCTAACACCGGCTAGCTGGGGAGAGGTTCGGTTTGGGGTTTAAAACCCTAACGCCGAGCAAAGGAAGAATTCAGTTTAGGGTTTAAAACCCTAATGCTGATTGCATGGAAAAGCTCAGTTTAGAGTTTAAAACTCTAATGCTGGCTGAAAAGAAAAAAGTTCAGTTTAGGGTTTAAAACCCTAATGCTGACTAAAAGGAAAATTCAGTTCAGGGTTTAAAACCCTAATGCTGATTGCATGGAAAAGCTCAGTTTAGAGTTTAAAACTCTAATGCTGGCTGAAAAGAAAAAAGTTCAGTTTAGGGTTTAAAACCCTAATGCTGAGTAAAAGGAAAATTCAGTTCAGGATTTAAAACCCTAATGCTGATTGCATGGAAAAGCTCAGTTTAGAGTTTAAAACTCTAATGCTGGCTGAAAGGGAAAAAGTTCAGTTTAGGGTTTAAAATCCTAATGCTGACTAAAAGGAAAATTCAGTTTAGGGTATAAAACCCTAATGCTGACCGCATGGAAAAGCTCAGTTTAGAGTTTAAAACTCTAACGCTGGCTGAAAGGGAAAAAAGTTCAGTTTAGGGTTTAAAACCCTAATGCTGACTAAAAGGAAAATTCAGTTTAAGGTTTAAAACCCTAATGCTGATTGCATGGAAAAGCTCAGTTTAGAGTTTAAAACTCTAATGCTGGCTGAAAGGGAAAAGTTCAGTATTAGGGTTTAAAACCCTAATGCTGACTAAAAGAAAAATTCAGTTCAGGGTTTAAAACCCTAATGCTGATTGCATGGAAAAGCTCAGTTTAGAGTTTAAAACTTTAATGCTGGCTGAAAGGGAAAAGGTTCAGTTTAGGGTTTAAAACCCTAATGCTGACTAAAAGGAAAATTCAGTTTAGGGTTTAAAACCCTAATGCTGACCGCATGGAAAAGCTTAATTTAGAGTTTAAAACTCTAATGCTGGCTGAAAGGAAAAAAGTTCAGTTTAGGGTTTAAAACCCTAATGCTGACTAAAAGGAAAATTCAGTTTAGGGTTTAAAACCCTAATGCTGATTGCATGGAAAAGCTCAGTTTAGAGTTTAAAACTCTAATGCTGGCTGAAAAGAAAAAGTTCAGTTTAGGGTTTAAAACCCTAATGCTGACTAAAAGGAAAATTCAGTTTAGGGTTTAAAACCCTAATGCTGATTGCATGGAAAAGCTCAGTTTAGAGTTTAAAACTCTAATGCTGGCTGAAAAGAAAAAGTTCAGTTTAGGGTTTAAAACCCTAATGCTGACTAAAAGGAAAATTCAGTTTAGGGTTTAAAACCCTAATGCTGATTGCATGGAAAAGCTCAGTTTAGAGTTTAAAACTCTAATGCTGGCTGAAAAGAAAAAGTTCAGTTTAGGGTTTAAAACCCTAATGCTGACTAAAAGGAAAATTCAGTTTAGGGTTTAAAACCCTAATGCTGATTGCATGGAAAAGCTCAGTTTAGAGTTTAAAACTCTAATGCTGGCTGAAAAGAAAAAGTTCAGTTTAGGGTTTAAAACCCTAATGCTGACTGAAAGGAAAATTCAGTTTAGGGTTTAAAACTCTAATGCTGATTGCATGGATAATCTCAGTTTAGAGTTTAAAACTTTAATGCTGGTTGAAAAGAAAAAGTTCAGTTTAGGGTTTAAAACCCTAATGCTGACTGAAAGGAAAATTCAGTTTAGGGTTTAAAACCCTAATGCTGATTGCATGGAAAAGCTCAGTTTAGAGTTTAAAACTCTAATGCTGGCTGAAAAGAAAAAGTTCAGTTTAGGGTTTAAAACCTTAATGCTGACTAAAAGGAAAATTCAGTTTAGGGTTTAAAACCCTAATGCTGATTGCATGGAAAAGCTCAGTTTAGAGTTTAAAACTCTAATGCTGGCTGAAAAGAAAAAAGTTCAGTTTAGGGTTTAAAACCCTAATGCTGACTAAAAGGAAAATTCAGTTCAGGGTTTAAAACCCTAATGCTGATTGCATGGAAAAGCTCAGTTTAGAGTTTAAAACTCTAATGCTGGCTGAAAAGAAAAAAGTTCAGTTTAGGGTTTAAAACCCTAATGCTGAGTAAAAGGAAAATTCAGTTCAGGATTTAAAACCCTAATGCTGATTGCATGGAAAAGCTCAGTTTAGAGTTTAAAACTCTAATGCTGGCTGAAAGGGAAAAAGTTCAGTTTAGGGTTTAAAACCCTAATGCTGACTAAAAGGAAAATTCAGTTTAGGGTATAAAACCCTAATGCTGACCGCATGGAAAAGCTCAGTTTAGAGTTTAAAACTCTAACGCTGGCTGAAAGGGAAAAAAGTTCAGTTTAGGGTTTAAAACCCTAATGCTGACTAAAAGGAAAATTCAGTTTAAGGTTTAAAACCCTAATGCTGATTGCATGGAAAAGCTCAGTTTAGAGTTTAAAACTCTAATGCTGGCTGAAAGGGAAAAGTTCAGTATTAGGGTTTAAAACCCTAATGCTGACTAAAAGAAAAATTCAGTTCAGGGTTTAAAACCCTAATGCTGATTGCATGGAAAAGCTCAGTTTAGAGTTTAAAACTTTAATGCTGGCTGAAAGGGAAAAAGGTTCAGTTTAGGGTTTAAAACCCTAATGCTGACTAAAAGGAAAATTCAGTTTAGGGTTTAAAACCCTAATGCTGACCGCATGGAAAAGCTCAATTTAGAGTTTAAAACTCTAATGCTGGCTGAAAGGAAAAAAGTTCAGTTTAGGGTTTAAAACCCTAATGCTGACTAAAAGAAAAATTCAGTTTAGGGTTTAAAACCCTAATGCTGATTGCATGGAAAAGCTCAGTTTAGAGTTTAAAACTCTAATGCTGGCTGAAAAGAAAAAGTTCAGTTTAGGGTTTAAAACCCTAATGATGACTAAAAGGAAAATTCAGTTTAGGGTTTAAAACCCTAATGCTAGTTGCATGGAAAAACTCAGTTTAGAGTTTAAAAATCTAATGCTGGCTGGAAAAAAAAGTTCAGTTTAGGGTTTAAAACCCTAATGCTGACTGAAATGAAAATTCAGTTTAGGGTTTAAAACCCTAATGCTGATTGCATGGAAAAACTCAGTTTAGAGTTTAAAACTTTAATGCTGGCTGAAAAGAAAAAGTTCAGTTTAGGGTTTAAAACCCTAATGCTGACTAAAAGGAAAATTCAGTTTAGGGTTTAAAACCCTAATGCTAGTTGCATGGAAAAACTCAGTTTAGAGTTTAAAAATCTAATGCTGGCTGAAAAGAAAAAGTTCAGTTTAGGGTTTAAAACCCTAATGCTGACTGAAATGAAAATTCAGTTTAGGGTTTAAAACCCTAATGCTGATTGCATGGAAAAGCTCAGTTTAAAGTTTAAAACTTTAATGCTGGCTGAAAAGAAAAAGTTCAGTTTAGGGTTTAAAACCCTAATGCTGACTGAAAGGAAAATTCAGTTTAGGGTTTAAAACCCTAATGCTGATTGCATGGAAAAGCTCAGTTTAGAGTTTAAAACTCTAATGCTGGCTGAAAAGAAAAAGTTCAGTTTAGGGTTTAAAACCTTAATGCTGACTAAAAGGAAAATTCAGTTTAGGGTTTAAAACCCTAATGCTGATTGCATGGAAAAGCTCAGTTTAGAGTTTAAAACTCTAATGCTGGCTGAAAAGAAAAAAGTTCAGTTTAGGGTTTAAAACCCTAATGCTGACTAAAAGGAAAATTCAGTTTAGGGTTTAAAACCCTAATGCTGATTGCATGGAAAAGCTCAGTTTAGAGTTTAAAACTCTAATGCTGGCTGAAAAGAAAAAGTTCAGTTTAGGGTTTAAAACCCTAATGCTGACTAAAAGGAAAATTCAGTTTAGGGTTTAAAACCCTAATGCTGATTGCATGGAAAAGCTCAGTTTAGAGTTTAAAACTCTAATGCTGGCTGAAAAGAAAAAGTTCAGTTTAGGGTTTAAAACCCTAATGCTGACTAAAAGGAAAATTCAGTTTAGGGTTTAAAACCCTAATGCTGATTGCATGGAAAAGCTCAGTTTAGAGTTTAAAACTCTAATGCTGGCTGAAAAGAAAAAGTTCAGTTTAGGGTTTAAAACCCTAATGCTGACTAAAAGGAAAATTCAGTTTAGGGTTTAAAACCCTAATGCTGATTGCATGGAAAAGCTCAGTTTAGAGTTTAAAACTCTAATGCTGGCTAAAAGAAAAAAGTTCAGTTTAGGGTTTAAAACCCTAATGCTGACCAAAAGAAAAATTCAGTTTAGGGTTTAAAACCCTAATGCTGATTGGCTTGGGATAAAGCTCGAGAATACTACACGATCTATTTTTGAGTTTTCTTGTTTTAATAGAAGATAAAAGAGAGTTTTGCGGGAACTTACCTTTTGAGTGAATTCCTTATTGCCAAAATGTTTCGTATACCCGTGTACCTTCTTCTTTGGGCGACACCTGCTTCTTGCACGGTTGTCTTGGATTAAAACCTGTTTCAACTTCTCAAACAAAGAACAATTGTTAGTTCGGAAATGACGGTCGGTTCGGTGACCTTGATCATTCCCAATTGCTTCGTTGCGTCTTTACTTCTGTTGCGAAGTCCCGCCATTGATTTGATTCGAATGGTGAAACCTTTAGACTGCACAGGCTTGTATTTCCGGATTCTGTGATGACTTGCTTCGTAAGGAAGCTCTGTACAACAACGGAAGCTCTGTGGGGAATATTTTCAAAGTGGATTCTTTGTGTGGATTTTTTGTACAATGGGGCTGGGGATTTATTTCAAAAAATGAGTTTCCCAGGGTTTGTTGGGGTAAGCTTGTTGGGGAATATTTACAGAAGGACTCGCTGGGGATGTGCTGATGAAATTCCAACGGGGATTTTTTTTTTTAATATTTTTATTTTATATATATATATATATATACTGGGGAGACTTTGTGGGAAATTGTACAAAAAGAGAAACTCTGTGGGGTTTTGTACAGGGGGAAACTTTGTGGGGATTTGTCCGAAGGTGGACTTGCTGGGGGAAGATTTCAAGATTCCTCTCTTTCTTCTTTACTCCGGAACACCATCAAACGTCATGATTCATCATGCTTGGGTAATCATATCAACGAGATGAGGTGCTTTCCTTCATGAGACGGGATTCCGTGCAAACAAACCTGCCACCTGTCCTTTCCGGTGTGTCCTGAACTCGGGGTTAAAATGCAAAAGGGATTCGAAAAGAAACAAAGAAAGGGGAAAACAAATCAGAAAAGGAATACCCTTTTCGGGATGAGAAAGACTTATCTGAGGAAGATAACGCTGGCTTTAAATGACATGACATGCTTTTTGGACTGGACGTCTGACCTTCTAAGAGCTTGCGTTTTCCTGAACCAGAACGGATCTGTGATTCCAAACTGGTGGCACTCTGCCGAAACTTTCTTGGGATGGCGTCATTCTTTTCGGCCAACAGCGCCCTTTGCGGGTTTTCGCTGGCTGACCTCTCTCATTTCTCTTCCTGTCATCGCTTGATAGCACTCTTTGCGAGTTTTTACTAAACAAGCTCTCTCATTTTGGTTTCTCTTCTCCCGTCGCCTCGTGGTGCCCGAAGGTTTTCACCGCCGAGACTCTCTCATTTTATCTCTCTCAATTCAGAGTGTGATGGTCTTCGTTTGTGACACTTATTGATTCCCCACCATATTTGGTAATTGATTTGAAGGCTTGTGCTTGGTAAAGAGAGGTAGTGATACTAACTTCTCAACTGCTCGACGTGCCCCGGTTTTCAATTTCAGGGTGGATGGGATTTTATTGTTGGTGTGACTGAACCTCAGGGAGAGGCTGCCTACGTATCCTTTCGGAATCAAGTCAAACGTAGTTCAGGCCTCAATCAAATTTTGTTTTTGTTTTCTTTCTTTTTTTCTTCTTTTTTTTTGTAGAGAGGATTGGGTAGTGTTTGGGAGTAGTGGGGGATAAAACCTTCGCCATTCTCAAATGTGTCAGGACCGCTTGGAGTATGATCTAGACGTAGTATCTCTTGACTGCATCTGCATTCACCGCTGTGTCAGGGTCATTTCCTTCGATATCACCTAAATACAATGCTCCTCTTGGCAATATTTTCCTTACGATGTATGGGCCTTTCCAATTTGGGGCAAACTTTCCTTTTGCTTCTTCATGATGCGGCAGAATACGCCTCAGTACCAATTGTCCTACTTCGAAATTCCGAGGTCGGACTTTCTTGTTGTAAGCACGGGCCATCCTTCGTTGGTATAACTGTCCGTGACAAACTGCAGCCATCCGCTTTTCATCAATCAACGTCAATTGCTCCAGTCGAGTCTTAACCCACTCGCTGTCCTCGATTTCTGCTTCGACAATGATTCGAAGTGAAGGAATCTCTACCTCTGCCGGTATTACGGCCTCGGTCCCATAAACCAAAAGATAAGGAGTCGCTCCCACCGATGTGCGTACCGTAGTGCGGTACCCCAATAATGCAAAAGGTAACTGCTCATGCCACTGTCGGGAACTTTGTATTGTTTTCCTCAAAATCTTCTTGATGTTTTTATTTGCAGCTTCCACAGCACCATTGGCTTTTGGCCGATAAGGAGTGGAATTCCTGTGTGTTATCTTGAATTGCTCGCACACATCTCCCATCAAGTGACTGTTCAAGTTTGCTGCATTATCTGTAATGATAGTCGCAGGAATACCGAAGCGACAGATAAGATTTGAGTGTACAAAATCCACCACAGCTTTCTTGGTGACCGACTTGAGAGTGACAGCCTCTACCCATTTCGTAAAGTAGTCTATGGCCACTAGTATAAACCTGTGTCCGTTCGAGGCCTTTGGTTCAATTGGTCCAATGACGTCCATGCCCCAGGCGACAAATGGCCATGGTGCGGACATGGGATGCAGTTCCGTGGGGGGTGCATGAATCAAATCACCGTGCACCTGACACTGATGACACTTCCGAACGAAACTAAAGCAATCCTTTTCCATGATCATCCAGTAATAACCTGCTCGAAGGATTTTCTTCACCAAGACATACCCGTTCATGTGAGGTCCACACACACCTGCGTGTATTTCGTGCATGATCCTTTTTGCCTCCTCGATATCGACGCATCGTAAGAGATTGAGGTCTGGGGTCCTCTTATATAACAATTCACCGCTTAGAAAGAAACCACTTGCATGTCGCCTAATGGTCCTCTTCTGATCTCCAGTAGCATGCTCTGGGTATTCTTGCGTCTTCAGGAACCTCTTGATGTCATGGTACCAAGGCTGCGTATTTGATCCCGCCTCGATTACACTGCAGTAACCGTGTCTTTCCTTGATTTGGATTTCCAAAGGATCGACGTGGGCGTTGCCCGGGTAGGGTAGCATAGAAGCCAGAGTAGCAAGTGCATCTGCCAGTTCATTGTGACACCTCGGAATATACCTGAACTCTATTGAGGTAAAGCGCTTGCTGAGGTCCTCCACATGTTGTCGGTATGGGATAAGTTTGACATCCCGAGTTTCCCACTCGCCTTGAACTTGCCGGATGATCAGGTCAGAATCTCCCATAATCAGTAAGTCTTTGACATCCTGATCGATTGCCATATGTATGCCCATAATGCAGGCTTCATATTCAGCTGTATTATTTGTGCAGAAGAAACGAAGTCTAGCTGTGGCGGGATAATGCTGACCGGCAGGTGAGATCAAAATTGCCCCAATCCCTATACCCTTGGCATTCACGGCTCCGTCAAAGAACATCTTCCAAACATGAGCTTCCTCTGAGATCACTTCTACGGTGTTTACCTCTTCATCTGGAAAGTAGGTATCCAATGGCTGGTATTCCTCATCGACCGGGTTTTCGGCCAAATGATCTGCTAATGCCTGGGCTTTCATTGCCGTGCGAGTGACATAAACTATGTCGAATTCCGTAAGCAAGATTTTCCATTTAGCCAGTCTCCCAGTAGGCATTGGTTTCTGAAATATATATTTCAAGGGATCCAACCTGCTTATGAGGAATGTAGTGTGGGCCTGGAGATAATGTCTCAGCTTTTGTGCAACCCATGTGAGAGCGCAACATGTCCTTTCCAGCAGAGTGTATTTGGCCTCGTAGCCGGTGAATTTCTTGCTCAAGTAGTAGATTGCTTGCTCCTTCTTTCCGGTTACGTCGTGTTGCCCGAGGACGCAGCCGAAAGAGTTCTCCAAGACTGTCAGATACAAGAAAAGTGGCCTTCCTGGTTCTGGAGGTACCAAGACTGGGGGATTCGAAAGGTATTCTTTGACTTTATCAAAGGCTTCTTGACATTCAGTTGTCCATTTGATCGCCGCATCTTTCCTTAACAGCTTGAATATGGGTTCACACGTGCTTGTCAGCTGGGCAATAAACCGACTGATGTAGTTCAACCTGCCCAACAGACTCATTACGTCTTTCTTTGTTCTTGGAGGAGGCAAATCTCTGATGGATTTTATCTTAGTTGGATCTAGCTCGATACCTCTCCTGCTTACGATGAAACCCAAAAGTTTGCCCGACGGAACTCCGAAAGCGCATTTGGCTGGATTTAGCTTCAAGTCATACTTCCTTAGCCTCTCGAAGAATTTCCTCAAGTCTTGGATGTGATTATCCTGCGTCCTGGACTTGACTATTACATCGTCCACGTACACCTCTATTTCCTGATGCATCATGTCATGGAAAATGGCGGTCATGGCCCTCATGTAAGTAGCCCCAGCATTCTTTAGACCAAATGGCATGACCCGATAACAGTAGGTGCCCCAAGGCGTGGTGAAAGCGGTTTTCTCGGCGTCCTCTTCATCCATCAGCACCTGATGATATCCAGCGTAACAATCTACGAAGGACTGTATCTCGTGTTTTGGCGCAATTATCAACGAGGATGTGGATGTTAGGCAGCGGGAAATTATCTTTAGGACTTGCTCTGTTCAGATCTCGGTAATCTACACATACCCGAGTTTTCCCGTCCTTTTTCGGTACTGGAACCACATTCGCCAACCACGTTGTGTATTGGACTACCCGGATCACTCCTGTTTTCAGTTGCTTGGTGATCTCCTCTTTAATTTTGTCACTGACCTCGGTTTTGAACTTTCGTTGCTTTTGTTGAACTGGAGGACAATCAGGATGAATCGGCAATTTGTGAACCACTAGATCGACACCTAGTCCCGGCATGTCATCATATGACCAAGCAAACACGTCTTTGAATTCGAAAAGAAGTTGAATTATCGCCTCTCTCGTTTTCTTGTCCGTGTGAATGCTTATCTTGGTCTCCCGGATTTCTTCCGGGGTTCCTAAATTTACCGGTTCAGTGTCATTTAGATTCGGCTTAGGTTTATTCTCAAAATATTCCAACTCTCGGTTTATCTCCCTAAAAGCCTCTTCCGCATCATATTCTGGTTCTGGGTTCATTAATTCGCAGTTAAATAGCTCATTGTGATCTGGGCGTGAAGTCCGCAAGCATGTCATATTTAAAGCCGCATTATTAGGACTGAAAAGGAAGATGAAAGGAAAACTAATAAAAATCAGAACAAAGAAAGAATAGGAAAGCAATGATGATTTTTTTTGTATATTTTCTTTGGAAAATTGGAAGACAACAACGTTTACAACTAGGAATTCAAAACAACAATTGAAAAGAAGAAAACGTTCAAGTTATGTCCCGGAGATAACTTGTGATACAGGAAAGGTGGCAGGACAGGTCTACCCGGACTTCCGTCTAGTTGGGAATGGCGTGATCTCCCAATTTTGGAGTTTGGCGTTTGGCCCCATGTACATCATCTCAGCAGTGCTCGTGCCTTCGCCTGGTTGAACCATGTGGACCTCGTAGAGCATTTCCCTCATTGCCCCACATATTTCCTCGATTTCCTCAGCTGTGAAGACCTCATCATCTTCTTCTTCAGCGTACCTTGGCCTGACGAAAGTCGCATGTAAATCCGGCAGTGGTTGAGGCAACTTCCAGCCCTCATTTCTCCTTTTCTTTGCCCATTTTTCGTCTGCTGGAGTAGGTTTGAAACCTAGTCCAAAAGGTTTCTTGATGACTGGTAAAGTAATGGGTTCCGTCATTCCCTGAAGGGTTCGTCCAAGCCCCTTCCCTGGCCTAAATCCGTGTCGGATCATCTCTTTGGCCACCATAACCGAAGCGTTAGACAAGAAAGGCTGGGGGCAAGGTACTCCCTCTTCGTGCTGCTCTGCCAATACCACCTCGAAAGCTTGATAGACCGTATGCTCGCTCCCTTCTCTTGGTTCAAGATACGGGATAGATGGGTCCCGATAAATGGCATGTTCATCTTCTCCATGGACCACGATCTCTTGGTCTTCATACTCGAACTTCACCATCTGGTGAAGAGTAGAAGGCACGGCTCCTGCCGCATGGATCCAAGGCCTGCCAAGGAGGAAATTGTAAGATGTGTCCATGTCGATCACTTGGAAAGTGACTCGAAATTCGACTGGTCCTATGACCAGCAGCAGGTCTATTTCTCCCATGGTGTCTCTCTTGATACCATCGAAAGCTCTTACGCAGACATTGTTGGGTCGGATTCTTCCGGTCCCAATTTCCATTCTCTGTAGCGTGGAGAGCGGGCAAATGTCAACGCCTGAACCTCCATCCAACATTACCCGCTTGACATAGTAGTCCTCGCATTTGACTGTTAAATGCAAAGCCTTGTTGTGTGCTGCTCCTTCCGGGGGTAGATCTTTCTTGCTGAAGGAGATTTGGTTGACGGCGAAGAATCTTTCTGTCATCCGCTCTAATTGTTCAACCGAGGTTTCAACCGGCACATATGCCTCATTCAGGGTCTTTAGTAAGATCTTTTGATGCTCGGCCGACCTTGTCAATAATGATAGCATGGACACCTGCTCAGGGTGCTTGCGCAGCTGATCTATCACTTCGTAATCCGGCATCTTCATTTGTTGGAAGAACACTTCCGCCTCTTCAACACTCACAGGCTTCTTTGGAGGAAAGCGCCTTTGTGTGGCGTTGTTCAGTTCTTGGGTATTTGAGTACCCTCTAATGAAAGTATTTTCTGGAAGTTCTCCCACGACCTCTTTTCCTTTGTACATCACCAAGGTCTTTTGATAATTCCACGGCACTGTGGTCGGGTTGGTCATTGGCTTTTGTGGCACGCGTCCGATAACCACTGGCTCATTCAGCCGAGGTGGTTGAATCGTCCCCCGGACCACATAGGCCCCTTTTGGCACGTACATAGGTTTTGTCTTTTTGATCCCGGATCTCTGCGTCTTCTCAGCTTGACCTCGCGGTACGTAAAGAACTCCGCCCTTTGCTGGTACCACTTTCTTTTCCACCTTCTTTTCAGACTTGCTCTCTGCGACCTTGGCCTCCTCCCCTTTTTCTGATTTTTGGTCTATTTCAGGCCTCTTCCCCGTGTCGACAATGGCAATTATGGCTTTCAAAGCAGGGTCGAACTCTTTGTCTTCACAAATCATGCCGATCAACGGCCCATTATTGTGAGCGGGCAATGGATTGTTTGTTACATTCGGGATCTCCTCGTCCCTTAGCACTATTTTCCCCTGCTCTATCAAATTTTCGACCACTCTTTTCAATGACCAGCAGTCGTTTGTATCATGTCCCTCGGCCCCTGAATGATAGGCGCATCTGACTCCGGCTTTGTAAGAAGGAGATGTCGGGTTTTGCCTTGTTTGAGGGATGGGTTGCAAGAAACCCAACTGGACCAACTTTGGGAACAAAGTTGAGTATGGCTCACCGATGGGCGTGAAAGTCCGCCGTCGAGGTGGCTCTTGGGGGCGGTAGTTATTCTGCGGGGGTTGTGGGTTATAGTGGTTGCGGTAGTGAGGCTGATTTCTGGGAGGTGGAGCTGGGCCTCGGTTGGCTTGTTGTGGTGGATGGTTATAAGGTTGGGCATTCATGACCATATAAGGTTGATGAGCATATGCCGAATTTGAATGGGGGTAATAGTGTTGTGGGGCTCTTTCCGGAAAATGGGGCCTGGGATGACGATACTCCCTTGCTTCAGAGGCTGCCATAGTCGTTTCTTCTTTCTTCTTCCCCCTTGTTGTTCCTCCAGACCCGCTTTGGACGGCCTGGGAGGTTGCCCTTATGGCCGACTCAAAATCCTTCCCGTTTTCAAACCATTTTCCACCATCTCTCCAATCTTGATCGCTTCCGCGAATGGCTTACCCATGGCCGACATCATGTTCTGGAAATAGTCAGACTCTTGAGCCTGGAGAAAGGTAGTGACCATTTCCACTTCATCCATGGGAGGCTTCACTCTCGACGCCTGTTCACGCCACTTAATAGCATACTCTCTAAAGCTTTCCGAAGGCTTCTTCTTCAAATTTGAAAGAGAGTTTCGGTCTGGCGCAATGTCGATGTTATACTGGAATTGTTTTACAAAATCTCTGGCGAGATCATCCCATATATGCCATCGGGACATTTCCTGATCCATATACCATTCCGAAGCTATCCCTACTAAACTTTCCCCAAAGTATGCCATTAGCAGTTCTTCTTTTCCGCCGGCTCCCCGCAATTGGTTGCAGTATTTCTTAAGATGTGCAATGGGGTCACCGTGCCCATCGTACTTCTCAAACTTGGGGGTCTTGAAACCCGTTGGCAGGTGTATGTGAGGAAACATGCATAGGTCGGCGTAAGAGACGCTCTTTTGCCCGCTCAATCCTTGCATATTCTTCAGACTTTGCTCAAGGCTTCTCATCCTTTTGGCCATCTCGTTTTGTTCTACAACTCTGGGGTTCTGATCCTGCCCTGGTACAAGCTCGCACTGAGGCGGTAGAGGATTAGTACTGGTAGCGAACCTATTTGGTTCCATTGAGAACGACGGTGCTTGGAATGTAAAAGAGGATGAGTCAAGGCTTGGCTTGTACGTGGCAGGCTGTGCCGTAGCTGGGCAAGGCGATGCAGTAAAGATGTTCATGCTTGCATCATTGGCCGACATTCGGGGATGAGGCTCAGAAGGTGATCCTGCAGAGAAGGCGGAGGTGGCTGGGTACCCAAATGGGGTAGCAGGGTAATTTATGGGAACATTAGAAGTCCCACTTGACCTGGAGAATAGTTCAGGGAATCCGGGGACGACACTTGGCGGCTCTTTCCCATTGTTCCAGTCATCCAGCATTTCCAACATGCGGAGCCGTAGGATCCTATTTTCCTCCGCAGTTGCGGATTCAGGTGTGAGGACGGCTGAGATTGAGCTCTCCTCAGAGACGGGGACTGTTTGCAATGGAATTTCCGAAGACATTTCCACACTTCCTTTTGACCTGGTGAAGTAAGTGTGAGTACTGCTTCTGGTCCTAACAATAGGTAGTTGAACACCTCTCCTTGACCTCGTGAAGTATGAGTGCTAGGCCAGACTTTCACCAGACCAACCGTCTTTTCAAAAACCCTGGGAAAAATGCTCAATGACAAACGCACGGTTAATTCTGCAGCAAATAATAGATAGTTAATCTTACGTTGGGCATGATGCACCTATACAGTTAAGTGGATTACTATATGTTTGCTACGAGAGCATGCGTCATTCCGGCATTTTTTCTCTTATTAGTTTTTCCCCCCTTTTTTTCTTTTCTTTTCTTTTCTCTTTTGTTTTCCTTTTATTTTATTTATTATATATATATATATATTTATTTATTTATTTATTTTTATTTTTTTATTTTTTTTTGTAGTAATGCGACCGGATCCGATGAGGATTGCCTACGTATCACGATGCCTACGTGAATCAGATCATTACGTAGTTCGAAAAACACAAATGGACGTAAAAGAAACAACCTCTTCATTGTTGAAATGTTCTATTACAAGCTACATTCTGCAAAAGAAAAAGCAAACTTGGAAAATGAACCTAGACTCAAAATAGACTGAAAATCACCTTGATGAAAAAACAGGCAGAAGATGCTAAAATACAGATTTGACCTATGAATGCATTATGGTTTTAAAAATTGGTTTCCGCGGGGCATCGTTCGGCCTCGCCGCGGTCCTAGGCGTGAGATCCCTCTCAAGTTGCTCCAGCTCGTGCATAGTCTGCTTGACATAACCCATTACTGCCGAGAGGACGGTAGCGCTGGACATGTTCTCACATCGTAGACATCGTCTGGTGATGGCATGGGCAATGGCCTTGATCCTATCTCTGGTTTGCTTCTTCTCTATGAGTAGGTGCCTTATCTGATCACTGCTCGTCTTGAATACCTGTGAGTCCTGTATGTGCTGATCCCTCAACTGCCGCACTTCTTCCTTCATTTGGGCCAACAAGTCGTAACAGTATCTACTCTCCATTTGGAAATCCCTGGCCTGCTTAACTGCTTTAAACTCAAGTGTAGCCATCTCCCTTTTTATTTTGGAAACAGCCTTCTCGTGATCACGTTTCAATTGGTTCAAACATCGGCGATGCTTATCTACTCTTGTTTCCCACCGTGCCTTGAATTCTGTCATGACCTTTTCGGATTCTTCTAACCTGTCTCGCCATTCCGTGATCTCTCTTTTCAAACCCTTTATCAACCGCTGGTCTGATTGACTTCTGGGTTGCTCATCAAGAGACAATCTCAATTTTTGGACTTGGGCCTTAAGTTCTTCATTCTCTTGGATCAACCTATTCTTTTCGCTTCGATCCGCCGCGATTTGTACGCTGTTATCGAATTTCAAACTATCTATTTGTAGCTTCAAATCGCCAATCTCTGCTCGATAACCCTTCTCTTTTGCTAACCAGTTCCATTGCCCTTGGGATGATTCTACGAAATCTTTGAGATGCGGCCTCTTAGCCGGTCTTTCGTAAGACAGGCTACCTCTAAACCAAGCGTGATATCCTGGGGCGACTTCCCCTTTTGCCGTATCGATCACACAAGTGTTTGCTGTCAGATGTTGGCATTCACTCCAGATTTGGCGAACTTCTTCTTCAGGGAAATGACCGTGCGGACTGATTTCAATCACTTGGGTACTCAAATCTTCATCTTTCGGTACCACTTGGTACCTCCCAAGTTGCCTCAAAACCCGATACGGTGCATAGGGTTGGATACTTTTCAGTCCCATCAACAGAAAGTGAGGCCGGGTTGCCGGCATGTATATGATTTCCTCGATAGGTGACCATCCGAGCGTCCATTGGATTTGGCTGGCAGTGAGAGTTCGGAGAAATGAGGTCCATGATGTGACTCCCTCAGGTAAATTGAGCCCTTTGATTCTCGTGTAGAATTCTCCAATACAAGTTTTCTCTGGCGAACCATAACCCACAAGTGAGGAGCGATGACATAAATGATCGGTCATCCATACTTGCAACAGTAGGTTACATCCTTCGAAGAAGTCACCCCTGGCTCGACAAACAGTGAGAGCCTGGAAAATGTCAGCCATAATCATAGGCGCCAGAGTACTTTTATCTTGGGTAAGCAAAGTACTGACAACCCCAGTTATTCTTAGATCGATGTTGCCGTCCTTCCTTGGGAACACTATAAGACCTAAGAAAGCCGTCATGAAAGCCAATTGCCTGTGTTCGTCCCATTTTTGCCGGTTGCCTTTACTACATAGTTTGAAATCCGGCTTATTGAACCCACCCTCATGACCGTATCTAGCATACATGAGATGGAGACTGCAGAAGCCTTTGGCAAGATCTGGATGGTGAAATGTTCGGGGTATTTTCAGAAAGTCCAAAAATCGGTGTACCGTGACGGCTCTAGGTGCAATCAAGTACTTGAACCTTAACGGAGCTTCATCACCCCCAATGTATCCCGCTATTTCCTCCAGCGTCGGGGTGAGTTCGAAGTTTGAAAAATGGAATACATTGTGCGCCGAGTCCCAGTAAGTGACCAATGATCTGATAATATCACCCCGCGGTTGAATGTCTAGTAAATCCGGGAGATTTTTCAGATATTTCCTCACTTTGCCTTGCCCTTCTTTGCCTAAGTCGTTCCACCATAATCGCAACTCAAAAGGGATCTTGGTCATTATTGAAAACGATTCATTTTGTATCGTGCTCATCCTGCACATTTATTTAAGGCGATAAACTTTATTAGACTCAAAAAATTAAAATTATCTAGATTTTTTTTTTTTTTTGAAAACGGGAGGTTGGACCCGCCGAGGGTTGCCTACGTATCTCACCCCGTGCGAGAATCAAACCGGCGTAGTTCGGTCATATCGCGAATAGAGAAAATCAAATAAACCTAGTAATCAAGAATAAGCATTTTTATTGTTTTTGGAGAAAGATAAATACTAAAAATATTTTTTTTTGTTTTTTTTTTGCAATATTTGGACTATTAGTCCGAATTTATAAAAGGGTATTACAAAAGAAACAACACATTTTTTTTGAATTATGAGTTTTCCATTTTTTTATTTTTTGAAATAAATACCCTCTTTTTTTCTTAAAAGAAAAGAAACAAATTTTTATATGTTTTTTTTAATCAGACTAAAAGGCAACTTTTGGTTTTATTCTTTTTTTTAGAAAAATTCCGACGAGGTTTCGACACTACTTGGACATTGGTTTTATTTTTTCAAAATAAGTAAATATCTCCCTACGCTGCTATTTTTCTTTTTTTTTTTAGAAACCGATCAACATGCGTAACCGAAGCAAATAAATGCGCAAAACAAATAAGATGCAGCAGGGTGGCCTTTTCATTTCTGGTTGCTTGTCCTAGACGGACCCAACCCCTGTGTTGAGCCCCTAAGTCAAATGCAACATGATGCAAATAAGCGTTCCTACTAGGGATCCGGCATGAAGTCGAGTTATACTAGGTTTAAACCTTGGTATTTGTTCTAGACTGTGTACCCGAGCGGACAACTCGAGTCGAGGAGGGGCAACTTACCGGGAACCAAAAGGCCGTCCGGCTTCGTAACTTATCCGTCCTCTTTCTTATTTCGGGTATTGACACTAACAGAATAGGGAGTCTCGACCAGCGAGCTTCTCCCCGGAGGTGAAGAGAGAAGGGTTTCGGCACAGTTTATATACAGTTCAGATAATATCAAAGCGGTAAAAGACAACATTTAGCACGTTATGCAAAAATATGTAATAAAGATCAGATAATAAAGTCGAATATAACAATTATTCTAAGCTCGAACTCTTGAACCCTTAACCAGTGGTTCTGGGTTTTGTTCCCCAGAAGAGTCGCCAGAGCTGTCACACCTCCTTTTTGCGCGCCCCGTCCCGAGGGGTAAGATGCGCGGGTGGAGTTTTTCCAATTTAAGTGACAATATTCGAAATGGGATTATTTATTTAATTCAGAGTCGCCACTTGGGAAAGGTTTGGCTTTTGGTGTCCCAAGTCACCGGTTTATCTTGAATCCCAAATCGAGGAAATTTTTGACTTTTCCAAATGAAGTCTGCGAACCAGAAATTCTAAGTAAGGAATTCTGTTGACCCGAGGGAAGGTGTTAGGCACCCTCGAATCCCGTGGTTCTAGCACGGTCGCTTAAATTGTTATAATGGCTAAATATCTGATTTAAATACATGTTATGACTTACGTGCTTTTATTAAGTTTAAACCGCTTTATTATTATTACTTATTTTTTATAGAATTGCAACGTCGTGAAAATGCATCTCGAACCACGTCACAATCAATGCACCCGTGATCGTCGACACATTTGGACTTCGTTGAGATTCGGATTTGGGTCACATCAATGTGCACCCGAATTTAAGAATGTGATTTAATTAAGCCGCGCCAACAGAGTCTAACGCGTTATTATCTTTGTAGAAGGCCATGAAATTTATTAAATGGCCTATCTTGAATTCTAAATAATTATCATGGTTATTTATTGAGGGCCCCGCCATTTTTGCATCTTTATTTGGCGAGGCTCATCTCTATTTTAGAAAAGGATATCCTAAGATGGCTACATTTCTAATGCATTTGTCTTTAAAACTAAAAGAAAAGGTACATGCTAATTCAATTATAGGCTTTTGCCTAATCCGGATTTTTGTCAGTTTCTGATTAACTACTTATAAAGTAAAAACGCCATGCCTTGAGAGGACGTTTCAGTCTAACAAAAGACTACATATGAGATTGATGAAATGCAATACCTAATCCGAATATTTCTTGAGTTGAACTAAACTGAACTTATTTGGACTAGATTAAAGGATAACTGGCAAAGTAAAATACTTTAGTTTGGCAAGGAATCATGTACGAGCTAAACTAAATACAACACTTAATCCGAACACTTCTCGAGTTGAGCTTAACTAAACTTATGTGGGCTAGTCTTAACTAAACAAAAAAAAAACTAAATGAAACAAAAACAGTATTGTATAAAGTCTAAATATACATGCCCCTACTGACAAACAACTACAGAGTTAAAATACAACAGGGTAAACTCAGTCAAATATCAATACATACTTTCGAACTGTTGAATCATAAACTAAATCAACTTTCACAGGCCTGCTAATGTATTATGAATACTACAACAAATACTTGAACTTCTTCAACCTTTTTTCATTTCATGCTTTCCAACTGTTTTAATTACATCAATACGGGACTTGAAATGTGTACCTGGAAATGCTGAAAATGCAAAGGAGAAGAAGAAGAAGATGTGGAAATCAGCAGCAGAAAGAAGCAGGACTAGTAGTAGCAGCAGGACAGGGCAGCAACAACAGTGAGCAGAATAGCAACAACAATCAGAACAGCACAAAAGAAAAGGATTCTGATGCGAGGTGGAACTAGAGTTGAAGGAAAATAACAGCCAAACGAAATAGCACACAGTGTGATGGCAACAATGCTCCAGACAATCCAATTCCGGAATATACCAAATGCCACAAAACACTAACAATAATCTCGATTGAATTTTAGAAGAAGCAACACTGCCTAATGTATTGACAATAGATGAAGTTCAGACAAACGAGACCAAATTTATGATTTCCTAATCTGTTTTCTCTCTTTCTTGCTCTCTTTCTATTCCTGTCAACTCTCTCTTTTCTTTCTATATTCACAGTGTGTGTGTGTTTCTTTTCTAATCCCTCTGCCTCTAATTCTGTCTCCCTTTTTTATCTCCCAGGTCCTCCTCCTTTATAAGCCTCAACACCATCTCTTTTAACAGCCTGTTTTTCAAAATGTCACAGTACCCCTCCCATGTGTCTTTTACCTTTTTAGATCCCAATTAGTTATTTAAGTATATAACTTCCATCAACATTCCCTAGCAGACAAACTTTTAAAGGGTTTAATACTTTTTAAACTTAAAGCAGGGTATGGGCAGTAGAATATGTTGATAGCATATGATGTCAAACCATTTAAAATTAAACAAAGGACCTTTATGCAGGCCACAGGCTGTGCACAAAGCACATGAGATGCACCAATGCACATGCTGTGCACGAGTGCACATGCCTTCCAATTCAGAATCTAAACACAAACAATCCAACAGCTATAAGTGAACTAAACTGGCTCTTAATTGATTCAGGCAAATGTTCAATAGAAGCAAATCGATTTAACTTTGTTCAGACAGTTGAAACTAATTGACGACACATGTCGACTCGACTATATTAGCATTAACATACACAAACGTAGCCAAATCAGACATTCAAAAGCATGGGACACATGACTCGACTTATACTGATTAAGCAGGATTATACTTTGAGGAATCAGTTAGTCAGTACAAATTTGGAATACAACCAATACACATGTCTTATCAGAATAGGAGGGGTTCAAACAAAACACAGTGGTTCAGGCAAAGTGGTCAATCAGAAGGTGGTAAAATTTAAAGACACAAATTGAAACAAAACATGACCAGATATTTAAAACAAATCACACGGACTAAAACAAATAAAGGAAAGAAAACAAACTCACCTTAAAGCTTGCAAAGTTAAAAGTTTGAACTCGGATTTGGACAAACTTTTCTTAAGGCTGAATGGACTTTAATCGAAGTGTTTCTCAGATGAGAAACACTTTGATTAAAGTCCATTAGACCTTAATCTCTTCGGTTGAACCGGTATGAACCAGTGACGAAGGACACAAAACTTTCACTTAGATCTGGGATTCAGGCTTTCCTGATCAGATTCGGACCAAACCAAGTATGGTTTGGTCACGAGGGGGGTCTGGGGAGTGTCTGGTGTGAAGCTTGGGTTGGTTGGTGTAGATTAGGTTCCGACTCGAATCTTCAAATGAAGATTCGAGCAGGTGGGGTAGGATTCGAAGTGTGTGGTTGGTAGATTTAGGTTCAGGATGGCATGGGGGTTCTATGGTGTTCAGGTGGAGGTCACCGGCGTTCAGGCCGCCGGGTTTCTGGTGAAGGTGTGCAGGGGCGGCTAGGGTTTGAAGGGGATGGGTTTGGTGAAGACGAAGGCGGGGGTGTTGGC
Source organism: Nicotiana sylvestris (assembly GCF_000393655.2). NCBI lineage: Eukaryota > Viridiplantae > Streptophyta > Magnoliopsida > Solanales > Solanaceae > Nicotiana > Nicotiana sylvestris. The sequence goes on along the minus strand of NC_091067.1, from coordinate 38,542,215 downwards.
TAGGGGGGCAGGGTATGGTGAATGGTTTATATAGTTAGTGGGTGGGTGAACCTCGACCGTTAGATCAATCTAGATCTACGGTCTGGATCTGAAGGCTTAAATGGAACGGTGTCGTTTTGAGGGTTGAGGGTTGGGGTCAGTCCGGGTGAGACGGGTCGGGTTTATTGGTGGGTTATGGGGAATTGATCTTGGCCGTTGATCAATCTGAGATCAACGGCCCAGATCAGGCATGACTCAAACGACGTCGTTTGGATGTCCTGGGCATCAGGTGGCCTGGACCGGGCAGGCTTGGTTTGAACGTTGTTTGTTTGGGCCAATTTATTAAAATTGGCCCAATCCGGAATAATTGCTGATTTTTTTTTCTTTTTTTTTTATTTTAAAAACAAAACTAAGCAAAAAATCAAAATTAAAAAAATTAAATACACACTCAATACAATTATTTGCACACACACTAAAATATTTCAAAACAGGTAAAATCAAACAAATCAAAATCACGGACGAAGATGCCTATTTATGATTTCTCTCTTTTTTTAACGACCGGATTACGGTTCGAATTACGCCTGACACACATATTTTGTATTTCAAATAAATAAATAAGAAAAAATAAAAATGGGTAAAAGTCATGAATAAATCAACAAAGTGCAGCACAGAAATCCGAAAATTGTACAGCAAGGCCAATTATTATTTTTTATTTCCTTTTGGAGCGATTGTCGTGCGAAACAAAAATCACGTGCTCACACTGAATCTTTCCATTTGACCTTGACTCCCTTAACTCAAGGAAGTACTTCCTTGATTCTCTAAGTGATTGATTCTAAGTTCTTAAATTAGTATACTACTATGATTTTTACCTTATTCCACTACCTACTTTCAACTATAAATACTCTAAGTCTTTCACAAACAACACACACACTTGGCTTCCAAAAACCCCTCTCTTATTCAAAATCTATGTTCTCCCTTCTTCCTTGTGTTATTCTACTACTATTAGCTGGCTGCAAGCCAAGGCTAATCATCTGTGATTTTTGGTTCTTTCATTCTGCTTACTTCTATCTTCACTGGTATGTCCTAGTTTAATTTAAAGTCTCAACAACAACATGTTTCTCTTCTTATTTCAGTTTCTTTTATTTCTAGCCTGCTTTTACTTGTGGTTCTGTTGTGAAGTTTGTAGTTAGGCAGACTCCCCTCCCTTTAAATTCATGATTCAAGCATGCCTGGAAAATTGTTTTTAACATACTATGTGCTTACAATTATTATGAGTCCCAAATCTTTATCACCCCTTTCTATGTGTTTGTATTCTCCTTGACTGGTTTGTGACTATGCCATTGTCAACTATATCTGAACATGTTTCAAACCAGTCTTAAGAACCTGCTGGGTTATGCAGCCAAATGTTTATATATCCCCAAACCCCTGACCCCTGTGTGACTATTGAATTCTGAAAACTAGCTGTGTGTGATCTTTTTCTAGGGTGTCTTAAGCTTGTTTACCACTCCCACCTTTTCAAACAATCTTTATTTCTTTACTAACTGCTTTCAAACAGACTTTTATGTCCAGTTCTTAATAAACTGCCTTCAACCTAAATCCTGCACTTTCACTTTACTCTTAGTTAATAAGTTCTGCCCCTCTAGTATGTGCACTGACATGGGATCCTCTTGAGAACCCTCTGAACTCTGGCATACTGAGGCTGGCCTTTCCACATTGCACTAGTTCAATGCTTGGCTACTAAGTCTAGGTGTAAGCATTGCCTGGGGTCCTTAAGACCCTTAGGGAACTTTGATGCACCTAGACTCTGATTTGTCTATGGAAATGAGGCTTGTGAGACCATTGGAGGCTTTAGGAAACTTAGGCCTAATTGCAGGCTCCCTATAGAATAGCTTTTTGGTTTTCTATTTAATTTATATAATTCATTTATTGGCCTTTAATAATTTGTAAACAAATACTTGGGGTATTTAGTAAAAGGTGGGTAGATGTATATCTTGTGGGATAACATGGGTAGAAATCCTGCTCTTAGGATTTACTTTCGAATTTGCCTGCTTCACTCACTAGAAAACATGTCCATATGGTTTTTATTGAATCTGATTGTTTTTTTTGAATAATAGAAAACATGTTCATAGGTTTTTATTGCAATAGAGAATCATGCCTATAGGATTCTATTTCTAATTTCCTCTACATCAAATAGAAATCATGCCTATAAGGACTTCATTTTTAACGTCGTTTGCATCAGATAGAAACCATGTTCATAAATACTGCATTTGTCATGTTAGAAACCATGTTTCTAGGTTCCAAGCCATCATGTTTTAAATCAATTCAATTATAGATACCATGCCTATAGAACCTAATTCTGATTCAGCTCTAATAAGTCTTTCATATGTTACTGCAAATTGACTAAAAACAGTAATAGGCCTAGATATCATGTCTATAGGGATCTAACTCGCAATTCTGTCTGGTAATTCTAATTAGCCCAATAGATCAATTTCATTTCACCTAGTTTGTTTCTTAAAATCAGTTTTAATAAGTGTCAACATTTCTTAAAACTAGTTCCGTTAAAATGGCTTCATCTCATTAGATATCCTGCCTATAGGTATTAAAAGGGTCTATCTCGAAAACTTATTTATTTCTGCATTAACATAGACACAATACTACATATAGGCAAGCCTTAGGGCATTTTCAAAACCTGCATTTCTCTGAAGTTGTTTCTGTCAACGTTTCTGATTCTAATAAGCTTTTAAAGAAGAGGCCCTAGGAAACTACTAGGTTATATCTTTTGGATCTTAAAGCGGTTTATTTCTGCATAATCACTTAGAAATCCTGCTTTAGGACTTTGATTAATAAAGACCTTACTTGTGTTTGAGTCGTGATGTCTGTATGTTTATTTGAGGAGGAATTGTGAGCCTTTTAACTGCTCCCATTATGTGGAAGTCCTAAATGCATTTTGACTGTCACCTTAGATTTTTGCCTTTAAAACCTTAGGGGTACGTCTAGAACCACCTATAGGTATAGGTCCTACTCCCTCCGGGACTACTAAGAAGGGACGGGTAGCAGCACACAATAGGAATCAGTGACCAAACACTCGCTTTGCATGACCAATACGGGAAGGGTAGACATGGGATATGATGACCACACATTAATATCACGTGCAGCCCCTCATTGAGGAGTGTTTACCAGACATTGCATGGGTGATCCTATAGGATAAACAACCTAGGACCCCTCCTTACCCCAAATCCTTTTCTTATTTAAACTTTGTTTTTTGTATAATTTGTTCAAACCTTTATTTCACTACTTGACTTGTTCAATGAGCTTTACAACTTATTTGATTCAACTATTTGTATGGACCAATTTGTAAATATAAGTTAGGCCGGGACCCACAGTTGTGGACCAAGAGGGGTGCACAATACCTTCCCCTCGAGGTTATCTCGAGCCCTTACCCTAATCTCTGGTAATGCAAATCAACCCAAGAGTTAATCACTCCAGGTGTCCTAACTCACCATAATCCGTTAGGTGGCGACTTTCCAAATACCCAATTACCAAAAGGAAATGAGTTATTGCAGCCCATGAATGTCGAAACCCGGACCTCTCTCCGTGTAGAGGGAAAAACGGGGGCGCGATAGCATGGCGACTCTGCTGGGGATATTTTTAGGCTCTTACCATAACAAACTTGTTTTTATAAGTTAGTCCAAGCATGCTTATCCCACCCCTTGCTCCCTTACCTAAATTTAATTTTTTTTTCAAGCATTTATGATTCCTTTATTACTCTGAAAATTGACTTGTCTCATGGTTTTCCTTTTCTTGCAATTGCCTTTTCAATTATTTAAACGCTGTATTTATTTTCCAACGTGAAAATACTTGCCTACATGTTATTAACTGCTGCATAAATCATGCTCCACATCATATTCCACTCATGCATATCAAATCCCATAGCAACGCTTTAATGAGTGGTTGCGCTCATCCTATTTATTACCCTTAAATTCAGAAAGGCTTATTTGCAGTAAAACCAATCAATCAGTGGTGCAGTCGATGATTCCGTGACTTCCCACTCAAGTTGTCTGCTTGAGGGTACCAGTCTAAAACTCCATAGAAACCTTACTCTATTTAAATTGTGCATGCATCATAGTCAAACCTAGTCGGATCAGTTATGTTGTCCACATATTGATCCTTTAAGATAAGCCTTATCCAAAGACAATCAATTTTTCCATAATGCCAACAGACGCAATCACGTTCTGTGCACTAATTTGGAGAACTAAATGTCGATATGCTGATCGTAAATGTATAAATAGTCGAGTCCAGTGGCGTAAGGCCTAAACCTTTTATTTTGCAGAAAATGAAGCACGAAGTCCCCAGCTTCAGTATGGTTAGCACACCCCCACTCTTGCTAGACTGGTGGAGGAATCTTCCATCAAATGACCAAATCATTAAATGGAAATAAAGGTCCGTCAAATCTAGCGAAAAGCTGGAATATCTGGAATACTGTCTGGTGGAATTGGAAAGAAAAATGAGGAAGAGAGTCACCGACTACCAAAGCGCTGAGGGAAATGAAGGAGGACGTTTGGCAACGGCCTTTTTACTGACGAACCTATATGAACTGGAGGATTTGATCAATGAGAATATTTAACCTGAGGAAGATCCTTCTGAGACCAAATAGATTAGCTTTACTCGCTTTCCAAATGTAATAAGGCCAAGTGCCAGTAGTGACTTGTCTTTTTTTTCATTATGTTAGTGTTGTTTTGGATTCGTCTACTTTTATGTTATGAAATGAAGCATTCGTCGGCATTTGAAGTTCTCCAAATTTATTTATCGCTAGGCCTACCTCAAGCACAACGAGGCTCCCAGATTAGGATACGAGTTTATATCTCGCACTATGTGTTTAAATACTGCAAACGTTTCAGGGTCCCCACTAACTTGTTACCTTTTGTTTTGTTTGTTGTTATTATTATTATTCCCATCCCATAGGTTGGTTCATCCATACTGGCTTCATCAGCATATCATACCAGATCTAGAGGCCCTCCACCTCCTCCTCCTCCAAGCAACACAAAAAGTAGAGGGAAAGAAAAGATGGACGACTTAAGTGGAATTCGAAAGGAAAACATTGAGAACGCCGAGACCTCTGATGGTCGTAGTACTCCAGCCCCGAATGACCTAGTTTTGAGACTTGAACAAAAGATACTAGAACTGCAAGGAGAACTTGAGCAGGTCCGCAATTTGGCAAACTTGTTACTCACCCTCAATGTCCCTGATATCCACCAACAGAACACAAAGAACCCAATGCCTCCTCAAAATACACAAAACCAACAACCACAAAATCCTACCATACCAAATCAATACACTACTCCACCACAAAATATCAATCCATTGCCAATACCAACTCCACCACAACAACCGATCTCGTACCCACCAACCACCACTTACCACACTCCCCAAAATACACCACCACTCATTCCCGATCCACAAAACTCCACCAATGACCATCACTATACCCAAGTTCCTGGCACCCATATACGTGGAAACTATACCACATTCTACCCAGCCAATCTCCTATGCATCGAAAACCTCCAAAAAGGACCTGCTCATTAAGAACATGGCCGAAGAACTCAACAAGTTAACATGCCGAGTTCAAGGTGTTGAAGGCGATAGATAAATAAAAGGTTTGAATTATGAAGATCTGTGCATACAACCCAATGTGGAATTCCAGAGGGGTACAAACCTCCCAAGTTTGAAATGTTCGATGGAACAGGTGATCTCAGGGTTAACCTAAGGACTTACTGTGATAAGCTGGTCGGGGTTGGAAAACATGAAAAGATTCGGATGAAGATCTTTATGAGAAGTCTTACTGGGGACGCGTTGTCTTGGTATATCAGCAAGAACCCCAAGAAATGGCCAGTTGGGTAAGCATGGCATCAAATTTCATGGACCGATACAGGTTCAACACAGAAAACACACCTGATGTCTTCTACATTTAGAACCTCAAGAACAAACCTACTGAGACTTTCTACGAGTATGCTACTCGTTGGAGGTCGGAAACCGCCAAGGTCAGGCCCGCTTTGGACGAAGAACAGATAAATAAGTTCTTCGTCAGAGCACAAGATCCACAATATTATGAGAGACTGATGGTCATCGAAAATCACAAATTCTCTAATATCATCAAGATTGGGGAAAGTATCGAGAAAGGAATTAAGAGTGGGATGGTAACAAATTTTGAGGCACTGCAAGCCACGAATAAGGCACTCCAATCAAGGGGCATATCGAAGAAAAGAGATGTTGGGGCAGTAATAGTGCCCTAGGGCCCAAAAACTCCACTCACATACCAAACACCTCCACCCACATATCAAATACCTCCACCCGTGCATATCAAATACCTCCACCTACATACCAAGCATCTCCACCCACATACCAAGCATCACCACCTACATATCAACCCTCGTCTACTAGATATTCTCAACCAGCCATAGTCCATCACACCTACAATTCCCAACCATCCTACTTCTAATCACCACCAAATTGCCAAAACTATCCAAGACCAAGACACAATTTCTACCGCAAGCCACCCACATAATACACCGCCATTGCTGAGCCCATCGACCAATTGTACAAAAGGTTAAAGGCCACATATTATGTCACTCCTATTCCCGCTGGGGCACTAGAAAATCCATCCCAATGGGTTAATCCGAACAAAACCTGTGCATACCACTCCAGTATAAAAGGGCACACCACTGCTGAGTGCCGAATATTAAAGAATAAGATCCACATACTCATTGACAACAAGGTCATCCAAGCGAAGGAAGCCACACCCAATGTCTGCAACAATCCCCTCCCTGATCATAGAGGTGACGGTGTACATGTTATAAAAATAAATGACGAATGGGACACTGAGGGGTCAATCGGGCTTATCCGAGAAGGCGAAGACTTTAAGGTTGCAGTTACACTTACTCCTATTATGGTTAAGACTCAGGCACCTATTAACGTTGAGGTAACTACATCAGTTCCATTCGAGGTGGAAGTAACTCCGCCCGCAGCCACCTCCGCTCCTTTTGAAGTAGAAGTGGTCACACCTTTTATTGTGACGGTGTCAACCACACCCCCATTCAACTCAAAAGCAATACCCTAGGATTATGTCGCCAAGGCTCGGTGAAAAGGGAAGGCTAAGATAGTGGAATCTGATGCCGTATAAGGGATGACTAGAACTGACAAAGTCTACACACCTGAACACCTAGGAGGTTCAAGCAAGGATGCCACTGCTAGACAGCCTGTCATTGAGACCGGATCGGATGACTTGTGAAAGAAAGTACAGGCAAAAGAGTATTCTGTTGTTGATCATCTAAACAAAGTCCCTGCTCAGATATCTATCCTGTCACTGCTATAGAATTCCGAGGCACATAAGAACACCTTGATGAAAGTACTGAGCGAGGCTTATGTACCCAATAATATCACTAGTGGATAAATGGCCAACATGGTTGAACATGTGCTGGAGAGCCATAAGATTATCTTCCATAAAGATGAGCTGTCGCTCGAAGGCTTGAATCACAATTGAGCATTGCATATTACAGTGTAATTTGAAAATAAATTCATTGCCATAGTCCTGGTTGATGGGGGTTCAAGTCTGAATATTTGTCGACTGGGTACCCTGAAAAGGTTGGACAATGTTTTCCATGAAATACGGACTGGAAGTATGAATGTGAAAGCTTTCGATGGGTCCTAGAGGGCCACGATCGGGGAGATCAACCTTTTCTTGCAGATGGAGCCAACTTTGTTCGATGTTGAATTCCAAGAGCTTGACATACCAGCCTCATATATTCTTTTGTTGGGTCGCCCATTGATCCATGATGTTGGAGACGTGCCCCCACACTACACCAAGCCATAAAATTCGAATGGAACCGTCAGGAGGTAATCATTCATGGAGACGGGAGCAATCCCATATACACCAGTCAAACCATTTCGGCCATCGAACATAAAAGGAGGCTATGAGGGGAAACCTATCACCACATTGAACGGGTCAATTCCATCGAGAAGGATAAGTGGTAGAGTAAAAATAATACAGAGCATACTGGCATGGTCCGGATATGAACCCAACAAAGATTTGGGAAAGAACCTCCAGGGTATCACCAAGCCAATATGACTGAAAAAATGGTACCACCTTTGGGCTCGGATACCAGTATACATGGCAGGAGTACAAGGAATGGTCACTCCCATGGCGCGGACAGTATTACCCTCTTGAGCAACCGATACCCCGTTTGGAACAGGCTTTCCATCAGGCGAACACAACATGGGGAACTGCTAAAGAAGAAGTACTAGCTGGGAAGGACCTATTATTGGAAGATGAGGGTATGGACTGCAGTGATATAATTGAGGAGGAGGAGGAAGAAGGCCTCTCCATTCAAACTGTTGCAAAGGGAGTTGTTCTCAGAAATTGGACCGTCACACCATCCCAAGCCCTCCGAGTCCATGGGTAGCTTGGCAAAATTTATAGCCATTCTAGGCATTTAAAATTTCTAGCAATTTTGTTTTAAGATTTCTTTGTTTCAAAAATAAACGCTCGATTCACCGAGCCCAGCTTTGTTTGAACAATTTTCTCAGTTTTAATCAAATGCATTTATCCTTTATCATTATTCATTACTATTTTTTATACTTTTCCCTTCTACAACGTTATTATTACTTTTCCTAATGAACCAGTAATTGTGACATGTAATGAGGCAATGCAACATGAGAATGGTGACTCATAGGAAGAAGATGAGATGCCCGAGAAAATTGTCAGGGAAGTTGAGAATTTTGAGAACAAGCCTAAATCCAACTTGGACGAAATAGAGGCAGTAAATTTGGGAGATGCAAAACTGTCAAAGAGACCCGCATCAGCATTCATTTGTCACCAACAGAAAAGGAAGAGTACATCCCTTTTCTAAAAGAATACAAGGATATCTTCGCATGGTCATATGACGATATGACCGGACTGAGCACATCTATAGTGGCTCACAAGTTGCCTACCAATCCCATGTGCCCTCCAGTCAAGCAGAAACTCAGAAAATTCAAACCCGACATGAGTTTGAAGATCAAGGAGGAAGTTACCAAATAGACAAAGCCAATGGCTCACAAGTTGATGGTAAAAACCCTAGAATTTGGGGGTTCATCCGAGTTTTGAGACCATTGGCTATATGATTTGCTTGAACTTGTTTGATCCAGAAACCCTAACTCATTTAGACCTATTTCGAGTCTCTGAACTGAGTCTTGAAATCTCAGTTTCTTTAAGCGATTCTGATTTTCTACTAAACTCTTCTAAGGTCCTTATACTGGACCCTTTGTATGCTATTTGATACTGTCTCTTCTACATTGCTGACCTATGTGACTACCATGATCTTACAGTCTATTACCTACTGATTTTGCAATGGCATGACGTTTTTTACTTTGCCCTAAATTCAGCCTAGCATATTTGTGTGCTCTTTAAATGTGCTGAACATCCCTCTAAAAATGGCTTTCAATTTTGATTGATTTTAGACTTCCTTTGTATAAGTTTGATTGATTTCTTTCCTTGTCTACTGACTTCCCTGTTACTCGATTTGAGTCAAAAACATTCCTTAGCTTTTCTGACTTGGTTCATTCATGGACCAATGATTACAAAAATATCTAACCCCTTGATTTACTGTATACTAATTGATCCTTACCTTATTTGTTTTAACCGTGTATTTCAAAATTCTTCCCTTAATTAAACCCCTATGTATTTACCCCTAATTGCCTACTTTGCACAAGATGCTTAATTTTTAATTGATATCAAGTTCCTTAATTGTTTTCTTACCTTATTTCTTCCTCTTTTTTCACACTATAAATATACGACTCTTTCATTAGCAAAAACATCCATCACTCATAGTCTTTCTGAACTTACACTTACACTTAAAAGTATTCTCTCTTAATGCTTGTACTGTGCCCTGTTCACAAAACCTACTTCCTGCCTTTCTTTATTTGCTTCTTTGAAAGTGGTATGTCCTGATTTATGCTTTTTATCACCACAACAATGTGTTTATTTACTTCTTCTGTATCCCTATCTGCTTACTACTTCTGTGTGGTTCAACACTACTGATTTCTTTCTGCCTGTTTGTTATGAATCCCAAACCCCTACCCCCTATGTGTTCATGCTATGGTTTGAGGTATGGCAATATGCAAATTATTGTCCATGAATTAAACTTGATCCCCTGGGATCCTACCCTCTAATAATGTGTGCTCTAGTAGGCTTATGAGTATGCTAGCCTCCTCCATTGTTGGGCATGCCTAAAGCCTGCCCTTGCCTAAGAAATAGGCTCTTTATAATCTCCCCATTCCCCTGAACCCCCCTATGTGTGTTTATTAGTAATTGTTTCCCTTTCCTTTTCCCCTTTAGTATTCTTTTCTTCACTTGCACACTTTCTTAGTCTTTAAGTTCTGCCCCCCTCTTGTGAGCCTTGCCTTGGGACCCTTTGAGTTCCTTCTGAACTTGGACACTTGGGGGCTGACCCTTCCACATTGCACTTGTCCTAATCTGATTATACATTTGGGTGTGAGCATTACCCGGAGTCCCTTTGAGGCTCTTAGGTAACTTTGACACACTCAAATGGGATGAAGGCTTTGGATCATGATCTCATGGAGTTGGTTTACCTCATATTTCAGACATGAAGTCTGAATTAGGCTCTCCTTTGGTTGTACTTTTATTTATATTTTTTGATGTATTTTTTACTTTATTCTGGGCTATAATAATTTGTAATAAACTCTTGGAGATGGTTAGTGAAAAAAAGGCCGGTAACTATGTATGCAAAAAGGGTAGATACCATGTCTATAGGAATTTTTAATCTGTATATGGAAATCATGCTTATAGGTGTTTAGAAATCTGCATATGCAAATAGAAATCATGCCTATAGTTCCTTCTGAATTTTGTATATCCTACATTCATATAGAAATCATGATCATAGTGCTACTATATTCACACAGAAATTATGCCTACAGGATTGTCTAAATCTGCACGCTCATTTGCACCTAGATAACATGTCCATAGGTCTTAAACAAATTTCTGCACCTAGATATCATGCTCATAGGACTTAAACATCCAATTGCACCTAGATATCATATTTATTCAACATCTAGAAATCATGTTCATAGGTTTAAAACGAGTCTTCTGCATTTTTATACCAAGGTTCAAAATTAACTATGCGTAGAAAGCATGTCTATAGGAATTCCTAATCGAATCTGAATTGCTTCATTCACGTATAGAGCTAAAACTAGTAATAATAGGTACCATCAGTTGCAGAACTTATAACCTTCATTAAAACTTGCCTTTCTTTTAATATTCTAACTACCCCTTTTAACCAGTACGTATTCAGTTTATTTTGCTTTCTGAATTCAGTAGATACCATGCCTATAGGATCTTTGTCCAACACTTAGGCAAGCCTTAGGGTAAAGTTATAAACTGAATCTGTTCTATTAACTACAACCAGCAGGCAGGCCTAATTCGGGCTTCTTATCTGAACTATGTAATAAATCAGTCTGCCTCAACCTTTAAGTTCTTTCATGTCTAGTATTTAATCAGACCCTGAAGAGTATATGTAAGTCATGCTAATTACATGTTTCTTTGTGTAAGGAGGTATATCTAAGCCTCTACTTGTTATGTGCCTTCCTCAACTTGCAATACGTGTTTTGTATGTCGCCTTAGAATGTTTGCCTTTGAAACTACAAATAAGCCTAATATCCTTCCCCTTTAGGATTAGTAGTCCTAAATGCCTTCAGGACTGATACGATTGGGACAGGTAATAGGATGCAATAAGTAATCGAGACCATTATGCACTTTAATACCTTAACGGGGTATGAAGGGTAGATATGGATATGATGACCACATGATAATGTCACGTGTAGCCCCTCATTGAGGAGTGATTATCGGGCATTGTATGGGGTGATCCATATTATTAATAAACCTAGGACCCCCCTTTCCCTTTTTTTCTTTGTTTCTTCTAAAGATTTCAAACTATTTCTTTTAAGAAAAATCGGCTTTCTTTTAGTTCTTTCCAACTTTGTTTATTTGTAAGCCATTACGTGAAAATCCCCTCTTATTTGATGTTTCATTTGCCTACATGTTATTGGCACCTAAATTCACAAGAATAGTCTGGCCGGGAACCACACTAGTCGATCCTGAGGGGTGTCTAACACCTTCCCCTTGGGATAATTTCAAGCCCTTACCCAACCTCTGGTTACTCAAATCAAACCCTCTTGGTGTCCTAATGCACCTTAATCATTAGGTGGCGACTCTTCAAGTCAAACCCAATTCCCAAAAGGAATGAGTTGTCCTTCCAAATATCATAAACCCAATTTCGCGAGAAAAAGTCGGCGCGACACGAGTGTGTGTTGATTATCGGGATTTAAATAGAGCAAGTCCCAAAGACGACTTCCCACTGCCAAACATACACATCCTGATCGATAACTGCACCGAGCATGAGCTCCAATCCTTTGTAGATTGCTTCGTAGGTTATCACCAGATTTTGATGGATGAAGAAGATGCCGAGAAAACAACTTTTATTACACCTTCGGGTGTATACTGTTACAAGATGATGTCATTCGGTTTGAAGAATGCTGGGGCCACTTACATGAGAGCTAGGACAACCATTTTTTATGATATGATACACAAAGAAATAGAGGTATATGTGGAGGACATCATTATCAAATCAAAAAGGGCCACAGATCACATAACCAACTTGAGAAAATTCTTTGACAGGCTAAGGAGGTACAATTTGAAGTTGAACCCCGCAAAGTGTGCATTCAGGGTTCCGACAAGAAAGTTACTGGGATTCATTGTCAGTCGCTGAGGGATCGAGCTAGATCCGACTAAACTCAAAAGCTATTTAGGAATTACCACAGCCCAAAAGCAAGAAGGATATGATGAGCTTCCTGGGGCAGCTCAACTACATCAGCTGATTCATAGGACAGTCAACAGTAATATGTGAACCCATCTTCAAAATGCTGAGGAAAGATGCCGAGACAAGTTGGACCGAGGATTGTCAGAAAGCTTTTAACAAGATCAAGGAATACCTGTCCAGACCACTAGTTCTGGTCCCGCAATAACTTGGATGACCTTTGCTACTTTATCTATCCATGTTAGATGGAGCCTTCCGATGTGTTTTAGGATAACATGATGAGACAGGAAGAAAGGAACAAGCCATATATTACATGAGTAAGAATTAACACATTATGAAGCACGGTATTCTCTGTTCGAACACATTTGCTGTGCTCTGACCTGGACAACCCAGAAGTTGAGGCATTATTTTTGTCCCTACACTACATAACTCATATCCAGGATGGATCCTCTAAAGTACTTATTTTAGAAGTCTATGCCTACTGGGAAGTTAGCTAAGTGGAAAATACTGTTGAGTGGGTTCGACATCATCTACGTAACTCAAAAGGTAGTCAAAGGACAAGCATTGACAGATCACCTCGCTGAGAATCTAGTGGTAGGAGAATACGAACCCTTGGAAACATATTTTCCTGATGAAAAAATATGATTCGTGGGAGAAGACATTACGGAAGCATATGACGGTTGGAGGATGTTCTTTGATGGAGTCGCGAATTTCAAAGGAGTAGGCATTGGAGCAGTTTTGGTGTCGGAAACGGATCAGCATTATCCCGTATCTGCTAAACTCAAATTTCCCTGCACCAACAACATGGCGGAATATGAAGCCTACATACTAGGGCTCAACATGGCAGTCGACATGAACATTCAAGAGTTGCTGGTGATTGGCGATTCAGATTTGCATGTGCACCAGGTACAAGGAGAGTGGGCCACCAAGACTTCCAAGATATTGCTATATTTGTACCATGTGAAAGAATTAAAAAGAAGGTTCACAAAGATACAGTCCCGACATGTGCCCAGAATTCAGAATGAGTTCGCCGACGCATTAGCCACTTTGTCGTCAATGATACAGCATGAAGATAAGAACGATATTGATCCCATTCTAGTAAGGATCCATAATCAGCCGGCATATTGTGCTCATGTCGAAGAAGAAGCAGATGGAAAGCCTTTGTTTCATGACATCAAGGAGTACTTATCAAAAGGAAAATATCCAGAGCATGCAAATCATATTTAGAAATACACGCTCTGGAGGTTGTCAAATCATTTCTACCATAGCAGAGGGCACTTATATAGGAGAACTCTGGATTTGGGCTTACTAATGTGTGTCGACGCAAAGGAAGCTTCTAAGCTACTAGAGGATGTGCACGCTGGGACTTGTGGTCTGCACATGACTAGTTTTGTTCTGGCCAAGAGGATACTTAAGGCGGGTTACTTTTGGATGACCATGGAGATGGATTGTATTCAGTATGTCCGCAAATGCTTTCAATGTCAAGTACATGCTGACATGATAAAGGTGCCACCGAACGAGCTCAATGCAACAAGATCACCTTGGCCATTCGCCGCCTAGGGAATGGATGTTATTGGTCCGATTAAACCCACTACTTCAAATGGGCATCGGTTTATTCTTGTAGACATTGACTACTTCACAAAATGGGTAGAAGCTGCATCTTACAAAGCTGTAACCAAGAAGGTCATCACAGATTTTGTCAAGGATCGTATTGTATGTCGATTCAGAGTTCCCGAGTCCATTATCACTGACAACGCCGCCAACCTCAATAGTGATCTGATGAAATCTATATGTGAAACCTTCAAAATCAAGCACAAGAATTCCAACGCCTACAGACCTCAGATGAATGGAGCCGTAAAAGCCGTCAACAAGAACATTCAGAAGATTCTAAGGAAAATGTAGAGAATCGCAAGCAGTGGCATGAAAAGTTACACTTTGCTCTATTAGGGTAACGCACCACAGTTCGCACGTCAACCAGGGAAACCTCTTACATATTGGTTTATGGTACCGAGGATGTCATCCCAGCCGAGGTAGAAATTCCTTCTTTAAGAATCATACAAGAAGTTTAACTCAGCGATACGGAATGGGTAAGAAGCCGCTATGAACAGTTGGCCATTATCGATGGAAAAAGGATGAACACAGTATTCCACGGCCAACTATATCAGAACAGAATGTCCAGATCTTTCAACAAAAGGGTCAAACCAAGACAATTCGCGCTAGGGCAGCTAGTATTGAAGAAGATTTTCCCGCACCAAGATGAAGCCAAAGGGAAATTCTCTCCCAACTGGCAAGGTCCGTATATGGTTGACATAGTACTAACAGGAGGATCACTCATACTTGCAGATATGGATGGAGAGATTTGTCCAAAACCAATTAATTCAGATGCAACCAAGAGATACGACACCTAGAATCATTTCACATTTTCCTTTCTGAT
The DNA here is from genome assembly GCF_000393655.2 of Nicotiana sylvestris. Lineage (NCBI taxonomy): Eukaryota > Viridiplantae > Streptophyta > Magnoliopsida > Solanales > Solanaceae > Nicotiana > Nicotiana sylvestris. Next base: position 38,526,939 of record NC_091067.1, on the reverse strand, counting down.
GTAATTGAACTACGCTTTACCTGATTCTCATTTAAGAGGGGATACGTAGACCACCTTATGGGTTCGCTCATATCATAATAAAATTTTCATTTCCCCCAAAATCAGAAACTGGGGCAGAATTCTGAGAAAGGTCCTCAAAATTCTGGAGTAAGTCCAGTCAACGCCAACGCGCGTCAGGAAGCCAGTAATCAGTCAAAACTTGGATATAATTTTGATAAGGTTTCTCAAAATTCAGAAGAAGATTCAGTAAGGTACGCCATGCGCAAACGGTTAGAAATCATCTACCAAACTGGGGCAAAATTTTGAGGAGGACCCTCAAAATTCCGACATAAGAAAGTTGCAATGCCTTTGAAATGTGTCACAGTCACTAGTTCATCAAAAGTTAGTTGATATATCAATACGCTTCCAAAACAATTCTAGTTTATCAATGAATGCATATTTTTCGAAAATTCTATTGTTACAACAGTCAGGTGCTTCCTAGGGGAACTCGAAGGGGACTTCCAGAGCGGAGCAGAGCAAGGCCGGCAGGCAAAGCAAGAACCAACCTTCCCTCATGAAACTTACAATTTTTCTTTGAGCGCAGACACATTTTGATGATAGCTTTCAGATTCACCATCCACCAGGCCATTTGACACTGAACCTATCCTAGCTAAGATACTCTACCCTTATCTGTTATTTTCTCTTTGCATGAGTCTAAGCCTTGATTCCAAATCTTGCATGAGTCTAAGCCCTGACTCCATATTTGCAAGCGTCTAATCCTTGACTTCATATTTGCATGAGTCTAATCCTTGACTCCATATTTGCATGAGTCTAATACTTGACACCATATTTGCATGGGACTAAGCCCTGTCCCGCATCTTGCATGAGGTTAAGCTCTACCTCCATATTTGTCTTTCCTTTGCATGAGACTAAGCTCTATCTCGAATCTTGCATGAGTCTAAGCCCTGACTCCACATTTGCATAAGTCTAATCCTTGACTCCATATTTGCATGAGTCTAATCCTTGACTCCTTATTTGCATGGGACTAAGCCCTGTCCAATATCTTGCATGAGGTTAAGCTCTACCTCCATATTTGCCTTCCCTTTGCATGAGACTAAGCTCTGTCTCGAATCTTGCATTAGTCTAAGCCCTGACTCCATATTTTCATGAGGATAATCCTTGCCTCTCTCTCGTATAAGGTTAATCCTTGCCTCTCCACTTGCACGGGGCTAAGCAATATCCTTCTTTGCACATATATTGCTCTATTTCTACTACCATCTATTTGCTTTTCAATCGGGCTAATCTCTGCCCTTCATTTCACAACACTAAGCCTTGTCTTGTTACATCATATTATTGCATCTCATGGGCTGAAAAATCGTCGGTCTGTCCAAAGGGGTCATAGTCTAAAGGTACCATCCTCATAGCCTGAAGACACCATGCCATAGTTTGGGGATCTCTCAAATTTCCATATCATTATTCAAAGGCGTCATGGTGTGAAGGCACCATTTTCATGTCCCGAGAACATAATTTCATGGCATGTGAATCCCTCATCAAATAATTCATGGCCCAAGACAACATGGTCCAAGGACGTCATCTTTAACCGTCCGAAGACAACCTTCATTGTCCAAAGGGAATTTGCATCATGTTAAATTTTTGCAAATACGTTTGTAGCATCTTTTATCTCCAGGTAACCAATAAGCAGCTGCTATCTTAGCAGGAGAAATCTCGCTCTGGTTCCCTCTGACCATCCTCATCATAGCCGCTTCCACATCTCGTGTCCGTTCTTACAATGATTTCATCGGCATACTCCGCGGGTGAATCCAGAACTACACATAGCCTGATTCCTGTTAAACAAGGGATATGTAGGCAACTCGGAAACCGGAGCTCGGCCTCTGTCTTTCAAAACCTCCCGTCCGGTCAAAATTAGCCATCATTTCTTTACCCGAAAACTCTTTCATTATTCTCGGGTAAAGAGGGGCAGCTGTTAATACCCAATTATTCCCTAAATATTTTAAATAGGCATAAAAGACTTCAAAATAGCATATATATGCATATAAGCATCCACAAGGCTTTCATTATTTTATCCCATAATTTTAAGGGCTTAAATTGATTTATTTTCTCCCTTTTTATCCAAAAAATACCCAATAATTATTTTCAAAATTATTGTTTTGGTAATTCATCTATTCGATTTCTATATTTATGCCAAAATATGGCTAATGTAATTTTATATATTTTTAGAATTACATTTAGTATTTTTAAAGCTAAATTGCATATAATTACAATGTTACCCCATTTTATGATATAATTATGTTTTATATGCATAAAATTGGACCCTATATTTTTAAATTGTTATTTATATTTTTTAAATCAGTTTTGCACCTTAATTTATTTTCTAGAAATTACCTATTATTTTTACAAATTAAATAGGGGAAAATTGGCTATTTAAATAATAGACAAATTTGGCTTTCAATTATAGTCAAGATTGGACCTTTTTCCAGCCCAATTTCACACCCAAATCACCCAGCCCATACCGTATTAACCCTTACCCAAACCCGAAACCCACCTACCCATTTTAATCCTGACCGTTGATCTGAGAGATCAACGGTCCAAATCATTCCCTTGCTTTTTAACTCTAATCGACCCATAACCCTAAGTCATTTTTTCAAAGGCGCCGCCTTTAGATCCTCTCTCATCTCCACTCCTCTCTCAAACCTAACCCCAGACTCCTCTACTCACCTCCTTCTCCGGTCATCGCCGACGACTATTTCTCAAACCCCAAGCCTCCAATGGTCATTCTCACCGCCTTGCTCATCATCTCTAAGGCCCTCAAGGGTCCTAGGCCATGTCGATTTGGACCTAAGGTTTCTGATTCTATTGTTCGAGGCTTTTCTGGTGTGATTTTGGGCAAAATCACACCATGTTTGTTACGATTTGTGAAGTTGCAACAGGTTCTTTCGATTTCTACCTAGGTTTCCTTTTGAAACCCTAACTCTCTTCTGGATCTCTCAGATCTGTGTTATTTTCATGCTTTAAGCCCGTTTCCTTCTATGATTTGCTTATTCTCGAGCTTTCTTCTAAAAGATCCTCTATTCTAAACCGTTTACTTTTTTTGAAAACTAGGGTTTTCTTGGAATTCTTTCTATACATGTTTCAACCGATTTCTTCATAATTAAACCTTTTTTCCTTGTTTATTTTGACCGATTTTATATTCCTACTGCTTTTTAACTCAACTCTGTTAAAAGCCCCTTATTTTTAATGATTTTTCTTTACTTGTTCCTGTATGTTAGTATGATTTTCTTTACTTGTTTCTATGTGTTAGCATAATTTTCTTTACTCTGCTTCTATGTGCTAGCATGCTTTTCTTTACTCAGCTTCCGTGTGATAGCATGATTTTCTTTGCCTTGGCTCTGTGTGTTAGTATGATTCTCTTTACTTCATTTCTGTGTCAGCCTGTTTACCTGGTTCTTGTTAATCTCTCGTGGTCACCATGCTTCGAATATATCCTACTGAATCTTTAGCCTACTCATATCACCTCTATATGACTGTGTTTGCTCATCTCTTGTTTCTTTTTGTCTATATAATTGACCTTTTTTGTTCATTTATCTCTATTTATGTGTTAAAATATGTAGAATCATGACTCCTCATGATTGATTCTGATTTTCCTTAACTGTTGGTAATTAAATGGTTTTCCTTCAAAGCCCTAGAATTCTACTCGTTTGTTTGAATTAACTGATTTTATTACCTTATTTACTATGGTACTTGGTTTTACTTAGTCTTTCCTTAATTGGGTCTTTCTGAATTTGGTCCTAATTGACTACTTTATGCCTAATGAACTATGGCTCCTTTCCTTATTTAATCATGCAATGTTTCTTCTATGGTACTGAATATTTCCGTTTGACCTTGACTCCCTTAACTCAAGGAAGTACTTCCTTGATTCTCTAAGTGATTGATTCTGAGTTCTTAAATTAGTATACTACTATGATTTTTATCTTATTCCACTACCTACTTTAAACTATAAATACTCTAAGACTTTTAGAAACAAAACACACACTTGGCTTCCGAAAACCTCTCTCTTATTTAAAATCTCTGTTATCCCTCCTTCCTTGTGTTATTCTACTACTATTAGCTGGCTGCAAGCCAAGGCTAGTCATCTGTGCTCTTTGGTTCTTTCATTCTGCTTACTTCTATCTTCACTGGTATATCCTAGTTTAATTTAAAGTTTCAACAACAACATGTTTCTCTTATTGTTTCAGTTTATTTTATTTCTAGCCTGCTTTTACTTGTGGTTCTATTGTGAAGTTTGTAGTTAGGAAGACTCCTGCCCCTTTAAATTCATGATTGAAACATGCCTGGAAAACTTTTTTTAACATACTGTGTGCTTACCATTATTATGAGTCCCAAATTCTTATCACCCCTTTCTATGTGTTTGTATTCTCCTTGACTGGTTTGTGACTATGCCAGTGTCAACTATCTCTGAGCATGTTTCAAACAAGTCTTAAGACCCTGCTGGGTTATGCAGCCAAATGTTTATGTATCCCCAAACCCCTGACCCCTGTGTGACTATTGAATTCTAAAAACTAGCTATGTGTGATCTTTTCCTAGGGTGTCTTAAAGCTTATTTACCACTCCCACCTTTTCAAACAATCTCTATTACTTTACTAACTGCTTTCAAACAGACTTTTAAGTGCAGTTCTTAAAAAAGCTGCCTTCAACCTGAATCTTGCACTTTCACTTTACTCTTAGTTAATAAGTTCTACCTCCTTTAATATGTGTACTGCCTTGAGATCCTCTTGAGAACCCTTGAACTCTGGCATATTGAGGTTGGCCTTTCCACACTGCATTGGTTCAATGCTTGGCTACTAAGTCTAGGTGTAAGCATTGCCCAGAGTCCATGAGATCCTTAGGGAACTTTGATGCACCTAGTTTCTGATTTGTCTATGGAATTGAGGCTTGTGAGGCTATTGGAGGCTTTGGGAAACTAGGTCCTAATTGCAGGCTCCCTATAGAATAGCTTCTTGGTTTTCTATTTTATTTATGTAATTCATTTATTGGCCTGTAATAATTTGTAAACAAATACTTAGGGTATTTAGTAAAAGGGTGTGTAGATATATATCTTGTGGGGTAACATGGGTAGAAATCCTGTTCTTAGGATTTACTTTCGAATTTGCCTGTTTCACTCACTAGAAAACATGTCCATAGGGTTTTTATTGAATTTGATTTTTTTTATTTCTGCATAATAGAAAACATGATCATAGGTTTTTATTGCAATAGAGAATCATGCTTATAGGATTCTATTTCTAATTTCCTCTGCATCAAATAGAAATCATGCCTATAAGGACTTCACTTTTAACGTTGTTTGCCTCAGATAGAAACCATGTTCATAAATTCTGCATTTGTCATGTTAGAAACCATGTTTCTAGGTTCCAAGACATCATGTTTTAAATCAATTCAAGTATAGATACCATGCCTATAGGACCTATTTCCGATTCATCTCTAATAAGTCTTTCATATGTTACTACAAATTGACTAAAAACAGTAATACGCCTAGATATCATGTCTATTGGGATCTTACTCGCAATTCTGTCTGGTAATTCTAATTAGCCCAATAGATCAATTTCATTTCACCTAGCTTGTTTCTTAAAACCAGTTTTGATAAGTGTCAACATTTCCTAAAACTAGTTCCGTCAAAATGGCTTCAATCTCATTAGATATCCTGCCTATAGGTATTAAAAGAGTCTATCTCGAAAACTTGCTTGTTTCTGCATTAACATAGACACAGTACTGCATATAGGCAAGCCTTATGGCATTTTAAAACCTGCATTTCTCTGAAGCTGTTTCTGTCAACGTTTCTAATTCTAATAAATTTTAAAGAAGAGGCCCTAGGCATCTACTAGGTTATAACATCTGGATCTAAAAGTGGTTTATTTTTGCATAATCACTTAGAAATCCTGCATTAGGACTTTGATTAATAAAAACCTTACTTGTGTTTGAGTCGTTTGTCTGTATGTTTATTTGAGGAGGAATTGTGAGCCTCTTAATTGCTCCCATTATGTGGAAGTCCTAAATGCTTTTTGATTGTCGCCTTAGATTTCTGCCTTTAAAACCTTAGGTGTACGTCTAGAACCACCTATAGGTAGAGGTCCTACTCCCTTCGGGACTATTAAGAAGGAATGGGTAGCAGCACGCAATAGGAATTAGTGACCAAACACTCTATTTGCATGACCAATAAGGGGACGGAAAGGGTAGACATGAGATATGATGAACACGCGTTAATGTCACGTGTTGCCCCTCATTGAGGAGTGCTTACTGGACATTGCGTGGGGTGATCCTATAGGATAAACAACCTAGGACCCCTCCTTACGAAAAATCCTTTGCTTATTTAAACTTTGTTTTTTATATAATTTGTTCGAACCTTTATTTCACTAATTGACTTGTTCAATGAGCTTTACAGCTTATTTGATTCAACTATTTATATGGACTAATTTGTAAATATAAGTTCGGTCGGAACCCATAGTTGTGGACCAAGCGGGGTGCCTAATACCTTCCCCTCGAGGTTATCTCTAGCCCTTACCCTAATCTCTGGTAATGCAAACCAACCCAAGAGTTAATCACTCTAGGAGTCCTAACACACTATATTCCGTTAGGTGGTGACTCTCCAAATACCCAATTCCCAAAAGGAAATGAGTCATTACACCCCATGAATGTCGAAACCCGGACATCTCTCCACGAGGAGGCAAAAAGGGGGCACGATAGTATGGCAACTCTGCTGGGGATATTTTTAGGCTCTTACCATAGCGAACTTATTTTTATAAGTTAGTCCATGCATGCTTATCCCATACCCTGCTCCCTTACCTAAATTATTTTTTTCAAGCATTTATGATTCCTTTATTACTCAGAAAACTGACTTGTCTCTTGGTTTTCCTTTTCTTGCAATTGCCTTTTCAATTATTTAAATGTTGTATTTATTTTTCCAACGTGAAAATATTTACATACATCTTATTAACTGCTGCATAATTCATGCTCCACATCATATTCCACTCATGTGTATCAAATCACATAGAACCACTTTAATGAGTGGTTGCGCTCTTCCTATTTATTACCATTAAATTCGGAAAGGCTTATTTGCAGTAAAACCAGTCGATCAGCGGTGCAATCGACAGTTCCGTGCCTTCCCCCTCAAGTTGTCCGCTTGAGGGTACCAGTCTAAAACCCCATAGAAACCTTACTCTGTTTAAATTGTGCATGCATCATAGTCAAACCTAGTCGCATCAGTTATGTTGTCCACATAATGATCCTTTAAGATAAGCCTTATCCAAAGTCCATCGGGTTCTCCATAATCCTAACGGACGCAATCACGTTTTGTGCATTAATTTGGAGAACTAAATGCTGATATGCTTATCGTAAATGTATAAATAGTCGAGTCCGGTGGGGGTAATGCCTAACCCTTTTATTAGTCTCTTACCATAACGAACTTATTTTTATAAGTTAGTCCATGCATTCTTATCTAATACTCTGCTCCCTTACCTGAATTTTTTTTCAAGCATTTATGATTCCTTTATTACTCTGAAAACTGACTTGTCTCTTGGTTTTCCTTTTCTTGCAATTGCCTTTTCAATTATTTAAATGTTGTATTTATTTTTCCAACGTGAAAATACTTACATACATCTTATTAACTGCTGCATAAATCATGCTCCACATCATATTCCACTCGTGTGTATCAAATCACATAGAACCACTTTAATGAGTGGTTGCTCTCTTCCTATTTATTACCGTTAAATTCGGAAAGGCTTATTTGCAGTAAAACCAGTCGATCAGCGGTGCAATCGACAGTTCCGTGCCTTCCCCCTCAAGTTGTCTGCTTGAGGATACCAGTCTAAAACACCATAGAAACCTTACTTTGTTTAAATTGTGCATGCATCATAGTCAAACCTAGTCGGATCAGTTATGTTGTCCACATAATGATCCTTTAAGATAAGCCTTATCCAAAGTCCATCGGGTTCTCCATAATCCCAACGGACGCAATCACGTTCTGTGCATTAATTTGGAGAACTAAATGCTGATATGCTTATCGTAAATGTATAAATAGTCGAGTCTGGTGGGAGTAAGGCCTAACCCTTTTATTAGGCTCTTACCATAACGAACTTATTTTTATAAGTTAGTCCATGCATTCTTATCTAATACCCTGCTCCCTTACCTGAATTTTTTTTTCAAGCATTTATGATTCCTTTATTACTCTGAAAACTGACTTGTCTCTTGGTTTTCCTTTTTTTGCAATTGCCTTTTCAACTATTTAAATGCTGTATTTATTTTTCCAACGTGAAAATACTTACCTACATTTTATTAACTGCTGCATAAATCATGCTCCACATCATATTTCACTCGTGCGTATCAAATCCCATAGCAACGCTTTAATGAGTGGTTGCGCTATTCCTATTTATTACAATTAAATTCGGAAAGGCTTATTTGCAGTAAAACTAGTCGATCAGCGGTGTAATCGACAGTTCCGTGCCTTCCCCCTCAAGTTGTCCGCTTGAGGGTACCAGTCTAAAACCCCATAGAAACCTTACTCTGTTTAAATTGTGCATGCATCATAGTCAAACCTAGTCGGATAAGTTATGTTGTCCATATAATGATCCTTTAAGATAAGCCTTATCAAAAGTCCATCGGGTTCTCCATAATCCCAACGGACGCAATCACATTCTGTGCATTAATTTGGAGAACTAAATGCCGATATGCATATCGTAAATGTATAAATAGTCGGGTCCGGTGGGGTTAAGGCCTAACCCTTTTATTAGGCTCTTACCATAACGAACTTATTTTTATAAGTTAGTCCATGCATGCTTATCCCATACCCTGCTCCCTTACCTGAATATTTTTTTTCAAGCATTTATGATTCCTTTATTACTCTGAAAACTGACTTGTCTCTTGGTTTTCCTTTTCTTGCAATTGCCTTTTTAATTATTTAAATGCTGTATTAATTTTTCCAACATGAAAATACTTAACTACATCTTATTAACTACTGCATAAATTATGCTCCACATCATATTACACTCGTGCGTATCAAATCACATAACAACGCTTTAATGAGTGGTTGCGCTCTTCCTATTTATTACCATTAAATTCGGAAAGGCTTATTTGCAGTAAAACCAGTCTATCAACGGTACAATCGACAATTCCGTACCTTCCCCCTCAAGTTATCCACTACCAGTCTAAAACCCCATAGAAGCCTTAATCTATTTAAATTGTGCATGCATCATAGTCAAACCTAGTCGGATCAGTTATGTTGTCCACATAATGATCCTTTAAGATAAGCCTTATCCAAAGTCCATCGGGTTCACCATAATCCTAACGGACGCAATCATGTTCTGTGCATTAATTTGGAGAACTAAATGCCGATATGCTTATCGTAAATGTATAAATAGTCGAGTCCGGTGAGGGTAAGGCCTAACCCTTTTATTAGGCTCTGACCATAACAAACTTATTTTTATAAGTTAGTCTGTGCATGCTTATCCCATACCCTGCTCCCTTACCTGAATTTGTTTTTCAAGCACTTATGATTCCTTTATTACTCTGAAAACTGACTTGTCTCTTGGTTTTCCTTTTCTTGTAATTGCCTTTTCAATTATTTAAATGCTATATTTATTTTTCCAATGTGAAAATACTTACCTGCATCTTATTAACTGCTGCATAAATCATGCTCCACATCATATTCCACTCGTGCGTATCAAATCGCATAGCAACGCTTTAATGTGTGGTTGCGCTTTTCCTATTTATTACCATTAAATTTGGAAAGGCTTATTTGCAGTAAAACCAGTCTATCAACGGTGCAATCGACAGTTCTGTGCCTTCCCCCTCAAGTTATCCACTTGAGGGTACCAGTCTAAAACCCCATAGAAACCTTACTCTGTTTAAATTGTGCATGCATTATAGTTAAACCTAGTCGGATCAGTTATGTTGTCCGCATGATGATCCTTTAAGATAAGCCTTATCCAAAGTCCATCGGGTTCACCATAATCCTAACGGACGCAGTCATGTTCTGTGCATTAATTTGGAGAACTAAATGCCTATATGCTTATCGTAAATGTATAAATAGCCGAGTCCGGTGGCGGTAAGGCCTAACCCTTTTATTAGGCTCTTACCATAACAAACTTTTTTTATCAGTTAGTCCGTGCATGCTTATCCCATACCCTGCTCCCTTACCTAAATTTTTTTTCAAGCACTTATGATTCCTTTATTATTCTGAAAACTGACTTGTCTCTTGGTTTTCCTTTTCTTGTAATTACCTTTTCAATTATTTAAATGCTATATTTATTTTTCCAATGTGAAAATACTTACCTGCATCTTATTAACTGTTGCATAAATCATGCTCCACATCATATTCCACTCGTGCGTATCAAATCGCATAGCAACGCTTTAATGTGTGGTTGCGCTCTTCCTATTTATTACCATTAAATTTGGAAAGGCTTATTTGCAATAAAACCAGTCTAACAACGGTGCAATCGACAGTTTCGTGCCTTCCCCCTCAAGTTATCCACTTGAGGGTACCAGTCTAAAACCCCATAGAAACCTTACTCTGTTTAAATTGTGCATGCATCATAGTTAAACCTAGTCGGATCAGTTATGTTGTCCGCATAATGATCCTTTAAGATAAGCCTTATCCAAAGTCCATCGGGTTCTCCATAATCCCAACGGACGCAATCACATTCTGTGCATTAATTTGGAGAACTAAATACCTATATGCGTATCGTAAATCTATAAATAGTCGAGTCCTGTGGGGGTAAGGCCTAACCCTTTTATTTTACAGAAAATGAGGCACGAAGTCCCCAACTTCGGTATGGTTAGCACACCCTCACTCTTGCTATACTAGTGGAGGAATCTTCCATCAAATGACCTAATCAATGAATGGAAAGAAAGGGCCATCAAATCTAGCGAAAAGCTGAAATATATGGAATACAGTCTGCTGGAATTAGAAGGAAAAGTGAGGAAGAGAGTCACTGACTACCAGAACACTGAGGGAAATGAAGGAGGATGTTTGGCAAAGGCGTTCTTACTGACGGACCTACGCGAACATGAGGATTTGATCAACGAGAACATTCAACCTGAGGAAGGTCCTGCTAAGACCAAATATATTAGGTTTACTCGCTTTCCAATTGTAATAAGGCCAAGTACCAATAGTGACTTGTTTTTTTTTCATTATGTTAGTGTCGTTTTGGATTCGTCTACTTTTATGTTAATAAATGAAGAATTTATTGGCATTTGAAGTTCTCCAAATTTATTTGTCACTGGCCTACCTTGGGCACAATGAGGCTCCTAAATTAGGATACAAGTTTATATCTCGCACTATGTTTTTATATACTACAAACGTTTCAGGGTCCCCACTAACTTGTTACCTTTTGTATTGTTTGTTTTTATTATTATTATTATTTCTATACCCGTAGGTTGGTTCATCCATGCTAGCCTCATCAGCATATCATACCAGATCCAGAGGCCCTCTACCTCCTCCTCCTCCAAGCAACACAAAAAGTAGAGGGAAAGCAAAGATGGACGACTTAAGTGGAATTTGAAAGGAAAACATTGAGAACGCAGAAACCTTCGATGGCCGTAGTACTCCAGCCCCGAATGACCTGGTTTTGAGACTTAAACAAAAGATACTAGAACTGCAAGGAGAACTTGAGCAGGTCTGCAATTTGGCAAACTTGTCACTCACCCTTAATGTCCCTAATATCCCCCAACAAAACGCAAAGAACACAATGCCTCACCAAAACACACAAAACCAAAACCGCAAAATCCTACCATACCAAATCAATACACTACTCCACCACAAAGTATCAATCCATTGCAGATACCAACTCCACTAGAACAGCACCAACCGATCCCGTACCCACCAACCACTACTTACCACACTCCCCAAAATACACTACCACTCATTCCCGATTCACAAAACTCCACCAATGACCATAACTATACCCAAGTTCCTGTCACCCATCAGAGCAACACGTATACGTGGAAACTATACCACATTCTACCCAGCCAATCTCTTGAGCATCGGAACCCTCCGAAAAGGACCTACTCATTAAGAACATGGCCGAATAACTCAAGAAGTTAACAAGCCAAGTTCAAGGTGTTGTAGGTAATAGAGGAATAGAAGGTTTCAATTATGAAGATCTGTGCATACAGCCCGATGTGGAATTGCTAGAGGGGTACAAATCTCCAAGTTTGAAATGTTCGATGGAACATGTGATCCTATCGTTCACCTAAGGACTTACTGTGATAAGTTGGTCAGGGTTGGAAAAGATAAAAAGAATCAGATGAAGCTCTTTATGAGGAGGCTTACCAGGGATGTGTGGTCTTGGTATATCAGCCAGAACCTGAAGAAATGGTCTAGTTGGGCAAGCATGGCATCAGATTTCATGGACCGATTCAGGTTCAACACAAAAAACGTACCTGATGTCTTCTACATTCAGAACCTCAAGAAGAAACCTACTGAGACTTTCTGCGAGTATGCTACTCGTTGGAGGTCGGAAGTCGCCAAGGTCAGGCCTGCTTTGGACGAAGAACATATGAATAAGTTCTTCATCAGAGCACATTATCCACAATATTATGAGAGACTGATGGTCATCGAAAATGACAAATTCTCTGATATCATCAAGCTCGGGGAAAGGAATAAGGAAGGAATCAAGAGCGGGATGGTAACAAATTTCCTGGCACTGCAAGCCACGAATAAGGCACTCCAATTAGGGGGCATATCAAAGAAAAGAGATGTTGGGGCAGTAATGGTGGCCAAGGGCCCAAAAACTCCCCTCACATACTAGACACCTCCACCCACCTATCAAACACCTCCATCTCCGCCCACATACCAAGCATCACCACCTATACATCAACCCTCATGTGACGACCCGGCCAGTCGTCTCATGAGTTACCACTCTGTTTTCCCCATTTCTGCTTCTTTACACTTTGTTATCCGTCTTTTATGTGATTGGGTTGATTAGTTTGTGTTCAGAAAGTATTTGGAAGAAATGAGACACTTAATCTCTTTTAAGAAGGCTTAAGTTGGAAAAGTCAACCGAATGTTGACTTTTGTGTTAGAGAGTTCGGATATGAGTTCTGACGGTTCGGCTACCTTCAGGAGGTGATTTATGGCTTAGGAGCATGATTGGAATTGGTTTTGGGAGGTCCAGAGTAGAATTAGGCTAGAATTGGTAAAATTGATATTTTGGCGATATTCGGTTGATAGGTGAGATTTTGATATAAGGGTTGGGATAGAATCTCGAGAGTTGCAGTAGCTTCGTTATGTCATTTAGGATGTGTGTGTAAAATTTCAGGTCATTCGGACATGGTTGTTTGGGGTTTTTTATCGAAAACGTACTTCGGGAGATTTCTCAAATATTAGGCTTGAATGCGATGAGTTTTGGTTAATTTGATGTTGTTTGGGGTATTTTGATGATTGGAACAAGTTCGAATAAGGTATTGGGTCATGTCATTGCTTTTGGTTGAGGTTCCGGGGGCCTCGGGGTAACTTCAGATGGTTAAAGGGAAGATTTGGACTTAAGAGATTTTAGAAGATTGTTGCTTCTGGTATTTCCGCACCTGCGGATTAGGGACCATAGGTGCGGTGCCACACATGTGGAAGGGGAGCCGTAGAAGCGGATTTGGGAAGAGTAGTCAGGGACCGCAGATGCGGCATATGGACTGCACATGTGGATTCGTAGATGCGGCTCGTGGACTGCATATGCGGAATATGGTACCTTAAGTGATTTCCGCAGAAGCGGAAGCTAGAACGAAAATGCGGTACCGCAGAAGCGGGCTTTTGTTCGCAGATGCGAAAAACCCCTGGGCAGAATGTTTTAATTCATTTCATCCGCGATTTTGAAGCTCATTTACTCCATTGTTGATCATTTTGAGAGCTTGTTGAAGGAAATTGAAGAGGGATTCAAGGGGAATCACCTAGAGGTAAGATTTTTGAACTCAATGCTCGATTATTATTGTGAAATCCACCTAGAAATTCATGGAACTAAGCTAAAAATGGAAGAACTGGGGCTTGGGATTTTGAACATTTGAATTGGGATTTGAAGGACCATTTGAGATCGGAATTGAGAACTTTGGTATGTATGAACTCGTGAGGTGATAAGGAATCTAATGATGCGAAAATTTTTGAGTTTCGAGAAGTGGGCCCGGGGCTCGGGTTTTGCTAATTTCGGGATTTTTGATATTTTTCGATTGTTTTCGCTTGGGCTTTGCTCCCTTAGCATATTGTGATGTATTCGTTCTGATTTTGGATAGATTCGATGTGTGTGGAGGCCAATTCGAGGGGCAAGGGCATCGCGAGCTAGAGTTGTAGCCGGTTCGAGGTGAGTAATGATTGTAAATGATGTTCTAAGGGTATGAAACCCCCGACTTGCACATCGTAGTGCTATATTGAGGTGATACACGCGTTGATGATGAGCTTGGAGTCTTTTACTATTGGGGATTGTTACTAGGTCCGTCCCGATTGATGATTTTACCACGTATTTGACTGAAAATTATTTGTTATCATCATGATTTGGGTTGATTGCCATATTTGGGCTGCATGCCAACTATATGAACCCTTCGGGGATTTTTATCACTAATTCTTCACTGTTTGACTTATTAGTTGAACTCAGTCCTGTTGATATTTACTATTTTACAAACTCAGCCACTTTTATTCATATTTGAAACTTAAATGATATTTCTAAATGATATTTTGGGCTGAGAACTACTATTTTACTAATGTTCGAGGGGCTTGTGATGATTTTCGGACTGAGTGAGACTGAGGGCCATATGTGAGGATATGCTAAGTGATATGAGGCCGAGGGCCTGAGATACTTTTATACGCCACGAGGTGACTTGATATAGCGATTGGGCCGTAAGTGGCCCCTCCAGAGTTTGCACCCCCCACAGTGAGCGGGGGTACTCATCATGATTTGAGAGTGAGCCCGAGGGGCTGATACTATACTGAGAGTGATCCCGATGGGCTAATATTGTATTGAGAGTGAGCCTGAGGGGCTGATACTGTTCTAAGTGATTGTTTCTATGCCCGAGGGGCGGATTTCTACTTGTTATTTACCTGCTAAATTACCTGTTTTACTTGGTTTAAATGAATTTCATTTGACTTCTTCATGGATTTACTGCTTTAAGTGATTTTAATGCTTGATATCGAATTGCTTTGTGCCTTTATGTATTTTCTTGCTTTCAGCCATTATTTATATTTATTACTTACTGGGTCGGAGTACTCACATTACTTCCTGCACCGTGTGTGCAGTTTCAGGCATCGCAGAGTCCGCTCCTGATTGCTGATCTTCCCAGTCCAGGCAGTGTTTTTGGAGACCACGAGGTAGTTGTTGGCGTCCACAGCCCCCGTGCCTCCCTTATCATACTATTGTCATGTTCTTGAACTTCTGTATCGGATTTCGTATCTAGTAGACTGGTATTCGGATTTATTAGTTGCTCATGACTTGTGACACCCCGGTTTGGGTTGTGTCGGGATGGTTTCTACTATTGTTATCGTTATTTCTGCAAATTATGGTTATTATATCATGTTTTAGAACTATTTATGGTATTTAACTATTTAAATAAGGTGTTCTGTTTTGGTCTGGGTGGCCTTGTCTTCACGAGAGGCACCATCACGACCGGGTTCGAGGTTAGGGTCGTGACAAGTTGGTATCAGACCCTAGGTTACATAAGTCTCACGAGTCATGAGCAGGTTTAGTAGAGTCTCGCGGATCGGTACGGAGACGTCTGTATTTATCCTTGAGAGGCTGCAGAACCTTTAGGAAAAACTTCATATTCTTGAAACTATTGTCCTGCGAACTTGTTGGTCCGAGTACTAAGCTTCTGTTATTCCATTCTCTCACAGATGGTGAGGACGCGAGCTACCGGACGAGGTGGACGACCACCAGTGCCACCAGCTAAGACCACCAGAGGACGTGGATGCGGTCGTGGTTGTGGCAAAGGCAGAGCAGCGAGGGCAGCACCTGTAAATCCACCAGCTGCCCTAGCTCCGGATAAGGCTCCAGCCATGGATGCTCGAGCAGCACCAGTTCAGGCATCATCTATGCCTATTGTGATTCCAGGTCTTTAGGAGGCCTTGGCACAGATCTTATTAGTTTGCACTAGCCTGGCTCAGGCAGTTTCAACCACAGCAGCAGTAGCTACTTCACTGGGCGGGGGAGGCAATCAGACCCCCGCTGCTCGCACACCTGAGCAGGTAGTGCAGGGACTCCAGACGCCAGGGGCACATCCAGCCCAGCCGGTTGTACCAGCTCCTGAGATTGTTGTGCCAATTATGCCGGATGATGAGCAGCATCATCTTGAGAGGTTTGGTAGACTCCATCCACCGTCATTCAGTGGTGCTGAGGGCGAGGATGCCCAGGGTTTTCTAGATAAGTGTCAGCGGATGCTCCGTACAACAGGGATTCTTGAGTCTAGTGGTGTGGCATTTACTACCTTTCAGTTTTCTAGGGCTGCCTTCACTTGGTGGGAGGCGTATGAGAGGTGTAGGCCTGTGGGAGCAGTGCCCCTCACTTGGCATGAGTTCTCTGTTCTCTTCCTGAAGAAGTATATGTCGCAGTCTCGCAGAGAGGAGAAACTTAGACAGTTTGAGTGGTTGAGGCAGGGGGATATGACTGTATCATAGTATGAGTCGAGGTTTTATGAGTTGGCTCGTCATGTCGTCTAGATGGTTCCAACAGATTGTGAGAGGATCAGGAGATTTGTTGATGGCCTTAACTATTATCTCTGTATTCTTATGACTAGAGAGAGTGTTGGGTGCTACGTTCGAGGAGGTGGTTGATATCGCTCGCGATATTGAGACGATTCACCATCAGGATCGAGAGGAGAAAGTGGCCAAGAGGCCTCGAGGATCGGGGAGTTATAGTGGTGCTCCTTTGAGGGGCCAGTTTCAGTATGGTAGAGGTCGTTCATTCATGTCTGCTCAGCCAGCTCACCTAGGTTATCGTGGGGCATCTTTGGGTCATGGTTATCACGGTACTCAGCAGGGCCAGTCATCACTTAGTGCCCTTCCAGCTCAGAGTTCATCCCGTGCTCCTTCAGCTCAAGGTTCTTCTATGCCAAGGGCATCAGCTAGTCACTCCGGTGCGAGGGGTTCCCTTCAGTCCCCTTCTCTAGCATCTCAGAGTTGTTTTGAGTGTGGAGAGTTTGGACATGTGTGGGGACAGTGTCCTCATCATGTTGCTAGTTCGTCCCAGCAGAGGGGTCAGCCCTCAACTTCTGGTCAAGTTACTTCACCACCTACCCAACCAACTAGGGGTGGAGGTCAGGCAGCCAGGGGTCACCCTAGTGGGGGAGGTTGATCAGGCGGTGGCCAAGCTTATTTCTATACACTTCCAGCTAGACCCGATGATATTGCTTTAGATGTTATCATTATAGGTATTGTCTCAGTCTGCCACAGAGATGCCTCTGTATTATTTGATCCCGGTTCCACCTTTTCTTATGTGTCATCATACTTTGCTTGTTATTTGGGTACGCCCCGTGAATTTCTTGCTTTACCTGTTCGTGTATCTACCCTGGTGGGCGATAGTGTTGTTGTTGACCATGTGTACCGGTCATGTGTGGTGACTATTGGGGGTTTGGAGACCCGAGTGGATCTATTGCTATTGAGCATGGTGGATTTTGATGTCATTTTAGGCATGGATTGGTTATCTCTATGTCGTGCTATTCTAGACTGTCATGCTAAGACAGTCACTTTGGCTATGCCAGGTGTGCCTCGGATCGAGTGGCATGGTGTGACTGATTATGTTCCTAGTAGAGTGTTCTCTTTCTTGAAGGCCCAGCGTATGGTTGGGAAGGGTTGCCTTTCATATCTAGCGTTTGTATTGATTCTGTCCTAGTTGTGAAGGATTTTCCTGATGTGTTTCCTGCAGACCTACCGGCATGCCACCGGACAGGGATATTGATTTTGGTATTGACCTAGTGCCCGGCACTCAGCCTATTTCTATTCCGCCATATCGTATGGCACCAGTGAAGTTGAAGGAATTGAAAGAACAACTTCAGGAACTCCTAGATAATGGGTTCATTCGGCCTAGTGTGTAACCTTGGGGTGCGCCGGTTCTGTTTGTGAAGAAGAAGGATGGTACAATGAGAATGTGCATTAACTATAGGAAATTGAACAAGGTAACAATTAAGAACAAGTATCCTTTGCATCGCTTTGATGATTTATTTGACCAGCTTCAGGGAGCGAGAGTGTACTCCAAGATTGATCTCCGTTCGGACTATCACCAGTTGAAGATCAGGGATTCAAATATTCTTAAAACTGCTTTCAGGACCAGATATGGTCATTATGATTTCCTTTTGATGCCTTTCGGGCTAACCAATGCCCTTGCAAAATTCATGCATTTGATGAACAGCGTGTTCCGGCCTTATCTTGATTTGTTCGTTATAATATTCATTGATGATATTCTGGTGTACTCGTGTAGTCAGGAGGAGCACGCGGAGCATTTGAGAGTTGTATTGTAGATATTGAGGGAGGAGAAGCTTTATGCAAAATTCTCCAAGTGTGAGTTTTCACTCAGTTCAATGGATTTCTTGGGGCACGTGGTGTCCAGCGAGGGTATTTAGGTTGATCCAAAGAAGATTGAGGTAGTTCAGAGTTGGCCTAGACCATCCTCTGCCACAGAGATTTGTAGCTTTCTTGGGTTGGTAGGCTATTATCGCTGGTTTGTTCAGGGATTCTCATCTATCACATCGCCCTTGACCATGTTGACTCGGAAGGGTGTTTCATTTGTATGGTCAGACGAGTGTGAGGAGAACTTTCAAAAGCTCAAGACAGCTTTGACCATAGCTCCAGTATTGGTTTTGCTATCAGCTTCAGGTTCATATATCGTGTATTGTGATGCTTCGAGAGTTGGGATTGGTTGTGTATTGATGTATAAGGGTAGAGTTATTGCTTATGCTTCTCGTCAGTTGAAGCCCCATGAGAAGAACTACCTTGTTCATGATTTGGAGTTAGCCGCCATAGTTCATGCATTGAAGATTTGGAGGCATTATCTGTATGGCGTATCTTGTGAGGTATTCACCGATCATTGTAGTCTTCAGCATTTGTTTAAGCAAAAGGATCTTAATTTGAGGCAGCAGAGATGGTTGGAGTTGCTCAAGGATTATGATATCACTATATTGTACCATCCAGGAAAGGCCAATGTGGTGGCCGATGCTTTGAGCCAAAAGGCAATGAGTATGGGGAGTTTGGCATATATTCAAGTTGGGGAGAGACCCCTAGCAGTTGATGTTTAGGCCTTGGCCAATCGATTTGTAAGGTTGGATATTTCTGAGCCCAGTCAGGTATTGGTGTGTGTGATTTCTCAGTCTTCCTTGTATGATCTCATCAGAGAGCGCCAGTATGATGATCCGCATTTGCTTGTCCTTAAGGACAAAGTTCATCATGATGATGCTAGAGATGTGACCATTGGTGATGATGGGGTGTTGAGGATGCAGGGCCGAATTTGTGTGCCCAATGTGGATGGGCTTCGGGAGTTGATTCTAGAGGAGGCCCATAGCTCGCGGTATTCCATTCATTCGGGTGCCGCGAAGATGTATCAGGATTTGAGGCAGCACTATTGGTGGAGAAGAATGAAGAAAGATATTGTGGGATTTGTAGCTCGGTGTCTCAATTGTTAGCAGGTGAAATATGAGCATCAGAGACCGGGTGGCTTGCTTTAGCAGATGGTCATTCCCGAGTGGAAGTGGGAGAGGATCACTATGGACTTTGTTGTGGGACTTCCACGGACTTTGAAGAAGTTCGATGCTATTTGGGTTATTGTGGATCGGCTGACCAAGTCTGCGCACTTCATTCCTATATGTACTACCTATTCTTCAGAGTGGTTAGCAGAGTTATACATTATGGAGATTGTTCGGCTACATAGTGTTCCAGTTTCTATCATTTTAGATAGGGGCACTCAGTTTACTTCCCAGTTTTGGAAGTCTATTCAACGAGAGTTGGGTACTTAGGTGGAGTTGAGCACAACTTTTCATCTTCAAATGGACGGGCAGTCTGAGCGTACTATTCAGATATTAGAGGACATGTTGCGTGCTTGTGTCATTGATTTCGGAGGATCATGGGATGAGTTTCTACCGATTGCAGAGTTTTCTTACAACAACAGCTACCAGTCGAGTATTCAGATGGCTCCATATGAGGCTTTGTATGGGAGGCGGTGTAGATCTCCAGTTTGTTGGTTCGAGCCCAGCGAGGCTAGGCTATTGGGGACAGATTTGGTTCAGGATGCCTTAGAGAAGGTGAAGGTGATTTAGGAGAGGATTCGTACAGCGCAGTCGCAACAGACGAGTTATGCGGACCGAAAGGTTCGAGATGTGGCCTACATGGTTGGTGAGAAGGTCTTGCTGAAGGTTTCGCCCATGAAGGGTGTCATGAGATTTGGGAAGAAAGGAAGGTTGAGTCCGCAGTTCATTGGGCCTTTTGAGGTGCTTCGGAAGATTGGGGAGGTGGCTTATGGGCTTGCTTTGCCACCCAACATGTCGAGTGTACATCCGATATTTCATGTTTCTATGCTTCGAAAGTATATTGGGGATCCGTCTCATGTTTTGGACTTTAGCACGGTTCAGTTGGATGATGATTTGACCTATGATGTGGAGCCAGTAGCTATTTTGGATCGTCAGGTTCGGAAGTTGAGGTCAAAGGATATAGCTTCAGTGAAAGTGCAGTGGAGAGGTCGGCCCGTGGAGGAGGCTACCTAGGAGACCGAGCGGGATATGTGGAGCAGATATTCTCACCTATTCGAGGCTTCAGGTATGTTTCTTGACTCGTTCGAGGATGAATGGTTGTTTAAGTTGGGGAGGATATGATGACCTGACCAGTTTTCTCATGAGTTACCGCTCTGTTTTCCCCATTTTTGATTCTTTACGCTTCGTTATCCATGTTTTATGTGATCGGGTTGATTAGTTTGAGTTCGGAAAGGATTTTGAAGAAATGAGACAGTTAGTCTCTTTTAAGAAGGCTTTAGTTGGAAAAGTCAACTGGATGTTGACTTATGTGTTAGAGAGCTCGGATGTGAGTTCCGACGATTCGGTTAACTTGGGGAGGTGATTTATGGCTTAAGAGCATGATCGGAATTTGTTTTGGGAGGTTCGGAGTAGAATTAGGCTTGAATTGGCAAAATTTATACTTTGGTGATTTCCGGTTGATAGGTGAGATTTTAATATAAGGGTCAGAATGGAATTCCGAGAGTAGCAGTAGCTTAGTTATGTCATTTGGGATGTGTGTGCAAAATTTCAGGTCAATCAGACATGGTTTGGTCGGATTTTTAATCGAAAACGTATTTCGGAAGATTTCTCAAAACTTAGGCTTGAATTCGATGAGTTTTGGGTAAATTGATGTCGTTTGAGGTGTTTTGATGATTGGAACAAGTTTGAATAAGGTATTGGGTCATGTCGGTGCTTTTGGTTGAGGTCTCGGGGGCCTCGGGGTGACTTCGGATGGTTAACGGGAAGATTTGAACTCAAGATATTTCAGAAGATTGATGTTTCTGGTATTTCCGCACCTACGGATTGGGGACCGCAGGTGCGGTGCCGCACATGCGGAAGGGGAGCCGCAGAAGCAGATTTGGGAAGAGTAGTCAGGGACCGCAGATGCAGCATATGGACCACACCTGTGGAGTCGCAGATGCGGCTCGTGGACCGCAGATCCGGAATATGGTCCCTTAAGTGATTTCCGCAAAAGAGGAAGCTAGACCACAAATACGGTACTGCAGAAGCGGGCTTTTGTTTGCAGATGCGAAAAACCCCTGGGCAGAATGTTTTAATTCGTTTCATCTGCAATTTTGAAGCTTATTTACTCCATTGTTGATCATTTTGAGAGCTTGTTGAAGGAAATTGAACAGGGAATCAAGGGGAATCACCTAGAGGTAAGATTTTTAAAATCAATACTTGATTATTATTGTGAAATCCACCTAGAAATTCATGGAACTAAGCTAAAAATGGAAGAACTAGGGCTTGAGATTTTGAACATTTGAATTGAGATTTGAAGGACCATTTGAGGTCGGAATTGAGAACTTTTGGTATGTATGAACTTGTGGGGTGATAAGGAATCTAATTATGTAAATTTTTTTGAGTTTTGAGAAGTGGGCCCGGGGATCGGGTTTTGCTAATTTTAGGATTTTTGATATTTTTCGATTGTTTTAGCTTGGGATTTGCTCCCTTAGAATATTGTGATGTATTCGTTTTGATTTTGGATAGATTCGATGCGCGTGGAGGCCGATTCGAGGGGCAATGGCATCGCGAGCAAGAGTTGTAGTCGGTTCGAGGTGAGTAATGATTGTAAATGATGTTCCGAGGGTATGAAACCCCGGATTTGCACATTGTAGTGCTATATTGAGGTGAGACACGCGCTGGTGATGAGCGTGGAGTCGTTTACTATTGGGGATTATGACATGGTCCGTCCAGATTGATGATTTTACCGCGTATTTGACTGAAACTTATTTGTTATCATCATGATTTGGGATGATTGTCATATTTGGGCTTCGTGCCAATTATTTGAACCCTCCGGGGATTTTTATCAGTAATTCCTCATTGTTTGACTTATTACTTGAACTCAGTCCTGTTGATATATGCTGTTTTACAAACTCAGCCACTTTTATTCATATTTGAAACTTAAATGATATTTCTAAATGATGTTTTGGGCTAAAAACTACTATTTTACTAATGCCCGAGGGGCTTGTGATGATTTTCGGACTGAATGAGGCCGAGGGCCATATGTGAGGATATGAGGCCGAGGGCTTGAGATACTTTTATACGCCACGAGTGGTTTGATATAGCGCTTGGGCTGTAAGGGGCCCCTCCGGAGTCTGCACTTCCACAGTGAGCGTGGGTACCCATCATGATTTAAGAGTGAGCCCGAGGGGCTGATACTATACTGAGACTGAGCCCGAGGGCTGATATTGTACTGAGAGTAAGCCCGAGGGGCTGATACTATTCTGAGTGATTGTTTCTGCGCCCGAGGGGCAGATTTCTACTTGTTATTTACCTGCTAAATTATCCGTTTTACTTGGTTTAAAGGAATTTCATTTGACTTCTTCATGGATTTACTGCTTTAAGTGATTTTACTGCTTGATATCGAATTGCTTTGTGCCTTTACGTGTTTTCTTTCTTTTAGCCATTATTTATATTTATTACTCACTGGGTCGGAGTACTCACATTACTCTCTGCACCGTGTGTGCAGATTTAGGCATCGCAGAGTCCGCTGTTGAGTGATGATCTTCCCAGTCCAGGCAATATTTTTGGAGACCACGAGGTAGTTGTTGGCATCCGCAGCCCCCATGCCTCCCTTATCATACTGTTGTCATGTTCTTGAACTTCTGTATCGGATTTCGTATCTAGTAGACTGGTATCCGGATTTATTAGTTGCTCATGACTTGTGACACCCCAGTTTGGGTTGTGTTGGAATGGTTTCTACTGTTGTTATCGTTATTTCTGCAAATTATGGTTATTATATCATGTTTTAGAACTATTTATGGTATTTAACTATCTAAATTAGGTGTTTTGTTTTGGTCTGGCTGGCCTTGTCTTCACGAGAGGTGTCATCATGACCGAGTTCGGGGTTAGGGTCGTGACACCTTATCTCCCAGATATTCTAAACCAGCCACTATCCATCACACCTACAATTCCCATCCATCCCACTTCCAATCACCACCAAATCGCCAAAATAATCCAAGACCAAGACCTAATTTCTACCGCAAGCCACCCAGACAAAACACTACCATTGCTGAGCCCATCGACCAATTGTATGAAAGGTTAAAGGCCGCATGTTATGTCACACCTATTCCCGCTGTGGCACAAGAAAATCCATCCCAATGGGTTAATCCGAACAAAACCTGTGCATACCACTCCGGTATAAAAGGGCACATCACTGTTGAGTGCTAAATATTGAAGGAT
Organism: Nicotiana sylvestris; assembly: GCF_000393655.2. Lineage (NCBI taxonomy): Eukaryota > Viridiplantae > Streptophyta > Magnoliopsida > Solanales > Solanaceae > Nicotiana > Nicotiana sylvestris. The sequence continues at coordinate 38,503,047 of NC_091067.1, read as the reverse complement.
AAAATCCAGACACTCATTGACAACAAGGTCATCCAAGCAAAGGAAGTCGCACCCAATGTTCGCAACAATCGCCTCCCTAATCACAAAGGTGACGTTGTACATGTTATAGAAACAAATGAGGAATGGGACCCTAAGGGGTCAATCGGGCTTATTCGAGAAGGCGATGACTTTAAGGTTACAGTTACACTTACTCCTATTGTGGTTAAGACTCAGGCACCTATTGATTTTGAGGTAACTGCATCAGTTCCACTCGAGGTGGAAGTAACTTCGCCCGCAGCCACCTCTGCTCTATTTGAAGTAGAAGTGGTCACACCTTTTACCGTGATGGTGTCAACCACACCCCCATTAAACTCAAAAGCAATACCCTAGGATTATGTCGTCGAGGCTCAGCGAAAAGGGAAGGCTAAGATAGAGGAATCTGACGCCGCACATGGGATGATTAGAACTGGCAGATTCTACGCACCTGAACACTTGGGAGGTTTAAGTAAGGATGTCAGTGCTAGATAGCCTGTCATTGAGACCAGACCGGATGACTTTTGGAGGAAAGTACAGGCAAAAGAGTATTCTATTGTTGATCATCTGAACAAAGTCCCTACTCAGATATCTATCCTATCACTGCTACAGAATTTAGAGGCACACAATAATGCCTTAATGAAAGCACTGAGCGAGGCTTATGTACCCAATAATATTACTGGTGGAGAAATGTCCAACATGGGCAGACAGGTGCTGCAGAGCCATAAGATTATCTTCCACGAAGATGAGTTGCCGCCCGAAGGCCTGAATCACAATCGAGCACTGCATATTACGGTGTAATTTGAAGACAAATTCATTGCCAGGGTCCTGGTTGATGGGGGTTCAAGTCTGAATATTTGTCCACTGGATACCCTGAAAACGTTGGACAAAGGTTTCCATGAAATACGGACTAGAAGCAAGAATGAGAAAGCTTTCGATGGGTCCCAGAGGGCCACGATCGGGGAGATCAACCTTTTCTTGCAGATGGGGCCAACTTGGTTCGACGTTGAATTCCAAGTGCTTGACATACCAGCCTCATATAATCTTTTGTTGGCCCGCCCATGGATACATGCTGTTGGAACCGTGCCCTTCACACTACATCAAGTCGTAAAATTCGAATGGAACCATCAAGAGGTAATCATTCATGGAGACGAGAGCAATCCTATCTACACCAGTCAAACCATTCTAGCCATCGGACATAGAAGGAGGCTAGGATAGGAAGCATGTCACAACATTGAATGGGTCAACGCCATCGAGAAGGATAAGTGGTGGAGTAACAAAATAGAGAGCATACTAGCATGGTACGTATATGAACCCGACAAAGGGTTGGGAAAGGACCTCCAGGGTATCACCAAGCCGATACGACTGAAAACTCATGGTACAACCTTTGGGCTCGGATACCAGTATACATGGTAGGAGTACAGGGAATGGTCGCCCCCATGGAGCGGACCGTATTACCCTCTTAAGCAACCGATACCCCATTTGGAATAGTCTTTCCATCAGGCAGACACAATATGGGGAACTACTAAAGAAGAAGCACTACCTGGGCTGAAGGACCTGTTCTTGGAAGATGAGGATATGGACTGCAGTGCCATAATTGAGAAGGAGGAAGAAGAAGGCCTCTCTATTTAGACTGTGGCAAAGGGAGTTGTTCTCCGAAACTGGACCGTCACACCATCCCGAGCATGCCGAGTCCCTAGGTAGCTTGGCAGAATTTATAGTCGTTCTAGGCATTTAAAATTTCCAGCAATTTTGTTTTACGATTTCTTTGTTTCAAAATAATCGCTCGATTTACCGAGCCCAGTTTTGTTTGACCAATTTTCTCAGTTTTAATCAAATTCATAAAAGTCAAACTTTTATCATCATTTCTAACTTAAGCCTCTAAGTGAAGAACCAAAGGGTCCAAATCACCTTGAAATCTTTCCAGAATAAAACTACTCAACCCCTTATGTTATAAAGCCGTAAACATAAATGCGCGAATCATGGAATGGGTAACCAAGGCTCAATTACACATAACGACCGGCCAGGTCGTTAAATTAATGTAATCATAAGAGTTGCTAAATATTTTTGGTAAATTATTGTGATGACCCGATAGGTTATTTCAGTTTTAACCTTCATTATGTGTTCTGAGACCTTAAATAACTCCAATTAGCCTTTCTCAATTTGTGTGCGCAATCGTTGTCCTTTTTTCATAAGTTTTTTATGAAAAATTTGATAAAAAGGTGAAATTATGCCTTAAAACTCATTTGATTTGACTTCGATCAAAGTTTTGAGCAAACGGACCCGGATCAGTATTTTGAAAATTTTGGTGAGTCTGTGTCGTTATTTGGAACTTGGGCGTATGCCCCAAATCAAATTCGGAAGTCCCTAGCTTTATTTAACGAGAATGGTTGAAAACTAGTAATTTAAAGGTTTAAAGAATTTCTAAGTTTGACTTTGTTACTATCGGGTTCAGATTTTGGTTCCAAAATTTGTTATAAGTTCATTACAGTTTTTATGACTTGTCTGTAAATTTTGGTGCAAAACAGAGTTGTTTTAACGTGATTCAGACGTCCAGTTGAAAAGTTTCATGTTCTTATGTTTTATTGAAAATTCCATTCGTTTTTGTTTCTAATTCATAGACTAGGTGTTATTTTGTTGTTTTGAACATGCGAGGGAGTTCGTATGATATTTTTGGACTTATGTGCATGTTTGGAGCCACGAGGGCTCAGGTGAGTTTCGGGTAGGATACGAATAATTTCGAACTTAGGAAAAATGTTGGTTTAGTTTCTACTGGTTTCTGGTGCATGCTTCTTCACGATCGCAAAGATACTCCACCTATTGCGAAAAGTAGTTTGGGATTGGGGTGGATTTGATCATTGCGAATGCAAGGTTTTGGTCGCAAACGCGAATAAGTGGGGGGTCTACCCTTTGAAAGTGCGGCCACCCCATCACGAATGCATAGTGTTAGGAGGCGGGGTTGGGAATGGAAACTTACTCTACGCGAATGCGAGTCCAGGCTCGCGAATGCGAAGGCAATGTGGGCTAAGACTACGCAAAAGCATAGAGTATTTCGCAATCCTGTAAGCCAACTGAGCAATTCCATTCGCGAACGTGTCAGGTGTCTCGCGAATGAGATGAACACTTGACGCCCAGTCTTTTAAACTTCGAAAAATCGGGATTTCACCCATTTTTCACCATCTTTTCATTAGAGCTCGACCTAGAGGCGATTTTGAGGAGAAATTTCATCACCCTTTCATAGGTTAGTGTATTTTTACTTATTTTCTTCTATTCCATCGTCACCCACTAATTTCTAACCTTAGTCTATGTTATTTCATGGTAGAAAATTAGGGATTTGGGAAGAATTGATGGGGTTTTGTAAAATTGAGATTTAGACCTCAAATTCAGGTCAGATTTCAAAACTAATTACATAATTGGGCTCGGGAGTGAATGGGTAATTGGGTTTTGGTATGAATCTCGGGTTTTGACCAAGTAAGTCAAGGGGTTGACTTTTGTTGACTTTTCATGAAAAGTATAAAGATCTTAACTTTATGTATTATAATTAATTTTCCTAGCATTGTTGATGTTATTGAGTCGATTTTGGTTAGATTCGATTAGTTTGGAGGCGGACTTTAGAGAAAAGGCCTTGGTTAAGCATTGATTTTCTTGTGGAGCAAGGTAAGTATTGGATCTAACCTTTATTTGAGGGAACTAGGAATCCTAGAGCTATGTGCTATGTGAAATTTATGTGTAGCAGCATATATGCGAGGTGACGAGTGTATATACGTCGTCAAAATACTTGTTTCCATGCTTTAATTGCTTCCTATGCCTTTATTTTCTACTTGTCATTTATTATTCTCGTATTAAAATGTTATTTTCTCCATTGCTTCCATGATTTAATTGCTACTTGTCTTTCCTTACTTGTATACTTTAACTGTCATATATTCGGCTTATCTTTTTGCTAGCGTAAATTGTGGCACTTCATGATTTGGTACGAGATTTCCTTTATGTATTTGCTTTCATATTCTTTATTCATAAATCATTTTGTGAACTGAGTTACGAAATTTATTGCATTTATTGATTTTTTTTATGGATTGGGTTGCACGCCGCAACAGGTGGAATAAAGGAGGATTGATATTGATAAAATGAGATCGGGTTGCACGCCACAACATGTGAAATAAAAGAGGATTGATATGGTGAAATAAGGGAGGATTATGATATTGATTCTGGTTATATGGTGGGATCGAGTTGTGCATCAAAACATATATTACTTATTATTATTGATTTCGATGGTAAAATAAGGGAGGATTGTGTTTGTACGGTGGGATCATGTAATGTCTCGGCCAGTCGTTTCATGAATTACAGTCATGTTCTCCTTATTTTTGCTTCTTTATGTGTTTTTCAGTTATATTTCATCATATCGTGTTGGTTGTTCTATGTTCGAAATGGTCATAGAGTGAAATGAGACACTTAGTGTCTTATTTGGAAGCTTAAGTTGGAAAAGTCAACTGGATGTTGACTTATCTGTAGAAGTTCTCAGATGTGAATTCTGATGGTTCGAATAGCTTCATTAGGTGATTTTCGACTTAGGAGCATTTTTGGAATGTAATTTGGAGGTCCGTGGTAGATTTAGGCTTGAATTGGCGAAATTGGAAATTTGGCATTTTCCAATCGATAGTGGAAATCTTGATATCGGATTCGGAATGGAATTTTGAAAATTTGAGTTGGTCTAGTGTGGCATTTGTGATGTGTGTGCAAAATTTTAGGTCATTCAGATGAGGTTTGATAGGTTTTTGGATCGATTGCGGAATTCGGAAGTTTGGAAATCCTTAGGCTTGAATCTGAGGGTGATTTTGTATTTCGACGTTGTTTTGAGTTTTTCGAGGGTTGGTATGAGTTTGAATGATGATATGTGACTTATTGGTAAGTTTGATTTAGGTCCCGACGGCCTCGGGATGATTTCGACGGGTTATCGGAGAGTTGGAAAAGTGGAGTTGCAGCTGAAGCTATTGTTTTCTGTCATAACCGCACCTGCGGATTGGGGACCGTAGGTGCGAGCCGCATAAGTGGAAAGGAGACTACAGAAGCGGCATTGGTCGCAGGAGCGGAGGGCTATACAGCATCTACGAGCCCGCAGGTACGAGACCTAGGTCGTAGGTGCGGCATCTGAGGAGTTAAGAGAATTTCACAGGTGTGGATTTTTGGGCGCAGAAGTAGCCTGCTGGTGCAAAATATTATCCGCAGATGCGGAAATCACTTGGAAGAAATTTTAAAAGGCCCTCTTCACGGATTTTAGTCATTCTTCCACCATTTTTGGTCGATTTTGGAGATCCAAGCTGTGATTTAAAGAGGGAATCAAGTGTATTCAGAGAGGTAAGCTACTTGGGCTTTGTATCTTGTGTTCATGGTGATTATCCATTGTATAATCATGAAATTTATGGGAAAATTTGAGAAGAAATTTTGAGATTAGGGTTTGAAACTAGAGAGCTTAAATTGGGGATTTGAGGGACCATTTGAGGTCTGATTTTTTGATGATCTTGGTATGCATAGACTCGTGGGAGGATAAGGATTCTACTGATGTGATTTTTATCAAATTCCGAGACGTGGGTACGGGGGTCGAGTTTGACCAATTTTGGGATTTTGAGTTTAATTTGATAAGTTTCGTGTGGGCTTTGTCCCTTGGCATGTATTGATGATATGATTCTGATTTTTGATAGATTCAGAACGATTTGAGGCCGAGTCAAGAGGCAAGGGCATTGCGGAGTAGAATTTCATCCGGTTTGAGGTAAGTAACGATTTTAAATCTAGACATGAGGGTATGAAACCCCGGTATTTCATACTGTTTTGATAAATGAGGTGACTCACATGCTAGGTGACGGGCGTATGGGCGTGCACCCGTAGGAATTGTGACTTGGTCCATCCCGTGGCAACTGTAAAGTTGCATATTTTGATAAACTCTATATGATATCTATGTGTCTTATAAATGAATCTGTTAACTTGGGTTGAATGCCATGTTTGCAACCTCGTGCCGAACTATTTGGACCCTCAGGGGTATTTTACTACTATCCTCACACTGTTTTGATCCAAAAGCATATCTTCAGTCATGATTTTTATCTATTTATTGTTTGATTCGATTCCATTACTCAACTTTCAAATATATGAAAATTATTTAGGCTGAGTTCCCTAATTTTTCACTAAAATGCCTGAGTGGCTGTGAGGTGGATGATTGAGAGAGGTCGGGGATTTGATGGTGAAGAGTATATATATTTATGGATCGAGCTGCACGCCACAGCGACATGTTGGATTGGGTTGCACGCCGCAATGATATAGCGATTGGGCTGTAGAAGCCCCTCCGGAGTCTACACACCCCTAGTGAGCGTAGTCGACTAAATATATTTACGGATCGGGTTGTACGCCACAACGGTTATTATTATGGGATATCTATTAAGCGGGAGTGCTGAGTGTAAGTGCTAATTGATGAGAGTTGAGTCACAAGTGACTGAGAGGCTTGCCCGACGGGCTAGATATATGAGTGATTCTTTGCCCGAGGGGCTTGCTTATGAAATTATAGTTTCCACTCTTCCTTTATACTGAACCTCTATTTAAAAATGTTGAACAAATGTTTTAATTAACTTTCATTGAAACTGGAGTTTTTACGACGTTTTCCGAAATTGAACTACGGATTTGACTTTGTTATGTCTATTGAGATTATATGTTATACTATATATGTATATATGATTCAAATGCGTGTCACTGCGCTCAACCTTTATTTACTTTGGTTACTTACTGAGTTGGCATATTCACGTTACTCCCTGCACCTTATGTGCAGATCCAGGTGCCAGAGCATCCGAGTGAGAGTTATTTCTTGCCTCCAGAGTATTTCGGAGATTGTGAGGTAGTTGCATGGCATCCGCAACCCTACCTTTCTCCTTCCTATCTTCAGTATTACATATTTCAGTCTTATTTTGTGTTGAGTAGATAGTATCAGACTGTAGTGTAGTGGCTCATGACTAGTGACACTGGGATCGGGCAGTGTTGATGTTTTTATTAACTAGTATCATATATGATTAGTTAATGAATCAAGAAGAAGACCTTTATGTGTTATGTGTTGAATCGGCTGGCCTAGTTCTGCGATAGGCGCCATCACGACCGGGGTGGTTTGGGGTTGTGAAAAGTTGGTATCAGAGCCTAGGTTACATAGGTCTACCGGTCATGACCCAATTTAGTAGAGTCTCGCGGATCGGTACAGAGACGTCTGTATTTATCCTTGGGAGGCTGCAGAACCTTTAGGAAAAGCTTTACATTCTTGAAATTAATGTCGTGTGAATCTGTTGATCCTAGTACTTAACTTTTGTCATTTTATTCTCTCATAGATGGTGAGGACACTGCTACCGGTCAGGACGAATAACAGCCAGTACCACAAGTTTGGGCCGCTAGAGGCCGAGGTCGCGGTTGAAGTCGTGGTAGGGGCAGGGGTGTAGCCCGCACAGTACCTAAGGTAGCACCAACAGATCCACCAGCCGCCCTAGTTCACGATTAGGTCCCGGTGCGGACGCTCCAGCACGACCAACTTAGGCACTTGTTATGCTGATTATTATTCTAGGCCTTCAGGAGGCCCTAGCCCATATTCTATTAGTGTGCACTGGCCTGGCTCTGGCGGTCTCAGTTACTACAGCCGCAACTACTTCTCAGGCCGGGGGAGGCACCCAGACTCCCGCCACTCGCACACCTGAGCAGGTTGTACAAGGACTTCAGCTATCGGGGGCACCTCTAGCTCAGTCGGTTGCACCTGCTAAGGATTATGTGTTACCCGTTATGCCTGACGATGAGCAGCATTGATTTGAGAGGTTTGGTAGACTTCAGCCTCCGACTTTCAGTGGTGCAGAGGGCGAGGATGCCCACGGTTTCTTGGACAAGTGACAGAGGATCCTTCGGACTGCAGGTATTTTGGAGACCAGTAGGGTCTCGTTCACTCCCTTCCAGTTTTTTGGGAGCTACCTTCACTTGGTGGGAGGCTTATGAGAGGCGTAGGCTTGTTGATGCAGCGCCCCTTACCTGGCAGTAGTTCTTCTCTCTCTTTTTAGAGAAGTATGTGCCACAGTCTCGCAGAGAGGAGTTGCGCAGGCAGTTCGAGTAGTTGCGTCAGGATGATATGACTGTGACACAGTATGAGATGAGATTATCAAAGCTGGTTCGTCATGCTATTATTACATCTCGCATTTTCATACGTTAAAATTTCATTTTCAGTTAAACGATGGACTCGGGGAAGAGATCATCTTGACGTTAACGTACTTACGCTATTTATAACAAGCAATAAATAAGTGTTATGAAGGATAAAGGGGTACGCGGATTAAAGAAAACGAGTTTCGTTGAAAATTGCCAATTAGGAATAAAATACGGGTCGAGCGATAATACCCGATAATTATGAACTAGTACCATGTAAGGTACCATATGACCACGGTAGTATAATATATGAAGTATTTTAAAAATAAATAGAATTTTAAGTAATTTGTGGTAATTTTTAAATTATACGGATAATTGATTAATTACCGGGTAATGGGACATTACCCAGTTAACTAATAAGTTGATAAAAAAATTAGTAAATTAACCCCCCCCCCCCCCAAAAAAAACGTTGCAAGAAGCCACAAAGCCTAGAAAAGGACTAAGTAGTCATAAATCTAGGTATCTACCCATGGATAACTTAATAATGACTTAAAGACTAAGTCTTAAAAAGACTTGAAAAACTTTACCATTCTATCATTAGCCTCATTTAGTATCTTGGCTTGAAACCAAGAACATTGAAGTTGAACATTTCATCCAAACAATTCAACTGCTTAGCCAAAGAATTTTGACTGAAATTTCAAAAGAAGCCACCACAAATTTCGTTTCAAGATTTCAAGATTTCAAACAGAATTTTGACTGAAATTTCAAAAGAAGCCACCACAAATTTCGTTTCAAGATTTCAAGATTTCAAACAGAATTTCGTCCATATTTCGCAGAAGCAGATTCGTTAAAATAATTCCAGGAAGAGGTATGTTAAGGCCCTCCCTTCTTTCTTTTGGCATGGTCCAAATTATACTGAAGAAGCAAGTAAACACATAGTTTACATAAATTACTCTATTCATAGAAATAGTAGGGGTGTCTATATTCTTGATTCCCCATGAAAAATATTATTATATTCTGTTCATGGGTCTTAGAATAATACATAGTTGAAAAAGTTTATCCGTAAGGAATATTGAGATTATTATGTATTTTTCATGCATTTCACTCATTTATACATGTGCATTGACCCATGACCAGATGGTGTTATATACGCGTATATATGTATATGGGATATGGGAAAAGGTTACGGCATTATATACGCACCACCACCTGATCAGCTAGTATATGTTGATGATGTTGGCCACAGTGGCCGAGACGATATGATGGGATGCCCTTAGTGGCTTGATGATATTATGTACACCCATACATATGCACGGCATGAAATTTATACGCACGTGCATTACATTATAAACATTTCAGAATTATAAATTTATTCAGATTTAATGATGTGTTTCTATATTCCATGTTTTATCTATGTCTTTTACGTACTAATTTTCATGCCTTACATACTCAGTAGATTTTTCGTAGTGACACCCTATTTCACGGGGCCTGTGTTTCATGCTTGTAGGTGTAGGTAGGTAAGTTGACGGTCCCCTTCTTAGGATCCCTGATCAACGAGAGTTGGCGTGCTCCATTTGATCCGGAGCTGCTTTTGATTTTGGTACGATACGTTTATATATATATAATTGTATATGTGTATGACGTGGCTTAGTACCATCGTTGTACAGTTATGTTTCTTGTAGAGGTCTGTGGACAATATGTCTAGTTGGGTTATATCTGGCCTTGTCGACTTTCAGTTTTGGTGTATAGTTGTCTATAGAAGCCTTGCCGACTCGCCCATTGTATTCTATATGTATACGTACATATGCCTCATTGGCAGGTTTCCTTCATGTATGTTATCTTTGCAGTTCAACATATGTTATACAGGTTCATATCTTAAACGCATGCTTAGGGGTGTTTGACAAGTAGGACTTAAGCACCCATCGCGGCCCATCGGTTTTGGTCGTGATAGCTGTTTGGTTGATTCCCGCGAATAGAGATAGAATCAATAGGTTCGTGGATTGCCTCACATACCAGCTTCAGATTCTCATGACTAGAGAGAGGGTGTCAGGTGCTACTTTTGAGCAGGTTGTTGATATTGCTTGAGAGATTGAGTTAGCTCGTCGCCAGGAGCGAGATTAGAGGGAGGCCAAGAGGTCTCGGGGATCTAGTGGTTTTGGTGGTGCTCCATCGAGAGGCTAGTTTCAGCACGACAGAGGCCGTCCATTCAGACATGCTCAGTTAGCTCGCCCAGTTCATTGTGGGGCATCATCGAGCCATGGTTCTTACAGTTCTCATCAGGGCCATTCATCACTTAGTGCCCTTCCAGCCTAGAGTTCGTCCTGTGGTCCATCGGTTCAGGGCTCTATACCAGGTTCTTCTTCTAGTCTTCCCGGTGCTAGAGGTTCCCTTCAGTCCCCGTCCCCTACACCAGAGAGTTGTTATGAGTGTGGAGAGTTTGGGCATATAAGGAGATAGTGTCCTCGTCTTCTTGGGGGTCTATCCCAGTAGAGGAGTCAACCCTCGAATTCAGCTCTAGTTACTTCACCACCAGCCAGGTAGCTAGGGGTGGGGGTCAGTCAGCTAGGGGTCACCCTAGAGGGGGAGGTCGATCCGGTAGTGGTCAGGCCCATTTCTATACACTCCCAGCTAGACCAGATACTATTGCATCAGATGTTATGATTATAGGTATTGTCTCAGTTTGCCACAGAGGTGTCTCTATGTTATTTGATCTTGGTTCCACTTTTTCATATGTGTCATCATATTTGCTCGTTATTTGGATATGCCCTGTGTGTCTCTTGTTTCATTTGTTGGTTTATCTACTTCGGTAGGTGATACTATTGTCGTGGACCGTGTATATCAGTCATGTGTGGTGACTATTGGGGGTTTGAAGACCCGAGTGGACCTTTTGTTGCTTTGTATGGTGGATTTTGATGTGATATTGGGCATGGATTGGTTATCTCCGTGTCGTGCTATATTGGACTGTCATGCTAAGACAGTGATATTGGCTATGCCAGGTGTGCCACAGATTGAGTGGTGAAGTTCGACTGATTTTGTTCCCAGTAGGGTGATTTCATTTATGAAAGCCCAGCGGATGGTTGGGAAGGGTTTTCTTTTTTACTTAGCCTTTGTGAGGTATGTCAGTGTAGAGATACCTACAATTGATTCAGTCCCGATGGTGAGGGGCTTTCCAGATGTGTTTCCTGCAGACCTGTCGGGCATGCCATTGGACAGGGATATTGACTTCGGTATTGATTTGGTGCCGGGCACTCATCCCATTTCTATTCCAATGTATCACATGGAACCGGTGGAGTTGAAAAAGTTGAAGGAGCAACTTAAGGAACTCCTTGATAAGGGGTTTATTTGGCCTAGTGTGTCACCTTGGATGCGCCTGTTCTATTTGTGAAGAAGAACGATGGCACGATGAGGATGTGCATTTATTATAGGTAGTTGAACAAAGTCACAATCAAGAACAAGGATCCTTTGGCTCATATTAATGATTTATTTGACTAGCTTTAGGGAGCGAGAGTGCTCTCCAAGATTGATCTCCGGTTAGGGTATCACTAGTTGATTATCAGGGACTTGGATATTCTTAAGATAACTTTCAGGACCTGATACGGTCATTATAAGTTCCCCATAATGTCCTTTGGGCTGACCAATGCCCCAGCAGCATTCATGAATTTGGTGAACAGCGTGTTTCGGCCTTATCTTGACTCGTTTGTGATTGTTTTCATTGATGATATTCTGGTGTACTCACGTAGTCAGGAAGAGCACGTCGAGCATTTGAGAGTTGTATTGCAGCGGTTTAGGGAGGAGAAGCTTTATGTAAAGTTCTCCAAGTGTGAGTTTTGTCTCAGTTTAGTGGCTTTCTTGGGGCATATGGTATCCCATGAGGGTATTCAGGTTGATCGAAAGAAGATAGAGGCGGTTTAGAGTTGGCCCAGACCATCCTCAGCCACAGAGATTTGCAGCTTTTCTTGAATTGGCGGGTTATCACCATCGGTTTATTCAGGGATTTTCACCTATTGCATCACCCTTGACAAAATTGACTCAAAAGGGTGCTCCATTCAGGTGGTCAGATGAGTGTGAGGCGAGCTTTCAATAGCTCAAGACTGCCTTGACCACAACTATAGTGTTAGTTCTGCCACCAGCTTCATGTTTATATACAGTATATTGTGATGCTTCTCATCAGTTGAATCCCCATAAGAAGAACTACCATGTTCATGATTTGGAGTTGGATGTCATTGTTCATGCGTTGAAGATTTTGAGGCATTATGGTGTGACTTGCGAGGTGTTTACTAATCATCATACCCTTCAACACTTGTTCAAGCAGAAGAATCTCAATTTGAGGCAGCGGAGATGGTTGGAGCTGATAATGGACTATGATATCACTATCTTGTACCATCTAGGGAAGGCCAATGTAGTGGTCGATGCCTTGAGTATGAAGGTAGTGAGAATGGGAAATTTGGCATATATTCTTGTTGGGGAGAGACCTCTTGCAGTTGATGTCCAGGCCTTGGCCAATCGGTTCATGAGGTTGGATATTTCGGAGCCTAGTTGCGTCTTAGCTTGTGTAATTTCTCGGTCTTCCTTGTTTGACCGCATCAGAGAGCACCAATATGATGATCCTCATTTTTTTGTCCTCAAGGACAGAGTTTAGCACGACGATGCCAGAGATACGACTATTGGTGATGAGAGAGTATTGAGGATGCAGGGCCAGATATATGTGCCAAATGTGGATGGGCTTCAAGAGTTGATTCTGGAGGAGGCCCACAACTTGCGATATCCCATCCATCCGGGTGCCGCAAATATGTATCAGGATTTAAGACATCATTATTCTGGAGGAGAATGAAGAATGATATTATAGGATTTGTAGCTCGGTGTCTCAATTGTCAGCAGGTGAAATATGAGCATCTGAGATTCGGTGACTTGCTTAAGTGGTTTGACATTCCAGAGGGGAAGTGGGAGTGAATCACCATAGATTTTTGGTTGGACTCCCATGGACTTTAAGGAGGTTCGATGCTATTTGGGTGATTGTGGATCGGCTGACCAAGTCCACGCACTTCATTCCTGTGTGTACTACCTATTCCCCGGAGCAGTTAGCAGAGATTTATATCCGAGAGAATGTTCACCTGTATGATGTCCCAGTTTCCATTATTTTAGATAGAGGTACTCAGTTTACGTCGCACTTTTGGAGGGCCGTGTAGTGAGAGTTGGGTACTCAGGTTGAGATTAGCACAGCTTTTCACCCTCAAATGGACGGGTAGTCCAAGCTCACTATTCAGATATTGGAGAACATGTTCCACGCTTGTGTAATTGATTTTGGAATGTCATGGGATCATTTTCTGTCGCTTGTAGAGTTTGAATATAACAACACTTATCAGTCGAGTATTTAGATGGATCCATATGAAGCTTTATACAAGAGGCGGCATAGATCTCCAGTACGATGGTTTGAGTCGGGCGAGGCCATGCTTTTGGGTACAGACTTGGTTCAAGATGCTTTGGACAAGGTCAAGGTGATTCAGGAGCGGCTTCGTATAGCACAATCGAGACATAAGGGTTATTCTGATAGGAAGGTTCGTGATGTGTCTTATATGGTTGGGGAGAAGGTTCTACTGAATGTTTCACCCATGAAGGGTGTTATGAGATTTGGGAAGAAGGGTAAATTGAGTCCTCGGTTCATTGGGCCTTTTGAGGTGTTTCGAAGGATTGAGGAGGTGGCTTATGAGCTTGTTTTGCCCCCAGCTTATCGAGTGTGCACCCGGTATTTCATGTTTCTATGCTCCAGAAGTATATTGGTGATCCGTCTCATGTTTTGGATTTCAGCACGGTTCAGTTAGAAAGTGATTTGACTTATGAGTCAGTCGGCGGCTATTTTGGAGCGTCAGGTTCGAAATTTAAGATCAAAGGATATAGCTTAAGTGAAAGTGCAGTGGAGAGATTGGCCCATGGAGGAGGCTATCTGGGAGACTGAGCGGGAGATGCAAAGCAGATATCCTCACCAATTTGAGGTTCCACGTATGTTTCTTGAGTCATTCGAGTACGAACGTTTGTTTAAGAGGGGGAGGATGTAATGACCTGGCCTATCGTTTCATGAGTTACAGTCCCATTCTTCCTATTTCTGCTTCTTTATATACTATTCAACTATATTTTATCATATCGTGTTGGTTGTTCTGTGTCCAGAATGGTCATGGTGTGAAATGAGACACTTAGTCTCTTGTTTGGAAGCTTAAGTTGGAAAAGTCAACCGGATGTTGGCTTATGTGTAGAAGTTATCGGATGGGAATTATGATGGATAGCTTCGTAAGGTCATTTTGGACTTAGGAGCGTGTTCAGAATGTAATTTGGAGGTCTGTGGTAGATTTAGGCTTCAATTGACGAAATTAGAAATTTGGCATTTTCCGGTCGGCAGTGGAAATCTTGATATCGAGGTCGAAATTTCAGAAATTTGAGTAGGTCTGTTGTGGCATTTGTGATGTGTGTGCAAAATTTCTAGTCATTCAGATGAGGTTTGATAGGTTTTTGGATCAGTTGTGGAATTCGCAAGTTTGGAAATCCTTAGGCTTGAATCCGAGGGTAATTTGGTGTTTCGGCGTTGTTTTGAGTGTTCTGAGGATTGGTATGAGTTTTAATGATGATATTTGACTTGTTGGTAGGTTTGGTTGAGGTCCCGAGGGCCTTAAGATGATTTCAAGGGGTTATCGGAGAGTTGGAAAAGTGGAGTTGCAGTCGAAACTGCTTTTTTCTGTCATAACAGCCCATGCGGATTGGGGATCGTAGGTGCGAGCCACAGATGTGGAAAGGAGATCACAGAAGCAGTGTTGGTCGCAGGAGTGGAGGGCTGGATCGCATCTGCGAGCCCGCATGTACGAGACCTGAGTCGCAGGTGCGGCGTTTATGGAGTTAAGTGAATTCTATAGGTGCGGATATTTGGGCGTAGTAGTTGCCTGCATGTGCTAAATATTATCCACAAATGCGGAAATCGCTGGGCAAAAAGTATAAAAGGCCCTCTTCACGAATTTTAGTCATTCTTCCACCATTTTTGGTTGATTTTGGAGTTGCAAGTTGTGATTTCAAGAGGGAAACAAGTGTATTCAGAGAGATAATCTATTTGGGCTTTGTATCTTGTGTTTATGGTGATTATTCCATTGTTTAATCATGATAGTTGTGGGAAAATTTGAGAAGAAATTGGGAGATTAGAGCTTGAAATTGGAGAGTTTAAATTGGGGATTTGAGGGGCCATTTGAGGTCTAGTAGCAACTTGTTCTAGTGTTGACTGCTGCTACTTGGGAAGCTATGTGTTATTTGCCTTCATTGAAGTAGTTAGCTAAATGACTTTACAAATTGGGAACCAAGTTAGTGATCAAAATCAGAACCAAATTGCTAGCCTCACTGCATATTTTTGTGTATTTTGGGTTGATTGGCATTTGGTCTCACGCAGTTATTGGTCAGAAATTTTGGGCTCAAAATTGGCCCAATGATAGACGTATGGTCGATTAATTCAATGTTACATTCTATACTTGTCTGCTTTCCCTTCCTTAAGATTTGGTCTCATTGGGGCCCAAGCTTGAAGGCAAGTTGAACGGATTCGATCCATGGCTTTTTATTAAAACAATTTGGTTTGAATTAATAGGCCCTCTATTCTGATGCATGCTCGCTAATTAATAAGATTGGAATTTTATTTGAGTAAGTAGAAGTTCCGCAATTTTTCTTTAATTAATTAATTGACTTTTAAAAGTAGATTGGAGGTGTGTTAAATTAGGTAACATAAATAGGTTATGGCCCTCCAAAGTTTAGTTTAAATTCTCTTTAAAAATTGGAATTGGGGCGTGCCGTGCCAAATAAAATCTAAAAATGCATGCCCCTCATTTAATTAATATTTTTATCCTTAGAATCCGAGGATTGTCATTTAAAGAATTTTCTATGGCCCTCGCAAAGTTGAAAACATGTAGTTGCTTTAGGCGCGTAATTTTAAATTACCTTCCTAACCTCGGGTGTGAATTTCATATGATCCAAATCCAAATCTCAACAACGTTAAATAAAATATGTCGCGAATCGCGGGTGCATTTCATGTGGCGTGATCCAAAGGCGTGTTTTATATAACGTTGAAATCTTCCTAAAAATGAATCAAAGCCGTTTATAGTTAAAATGCACATAGGTTTGAAAGTGTTCTAAAATCAGATAATAGGTCAATTATAGCAGTTGAGCGATCGTGCTAGAACCACGGAACTCGGGAATGCCTAACACCTTCTCCCGGATCAACAAAATTCCTTATCTGGGTTTCTGTGTTCGCGGACTGTGAAACAGAGTCAATCTTTTCCTCGGTTCGGGATTTGAACTGGTGACTTGGGACACCATAAATTATCCCAAGTGACGACTCTGAATCTTTAAATAAATAAATCCCGTGTCGATTGTCACTTTAAGTTGGCTTTATTTATTATCTGATTTTTGCGTGTTTGAGCCTAATGTGCTAAATGTTGCTTTTACCGCTTTGATATTCTGTGAACTGTATATAAACTGCTACGAAACCCTTCCTCTCTCTGAGTCTTCTAAATCATGGAGAAGGGTGCACTTCGTATGACTTCTCTTCTGTCTAGAGTCTTATCCCATTTTAGAACGAGGTCCGGACAAGTTGCAAAGCCGGTGAAGCTTCTGTATTCCCGGTATGTTGCCCCCCTCGGCTGCGAGATGTCCGCTCGGGTAAGCCAGGTCTAGAACAATAAACCCAAGTTTTAAACCTAGTATAACAAAGCTTCATGCCGGATCCCTAGTAGGAACTCTTGTTTGCATCGCGTGCATTTGACTTTGGAGACTCAATGCCAAAGGTTGGGTCTGTCTAGGACAGGTGTACCCGAAATGAAAAGACCATCTTGGTGCATCCTACTTGCTACTTGTGCATTTATTTGCTTTGGATTTGCATGTTGACCGGCTTATGAATGATTAGAGGAGAGTTGGAAAAGAAAAATCAATGTGAGGGCTCAGAGAGATAATTACTTGTTTTGAAAAATCAGTGTCCAAAAATATATTGAAACTCTGCCAAAATTTTGACAAAAATTTTCTGTTTTGAAAAAAAAAAATAGTTGGATTTTATTTTCGTTAAATCTGCCCGAACTACGCCGGTTTGATTCTCACCGGATGTGAGATACGTAGGCAATCCCCATCAGGTCCAAGTTCCTTTTTTGCAAAAATAGCCCAAAAAGAATAATTTTTTTTTATGTTTATTGAAAATAAGTAAGGTGATGCCATTCTTGTCAAAAATAGCCAAATGTCCCTCAAAAGGGCGACGGAAGGTTGTTTTTGCAAGAACAACCACCTTTAGTCATTTTTAAAGGTTTGGCTGGTTAGCTAACACAACCTTAAAATCTTCGTTTTCGAAGTGCTGAAAGGCCGTATTGGCAAAGCTGGATATTTTTGTGAAAATTTTAAAAAAAAATCGTCATTTTTCTTGAGTAAAAAATGAGTCATAATTTTCTTTTAATGAAAATCACCCCAATAAATGTGCAGGATGAGCACAACTCAAAATGAACCTTTCTCAGTCCGTGAAGAGATCCCTTTGGAGCTACACATATGGTGGCATGATTTGGGGGACGAAAGTAGGAAAGTTGTGACAAAAGCGTTGGGTGGTCTTATCGGGCACTTGAAGGTTAAGCCAAGAAAGGACGTGATTGAGGCCTTGATACCATTTTGGGACCCAGCACATAATGTATTCCACTTTGCTGATTTCGAGTTAACTCCTACACTGGAAGAGATAGCAGGCTACACCGGTTTCGACGGGAATATTAGAAATCAATACCCGTGGCACCTAGAACAGTAACCCCTCACAAATTTTTGGATTTGTTAAGCATCACTCGGGACATCCGAGACGGAAATTTGGCCAAAGGATTCTATACCTTCTACTTTTTGTACCGACATTACGGGAATCCCTGTGGCTTCGAGACGCCAAATACCGGTCTTACTCATGCGGGAAACCAAGACAAGTGGGAAGCTTGGAGAGGATTAGCTTTTATAATGGCGTTCCTGGGTATTTTGATCTACCCTAGAAAAGATGGGAATATAAAGTCGGGGATCGTGGGGATAGCTGACTTTATGATGAAAAAGGCAAATGGGACCATAGTGCCAATGATTTTGGCAGAAATTTACCGAGCTCTGACCCTTTGTAGAGAAGGGGGAAAGTTCTTTGAAAGGTGCAATATGTTGTTACAATTATGGATGGAGGAACACTTTTGTCACCGTCCTGGATACTTGAATTGTGGTATGACTGGCCTCGTGTGCATTGAAAAACATGAAAAGCGGGTAGAAGGTTATGAGTTCCAGGATGGTATAGAAGCATGGCATGCCCACTTGAGATCCTTGACTGCAAACAAGATCGAATGGACATTTGGTTGGCTCTCGGTCACTGAAGTAATTTATGTCAGCTGAGGTATGTTATCTGCTGTTGATGGGTCTTCGGAGTATCCAGCCTTATGCCCCGCACTGAGTTCTACGTCAGTTAGGCCGATACCAGACCATCCCACATGATGAGGATTTGAGTTGGAAGGTTATTGAGTTGGAACCAAAAGCCGCTTTTCCAGAAGAAAAAGTGTGTCGGATTAGGTATTAGTGCAGATTCTTAGAGCCTAGAACTCAAGTACGAGATCTATCCAGAGGCGAGGTGGAGCCTAGTTACACTGCGTGGTATGGTAAAAGATCCCGAGTTCATCACGAGCCCGAAAGGCCCGCAAAGAAACCCCATGTCCAACAATTTACCGACAGAGCACAAGTGCAATGGGGCTGGTTGACTAAAGAAAACGAGTACAAGACTACCATAAGCAAGTTGGAAAGGCAAGTAATGGATCTTCAGTTTGAAAATGGTTTGCAAGCCGCCGCAGATGAGGGGGGAAATAAAAAACTAACTCGGGAAAATAAAGCCCTCAAAGCTCAAATCCGGAAGATAAAAATAGTTGCTAGAAACTTGGAAAGAAGCCGAGCGGATGAAAGGCTTATAAGTAGTCTGAAAAAGAAATCCCTTGAGTGTCAAGATGACCTAGAAAAGTCTGAGGCCAGTCTGGCAAAAGTCCGGGCACAATTGGCGGAAAATGCAAAAGGTCGGACATAATTTGTGCAACAAATGAAGAGAAAGTATGAAGGGACAATCACCAGCCTGAAAAGAAAAGTAACTACTCTTCAGAATGAGGCATCCAAGCAGGCTAAAGATTTCAAAGCTGATAGGGAACACTGTTATGATTTGATGGCTCAGATGGAGGAAGGAATACAACAGTTGCAAAATCAACACCTTCACGACACTCAGGTGTTAGAAGCCCGGAATCAGCAGGTCGGGCGTCTTCTTCAGGAAAAGGGTAGAATCCGAGAGCAGGTCAGAGCCATTGCCGACTACATTGTTGTGAAATACCAAGCATGTGAGGATATGACTCGCACTACTTTCTTCGCGGCAGTGATGACGTTTGTCCGAAAGATAATGAGTGACTTGGAGAGTCTTCCAAGGGATCTTGCATATAGGCCCGTGGCGGGACCGAATGATGTCCCGCGGGCCCCGGGAGTATTTGAGGCATTAATGTATTCATAATTTTCATTGGGGTCTGTTAGTCTGTTTGCGAGTTTGTATTTTCTTGAATTGGAGTCTGTTAGTTTGTTTTCCAGTCTAGGTTTTCATCTTTCTGCTAGGGTCTGTTAGTCTGTTTTGAGTTCGTCGGAGTTTGTTAATTTCCTTTTTTCGAGTCTGTTAGTTTTATAATCTGGTAGGATGAGTCGTTTTAATCAAAACTATTTTATTTTATGCAAAAATTTGAAAATCCCAAAATGTTTTTGTTTATTTTTACATTTATCTCCCAGAACTACGCTTGGTCTGATTCATACGGGGTCATGATACGTAGGCAATCTCTATAGAATTCGACCATAACCAAATGAAAAAAAGGGAAAAAAAAAAAGAAAGGGAAAATAAGAGAGAAAATAAAAGGAAAAGAGAAAGAAAATAAGAAATCGTGAGAAGGAAACAATGGCAAAACAAGAAAGAGACATGAGAGAATAAAAACAAAGAGAGATCAAGCAAAGAAAGGCAAGAATGAAAAAGAGAAAAAAAAAAGAGAAAAAGAGAAGTTGCAAATGGAAATAAGGAAAAGCCGGGATGACGCAAGCATTCGATCAAATGCATAATAGAAACGGTTAACTGCTTAGGTGAATTCACTCCTCAAATGTGCGGTTGCCTATCTGTTAAAGCCCTAATCACTAACAAGTTTGTTATTGATGAAATCCTAGTTCAGGCAGGTGGTTAGTTTGATTGGCATTCTGCTCAATTTCGCAAAGGAAACTATTTATATGTTCTGCCCAGCGATTCCCGTATTTGAGGCCCTAGGACCGCATCTGCATAACAAGTGTCGCATCTACGACTTCCACTTAAAGACCTAGCCTTCGCATCTGCGGAACTCTAACCGCAGGAGCGGTTCCACTTCTGCAGACATCTCACCGCATCTACGGTTATGTGGAAAAACCCAAATTTCACTTCTGCGGTCCTCTACGCCACTTTTGCGGCTATGCATCTGTGGTCCCCAAACCGCAGATGCAAAAATACTAGAAGAACAGTTGTTGTAGCAACTTCACTAAAAAAAATTCCTCCGTTAACCACCCGAATTCATCCCGAGGCCCCCGGGACCTCAACCAAAGGCATCAACATATCCTAAAACCTTATTCAAACTTGTACAAATCTTCAAAACACTTCAAACAACATCAAAACAACCAAAACACATTGGATTCAAGCCTAAGTTTCTAAAATCGTCTGAATTCTTCTTTCAATCAGAAACCCAACCAAAACACGTCCGAATGACCTGAAATTTGCACACACATCCCAAATGACATAACTGAACTATTGCAACTCTCTGAATTCTATTCCGATCCTCGGATCAAAATCTCACTTTTGAACCGAAAACTTCCAAAATTCAACTTTCGGCATTTCAAGCTTAAATTAGCTACGGACCTCCAAAACACAATCTAAACACGCTCCTAACCCCAAAATCACCCAACGGAGCTAATGGAACCATCGGATTTCCATTCCGAGACCGTCTTCACACTATTCCGACTACAGTCAACTTTCCAACACTTAAGCTCTCATTTAGGGATTAAGTATCCCTAAACTCTCCGAAACTCAAAACCGAACATCGCGGCAAATCAAAATAGAAAAAATAAACTTGGGGAAAGCAGTTAATAGGGGATCGGGGCATAAATTCTTAAGACGATCGGCCAGGTCGTCACATCCTCCTACACTTAAACATTCGTTCGTCGTCGAACGAGCATAGAGACATACCTGAAGTTGTGAAAAGATGAGGGTAATTGCTACACATATCCTGCTCGGTCTCTCAGGTTGCCTCCTCGACCGGCTAACCTCGCCAGTGAACCTTCACTAATGCAATGTTGTTTGACCTCAGCTTTCTGACCTGCCTATCCAATATTGCCACTAGCTCCTCAACATAAGATAGATCCTTGTCCAACTAGACTAAACTGAAATCCAACACGTGCGACGGGTTACTATGATACCTCCGGGGCATCGATACATGAAATACCAGAGGACTCCTGCTACGCTGGGAGGTAAGGTAAGCTCATAAGCAACTTATCCAACATGCCTTAATATCTCAAAAGAGCCAATAAATCTCGGACATAACTTTCCTTTCTTCCCGAATCTCATGACGCCCTTCATAGGTGAAACCCGAAGCAGAACCCACTCTCCAACCATATAGGAAACGTCACAAACATTCCGGTCCACATAACTCTTATGTCTGGACTAGGCTGTGTGGAGTCTATCCTGAATCACCTTAACCTTTTCCAAAGCATCCTGAACCAGGTCTGTGTCCAACAATCTGGCCTCATCCGGCCCAAACCAACCCACCGGGGATCTATATCGTCTCCCATATAAAGCCTCATACGGTGCCATCTAAATACTGTACTGATAGCTATTGTTGTAAGCAAACTCCGCCAATGGCAAAAACTGATCCCAAGACCCTCCAAACTCAATCACATAAGCACGGAGCATATTCAAGAATCTGAATAGTGCGTTTGGACTGTCCGTCCGTCTGAGGGTGAAATGTTGTATTCAACTCTACCCAAGTACTTAACTCATGTTGAACGGCTCTCTAGAACTGTGATGTAAACTGGGTACCTCTATCTGAAATGATGGAAACCGAAATACCATGCAGACGAACAATCTCCCGGATATAGATCTCCGCTGGCCGCTCCGAGGAATACGTATTATATACAGGAATAAAGTTAGCGGACTTGGTCAGCCGATCCACAATCACGCAAATAGCATCAGACTTCGTCAACGTCCATGGGAGCCCAACTACAAAGTCCATGGTGATCCGCTCCCACTTCCATTCCGGAATCTCTATCTACTGAGGCAACCCACTCGGTCTCTGGTGCTCATACTTCACCTGCTGACAGTTGAGACACCGAGCTATGAATCCAACTATATCTTTCTTCATCCGCCTCCACCAATGTTGTTGTCTCAAATCCTGATACATCTTCGCGGCACCCGAATGAATAGAATACCGCGAGCTATGGGCCTCCTCTAGAATCAACTCTCGAAGCCCATCAACATTGGGTACACAAATCCGACCCTGCATCCTCAATACCCCATCAACACCAATAGTCCAATCCCTAGCATCACCGTGCTGAACCTTGTCCTTGAGGACAAGCAAATGAGGATCATCATATTGTCGCTACATGATACGATAAAATAAGGAAGACCGAGAAACCACGCAAGCTAGAACCCGACTAGGATCCGAAAGATCCAATCTCACAAACTGGCTGGCTAAGGCCTGAATATCCATTGCCATAGGCCTCTCTAATGCTGGTAAATAAGCCAAACTCCCCAAACTTTCAGCCCGACGATTCAAAGTATCAGCCACCACATTAGCCTTGCCCGGGTGATACAAAATAGTGATATCATAGTCCTTTAGAAACTCTAACCACCTCCTCTGGTTAAAATTTAAATCCTTTTGCTTGAATAGGTGCTGCAAGCTCCGATGGTCAGTATAAATCTCACAAGGCACACTGTATAAGTAATGGCGCCAAATCTTCAGGGTGTTATCAATGGAAGCTAACTCAATGTCATGAACAGGGTAGTTCTTCTCATGTATCTTCAACTGTCTGGACGCG
The DNA here is from genome assembly GCF_000393655.2 of Nicotiana sylvestris. Lineage (NCBI taxonomy): Eukaryota > Viridiplantae > Streptophyta > Magnoliopsida > Solanales > Solanaceae > Nicotiana > Nicotiana sylvestris. The sequence goes on along the minus strand of NC_091067.1, from coordinate 38,479,773 downwards.
TAGGTAATCACCCTACCATCCTACATTAACACCGCTCCGAGGCCAATCCTCGAGGTATCATAATAGACCGTATAAGACCCTGAACTTATAGGCAATATCAAAATTAGGGTTGTGGTCAAAGTTGTTTTGAGCTTCTTAAAGCTCACCTCACACTCCTCCGTCTACTGAAACGGAGCACCTTTCTAGGTCAACCTGGTCATAGGGGCTGCAATCGATGAAAACCCCTCCACGAAACGACAATAATAGCCCGCCAAACCAAGGAAACTACGGATCTAGGTAGCTGAGGATGGTCTGGGCCAACTCTACACGGACTTTATCTTCTTCGGATCCACTTGAATACCCTCACTCGTTACCACATGGCCTAAGAATGCCACTAAATCCAACCAAAACTCACATTTCGAGAATTTAACATATAACTTCTTCTCTCTCAATGTCTGAAGCACAGTCCTTAGGTGCTGCTCATGATCTTCCCAACTCCAGGAATATACCAGAATATCATAAATAAAGACAATGATGAATGAGTCAAGATATGGCCGGAATACACTGTGCATCAAATGCATAAAAGCTGCTGGGGCATTTGTTAGCCCAAATGACATAACAAGGAACTCGTAATGACCATACCGAGTCCTAAAAGCAGTCTTCGGGATATCTAGCTCCTGAATCTTCAACTGATGGTAACCTGAGTGCAAATCAATCATAGAAAATACCCGTGCGCCCTGAAGCTGGTCAAATAGATCATCAATACGAGGCAAAGGATAACGGTTCTTCATTGTAACCTTGTTCAACCTGCTATAATCAATACACATATACATAGAACCATCCTTTTTCTTCACAAACAAGACAGAAGCACCCCAAGGTGATACATTGGGCCGAATAAGACCCTTATCAAGTAATCCCTGTAATTGATCCTTCAACTCAGGAGGAGCCATACAATACAGAGGAATAGAAATGGGTTGAGTGCCCGGCAACATATCAATGCCAAAATCAATATCTCTATCAGGCGGCATGCCTGGAAGATCACCTGGAAACATATCCGGAAAATCCCGTACTATTGGAACTGAATTAACTAAAGGGGTAACAATACTGATGTCTCTCACATAAGCTAGATATGCGTCACACCCCTTCTCAACCATACGCTGAGATTTAAGAAAAGAAATAACTCTACTGGGAGTGTAATCTAAAGTACCCCTCCACTCAACACGCGGTATACCTGGCATAGCCAACATCACAGTTTTGGCGTGACAATCAATAACAGCATAATGGGGCGACAACCATTCCATGCCCAAGATAATATCAAAATCAACCATGCTGAGTAATAATAGATCGGCTCTGGTCTCAAAACCACTAAGAGAAACCAAACACGACCGATAAACTCGATCCATGACAAGAGAATCTCCCACAGGAGTAAAAACATAAACAAGGGAACTCAAAGAATCCTGAGACACACCTAAATGTGGAGCAAAATAAGAAGAGACATAAGAATAAGTAGAGACTGGATCGAATAGAACTAATGCATCTTTGTGGCGAACCAGTATAATACCTATGATGACAGAATCAGAGGCAACAACCTCGGTATGGGCAGGAAGGGCATAGTATCTGGCCTGGCCTCCCCCTCTAGCACGACCTCTACTTCCCCGACCTCCACCTCTAGCTGGCTGAGAAGGTGGGTAGCAACAGGAGCCGTAACCATAGCCTGAGAACTCTGTGGGGCACGCTGTGGCTGAGAAATCTATGGATTTGCACCCCTCCAAAGTATGGGGCAATCCCTCACCATATGACATGTGTCACCACACTCAAGACAAGCTCTGGGAGGACGTGGTGGCTATGACTGGCTAGGGCCAGGTCTGCTGGATGGACCTTTGAAAGCACCCCGCGCTGGAGGCGCTCTAGAAATCGGAGGTGCATAATAAGGCTCCTAAGGCCTAGGAGGAGCTAGAATACCACTGGCTGCTAGAAGAGCTGAATGAACAGGGCAACTCATATAACCCCTGCCATGACGACCTGCAGCTGGGGTATGGGCACCAGAATAATGGCCCAACTCTCGAGACCTCTTGGCCTACCTCTTTTTTTTTCCCTAGCATGCATACCCTCAATCCTCCTAGCAATGCTCACCACCTGCTGATAAGAAATATCCATCTCCAACTCATAATCATGCTAGATCTGATGCTAGGAATAAGACCCTCAATAAACCGGCGAACCCTCTCGCGGACAGTAGAAACCAAGGCTGGTGCATTTCTAGCCAAGCTGGTGTAACGAACAACATACTCTGAAACAGTCATAACACCCTAACGCAAATGCTCAAACTCTGTGCGCCATGCGTCCCTGAGGCTCTGAGGAACATACTCTCTCAGGAACAGATCTGAAAACTGAGCCTAAGTAAGTGAAGAAGCCTCATATAGACTGTCTAACTCAGAGGTGTGCCACTACTAATAGGCGGTTCCTCGAAGCTGGAAGGTAGTGAAAGAAACCCTGCTCGATCCTGAGATACCCATTGTACGGAGAATGCGGTAACACTCATCAATAAATCCCAGAGCATCCTCTGATGCTAGACCACTAAAAACGGGGGGCTTGTACTTCTTGAACCTCTCAAGCCTCAACTGCTCATCCTCGGAAGTTGCTGCCCTGTCACTGGGCTGAACTGGCACTGTAGGCCATACATGAATAATCTCAAGGACCTTCTCAACATGCACTCGCTGCTCCGGGGTGCGGCCGGCGGGAGTCTGTGCTCCTCCCCCGGCCTGAGATGTAGCTGCAGCAAGGGGAAGCAATCCTGCCTGAGCTAGAGTGGTGTACATGCTCATGAACTGTGACAAAGTCTCCTGAAGAGCTGGAGTAGTAGTAGTAGCAGTAGGCGTGTCATGTGCCTGGACTCCGGCTGGATCCGCTGGTGGTACCTCGGTAGCCTAGCTGCACCACGTGCGCGTCCTTGGCCTCTACCCCGGCCCCGGCCTTTGACATCTGCAGAAGGGGGCGCGGGTGCCTGATCATCTTGGGTAGCACATGTCCTCACCATCTGTGAGAGAATAGAAGGCAGAAGTTTAGAATTGTGATGTCAAAAATATCGCACGACAAGGAAATCAAATGAAGTGGAATTTTCCTAACGGTTACATAGCCTCTCGTAGATAAGTACAGACATTTTCGTACCGATCATCCAGACTCTAATAAACCAGCTTTTGATACATGACTCCTATGAATCTAGACTGTGATACCAACTTGTCACGACTCCGTTCACCCTCCGTGAACCATCGTGACGGCACCTAGTCTCTACGACTAGGTAAGCCTAAACTTGCGGAAGATAACCAAAACTTGCGGAAGTAAAACAATTTAAAAATAGGAATAAGACAATAACGGTGTTAATGTGCCGCTCGGCATACACCATATATATATAGATCTCAAAATCAATATCTAAATCTAAGACCCGAAAACCCACAAATCACAAGCTAAGACATATGCTACATAGCTCTAACTCCGGAATGTCTAATAAAGAACAGAAAAGTACAGAAGGGCTAAATACAAAAGGCAGGAATAGAAAGAGACTCCTTGGTCTGCGGACGCGGCAGATGTACCTCGGAGTCTCTAAAGCTATCGCCTCCCTCAACGATAGTAGGACTGATCAGCGGTACCTGGATCTGCACATGAAAAACATGCACAGAAGGGGCATTAGTACACCACAGCGGTACTCAGTAAGTGTCAAGCCTAACCTCGGTTGGGTAGTGACGAGGAAGGTCAGGGCCCTACTGAGGTTAAACAAATATAAAGATCAACAGTATAGGACAGAACAATATAAATAAGTACAGCAGTAAAATAACACAGGATGTACAGAACAACAACAACTATACAAGAACAAGGTAAACATGGAAAGGAAATACAGCTCAGCACCAATAGTAACAATCGGGGATCTCCCAAGATACCGATGTACAATACAAAAACAACTATACAGGAACAAGGTAAACATGGAAAGGAAATACAGCTCAGCACCAATAGTAAAAATCGAGTATCTCCCAAGATACCATCCTGTAGTCCCATCTTTACATATCCAGTCTATCTCCCGAGATACCGTCCCATAGTCCATCATATATATATATCCAAAGGATCTCCCGGGATCTCGTCCCGTAGTCCAACTCATAGTGCGCGGGGATCTACCGGAATACCATTCCGTAGTCCCAAATGTAAATACCCAGTACTGGGGGAATCTACCGGGTGTATTCCCGTAGTTCCATATCACTGTACAGGGGGATCTACCGGGAATCTAACCCGTAGTCTCAAAGTAAATATGCAGGGGGATCTACCGGGAATCTAACCCGTAGTCCCAAAGTAAACAGACAAGGGGGAGCTACCAGAATCCTACATCCGTAGTCCCAAAATAAATACACAGCAGCAACAAAAAGATAAACAGAAATAACAAAATTCATATTAAGGCAATAAGTGATTCTAGACTAGCATGCTGCACATAATTCAAGTAAGGCAGGTTAAATCAAATAAATCAATTAAGTCACTTAGACATGCTTTCCTAGGCAAACAACAGGCTTAATAGTGCAAGTAATAGAAACAGGAAAGGAAACATACTAGTAATTACTTAAAGAAAACTGGATTTCCAATAATTAGCACAAGTACGCACTCGTAACCTCACATAAAAGGCATTTCAATTACCAAATATATCAATCCTAAGGGGAAGGTCCCCCACACAAGGTTATACACGCCATTTAGCTCGAATCGACTCAAAGTCAACCCGAAACCACGCTCTTGCCACGAGTACTTGACTCCAAATGGCTCAAATCTATTCAATTCAATATCATAATGTAAATAACACTTCAAGAAACTGATTCTACAATTAAACTCTAGGTTAATATGCGAAATTATGTAAAATGACCAAAATGCCCCTCGGGCCCACATCTCGGAATTGGGTGAAATTTACATTTTAGAAACCTCGTACTCTCACGAGTCTATACATAAGAAGAACACTAAAATTAGAGTCCAAATGGCCCCTCAAATCCTCACTTAAAGGTCTCTTAAATCCAAGCCCTAATTACCCATTTTCTCAAATTTTTCACCACTAATTAGGTCCTTAATCACATAAAAACGAGTTATGAAGTCAAAAATGTTACCTCCAAGTGATTCCCCTTTGTTTTCCTCAAAAATCTCTCTCTCAAGCTTCAAGCCCGGATGAAAATGGTGAAAGAATGGCTCTATTTCGCAAAGGCAACTATTTATATGTCCTGCCCAGCGATTCCCGCATTTGCGGCCCTAGGACCGCATCTGCGGTCCCACTTATGTGGAACAAGTGTCGCATCTGCGACTTGCACTTAAGGACCCAGCCTTCGCATCTGCGGAACTCTAACCGCAGGAATAGTTCCGCTTCTGTGGACATCTCACCGCCTATGCGGTTCCTGTGGAAAAACCCAAATTTCACTTTTGCGGTCCTCTACGCCGCTTCTGTGGCTCCGCATCTGTGGTCCCCAAACCGCATATGCGAAAATACCATAAAAACAGCTGCTGCAGCAACTTCACTCCAAAAGTTTCCTCTGTTAACCACCCGAATTCATCCCGAGGCCCCCGGGACCTCAACCAAAGACATCAACATATCCTAAAACCTTATTCAAACTTGTACAAATCTTCAAAACACTTCAAACAATATCAAAACAACGAAAACACATCGGATTCAAGCCTAAGTTTCTAAAATCTTCCGAATTTTGCTTTCGATCAAAAACCCAACCAAAACATGTCCGAATGACCTACAATTTTGCACATACATCCCAAATGACATAACAAAACTACTGCAACTCTCGGAATTTCATTCCGACCCTCGGATCAAAATCTCACTATCAAACCGAAAACTTTCAAAATTCAACTTTCGGCATTTCAAGACTAAATTAGCTGTGGACCTCCAAAACACAATCCAAACACGCTCCTAACCCCAAAATCACCCAACGGAGCTAACGGAACCATCAGATTTCCATTTCGAGGTTGTCTTCACATTGTTCGGACTACGGTCAACTTTCCAACACTTAAGCTTTCATTTAGGGACTAAGTGTCCCAAAGCTCTCCGAAACTCAAAACTGAACATCCCAGAAAATCAAAATAGCAAAAATAAACTTGGGAAAAATAGTTAATAGGGGATTGGGGCATAAATTCTTAAGTCAACCGGCCGGGTCGTCACTGTAGTTCACAAGGATGCTTTCTTTTCATGCTATTTTTTCTTCTTTTTCTCTTTTTCTTTTTCATTTTCTTCTTTTTTATTTTTCTCTTTTATGTTTTTTTCTTTTCGACTTTTCTTCTAGAATGAAATTTCTAAAACAAACCTATGGGGACATGAAACTTTTTTTTTATTTTGACTCGAAATTGATTCCAAAAGAGGGGAGGTCACTAAAATTAACATAGGCTCAAAAGGGGTACCAAATGGTAAAAAGTGTTTGGATAGTTGAAAGAGGACCTCCCAATCTCTGAATATGCCAAATACAATACATGAAATTTGAAATGAAAAAGGAAAAGCACACACAACATTTCTTTTACATCTTCGGCGTTAATATCACTGATATGCTTTCCATTTTTTTTAGTGCCTTGTCAAGTAAAGAACTCTCGTTGGGTAATTTCTTCTTCACGGTGGGTACCCTCCGTCAGTTCAAAGCAAACTCCCTTGGCTTTATCTTGTTACTTGAGGTGCACTTGAACTCAAAGCTGCTCGCTTCAAATTATCTGGTATGCACTCTCCTTTAAAGAATTCTTGTTATCCTATTAACTTCCCAAATTATCTGCCCCAGTTTCACATAGTTTGGGCTTCAACTGATCTTAAAATGTCCAATTCTGTACTTATCTTACTCAAGTGTTCATATTCAAAACTTGTTTCATTGCTTCATGATTAGACTAACTTTTAAGACCAGGCTAAGATTTATGTATGCGTACATGTCATGTCACTAGAGCCAGCAGAAAAAGAACTATAAAAGGAAAAGAGAACTATACAAAAATAACTACAAATAACAAAAAATAGAAAATTTCATTAGATAGACAGTGAAAAGCTTTGAACAGCAAAACAAGTAGAAAACACTGGGGCTACGACCCTGGAAAAACCTAAATAACACTAAAAGGGGTATTACGACTAAATGAACTAGGCAAAATAAAAGGATAGAAGGGTTTGAATCACAAGACAATATTTGGATTACAACCCTACAATAACCCTGACAACAAAAATGACAACAAAATAAACCACCAGGATTCCTCCCCGGGTAACCAAGAAGGGAGCGTATTTCCGATTACCAAGCTCGACATCTTAGAAACTGAGTTCCACATCAATATTACCAATACCATTACCAATTTCAATCACATTGACCTCAGCAAATAGCTTTTGGGTCCCTTTTGCCGACTCGTTCTTAAGATCAACCTTTGGAACTGAGACTGATAGCACTTAAAACTTTGCGACCAGTGGCCCTCCAAGAAGCTCATAAGAGTTCGCATATTCATTTTCAACACAAATCATGCCCAACATATGCGTCTCATTATAAACATGAAATGGACCTTAGCTAGTATCTACCGCATCTGGATTTTGAACGGTAATGTCACCTGCATCAATAAGCTTTTGGATTGCTCTTTTTCAGATGCCAACACTTTTCTATAGTGTGCACTAGGGCATTAGGGAAATATGTGCACCTTTGAGAAAAATCAAAATTCTTTGGAATATTGTTCGGCCTTTTTATCTGAATCGGCTTCAACATGTCTAATTGCCTCAACCTTTGGAACAAACTAGCACATGACTCTCCAATATGAGTGAAAAACTTTTCTCTTTGCTACTGCCTTATCATTTTGTACTCCATCCTCGGTTGGAACCTCTTACGGGTAAGTGGTTGACATGCTTGAAGAAGCGGGTAAGATATTTGTGGAGGTGGTGCAGGCCATTGCGGGTCTCGTGGGTGTGGAGCATATGGAAGTGCATTATGGATACAGTACTCGGAAGGTGAGGTATTTCCTTGGGGATTTTGTAGAGGAAAGTAGCACTGGGAAGGATTATCTGGAGTACGAGGATATTCATGGGATCAGTATTGAGGCTGAAAGCGTTTAGCAGGAATGCCCACTAGATCCCGTCGTTGGTAGGACTCAGCACCATTTTTTCTATCAATTGGAGAACTGAGCAACTTGTTCGTTCCATCTGAGCCAAAACTCCCTAAAACTTCCCTCTGGTTTTGTGACGAACCGGCTAGTTGTCTCATGAGTTACCGCTCCATTTCCCCCATTTCTGCTTCATATTACTTTGTCTATCGGTTCTATGAGTGATCGAGTTGGTTGGCTCGGGTTCGGGAAAGATTTGGTAAGGTTGGAGACACTTAGTCTCTTTTGAGGAAGATTAAGTTGGAAAAGTCAACCGGGTTGACTTATGTGTTAGAGGGCTTGGATATGAGTTCTGATGGTTCGGATAGCTTCGGGAGGGTATTTGGGACTTAGGAGCGTGATCGGAATGAGTTTTGGAGGTTCGAAGTAGATTTAGGCTTGAATTGGCGAAGTTGGTATTTTGGCGATTTTTGATTGGTAGGTGAGTTTTGATATAGCGATCGGAATGGAATTGTGAGAGTTGTAGTAGTTTCGTGGTGTCATTTGGGATGTGTTTGCAAAGTTTCAGGTCATTCGGACGTGGTTTGGTTGGGTTTTTGATCAAAAGCGTAATTTATAGGATTTTGGAAACTTAGGCTTGAATCCGATGTGTTTTGGTTGATCTGATGTTATTTGAGGTGTTTTAATGATGGGTATGAGTTTGAATAAGGTTTTGGGATTCATGGGTGCTTTTGGTTGAGGTCTAGGGGGCCTCGGGGTAATTTCGGATGGTTGCCGGAGAAGTTTGGAATTTTGGTGAGCTGCAGATTTTGCTGTTTCTGGTATTTCCGCACCTATTGATTGGGGACCACAGGTGCGATGCCGTAGATGTGGAAGATTGGTCACAGAAGCAGATTTAGGCTAGAAAGGCTGGAGTCGCAGAAGCGGTTCAAGAGCCGCACCTGCGATGGCGTAGGTGCGGGCAATGTATCGCAGATGCGATTGTGGTGACTTAAGTGAGGACCGCAGATGCGCTGGTCTTGACCGCATAAGCGGTACAGAAGAAGCAAGAATATGGCCGCAGATGCAAAATCCCTGGGCCAGAAGGTATAAATTATTTCTTTCGTGATTTTTGAGCTATTTCACCATTTTTAAGTCGACTTTGGAGCTTTTGGACGATTTTGAAGAGGGATTTCAAGGGAACTTCATTGAGGTAAGGATTTTGGACCTAAGACTCGTCCCTATGGTATTTCATGGATTAGAGCTATAACTAATGGAATTTAAGGGTTAAAATTGGGAAACTAGGACTTAGTATTGGAGACCTAGACTTGAGGATTTGAGGGACCTATTATAGTAGGATTTTGGTACTATTGATATGTATGAACTCATGGGGAGATAAGGAACCATTGATGTGAATTTTATCGAATTCCGAGACGTGGACCCGGGGGTCGGGTTTTGGTAATTTCGGGATTAATGTTGTAAATTGATTATTTCGCTTGGGCTTCGTTCCCTTAGCATATTTTGACGTCGTGATTCCGATTTTGGATAGATTCGAAGTGAGTGGAGGCTGATTCAAGGGGCAAAGTCATCTCGGGCTAGAGATTTGACCTGATTGAGGTGAGTAATGATTGTAAATGATGTCCTGAGGGTATGAAACCCCGGATTTTCACATTGTTGTGCTATATTGAGGTGACGCACATGCTTGATGATGAGTGTGGGGTCGTGCACTGTGAGGGATTATGACTTAGTCCATCCTGAATGATTATTTTACCGCGTATTTGACTGAAATCTATTTGCTATCATAATGATTTGGGTTGAATGCCATATTTTGGCCTCGTGCCAATTATTTGAACCCTTCGGGGATTTTTATTGATATTTCCTCACTATTTTGACTTTATACTTGAACTCAGTCATGCTATATTCCACTATTTTCATACTCAGCCATGTTTACTCTGTTTTAACACTTAATGATCTTTTAAATGATATTGAGCTGAGAATCATGTTTTACTATTGCCAGAGTGGCTTGTGAGAATTTTGACTGAGTAAGGCCGAGGGTCTATGTTGTGAGGAAACACTGATTATGATTATGAGGTCGAGGGCCTGAGATATGTACGCCACGAGGTGGTTTGTTGATATGAGGTCGAGAGCCTAGTGATGATGCCACGAGATGGCTTGATATTGCGCTTCGACCGTAAGGGGCCCCTCTAGGAGTCTACACACCCCCAGTGAGTGGGGGTACCCAGTGTGATGTGAGATATAGCCCGAGGGGCTGGTATTGTTCTGAGATATTGCCCGAGGGGCGGATTTGTTGACATTGTGCCTGAGGGGTGAACTTTTATGTGTTTATCTTTCTTATTTTTCTACCATTTACTTGTTTAAATTGTTGAAAAGGCATTTCATGAAGATTAAGCTGAACTTAAATGATTTTTCATGTCTTTACTGATTCACTACTTTTACTGGTTTTACTGCTTCATTATAGTGTGTAATGTGCCTTACATGTTTTCATATCTCTAAATCGTTTATCTATGATTATTACTCATTGAGTTGGAGTACTCACTTTACTCTCTGCACCCCGTGTGCAGATTCAGGCATTGTTGATCCTGCCAGTACAAGTTGAGAGCTTCCGGCAGACTTCGTAGTCTAAGAGGTAGCTGTTTGGCGTCCGTAGACCCGTGTTTCTCCCCTTTTATCTCATTTCTATCTTTTTATCAGACACTTTGTATTAGCTTATAGACTTTTCAGACTTGTGTTAGGATTGATAGATGCTCATGACTAATGACACCCCGATATCGGGCTGTGTTGGGTTGTTCTACCGCAAATTTTTACTGTTGACTACTTAAATGTTGGATTGTTTCTCATGTTTTAGACTTAATTCTCGTTGTTAACAGCTTAAAACTAAAATGGGTATGTGTCGGCTGGCTTTGTCTTCACGAGAGGCACCATCACGATTGGGTCCGGGTTTAGGGTTGTGACAAGTTGGTATCAGAGCCTAGGTTACATAGGTCTCACAAGTCATGAGCAGGTTTAGTAGAGTCTCACAGATCGGTACAGAGATGTCTGTATTTATCCTCGAGAGGCTGCAGAACCTTTAGGAAAAACTTCATATTCTAGAAATTCTTGTCGTGCGAGTTTGTTGATCCGAGTACTAAACTTCTGTCATTCTATTCTCTCACAGATGGTGAGGACACACACTACCGTTCAGGAGGGACGACCACTAGTACCACCAGCTGTGGCCACTTGAGGCCGAGGACGCGATTGTGGTCATGGTAGGGGCAGAGGTGTGGCCCGCACAACAGCTAGGGCAGCACCTGCAGATCCACCAGCCACCCTAGTTCAGGATCAGGTCCCAGTTATGGACACTCCAGCAACACCAGCTCAGGCACAAGTTGTGCCCATTGTGATTCCGGATCTTCAGCAGGCCTTGGCTCAAATTCTATTAGTTTACACTAGCCTAGCTCAGGCGGTCTCAGCTACTATAGCCGCAGCTACTTCTTAGGACGAGGGAGGCAATCAGACTCCCATCGCTCGCACACCTGAGCAGGTCGTGCAGGGACTTCAGACACTGGGGGCACATTCAGCCTAGTCGGTTGCAGATTCTCATGACTATGTAGTTCCTGCTATGCCAGAGGACAAGCAGCGTAGGTTGGAGAGGTTTAGTAGAATTTGGCCTCCGACCTTCAGTGGTGCAGAGGGTGAGGATGCCCAAGATTTCTTGGATAAGTTTTAGAGGATGCTTCGTACAACGGGTATTCTGGAGACCAGCGGGTTTGCTTTCACTATTTATTAGTTTTCTGGAGCTGCCTTCACTTAGTGGGAGGCTTTTGAGAGGCGTAGGCCTGTTTGTGCAACACCCCTTACCTGGAAGTAGTTCTCCGTTGTCTTTCTGGAGAAGTATGTGTCGCAGTCTCATAGAGAGGAACTGCGCAGGCATTTTGGGTGGTTCTGTTAGGGAGATATGACTGTGACACAGTATGAGATGAGGTTCTCCGAGTTAGCTCGTCATGCTATTTGGTTGGTTCCGATAGATAGAGAGAGGATTAGTAGGTTTGTTGATGGCCTCACTTATCAGCTTCGTATTCTCATGACTAGGGAGAGGGTGACTGGAGCTATTTTCAAGGAGGTTGTGGATATTGCCCGTGAGACTAAGTCTTTTCATCGCTAGGAGCAAGAGGAGAGGGAGGCCAAGAGGCCTCGAGGATCTGGTAGTTATAGTGGTACTCCTTCGAGAGGTCAGTTTCAGCACGGCAGAGGCCGTCTGTTTAGGCATGCTCAGCCAACTCTCCTAGGTTATCGTGGGGCATCATCGGGTCATGGTTCTTATCAGAAACAATCATCACTTAGTGCCCTTCCAACTCAGAGTTCGTCCCATGCTCTATCAGTTCAGGGCTCTTCTATGCCAGGTGCATCTGCTAGTCACTCCGATGCGAGGGGTTCCCTTCATTCCCTTTCTCCAGCACCTGAGAGTTGTTATGAGTGTGGAGTGATGGGTCATATGTAGAGGTAGTGTCCTTGTCGTCTTGTGGGTTCATCTCAGCAGAGGGATCAGTCATCCGCTTCAGCGCTAGTTACTTCATCACCACCTGCCCAGCCAACTAGGGGTGGAGGTCAGTCAACTAGGGGTTGCCCTAGAGGGAGAGGTCAATCAGGTGGCGGTCATGCCCGTTTCTATGCACTTCTAGCTAGACCCGATGCTATTGCTTTAGATGTTGTTATTATAGGTATTTTTCAGTCTACCACAGAGATGCCTCTGTATTATTTGATCCCGGTTCCACCTTTTCTTATGTGTCATCATACTTTGCTCATTTTTTGGGTACCCCTCGTGAGTCTCTTGCTTCACATGTTCATGTATCTACCCCCGTGGGCGATACTGTTGTTGTAGACCCTGTGTACCGGTCGTGTGTGATGACTATTGGGGGTCTGGAGACCCAAGTGGATCTTTTATTATTGATTATGGTGGAGTTCGATGTTATCTTAGGCATGGATTGGCTATCTCTGTGTTGTGCTATTCTGGACTGTCATGCTAAGATAGTCACATTGGCTATACCGGGCGTGCCACAGATTGAGTAGCGAGGTGTGGCCGATTATGCTCCCAGTAGAATGATATCATTCTTGAAGGTCTAGTGTATGGTTGGGAAGGGGTGTCTTTCATATCTAGCCTTTGTGAGGGATGTCGGTGCTGAGACTCCTGGTATTAATTTTGTTCCAGTTGTGATGGATTTTCCCAATATGTTTCCTGCAGACCTGCTGGGCATGCCACCGAATAGGGATATTGATTTTGGTATTGACCTAGTGCCGGGCACTCAGCTCATTTCTATTCTGCCGTATCGTATGGCACCAGCGGAGTTGAAAGAGTTAAACGAGCAGCTTCAGGAACTCCTTGATAAGGGGTTTATTCGGCCTAGTGTGTCACTTTGGGGTGCGCCGGTTCTATTTATGAAGAAGAAGGATGGAACTATGATGATGTGCATTGATTATAGGAAATTGAAAAAAGTAACAGTTAAGAACAAGTATCCTTTGCCTCGTATTGATGATTTATTCGACCAGCTTCAGGGAGCAAGAGTGTTCTACAAGATTGATCTCCGTTCGGGTTATCACCAGTTGAAGATCAGGGACTCGTATATTCTTTAGACGGCTTTCAGGACCCGATATGGTCATTATGAGTTCTTGGTGATGTCTTTTGGGTTGACCAATGCCCCAACAGCATTCATGTATTTGATGAACAGTGTGTTTTGGCCTTATCTCGACTCGTTTGTCATAGTCTTCATTGATGATATTCTGGTGTATTCGCGTAGTCAGGAGGAGCACACGGAGCATTTGAGAGTTGTGTTGCAGAGATTGAGGGAGGAGAAGCTTTATGCAAAATTCTCCAAGTGTGAGTTTTGGCTCAGATTAGTGGCTTTCTTGGGGCACGTGGTATCCAGTAAGGGTATTCAGGTTGATCCGAAGAAGATAGAGGCGGTTCAGAGTTGGCCCAGACCATCCTCGGCCATAGAGATTCGTAGCTTTCTTGGTTTGGCGGGTTATTATCGCCGGTTTGTTCAGGAATTCTCATCTATTGCATCGCCCTTGACTAAGTTGACTCAGAAGGGTGCTTCCTTTTGTGTGGTCGGATGAATGTGAGGAGAGCTTCCAAAAGCTCAAGATAGCCTTGACTACAACTCTAGTGTTAGTTTTGCCATCAGCTTCAGGTTCATATACCGTGTATTGTGATGCTTCAAGAGTTGCTATTGGTTGTGTATTGATGCAGGAGGGTAGAGTTATTACTTATGCTTCTTGTCTGTTGAAGCCCCATCAGAAGAACTACCCCGTTCATGATTTGGAGTTGGCTGTCATAGTTCACGCGTTGAAGATTTGGAGGAACTACTTGTATGGTGTGTCTTGTGAAGTGTTTACTGATCATCGTAGTCTCCAACACTTGTTCAAGCAGAAAGATCTTAATTTGAGGCAGCGTAGATGGTTGAAGTTGCTAAAGGATTATGATATCACTATATTGTACCATCCGGAAAAGGCCAATATGGTGGTCGATGCTTTGAGCTGAAAGGAGGTGAGTATGAGGAGTTTGGCATATATTCCAGTTAGGGAGAGACCTCTTGCAGTTGATGTTCTGGCCTTGGCCAATCGGTTCGTGAGGTTAGATATTTCAGAGCTAAGTCAGGTATTGTCTTGTGTGGTTTCTCGGTCTTCCTTACATGATCGCATCAGAGAGCGCCAGTATGATAATCTGCATTTGCTTGTCCTTAAGGAGAGAGTTCAGCATGATGATGCTAGAGATGTGACTATTGGTAATGATGGGGTGTTGAGGATTCAGGGTCGGATTTGTGTGCCCAATGTAGAATGGCTTTGGGAGTTGATTCTGGATGAGGCCCATAGTTCGCGGTATTCCATTCATCTTGGTGCCGCGAAGATGTATCAGGATTTGAGGCAGCATTATTGGTGGAAGAAAATGAAGAAGGACATCGTGGGATTTGTAACTCGATCTCTCAATTATCAGCAGGTGAAATATGAGCATTAGATACCGGGTGGCTTGCTTTAGTGGATGGATATTCTAGAGTGGAAGTGGGAGAGGATCACAGTGGACTTTGTAGTTGGACTTCCAAAGATTTTGAAGAAGTTCAATGCTATTTGGGTGATTGTGGATCGGCTGACCAAGTCTGTGCGCTTCATTCTTGTGTGTACTACCTGTTCTTCAGAGCGATTGGCAGAGATCTATGTCTGGGAGATTTTTCATTTGCATGGTGTCCTAGTTTCCATCATCTAAGATAGGGGCACTCAATTTACATCGCAGTTTTGGAGGTCTGTGCAGCGAGTGTTAGGTACTCAAGTGGAGTTGAGCACAGCTTTTCACCCTCAGATGGACGGGCAGTTCGAGCGTACTATTCAGATATTGGAGAACACGTTGCGTTCTTGTGTCATTGATTTTGGAGGGTCATAGGATAAGTTTCTAATGCTTGCAGAGTTTGCTTATAATAACAACTACCAGTTGAGTATTCAGATGGCTCCATTTGAGGCTTTGTATAAGAGGTGGTGTAGATCTCCAATTAGTTAGTTCAAGCCCGATGAGGCTAGGCTATTGGGGACAGACTTGGTGCAGGATGCTTTAGAAAAGGTGAAAGTGATTCAGGAAAGGTTTCGTACAGTGCAGTCGAGGCAAAAGAGTTATGCTGATAAGAAGGTTCGGGATGTGTCTTACATGGTTGGTGAGAAGGTTCTGTTGAAGGTTTTGCCTATGAAGGGTGTCATGAGATTTGAGAAGAAAGGTAAATTGAGTCCTCGGTTCATTGGGCCTTTTGAGGTGCTTCGGAGGATTAGGGAGGTGGCTTATGAGCTTGCCTTGCCACCCAGCTTGTCGAGTGTGCATCCGGTATTTAAAATTTTATTATCCGGAAGTATATTGGGGATTCGACTCATGTTCTAGATTTCAGCACGGTTTAGTTGGATGGTGATTTGACTTATGATGTGGAGCCAGCATTTATTTTGGAGCGTCAGGTTCGAAAGTTGAGATCAAAGGATATAACTTCAGTGAAAGTGCAATGAAGAGGTCGGCCCGTAGAGGAGGCTACCTAGGAGACCGAGCGGGAGATGCAAAGCATATATCCTCACATGTTTGAGGCTTTAGGTATGTTTATTGACTCGTTCTAGGACAAAGGTTTGTTTAAATTGGGGAGGATGTGACGATCCGGCCAGTCATCTCATGAGTTACCGCTCCGTTTCCCCCATTTCTGCTTCTTATTACTTTGTCTATCGGTTCTATGTGTGATCGAGTTGGTTGGCTCTGGTTCGGAAAAGATTTGGTAAGCTTGGAGACACTTAGTCTCTTTTGAGGAAGCTTAAGTTGGAAAAGTCAATCGGACATTGACTTATGTGTTAGAAGGCTCAGATGTGATTTTGTGATGGTTCGGATAGCTTCGGGAGGTGATTTGGGACTTAGAATCATGATCGGAATGAGTTTTGGAGGTTCGGAATAGATTTAGGCTTGAATTGGCGAAGTTAGTATTTTGGCGATTTTCAATTGGTAGGTAAGATTTTGATATAGGGGTTGGAATGGAACTCTGAGAGTTGAAGTAGTTCTGTGGTGTCATTTGGGATGTGTGTGCAAAGTTTCAGGTCATTCGGGCGTGGTTTGGTTGGGTTTTTGATCAAAAGTGTAATTTAGAGGATTTTGGAAACTTAGGCTTGAATCCAATGTGTTTTGGTTGATCTGATGTTGTTTGAGGTGTTTTGAAGATTGGTATAAGTTTGAATAAAGTTTAGGGATTTGTGGGTGCTTATGGTTGAGGTCCCGGGGGCTCGCTGTGATTTCGGATGGTAGCCGGAGAAATTTGGAATTTTTGTGAGCTGCAGATTTTGTTGCTTCTGGTATTTTCGCACCTATGGATTGGGGACCATAGGTGCGATGCCGCAGATGCGGATGATTGGTCGCAAAAGTGGATTTAGGCTGGAGCTGCAGAAGCGATTCAGGAGCCCACCTGCGATGGCACAGGTGTGGGCAATGTATCGCAGATGCGGTTTTGGTGACTTAAGCGAGGACCGCAGAAGCGAGAATATGGCCTCAAATGCGAAATCCCTGGGCCAGAAGGTATTAATATATTTCGCGATATTTAAGCTAATTCACCATTTTTAAGTCGGCTTTGGAGCTTTTTGGACAATTTTGAAGAGGCATTTCAAGGGAACTTC
Organism: Nicotiana sylvestris; assembly: GCF_000393655.2. NCBI lineage: Eukaryota > Viridiplantae > Streptophyta > Magnoliopsida > Solanales > Solanaceae > Nicotiana > Nicotiana sylvestris. The sequence goes on along the minus strand of NC_091067.1, from coordinate 38,462,583 downwards.
ATGGAGGTAAGGGTTTTGGACCTAAAATTCGTCCCTATGGTATTATTTCACTGATTAGAGCTATAATTAATGGAATTTAAGGGTTAAAATTGGGGAAACTAGTGCTTAGTATTGGAGACCTAGGCTTAAGGATTTGAGCGACCTATTGTGGTCGGATTTTGGTACTTTTGATATGTATGAACTCGTAGAGAGATAAGGAATCCATTGATGTGAATTTTATCGAATTCCGAGACATGGGCCCTGGGGTCAGGTTTTGGTAATTTCGGGATTAATGTTGTATACTGATTATTTTCGCTTGGGCTTCGTTCCTTAGCATATTTTGACGCTGTGATTCTGATTTTGGATAGATTCGACGCGAGTGGAAGCCGATTTGAAGGGCAAAGGCATCGCGAGCTAGAGATTTGACCGGATTAAGAAGAGTAATGATTGTAAATAATGTCCTGGGCGTATGAAACACCGGATTTACACATCATTGTGCTATACTAAGGTGACACACACGCTTGATGACGAGCGTGGGGTTGTGCATTGTTGGGGATTGTGACTTAATCCGTCCCGAATGATTATTTTATCGTGTATTTGACTGAAATCTATTTGCTATCATCATGATTTGGGCTGAATGCCATATTTGGGCCTCGTGCCAACTATTTGAACCCTTCGGGGTTTTTTATTGATATTTTCTCACTATTTTAACTTTATACTTGAACTTAGTCATGCTATATTCCACTGTTTTATACTCAGCCATGTTTACTCTGTTTTAACACTAAAATGATCTTTTAAATGATATTGAGCTGAGAATCATGTTTTACTATTGCCCGATTGGCTTGTGAGGATTTTGACTGAGTAAGGCCGAGGGCCTATGTTGTGAGGATACACTGGTTATGATTATGAGGCCGGCAGCCTGAGATATATACGCCACGAGGTGGCTTGTTGATATGAGGCCGAGAGCCTAGTGATGATGCCACGAGATGACTTGATATTGTGCTTGGACTGTAAGGGGCCCTTCCAGGAGTCTGCACACCCCCAGTGAGCGCGGGTACCCATTGTGATGTGAGATATAGCCCGCGGGGCTGGTATTGTTCTAAGATATTGCCCGAGGGGCGGATTTGCTGATATTGTGCTCGAGGGGCGAACCTTTATGTGTTTATCTTTCTTAATTGTCTGCCATTCACCTGTTTAAATTGTTGAAAAGGCATTTTATGAAGATTAAGCTGAACTTAAATGATTTTTCATGTCTTTACTGATTCACTGCTTTTACTGGTTTTACTGCTTTATTATAGTCAGTAATGTGCCTTACATGTTTTCATATCTCTCAGTCGTTTATTTATGATTATTACTCACTGAGTTGGAGTACTAACTTTACTCCCTGCACCCCGTGTGCAGATTCAGGCTTTGCTGATCTTGCTAGCGCGAGTTGAGAGCTCCCGGCAGACTTCGGAGTCCACGAGGTAGCTGCTTAGCATCCGCAGACCCGTGTTTCTCCCCCTTTATCTTATTTCTATCTTTTTATCTGACATTTTGTAATAGCTTATAGATTTTTTAGACTTGTGTTAAGATTGATAGATGCTCATGACTAGTGACACCCCGGTATCTGGCTGTGTTGGGTTGTTCTTCTGCAAATTTGTACAGTTGACTGCTTAAATGTTGGATTGTTTATCATGTTTTAGACTTAATTCTCATTGTTGACTGCTTAAAACTGAAATGGGTAAGTGTCGGTTGGCCTTGTCTTCACGAAAGGCGCCATCACGACTGGGTCCGGATTTAGGGCTGTGACAGGTTTCTTTTCCATCTGTGATAGGGAAAGGTGGTTTGGGATAATGTCTATATTGTACTGATGGTGCCGAACAAAATCTTGAATCATGTCACCCCATGCATGCAACTTACAGGCATCTTGATGACTAAACCACTCCAAGGCTTCCCCACTCAACCTCTCACTGAAATGTGCCATCAACAATTAATCTTTCCCGCAAAAACATCTCATTTCACTACAATAACCCCTTAGATAGGCTCCTGGATCTCCACGCCCATCATACAAATCAAACTTTGTCATCTTAAACCCAGCAGGAAACTAGGTGCCGGGAAACAAGCACAAGTCTTTGTAAGACACACTCATCTGGCTCCCTATCCCTTGCATGTTTCTTAAAGACTGCTCTAAGATTTTCACCTTCCTGTATATTTCATCTTGCTCCACTGTCTTAACAGACTTTTTAGTTTCACCGAGAGGCTCAAAATGAGGAGCATGAGAGTATGGATCCGAGACCTTGAAAGTTGGTTCTAGAGCATAGTGTTGGGTATCGGTGATTTTGAACACAGTCTCGCTAGAGGATCGAGGAAAGGTAGCTAGTGGATGAGCTACAAAAATATGAGTGGTCAAAGGAGCGGGATATGAGGTGGTTTTCGTGGGTGGAGTGCAAAAAAGTTGTGGGGAGATATCAGCAGCAGTGGGAATCTGGATTTGTGATAGTGGCGGAATGGTGACGAGGCTTTCAGGGTAGTTAGTGGGAAATAATGGTGGAGGACGCCCACTAATCCAGGCTTGGTATATTTCGGCCATATGTCCTTTCAACCTTAAGACCTCTTCTTTCAACTCAGATTCCGACTCAACAATCTCCTTAGACGGATCAATAACACTCATGTCCAAGTCTTTGTTAGCCATGGCTACCTTGCTCTTTGATCTTGTGTTGTATGAATGAGTTACTTAAGAACCACAAACCAACCACCCTTCTGCTCAATGAAGATAACAAAAGTAACAAAATGGGGTCATCCTGTTAGCATTAGGGCATCTAATAGCTAAAATATCACATTGCGTGCAATGCACCTAGCAACAATTAACGGTTCTAGAATGACTTCGAGGGTCACAAGGTCATTTGGCATCATCATAATTTGTTCATCTCAATCTTCTCTTTTCTTTTCTTTTCTAGCACTTCTTGGCTTGCTCATTTTCCTTCCTCTTTTTTTCTTCAAATTATCACTCTTTTCTTTCCTCATTTCTCACATCCCATAATTTCATCTCTCTTTTTCTTTTTTTTTTCTTTTAATATTAATTTTTAAAAATTATTCGATCGAACTCTATGTAGGTTGCCTATGTATCATGACGCCGTATGAATCAGATCTTTGCGCAGTTCGGAAAGATTGGAATAAAGAAAACAAACTAACGTTCTCTTTTTCTTTTTTTACCCTTTTTTTACCTAAATGGATACTCTGAAGAGAAAAAGGAAGAAAATATCTCTCTCTCTCTTTTTATATTTAATGTTCTATAATCTATTCCAAACTCAATCTTAAAAAAACATATATTTTTTTTCTTTTTCTTTTTTTTTTGAAATAAATAATCTATGAGAAATTATTAAGGAAAAACCCCTAGAAGAGAAAAATATTTTTTGATTCTTTTTTTAGGAAGAAAATCTAAAGAATGAACCAAAGAAAAATATTTTAAATTTTCACTTGATATCCTGAAGAAAGATTTCGAAACAAGCAATGAAAAAGATAAAAATATTTTTGGATTTCAGCTTCTGATTACCTAAAGGAAAAACTCTAAAGATAAACAAACGATAAAGTATGGTTTTTTTTTCTTCTATGTACAATGTCCTAAAGTTCTAGTGAAAATAATATATTTCCCAAAGAAGAACCTCAAAAGAAAATCTTTTTGGATTTTTGGAATTAATATCTTAAAGAAAACTTCTAAAGAGGTATTTAAAAGAAAATTCTTTTTTTTTTGTCTTTTTATTCTTAATATACTAAAGGAAATATAAAAGCAATTTTTATTTTGAGTTCAAGATATTAACTTCCTAAGGAAAACCACCTCAAAAGAATCTTTTTTTAAAATTTATATAATTAGTATTATAAAGGAAACTTCTAACGGAAATATAAAACGCAAAATCTATTTTTTTTTTTTTTGATCTTTGAGTTATAACACACTTTTTCAAATGCAAAATAGGAAGTACAATAACAAAAGACTCCACATTACTGTACAAAACTACAAGGTAAAAGACGACATAAAAAGAAAAATAGACTCAAAACATAACATAAAAAAATCTCCTTTTGCAAACTCCTGAATGAGCGATCCTGATTGGATGGCCCCGGAGTGTCTGTCATGCTCAAACTCCGATAAGTAGATCCACACATGTATGAGAAAACTGAAACAAACACTATGTGAGACAATACCAGTCCCTACTGGACACATACAAGACATGATTGAGGCTATTTTTGCAAAACGGCGTGTGTGGCCAAAAGGTGGGTAGAAGTGCAAACTCGACAAAAGTGACATCTAAGACATGGAGAAATTACTTTGCAGAAATGTCCCTTTTTATAGAAATGGTCTATGTGGAAAAAAAATGGCTAAGCATGTATTCAACACAACGGACCTTAAACAGAGAGAACATCTTGTTGTGGACTTAGAACTCTAAAACATAGGCTAATTGAACCACTTTTGCAAAAATGACCCCATTTTGCAAGAACGGCCGATGTGGCCAAAAGCAGCTAGATATGCAAATTCGACAAGGACAGACCTTTAAAGTAAAGAGACACCGAATTATGGATTGAGGGCTCTCCAAACACAATTAAACAAACCACTTTGCGAATATTGCCCTATTTTGTAAAATGACCGATGTGGCCAAAAGTGGCTAGACATGCAAGAATTGGCTATGATCCTTGAAGCCAAGAACCTAAGACTCACTAGGAAGACTGTACCCTATCTGGGTTGCCTACGTATCCCACCCCGAAAGACGAGAATCAGGTATGCGTAGTTCGAGAAGATGGGATACGAGCGAGAATAAAAAAACAACTAATTTAGAGAAAATATATTTTGTCTTTTTTCATGAAAAATGATGAAACATGTAAAATCTTTTTAGATTTTCTTTTTCTTTTTTTTTTCTCTTTTCGCTTTTTTGAAAAAATGATGGGAAAGTGCGAAATCTTTTTGGATTTTTTCATTTTCATTTCTTTTGGTCTTTTCTTGAAAAAGCGTGAAAGAAAATTATAGCTTCGCCCTACTTGCTTTATTTTAAACTTCACACTCTTTTCTTTCTCATTTACCCTCAACCCTCATTGGTCCGCCAAATGACCCCTTTTACCCTTGTAGAATGTAACATATAGCACATAAGATGCATCAAGATGGTCTTTTATTTTTGAGTACACCTGTCCTAGACGGACCCAACCCCTGTGTTGAGTCCCTAAAGTCAAATGCACATGATGCAAATAAGAGTTCCTAATAGGGATCCAGCATGAGGCTGCGTTATTCTAAGTTTTAAAACTTGGGTGTATTGTTCTAGACTTGGTGTACTCGAGCGGATAACTCGAGCCAAGGGGGGTATGTACCGGGAACCAAAAGGTCATCCGGCTTTGTAACTTGTTTGAACCTCTTTCTAAATTAGGTATGACACTAACAGAAAAGAAGTCACGCCAGCATGCACTTCCCCGAATATGAGAAGAGAAGGGTTTCGCAACAGTTTATATACAGTTCAAATAATATCAAAGCGATAAAAAGCGGCATTTAGCACATTAGGCCCTAACATGTAACAAAAATGAGATAATAAATAAAAGCCAAATATAAAAGCTATTCTAAGCTGGAATTCTGAACCATGAACTAGAAATTTTGGGTTCTTATCCCAAGCAGAGTCGCCAGAGCTGTCACACCTCCTTTTTCTACCCCGGAAAAGGTATAGGGGAGTTTCTCCAATTAAAGTGACAATAATCGAAACGAGATTATTTATTTCAAATTCAGAGTCGCCACTTGGGATAATTTATGTTGTCCCAAGTCACCGATTTAAAATCTCGAATCGAGGAAGTTTTACTCTGTTTTACAGTCTGCGAAACACAAAAATCCTGGTAAGGAATTTTGTTAACCCGGAAAAAGGTGTTAGGCATTCCCGGATTCCGTAGTTTTAACACGGTCGCTCAACTATTATTATTTGCCTAACTATCTGATTAATCACATGTTTTATACCTATTGTGCATTTTTAACCTTTGACCGCTTTTAATTATTTATGGAATTATTCTAGAACAAGTTACAATTGTTGTATACTTGTTTGTTTGGTACACATTGTAAATCGTGTCACGGGAACCGTGCCCACAATGTACAACATGTTTAATTTATTAGCATTATTAATTTTTATGGCCGGGTCACAAAAATGTACCCCCGAATTTGAAAATTGTGTACCACAACTACGTCATGTGAATCGTACCCGTAGCTATGATACTTTATTTAATTAACGCGCCTCAAGCAAACTACGAGAATTCAAGGCATTTCTCTACATTAGTTAAGTTATTGGTGTGAGGGCCATAAACTATGTGATTGGATGGCACACCTCAACTTATTTTAAAAAAAAATTGTACTCAACTAAAGCGAATCATGGAGTTCTTGCTTAATCTAAATCAAAAACAAAAAAAATGTTTGTTGTAAGTAAGAAAAGTAAACAAAACTAAAATTGTATTCAACTAGCGAGTAAGTAAGAAAATTAAACAAAAGTAAAATAAATAATTAAATAAAAACTTATTTCATGCTCTATTCCCTTTAATTTCTCGTTTACATGAATTTAGACCGAGCTCAATCCTAAAGCATGTAAGTGAGTTAGATCCTAATGGACTCGATCTTCCCCCACCCACAGTTCAACAATCATCCAGACAAATATTATCCAACCCAAAGAAAATAGGCATCTAGAATATATATAAGCTAAATAATGACACGGACAATAAAAAAATAAACAACAGATTCCAATATGACAAAAATCTTTCTAATTCTAGCTAAATCGCCCCTCACTCTCACGTGTTCAGCAGCAAACATGATTCCCAGTGCACACGAGGATTGTAAAGGTCAAAATTTGACCAAGAGCAAACCAAAACTTTCACAAACAAAAGGAGCTACAACACAATTTGGAAATAACTGAGAAGACTACAAATGCACCACATTCTATAACCTTGGTCATACAAATCGAAACATGAAGCCTGAGCGCAAACATAGACATTTCGATGACACTTACGCATCTGGCTAAAGAGAGAAGAGACCAAGAATGCTAAAGAACCAATCCGAACAAATACCAATAATCTAGAACTAAAGAAAATGACAAAAAGATCTTTTAAACTTGAATAGGCAGGGATTAACTTAAAAAGGAATTAACTAATGTTGTAACTGATAAACAGGAAGAAAATACACATTTTCCTATCTTTTACCAACCTTAACACAATAGTGAAGGCTTCAATTTCATTCAAACTTAGCTGAAGATGATCGATCACCAATAGATAGAGAATCCCAAATGATGTTTTCAGCCTTTCATGCGTGCACCGGTTTGTTCGAAACTAAACCAACAGTCATGAATCAAATCTTCGAATTCTAGCAGCTAGGAACAGACTTGCAAGTGTCATAACTAAGTGTATTTCTCAACAAACATAGAGGAAGAGGGAAAAACTATAATAGCAAGACAATATATGTTTGATTTCATCCAAATCTATGAAGTACGAAAATTTCGCTAAGCCATTACAAATCAACTAACACGGATATGGAAACTTTGCATTTTTCTAACAGTAATCTAATATGCCTCACCAACTCACATAATCACAAAATCAAATCGAGCCTCGATCAACCATGTTGGAGTTGAACAGATTTCATATAGACGTTCAAATACCAAAAGCAAAACAAGGCACGTGTAATGAAAGGAAATTCACGCAAAGCTTAACTCTATTCGAAACCGGCGAACAACTGCCTCTGTTAACACTCAAACCTGATCGTCTTTCCACAACTAAACTGAACCAATCGATTGAACCTTGGATCTTATCATATGAAGATCAACACCAAAAGAGAGATAAAAGGGAAAGAGAATGAACCTTTAAGAGGATTTCAATTAAAACTTCTGTCCGGATGTGATACAAGCAAGGAAATCAAACAACAAGATCCATATCCACTGCATGAAACAATCAACAATTAAATCCGGAACTACGAACAAAACCTCAGAGACAGCAAACGACGGACAATAATCAAATCGAACCCCCCTCGACTCCATCAGATTCCATAAGAGAAGATCAAAATCAAAAACTAGAGTGTATGTTTTTTTCGGATTTGAGAAGCAGAAATGACATTAAAAGGAACTAAAATTGTAGGGATGTTTATGAACTCTTCAAAACTTTCCCCAATTTTTTCCTAATTTATGTCCAAAAAACACCTCTGATTTTTCTGTCTGTGTACCTCTATTCCTCTTACTGTTCGTGTGTGAGTGGTTGCCGGTTTCTGGCCATTTCTGGTGGTGAAAGAGCAGCAACCGGTCTGCTGTGAGGTGAAGAAGAAGGAGCTATGGTGTACAAAGGTGGTGTGAGCGGCGTCTGGGCTTGGCTGGAGGGGCAGTGGCGTTGATTTTGGAGAAGGGATGAGAGGTATTTCTCCGTTCTGTAGCGTTGGAAGTTCAAAGGTTTTTTGTTTGTGTTGAAGAATGGGGTAACGGCTGGGGGGGGTGTGTGTTCAACGGCTGAAGGGTGTTCTTTTGTTGAAGAAGAACGACGCAAGGTGGGGGTGTTCCTTTTGGTAATAAAACGGCCCTCATTTTTTAGGTTAGGGGCTGCTTTTAAGTCTAAGTCTAGGTTTTTAGGGGTATTAGGATTGGGTTATTATGGGATAGGTCCGAGAATTAGGCCTAAAAATATGACCTCATTTACCAATTAATCTTACTTAAGTAAAATAACTATTAAAATAAGACTAACGGTTAAAACAAACCTACTTTTGGTATTTTTCAAATATCATACTAAAAGATAAAAATGGAATTAGATTAAATTCATTGCAAAAATTAAAATAATATTCCTAAAAACAAAATGGAATTATTTTTGTATTTTTTTAATTTTATATAAAGTAGATAAATTAAAAGTAATAATATTAATTAGCTAAATAAAAGAAAATATTTTTGTAATTTTTATTTTTGTGATAAAATAAAGTAAAAGAGTCAAAACTAATTGAATACCGATATTAGGCCTAAACTAAATATTTATATGCTACAATATGTAAAATCTTGGGGAGGGTCAAAAATCAAATGTCTACACCTAGTCGCAGAGACTAGGTGTCGTCACGACATCGTACAGAGGGAGAATATGGTCAAGAAAATTTGGTAAAAGCGATCTATGTTCATAGGTGTCGTGAGTCATAAGCAGTTTTAGTAGAGTCCTGTGGATCGGTACAAAGATGTATGTACTTATCTTCGGGAGGATATAAAACTGTTAGGAAAATTTTACTTCTTTTGATTCCTTGTCGTACGAAATTGTTGAGTGCGAAATGCTAAACTTCGGTCTTCTATGCTCTCACAGATGGTGAGGACAGGTATAGCCGGATCAGATAACCAGAAATCTGCTCCTCTGCTAGAGTCGCGAGAGATTAGGGTCGGGGTAGAGGCTGCGGACATCTACGTGGTGCAGCTAGAGCACTCGCACAAGCTACTAAAGAGGAGCCACATGTATCTCCAATCGGAGCACCAACAACTGAGACACTTGTTACTGCACCAGCTCTCCAAGATACCCTTGCACAGTTCCTGAGCATGTTCGATACTCTAGCTCAGGAAGGGTTGATTCCCATTTATCCTGCCGCATCTCAGGCCAGGGAGGAGCACATACTCTCACCGCCAGCACCCTAGAGTAGCGGGTTCAGGTCGACCAGGTTCCATAGGTTATACCAGTGCAGCTGGTAGCCCTAGTTCGGCACGAGGGTAGGGCAACAACTTCTAAGGAGGAGCATCTAAGTATCGAGAGGTACAATAAGTAACACCCTCCTACTTTCAGTGTCTTGGAGACAGAGGTCGCCTAGGGTTTTCTTGAGGAGTTCTACCATATCCTCCGTACTATGGGTGTAGCGGAGTTGATTGGGGTTTCTTTCATTGCGTTCCAGCTTAGAGGACCAGCTTATCAGTAGTGGCGTGCTTATGAGTTGGGTAGTGTGACTGAGGCAGCTTCAGTTACTTGGACTCAGTTCTTGGATAAGTTTTTGAGGGAATATGTTCCCCAGAGTCTCAGAGATGTCTTGCGTGCTGAGTTTGAGCAGTTGCACCAGAGTGCCATGACTGTGTTAGAGTATGGGGTATGCTTCAGCAATTTAGCTAGACATGTACCAACCTTGGTTGCTATAGTTCGAGAGAGGATCTATCGGTTTATCGAGGGGCTCCATCCCAGCATCACGATTAGCATGGTCCGGGAGTTGGAGATGTATATGTCGTACCAGTAAGTCATGAGTATTGCTAGGAGAGTGGAGGACATGCTTTCTCGGGATAGAGATGAGAGGGAATCCAAGAGGTCTCGAGAGCTTTTTTTAAGTGTGGCACTCGCCAGACTTAGCAGGGGTGCACCTCCAGAGACTTCTCAGGCATCGCATGCTCCACCGGGTCCTCAGGCCATGATTACAGCACCAGCTACCACTCCACCTGCTCAGCCCGCTCGAGGTGGAGGTTAGGATGGTAGAGGTCACCCTAGAGGGAGTGGTTAGACCAGATATTATGCTCTTCCTTGTTGTATAGAGGCAGTTGCATCCGACTATATCATTACAGGTATTGCTCCGGTCTGTCATAGAGATGTGTCGGTTTTATTTTATCCAGGCTCCACTTATTCCTATGTGTCCTCTTATTTTGCCCTATATTGGGGCATACCTCGTGATTTATTGAGTTCTTCTATTTATGTGCCAACACCTATGGGAGATTCTATAGTTGTTGACCGTATGTATCGGTTGTGTTTGGTTTTTCTTAGTGGTTTTGAGACCAAAGCCGATTTATTATTGCTTAGTATAGTAGACTTTAATATTATTTTGGGCATGAACTGATTGTCGCCCTATTATGCTATTCTTGATTGTCACGCTAAGACCATGACGCTGGCTATGCAAGGAATACCGCGGTTATAGTGGAGAGGTACCTTAGGTTAAACTTCCAGCAGAGTTATTTTATTTCTTAAAGCTCAATGAATGGTTGAGAATGGGTGTGATGTGCATCTAGCTTATGTGAGAGATGTTAGTATTTATACCCCTACAGTTGAGTCAGTCCCAATAGTGAGGGATTATCCCGATGTATTTCTAGCTAATCTTTCGGGCATACCGCCTGATAGAGATATCGACTTTGGTATTGATTTGTTACCGGGCACTCAGCCCATCTCTATTCCTCCATATCATATGGCTCCTCCTGAGTTAAAATAGTTGAATGAACAGTTACAGGAATTACTTGATAATGGCTTCATTCGACCCAGTGTATCACCTTGGGGTGCCCCATTCTTGTTTGTGTAGAAGAAGGATGGTTCTATGCGTATGTGCTTTGACTATCGCCTGTTGAACAAAGTTACAGTGAAGAACATGTATCCCTTGCCTCGTATTGATGACCTATTTGATCAGTTACATGGTGCCAGATTGTTTTCCAAGATTGACTTGCATTGAGGTTGTCATCAGTTGAAGATTTTGGGGCCAGATATCCCGAAGACTGCTTTCAGGACTCGGTATAGTCATACGAGTTCCTTGTGATGCCATTTGTGCAGAACAACGCCGCAGCAGCATTTATGCATTTGATGCACAATGTATTTCGTCTCTATCTTAACTCGTTCGTCATTGTATTTATTGACAACATTATGGTGTACTCTCAGAGTCAGGAGGAGCATGAGCAGCACCTGAGGACTATGCTTCAGACCTTGAGAGAAAAGAAGTTATATGCAAAATTCTAAAAGTGTGAGTTCTGGTTAAAGTCAGTGGCTTTTTTGGGTCACGTAGTGTCATGTGAGGGGATCAAGGTGGATCCAAAGAAGGTTGAAGTAGTGCAAAATTGGCCTAGACCGTCCTCAGCTACGGAGATCCAGAGTTTCATAGTTTGGCGGGGTATTAACGTCAATTTATTGAGGGTTTCTCATCTATTGCAGCACCTATAACCAAGCTGACCCAGAAGGGTGCTCCATTCAGGTGGACACAAAAGTGTTAGGTAAGCTTTCAAAAGCTCAAGATAGCTTTGACTGCAGCCTAGTATTGGTATTTTATACAGGTTCAGGGCCTTATACTATATATTGTAATGCGTTGCGGGTTGGTCTCGTTGTGGTATTGATGCAGGACCGTAGGGTGATTGCCTACACGTCTATACAGCTGAAGGTGCATGAAAAGAAATTTCTTGTCCACGACCTTGAGTTAGCAGCTATTGTTCATGCCTTGAAGATTTGGCGGCACTATTTTTATGGTGTCACATGTGAGATCTACACTTATCACTAGAGTTTGCAGCATCTGTTCAAGCAGAAGGATCTTAACTTGCGTCAGAGGAGATGGTTAAAGCTACTTAAGGATTATGATATCACCATTCTATACCATCCCGGGAAGGCTAATGTGGTGGTGGATGCCTTGAGCCTCAAGACGGAGAGTTTGGGGAGCATAGCATATCTACTAGTAGCATAGAGTCTGTTGGCATTGGATGTTCAAGCCTTGTGATAATCGGCTTAAAGTATGTATATTTTGACATATATCGCTTCACATTTAACTCATGTATCGAAGATTTGAGATGTATAATATGATGATTTGTGGTATTCCTATGTGTAGGAATCATTCGGATGCAATTTGGGAAGAAATGGCGCAAATTGGAGCGAAATTGGGACAAAAAGGAAAAAAGTGAAATTTGAGGGCCACAGCAAGCGTGGGGCGTTAGCTGTGGCGCAATTTACAGAATGTATAAGATTTGAGCGCCAGGGCCAGCGCCTTACGCTGGCCTGGACGCTCAAAACATGAACATGTCCTTTTTCGACTAGGACTCGGTTATTTTGACCCAAAGACGCCCCCAACTCATATAAAAGCCAACCCGAACCTATTTTGAGATGAGAGGACATTTTTATGAGGAAAACACAAGCAAGGAGCTGCTGTGGAGGCAGGAGTTCATCAAGTTCCATCTTTCTTCCACCAAACTTAGTAATTTTTATGTTTCTCTGTATGATTTGTTGTTTAGCTACCATGTCTATGTGGAGCTAAACTTCACGTTCTGGGGTTGTGGCTCTTCATGACTATTGTTATTCGGATATTGATTTATTTATTTAATCATGCACTTAATTATTTGATTGCTTGATCACCAATTGAATACTATCTACGAATCTTGAATTGAACTCAAAAGTGGGAATTCTAGATTGCATATAGGATTGAGTAGAGCAAGTTCTTGAATCCGAGCATCGGGGAATGGATTCGCGATAGGATAGACATATACCTAATTGCCTTGCTTGGTTGATATACAAGAATTATAAATGCGTTCTTGTTGATTCTAACTCCATAGACATATAGGCGTTAGGTTAGCTTGAATAGGCAAGTAAGAACTCGACAGATTCAACGGAGGGGTCAGCTGGTCGAGTAGACAACTTGAGGTCCCGGGTGTCACACCTCCTTTTTCCGCGCCCGCAGGGGCGCGAGGGAGTTTTTTCCAATTAAAGGACAATCGAAACGGGATTTGTTTATTTATTTCAGAGTCGTCACTTGGGAGATTTAGGGTGTCCCAAGTAACCAATTTTAATCCCGAATCGAGGAAAAGAATGACTCTATATTACAGTCTGCGTACCAGAAATCCGGATAAGGAATTCTGTTAACCCGGGAGAAGGTGTTAGGCATTCCCGAGTTCCGTGGTTCTAGCACGGTCGCTCAACTGTTATATTCGGCTTGATTATCTGATTTTATACAAGTATGAACTTATGTGCAAATTTTGACTTTTAACCGCTTTATTATTTTTACAAGAATGTGAACATCGCTTAAAACACGTCTTTGGACTGCGTCACATGAAATGCACCCACAATCCGGAACGCATTTTATTTGATGTTTTGAGATTTGGATTTGGGTCGCATGAAATGCACACCCGAGCTTAAGAAAGTAAATTATTAAACACGCGCCTAAAGAGACTATCGCGTTATTATTTTGGGAAGGCCACGAAATTCACTAAGCGGCCCTCCTGAATTCTAAGTAATTTAAAACAAGTATTTACTGAGGGCCCCGCAATTTGTATTTTTATTCGGCGAGGCTCATCCCATTCTTATTTTTTAAAGGAATTTGCAACGTCATGGAAATGCATCTCGGGCCACGCCGCAATCAATGCGCCCGTGACTAGAGACATATTTCGACTCCGTTGGGATTTGGATTTGGGTCACATAAATGTGCACCCGAGTTTAAGAAGGTAAGGTTCATTAAAGCGTATCCTAAAGAGACTAACGTGTTGTTATTTTAGGAGGGTTGTGAGATTTGCTAAACAACCCGTCCTGGAAACTAAATGCTTCACTAATATACATTTAACAAGGGCCCCGCATCTGCGTTTTGTTTATTTTTATCGAGGCTCATCTCGTTGTTATTTTTAAAGGATATCCTATAGCAACTACGTTTCTTGTCGTGTTTGTCTCTATCAATTGAAAGCAGTAAATAGCCTTAGTCGATTATAAAACCGGATTTAAAATGCTTTTACAGAATAATAAAACGTGACTGCACTTATGGACAACTAGTCGCAAATTATGGGCCCAAACCTAGCTCATGCGAGATGGCCAGACTTGGGCCCTATTTTTCCGATACAGGCCTAGCTGATATTTTCGATTTGGGCTCGGCCTTCCTGATGTTGAGGCCTAGAACTGATTCTTTGTTCTTTATCAATTTATATGTGACAAACTAGCAAAAAGGGAAAGAACTTTAACTCATGTGGATAGTTTTCCTATTTTGGCCTACATTATAGAATATACTACACCATCAGACTAAGTCTAAAATACAACTTATTACACTGGGAATATTTTTTTTACCTAACGGCATATATACATGACTATCATTCATTAACCTTCATTGATATACTGAGCATGTAGGCTACTTCTATTATCCAAACGAAAATGTAACCATTTCATGACATTTAATGTAACAGTTCATGTATATATAAAAACAATCTGCAGGTCCTCTCTTTTGCATTCATGCTCAAACTCTCAGTTACATTGGTGATATCAATTTTGTACCTGGTATAGAAAGGAAAGGAAGAAGGAGAGTGATCAGTTGAGTAGTATGCAGTAATCACAGCACCAACAGATACACAGCAACAGCATAGCAACAACCAACCAAACCAAATATTTTCCTCAGCTACAGACAACCAACAGTGTCTCCCAGAATACAAGAACTAACAGATAGTCGAGTAACCCCAGGAAAGAGTAAAGAAACCACAGCACTAACAGAGTGTTCAATGCAACAACACCAACAGTTCAACAACCATAAACAGCTCAGTCAATGCAAGCAACAGAACTTGGCCAAGACAGCCTGACCAAAATGCACTCTTATACAACTTTCAAGCAGTGTTTGGTTACAATGTCTATTGGAAACTACCTTGTGTTTACACTATTATGATTTGGGACTCACTAGACCACCCTTCAGACTAAAGTTTTTTTTCCAGCCTTTTGTTTTGTTTTTCCTTTCTGAAGACTCAAAAGTCCAGCCCTCTTTTTGTTTTCGAATGGCCTATTTATAAGCCAAAGTGACCAAGTGCAGCTAAGCTGCCCTCATCTGCAACTTGCAGTCTGCCCATACCCCTTAAACCCCCATGCCTAAAGGCATCTTTCTTGGAATCCTTAATCAGCCCCCATGCCCTGTCTTTATTACTCTAATCAAGGGTTATGGGTTTAGTTAAGTATTCAATTAATTCCCATACTCTTAGGTCTGGTCCCCCATTAGCATTAATTTAATCCTATTTTAATTATCACTTGACATATTCTGAAATTATCCCCTAATCAGACCCTGTCTTATGCCAAGATTACCCTTATACCTTGCATATTACTGTATTACCCTAACTCTTAATAGTTAGTATATAGACCTCTCTAATTTCAGCCAATACCTGACTACTAGCTAATTAAACTCAAACTGCTTTCAGGCTGATTTGTTAGATTTCTAAAACTAATTGCCAATTATCTGCCTAAGTTCAGGCAATGATTCAAACTTTAAGCAAACAAAGGTGCCAATTAAAGGGTACAAGTTGGTCATGCCGATACAAGTAACACCAACAAGAAACAGGCATAGCAATCAATACTGAAATGTAGACTCATTTAGATGACTACACAAGCTATAACATCTTTCAAGTGAATTCAGTTGACGACACTTATTTAGATGACTACACAAGCTATAATATACAGCAAACAACCAATAAAACCAACAACAAACTCATTATTAACTTAAAACGTACATACATGGACAGACGAATCACGAAACAAAACAAACCAGAACACGAACGACAGATAGATTTTAGGAGGACAAAAGAAAAAGGAAAAATACCTCAGGAAAATGAAACTAAGATTGATTCAAGTTCGAACTCGGGCCAGGTGATTTTGGGGTCTAATGGACTTTAACCGGAGCGTTCTCAACTGAGAACACTTCGGTAAAAGTCTGCTAGGCCCTGATCCTGCCACTGATTCGGACAAACCCATAGATATGAATCCTAGGGCTCTTGAGGTTCGATTTGGGAACCGTTCAATCCCAGTCAGATTTGAACGGAACCAAAGCCACTCCGGGGGTGAGGGAGGTCAGGAGGGGTTGTGGGGTGAGTTTGGGGTCAATCGGTGTAGATCTAGTTTTTGCTCGAATCTTCGTTCGAAGATTCGAGAAGCTACGGGTTGATTCGAGGTGAACGGTTAACGGATTTGTGTTCAGGGTGGTTGGGTGCATCGGGGATGTTACTTTGGTGGTCATCGGAACCATGGTTACCGGGCTCACGGGGGAAAAACTAAGCTGCTAAGGGTTTGAGAGGAAAGGGGCCCTGGGGGAAGATGGTGAACAGTGGCTGAAGGGGGGGGTGCGGCTTGGGGCGTGGGGGTAAGGGTCGAGTTTATATATGTATTGAGGGTTTAGATCCTGGCCATTGGATCAATTGAGACCAAGGGCCAGGATCTACTCATTGAGGAGAGACGACGTCGTTCGGGAGCTGATAGTGGGTTAAGACCGGGTAGGGGATTGGATCGGGTCATGTTGACGGGTTTAGAGGAGGGCCTGGATCCGTTGGATCAATGGGGTTGGATGGCTTAGATCATCTTGCCTGAAACGACGTCGTTGAGGCGAGTTGAACAGCCTGATCTGGACTGTTCGTTTGAATCAGATCAACGGCTTTGGTAGGGACGCCAATACGGAGTCGTTTGAGTCCGTGTTTGGGCAGGCTCGTCTTGGACTGGATCAGTATTTTGGTTTTGGGCCTCGTTTCGGGGCCCAAATAAGATTTTCCTTTTCCCCTCTCCTTTTTTTTTAAATTAAACAAAAATTCCTAAAACAATGTAAAAATTAAAATAAACCTACACACATATTGAGCGACACCCACAACGATAAACACACATAAATAAAAAATAAAAATAAAATAAAAATGGTTAGATCACAGCTTAGAACGAACGATGCACACATACATATATTTTTTGAATTTTCTTTTAACGACAAGCATTTTTGTATTTTTGTTTGATAATGACTAGATGCAAAATGGACAGTCCTACAAACGACTAATAGCACATGTCACGAAAACTTGAACAATTGAAACCATTTTTTTTATTTTCTTTTGGAGTGATTGTCGGTGAAGCAAAAATCACGTGCTTACAGCTGCCCCTCTTTGCACGAAGACACGAAGGGTTTTCGCGCAAAGATAAAGCTAGCGATTTTTGCCTGTCCGAATACTCCGTGTGAAGCATTTTTTTTGAAAAAGATTTGACCGAACCTTCGCTTCAGAGGTTTCCTACATATCCTGGGCTGAACAGGAATCAGGTCAATGTAGTTCGGGAAATTTTGGTAGCTGGGACTACCGTGTGACCGTAGTGTTTGTTGTTGTTGTGCGCTATTGTATGCTGCTGTAAGATGCTACTGCTCAACTGATCTCCCCGTTACATTGCTCTAAAAGGAAAAGCAAGAAGCTAAGCTAGACTGAGGATCCTGAAATCTTATCCATCTTCAACTTGTTCTTGTTGCCTTGCTTTCTTGTCGGCTAACGCTTTCCTCCGATGCCTTTATCTTGTGACTTTGGGAGATGATGCTGGTCCTTTGCTGACGTTTGAATGCCAGTTTTCATCACTTTGCTTGATCCGCTGGGGACATGGCTTTCTTCTTTAAATCTTCCAATGGTTTCTTCAGTGGTATGTTTCATCATCAGCATCGTCATACTAGGCATGCTACAACGTTCCCGAACTGCTTCTTTTGAGACGCGTTCCTTTTCCTTTTGAATTGCGCGCTTGCCTTTGCAGTTGTCTGCTTATGGGGATTTTATTGTTTCCCGTTTGGGCATCTCTGTTGTACCCATCCGTCTTCAGGTGGGGTGACTGATTCCAAAATCTAGAGCTAAAAATATTCCTGCATTATACTGGTGGGTGACCTAGAACTTAAATGTATTCCCGCATTATACTGGTGGGCGACCTAGAACTTAAACGTATTCCCGCATTATACTGGTGGGCGACCTAGAACTTAAACGTATTCCCGCATTATACTGGTGGGCGACCTAGAACTTAAATGTATTCCCGCATTATACTGGTGGGCGACCTAGAACTTAAAAGTATTCCCGCATTATACTGGTGGGCGACCTAGAACTTAAATGTATTCCCGCATTATACTGGTGGGCGACCTAGAACTTAAACGTATTCCCGCATTATACTGGTGGGCTACCTAAAACTTAAACGTATTCCCGCATTATACTGGTGGGCGACCTAGAACTTAAAAGTATTCCCGCATTATACTGGTGGGCGACCTAGAACTTAAATGTATTCCCGCATTATACTGGTGGGCGACCTAGAACATAAAAGTATTCCCGCATTATACTGGTGGGCGACCTAGAACTTAAATGTATTCCCGCATTATACTGGTGGGCGACCTAGAACTTAAAAGTATTCCCGCATTATACTGGTGGGCGACCTAGAACTTAAATGTATTCCCGCATTATACTGGTGGGCGACCTAGAACTTAAATGTATTCCCGCATTATACTGGTGGGCGACCTAGAACTTAAAAGTATTCTCGCATTATACTGGTGGGCGACCTAGAACTTAAATGTATTCCCGCATTATACTGGTGGGCGACCTAGAACTTAAACGTATTCCCGCATTATACTGGTGGGCGACCTAGAACTTAAACGTATTCCCGCATTATACTGGTGGGCGACCTAGAACTTAAATGTATTCCCGCATTATACTGGTGGGCGACCTAGAACTTAAAAGTATTCCCGCATCATACTGGTGGGCGACCTAGAACTTAAATGTATTCCCACATTATACTGGTGGGCGACCTAGAACTTAAAAGTATTCCCGCATTATACTGGTGGGCGACCTAGAACTTAAAAGTATTCCCGCATTATACTGGTGGGCGACCTAGAACTTAAACGTATTCCCGCATTATACTGGTGGGCGACCTAGAACTTAAACGTATTCCCGCATTATACTGGTGGGCGACCTAGAACTTAAACGTATTCCCGCATTATACTGGTGGGCGACCTAGAACTTAAATGTATTCCCGCATTATACTGGTGGGCGACCTAGAACTTAAAAGTATTCCCGCATTATACTGGTGGGCGACCTAGAACTTAAAAGTATTCCCGCATTATACTGGTGGGCGACCTAGAACTTAAACGTATTCCCGCATTATACTGGTGGGCGACCTAAAACTTAAACGTATTCCCGCATTATACTGGTGGGCGACCTAGAACTTAAATGTATTCCCGCATTATACTGGTGGGCGACCTAGAACTTAAATGTATTCCCGCATTATACTGGTGGGCGACCTAGAACTTAAAAGTATTCCCGCATTATACTGGTGGGCGACCTAGAACTTAAAAGTATTCCCGCATTATACTGGTGGGCGACCTAGAACTTAAATGTATTCCCGCATTATACTGGTGGGCGACCTAGAACTTAAAAGTATTCCCGCATTATACTGGTGGGCGACCTAGAACTTAAAAGTATTGAAATTGTTTCCCCGTTCTTCCGAGAAAATTGCGTTGCATCTTGCTGCCATCATCAATTCTTTGTTCTCCTGCAACAGACAAAAGGATTTAGTCAGTTTTAATCGTGGTGGTAGAGGGTGCCTTTCTGGCGAGCAATTTTTCTCTCTTCCCCTTTTCTTGCTCTTTGTCCCCATAATTGGTTGGCGGGCGAAGTTGCCTGTTGGGGGTCTCTAGCCTGCTGGGGATTGGTTTTCAATTTATCCCCTTTTCTGCTTTCTCTTTAAACACATGATGTGGGAGTCTGCTTCTAACTCCTGAAACCACTCCCTTTGGAGCTTACTTCTTCCAAAATTTCCGGGCACAATCCCTGCATTGCCTGGGGACCGGCCTTTAAGACTGTTTGTATTATCCTGCATTGGATGAATTCCTCTTCGGTTTCTGGCAGTAAGCTTTGAAAAATCCTTTCAAGACACATTTTAGGAAAAAAAATAAAAGATATGGAAAGGAGAAAACCTTTCTGAACCAATATTTTTGTGGGAGGAGACAATCAAAAGAACTTATCTGGAGGACACAACTGGTCCCCGTGATCATGGCGTGCACCATAGATTCCCGACCCAGTCTATTTGTATCAATTGATTTGCCCGATGGTTTGACTTGCTGGGGATGATAAAGGAGTGTTCATTTCGTTTCGAATGTGGTACCTTTGCTGATCTGTCTCGTCGCCTCATAGTGCCCTTCGAGGGGTTTTCACTAATGAGACTCTCTCTTTTCTCTCATCTCCCGGCGCCTTATGGTACCTGTGAAGGTTTTCACCAATAAGACTCTCTCATTTCATATCCCTCATCTTACATCGCCTCTCGGTGCCTGTGAAGGTCTTCACCGATAAGACTCTCTCATTTTATTTCTTTCGGGAAATCGGGGTGTTGTAGATACGTCCCTCCTTTCTGGAGATTCCCTTGACCATCAACTCATTTCCAGTCTTACGATCCTCTTCTTTGCTGGGGATCAGTGTATTATTCTCGGCCTTATTCGCCGGACTTGGCATCTCTCGAACATTGATCGGGAGGTCTTTTGGAGGTTGATGTTGGTTTTGGTGTGGGTTTGAAGAAAGGCTATAAAAATGAAAACAATTTGAAGGGTGATGTGCTACAACTTTTGGAATCAAACCTTTGTTGGAACTTAAAACATAACCTCTGCCCCAGTTTTCTTGCTTGGGGAATTTATCTTTTACGCTTATGTTGAGCTACGTGCGTTACGCACATTGTGCTATATTGTGCACACTATGTACATTATGCATCCTATATTTGCTATGATGCATACTATGACCGAGCCGTGAGGCGCCTACGTATCCTCTTTGAGGAATCAGGTCAAACGTAGTTCCCACGGTTTTGTATTTCTTGTGATTTTATCTTCTTCTTTTTTTTCTTTTCCTTCTTTTCATCATTTTCTTTTTCTTTTCTTCTCTCTTTTTTTCATGTCTTTTCCATTAGTGATTCCAAAAGAGGGGTATGAAAGAATAACTTAAGGCTCAAAAGGGGGAAGCAAGGGTTAAACAGTGTTTGGGTAGAAGAAAGAATTGCCTCCGTCATCTCATCATTCAACAAATGCCAAATACAAACAAATAGACCAAAAATAGCCATAATTAAAGAAGTTACGCATAATATTTCTTGACTGCATCTGAATTGATAGCCATGTCGACACATCTACCTTCGACATCTGTTAAACACAAAGCACCGTTGGACAATACTCTGGTCACGATATAAGGCCCTTGCCAATTTGGGGCGAATTTGCCTTTTGCCTCGACCTGATGCGGGAGGATCTTCTTTAATACCAACTGCCCTACTTCAAATTTCCTAGGGCGCACCTTCTTATTATACGCTCTTGCCATTCTCTTCTGGTACAGCTGACCATGGCACACTGCTGCCAATCTTTTCTCATCTATCAGGCTCAACTGTTCCAATCGAGCTTTGACCCATTCATCATCATCAATCCCGGCTTCAGCGACAATTCGGAGGGACGGAATTTCGACCTCCGCTGGTATCACGGCCTCAGTTCCATACACCAACAAATAAGGAGTTGTGCCTATGGAAGTCCGGACGGTAGTGCGGTAACCCAACAAAGCAAAGGGTAATTTCTCGTGCCATTGTCTGGACCCTTCCACCATTTTTCGCAGTATCTTCTTGATATTCTTATTGGCTGCTTCGACTGCTCCATTCGCCTTGGGACGATATGGGGTGGAGTTGCGGTGTATAATCTTGAATTGTTGGCATACCTCTCTCATCAGGCTGCTATTAAGATTCGCACCGTTATCCGTGATGATCACTTTTGGGATCCCAAATCTGCAGATGATATGGGAGTGAACAAAGTCCACCACTGCCTTCTTGGTTACTGATTTGAAGGTTTTGGCCTCAACCCATTTGGTGAAGTAATCAATGGTCACTAGAATGAACCTATGACCGTTGGATGCTGCTGGCTCGATGGGCCCAATGACATCCATCCCCCATGCCACAAACGGCCAGGGTGCTGACATTGTATGTAATTCTGTTGGCGGAGAATGGATCAAATCTCCATGTATCTGGCACTGATGGCATTTCCTCACGAAAGTGATGCAGTCGTGTTCCATGGTGAGCCAATAACACCCTGTTCGAAGGATTTTTCTTGCCAATACATGTCCGCTCATGTGTGGCCCACAAACTCCAGCATGTACTTCTGCCATAACCGTCGTTGCCTGCCTGGCATCTATGCATCTCAACAATCCCAAATCCAGGGTTCTTTTGTACAATACTCCTCCACTGAGGAAGAAACCATTCGACAAACGCCGAAGGGCTCTTTTTTGGTCTCCAGAGGCATGTTCTGGATATATCCCCATTCTGAGGTATTCCTTGATATCATGAAACCAGGGTTCGCCATCTGCTTCTTCTTCTATGGCATTGCAGTAGGCGTGCTGATCACGGACCTGGATGTGTAGAGGATCAACATACATTTTGTCAGGGTGGTGCAGCATTGATGCTAAGGTGGCCAAAGCATCTGCAACCTCATTGTGAACTCTCGGAATGTGTTTGAATTTCACCGATCGAAATTGCTTGCTCAGATCATGCAAGCATTGTCGGTATGGTATGAGCTTTAGATCTCGTGTTTCCCATTCCCCCTGAATTTGATGTACCAAGAGGTCCGAGTCTCCCAAGACCAAGACGTCTTGGACATCCATGTCAGCAGCCAGGCGTAGACCCAGAATGCAAGCCTCATATTCGGCCATATTGTTGGTGCAATAGAAGCGTAGTTGAGCCGTAACAGGATAATGCCGTCCTGTTTCAGAAATGAGTACTGCTCCTATTCCAACCCCTTTTGCGTTTGCAGCTCCATCGAAGAAAAGCTTCCAACCCGGTTCCTCAGGTAATTCCAACTCATTCGTATGCATCACCTCTTCGTCAGGAAAATACGTTCTTAAAGGCTCGTATTTTTCATCAACGGGATTCTCTGCCAAATGGTCTGCCAGTGCCTGGGCTTTCATGGCCGTCCTTGTTACGTAGATGATATCAAACTCTGTGAGCAGAATTTGCCACTTTGCCAACCTTCCCGTGGGCATAGGTTTCTGAAAGATATACTTCAATGGGTCCAAACGGGATATGAGATAAGTAGTATATGAAGACAGGTAGTGTTTCAACTTCTGAGCTACCCAAGTTAGGGCGCAACATGTTTTCTCGAGTTGAGTGTACTTGACCTCATGTACTGTGAATTTCTTGCTAAGATAGTAGATGGCCTGTTCCTTCCTTCCTGTGTCATCATGTTGCCCCAGTACACAACCAAATGAATTTTCCAAGACTGTCAGGTAAAGGATTAGGGGTTTCCCGGGCTTAGGCAGGACCAATACGGGTGAATTAGACAGATACTTGGTCGAAGGCTTCCTGACACTCTGCTGTCCAACCTACCGCAGCATCCTTTCTCAGCAGCCGAAATATGGGCTCACAAGTTGCTGTGAGTTGAGCGATGAACCTGCTGATATAATTGAGTCTACCCAGCAAACTCATTACCTCTGTTTTGTTCCTTGGTGGTGGCAAATCTCGGATGGATTCAATTTTGGATGGGTCTAACTCAATCCCCCGTCGACTGACGATGAATCCTAGCAACTTTCCTGAGGGAACCCCGAATGTGCATTAGGCCGGGTTAAGCTTGATATCATACTTCCGGAGTCTTTGAAAAAATCTCCTTAGGTATGCTACATGGTCCTCCTGACGCCAAGATTTGATGATCACATCATCGACGTACACCTCGATTTCTTTGTGTATCATGTCATGAAACACAGCGGTCATCGCTCGCATGTATGTTGCCCCGGTGTTCTTTAATCCGAACGGCATTACCCGATAGCAGTAGGTTCCCCATGGCGTAATAAATGCTGTCTTCTCAGCATCCTCTTCGTCCATTAGGATCTGATGATAACCTGCATAGCAATCCACAAAGGATCCGATCTCGCGCCCAGCGCAATTGTCGATCAGGATATGAATGTTGGGTAGCGGAAAATTGTCCTTGGGACTTGCTTTGTTGAGGTTGCGGTAGTCAACGCACACCCTGATTTTTCCATCCTTCTTTGGGACTGGTACCACATTGGCCAACCACTCGGGATACCGAGTGACCCGAATGACCTTCGATTGCAATTGCTTAATCACTTCTTCTTTGATCTTCACGCTCATTTCTGTTTTAAATTTCCTTAGTTTTTGCTTGACCGGAGGATATGCCGGGTCAGTGGGCAATTTGTGAACCACTAAATTGGTGCTTAATCCAGGCATATCATCATATGACCAGGCAAAAACATCTTTGAATTCCCTGAGAGTTTTGATCAATTCTGTTCTGACATTCGGCTCAATGTGGATGCTAATTTTGGTCTCTTGGACGTTATCAGCGTCTCCTAGATTTACAGCCTCGGTGTCATTTAGGTTAGGCTTAGGTTTCTCTTCAAATTGGCACAGTTCTCGGTTTATTTCTTCGAAGGCTTCACCTTCGTCACATTCAGATTCATCATCACAAACGACCTTTTGCATCATTGAGTCGATTTCAGATTGATTTATTAGACTAGGTCGAAGATCCGCTGTGCACGCCATGTCATTAGAACCAGTAAAAAGAGAACTGTTCAGAAAGAAAAAGAACAAGACAAAAATTAAAATGAGACAAAAGAAAAGAACTTTATTAAATTTGCGGGATAAAAAGGGTTCACACTTTTACAAAACGAAAGTAAAATTTGGATTACACCCTTGAATAATCCGATCAAACAAACAAACAAACAAAACATTAATCAAAGCCTACTACCAAGACTCCCCTCGGACAGGAAGAGGAGTAACCGTCCAATTGTTGGTCTTGGCCTCAGGCCCCACAAATTGTATCTCTGCTCTGCTGGAACCTTCTCCAGCTTCCACCATACCGACATCCGCGAATAGCCTCTCAAAACTCTGATTCAGGTCTTCATTTATACCGATCAAAGGTCCTCTAATCTTTGGGATCGTTGATCCCTTGGCACTTGCTTTAACAAAAGACCTTGAGAGGCGTGGCACTGGTTTAGGCAGAAACCAGACCCTCTTCCTCATTTTTCGCGCTTGCTTTCTGTCTGCTGCGGTTGGTTTGAACCCCAACCCGAAAGTTTCCAGATTCTTAGGAAGGGAGACAGGTTGGACTATCCCTTGCAGTTCAACTCCCAAGCCTCTTCCCGGCACAAATCCATTGCCCAGCATTTCTGAGACCATCATGACCGTTGCGGCAGCTACCCTAGGGTGTGGGATGATTTCTCCTTCAGAAATTTTGTTGGCCGACCCTGTATTGAAAATCTGGTAGACCCAAGGACCTTTGTCATCAGTGGTCTCTATGAAAGGCACAATGGTTCCACCCATGGTGCATGTTGTATCCTCGCCGTGCAACACGACCTTTTGTCTTTCCCACTCGAACTTCACTGTCTGATGTAGGGTAGAAGGCACCGCTTTAGCTGCATGAATCCAGGGTCGTCCTAACAGCAAGTTGTAAGATACCGTGGCGTCCAACACCTGGAATTCCATGGTAAACAGGACCGGACCAATGGTCAATTCAAGTACAACATCCCCCACAGTGGCGGTTCCGTTTCCGTCAAACCCCCGGACACAGATGCTATTCTCCCGGATTCTTCCACGGTCAATCTTTAACTGGTCCAGGGTGGATAATGGACAAATATTGGCGCTTGAGCCGTTATCCACCAATACTCGAGTTACCACCGAGTCTTCACATTTGACAGCTAGGTATAGAGCTTTGTTATGCTCCGTACCTTCCACCGGCAGGTCATCATCTGAGAATGTTACCCTGTTCACCTCGAAAATCTTGTTGGCAATGGTTTCCAGGTGGTTTACAGAAATTTCACTGGGTACATGAGCCTCGTTCAATATCTTCAACAGGGCCCGACGATGTTCCTCAGAATGGAGGAGTAATGACAATAGTGAGATCTGGGCCGGTGTTTTTCTCAGCTGCTCAACAATAGAATAGTCTTGTACCTTCATCTTCCTCAGGAATTCTTCAGCCTCTTCTTCAGACACTGGCTTCTTGGTTGCCACTGGGTTGGTTTTTCTTAGCTCCACCGGAGCAAAACATCGACCTGATCGAGTCAGCCCTTGCGCTTCACAACTGACTTCTTCCACCTGTTTTCCTTGATACGTCACCACTACCTTTTCATATTTCCAAGGCACAGCCTTGCTGTCAATCATCGGTAGTTGGACCACAGGATTTATGGTCACCCGTTCTCTACATACCCCTTTCAACACGGCTGCCGGTGTGGGCAGGATCACTGGTATTACCAACTTGCTTGGCTCGGGTTTGCTTGCTATGACGGACGGGCTCTTCCCCAATATCACTACCGGCTTGACGCCTTCACCCTGCGACTGTACACTCGTTCCTCCACTGGTTAAGACTTCTTTCGGGGCGTCTTGGATCATCATCACTGTTTGTGAGGGTTTTCTTAATTCTCCTCCCTCACACACCAACTCAATCATGTGAGTTTCGTGGTGCGCTGACAGTGGGTTTTGGTTGATGTTAGGGGCCTCCGGTGTCTGGACCTCGATCTTATTGGTGTCAATAAGATCCTGTATGGCATGCCTTAACTTCCAACACTTCTCGGTATCGTGCCCGAGCATCCCTGAACAGTATTCACAACTGATTGAACGATCCAAATTCTGAGGCGGGGGATTTGGTTCCCGAGTATGGACAGGACTAACCAAACCCAATTGCCGCAGCTTGTGGAACACAGCGGTGTAGGTTTCTCCCAGTTCTGTGAAGGTTCTTTGCTTCCGCAACCTGTCGTTCCTAGCATCTGGATTTCCCCGGAAACCTGCCCCTGAAGGGTTTCTATATGCCCTTGGCGGAGGGTAGGTGTTTTGTGGTGGTGCATATATGTTCTGGGGAGCCGGTGCGCGCCATTGTGGGCGAACCGGAGGCTGAGTGTATACCTGGGCTTGGTGTACGGAACAATGTGGTTCTCGAGGTGGATAGAAATTTTGTGGTGGGTTGTATGGGTAGTTTGACCTGTGAGGCCTGGGTTGGTTGTAGTGCGGCCTGCCAGCCCTGGACCAACTGCCTGCCTCGATCGTGGCAACCTCTTCTTTCTTTCTTCTCAGCGCACCTCCCGTGCCGCTTTGAATAGCCTGGGTTGTGGCCTTAAGCGCCGAATAGTTCAAGATCTTGTCCGACCTCAAACCTTCTTCTATCATGACCCCTATCTTGACCACCTCGTTGAAAGATTTTCCAACCGTTGTCACCAAGTGACCAAAGTAGGTTGGATCCAATGTCTGCAAGAAATAGTCCACCATCTCTCCCTCTCTCATGGGAGGATCGACTCTAGCTGCTTGTTCTCTCCAGCGGAACCCGAACTCGCGAAAACTTTCCCCGGGTTTCTTCCCAGTTCTCAATAACGTGAGACGGTCAGGGACTATCTCCAGATTGTATTGGAAATGACCTGCAAAAGCCTGCGCCAGGTCATCCCACGTGTACCACCTGCTGAAATCCTGCCTGGTATACCATTCCAGTGCAGATCCGCTCAGACTTTGGCCGAAATAAGCTATCAAAAGCTCATCCTTGCCTCCTGCCCCTCTCATTTTGCTACAGAATCCCCGCAAATGTGCCATGGGATCACCGTGCCCTTCATATAAATCAAACTTGGGCATCTTGAACCCAGCCGGGAGTTGGACATCTGGGAAAGGGCACAGATCTTTGTATGCCACGCTGACTTGATTGCCCAGCCCGTGTAAGTTCCTGAAGGATTGCTCCAGGCTTTTGAACTTTCTCAACACTTCATCCTGTTCAGGGGCCTTAACCGGCTTCTCAACCTCTGCCGGTACTTCCAAATGGGGATTGTAAGCCTGTGGTTCGGGTGCATGGAATGTAGGCTCAGGGGGATAGTATTGTGTATCGTGAGCCTGAAACAATGGCTCACTGGTCGTTCGCTGCAAAGGGGCTGATGCAGGTCCCACAAAAATGGGAATATTGGGTGTTGGGAGAGGTTGATGGGGTGGTGGAGCTTGGGAATCATGAGGGCTTCTTTCTTGATGATAGAGGGGATTTGGGCGGCTTGTGGAAGGGCCAGAGTGAGGGTACTCCGGCATGTGTCCCAGTGTTTCAGGACTCTTTTGTGTTTTGGCTAGGGCTAGTTGCATTGCATTCATTTCTAGTCCCATCCTTTCAATCTTTTCCATCGCTTCTTTTAACAACTGGCTCATCGGCCTTTCTTCTTCATTGCTATTCTCCGAAGTAGTCATGCTTGATGCTATCGGTCCTTTGGATCTGGTTTGGTATGAATGTGTTGCCAGAATTCTTTAACAACTAACTGTCTGGTATCAGACAACAACAAACTTTGTTAGTGTTAGAGTTTAACAGATTTGATCATAACACATAGAGGATGCAATGCACCTAGGCAGTTAACCGTTTCTACATGCTTTGCTTCAAACAACATGCGTCATCCCGGTTTGCTCATTCGTCTCTTTAAAGTATTTTGCGAAACCCTGCGTTTTATTTTATTTACATTTTCTTTTCTTTATTTATTAAAAGCGGTCGAATCTTATGGGGATTGCCTACGTATCACGTCCCCGCGTGAATCAGACCAGGCGTAGTTCTGCCTCAAAGTAAAGACACATAGAAATTCTTCCGGAGTCACTTAATTTCATTATCAAAATTTGCTATTACACATTACTTCAAACAAAATAGCAACAGTATAGACTCCTCGGTTTTAAACTTGGTTTGAGGAAAAGAAAACAACATATGGGGAAACAACAAACAAAACGACCAGGACTCGGTCAACTAATTTTCCAACTTAGGGACCCACGAGGCATCTTTCGGCCCTTTCGCGGCCCTAGGTGTAAGGCCTCTTTGCAAGCTCTTCAACTCGTTCATAATCCGGTGGACGCAGCCCATGATGGAAGCAATGAGGGTTTCCCGAGGTGTTTGCTCGCATGCCAAACATTTTAGGTAGATGTAATGCCCGATTTCGTCAATTCTTGCTCGAATGTTGTCCCTTTCTGCGAACAATTGCCTTATCTGTCGGCTTTTCAATCCTAGCGTTTGTGCATTGGTGGCGAGCTGATCCTGGAACATATCCATTTG
The DNA here is from genome assembly GCF_000393655.2 of Nicotiana sylvestris. Classification (NCBI taxonomy): domain Eukaryota; kingdom Viridiplantae; phylum Streptophyta; class Magnoliopsida; order Solanales; family Solanaceae; genus Nicotiana; species Nicotiana sylvestris. The sequence continues at coordinate 38,433,149 of NC_091067.1, read as the reverse complement.
CCTTTCCATCCTTGTCATTGCATTGTAATAGCGTCTTCGGTCGGCTTGGGCATCTTGTGTTTGCTTGAAGATCCGCTCTTGCAGAGCAGCATTTGTTTCCTTTGCTGCTTTGACGCTCAGTTCACAATTCCTCATGACTTGCTGTAGGCGCTTCCTCCGGGCCATTGTACCTTCTGCCCATTTGGCCCTCATCCTTGCTATGCAAGCCTCTGATTGGTCTAATTCTTCTTGGCTCTGGATGACCTGATTTCTCAAACTGGCTATCAATCTTTCGTCGGAGCAGCGCTTCTGTCGGTCGATGTTATTCTTACTGGCTTGACGAAGGCGGGCCCTCAGGGTTTGGTTCTCTTGGGCTAGCTTATCTTTTTCAGCCTGCTCTTGGGCGACTTGCACGTTGTTTTCGAATACAATCCTTTCAACTTGTCGCTTCAGCTTCCTAATTTCAACCAGGTAACCTTCCTCTTTTGCGAGCCAGTCCCATTGTCCTTGCGATGACTCAACAAAATTTCGGAGGTGAGGCCGTTTGGTTGGCCGTTTCACGATGTTCTTCTTGTTCTGCCAAGTGAGATAGGCCGGTGAGACTTCACCCCTAGACACATCTTTTACCCGGGTATTTTCCGTCAAGTACTGGCATTCACTCCATATGCAACGAACTGTCTTTTCAGGAAATTGGCCGTCACTGCTGACCTCGACTGCATAAGTGCTGAGATCTTCGTGCGGGTGTGGTACTTGACATCTTCCCAACTGTCTCATTACCCTGTAAGGGGCATAAGGTTGAATACCCCTGAGTCCCATCAAGAGGAAGTGAGGACCAGTGGCGGGCATGTATATGATTTCTTCCACAGAAAGCCAACCCAAAGTCCAGTTTACTTGGTCTGCGGTGATGATCCGGAGATAGGATATCCATTCTTCAAACCCTCCCGGTGATCGAAAACCTGAAACCCTTAGGCTATAACCCTCGATGCAGCCCCCATTTGTAGACATGTAGTGCATATACTGAGGATGGTGACACAAGTGTTCGATCATCCACATCTGTAACAACAAGTTGCACCCTTCGAAGAAGTCTGCTCCAGCTTTACAAGCTGTGAGGGCTCGGTATATTTCTGACATTATCATGGGAGCAAGGATGCTTTTATCGTTGGTAATCAGGATTTTGACGATTCCAGCCACCTTTAGATCGATATTTCTATCTTTTCGGGGAAACACCACAAGGCCCAAAAATGCCACCATAAAAGCGAACCGCCTATGCTCATTCCATTTTACCAGATTTCCCCTGCTACAAATACCACTTTCTGGATCATTAAATCCTCCCTTGCTCCCGTACCTCTGGTATATGAATTGTAGGGTAGAAAAACCTCTATCCAGTTCAACGTATGGGACTCCTTTGCTTATCTTCAATAGATCCATGAATTTGTGTGGATTCACAGCCCTTGGAGCGATCAGGTATTTGTGTCTCAAACCTTCAGTGACGTCCATGTAACTCGCCATTTCTTCTAAGGTTGGGGTGAGTTCAAAATCTGAGAAACGGAACACGTTGTGGGCCGGATCCCAAAATGTAACCAAAGCCTTTATGATGTCGCACCGAGGCCTGACTTTCAACAAATCAACCAAACCTCCCAGGTGTAGTTTGACCTTGTCTTGCTCTGACCTTTCCAAATCCTCCCACCATAATCGCACTTCCAGGGGGATTTTGCTTCTAACTGTTACCGGCAAACTTGGACTCATGCTCATTCTGCATGAGCATTGGGGTGATTAAGCAAAGATCCAGACTCATTAGACTCAAAGACACAAATTGACACACTATTTTTCTAGAGAAACGAAATTTTTGTTGTTTCTGAAAAGTACGATGTTACCTTAAAACTTTCGTTATTTGGATTGTACCTATATTTTGAAAAACAGGTTGAGCCCGATGGGGGTTGCCTATGTATCTTGCACCCGGCGAGAATCGAACTGACGTAGTTCAGGCATAAGCCGAAATTTGGAGACACACTATTTTTCTCTTAGAAATGAATCAAAGACCCTTACTAAAACAAATTAATAAGACACCCATTTTCTTTCTTTTTTTTTTTTCAAAATTCTGGCAGAGTTTTAACCATTTTCTGGGTATTGATCTTTCAAAAATAATTATCTCCTTATCCGTTATTCCGAAATCGGTCAGCATGCAAGCCTTGAAACAAGTAAATGCATAAAGCAAGCAGGATGCAGCAGGATGGTCTTTTCATATCAGGTTGCTAGTCCTAGACGGACCCAACCCCTGTGTTGAGTCCCCTAAGTCAAATGCACATGATGCAAATAAACGTTCCTACTAGGGATCCTGGCATGTGGCTTTGTTATACTAAGTTCAGAACCTGGGTGTTTGTTCTAGACCTGGCTTACCCGAGCGGACAACTCGAGCCGAGGATGGGAGCTGTGTACCGGTAACCAAAAGGCCATCCGATTTTGCAACTCCTCCGAATCCTCGTTCTATTTTGGCATATGACACTAACAGAAAGAAGCCACGACCAGCGTGCGCTCCTCAAGAGAGAAGAGAAGGGTTTCGGCACAGTTTATATATACAGTCCAAATAATATCAAGGCGGTAAAAGCAACATTTAGCACATTAGGCTCAAAACATGTAATAAAATCAGATAATAAATAAAGCCAAATAATAACAATTATTCTAAGCTCGAATTCTTAACCCTGAACCAGTGGTTCTGGGTTTAAGTCCCTAGTGGAGTCGCCAGAGCTGTCACACCTCCTTTTTTCGTGCCCGCAGGGGCGCGAGGGAGTTTTTTCCAATTAAAGGACAATCGAAACGGGATTTGTTTATTTATTTCAGAGTCGCCACTTGGGAGATTTAGGGTGTCCCAAGTCACCAATTTTAATCCCGAATCGAGGAAAAGAATGACTTCTATATTACAGTCTGCGTACCAGAAATCCGGATAAGGAATTCTGTTAACCCGGGAGAAGGTGTTAGGCATTCCCGAGTTCCGTGGTTCTAGCACGGTCGCTCAACTGTTATATTCGGCTTGATTATCTGATTTTATACAAGTATGAACTTATGTGCAAATTTTGACTTTTAACCGCTTTATTATTTTTACAAGAATGTGAACATCGCTTAAAACACGTCTTTGGACTGCGTCACATGAAATGCACCCACAATCCGGAACGCATTTTATTTGATGTTTTGAGATTTGGATTTGGGTCGCATGAAATGCACACCCGAGCTTAAGAAAGTAAATTATTAAACACGCGCCTAAAGAGACTATCGCGTTATTATTTTGGGAAGGCCACGAAATTCACTAAGCGGCCCTCCTGAATTCTAAGTAATTTAAAACAAGTATTTACTGAGGGCCCCGCAATTTGTATTTTTATTCGGCGAGGCTCATCCCATTCTTATTTTTTAAAGGAATTTGCAACGTCATGGAAATGCATCTCGGGCCACGCCGCAATCAATGCGCCCGTGACTAGAGACATATTTCGACTCCGTTGGGATTTGGATTTGGGTCACATAAATGTGCACCCGAGTTTAAGAAGGTAAGGTTCATTAAAGCATATCCTAAAGAGACTAACGTGTTGTTATTTTAGGAAGGTTGTGAGATTTGCTAAACAACCCGTCCTGGAAACTAAATGCTTCACTAATATACATTTAACAAGGGCCCCGCATCTGCGTTTTGTTTATTTTTATCGAGGCTCATCTCGTTGTTATTTTTAAAGGATATCCTATAGCAACTACGTTTCTTGTCGTGTTTGTCTCTATCAATTGAAAGCAGTAAATAGCCTTAGTCGATTATAAAACCGGATTTAAAATGCTTTTACAGAATAATAAAACGTGACTGCACTTATGGACAACTAGTCGCAAATTATGGGCCCAAACCTAGCTCATGCGAGATGGCCAGACTTGGGCCCTGTTTTTCCGATACAGGCCTAGCTGATTTTTTCGATTTGGGCTCGGCCTTCCTGAGGTTGAGGCCTAGAACTGATTCTTTGTTCTTTATCAATTTATATGTGACAAACTAGCAAAAGGGGAAAGAACTTTAACTCATGTGGATAGTTTTCCTATTTTAGCCTACATTATAGAATATACTACACCATTAGACTAAGTCTAAAATACAACTTATTACACTGTGAATGTTTTTTTTTACCTAACAGCATATATACATGACTATCATTCATTAACCTTCATTGATATACTGAGCATGTAGGCTACTTCTATTATCCAAACGAAAATGTAACCATTTCATGACATTTAATGTAACAGTTCATGTATATATAAAAACAATCTGCAGGTCCTCTCTTTTGCATTCATGCTCAAACTCTCAGTTACATTGGTGATATCAATTGTGTACCTGGTATAGAAAGGAAAGGAAGAAGGAGAGTGATCAGTTGAGTAGTATGCAGTAATCACAGCAACAACAGATACACAGCAACAGCATAGCAACAACCAACCAAACCAAATGTTTTCCTCAGCTACAGACAACCAACAGTGTCTCCCAGAATACAAGAACTAACAGATAGTCGAGTAACCCCAGGAAAGAGTAAAGAAACCACAGCACTAACAGAGTGTTCAATGCAGCAACACCAACAGTTCAACAACCATAAACAGCTCAGTCAATGCAAGCAACAGAACTTGGCCAAGACAGCCTGACCAAAATGCACTCTTATACAACTTTCAAGCAGTGTTTGGTTACAATGTCTATTGGAAACTACCTTGTGTTTACACTATTATGATTTGGGACTCACTAGACCACCCTTCAGACTAAAGTTTTTTTTCCAGCCTTTTGTTTTGTTTTTCCTTTCTGAAGACTCAAAAGTCCAGCCCTCTTTTTGTTTTCGAATGGCCTATTTATAAGCCAAAGTGACCAAGTGCAGCTAAGCTGCCCTCATCTGCAACTTGCAGTCTGCCCATACCCCTTAAACCCCCATGCCTAAAGGCATCTTTCTTGGAATCCTTAATCAGCCCCCATGCCCTGTCTTTATTACTCTAATCAAGGGTTATGTGTTTAGTTAAGTATTCAATTAATTCCCATACTCTTAGGTCTGGTCCCCCATTAGCATTAATTTAATCCTATTTTAATTATCACTTGACATATTCTGAAATTATCCCCTAATCAGACCCTGTCTTATGCCAAGATTACCCTTATACCTTGCATATTACTGTATTACCCTAACTCTTAATAGTTAGTATATAGACCTCTCTAATTTCAGCCAATACCTGACTACTAGCTAATTAAACTCAAACTGCTTTCAGGCTGATTTGTTAGATTTCTAAAACTAATTGCCAATTCTCTGCCTAAGTTCAGGCAATGATTCAAACTTTAAGCAAACAAATGTGCCAATTAAAGGGTACAAGTTGGTCATGCCGATACAAGTAACACCAACAAGAAACAGGCATAACAATCAATACTGAAATGTAGACTCATTTAGATGACTACACAAGCTATAACATCTTTCAAGTGAATTCAGTTGACGACACTTATTTAGATGACTACACAAGCTATAATATACAGCAAACAACCAATAAAACCAACAACAAACTCATTATTAACTTAAAACGTACATACATGGACAGACGAATCACGAAACAAAACAAACCAGAACACGAACGACAGATAGATTTTAGGAGGACAAAAGAAAAAGGAAAAATACCTCAGGAAAATGAAACTAAGATTGATTCAAGTTCGAACTCGGGCCAGGTGATTTTGGGGTCTAATGGACTTTAACCGAAGCGTTCTCAACTGAGAACACTTCGGTAAAAGTCTGCTAGGCCCTGATCCTGCCACTGATTCGGACAAACCCATAGATCTGAATCCTAGGGCTCTTGAGGTTCGATTTGGGAACCGTTCAATCCCAGTCAGATTTGAACGGAACCAAAGCCACTCCGGGGGTGAGGGAGGTCAGGAGGGGTTGTGGGGTGAGTTTGGGGTCAATCGGTGTAGATCTAGTTTTTGCTCGAATCTTCGTTCGAAGATTCGAGAAGCTACAGGTTGATTCGAGGTGAACGGTTAACGGATTTGTGTTCAGGGTGGTTGGGTGCATCGGGGATGTTACTTTGGTGGTCATCGGAACCATGGTTACCGGGCTCACGGGGGAAAAACTAAGCTGCTAAGGGTTTGAGAGGAAAGGGGCCCTGGGGGAAGATGGTGAACAGTGGCTGAAGGGGGGGGTGCGGCTTGGGGCGTGGGGGTAAGGGTCGAGTTTATATATGTATTGAGGGTTTAGATCCTGGCCATTGGATCAATTGAGACCAAGGGCCAGGATCTACTCATTGAGGAGAGACGACGTCGTTCGGGAGCTGATAGTGGGTTAGGACCGGGTAGGGGATTAGATCGGGTCATGTTGACGGGTTTAGAGGAGGGCCTGGATCCGTTGGATCAATGGGGTTGGATGGCTTAGATCATCTTGCCTGAAACGACGTCGTTGAGGCGAGTTGAACAGCCTGATCTGGACTGTTCGTTTGAATCAGATCAACGGCTTTGGTAGGGACGCCAATACGGCGTCGTTTGAGTCCGTGTTTGGGCAGGCTCGTCTTGGACTGGATCAGTATTTTGGTTTTGGGCCTCGTTTCGGGGCCCAAATCAGATTTTCCTTTTCCCCTCTCCTTTTTTTTTAAATTAAACAAAAATTTCTAAAACAATGTAAAAATTAAAATAAACCTACACACATATTGAGCGACACCCACAACGATAAACACACATAAATAAAAAAAATAAATAAATAAAAATGGTTAGATCACAGCTTAGAACGAACGATGCACACATACATATATTTTTTGAATTTTCTTTTAACGACAGGCATTTTTGTATTTTTGTTTGATAATGACTAGATGCAAAATGGACAGTTCTACAAACGACTAATAGCACATGTCACGAAAACTTGAACAATTGAAACCATTTTTTTTTATTTTCTTTTGGAGTGATTGTCGGTGAAGCAAAAATCACGTGCTTACAGCTGCCCCTCTTTGCACGAAGACACGAAGGGTTTTCGCGCAAAGATAAAGCGAGCGATTTTTGCCTGTCCGAATACTCCGTGTGAAGCATTTTTTTTGAAAAAGATTTGACCGAACCTTCGCTTCAGAGGTTTCCTACATATCCTGGGCTGAACAGGAATCAGGTCAATGTAGTTCGGGAAATTTTGGTAGCTGGGACTACCGTGTGACCGTAGTGTTTGCTGTTGTTGTGCGCTATTGTATGCTGCTGTAAGATGCTACTGCTCAACCGATCTCCCCGTTACATTGCTCTAAAAGGAAAAGCAAGAATCTAAGCTAGACTGAGGATCCTGAAATCTTATCCATCTTCAACTTGTTCTTGTTGCCTTGCTTTCTTGTCGGCTAACGCTTTCCTCCGATGCCTTTATCTTGTGACTTTGGGAGATGATGCTGGTCCTTTGCTGACGTTTGAATGCCAGTTTTCATCACTTTGCTTGATCCGCTGGGGACATGGCTTTCTTCTTTAAATCTTCCAATGGTTTCTTCAGTGGTATGTTTCTTCATCAGCATCGTCATACTAGGCATGCTACAACGTTCCCGAACTGCTTCTTTTGAGACGCGTTCCTTTTCCTTTTGAATTGCGCGCTTGCCTCTGCAGTTGTCTGCTTATGGGGATTTTATTGTTTCCCGTTTGGGCATCTCTGTTGTACCCATCCGTCTTCAGGTGGGGTGACTGATTCCAAAATCTAGAGCTAAAAATATTCCCGCATTATACTGGTGGGCGACCTAGAACTTAAATGTATTCCCGCATTATACTGGTGGGCGACCTAGAACTTAAACGTATTCCCGCATTATACTGGTGGGCGACCTAGAACTTAAACGTATTCCCGCATTATACTGGTGGGCAACCTAGAACTTAAAAGTATTCCCGCATTATACTGGTGGGCGACCTAGAACTTAAATGTATTCCCGCATTATACTGGTGGGCGACCTAGAACTTAAAAGTATTCCCGCATTATACTGGTGGGCGACCTAGAACTTAAATGTATTCCCGCATTATACTGGTGGGTGACCTAGAACTTAAATGTATTCCCGCATTATACTGGTGGGCGACCTAGAACTTAAACGTATTCCCGCATTATACTGGTGGGCGACCTAGAACTTAAAAGTATTCCCGCATTATACTGGTGGGCGACCTAGAACTTAAATGTATTCCCGCATTATACTGGTGAGCGACCTAGAACTTAAAAGTATTCCCGCATTATACTGGTGGGCGACCTAGAACTTAAATGTATTCCCGCATTATACTGGTGGGCGACCTAGAACTTAAAAGTATTCCCGCATTATACTGGTGGGCGACCTAGAACTTAAATGTATTCCCGCATTATACTGGTGGGCGACCTAGAACTTAAATGTATTCCCGCATTATACTGGTGGGCGACCTAGAACTTAAAAGTATTCCCGCATTATACTGGTGGGCGACCTAGAACTTAAATGTATTCCCGCATTATACTGGTGGGCGACCTAGAACTTAAACGTATTCCCGCATTATACTGGTGGGCGACCTAGAACTTAAACGTATTCCCGCATTATACTGGTGGGCGACCTAGAACTTAAAAGTATTCCCGCATTATACTGGTGGGCGACCTAGAACTTAAATGTATTCCCGCATTATACTGGTGGGCGACCTAGAACTTAAAAGTATTCCCGCATTATACTGGTGGGCGACCTAGAACTTAAAAGTATTCCCGCATTATACTGGTGGGCGACCTAGAACTTAAACGTATTCCCGCATTATACTGGTGGGCGACCTAGAACTTAAACGTATTCCCGCATTATACTGGTGGGCGACCTAGAACTTAAACGTATTCCCGCATTATACTGGTGGGCGACCTAGAACTTAAATGTATTCCCGCATTATACTGGTGGGCGACCTAGAACTTAAAAGTATTCCCGCATTATACTGGTGGGCGACCTAGAACTTAAAAGTATTCCCGCATTATACTGGTGGGCGACCTAGAACTTAAACGTATTCCCGCATTATACTGGTGGGCGACCTAGAACTTAAACATATTCCCGCATTATACTGGTGGGCGACCTAGAACTTAAATGTATTCCCGCATTATACTGGTGGGCGACCTAGAACTTAAATGTATTCCCGCATTATACTGGTGGGCGACCTAGAACTTAAAAGTATTCCCGCATTATACTGGTGGGCGACCTAGAACTTAAATGTATTCCCGCATTATACTGGTGGGCGACCTAGAACTTAAAAGTATTCCAATTGTTTCCCCGTTCTTCCGAGAAAATTTTCGACAATCGGCAGAAAATTTTCTGCCCCGGTTTTTGGTGACTTCCATGGCGTTGCATCTTGCTGCCATCATCAATTCTTTGTTCTCCTGCAACAGACAAAAGGATTTAGTCAGTTTTAATCGTGGTGGTAGAGGGTGCCTTTCTGGCGAGCAATTTTTCTCTCTTCCCCTTTTCTTGCTCTTTGTCCCCATAATTGGTTGGCGGGCGAAGTTGCCTGTTGGGGGTCTCTAGCCTGCTGGGGATTGGTTTTCAATTTATCCCCTTTTCTGCTTTCTCTTTAAACACATGATGTGGGAGTCTGCTTCTAACTCCTGAAACCACTCCCTTTGGAGCTTACTTCTTCCAAAATTTCCGGGCACAATCCCTGCATTGCCTGGGGACCGGCCTTTAAGACTGTTTGTATTATCCTGCATTGGATGAATTCCTCTTCGGTTTCTGGCAGTAAGCTTTGAAAAATCCTTTCAAGACACATTTTAGGAAAAGAAATAAAAGATATGGAAAGGAGAAAACCTTTCTGAACCAATATTTTTGTGGGAGGAGACAATCAAAAGAACTTATCTGGAGGACACAACTGGTCCCCGTGATCATGGCGTGCACCATAGATTCCCGACCCAGTCTATTTGTATCAATTGATTTGCCCGATGGTTTGACTTGCTGGGGATGATAAAGGAGTGTTCATTTCGTTTCGAATGTGGTACCTTTGCTGATCTGTCTCGTCGCCTCATAGTGCCCTTCGAGGGGTTTTCACTAATGAGACTCTCTCTTTTCTCTCATCTCCCGGCGCCTTATGGTGCCTGTGAAGGTTTTCACCAATAAGACTCTCTCATTTCATATCCCTCATCTTACATCGCCTCTCGGTGCCTGTGAAGGTCTTCACCGATAAGACTCTCTCATTTTATTTCTTTCGGGAAATTGGGGTGTTGTAGATACGTCCCTCCTTTCTGGAGATTCCCTTGACCATCAACTCATTTCCAGTCTTACGATCTTCTTCTTTGCTGGGGATCAGTGTATTATTCTCGGCCTTATTCGCCGGACTTGGCATCTCTCGAACATTGATCGGGAGGTCTTTTGGAGGTTGATGTTGGTTTTGGTGTGGGTTTGAAGAAAGGCTATAAAAATGAAAACAATTTGAAGGGTGATGTGCTACAACTTTTGGAATCAAACCTTTGTTGGAACTTAAAACATAACCTCTGCCCCAGTTTTCTTGCTTGGGGAATTTATCTTTTACGCTTATGTTGAGCTACGTGCGTTACGCACATTGTGCTATATTGTGCACACTATGTACATTATGCATCCTATATTTGCTATGATGCATACTATGACCGAGCCGTGAGGCGCCTACGTATCCTCTTTGAGGAATCAGGTCAAACGTAGTTCCCACGGTTTTGTCATTTGTGATTTTATCTTCTTCCTTTTTCTTTTCCTTTTCCTTTTCTTCTTCTTTTCTTTTCTTTTCTTTTCTCTTTTTTTTCATGTCTTTTCCATTAGTGATTCCAAAAGAGGGGTATGAAAGAATAACTTAAGGCTCAAAAGGGGGAAGCAAGGGTTAAACAGTGTTTGGGTAGAAGAAAGAATTGCCTCCGTCATCTCATCATTCAACAAATGCCAAATACAAACAAATAGACCAAAAATAGCCATACTTAAAGAAGTTACGCATAATATTTCTTGACTGCATCTGAATTGATAGCCCTGTCGACACATCTACCTTCGACATCTGTTAAACACAAAGCACCGTTGGACAATACTCTGGTCACGATATAAGGCCCTTGCCAATTTGGGGCGAATTTGCCTTTTGCCTCGACCTGATGCGGGAGGATCTTCTTTAATACCAACTGCCCTACTTCAAATTTCCTAGGGCGCACCTTCTTATTATACGCTCTTGCCATTCTCTTCTGGTACAGCTGACCATGGCACACTGCTGCCAATCTTTTCTCATCTATCAGGCTTAACTGTTCCAATCGAGCTTTGACCCATTCATCGTCATCAATCCCGGCTTCAGCGACAATTCGGAGGGACGGAATTTCGACCTCCGCTGGTATCACGGCCTTAGTTCCATACACCAACAAATAAGGAGTTGTGCCTATGGAAGTCCGGACGGTAGTGCGGTAACCCAACAAAGCAAAGGGTAATTTCTCGTGCCATTGTCTGGACCCCTCCACCATTTTTCGCAGTATCTTCTTGATATTCTTATTGGCTGCTTCGACTGCTCCATTCGCCTTGGGACGATATGGGGTGGAGTTGCGGTGTATAATCTTGAATTGTTGGCATACCTCTCTCATCAGGCTGCTATTAAGATTCGCACCGTTATCCGTGATGATCACTTTTGGGATCCCAAATCTGCAGATGATATGGGAGTGAACAAAGTCCACCACTGCCTTCTTGGTTACTGATTTGAAGGTTTTGGCCTCAACCCATTTGGTGAAGTAATCAATGGTCACTAGAATGAACCTATGACCGTTGGATGCTGCTGGCTCGATGGGCCCAATGACATCCATCCCCCATGCCACAAACGGCCAGGGTGCTGACATTGTATGTAATTCTGTTGGCGGAGAATGGATCAAATCTCCATGTATCTGGCACTGATGGCATTTCCTCACGAAAGTGATGCAGTCGTGTTCCATGGTGAGCCAATAACACCCTGTTCGAAGGATTTTTCTTGCCAATACATGTCCGCTCATGTGTGGCCCACAAACTCCAGCATGTACTTCTGCCATAACCGTCGTTGCCTGCCTGGCATCTATGCATCTCAACAATCCCAAATCCGGGGTTCTTTTGTACAATACTCCTCCACTGAGGAAGAAGCCATTCGACAAACGCCGAAGGGCTCTTTTTTGGTCTCCAGAGGCATGTTCTGGATATATCCCCATTCTGAGGTATTCCTTGATATCATGAAACCAGGGTTCGCCATCTGCTTCTTCTTCTATGGCATTGCAGTAGGCGTGCTGATCACGGACCTGGATGTGTAGAGGATCAACATACATTTTGTCAGGGTGGTGCAGCATTGATGCTAAGGTGGCCAAAGCATCTGCAACCTCATTGTGAACTCTCGGAATGTGTTTGAATTTCACCGATCGAAATTGCTTGCTCAGATCATGCAAGCATTGTCGGTATGGTATGAGCTTTAGATCTCGTGTTTCCCATTCCCCCTGAATTTGATGTACCAAGAGGTCCGAGTCTCCCAAGACCAAGACGTCTTGGACATCCATGTCAGCAGCCAGGCGCAGACCCAGAATGCAAGCCTCATATTCGGCCATATTGTTGGTGCAATAGAAGCGTAGTTGAGCCGTAACAGGATAATGCCGTCCTGTTTCAGAAATGAGTACTGCTCCTATTCCAACCCCTTTTGCGTTTGCAGCTCCATCAAAGAAAAGCTTCCAACCTGGTTCCTCAGGTAATTCCAACTCATTCGTATGCATCACCTCTTCGTCAGGAAAATACGTTCTTAAGGGCTCGTATTTTTCATCAACGGGATTCTCCGTCAAATGGTCTGCCAGTGCCTGGGCTTTCATGGCCGTCCTTGTTACGTAGATGATATCAAACTCTGTGAGCAGAATTTGCCACTTTGCCAACCTTCCCGTGGGCATAGGTTTCTGAAAGATATACTTCAATGGGTCCAAACGGGATATGAGATAAGTAGTATATGAAGACAGGTAGTGTTTCAACTTCTGAGCTACCCAAGTTAGGGCGCAACATGTTTTCTCGAGTTGAGTGTACTTGACCTCATGTACTGTGAATTTCTTGCTAAGATAGTAGATGGCCTGTTCCTTCCTTCCTGTGTCATCATGTTGCCCCAGTACACAACCAAATGAATTTTCCAAGACTGTCAAGTAAAGGATTAGGGGTTTCCCGGGCTTAGGCAGGACCAATACGGGTGGATTAGACAGATACTTGGTCGAAGGCTTCCTGACACTCTGCTGTCCAACCTACCGCAGCATCCTTTCTCAGCAGCCGAAATATGGGCTCACAAGTTGCTGTGAGTTGAGCGATGAACCTGCTGATATAATTGAGTCTACCCAGCAAACTCATTACCTCTGTTTTGTTCCTTGGTGGTGGCAAATCTCGGATGGATTCAATTTTGGATGGGTCTAACTCAATCCCCCGTCGACTGACGATGAATCCTAGCAACTTTCCTGAGGGAACCCCGAATGCGCATTTGGCCGGGTTAAGCTTGATATCATACTTCCGGAGTCTTTGAAAAAATCTCCTTAGGTCTGCTACATGGTCCTCCTGACGCCAAGATTTGATGATCACATCATCGACGTACACCTGATTTCTTTGTGTATCATGTCATGAAACACAGCGGTCATCGCTCGCATGTATGTTGCCCCGGCGTTCTTTAATCCGAACGGCATTACCCGATAGCAGTAGGTTCCCCATGGCGTAATAAACGCTGTCTTCTCAGCATCCTCTTCGTCCATTAGGATCTGATGATAACCTGCATAGCAATCCACAAAGGATCCGATCTCGCGCCCTGCGCAATTGTCGATCAAGATATGAATGTTGGGTAGCGGAAAATTGTCCTTGGGACTTGCTTTGTTGAGGTTGCGGTAGTCAACGCACACCCTGATTTTTCCATCCTTCTTTGGGACTGGTACCACATTGGACAACCACTCGGGATACCGAGTGACCCGAATGACCTTCGATTGCAATTGCTTAATCACTTCTTCTTTGATCTTCATGCTCATTTCTGTTTTAAATTTCCTTAGTTTTTGCTTGACCGGAGGATATGCCGGGTCAGTGGGCAATTTGTGAACCACTAAATTGGTGCTTAATCCAGGCATATCATCATATGACCAGGCAAAAACATCTTTGAATTCCCTGAGAGTTTTGATCAATTCTGTTCTGACATTCGGCTCAATGTGGATGCTAATTTTGGTCTCTTGGACGTTATCAGCGTCTCCTAGATTTACATCCTCGGTGTCATTTAGGTTAGGCTTAGGTTTCTCTTCAAATTGGCACAGTTCTCGGTTTATTTCTTCGAAGGCTTCCCTTCGTCACATTCAGATTCATCGTCACAAATGACCTTTTGCATCATTGAGTCGGTTTCAGATTGATTTATTAGACTAGGTCGAAGATCCGCTGTGCACGCCATGTCATTAGAACCAGTAAAAAGAGAACTGTTCAGAAAGAAAAAGAACAAGACAAAAATTAAAATGAGACAAAAGAAAAGAACTTTATTGAATTTGCGGGATAAAAAGGGTTCACACTTTTACAAAAACGAAAGTAAAATTTGGATCACACCCTTGAATAATCCGATCAAACAAACAAACAAACAAAACATTAATCAAAGCCTACTACCAAGACTCCCTCGGACAGGAAGAGGAGTAACCGTCCAATTGTTGGTCTTGGCCTCAGGCCCCACAAATTGTATCTCTGCTCTGCTGGAACCTTCTCCAGCTTCCACCATACCGACATCCGCGAATAGCCTCTCAAAACTCTGATTCAGGTCTTCATTTATACCGATCAAAGGTCCTCGAATCTTTGGGATCGTTGATCCCTTGGCACTTGCTTTAACAAAAGACCTTGAGAGGCGTGGCACTGGTTTAGGCAGAAACCAGACCCTCTTCCTCATTTTTCGCGCTTGCTTTCTGTCTGCTGCGGTTGGTTTGAACCCCAACCCGAAAGTTTCCAGATTCTTAGGAAGGGAGACAGGTTGGACTATCCCTTGCAGTTCAACTCCCAAGCCTCTTCCCGGCACAAATCCATTGCCCAGCATTTCTGAGACCATCATGACCGTTGCGGCAGCTACCCTAGGGTGTGGGATGATTTCTCCTTCAGAAATTTTGTTGGCCGACCCTGTATTGAAAATCTGGTAGACCCAAGGACCTTTGTCATCAGTGGTCTCTATGAAAGGCACAATGGTTCCACCCATGGTGCATGTTGTATCCTCGCCGTGCAACACGACCTCTTGTCTTTCCCACTCGAACTTCACTGTCTGATGTAGGGTGGAAGGCACCGCTTTAGCTGCATGAATCCAGGGTCGTCCTAACAGCAAGTTGTAAGATACCGTGGCGTCCAACACCTGGAATTCCATGGTAAACAGGACCGGACCAATGGTCAATTCAAGTACAACATCCCCCACAGTGGCGGTTCCGTTTCCGTCAAACCCCCGGACACAGATGCTATTCTCCCGGATTCTTCCACGGTCAATCTTTAACTGGTCCAGGGTGGATAATGGACAAATATTGGCGCTTGAGCCGTTATCCACCAATACTCGAGTTACCACCGAGTCTTCACATTTGACAGCTAGGTATAGAGCTTTGTTATGCTCCGTACCTTCCACCGGCAGGTCATCATCTGAGAATGTTACCCTGTTCACCTCGAAAATCTTGCTGGCAATGGTTTCCAGGTGGTTTACAGAAATTTCACTGGGTACATGAGCCTCGTTCAATATCTTCAACAGGGCCCGACGATGTTCCTCAGAATGGAGGAGTAATGACAATAGTGAGATCTGGGCCGGTGTTTTTCTCAGCTGCTCAACCACAGAATAGTCTTGTACCTTCATCTTCCTCAGGAATTCTTCAGCCTCTTCTTCAGACACTGGCTTCTTGGTTGCCACTGGGTTGGTTTTTCTTAGCTCCACCGGAGCAAAACATCGACATGATCGAGTCAGCCCTTGCGCTTCACAACTGACTTCTTCCACTTGTTTTCCTTGATACGTCACCACTGCCTTTTCATATTTCCAAGGCACAGCCTTGCTGTCAATCATCGGTAGTTGGACCACAGGCTTTATGGTCACCCGTTCTCTACATACCCCTTTCAACACGGCTGCCGGTGTGGGCAGGATCCCTGGTATTACCAACTTGCTTGGCTCGGGTTTGCTTGCTATGACGGACGGGCTCTTCCCCAATATCACTACCGGCTTGACGCCTTCACCCTGCGACTGTACACTCGTTCCTCCACTGGTTAAGACTTCTTTCGGGGCGTCTTGGATCATCATCACTGTTTGTGAGGGTTTTCTTAATTCTCCTCCCTCACACACCAACTCAATCATGTGAGTTTCGTGGTGCGCTGGCAGTGGGTTTTGGTTGATGTTAGGGGCCTCCGGTGTCTGGACCTCGATCTTATTGGTGTCAATAAGATCCTGTATGGCATGCCTTAACTTCCAACACTTCTCGGTATCGTGCCCGAGCATCCCTGAACAGTATTCACAACTGATTGAACGATCCAAATTCTGAGGCGGGGGATTTGGTTCCCGAGTATGGACAGGACTAACCAAACCCAATTGCCGCAGCTTGTGGAACACAGCGGTGTAGGTTTCTCCCAGTTCTGTGAAGGTTCTTTGCTTCCGCAACCTGTCGTTCCTAGCATCTGGATTTCCCCGGAAACCTGCCCCTGAAGGGTTTCTATATGCCCTTGGCGGAGGGTAGGTGTTTTGTGGTGGTGCATATATGTTCTGGGGAGCCGGTGCGCGCCATTGTGGGCGAACCGGAGGCTGAGTGTATACCTGGGCTTGGTGTACGGAACAATGTGGTTCTCGAGGTGGATAGAAATTTTGTGGTGGGTTGTATGGGTAGTTTGACCTGTGAGGCCTGGGTTGGTTGTAGTGCGGCCTGCCAGCCCTGGACCAACTGCCTGCCTCGATCGTGGCAACCTCTTCTTTCTTTCTTCTCAGCGCACCTCCCGTGCCGCTTTGAATAGCCTGGGTTGTGGCCTTAAGCGCCGAATAGTTCAAGATCTTGTCCGACCTCAAACCTTCTTCTATCATGACCCCTATCTTGACCACCTCGTTGAAAGATTTTCCAACCGTTGTCACCAAGTGACCAAAGTAGGTTGGATCCAATGTCTGCAAGAAATAGTCCACCATCTCTCCCTCTCTCATGGGAGGATCGACTCTAGCTGCTTGTTCTCTCCAGCGGAACCCGAACTCGCGAAAACTTTCCCCGGGTTTCTTCCCAGTTCTCAATAACGTGAGACGGTCAGGGACTATCTCCAGATTGTATTGGAAATGACCTGCAAAAGCCTGCGCCAGGTCATCCCACGTGTACCACCTGCTGAAATCCTGCCTGGTATACCATTCCAGTGCAGATCCGCTCAGACTTTGGCCGAAATAAGCTATCAAAAGCTCATCCTTGCCTCCTGCCCCTCTCATTTTGCTACAGAATCCCCGCAAATGTGCCATGGGATCACCGTGCCCTTCATATAAATCAAACTTGGGCATCTTGAACCCAGCCGGGAGTTGGACATCTGGGAAAGGGCACAGATCTTTGTATGCCACGCTGACTTGATTGCCCAGCCCGTGTAAGTTCCTGAAGGATTGCTCCAGGCTTTTGAACTTTCTCAACACTTCATCCTGTTCAGGGGCCTTAACCGGCTTCTCAACCTCTGCCGGTACTTCCAAATGGGGATTGTAAGCCTGTGGTTCGGGTGCATGGAATGTAGGCTCAGGGGGATAGTATTGTGTATCATGAGCCTGAAACAATGGCTCACTGGTCGTTCGCTGCAAAGGGGCTGATGCAGGTCCCACAAAAATGGGAATATTGGGTGTTGGGAGAGGTTGATGGGGTGGTGGAGCTTGGGAATCATGAGGGCTTCTTTCTTGATGATAGAGGGGATTTGGGCGGCTTGTGGAAGGGCCAGAGTGAGGGTACTCCGGCATGTGTCCCAGTGTTTCAGGACTCTTTTGTGTTTTGGCTAGGGCTAGTTGCATTGCATTCATTTCTAGTCCCATCCTTTCAATCTTTTCCATCGCTTCTTTTAACAACTGGCTCATCGGCCTTTCTTCTTCATTGCTATTCTCCGAAGTAGTCATGCTTGATGCTATCGGTCCTTTGGATCTGGTTTGGTATGAATGTGTTGCCAGAATTCTTTAACAACTAACTGTCTGGTATCAGACAACAACAAACTTTGTTAGTGTTAGAGTTTAACAGATTTGATCATAACACATAGAGGATGCAATGCACCTAGGCAGTTAACCGTTTCTACATGCTTTGCTTCAAACAACATGCGTCATCCCGGTTTGCTCATTCGTCTCTTTAAAGTATTTTGCGAAACCCTGCGTTTTATTTTATTTACATTTTCTTTTCTTTATTTATTAAAAGCGGTCGAATCTTATGGGGATTGCCTACGTATCACGTCCCCGCGTGAATCAGACCAGGCGTAGTTCTGCCTCAAAGTAAAGACACATAGAAATTCTTCCGGAGTCACTTAATTTCATTATCAAAATTTGCTATTACACATTACTTCAAACAAAATAGCAACAGTATAGACTCCTCGGTTTTAAACTTGGTTTGAGGAAAAGAAAACAACATATGGGGAAACAACAAACAAAACGACCAGGACTCGGTCAACTAATTTTCCAACTTAGGGACCCACGAGGCATCTTTCGGCCCTTTCGCGGCCCTAGGTGTAAGGCCTCTTTGCAAGCTCTTCAACTCGTTCATAATCCGGTGGACGCAGCCCATGATGGAAGCAATGAGGGTTTCCCGAGGTGTTTGCTCGCATGCCAAACATTTTAGGTAGATGTAATGCCCGATTTCGTCAATTCTTGCTCGAATGTTGTCCCTTTCTGCGAACAATTGCCTTATCTGTCGGCTTTTCAATCCTAGCGTTTGTGCATTGGTGGCGAGCTGATCCTGGAACATATCCATTTGCCTTTCCATCCTTGTCATTGCATTGTAATAGCGTCTTCGGTCGGCTTGGGCATCTTGTGTTTGCTTGAAGATCCGCTCTTGCAGAGCAGCATTTGTTTCCTTTGCTGCTTTGACGCTCAGTTCACAATTCCTCATGACTTGCTGTAGGCGCTTCCTCCGGGCCATTGTACCTTCTGCCCATTTGGCCCTCATCCTTGCTATGCAAGCCTCTGATTGGTCTAATTCTTCTTGGCTCTGGATGACCTGATTTCTCAAACTGGCTATCAATCTTTCGTCGGAGCAGCGCTTCTGTCGGTCGATGTTATTCTTACTGGCTTGACGAAGGCGGGCCCTCAGGGTTTGGTTCTCTTGGGCTAGCTTATCTTTTTCAGCCTGCTCTTGGGCGACTTGCACGTTGTTTTCGAATACAATCCTTTCAACTTGTCGCTTCAGCTTCCTAATTTCAACCAGGTAACCTTCCTCTTTTGCGAGCCAGTCCCATTGTCCTTGCGATGACTCAACAAAATTTCGGAGGTGAGGCCGTTTGGTTGGCCATTTCACGATGTTCTTCTTGTTATGCCAAGTGAGATAGGCCGGTGAGACTTCACCCCTAGACACATCTTTTACCCGGGTATTTGCCGTCAAGTACTGGCATTCACTCCATATGCAACGAACTGTCTTTTCAGGAAATTGGCCGTCACTGCTGACCTCGACTGCATAAGTGCTGAGATCTTCGTCCGGGTGTGGTACTTGACATCTTCCCAACTGTCTCATTACCCTGTAAGGGGCATAAGGTTGAATACCCCTGAGTCCCATCAAGAGGAAGTGAGGACCAGTGGCGGGCATGTATATGATTTCTTCCACAGAAAGCCAACCCAAAGTCCAGTTTACTTGGTCTGCGGTGATGATCCGGAGATAGGATATCCATTCTTCAAACCCTCCCGGTGATCGAAAACCTGAAACCCTTAGGCTATAACCCTCGATGCAGCCCCCATTTGTAGACATGTAGTGCATATACTGAGGATGGTGACACAAGTGTTCGATCATCCACATCTGTAACAACAAGTTGCACCCTTCGAAGAAGTCTGCTCCAGCTTTACAAGCTGTGAGGGCTCGGTATATTTCTGACATTATCATGGGAGCAAGGATGCTTTTATCGTTGGTAATCAGGATTTTGACGATTCCAGCCACCTTTAGATCGATATTTCTATCTTTTCGGGGAAACACCACAAGGCCCAAAAATGCCACCATAAAAGCGAACCGCCTATGCTCATTCCATTTTACCAGATTTCCCCTGCTACAAATACCACTTTCTGGATCATTAAATCCTCCCTTGCTCCCGTACCTCTGGTATATGAATTGTAGGGTAGAAAAACCTCTATCCAGTTCAGCGTATGGGACTCCTTTGCTTATCTTCAACAGATCCATGAATTTGTGTGGATTCACAGCCCTTGGAGCGATCAGGTATTTGTGTCTCAAACCTTCAGTGACGTCCATGTAACCCGCCATTTCTTCTAAGGTTGGGGTGAGTTCAAAATCTGAGAAACGGAACACGTTGTGGGCCGGATCCCAAAATGTAACCAAAGCCTTTATGATGTCGCACCGAGGCCTGACTTTCAACAAATCAACCAAACCTCCCAGGTGTAGTTTGACCTTGTCTTGCTCTGACCTTTCCAAATCCTCCCACCATAATCGCACTTCCAGGGGGATTTTGCTTCTAACTGTTACCGGCAAACTTGGACTCATGCTCATTCTGCATGAGCATTGGGGTGATTAAGCAAAGATCCAGACTCATTAGACTCAAAGACACAAATTGACACACTATTTTTCTAGAGAAACGAAATTTTTGTTGTTTCTGAAAAGTACGATGTTACCTTAAAACTTTCGTTATTTGGATTGTACCTATATTTTGAAAAACAGGTTGAGCCCGATGGGGGTTGCCTATGTATCTTGCACCCGGCGAGAATCGAACTGACGTAGTTCAGGCATAAGCCGAAATTTGGAGACACACTATTTTTCTCTTAGAAATGAATCAAAGACCCTTACTAAAACAAATTAATAAGACACCCATTTTCTTTCTTTTTTTTTTTTTTTTTTCAAAATTCCTGCAGAGTTTTAACCATTTTCTGGGTATTGATCTTTCAAAAATAATTATCTCCTTATCCGTTATTCCGAAATCGGTCAGCATGCAAGCCTTGAAACAAGTAAATGCATAAAGCAAGCAGGATGCAGCAGGATGGTCTTTTCATATCAGGTTGCTAGTCCTAGACGGACCCAACCCCTGTGTTGAGTCCCCTAAGTCAAATGCACATGATGCAAATAAACGTTCCTACTAGGGATCCTGGCATGTGGCTTTGTTATACTAAGTTCAGAACCTGGGTGTTTGTTCTAGACCTGGCTTACCCGAGCGGACAACTCGAGCCGAGGATGGGAGCTGTGTACCGGTAACCAAAAGGCCATCCGATTTTGCAACTCCTCCGAATCCTCGTTCTATTTTGGCATATGACACTAACAGAAAGAAGCCACGACCAGCGTGCGCTCCTCAAGAGAGAAGAGAAGGGTTTCGGCACAGTTTATATATACAGTCCAAATAATATCAAGGCGGTAAAAGCAACATTTAGCACATTAGGCTCAAAACATGTAATAAAATCAGATAATAAATAAAGCCAAATAATAACAATTATTCTAAGCTCGAATTCTTAACCCTGAACCAGTGGTTCTGGGTTTAAGTCCCCAGTGGAGTCGCCAGAGCTGTCACACCTCCTTTTTCCGTGCCCGCAGGGGCGCGAGGGAGTTTTTTCCAATTAAAGGACAATCGAAACGGGATTTGTTTATTTATTTCAGAGTCGCCACTTGGGAGATTTAGGGTGTCCCAAGTCACCAATTTTAATCCCGAATCGAGGAAAAGAATGACTCTATATTACAGTCTGCGTACCAGAAATCCGGATAAGGAATTCTGTTAACCCGGGAGAAGGTGTTAGGCATTCCCGAGTTCCGTGGTTCTAGCACGGTCGCTCAACTGTTATATTCGGCTTGATTATCTGATTTTATACAAGTATGAACTTATGTGCAAATTTTGACTTTTAACCGCTTTATTATTTTTACAAGAATGTGAACATCGCTTAAAACACGTCTTTGGACTGCGTCACATGAAATGCACCCACAATCCGGAACGCATTTTATTTGATGTTTTGAGATTTGGATTTGGGTCGCATGAAATGCACACCCGAGCTTAAGAAAGTAAATTATTAAACACGCGCCTAAAGAGACTATCGCGTTATTATTTTGGGAAGGCCACGAAATTCACTAAGCGGCCCTCCTGAATTCTAAGTAATTTAAAACAAGTATTTACTGAGGGCCCCGCAATTTGTATTTTTATTCGGCGAGGCTCACCCCATTCTTATTTTTTAAAGGAATTTGCAACGTCATGGAAATGCATCTCGGTCCACGCCGCAATCAATGCGCCCGTGACTAGAGACATATTTCGACTCCGTTGGGATTTGGATTTGGGTCACATAAATGTGCACCCGAGTTTAAGAAGGTAAGGTTCATTAAAGCGTATCCTAAAGAGACTAACGTGTTGTTATTTTAGGAGGGTTGTGAGATTTGCTAAACAACCCGTCCTGGAAACTAAATGCTTCACTAATATACATTTAACAAGGGCCCCGCATCTGCGTTTTGTTTATTTTTATCGAGGCTCATCTCGTTGTTATTTTTAAAGGATATCCTATAGCAACTACGTTTCTTGTCGTGTTTGTCTCTATCAATTGAAAGCAGTAAATAGCCTTAGTCGATTATAAAACCGGATTTAAAATGCTTTTACAGAATAATAAAACGTGACTGCACTTATGGACAACTAGTCGCAAATTATGGGCCCAAACCTAGCTCATGCGAGATGGCCAGACTTGGGCCCTGTTTTTCCGATACAGGCCTAGCTGATTTTTTCGATTTGGGCTCGGCCTTCCTGAGGTTGAGGCCTAGAACTGATTCTTTGTTCTTTATCAATTTATATGTGACAAACTAGCAAAAGGGGAAAGAACTTTAACTCATGTGGATAGTTTTCCTATTTTGGCCTACATTATAGAATATACTACACCATCAGACTAAGTCTAAAATACAACTTATTACACTGGGAATGTTTTTTTTCACCTAACAGCATATATACATGACTATCATTCATTAACCTTCATTGATATACTGAGCATGTAGGCTACTTCTATTATCCAAACGAAAATGTAACCATTTCATGACATTTAATGTAACAGTTCATGTATATATAAAAACAATCTGCAGGTCCTCTCTTTTGCATTCATGCTCAAACTCTCAGTTACATTGGTGATATCAATTGTGTACCTGGTATAGAAAGGAAAGGAAGAAGGAGAGTGATCAGTTGAGTAGTATGCAGTAATCACAGCAACAACAGATACACAGCAACAGCATAGCAACAACCAACCAAACCAAATGTTTTCCTCAGCTACAGACAACCAACAGTGTCTCCCAGAATACAAGAACTAACAGATAGTCGAGTAACCCCAGGAAAGAGTAGAGGAACCACAGCACTAACAGAGTGTTCAATGCAGCAACACCAACAGTTCAACAACCATAAACAACTCAGTCAATGCAAGCAACAGAACTTGGCCAAGATAGCCTGACCAAAATGCACTCTTATACAACTTTCAAGTAGTGTTTGGTTACAATGTCTATTGGAAACTACCTTGTGTTTACACTATTATGATTTGGGACTCACTAGACCACCCTTCAGACTAAAGTTTTTTTTCCAGCCTTTTGTTTTGTTTTTCCTTTCTGAAGACTCAAAAGTCCATCCCTCTTTTTGTTTTCGAATGGCCTATTTATAAGCCAAAGTGACCAAGTGCAGCTAAGCTGCCCTCATCTGCAACTTGCAGTCTGCCCATACCCCTTAAACCCCCATGCCTAAAGGCATCTTTCTTGGAATCCTTAATCAGCCCCCATGCCCTGTCTTTATTACTCTAATCAAGGGTTATGGGTTTAGTTAAGTATTCAATTAATTCCCATACTCTTAGGTCTGGTCCCCCATTAGCATTAATTTAATCCTATTTTAATTATCACTTGACATATTCTGAAATTATCCCCTAATCAGACCCTGTCTTATGCCAAGATTACCCTTATACCTTGCATATTACTGTATTACCCTAACTCTTAATAGTTAGTATATAGACCTCTCTAATTTCAGCCAATACCTGACTACTAGCTAATTAAACTCAAACTGCTTTCAGGCTGATTTGTTAGATTTCTAAAACTAATTGCCAATTCTCTGCCTAAGTTCAGGCAATGATTCAAACTTTAAGCAAACAAAGGTGCCAATTAAAGGGTACAAGTTGGTCATGCCGATACAAGTAACACCAACAAGAAACAGGCATAGCAATCAATACTGAAATGTAGACTCATTTAGATGACTACACAAGCTATAACATCTTTCAAGTGAATTCAGTTGACGACACTTATTTAGATGACTACACAAGCTATAATATACAGCAAACAACCAATAAAACCAACAACAAACTCATTATTAACTTAAAACGTACATACATGGACAGACGAATCACGAAACAAAACAAACCAGAACACGAACGACAGATAGATTTTAGGAGGACAAAAGAAAAAGGAAAAATACCTCAGGAAAATGAAACTAAGATTGATTCAAGTTCGAACTCGGGCCAGGTGATTTTGGGGTCTAATGGACTTTAACCGAAGGCGTTCTCAACTGAGAACACTTCGGTAAAAGTCTGCTAGGCCCTGATCCTGCCACTGATTCGGACAAACCCATAGATCTGAATCCTAGGGCTCTTGAGGTTCGATTTGGGAACCGTTCAATCCCAGTCAGATTCGAACGGAACCAAAGCCACTCCGGGGGTGAGGGAGGTCAGGAGGGGTTGTGGGGTGAGTTTGGGGTCAATCGGTGTAGATCTAGTTTTTGCTCGAATCTTCGTTCGAAGATTCGAGAAGCTACGGGTTGATTTGAGGTGAACGGTTAACGGATTTGTGTTCAGGGTGGTTGGGTGCATCGGGGATGTTACTTTGGTGGTCATCGGAACCATGGTTACCGGGCTCACGGGGGAAAAACTAAGCTGCTAAGGGTTTTAGAGGAAAGGGGCCCTGGGGGAAGATGGTGAACAGTGGCTGAAGGAAGGGGGGGGTGCGGCTTGGGGCGTGGGGGTAAGGGTCGAGTTTATATATGTATTGAGGGTTTAGATCCTGGCCATTGGATCAATTGAGACCAAGGGCCAGGATCTACTCATTGAGGAGAGACGACGTCGTTCGGGAGCTGATAGTGGGTTAGGACCGGGTAGGGGATTGGATCGGGTCATGTTGACGGGTTTAGAGGAGGGCCTGGATCCGTTGGATCAATGGGGTTGGATGGCTTAGATCATCTTGCCTGAAACGACGTCGTTGAGGCGAGTTGAACAACCTGATCTGGACTGTTCGTTTGAATCAGATCAACGGCTTTGGTAGGGACGCCAATACGGCGTCGTTTGAGTCCGTGTTTGGGCAGGCTCGTCTTGGACTGGATCAGTATTTTGGTTTTGGGCCTCGTTTCGGGGCCCAAATCAGATTTTCCTTTTCCCCTCTCCTTTTTTTTTTTAAATTAAACAAAAATTCCTAAAACAATGTAAAAATTAAAATAAACCTACACACATATTGAGCGACACCCACAACGATAAACACACATAAATAAAAAATAAAAATAAAATAAAAATGGTTAGATCACAGTTTAGAACGAACGATGCACACATACATATATTTTTTGAATTTTCTTTTAACGACAGGCATTTTTGTATTTTTGTTTGATAATGACTAGATGCAAAATGGACATACCTACAAACGACTAATAGCACATGTCACGAAAACTTGAACAATTGAAACCATTTTTTTTATTTTCTTTTGGAGTGATTGTCGGTGAAGCAAAAATCACGTGCTTACAGCTGCCCCTCTTTGCACGAAGACACGAAGGGTTTTCGCGCAAAGATAAAGCGAGCGATTTTTGCCTGTCCGAATACTCCGTGTGAAGCATTTTTTTTGAAAAAGATTTGACCTAACCTTCGCTTCAGAGGTTTCCTACATATCCTGGGCTGTACAGGAATCAGGTCAATGTAGTTCGGGAAATTTTGGTAGCTGGGACTACCGTGTGACCGTAGTGTTTGCTGTTGTTGTGCGCTATTGTATGCTGTTGTAAGATGCTACTGCTCAACCGATCTCCCCGTTACATTGCTCTAAAAGGAAAAGCAAGAAGCTAAGCTAGACTGAGGATCCTGAAATCTTATCCATCTTCAACTTGTTCTTGTTGCCTTGCTTTCTTGTCGGCTAACGCTTTCCTCCGATGCCTTTATCTTGTGACTTTGGGAGATGATGCTGGTCCTTTGCTGACGTTTGAATGCCAGCTTTCATCACTTTGCTTGATCCGCTGGGGACATGGCTTTGTTCTTTAAATCTTCCAATGGTTTCTTCAGTGATATGTTTCTTCATCAGCATCGTCATACTAGGCATGCTACAACGTTCCCGAACTGCTTCTTTTGAGACACGTTCCTTTTCCTTTTGAATTGCGCGCTTGCCTCTGCAGTTGTCTGCTTATGGGGATTTTATTGTTTCCCGTTTGGGCATCTCTGTTGTACCCATCCGTCTTCAGGTGGGGTGACTGATTCCAAAATCTAGAGCTAAAAATATTCCCGCATTATACTGGTGGGCGACCTAGAACTTAAATGTATTCCCGCATTATACTGGTGGGCGACCTAGAACTTAAACGTATTCCCGCATTATACTGGTGGGCGACCTAGAACTTAAACGTATTCCCGCATTATACTGGTGGGCGACCTAGAACTTAAAAGTATTCCCGCATTATACTGGTGGGCGACCTAGAACTTAAATGTATTCCCGCATTATACTGGTGGGCGACCTAGAACTTAAAAGTATTCCCGCATTATACTGGTGGGCGACCTAGAACTTAAATGTATTCCCGCATTATACTGGTGGACGACCTAGAACTTAAATGTATTCCCGCATTATACTGGTGGGCGACCTAGAACTTAAATGTATTCCCGCATTATACTGGTGGGCGACCTAGAACTTAAAAGTATTCCCGCATTATACTGGTGGGCGACCTAGAACTTAAATGTATTCCCGCATTATACTGGTGGGCGACCTAGAACATAAAAGTATTCCCGCATTATACTAGTGGGCGACCTAGAACTTAAATGTATTCCCGCATTATACTGGTGGGAGACCTAGAACTTAAAAGTATTCCCGCATTATACTGGTGGGCGACCTAGAACTTAAATGTATTCCCGCATTATACTGGTGGGCGACCTAGAACTTAAATGTATTCCCGCATTATACTGGTGGGCGACCTAGAACTTAAAAGTATTCCCGCATTATACTGGTGGGCGACCTAGAACTTAAATGTATTCCCGCATTATACTGGTGGGCGACCTAGAACTTAAACGTATTCCCGCATTATACTGGTGGGCGACCTAGAACTTAAACGTATTCCCGCATTATACTGGTGGGCGACCTAGAACTTAAATGTATTCCCGCATTATACTGGTGGGCGACCTAGAACTTAAAAGTATTCCCGCATTATACTGGTGGGCGACCTAGAACTTAAATGTATTCCCGCATTATACTGGTGGGCGACCTAGAACTTAAAAGTATTCCCGCATTATACTGGTGGGCGACCTAGAACTTAAAAGTATTCCCGCATTATACTGGTGGGCGACCTAGAACTTAAACGTATTCCCCGCATTATACTGGTGGGCGACCTAGAACTTAAACGTATTCCCGCATTATACTGGTGGGCGACCTAGAACTTAAATGTATTCCCGCATTATACTGGTGGGCGACCTAGAACTTAAATGTATTCCCGCATTATACTGGTGGGCGACCTAGAACTTAAAAGTATTCCCGCATTATACTGGTGGGCGACCTAGAACTTAAAAGTATTCCCGCATTATACTGGTGGGCGACCTAGAACTTAAACGTATTCCCGCATTATACTGGTGGGCGACCTAGAACTTAAACGTATTCCCGCATTATATTGGTGGGCGACCTAGAACTTAAATGTATTCCCGCATTATACTGGTGGGCGACCTAGAACTTAAATGTATTCCCGCATTATACTGGTGGGCGACCTAGAACTTAAAAGTATTCCCGCATTATACTGGTGGACGACCTAGAACTTAAAAGTATTCCCGCATTATACTGGTGGGCGACCTAGAACTTAAATGTATTCCCGCATTATACTGGTGGGCGACCTAGAACATAAAAGTATTCAAATTGTTTTCCCGTTTTTCGAGAAAACTTTCGACAATCGGCAGAAATTTTCTGCCCCGGTTTTTGGTGACTTCCATGGCGTTGCATCTTGCTGCCATCATCAATTCTTTGTTCTCCTGCAACAGACAAAAGGATTTAGTCAGTTTTAATCGTGGTGGTAGAGGGTGCCTTTCTGGCGAGCAATTTTTCTCTCTTCCCCTTTTCTTGCTCTTTGTCCCCATAATTGGTTGGCGGGCGAAGTTGCCTGTTGGGGGTCTCTAGCCTGCTGGGGATTGGTTTTCAATTTATCCCCTTTTCTGCTTTCTCTTTAAACACATGATGTGGGAGTCTGCTTCTAACTCCTTAAACCACTCCCTTTGGAGCTTACTTCTTCCAAAATTTCCGGGCACAATCCCTGCATTGCCTGGGGACCGGCCTTTAAGATTTTTGTATTATCCTGCATTGGATGAATTCCTCTTCGGTTTCTGGCAGTAAGCTTTGAAAAATCCTTTCAAGACACACTTTAGGAAAAGAAATAAAAGATATGGAAAGGAGAAAACCTTTCTGAACCAATATTTTTGTGGGAGGAGACAATCAAAAGAACTTATCTGGAGGACACAACTGGTCCCCGTGATCATGGCGTGCACCATAGATTCCCGACCCAGTCTATTTGTATCAATTGATTTGCCTGATGGTTTGACTTGCTGGGGATGATAAAGGAGTGTTCATTTCGTTTCGAATGTGGTACCTTTGCTGACCATCAACTCATTTCCAGTCTTATGATCCTCTTCTTTGCTGGGGATCAGTGTATTATTCTCGGCCTTATTCGCCGGACTTGGCATCTCTCGAACATTGATCGGGAGGTCTTTTGGAGGTTGATGTTGGTTTTGGTGTGGGTTTGAAGAAAGGCTATAAAAATGAAAACAATTTGAAGGGTGATGTTGCTACAACTTTTGGAATCAAACCTTTGTTGGAACTTAAAACATAACCTCTGCCCCAGTTTTCTTGCTTGGGGAATTTATCTTTTACGCTTATGTTGAGCTACGTGCGTTACGCACATTGTGCTATATTGTGCACACTATGTACATTATGCATCCTATATTTGCTATGATGCATACTATGACCGAGCCGTGAGGCGCCTACGTATCCTCTTTGAGGAATCAGGTCAAACGTAGTTCCCACGGTTTTGTATTTCTTGTGATTTTATCTTCTTCTTTTCCTTTTCTTCTTCTTTTCTTTTCTGTTCTTTTCTCTTTTTTTTCATGTCTTTTCCATTAGTGATTCCAAAAGAGGGGTATGAAAGAATAACTTAAGGCTCAAAAGGGGGAAGCAAGGGTTAAACAGTGTTTGGGTAGAAGAAAGAATTGCCTCCGTCATCTCATCATTCAACAAATGCCAAATACAAACAAATAGACCAAAAATAGCCATAATTAAAGAAGTTACGCATAATATCTCTTGACTGCATCTGAATTGATAGCCATGTCGACACATCTACCTTCGACATCTGTTAAACACAAAGCACCGTTGGACAATACTCTGGTCACGATATAAGGCCCTTGACAATTTGGGGCGAATTTGCCTTTTGCCTCGACCTGATGCGGGAGGATCTTCTTTAATACCAACTGCCCTACTTCAAATTTCCTAGGGCGCACCTTCTTATTATACGCTCTTGCCATTCTCTTCTGGTACAGCTGACCATGGCACACTGCTGCCAATCTTTTCTCATCTATCAGGCTTAACTGTTCCAATCGAGCTTTGACCCATTCATCGTCATCAATCCCGGCTTCAGCGACAATTCGGAGGGACGGAATTTCGACCTCCGCTGGTATCACGGCCTCAGTTCCATACACCAACAAATAAGGAGTTGTGCCTATGGAAGTCCGGACGGTAGTGCGGTAACCCAACAAAGCAAAGGGTAATTTCTCGTGCCATTGTCTGGA
Organism: Nicotiana sylvestris; assembly: GCF_000393655.2. Taxonomy (NCBI): domain Eukaryota; kingdom Viridiplantae; phylum Streptophyta; class Magnoliopsida; order Solanales; family Solanaceae; genus Nicotiana; species Nicotiana sylvestris. Next base: position 38,403,136 of record NC_091067.1, on the reverse strand, counting down.
CCCTTCCACCATTTTTCGCAGTATCTTCTTGATATTCTTATTGGCTGCTTCGACTGCTCCATTCGCCTTGGGACGATATGGGGTGGAGTTGCGGTGTATAATCTTGAATTGTTGGCATACCTCTCTCATCAGGCTGCTATTAAGATTCGCACCGTTATCCGTGATGATCACTTTTGGGATCCCAAATCTGCAGATGATATGGGAGTGAACAAAGTCCACCACTACCTTCTTGGTTACTGATTTGAAGGTTTTAGGCCTCAACCCATTTGGTGAAGTAATCAATGGTCACTAGAATGAACCTATGACCGTTGGATGCTGCTGGCTCGATGGGCCCAATGACATCCATCCCCCATGCCACAAACGGCCAGGGTGCTGACATTGTATGTAATTCTGTTGGCGGAGAATGGATCAAATCTCCATGTATCTGGCACTGATGGCATTTCCTCACGAAAGTGATGCAGTCGTGTTCCATGGTGAGCCAATAACACCCTGTTCGAAGGATTTTTCTTGCCAATACATGTCCGCTCATGTGTGGCCCACAAACTCCAGCATGTACTTCTGCCATAACCGTCGTTGCCTGCCTGGCATCTATGCATCTCAACAATCCCAAATCCGGGGTTCTTTTGTACAATACTCCTCCACTGAGGAAGAAGCCATTCGACAAACGCCTAAGGGCTCTTTTTTGGTCTCCAGAGGCATGTTCTGGGTATATTCCCATTCTGAGGTATTCCTTAATATCATGGAACCAGGGTTCGCCATCTGCTTCTTCTTCTATGGCATTGCAGTAGGCGTGCTGATCACGGACCTGGATGTGTAGAGGATCAACATACATTTTGTCAGGGTGGTGCATCATTGATGCTAAGGTGGCTAAAGCATCTGCAACCTCATTGTGAACTCTCGGGATGTGTTTGAACTTCACCGATCGAAATTGCTTGCTCAGATCATGCAAGCATTGTCGGTATGGTATGAGCTTTAGATCTCGTGTTTCCCATTCCCCCTGAATTTGATGTACCAAGAGGTCCGAGTCTCCCAAGACCAAGACGTCTTGGACATCCATGTCAGCAGCCAGGCGCAGACCCAGAATGCAAGCCTTATATTCGGCCATATTGTTGGTGCAATAGAAGCGTAGTTGAGCCGTAACAGGATAATGCTGTCCTGTTTCAGAAATGAGTACTGCTCCTATTCCAACCCCTTTTGCGTTTGTAGCTCCATCGAAGAAAAGCTTCCAACCCGGTTCCTCGGGTAATTCCAATTCATTCGTATGCATCACCTCTTCGTCAGGAAAATACGTTCTTAAAGGCTCATATTTTTCATCAACGGGATTCTCTGCCAAATGGTCTGCCAGTGCCTGGGCTTTCATGGCCGTCCTTGTTACGTAGATGATATCAAACTCTGTGAGCAGAATTTGCCACTTTGCCAACCTTCCCGTGGGCATAGGTTTCTGAAAGATATACTTCAATGGGTCCAAACGGGATATGAGATAAGTAGTATATGAAGACAGGTAGTGTTTCAACTTCTGAGCTACCCAAGTTAGGGCGCAACATGTTTTCTCGAGTTGAGTGTACTTGACCTCATGTACTGTGAATTTCTTGCTAAGATAGTAGATGGCCTGTTCCTTCCTTCCTGTGTCATCATGTTGCCCCAGTACACAACCAAATGAATTTTCCAAGACTGTCAGGTAAAGGATTAGGGGTTTCCCGGGCTTAGGCGGGACCAATACGGGTGGATTAGACAGATACCCTTTGATTTGGTTGAAGGCTTCCTGACACTCTGCTGTCCAACCTACCGCAGCATCCTTTCTCAGCAGCCGAAATATGGGCTCACAAGTTGCTGTGAGTTGAGCGATGAACCTGCTGATATAATTGAGTCTACCCAGCAAACTCATTACCTCTGTTTTGTTCCTTGGTGGTGGCAAATCTCGGATGGATTCAATTTTGGATGGGTCTAACTCAATCCCCCGTCGACTGACGATGAATCCTAGCAACTTTCCTGAGGGAACCCCGAATGCGCATTTGGCCGGGTTAAGCTTGATATCATACTTCCGAAGTCTTTGAAAAAATCTCCTTAGGTCTGCTACATGGTCCTCCTGACGCCAAGATTTGATGATCACATCATCGACGTACACCTCGATTTCTTTGTGTATCATGTCATGAAACACAGCGGTCATCGCTCGCATGTATGTTGCCCCGGCGTTCTTTAATCCGAACGGCATTACCCGATAGCAGTAGGTTCCCCATGGCGTAATAAACGCTGTCTTCTCAGCATCCTCTTCGTCCATTAGGATCTGATGATAACCTGCATAGCAATCCACAAAGGATCCGATCTCGCGCCCTGCACAATTGTCGATCAAGATATGAATGTTGGGTAGCGGAAAATTGTCCTTGGGACTTGCTTTGTTGAGGTTGCGGTAGTCAACGCACACCCTGATTTTTCCATCCTTCTTTGGGACTGGTACCACATTGGCCAACCACTCGGGATACCGAGTGACCCGAATGACCTTCGATTGCAATTGCTTAATCACTTCTTCTTTGATCTTCACGCTCATTTCTGTTTTAAATTTCCTTAGTTTTTGCTTGACCGGAGGATATGCCGGGTCAGTGGGCAATTTGTGAACCACTAAATTGGTGCTTAATCCAGGCATATCATCATATGACCAGGCAAAAACATCTTTGAATTCCCTGAGAGTTTTGATCAATTCTGTTCTGACATTCGGCTCAATGTGGATGCTAATTTTGGTCTCTTGGACGTTATCAGCGTCTCCTAGATTCACAGCCTCGGTGTCATTTAAGTTAGGCTTAGGTTTCTCTTCAAATTGGCACAGTTCTCGGTTTATTTCTTCGAAGGCTTCACCTTCGTCACATTCAGATTCATCGTCACAAACGACCTTTTGCATCATTGAGTCGGTTTCAGATTGATTTATTAGACTAGGTCGAAGATCCGCTGTGCACGCCATGTCATTAGAACCAGTAAAAAGAGAACTGTTCAGAAAGAAAAAGAACAAGACAAAAATTAAAATAAGACAAAAGAAAAGAACTTTATTGAATTTGCGGGATAAAAAGGGTTCACACTTTTACAAAAACGAAAGTAAAATTTGGATTACACCCTTGAATAATCCGATCAAACAAACAAACAAACAAAACATTAATCAAAGCCTACTACCAAGACTCCCCTCGGACAGGAAGAGGAGTAACCGTCCAATTGTTGGTCTTGGCCTCAGGCCCCACAAATTGTATCTCTGCTCTGCTGGAACCTTCTCCAGCTTCCACCATACCGACATCCGCGAATAGCCTCTCAAAACTCTGATTCAGGTCTTCATTTATACCGATCAAAGGTCCTCGAATCTTTGGGATCGTTGATCCCTTGGCACTTGCTTTAACAAAAGACCTTGAGAGGCGTGGCACTGGTTTAGGCAGAAACCAGACCCTCTTCCTCATTTTTCGCGCTTGCTTTCTGTCTGCTGCGGTTGGTTTGAACCCCAACCCGAAAGTTTCCAGATTCTTAGGAAGGGAGACAGGTTGGACTATCCCTTGCAGTTCAACTCCCAAGCCTCTTCCCGGTACAAATCCATTGCCCAGCATTTCTAAGACCATCATGACCGTTGCGGCAGCTACCCTAGGGTGTGGGATGATTTCTCCTTCAGAAATTTTGTTGGCCGACCCTGTATTGAAAATCTGGTAGACCCAAGGACCTTTGTCATCAGTGGTCTCTATGAAAGGCACAATGGTTCCACCCATGGTGCATGTTGTATCCTCGCCGTGCAACACGACCTCTTGTCTTTCCCACTCGAACTTCACTGTCTGATGTAGGGTGGAAGGCACCGCTTTAGCTGCATGAATCCAGGGTCGTCCTAACAGCAAGTTGTAAGATACCGTGGCGTCCAACACCTGGAATTCCATGGTAAACAGGACCGGACCAATGGTCAATTCAAGTACAACATCCCCCACAGTGGCGGTTCCGTTTCCGTCAAACCCCCGGACACAGATGCTATTCTCCCGGATTCTTCCACGGTCAATCTTTAACTGGTCCAGGGTGGATAATGGACAAATATTGGCGCTTGAGCCGTTATCCACCAATACTCGAGTTACCACCGAGTCTTCACATTTGACAGCTAGGTATAGAGCTTTGTTATGCTCCGTACCTTCCACCGGCAGGTCATCATCTGAGAATGTTACCCTGTTCACCTCGAAAATCTTGCTGGCAATGGTTTCCAGGTGGTTTACAGAAATTTCACTGGGTACATGAGCCTCGTTCAATATCTTCAACAGGGCCCGACGATGTTCCTCAGAATGGAGGAGTAATGACAATAGTGAGATCTGGGCCGGTGTTTTTCTCAGCTGCTCAACCACAGAATAGTCTTGTACCTTCATCTTCCTCAGGAATTCTTCAGCCTCTTCTTCAGACACTGGCTTCTTGGTTGCCACTGGGTTGGTTTTTCTTAGCTCCACCGGAGCAAAACATCGACCTGATCGAGTCAGCCCTTGCGCTTCACAACTGACTTCTTCCACCTGTTTTCCTTGATACGTCACCACTGCCTTTTCATATTTCCAAGGCACAGCCTTGCTGTCAATCATCGGTAGTTGGACCACAGGCTTTATGGTCACCCGTTCTCTACATACCCCTTTCAACACGACTGCCGGTGTGGGCAGGATCCCTGGTATTACCAACTTGCTTGGCTCGGGTTTGCTTGCTATGACGGACGGGCTCTTCCCCAATATCACTACCGGCTTGACGCCTTCTCCCTGCGACTGTACACTCGTTCCTCCACTGGTTAAGACTTCTTTCGGGGCGGCTTGGATCATCATCACTGTTTGTGAGGGTTTTCTTAATTCTCCTCCCTCACACACCAACTCAATCATGTGAGTTTCGTGGTGCGCTGGCAGTGGGTTTTGGTTGATGTTAGGAGCCTCCGGTGTCTGGACCTCGATCTTATTGGTGTCAATAAGATCCTGTATGGCATGCCTTAACTTCCAACACTTCTCGGTATCGTGCCCGAGCATCCCTGAACAGTATTCACAACTAATTGAACGATCCAAATTCTGAGGCGGGGGATTTGGTTCCCGAGTATGGACAGGACTAACCAAACCCAATTGCCGCAGCTTGTGGAACACAGCGGTGTAGGTTTCTCCCAGTTCTGTGAAGGTTCTTTGCTTCCGCAACCTGTCGTTCCTAGCATCTGGATTTCCCCGGAAACCTGCCCCTGAAGGGTTTCTATATGCCCTTGGCGGAGGGTAGGTGTTTTGTGGTGGTGCATATATGTTCTGGGGAGCCGGTGCGCGCCATTGTGGGCGAACCGGAGGCTGAGTGTATACCTGGGCTTGGTGTACGGAACAATGTGGTTCTCGAGGTGGATAGAAATTTTGTGGTGGGTTGTATGGGTAGTTTGACCTGTGAGGCCTGGGTTGGTTGTAGTGCGGCCTGCCAGCCCTGGACCAACTGCCTGCCTCGATCGTGGCAACCTCTTCTTTCTTTCTTCTCAGCGCACCTCCCGTGCCGCTTTGAATAGCCTGGGTTGTGGCCTTAAGCGCCGAATAGTTCAAGATCTTGTCCGACCTCAAACCTTCTTCTATCATGACCCCTATCTTGACCACCTCGTTGAAAGATTTTCCAACCGTTGTCACCAAGTGACCAAAGTAGGTTGGATCCAATGTCTGCAAGAAATAGTCCACCATCTCTCCCTCTCTCATGGGAGGATCGACTCTAGCTGCTTGTTCTCTCCAGCGGAACCCGAACTCGCGAAAACTTTCCCCGGGTTTCTTCCCAGTTCTCAATAACGTGAGACGGTCAGGGACTATCTCCAGATTGTATTGGAAATGACCTGCAAAAGCCTGCGCCAGGTCATCCCACGTGTACCACCTGCTGAAATCCTGCCTGGTATACCATTCCAGTGCAGATCCGCTCAGACTTTGGCCGAAATAAGCTATCAAAAGCTCATCCTTGCCTCCTGCCCCTCTCATTTTGCTACAGAATCCCCGCAAATGTGCCATGGGATCACCGTGCCCTTCATATAAATCAAACTTGGGCATCTTGAACCCAGCCGGGAGTTGGACATCTGGGAAAGGGCACAGATCTTTGTATGCCACGCTGACTTGATTGCCCAGCCCGTGTAAGTTCCTGAAGGATTGCTCCAGGCTTTTGAACTTTCTCAACACTTCATCCTGTTCAGGGGCCTTAACCGGCTTCTCAACCTCTGCCGGTACTTCCAAATGGGGATTGTAAGCCTGTGGTTCGGGTGCATGGAATGTAGGCTCAGGGGGATAGTATTGTGTATCGTGAGCCTGAAACAATGGCTCACTGGTCGTTCGCTGCAAAGGGGCTGATGCAGGTCCCACAAAAATGGGAATATTGGGTGTTGGGAGAGGTTGATGGGGTGGTGGAGCTTGGGAATCATGAGGGCTTCTTTCTTGATGATAGAGGGGATTTGGGCGGCTTGTGGAAGGGCCAGAGTGAGGGTACTCCGGCATGTGTCCCAGTGTTTCAGGACTCTTTTGTGTTTTGGCTAGGGCTAGTTGCATTGCATTCATTTCTAGTCCCATCCTTTCAATCTTTTCCATCGCTTCTTTTAACAACTGGCTCATCGGCCTTTCTTCTTCATTGCTATTCTCCGAAGTAGTCATGCTTGATGCTATCGGTCCTTTGGATCTGGTTTGGTATGAATGTGTTGCCAGAATTCTTTAACAACTAACTGTCTGGTATCAGACAACAACAAACTTTGTTAGTGTTAGAGCTTAACAGATTTGATCATAACACATAGAGGATGCAATGCACCTAGGCAGTTAACCGTTTCTACATGCTTTGCTTCAAACAACATGCGTCATCCCGGTTTGCTCATTCGTCTCTTTAAAGTATTTTGCGAAACCCTGCGTTTTATTTTATTTACATTTTCTTTTCTTTATTTATTAAAAGCGGTCGAATCTTATGGGGATTGCCTACGTATCACGTCCCCGCGTGAATCAGACCAGGCGTAGTTCTGCCTCAAAGTAAAGACACATAGAAATTCTTCTGGAGTCACTTAATTTCATTATCAAAATTTGCTATTACACATTACTTCAAACAAAATAGCAACAGTACAGACTCCTCGGTTTTAAACTTGGTTTGAGGAAAAGAAAACAACATATGGGGAAACAACAAACAAAACGACCAGGACTCGGTCAACTAATTTTCCAACTTAGGGACCCACGAGGCATCTTTCGGCCCTTTCGCGGCCCTAGGTGTAAGGCCTCTTTGCAAGCTCTTCAACTCGTTCATAATCCGGTGGACGCAGCCCATGATGGAAGCAATGAGGGTTTCCCGAGGTGTTTGCTCGCATGCCAAACATTTTAGGTAGATGTAATGCCCGATTTCGTCAATTCTTGCTCGAATGTTGTCCCTTTCTGCGAACAATTGCCTTATCTGTCGGCTTTTCAATCCTAGCGTTTGTGCATTGGTGGCGAGCTGATCCTGGAACATATCCATTTGCCTTTCCATCCTTGTCATTGCATTGTAATAGCGTCTTCGGTCGGCTTGGGCATCTTGTGTTTGCTTGAAGATCCGCTCTTGCAGAGCAGCATTTGTTTCCTTTGCTGCTTTGACGCTCAGTTCACAATTCCTCATGACTTGCTGTAGGCGCTTCCTCCGGGCCATTGTACCTTCTGCCCATTTGGCCCTCATCCTTGCTATGCAAGCCTCTGATTGGTCTAATTCTTCTTGGCTCTGGATGACCTGATTTCTCAAACTGGCTATCAATCTTTCGTCGGAGCAGCGCTTCTGTCGGTCGATGTTATTCTTACTGGCTTGACGAAGGCGGGCCCTCAGGGTTTGGTTCTCTTGGGCTAGCTTATCTTTTTCAGCCTGCTCTTGGGCGACTTGCACGTTGTTTTCGAATACAATCCTTTCAACTTGTCGCTTCAGCTTCCTAATTTCAACCAGGTAACCTTCCTCTTTTGCGAGCCAGTCCCATTGTCCTTGCGATGACTCAACAAAATTTCGGAGGTGAGGCCGTTTGGTTGGCCGTTTCACGATGTTCTTCTTGTTCTGCCAAGTGAGATAGGCCGGCGAGACTTCACCCCTAGACACATCTTTTACCTGGGTAATTGCCGTCAAGTACTGGCATTCACTCCATATGCAACGAACTGTCTTTTCAGGAAATTGGCCGTCACTACTGACCTCGACTGCATAAGTGCTGAGATCTTCGTCCGGGTGTGGTACTTGACATCTTCCCAACTGTCTCATTACCCTGTAAGGGGCATAAGGTTGAATACCCCTGAGTCCCATCAAGAGGAAGTGAGGACCAGTGGCGGGCATGTATATGATTTCTTCCACAGAAAGCCAACCCAAAGTCCAGTTTACTTGGTCTGCGGTGATGATCCGGAGATAGGATATCCATTCTTCAAACCCTCCCGGTGATCGAAAACCTGAAACCCTTAGGCTATAACCCTCGATGCAGCCCCCATTTGTAGACATGTAGTGCATATACTGAGGATGGTGACACAAGTGTTCGATCATCCACATCTGTAACAACAAGTTGCACCCTTCGAAGAAGTCTGCTCCAGCTTTACAAGCTGTGAGGGCTCGGTATATTTCTGACATTATCATGGGAGCAAGGATGCTTTTATCGTTGGTAATCAGGATTTTGACGATTCCAGCCACCTTTAGATCGATATTTCTATCTTTTCGGGGAAACACCACAAGGCCCAAAAATGCCACCATAAAAGCGAACCGCCTATGCTCATTCCATTTTACCAGATTTCCCCTGCTACAAATACCACTTTCTGGATCATTAAATCCTCCCTTGCTCCCGTACCTCTGGTATATGAATTGTAGGGTAGAAAAACCTCTATCCAGTTCAGCGTATGGGACTCCTTTTCTTATCTTCAACAGATCCATGAATTTGTGTGGATTCACAGCCCTTGGAGCGATCAGGTATTTGTGTCTCAAACCTTCAGTGACGTCCATGTAACCCGCCATTTCTTCTAAGGTTGGGGTGAGTTCAAAATCTGAGAAACGGAACACGTTGTGGGCCGGATCCCAAAATGTAACCAAAGCCTTTATGATGTCGCACCGAGGCCTGACTTTCAACAAATCAACCAAACCTCCCAGGTGTAGTTTGACCTTGTCTTGCTCTGACCTTTCCAAATCCTCCCACCATAATCGCACTTCCAGGGGGATTTTGCTTCTAACTGTTACCGGAAAACTTGGACTCATGCTCATTCTGCATGAGCATTGGGGTGATTAAGCAAAGATCCAGACTCATTAGACTCAAAGACACAAATTGACACACTTTTTTTCTAGAGAAACGAAATTTTTGTTGTTTCTGAAAAGTACGATGTTACCTTAAAACTTTCGTTATTTGGATTGTACCTATATTTTGAAAAACAGGTTGAGCCCGATGGGGGTTGCCTATGTATCTTGCACCCGGCGAGAATCGAACTGACGTAGTTCAGGCATAAGCCGAAATTTGGAGACACACTATTTTTCTCTTAGAAATGAATCAAAGACCCTTACTAAAACAAATTAATAAGACACCCATTTTCTTTCTTTTTTTTTCTTTTTTTTTCAAAATTCTTGCAGAGTTTTAACCATTTTCTGGGTATTGATCTTTCAAAAATAATTATCTCCTTATCCGTTATTCCGAAATCGGTCAGCATGCAAGCCTTGAAACAAGTAAATGCATAAAGCAAGCAGGATGCAGCAGGATGGTCTTTTCATATCAGGTTGCTAGTCCTAGACGGACCCAACCCCTGTGTTGAGTCCCCTAAGTCAAATGCACATGATGCAAATAAACGTTCCTACTAGGGATCCTGGCATGTGGCTTTGTTATACTAAGTTCAGAACCTGGGTGTTTGTTCTAGACCTGGCTTACCCGAGCGGACAACTCGAGCCGAGGATGGGAGCTGTGTACCGGTAACCAAAAGGCCATCCGATTTTGCAACTCCTCCGAATCCTCGTTCTATTTTGGCATATGACACTAACAGAAAGAAGCCACGACCAGCGTGCGCTCCTCAAGAGAGAAGAGAAGGGTTTCGGCACAGTTTATATATACAGTCCAAATAATATCAAGGCGGTAAAAGCAACACTTAGCACATTAGGCTCAAAACATGTAATAAAATCAGATAATAAATAAAGCAAAATAATAACAATTATTCTAAGCTCGAATTCTTAACCCTGAACCAGTGGTTCTGGGTTTAAGTCCCCAGTGGAGTCGCCAGAGCTGTCACACCTCCTTTTTCCGCGCCCGCAGGGGCGCGAGGGAGTTTTTTCCAATTAAAGGACAATCGAAACGGGATTTGTTTATTTATTTCAGAGTCGCCACTTGGGAGATTTAGGGTGTCCCAAGTCACCAATTTTAATCTCGAATCGAGGAAAAGAATGACTCTATATTACAGTCTGCGTACCAGAAATCCGGATAAGGAATTCTGTTAACCCGGGAGAAGGTGTTAGGCATTCTCGAGTTCCGTGGTTCTAGCACGGTCGCTCAATTGTTATATTCGGCTTGATTATCTGATTTTATACAAGTATGAACTTATGTGCAAATTTTAACTTTTAACCGCTTTATTATTATTGTTTTTACAAGAATGTGAACATCGCTTAAAACACGTCTTTGGACTGCGTCACATGAAATGCACCCACAATCCGGAACGCATTTTATTTGATGTTTTGAGATTTGGATTTGGGTCGCATGAAATGCACACCCGAGCTTAAGAAAGTAAATTATTAAACACGCGCCTAAAGAGACTATCGCGTTATTATTTTGGGAAGGCCACGAAATTCACTAAGCGGCCCTCCTGAATTCTAAGTAATTTAAAACAAGTATTTACTGAGGGCCCCGCAATTTGTATTTTTATTCGGCGAGGCTCATCCCATTCTTATTTTTTAAAGGAATTTGCAACGTCATGGAAATGCATCTCGGGCCACGCCGCAATCAATGCGCCCGTGACTAGAGACATATTTCGACTCCGTTGGGATTTGGATTTGGGTCACATAAATGTGCACCCGAGTTTAAGAAGGTAAGGTTCATTAAAGCGTATCCTAAAGAGACTAACGTGTTGTTATTTTAGGAGGGTTGTGAGATTTGCTAAACAACCCGTCCTGGAAACTAAATGCTTCACTAATATACATTTAACAAGGGCCCCGCATCTGCGTTTTGTTTATTTTTATCGAGGCTCATCTCGTTGTTATTTTTAAAGGATATCCTATAGCAACTACGTTTCTTGTCGTGTTTGTCTCTATCAATTGAAAGCAGTAAATAGCCTTAGTCGATTATAAAACCGGATTTAAAATGCTTTTACAGAATAATAAAACGTGACTGCACTTATGGACAACTAGTCGCAAATTATGGGCCCAAACCTAGCTCATGCGAGATGGCCAGACTTGGGCCCTGTTTTTCCGATACAGGCCTAGCTGATTTTTTCGATTTGGGCTCGGCCTTCCTGAGGTTGAGGCCTAGAACTGATTCTTTGTTCTTTATCAATTTATATGTGACAAACTAGCAAAAGGGGAAAGAACTTTAACTCATGTGGATAGTTTTCCTATTTTGGCCTACATTATAGAATATACTACACCATCAGACTAAGTCTAAAATACAACTTATTACACTGGGAATGTTTTTTTTACCTAACAGCATATATACATGACTATCATTCATTAACCTTCATTGATATACTGAGCATGTAGGCTACTTCTATTATCCAAACGAAAATGTAACCATTTCATGACATTTAATGTAACAGTTCATGTATATATAAAAACAATCTGCAGGTCCTCTCTTTTGCATTCATGCTCAAACTCTCAGTTACATTGGTGATATCAATTGTGTACCTGGTATAGAAAGGAAAGGAAGAAGGAGAGTGATCAGTTGAGTAGTATGCAGTAATCACAGCAACAACAGATACACAGCAACAGCATAGCAACAACCAACCAAACCAAATGTTTTCCTCAGCTACAGACAACCAACAGTGTCTCCCAGAATACAAGAACTAACAGATAGTCGAGTAACCCCAGGAAAGAGTAGAGAAACCACAGCACTAACAGAGTGTTCAATGCAGCAACACCAACAGTTCAACAACCATAAACAGCTCAGTCAATGCAAGCAACAGAACTTGGCCAAGACAGCCTGACCAAAATGCACTCTTATACAACTTTCAAGCAGTGTTTGGTTACAATGTCTATTGGAAACTACCTTGTGTTTACACTATTATGATTTGGGACTCACTAGACCACCCTTCAGACTAAAGTTTTTTTTCCAGCCTTTTGTTTTGTTTTTCCTTTCTGAAGACTCAAAAGTCCAGCCCTCTTTTTGTTTTCGAATGGCCTATTTATAAGCCAAAGTGACCAAGTGCAGCTAAGCTGCCCTCATCTGCAACTTGCAGTCTGCCCATACCCCTTAAACCCCCATGCCTAAAGGCATCTTTCTTGGAATCCTTAATCAGCACCCATGCCCTGTCTTTATTACTCTAATCAAGGGTTATGGGTTTAGTTAAGTATTCAATTAATTCCCATACTCTTAGGTCTGGTCCCCCATTAGCATTAATTTAATCCTATTTTAATTATCACTTGACATATTCTGAAATTATCCCCTAATCAGACCCTGTCTTATGCCAAGATTACCCTTATACCTTGCATATTACTGTATTACCCTAACTCTTAATAGTTAGTATATAGACCTCTCTAATTTCAGCCAATACCTGACTACTAGCTAATTAAACTCAAACTGATTTCAGGCTGATTTGTTAGATTTCTAAAACTAATTGCCAATTCTCTGCCTAAGTTCAGGCAATGATTCAAACTTTAAGCAAACAAAGGTGCCAATTAAAGGGTACAAGTTGGTCATGCCGATACAAGTAACACCAACAAGAAACAGGCATAGCAATCAATACTGAAATGTAGACTCATTTAGATGACTACACAAGCTATAACATCTTTCAAGTGAATTCAGTTGACGACACTTATTTAGATGACTACACAAGCTATAATATACATCAAACAACCAATAAAACCAACAACAAACTCATTATTAACTTAAAACGTACATACATGGACAGACGAATCACGAAACAAAACAAACCAGAACACGAACGACAGATAGATTTTAGGAGGACAAAAGAAAAAGGAAAAATACCTCAGGAAAATGAAACTAAGATTGATTCAAGTTCGAACTCGGGCCAGGTGATTTTGGGGTCTAATGGACTTTAACCGAAGCGTTCTCAACTGAGAACACTTCGGTAAAAGTCTGCTAGGCCCTGATCCTGCCACTGATTCGGACAAACCCATAGATCTGAATCCTAGGGCTCTTGAGGTTCGATTTGGGAACCGTTCAATCCCAGTCAGATTCGAACGGAACCAAAGCCACTCCGGGGGTGAGGGAGGTCAGGAGGGGTTGTGGGGTGAGTTTGGGGTCAATCGGTGTAGATCTAGTTTTTGCTCGAATCTTCGTTCGAAGATTCGAGAAGCTACGGGTTGATTCGAGGTGAACGGTTAACGGATTTGTGTTCAGGGTGGTTGGGTGCATCGGGGATGTTACTTTGGTGGTCATCGGAACCATGGTTACCGGGCTCACGGGGGAAAAACTAAGCTGCTAAGGGTTTGAGAGGAAAGGGGCCCTGGGGAAAGATGGTGAACAGTGGCTGAAGGGGGGTGCGGCTTGGGGCGTGGGGGTAAGGGTCGAGTTTATATATGTATTGAGGGTTTAGATACTGGCCATTGGATCAATTGAGACCAAGGGCCAGGATCTACTCATTGAGGAGAGACGACGTCGTTCGGGAGCTGATAGTGGGTTAGGACCGGGTAGGGGATTGGATCGGGTCATGTTGACGGGTTTAGAGGAGGGCCTGGATCCGTTGGATCAATGGGGTTGGATGGCTTAGATCATCTTGCCTGAAACGACGTCGTTGAGGCGAGTTGAACAGCCTGATCTGGACTGTTCGTTTGAATCAGATCAACGGCTTTGGTAGGGACGCTAATACGGCATCGTTTGAGTCCGTGTTTGGGTAGGCTCGTCTTGGACTGGATCAGTATTTTGGTTTTGGGCCTCGTTTCGGGGCCCAAATCAGATTTTCCTTTTCCCCTCTCCTTTTTTTTTTTTTTTTTTAAATTAAACAAAAATTCCTAAAACAATGTAAAAATTAAAATAAACCTACACACATATTGAGCGACACCCACAACGATAAACACACATAAATAAAAAATAAAAATAAAATAAAAATGGTTAGATCACAGCTTAGAACGAACGATGCACACATACATATATTTTTTGAATTTTCTTTTAACGACAGGCATTTTAGTATTTTTGTTTGATAATGACTAGATGCAAAATGGACAGTCCTACAAACGACTAATAGCACATGTCACGAAAACTTGAACAATTGAAACCATTTTTTTTATTTTCTTTTGGAGTGATTGTCGGTGAAGCAAAAATCACGTGCTTACACCGGGGGGCCTCAGGTGAGTTTCGGATGCTTAATGAATCAAAATTTAACTTGTGTGAATTGCTGAAGCTCTCAAGCTTCTAGTGTAATCGCACCTGCGGTGCCGCAGGTGCGGACACATGCGTGAGATCAAGCGTAGAAGCGGGATTAGAATGGGTGGCCAGGGGTCGCATGTGTGAGGGAAATACCGCATCTACGAGCTCGCAGATGCGGAGAGTGAACTGGAAGAGGAAGTCCGCAGAAGTGGACAATTGTCCGCAGGTGCGGCCACCTCATCGCAAAAGCGGACCCAAGCCTCTTAATTCAATTCTACACCTACGATGGAATTTCCGTAGGTGTGACTGAGGGTCGCAGGTACGAAGATCGCTTGGAAGAAAAAGCTAAGTTCGAGGGTTTTATCCTATTCTTCATTTTTGGGCTTTAAGAGCTTGGATTTAGGCGATAATTTGAAGGATGTTCAGAGGGAGTTATCAGGTGACGATTCTTAACTCATTTATGGTTATATTCTATTAATCTATAGTTGATTTCATCATTTAATTAAGGAATTGGGTTGAGAAATTTAGGAAAAAAGTTGGAAAGTTCTTCAACTAAATTTTGAGATTCTATTCGGATTTTGATATCATATTTGGATAATTTTGGTGCGAGTGAACTCGTGAGTGAATGGGTGTTCATATTTTGTGACTTTTACGCGATTTCGAGACATGGTCCCGGATCGACTTTTAAGCCTTGATTTCATTAATTATATTAGTTTCTCATAGTTATATTTATGGTATATAATTGATTTTGGGTAGATTTGGTCCATTCGGAGTCGGAAAATCATGGAAAAGGCATTCTTACTGATTGATTGAGCTTGGTTTGAGGTAAGTGGTTTGACTAACCTTGTGTTGGAGAAATCCCCTTAGGATTTGGTACTATTGTGATACTTTTATGATATGTGAGCGCTATGTACGCGAGGTGACGAGTGTGTACACGAGCTAATTGTTGTAAAAACATGATTTTTACTGAGTAATAACATGTTTCATCTTAATTGATCTATACCAGCATGTGTAGTTATCCTGTTTAGCTTAAATATCGCATGTCTACGTGTCTTAACTGCTTATTTGAACACTTGTGCATCATGATTAGTTGATTTCATGTTTTTTTCCTTTATCTGTATCAGTCTTAACTGTAGGATTCTTGCTGTTAATTGTTGTATTCATCGATTTCGGGTTGTGTGTTTATTTTTTGTACTATGAGCGGTACCTCGGGAGATCCCCCTGTACATTTACTTTTTGGACTATGAGGCGGTACCTCGGGAGATCCCCCTAAACATTTGCTTTTGAGATTACGAGGCGGTACCTCGATTGATCTCCCTGTGCATTTACTTTTGGGACTACGAGACGGTATTTTGGGAGATCCCCTGCTGTTTTATCCCAATGTGTTGTGCTGTTATTTCTCTATGGTTTTCTCTTTGTTAATTTCCAGTCTCTTATTACACTGCTATATTCGTCTGCCTCATTTATTATATACCAGTAGGGCTCTGACCTGACGTCGGCACCACCCGACCGAGGTTAGGCTTGGCACTTACTGGGTACCGTTTTAGTGTACTCATGCTACTCTTCTGCATATGTTTTATGTGCAAATCCGGGTACTTCTTTTCAGCCTAGTTATCAGCGAGCAGCGAGATTACGGAACTTCAAGGTATATCTGCCCGCGTCCAGGAACGTCAGAGTCCCCCTCTATTCCCTCCTATGTCATTTAATTTCCCGTGCCTTTTTTTAGACTCTGACATATAAAGATACTAGTTTTTCTTTTGTAGCTTGTGACTTATGATTTTTCGGATTTTGGGAGTACTATGTATAATAGAGTGTTGGTTATTGTACATGCCGAGCGGCATTTTTATTAGTTATTTAATTTTCTGTTGCAGTTAGTTGGTAAATTTTTACTTTCATTTTGTTATTTCGCAAATGTTAAGCTTACCTAGCCGTAGAGACCAGGTGCCGCCACAACATCTTACGGAGGGAGAATTCGGTTGTGAGACATATCCACCAAACTAAAGTAAAAAAGATTCATAAAACATTGTAAAAAATTTAGAGTAACTCTAATTTTCATCTCTTATATTTGCCCCTCGCCCCATTTTTCTTCAGAGGGCAAGACATGCCAAGATTTATGAAAGAAAAAAACAAAATTAATCGAGTGATCCACAAATTATGCTAGCAATCATGCAAAACTTCAAACTTTTTTCGGACTGTAATAAGAGGGAAATTGCTCAATTTTCCAAACCCTTGCTTCCTCTCCATTTTCAAAAAATCAAAACACTAATATTTCGTTAGCGACTAGGAGGTTGAGAAGAAACTCAAAAAAAAATGTCACTAGCTATGGGAAAGTTATTTTATAGGCTAATGTCAGGTATGAAATGCGCAATCCGCCATGTCAGCATTAATGATTTAATAGATGCAACTCTAATAAGATGAATTTCAATAAGTGAAAGTTGGGAATAAAAAATGACAGCTAAGGTTAAACATCTAAATAAAATATCGTACCGAATTTATGTATTTATGGATGTATTCAGCCTAGTAAAAATACTACTACTACATTTCGAGCTTATCATCAGCTAATTCTATAATATGAGAGCTGATTATCATCGACATCTATCTAAGCAAAAGAAAAAAATCAATCGGTGGTTTTAAAAACTCATATCATATTTAATGTGTTACTCGAAATACTGAAAAAAGTGAAAAGTCATCAAAATCTCAAGAAGGTTGCGGGAGAAAAAATAATTGAACCAAAATTGTGAGGAAAACTAGCAACATTTCGAAAAAGAATGTCAATAGCATATATGATTTGATGCATGTGTGAAAAGTTTTACCTTTAAATAATAAACATAAATGTTTTTGCATAGTTACTGATAGTATCAACATCTTTTAGTCTACAGCTCAGTTATGTGAGGATTATAACACAGCGATTGTTTATACTTCCTCTGTTCCAGTTTATGTGAACTTATTTTCTTTTTGGTCCGTTCCAAAAAGAATGAACTCTTTCTAAATTTGGTAACAATTTAACTTAAAGTTACAACTCTATCTTTATTGAGAAGCTTATATAACCACACAAATACTCTGGGCCCCATTTGGAATTGTTTAGGACCACAAATTTCAAATGTTTTAATTTTTTTTCTTAAACTTCGTATCCAATAAAACAGGGAGTACAATATATAAGAATGTAGAGATCATAACTTACTGTATAATAATGCGTGAATTTGTTATACAATGAAAAATAATACGAGGATTATTATGTAAGGACTGCCATTTTTAAGAGCATTTTAACTTTATTAAATACTCTAATCCACTTGTTCACACTCTATCTCGTAAAAGTTAAAACCTAGATTTTCGCGTATATTTTACCAATATTAATAACCAAATGTTTGCTTTCTGGTTTTAAAGTCCCCATAAATTATATGAATTTTAATACAGGAAACCAATAAATGCTATTATTAAGTGTCCTACATTTTTGTTGATAACAAAGCCAACAACAATAACTCAGTGGGATCTCACAAGTGGGGTCTGGGAAGAGTAATATGTGTGCATACCTTACCCCTATCCTAGAGGATAGAAAGGATGTTTCCGAATGACCCTTGGCACAACAGGGAGAATAGAAAGTAGTAAATAACAACAACAAGGCCAGAAAAATGATATCAACAATGTAATGTTCTGGGAAAAATAAATGAAAGAAAGCAGTAGCAATAGCAATAGAAAAGGTAATAGCCACAAGCAGTAATACGATAGGGTACTAGAAAATCGAAGCGGAAGATAGTATTAAAACAACCTTAATATAATACTGTCATTCTAAGAATCGAAGACAATGTACTAGTCTGCTAGCCCTAATAAACTCGGAACTGATCAGAAAAATACACAGCGACCCATTGCCCTTCTACCATAATCATCGACCTCCATACCCTCCTGTCAAGGGTCATGTCTTCGGTAAGCTGAAGTCACGTCATGTCCTGCCTGATCATATCTCCCAGTACTTCTTAGGCTGCACTGTACCTTTTCTCCTACCTACCAGCGCCAACCATTCACACCTCTTCAGTGGGGCATCTAGGCTTCTCCATCTCACATGCCCGAACAATCTAAGCCTCGTTTCATGCATCTTATCTTCCATAGGGGCCACGCCCACTTTCTCTGAATAACCTTATTTCTAATCTTGTCCAACCTAGTATGCCCGCACATCCATCGCAACATCTTTATTTCGTCTACGTTTATCTTCTAGATATGAGAGTTCTTGATTGGCCAACATTCTTCCCCATACAGCATAGTCGTCTCACCTTCGCCTTGTAGAACTGGCCCTAAATATTTGGTGGCACATTCATGTCACACAGAACGTCAGATTCTAGCCTCCATTTCATCCACCCTGCCCCTATACAGTGTGTGACATCCTTGTCAATCTCCCTGTCCCCTTTGATAACTGACCCAAGATAGTTGAAACTTGCTTTCTTGGGGATGACTAGTGAATCAAGCCTCATGTCTATATCTGCTCCCCCTGACACTATGTTGAACTTGCACTCTAGGTACTGTGCCTTTGTCTTGCTCAACTTGAAACCCTTAGACTCTATGGTCTGTCACCAAACCTCCAACTTCTCGTTGACATCGTCTCGCATCTCATCAATCAACATTATGTTGTCAGTGAATAAAATACACCATAGCACCCCCCGTTGAATATGACACATCAGCGTATCCATCGTCAAAATGGGCCGAGTGTAGATCCTTGTTGTAGTCCCATCCAAACCGAAAATGTTCCGAGTCTCCTCCCACTGTCCTCACTTGAGTTTTAGCTCTATCATACATTTCCTTAGTCAGTCTCATGTACGCTACAGGAACACCTATAGCCTCCAAGCATCTCCAAAGGACCTCCCCAGGGACCTTATCGTACACTTTCTCTAGTTCAATAAACACCATATGTAAATCTTTCTACCTATCCATGTACTGCTCTACCAACCTCCTAACAAGATGGATGGTTTTCCTAGTCAAATATCCCGACATGAAACCGAACTGATTTTCGAAAATAGATACCATCTTTATAACCCTCGCTCCAACCACCCTTTCCCACACTTTCATAATGTGACTAAGCTACTTGATATCCTTATAATTGTTGAAAATTTTGATATATCCTTTGTTCTTGTACAACGGGATCATCATACTCTACCTCCACTCTAGGGCATCTTCTTTGCCCTTAGAAATACCGTTAAATAACCCAGCTAGCCACTCCAATCCAGCCCTACCCACATACCTTCAGAATTCAACTGGGATATCATCTGGCCTGGTCGCTCCGCCCCTGCTCATTTTATGTACCACACTTGTGACCTCCTCAAAAATAAAGCACCTACAGTACCAAAAATCACAATGGCTCTCGGCGTGCTCCTAATCGCCCAGCACAATGCTTCTATCTCCCTTTTCATTCAGGAGTTCATAGAAGTAAGTCTGCCACCTTCGCTTGATTTGTGCCTCCTTCATTAAAACGTTATCGTCCTCGTCTTTGATGCACCTCACTTGGTCCAGATAACGAGCCTTCCTCTCACCCACCTTAGCCAGCCAAATAACTTTATGCACCTGCATTTGTCCCTCAGTTCTTCATACAAACGAGCAAACACTGCAGTCTTAGCCTCTATGACCTGTAACTTCGCCTCCTTCTTAGCCTTCTTGTACCATTCTCTGATGTTCCTCTCCTCCTCCTCGTCTGTGCTCTCTACTAACATCAAATATGCTACTTATTGGCTTCTACTTTCCTTTGAACCTCCTCATTCCACCACCGGTCTCCTTTGTGGCCTCCAACATAACCTTTAGAGACCCATAACTTCACTCTCAAAGCCTCCCTAATGTAGTATGTCGTCCGCATCCATATACTACTCGCGTCCCTACTTTTCCTCCAAGCCCCTACAACCAATAACTTCTCTTGCAACTCCTTCACTTTGTCCTTAGTAAGAGCTCCCTACCTGATCTTTGATCGACCACACCCAACCCTCTTTTTCCTCTTCAGTACGATATCTAAGTCCATCACCAAAAGCCTATGCTGGGTCATGAGGTTCTCACTCGGAATAACCTTTCAATCAGTACACATACCTTTATCATACCTCCAGAGAAGGATATAGTCAATTTGGGTGTTGGCCATCGTGCTCTTGAAGGTAACCAAGTGCTCCTCTCTTTTATAAAAACTCGAGTTTGATATCACCAAATCATTTACGGCGACTTACCTCCTTCATTTTCGACCCCAAAGCCAAAGCTGCCATGCACCTCATCATAGCACCTAACAGACCTCCAATGCGCCCATTAAAATCCCCTCCTATGAATATCCTTTCAATGGACAGAATGCCATGGACAACCTCATCCAAACTATCCTAAAAGTGCCTTTTAACCTCCTCATTTAGGCCCACTTGGGGAGCATAAGCGCTAATAACGTTCAAAGTACGCCCTCCAACCACTAATTTAATAGCCATTAGTCAATCATTTACACTCCTGCATTGGTTGATAAAAATAGATTATTATCCTTTCATATGGTTTTAGGCAATTATTACTTCATGAGGTAACTCTTGGGGTTAAGTTAGGTCTAAGATTCACTTTCTTTATGTAAAATTGGTGCCAACATATCTTATTCTTCGTTTGCTCAGTGTTGGACTCCCGAGTTTTATTCAAGCTCTAGATGTCTAGTCTTTGATGTGGGTAGATATGATCATGGACAACTCTCACTTCATTAGCTTATTTTTGGATATTGAGTTAAACCCAAGTTACATTTTTTCGATGGCAGAAGTTATATTACCAAAAGCAGGAATACTTTACAGCAGAAATAAAGAGTTGCATAAGTAATACTACCAAATATCATACTTTATAGGAAATGATGACAAGATTTATACCAGGCAAGGTAAAGTGAGGAAACATAAAAAAAGAAAATATATATCTAACACACAACTTAACAGGCTATCACAAAAAAAAATTCCAAAATGGAAGAGAAAACCAGCTACAAATAAATAAAATGGAAATGGACTAATATACGATGCCCCTTATCCGAAGAGTTTAACTAATATCTACCGTCATTTTTTCAGATATTTTCATATACTTCCTCTGATGTTTCGCTTCATCACACTATCTTCCTTTCTAATTTACGATATTACAGTTATTTTCTTTGTTTGATATTTTTTGTAAAGGTTCTTTATTTGATATTACTAATGTAATAAAATTCAATATGACTGATTTGCCCTTTTCCAATATTAAACTATTTTAATTAATCAAATTTTTAATATTTCTTTAGCAAATTCTTTATTAATAAACAACCCAATTTTATTAAAGGAATAATCCAACACTAATTAGTTCCTTTGTCAAGCTTTGGAGTGCATGCTTAGAAAGCTTCGTAGCTACAATGGAGGAAGCGGTTAGAAGTTTCCGAAATATTGGCAGAAGAAAAGGGAAACAAAGATGGAGTCTCTAACTGAGAAAATGAAACTCAAACCTCAATTATGCTATAGAGTAGTTCTTATATACAATGAGCTCTGATTGAGCACTAAGCTAACTAACTAATCGGGAAATGACAGCTAATAAATAGCTAAGCATTAACTAACAACTAACTAACAGCTAACAATAACTGACTAAAGCAACATAATAACTAACTACTGAATAAATACAATTCTAGTCTTAATATCCCCCTCAAGTTGGAGGTGAGGGAAGCACAACCAACTTGCCCAGGACAGTAGCATGTTTGATTCCAGTAAGGGACTTTGTGAGGATGTCAGCAAGTTGATCACTAGTCCTCATGTGCTAAAGTGAAATGAGACCTTCTTGGAGCTTGGACGTCACAAAGTGGCATTCAACTTCAATGTGCTTAGTGCGCTTGTGAAACACAGGATTTCTAACAATATAGAGAGCAGATTAACTATCAAAAAACACAAAAATGAGCAGGGTAGAAGGGACAGTCAGCTCTGTAAGCACACGATGCAGCCAGACAAGCTCACCAACAACCTTCCTGATAGATCTATATTCTACTTCTGCTGAAGAAAGGGAGATGGTCTATTGCTTCTTAGATTTCTAGCTAATGGGACTGTTGCCCAACAGAACAATATAACCTGGCACTGACTTCCTAGAATCAAGGCAGACAACCCAATCAGAATCACAATAGGCTTGGACTGAGAAGTCAGCATCATTAGAAATGAAGCGTCCCAAAGTAGGATCCTTGAGCAAGTATCTAAGCATGTGATAGGCCACCTGAAAGTAAGGCTCTCTAGGATCTTGCACATATTGGCTCAAGTGTTGTTCTTCATAGGCTATATCTAGTCTAGTGTTGGTAAGGATGTTCAACTTTCCGACCAACTATCTGTAAAAGGTAGGATCAGACAAGGGTGTTCCTTTCTTAGCCTTCAACTTAACCGTGGGATCAAGGGGAGTGGAAAAGCTAGTATATTATAAGCAATCATAGTCTTTAAGGAGATCAAGGACAAATTTTCTTTGGGAGATTAAAATCCTACCATCTCTGTAGAGTACTTCAAGTACCAAAAAGTAGTGCAATCTCCCTAAATCTTTGGTTTTGAACTACTCATGTAGGAAGTTTTTCAACACATGAATCTCAGGAAGGTCATTCCCTGTCAGTAAGACATTATCTACATAGACTCCCACAAAAACTACACAATCAGTAGTCTTCTTGTAGAATAGAGAGTAACCATGCATGGAATGACAATAGCCTTTGGAGTATAGGGCTTCAGTGAGCTTAGCATACCACTGTCTACTGGCTTGCTTCAGGCCATACAGAGATTTGTTCAATTTGCAAACTTGTTCAGGAGAGGAGACTGCAAGACCTTGGGGCAACTTCATGTAGAACTCCTCATGCAAATCTCCATGAAAGAAAGCATTACATCCAACTGAAAGAGCTCCCTGTTCTTCTTGGCAGCAGTAGCAATTAAGGCTCTAACCGTAGTCATTTTTACTACTTGAGAAAAAGTTTTTGTATAGTCTACTCATGCCTTCTGTGTATATCCTTTCACAACTAGTCTAGATTTTTTTCTCTATACACTTCAATCTTATTTATGTTTGATCTTGTATACCCACTTGCAGCATATGGCTTGCTTTCCAACAGGAAATGGAACTAATATCCAGGTGTTATTTGCATGAAGTGCTTCAAATTCTTGTATCATGGCCTGTTACTAGGAAGGATTGCCTATTGGTTCTTCATAAGAAAAGGGCTCCCTATCATTGCAAATACTTCTCACAACCTGCTGGCTATCAGGACTCAAGACATGAGGAGTAATGTAACTGTTTTGGGGAAAAGTGCATTGAGAGAGAAAGGTGAGTTAGTCTGAGTGACTTCAACATTGTGATGTTGTTTCAGATTGAGCGCAGAACATACATATTCACACAAGTAAGATAGAACTTTAGATACTCTACTAGATACTCTCTGATTGGGTTTTAGTGTGAAAGAAGAGGGTTGATTATTTCTTGAAGTAATTGGAGATGTTGTTTGTGGTGAAGTGGTATTAGGTATAGGATATGAGTGTATAGTGTGATTAGGTAAGATTGGAATAGGTGAGTGTGTGGTGTGATTAGGTGACATGTAATAGGTGTAACAGAAACATCTCTTTGAGGAGTTGTGACACTATAAGTAGGATGAGAGGGAAATATATCAGGGTGGTCATGATGTGCAGCAGTATGAGTCAAGGAATGAGGGGGAACTGACACTTATGGAAGAGAGAAAGGAAAGATGGACTCATAAAAGACAACATCTCTAGATTCACAGATTTTCTTGGTAGTTAGACTCAACACTTTGTACCTCTTGACACCAAAAGAATAACCTACAAACACACGTGGAGAAGCCCTTAACTCAAACTTGTCTTTGTGAGGTTTAGGACTAGTTGAATAGCATAGACAACCAAAATTTCTTAAGTGTGAGTAATTTGGTTTCTTTCCATATAACAATTCAAAAGGAAATTTGTTCTTTAAAGGTACAGTGAGAATCAATTAATGAGAAAAGTTGTTGTAAGTACACATTCTCCCCAATATTTCAAAGGGAGTTTGGCTTGAAATAGCAAGGCTCTAGCAGTTTCTAATAGGTATTTATGTTTTCTTTCTACTATGCCATTTTGTTGAGGGTATAAGGGCAGGTTCTTCGGTGTTCAATTCCTTTAGACTGAAAAATAGGGTAGCTTCACCACTAGTAAATTCCAGACAATTATCTGATTTGATGCACTTTACACTGGTAGTAAATTGTGTCTCAACCATAGATATCAAACTTCTGAGAGTGTATAATGCATTGCTTTTACAACTGAGTATATGAGTCCAAGTGAATCTACTAAAATCATCTACTATAGTAAGAAAGCATTTAAAATTGTCATGAGTGGGTACATGATAAGGTCCTCACAAATCAACATGTAAGAGGTCAAATATACCAGTGGTGTTTGTAACTTTCAAGGGAAAAGGAAGTCTAGTCTGTCTGGCCATAGGGCATATAGAGCAAAGAAAAGTTTCTTTTAATACAAAAGTCACTGGTATTTTAGACATTTCTTTCATCTTCCCAAAAGTTACATACCCAAGTCTATAGTGCCATGACAGATTTATGTCACTTGCATCAATTGAAAAAGAGTCAGAATCATAACCCTTGTTTGTTTTATTCCAGGTAAAAGCATTTACAATAGAGGATGGAGACACAATTTTTACAGTAGAACAGGGGTGACAGGAATGGGAAGGACAGTAAATATTTATAGGAGGACAAGATTGACAAGAATGAGAAAAATAATGTGTTGTACTATCATGACTGTTTCTCATGGAGAAAGAGGAAATTGCACTCATCTTTTCTAAGTAGAGCTTCCTTTGTTTAAGAAGTCTGAGCAAAGAAGATACATCCCATCATGGACCTTACCGATCTTCAGAGGCCTCTTCACAAAAGGGGACTGTAGAAGACAACATATGTTAGAGAAAGAAGCTAGACATTTGAGATGTACTATTAATGAACTGATATAGATAAGATTGTATTTGAAAGAAGGAATAAATAGGACTCTATATAAGACTATTTCAGGTGTAAGAGTCACATTTCCCACTTCTGTTACTTTGCCTTTGTAGCCATTTGGTAGTTTCACAAGTAAAGGATATGGTAGGGCAATTATATTCTATAAGTATGTCTTGTTAATTGTCATGTGGTGTGAATCTCCTTAGTCTAGAATACATAAGTCAGCCTTTGCTTGAAAGCACTTGCATGAGAGTTTGTCAAAATCTATAGAAGATGTGCAAGTCACAATACCTGCAAAGTTTATTGTTCCATTGGCTGCATTTGTATTGCTTGAAGTATCTCCTGAACCATCACTTTGGAAATGTTGTAGCAGCCTCACTACTTGGTAATATTGCTCCTTTGAAAGATTCATGTTCTGGTTACTGTGACTTCCCTGATGCTCCAGATCTTCTCCTTGGTTTGTCATTGCATATGGTGGCATGCCTTGTAAACTAGTTACAACATTTGCTGCAATGCTCTTTCCTTTGTTGTTCCTAGGATACTAATTGTGATTTTGGGCATTCAAATTATTGTTTTGAGCTCCTTGTCGATTGAAGTGTTGTAGGTATATGAAGTTTGAAACATTTGTCTTTGGTGTGTCCTGGTCTTTTACAAAAGTCACAAAAGGGCTTAGGCCTGGTGTTGTTTATTAATTAATTTGTCTTGAATCCTGTTGTTGTTGTTGTACCAACATTCATTGCAGTAGATTCAAAATTCAGTTGATTTCTAGGTCGAAATTCTCTTTGTTTCTCCTCTTGCACCAGAAGTGCAAAGGCTTGTGCCATTGAAGACAAGGGATTTATCATCAATATGCTCCCTCGAACTATAGTATAAACCTCATTTAAACCCATCAGAAATTGTATCAATCTTCTTTCCTATTCAACTTTGTGCATGTTTTCCTTTGCACCGTAGGTGTATTGACAGCTACCGAGGGATTTTGCACTAAGATTAGTTACCTCTTCGTATAGTTTCTTCATTTTAGTGTAATATCCAGTAATGTCTAGTACTCCTTGACTCAAATCATTAATTTTTTTTGGGATCTAGTATAGTTCTGCCCCATTTATTTGATCATAACGATCTTCAAGTTCTCTCCACAATTCAACTGAACTATTTACATACTCTACACTATCCTCTTCTTTAGCAAGTGAATTCAAAATCCATGAAGTTACCATATCGTCACATCTCTCCCATTGTCTAAAATTTATCGACTTCGAATTAGGGTTTTTACATTCCCCAGTGATGAAACCTAATTTGTTCTTAACAGAGAGGGCCCTCAATACACCTCTCCTCCATGAACGATATCCTAGCCCATCAAAAGGAACTGGAATTAAAACCAGTCCAGGACTGTCACAAGGATGAATATAAAGCGGACTACTTACATCGATTGTCGATTGGATCTCTGTTGTCGCAGTCGTAAATTCTATATTTGGGTCGTCTACCGCCATGATTAGTTTAGCTCGAAGCAGAAAACAAAAGAGAAGAAACACCGATTGAACGAGTGAATGAAGTTGCAAAGAACCTCAATTGAATGAGTGTAGCTTCGATTTGTTTGTTCGCTTGAGGATTGATGTCGCACCAAAATGAACCCTAATTTTGGCAGTACTCTGCATAATTCAATTCTATAGATCGATTAGACGTTATAACAGCTCTGATACCATGTCAAGCTTTGGAATGCAAGCTTAGAAAGCTTCGCAGCTACAATAAAGGAAGCAGTTAGAAGCTTCTAGAATATTGGTTGAAGAAAAGGGAAACAGAGATGGAGTCTCTAATTGAGAAAATAAAACTCGATGCTCAATTATGATGTAGAGTAGTTCCTATATACAGTGAACTTTGATCGAGCACTAAACTAACTAACTAATCCGGAAATGAAAGCTAATAGACAGCTAAGCATTAACTAACAAGTAACTAACAGCTAAAAATAATTGACTAAAGCAACAGTAATAACTAATTAATGAATAAGTACAGTTCTAGTTTTAATATCCTTCTCTATCAATTTACTTCAAGATTGAGATGCTATTTGATTACATTTTTTTTGTGGAGGGTGAAGGACGAAGATGAATTCTGACACCTCTTGCATGAGAAGAGCCTCCCTATCAAATACTACCCGTTTTTTGTTTTCACTTCTGTATCTTCTTTTCTTTTTCTTAAGTATCATTTTTTCCTAGGTTTTCATTCTAAATACCTAGTGAGAATTCAGGCCCTCATCAAAATAAACTTTTAAGGAGAATTCTTTATATTGTCTATTATTTTCTAATGGTCAATTTCAGCCTTCTAAATTGGAACTTGCAGAAAGGCTGAGATTTTTTATGAAAGAACAAAATATGACCAACTTTGTATACCTGAAAGTTGCCAAATCGGTTGAAAGAATTGAAAGGAATGCTGGAATATGAGCTTCAAAACTTGAACTTCCGCTTTCAATAGTCAGGAGAAGCGCGGATGACATCAGTCCTGATTGATTATTTTGAAGTGAAGGGCTCCCTTACTTGTTTATCCCGACGAGGGTTTATGAATCACTCAGAAGAGCCTTTCTAGCCGCATCTAATCGGCATACACATCCGGTAAAAGAAAAAATTATTTGAATTCAGAAGATTCAAATAAGTGACGAAACATTTCACATTATCTTCTTAATCAGTGAATTATAGGCCTAAAAATTACAGATATTGTTGAAGCAGCAATACAGCACCATAAGAAGTTCAAGAGAATAGCTTTGTAACAAAGTTTCAGGAAAATGTTTAAACGCACAACTCGATATTTATTGAATTCGACCAAAGCTCATTTCGTTTTCATTGAATTCATTAAACAATATGTTCACAAAATTAAGAGATGATTATATTATTAAGGGTATAATAGTCATTTGATAATCTTTATATTAATGATAAATAAGTTATAAAAAGAATTGTTACAAAAATATCAAAGCAAGGGAGGTAACTGAAATATGGTAAACGACGAGGGAGGTCAGTATTGAGCAAAGAGTGAGGAGATTTTCTTTTTCTTTTTGAAATTGTCCCTGTTTTTTTACACGGTTAAACCAATTAGCTTCCTAATTTTCAGCTTTTCTGTTCTTTTCTTATTTTCTTATTTTTTAAAACCTCCTCCCTAATCCCCTTTCTCTCTCTCTACCACTATAAGTTGGGGACTGTTTCGTTAACCGTTCTCTTTCTTCCAATTCTCATATATTACTTCACATAATATATATCAAACTCCATCGAAATATTCAAATATTTTGACAACCACCAAACAGTGGTAATTCAAAGAGTTTTCATTCAATGCAAAAGATCAAGAGGGAAATGTATCCTTACTTCAAAAAATTAGGGGAGTTATGAAATTTAATTATATAAAAGTTTTATGGAGGATTTTGATAATTGATTTAGTCAAAAGTAACCAAATATGTCTTTCTTATATTGTCCTTTTAATTCGCTCATTCCTCTCCATGACTAATTGCATTGTAAAGTTAAATTACTTGTTTCTTCTTTGAATAGCAACCACTTAGAGTTTCATTTGAAGAATTGATTATATCATTAAATTAACTGTTAGGCCTTGCTATAAATACCTGACTTTACTTAATAGTTTCTACTCACAAATCACCTCAAAGAAAATAGGAAGATCATTACATCCAAAGTATAGAGATATATATGGCCAAGTCACTAGTCAATTACACAACCTTCCTTGCTCATTTTATCCAATGGTTGGTACTTCATTTATTACCCTTTTCTTTATGTAGATATTCACCTGCAAAAAAAATGTAGATATTCCAAATAATATATACTGCAGCCCCTAGCTATGCCTTTTGCACAGTTGGACGCATAGACCAATACGAGATGTTATTAAGTATAATAAAAACGATTAGCATTATGTTACAGTGAAATCAGGGGAACCAATTTCTTGTTAATAAGGCATTTTGGGAGGTCACCTCGGAGGCTCGAGACCACGGACCGAGTGTCACACCTCCTTTTATACTACTCCCCGAGAGGGTGCATAAGGGAGTTTTTTCAATTAAAGTGACAATCGAAACGAGATTATCTATTTATTAAATTCATAGTCGCCACTTGGGATAATTGTGTGGTGTCCCAAGTCACCGGTTCAAATCCTGAATCGAGGAAATCCAGGTAAGGAATTCTGTTATCCCGGGAGAAGGTGTTAGGCATTCCCGAGTTCCGTGGTTCTAGCACGGTCGCTCAACTGTTATTATTGGCATAATTATCTGATTTTAATACATGTTTTAGCCTATGGTATATTTTAGCTTATTAACCGCTTTTAATTAATTTTAGGAAGATTCAACGTTATCTAAAACACGTCTTGAACCACGCCACATGAAATGCACCCGCAGTCTACGACATATTTTATTTAACGTTGTTGAGATTTGGATTTGGGTCACATGAAATGCACACCCGAGTTTAGGAAGGTAATATTATTAAAATAACGCGCCTAAAACAACTACACATTTTAACTTTGCGAGGGCCATGGGAAATTTGCTAAATGGCGCGCCTCGAGTTCTAAGGATTTAAAAGAAATAAATAATTGAGGGACACACATTTGAGATTTTATTTGGCGCGGCGCACCTTGACTTATTTTAAAGGAAAACTAAAAATTTGAAGGGGCCATAAGCTATTTGTGTTATCTAGTACAACTCCCCTGCACTAATTGATTAAAGGAAAAATGTCACCACTGCTTAAGCTAAAAGTTTGAACCAATTTTAAAACAATAAATCCAAGTTCAGGCCAGCCTTATGAAAGAACATTTGCATTGAAGAGAGAAAACGGATTTGACTATTTGAAAACAACGAATGGCTCGTGCCATAATTAAGAGAACCAAAGGCATGAAGGGGGAAGGCCCAACTATGAAAAACCTGTGTCCCTGCTTTGCAAACATCCTGGCCCAAATTAAGGAGAAAGCAGGAGCGAGACTCGAATTCGAGACTCTTGTCATGCATTCAAAGTCAGCAACAATTAAAGAGGGGGTCAGTATCAAACCCAGCTAACTACCAAAGGCGAATCAGTATTGAACCTTCAGGCTTAAGCCTGAATGAGCCCAAGTCTTAGTGAAAAGCGGTAGTCCAAATAAACAAATCCACCGACGAACGTGTATTGCCCACAATTCCATTTTTGTTTTGTTCAAATTTGTGAATTAACCCGGACTGTTACTGATTTTAGACCAACAATTGAAGAAGTAACATACCAACTAAGTAAAATCACAATCAAACCCAAAATTCAAAAACTTATGTGAGACAATCATCAGAACATTTCCTTCTTTCACTTATGTGATCAAAACATGACAGTAGGCCTCATTAACAACTGAAAGTCAGTACAATGCTACCATACAACCTATGCATTATTCCTTAATGGTGTCAATATTTCAAGATCGATAAGCGTTCAGCTACTACACCTAAGAGTCAACATACATGTTTTAACAAAATCCTAAAAGTGCTTACCAAATTTGCATCTATAGCAGTAAAACACCTTGTGACTTCAGTAATCAAAGGAGCCACTCAAACTGAATAGGCTACTACTAAATCTAACTAACAGTATCCGTACATTGTACACATTAGACGTATAGGAACTTAAACAACATTAGTATTTAGAATGACAAGCTAAGATTTACATAGAGAAGAAGATTTGAATATCAAGCTTAACACATAAACAACACACACGACTGAATATCAAACTTCCAACTTCCATTTTTCATTTCACATTCAACTTGAAGATCACATTATGCAGGTTTAAGAGCATGTACCTGGAATTTGCACAAAGAAGAATAGAGGTGAACAGTCAGCAAATAAACAGCAACAGATGACAGTCCCAGATTCGACTAGTTGAGCAGTGAAATCAACTCACAAAACCAATGAAACAGTAGAAAATCCCAGGAAGGAAAACAACTCTAAATCAGTGAAAATGAACTATATTGCAATGATTTCAACCCAAGACCCAAACAGCAAAATAATTTTCAAACCATTTCTAGCCTACAATCAAACCCAGATTCATCAATTAGGACCATACAATCAATTTGAAAACCCGATAGAATAGTGACCCTTAACAAACTTCAACCACAACAACTTCTCAAAACCCAATGTCAATCCATTTCAAATCATAAAACCTGTAACTATTGTTTTCAGAAAAAATCACCGATGAAGTTCAATAGAATAGTCTTTATTCACTAAAATTATTTAGCCATTTCTCTTCTTTGTATTTTTATCTCTCCCGTTCTGACTCTTGAAAGAATAAAAGATGTTTTTATAGGCAAGACTTAGGGCAGCATAAAAGGGATTCTTATTTGCACTTTAAACCTTTTGATATTTTCATTTTTGCTATTCAATCTCTAGCTTAAAATCAGTATTTTTAGTAAAGTCCCAAAGCCAACTTCTAGGAAGCTTCCCTCAATCAGTTACAAGAGATTCCCCTACCCAATCTCCCTAAACTACCCCTTAAACAGCTACTAATTACTTTCAGGCCACCACATTGGGTCGAATTAATCCCAAAACCCAACCCAAACCCATGGGTCTGTATACTATAGCCCAAACATGAATTTTCAAACTCTGGAATTAGTTGGAATCTTTCAAACAAACAAACCTTTGAATTTTCAGCAAAAAAAGATTTCAATAGAGATGTTCGCAAATAGTAATTTAAAGCAATTAAATCAACTAATTACACCAAGACATTGATACACTAATGCCCATTTCATTTAACGCAAAAATAAACCCAAATTAAAGAGGAGGAATATTCAGAATCACAACCATGCACACAAAATGACTTAAAAACATTTAAAAGACATAAAAGAGGAGAAACAGAAAGAGATGAACAAAACAGAAGATAGAAACGAAGGAGAAAAGAACAAAAATACCTAGATGGACACACAGACAGGGCTTGACAACCTTAGGCGACTCCGATTTGACCCAAAACTGGTATTACCCGCATGTTCTCTTTGAGAACAAATGAACAATACTAGTTTCAAGCCGCATCATTCATAGAAAACTTGAAAGCTTGTAGGATTTTCTTTTCTTCATTTTTAGATTTGAAATTGACCCAATTTGGTGAGGATTTGGAGAGAAATGGTGGTGGATTGGGGTTCAGGTAGGGGTGATGGTTGCATGGTTGGATTTTGGTGGTGGTTTGAGCTCCGCCGCCGGCCGGAGATGGTAAAAAGGTTCAGGGCGGCGGGTCTTAGGGTTTAAGGATGAGGGAGTTGAAGTACATAGATACTATATTTATCTGTGAATTTCGGACAATTATATCGAAAAGGGGGGGGGGGTGTTCCTTGGCTTGGATTGAAAGAGATCAACGGACCAGATCTCTACTTCACGAAACGACGCCGTTTCGATTTGGGGACTGGATCAGGTATTGGGGCTGGGCTGGGCCGGACTTGAGCGGTTATGGGGAAGAAATTCATTTGGTCCTGCCCAAATGATCCAAATCACAGCCCTTTTTATTTGACTCTTTCATTTCTTTTAATCAATTTTTCCTTTTTCCTTTTCAAAATTAAATCAAATCCTAAATTACTCTTAAACTAAATATTTTACCAAATTAAGCTAATTACCCAAAATAATATTTACCACAACTAATTAATTTTAAATTAGAAGAAAGCTACAAAATTCAAAACTAAATAAAAATGCAAAAATGAGTCATTTTTGTAATTTTTTCTATTTTTGTCAAATAAATTAATTTACTAATTATTCTAAAGTGTAAAATTAAGTCCTATATACAAATACAATGTATTTGTTTTGCATTTTCATGAATTAACAAAATTAAACATGTGCAAACAAATGCAAACAATTAACTAAAATGCTACAAAAATCCACAAAATTGCAAACAATGGAAAATTTTATTTTCTTGAATTTATGGGAGTAATTCATATAGGAAAAAAATCACATGCTTACAGCTGCCCCTCTTTGTTCGGAAACACGGAAAATTTTCGTGCAAAGATAAAGTGAGCGAATACGAGCTATTTTTGCCCGTTTGAATACTCCGTGGAAGCATTTTTGAAAGATTTGACCGCACCCTGCTTCCGAGGTTGCCTACATATCCTTGACTATAAAGGAATCAATTCAGTGTAGTTCGGAAAGTTTTGGTAGCTGGAACTACCATGAAGCTGTGATTTCACTGTGTTGCTGCTGCTACTACTTACTGACCTCCTTATTACGCCATGCCGAAATAAAAGACGCTAGACTAAACTATGATCTATACATTACAAAAATCCTATTTGTGTCTTCAAACTTGATCTTGTGATTCTTGTTGCCCTGTTGACTTGTATTCTCCCGGTGAAGTCCCTTTGTTGAGTTGTGATCCGAGACACTCTCTCTTTTCTTCAGGTGGACGCCTGATTGATGAATTCAAATTATAGTTTGAAATGATTTCCTTTTATCTAGGTGGACGCCTGATTGCCAAAATTGAACTGTATTCCCGTGCTCTCCAGGTAGGCGCTTGATTGCCAAAACATCAACTGTATTCCCTTGCTCTCCAGATGGGTGCCTGATTGCCAAAACTTTAACTGTATTCCCTTGCTCTCCGGGTGGGCGCCTGATTACAACATTTGAACTGTACTCCCTTGCTCTCCAGGTGGGCGCATGATTGTCGAAACTTCAACTGTATTCCCTTGCTCTCCAGGTGGGCGCCTGATTACAACATTTGAAATGTACTCCCTCGCTCACCAGGTAGGCGCCTGATTGCCAAAACTTTAACTGTATTCCCTTGCTCTCCAGGTGGGCACCTGATTACAACATTTGAACTGTATTGCTGTGCTCTCCAGGTGGGCGCCTGATTGCTGAACTTGAAATGTATTTTCGTGCTCTCCAGGTGGGTGCCTGATTGCTGAACTTGAAATGTATTCCCGTGCTCTCCAGGTAGGCACCTAACTGCTGAATTTGAGTTTCTTCTCCCTATTCTCCAAGTGGGTACCTGATTTCAACAAAAATAGACAAAACAAAGAAAACTTTCTGCCCCAGTTTGGTAGTTGGGCACATATGTGAGTGTTAACTGAATCATATTACCAAATATTACTAAGAATTTGAAAGCTAGATCCCGTTATCCAGGAGGGTCCTGACAGCTCCTAGTCGAACGACAGTTTTAAATCTAAATTATATCTCCTAAAGGTATTACTTTCGCTACATCTTGTTATCTAAGTCGATCTTAAAACTACACCCCATTATCCAGGAGGGTCCTGATAACTCTTAATTAACGATAATTTTAAATCTAAGTTATATCTTCTGAAGGTAAGAAATTATTAAACCTGCATCCCATTATTCAGGAGGGTCCTGACAATCAAAATCAAGTCTTATCTTAAGAGTGATGACTTTTACAGCCGAATTATACTTCCTTACAGCAGAACTTACGTTAAATCTTGTTATTTATAAGAAAAATTAAAACGACATCCCATTATCCAGGAGAGTCATGAAAATCAAAATCAAGTCTTATCTTAAGTGTGGCAATTTTTACGGCTAAATTATACCACCCTACAACAGAACTTACTCCAAATCTTGTTATCTAATGGAAATCTTAAAGCTAGGTCCCATTATTCAGAAGGGTCCTGACAACTCCTAATTGAATCCTATATCAAACTTGCAAACTTTGAAACCAACTTATATTCCTTTGTGGTGCATTTATGCTGGATTATGCTAATCATGATTGTTTGGTGGGTCCTGAGAATTTACGGTCAAGCCTGTCTGGTGCTTGCCTTTTCTTACAGTAGGTTTCTCTGAAACAATCGAGATTTCCTGCCCCTATTTTAATTAAAGAGAAATCTTGTCAGTTTAAAATGTGGTGGTTAGTTTGTGGCATTCTTGTTGAAAGTCTCCCCGCTGCCGTGCTTTGTTTTGACTGGCTTCCCCGAACTGGCTCTGAACTGCTTGCCTTTCTGACCGACTTTCAAACCTCATGACCTTAGATGGCCCGAGTGTTCTATACCCAAACCGTTGTGTTACATCTTTGCCCCATCTGTTTGAACCTCTGCATTTCCCAAAAAATAACCATATCATTTCACCGATGAAACTTCCTCTGACCTTTATACCCCATTTCACATCATACTATCTCTATCAATGCCTTGGCCGCCCTGTGCCTTGTGCAACTTTGGAAGTTGGGAGTAAGCTTTGAAATCCTTTCTTTTTTTGCTTGACCAAGACTGACATTGAAATATCTTAGAGAAATGAAACCCAAAAGAAATGAAATCCAAAACTGGATGACTTGCTAAAAAGGAAAAAGGAAAGAGACTTATCTAAGTGGAACGGCTAGTACCAATGATCATGACATGCATTTCAGATTAATTGTCCCAATCTGTCCAACCAATCAACTCTCAATTGCCATACTTTGTTGCCCCGGAGTTTCCATAACCTGATTTCTTTGCCAAAACCTTGACCTTGTTCGGCTTGCGGTGCCCTGAAGGGTTTTCACCAACAGCCTCTCTCATTTGTTCATCTCTCAACTCACTTTTGCCTTACGGTGCCCGTGAGGGTTTTCACCAATAAGACTCTCTCATTTTTGATTTTTTCAGCTCCCGTCGCCTTATGGTGCCCGTGGGGGTTTTCACCAATAAGACTCTTATTTTTCATTTTTCTGCTTGGGCCAGAGTATTACCCCTGATATGAATCACCTTTACTTGCTCGACTTGGCATCTCTCGAAAACTGATCAAAACGTCTTTCTTTGGATCATAACGTGGGCTTTTGGATAGGGTTAGAAAGAAAGGGTGTCAAAAGGCTCAAAAAAATTCAAATGGGTTCAAAATTACAACTTTTGGAATCAAATTTCTTGCAACAACCACAACTTCTGCCCCGGTTTCTTTACTTGGGAACTTTTGGATTTTTTGTTTGATGGGACCGAATCGTGAGACTGCCTACGTATCCTTAAAAGGAATCAAGTCGAACGTAGTTCATGTCATAGGAATTACTTTGTTGTTGCGATTTTTCTTTCCTTTTCTTCCTCTTTCTCCTCTTTTCTTTTCTTTCTTCTTCTTCTCTTTTTGTTTTTTTTCTTTTTCTTCTCTTTTTCTTTTTTTTTTCTTTTCTTCTTCTTTTTCTCTCTTTTTACGCTTGCGTTTCTGATCTTTGCTATTGATTCCGAAAGAGGGGTATGAAAGAAAATAAATAAGGCTCAAAGGTAACAAAGGATAAAGTATTTAGATAGCAGGACAAAATGCCTTCGTTATTCCAATCTTCAAAATATGCCAATTATAAACAAACACAATTTAACTGAAGAGATCATACATAATATCTTTTGACCGTATCAGAATTGATGGCCATTTCTACACATTTGCCTTTTACATCTGGTAAATACAAAGTACCAATGAACAACACTCTCGTCACGATGAACGGCCCATGCCAGTTTGGGGCGAACTTGCCTCTTGCTTCATCCTGATGAGGAAGGATACGTTTCAATACTAACTGACCCACTTCAAACCTCCGTTGACGCACCTTCTTATTATATGCTCTTGCCATTCTCTATTAATACAACTGGTCATGACACACTGCTGCTAATCTTTTCTCATCAATTAAACTCAACTGTTCCAAGCGAGTTTTGACCCACTCATCATCATTAATTTCGGCCTCAGCGACAATTTGAAGGGACGATTTCAATTTCCACAGGTATCACCGCCTCAGTGCCATATACCAACAAATAAGGAGTTGCCCCTACTGAAGTGCAAAGAGTAGTGCGATAACCCAGCAATGCAAAAGGAAGCTTCTCATTCCATTGCCTGGAACCTTCCACCATTTTCCGAAGTATCTTTTATATTCTTGTTGGCCACCTCAACTGCTCCGTTTGCCTTGGGGCGGTAAGGGGTGGAATTGCGATGCGTAATCTTGAACTATTGACATACGTATTTCATCAAATGACAGTTGAGATTAGCACCATTATCTGTGATGATTACCTTCGCGATCCCGAACCAGCAAATGATATTTGAGTGCACAAAATCGACCACTGCTTTCTTGGTCACGGACTTGAAAGTTTTAGCTTCAACCCACTTGGTGAAATAATCAATGGCCACCAGAATAAACCTGTGCCCATTGGATGCTGCTGGATCGATTGGTCCAATGACATTCATGCCCCACGCAACAAAAGGACATGGTACAGACATTGTGTGCAATTCAAATGGTGGAGAATGAATAAAATCTCTATGCACTTGGCACTGATGACATTTGAGCACGAAACTGATACAATCTCGCTCCATAGTGAGCCAATAATAACCTACTTAGAGAATCTTCTTTGTCAGCATGTACCCACTAATATACGGTCCACAGTCTCCAGAATGTACTTCGGTCATGATAGTTCTGGCTTGTCTAGCATCTATGCATCTCAACAATGCAAGATCCGGAGTCCTTTTGTACAAAACTCCTCCGCTGAAGAAAAATCCGCTCGCTAACCGCCGAATTGTTCTCTTTTGATCACCTGTGGCTTGTACCAGATACACCCCCATCCTGATATATTCCTTGATATCATGAAACCAGTGCTCACCATCAAGTTCTTCTTCTACCACGTTATAGTAAGCATGCTGATCATGGACCTGAATATGCAACGGGTCAACATAAGCCTTATCCGAATGATGTAGCATTGACGCCAAGGTAGCCAAAAAATCAGCAACTTCGTTATGGATCCTTGGAATATGCCTGAACTCTACTGATCGAAAATGTTAACAAAGATCATGCAAACATTGCCGGTACGATATGAGTTTCAAATCTCGTGTTTCCCATTCCCCTTGAATCTGATGCACCAGAAGGTCCGAGTCCCCCAAGACCAAAACTTCCTGGACACCCATGTCTGTAGCTAACCTCAAACCCAAAATGCATGCCTCGTATTCAACCATGTTATTAGTGCAGTAGAAACGAAGCTGAGCCATAACAGGGTAGTGATGTCCTGTTTCAGAAATCAATACAGCTCCTATCCCAATGCCTTTCATGTTAGCAGCTCCATCAAAGAAAAGTTTCCAACTTGTCTCTCCAACTCGTTCCAACTCATCAATATGCATCACCTCTTCATCAGGGAAGTAAGTCTTCAAAGGCTCATATTCTTCATCCACTGGGTTCTCAGACATATGATCGGCCAAAGCTTGGGCTTTCATCGTGGTCTGGGTCACATAGACAATGTCAAATTCTGTAAGCAAGATCTGCCACTTTGCGAGCCTCCTTGTGGGCATAGGCTTCTGAAATATATACTTTAATGGATCCAAACGAGAGATGAGGTAAGTAGTGTAAGATGACAAATAGCGCTTCAACTTCTGTTCTACCCAAGTTAGGGCGCAACATGTCCTCTCAAGGTGAGTGTACTTAACCTCGTAAGATGTGAAATTCTTGCTGAGATAATAGATGACTTGCTCTTTCCTATCGGTGATGTCATGCTGACCCAGTACACAACCAAACGAATTGTCCAAAACCGTCAAATACAGAATCAAAGGTCTCTTTGGTTCTGGTGGCACCAACATGGGTGGGTTTGACAAATACCCTTTTATCTTATCAAATGCTTCTTGACACTCATCTATCCACTTGACCGTAGCATCTTTCTTCAACAGTTTGAAGATAGGCTCACAAGTTGTCGTAAGCTGAGCAATAAACTTGTTGATGTAATTCAACCTCCCTAATAAACTCATCACCTCAGTCTTGTTCCTTGGAGGTGGCAATTCTTGGATAGCTTTAATCTTTGACGGGTCCAATTCAATACCTCGGCAGCTGACTATGAATCGTTGGACTTTTTTGGACGGCACACCAAATGCGCATTTTGCAGGATTGAGCTTAAGATTGTACCTGCGAAGCCTTTGGAAGAATTTTCTCAAATCTCTGACGTGATCAAACTGCTTTATAGACTTTATGATTACATCATCCACATAACCTCGATCTTCTTGTGTATCATGTCATGAAATATGGTTGTCATTGCCGTCATGTAAGTTGCCCCAGCATTTTTCAATCCGAAAGGCATGACTCGGTAGCAGTATGTTCCCCATGGTGTGATGAATGCCATCTTCTCTGCATCTTCCTCATCTATTAAGATTTGATGATAACCCACATAACAGTCCACAAAAGACCCAATCTCATGTTTGGCACAATTGTCAATCAGAATGTGGATATTTGGAAGTGGAAAGTTGTCCTTGGGGCTTGCCTTGTTGAGATCACGGTAATCAACACACACCCTGGTCTTGCCATCCTTCTTTGGCACAAGTACTACATTGGCTAACCAAGTGGGATACCGAGTGACCCGAATGACTTTTGCATTAAACTGCTTAGTGACCTCTTCTTTGATCTTCACACTCATATCAGTCTTTAATTTCCTCAGCTTCTGCTTGACAGGAGGGAATGCCGGGTCAGTGGGCAATTTGTGAACCACCAAGTTAGTGCTTAAGCCCGGTATGTCATCATATGACCATGCAAAGACGTCTTTGTACTCAAGTAACGCTTTAATTATCTCTTCCCTGAGTTGAGGTTCAATATGAACACTTATCTTAGTTTCTCTGATATTATCTGGGTTCCTTAAATTGATTGCTTCTGTATCACTCAGGTTAGGCTTGGGTTTTTCTTCAAAATGGCTTAGTTCTTTACTAATCTCTTCAAAGGCCTCATCCTCATCATATTCTGATTCGTCATCACACTCTATTTATTGAATTACTATTTCAGAATTAGATTGACTTTTAAGACTGGGCCAAAAATTCCTCATGCATGTCATGTTATTGAAACCAACATAAAAAGAGCTGTACAAGGAAGAAAAGAAAACGAAAATAAAACTGTCAGGAATGAGGAAAAAGGGAAATTGCATTTCGTTGAAATTGAAAGATAACAAGGTTTATACATCAAAACGGATGGAACATAGAATCTGAATTACAACCCTGGAATAATCCAGATAAACTGAAAGAAAATCAAAGCAAACTACCAAAACTCCTTCCTGATGGGGAGAGGAGTAGCTTACCAATTGTTAATCTTTGCACTGGGCCCAACAAATTGCACATCCGCCTTGCTAGAACCATCTCCAGCTTCCACCATGTTCACCTCGTCGAATAATTTCTCAAACCTTTCAAGCAACTCCTTATCAGGACCAACCACAGAACTGGGAACTGTTGTTGCTGGGCGTTTCTTGGTGCCGGGCCTGACCAATGATTTGGAGAGATGTGGGATGGGCTTTGGGAGGACCCATGCCCTATGTTTCAACTTTCTGGCTCTTTTTATGTCCGCAACTGCGGGCTTGAACCCCAAACCAAATGTATCCAAGTTTTTGGGGAGAGATACTGGTTGTAAGATACCTTGCAGAGATGCACCCAAACCCTTGCCTGGTACAAAACCATTTTTCAACATTTCAATAGCTACCATGACTGCTGCAGTAACTACCCTCGGTGTTGGAATGCACTTCCCTTCTGGAATCCTTTCTACCGATACTGTGTCACAAACCTGATAAACCCATGGCCCCTTGTCGTCTTCAAACTCTATGAACGGAACAATGGCATCATTGTGGGCACATAAATTATCCTCGCCGTGCACAACAATTTCCTGTCTATACTATTAGAACTTGACCATTTGATGCAAAGTAGACGGGACCACTTTTGGAGCATGAATCCAAGGTCAACCTAACAGCAGATTGTAAGAAACCACCACATCGAGCACCTGGAACTCCATGGTAAATTCAACTGGACCTATTATAAGCTCAAGCACTATGTCCCCGACTGAATCTTTCCCTCCACTGTCAAATCCCCGAACGCAGATACTGTTCTTGTGAATTCTTTCATCATCCACCTTCAATTTGTTCAGAGTGGAGAGAGGACAAATGTTTGCACTAGAACCATTGTTGACCAGTAGTCGGGTAACCACGGAATCTTTGCATTTCACCATGACATAGAGGGCTCTATTGTGCTCAGTACCCTCTACGGGCAACTTATCATTAGAAAAAGTAACTCTGTTTACCTCAAATATCTTGTTAGCTATCTTTTCCAAGTGGTTTATTGAGATTTTGTCAGGAACGTGGGCCTCATTCAGGATCTTCATCAAAACCCGACGGTGTTCATCTGAATTGATCAATAATGACAATAGTGAAATCTGAGTTGGCATATTCCTCAACTGCTCCACAATGGAGTAGTCCTGCACTTTCATCTTTCTCAAGAATTCCTCTGCTTCTTCCTCGGTCACAACTTTCTTCACTAGCACCGGGTTGTCTTTGGAGCTCTTAGCTTTTCTCAACTCTTCGGGGGCAAAGCATCTCCCCGATCGAGTCAAACCATGGGTCTCACAAACTTCTTCTTTAATCTCTTTCCCCTTGTAAGTCACTGTCACTCGTTCATAATTCCACGAGACCACCTTGCTGTTGTTATCATCTTAATAATGACAGGGTCTATGCGGGCACCCTCTACAATTACAACAGGCTTGTTTGCCACTACTGGCACAACCACTTTGGCTACTTCTTGTTTTATTGCCACATCACTTGGGGTCCCCTTTTTGGCTACTACAGATGGTTCACTGTTTGCACCGCTCAGTCGAATCACTAATTTCTCACTTGTTGGCTTTTCAACCGGCCTGACTTCACTGGAATTAATTAACATGATGGTCTGTGAAGGCTTCTTGGGCTCCCCTCCCCTATGCACTATCTTGATCATATTTGTCTCAGGATGGGCCGATAACGGATTCTAGTTGATATTGTGTGCCTCCGGAGCTTGGACCTCAATCCTATTAGTATCAATGAGCTCTTGAATAGGTGTTTTCAATTGCCAGCACTTCTCTGTATCGTGACCCGTAGAACAAGAACAATATTCGCAACTCATAGAGTGATCAAGGTTCCTCGGGGGAGGATTTGGCAGTTTTGGCTTGATCGGGCTCAGCATACCCAATTGTCGTAACCTATGGAACAAACTGGTATAGGATTCTCCCAATGGAGTGAAAGTTTTCTTCTTTTGCAACCTCTCGTTCTTAAATGGTTGGTTGGGTCGGACACCTGATCCAGGAGGGTTCCGATAGGCTCTTAGGGGTAGATAGGCATTTTGTGGAGCTGGGTATGTATTTTATGGGAGTGGCGCACGCCATTGTGCGTGGGCCAGAGGTTGGATGTATGTTTGGGCATGGTGGACAGAAAAATAGGGGTCTGGTGGTAGGTAGTAGTGTTGTGGGCTATATGGGGTATGAGGGTAGGTTTGGTGGTGGGGTCGAGGCTGGTTATAGTAATGTGATAGACCCCTGGGTCCGAACCAAGCTCCTGAATCAATTGTTGCTACATCCTCTTTCTTTTTCTTTCCAATTGCTCCCCCAGTTCCGCTTTGAATGGCCTGGGTGGTTGCCTTAGTAGCCGAATAACTCATGATTTTGTTTGTCTTGAGCCCTTCTTCTACCATACTGCCTATCTTTACCACTTCATTGAAGGACTTGCCTATAGCTGATACCAGATGACCGTAATAAGTAGGTTCTAAGGCCTGCAGAAAATAATCCACTATTTCACATTCTTTCATTGGAGGGTCAACCCTTCCTGCCTGTTCTCTCCACCTAAAACCATACTCCCTGAAATTCTCATTGTGCTTTTTCTCAAGTTTCGTCAAAGACAGACGATCTGGAACAATCTCGAGGTTGTACTGGAAGTGACAAGCAAATTCCTGGGCTAGATCATCCCATGTGTACCATCTTTTGTGATCCTGCCGAGTATACTATTCTAGCGTTGATCCACTCAGACTGAAATACGCTATTAGTAGCTCGTCTTTCCCGCTAGCTCCCCTCATTTTGCTACAAAAACCTTTCAAATGCGCCACTGGATCATCGTGCCCATCATACAAATCAAACTTGGGCATCTTAAACCCCGCCGGCAGTTGCACATCTAAAAATAGACATAGATCTTTGTAATCCACACTTACTTGACCTCCCAACCCCCGCATGTCTTTGAATGACTGTTTCAGGCTTTTAACTTTCCTGAACATCTCTTCCTGTTCGGGATTTCTAGATGGTTTTTCAGTTTCCACAGGGAGATCAAAATGAGAAGTGTAGGAATAGGGCTCAGGAACCTTGAAAGTGGGCTCCGGGGGGTAATACTGGTTCTCGTGAGTCTGGAACAGAGAATCACTGGAGGATCGGTGTAATGCGGCAGGTGGGGGTGCCACAAAAATAGAAGTGGCTGATGGAAGAGGGTACGTGACTTGTTTGGGTGGTGGAGCTTGTGATGTATGGGAAGTGGTGCCATAGCATTGTTGGTAGATGGGAAAGGCCGGAGATTAGTTCACAGTGGGTGGTTCCTGGGTCTGAGCCAATGGCGGGATAAAAGCAGGGTTAGCGTTGTAAACTGGCGGTGTGTGCCCTTTTGCCCATGCTTGGTACATTTCAGCCATCTGCTGCTTCAGCTTATACCACTCATCTTTCAAATTAACCTCTGATTCTTCCACCTCTTTTGACGGATCGACAATACTTTCCTCAAGTTCCTGGTTGGCCATGTTCAGCTTGTTTTTGGACCGGGTGTTGTAGGAGTGAGTTGCCAGAATGCCAATCAAACTAACCACTTGCCTAAACTGGGATTTCAACAATAACAAACTTGTTAGCGATTAGGGCTTTAACAGATAGGCAACCACACATTTGAGGAGTGAATGCACCTAATCAGTTAACCGTTTCTATCATGCATTTGATCGGCTGCTTGCGTCATCCCGACTTTTCCTTATTTCTGTTTGCGACTTCTCTTTTCTCCATCTCTTTTCTTTTCATTCTTGTCTTTACTTGCTTGGTCTCTCTTTTGTTTATATTCTCTCATGACTCTTTCTTGCTTTGCCATTGTTTCTTTCTCACTGTTTCTTTTTTTCTTTTCCTTCTCTCTTATTCTCCCTTCTTTTTTTTAATCATTCT
This sequence comes from Nicotiana sylvestris, assembly GCF_000393655.2. Lineage (NCBI taxonomy): Eukaryota > Viridiplantae > Streptophyta > Magnoliopsida > Solanales > Solanaceae > Nicotiana > Nicotiana sylvestris. The sequence continues at coordinate 38,358,999 of NC_091067.1, read as the reverse complement.
TTTTCTTTCTTTTAGTTATGGTCGAATCCTATAGAGATTGCCTACGTATCATGGCCCCTTATGAATCATACCGAGCGTAGTTCTAGAGATAAGTGCATAATAATAAAACAAAACATTTTGGAATTTCAAATTTTTCCATAAAATAAAACAGTTTTGATTACAACCACTCATTCTACCAAATTATAAAATTAACAAACTCGAAACGGGAAATTAACAGACTCTGACTCAAAACAAGATGAACATACTTTGACAGAAGGTAAAAACAATAGACTCGAAAACCAACTAACAGACTCCAATAAAAGAAAATACAGACTCACAAACAGACTAATAGACTCTAATGAAAATCATGAATACATTAATGCCTCAAATGCTCCGGGGGCCCGGCGGACATCATTCGGTCTCGCCACGGGCCGATCCCTTTGAAGCCTCTCCAAGTCACTCATTATCTGCCGGACAAATATCATCACTGCTGCAAAGAAGGTGGTACTAGTCATATCCTCACATGCTTATCATTTCATAATAATGCAACCGACAATAGTTCTGATCCGCTCTCGGATTCTGCCCTTTTCCTGAAGGAAACGCCCGACCTGTTGATTCTGGGCTTCTAACACCTGAGTATCAGATGTTGATTTTGCAATTGTTGCATTTCTTCTTCCATCCGAGCCATCAAATCATAATAGTATTCCCTATCAGCTTTAAAGTCCTTGGCCTGCTTGGCTGCCTCATTCTCGAGAATAACTATTTTTCTTTTCAGGCTAGTGATTGTCCCTTCATACTTTCTTTTCATTTGTTGCACAAACTGTGTCTGAACTTTTGCGTTTTCCGCCAATTGAGCTCGGACTTTCGCTAGACTAGCCTTAGACATTTCTAGGTCATCTTGATACTCAAGGGCTTTCTTTTTCAGACTGCTTATAAGCCTTTCATCCGCTCGGCTTCTTTCCGGGTTTCTAGCAGCCATTTTCATCTTTCAGATTTGAGATTTGAGGGCTTCATTTTCCTGGGTTAGCTTCTTCTTCTTGCCTTCATCTGCGGCGGCTTGCAACCCATTCTCAAACTGAAGGTCCATGACTTGCTTTTCCAGCCTTCTTATGGTGGCTCGGTACTCATTTTCTTTGGTCAACCAGTCCCATTACACCTGTGCTCCGTCGGTAAATTGTTGGACATGGGGTTTCATTCCGGGCCTTTTGGGCTCCTGATGAACTCGGGATCTTCTACCATACCACGTAGTGTAACCAGGCTCCACCTCGCCTCTGGATCTATCTCGTACTTGAGTTCTAGGCTCTAAGAATTTGCACTAATGCCAAACCCGACGCACTCTTTCTTCTGAAAAAGCGGCTTTTGGTTCCAACTCAATAACCTGCCGACTCAAATCCTCATCGTATGGGATGGTCTGGTATCGGCCTAACTGACGTAGAACTCGGTGCAGGGCATAAGGCTAGATACTCCGCATACCCATTAACAGCAGAAAACATACCTCAGCTGACATATAGATTACCTCACTGACCGAGAGCCACCCAAATGTCCATTCGATTTTATTTGCAGTCAAAGATCTCAAATGAGCATGCCATGCTTCCGTACCATCTGGGAAATCATAACCTTCTACCCTCTTTTATTGTTTTTCAATGCACTCGAGGCCAGCCATACCACAATTCAAGTATCTAGGACGGTGGCAAAGGTGTTTCTCCATCCATAATTGTAACAGTATATTGCACCCTTCAAAGAACTTTACCCCTTCTCGACAGAGGGTCAGAGCTCGGTAAATTTCTGCCAAGATCAGCGACACTATGGTCCTATTTGCCCTTTAATCATAAAGTCGGCTATACCCATGAGTCCCAACTCTATGTTCCTGTCTTTTCTGGGGCAAATCAAGGTACCCAGGAACACTATTATAAAAGCTAATCCTCTCCGAGCTTCCCACTTGTCTTGGTTTCCTGCGTGAGTAAGACCGGTATCTAGCGTCTCGAAGCCACGGGGATTCCCGTAATGTCGGTACAAAAAGTAGAAGGTATAGAATCCTTTGGCAAAATTTCCGTCTCGGATGTCCCGACTGATGCTTAACAGGTCCAAAAATTTGTGAGGGGTTACTGTTCTCGGGGCTATCGGGTATTGATTTCCCCTCAAAACCGGTGTAGCCTGCTATCTCTTCCAGGGTAGGAGTTAACTCGAAATCAGCAAAGTGGAATACATTATGTGCTGGGTCCCAAAATGGTATCAATGCCTCGATTATGTCCTTTCTCGGCTTAACTTTAAAGAGCCCGACAATACCACCCAATGCTTTTGTCACAACTTTTCTGCTATTGTCCCCCAAATCATGCCACCATATATGTAGCTCCAAAGGGATCTCTTCACGGACTGAGAAAGGTTCATTTTGAATTGTGCTCATCCTGCATATTTATTAAGGTGATTTTAATTACAAGAAATCTATGACTCATTTTGACTCAAGAAAAATGACTATTTTTCAAAATTCTCACAAAATTATACGGCTTTGCCAAGACGGCCTTTGGGCACTTCGAGAACAAAGATTTTAAGGTTGTGTCGGCTAACCAGCCAAAACTTTTCAAAATGACTAAAGGTGGTTGTTCTTGCAAAAACAGCCTTCTGGCGCCCTTTTGAAGGACATTCGGCTATTTTTAACAAGAATGGCATCGCCTTACTTATTTGTCGTAAACATAAATTTTTTGTTCTTTTTGGGCTATTTTTGCAAAAGGAAGTTGGACCCGATGGAGGTTGCCTACGTATCTCACATCCGGCGAGAATCAAACTGGCGTAGTTCGGGCAAATAAAACCAACTATTTTCAAAACAAAACCGTTTTTTTTCATTCTTTTTTTTATTTTTCTCAAAACAATCGTCAGTGTTTTAGTACCATTTGGACATTGGTTTTCCAAAACAGGTGATTTAACTCACTTAACCCTCACATTGCCATTCTCTTTTTTCCAACTGTTTCCCATTATTCAAAAGCCGGTCAGCAGGCAAATTCAAATCAAATAAATGCACAAGTAGCAAGTAAGATGCATCAGGATGGTCTTTTCATTTTGGGGCACACCTGTCCTAGAGAGACCCAACCCCTGTGTTGAGTCTCTAAAGTCAAATACACGTGACGCAAACAAACGTTCCTACTATGGATCCGACATGAGGTCTTGTTATACTAGATTTAAAATCTGGATTTATTGTTCTAGACCTGGCCTACCCGAGCGGACAACTCGAGCCGGAAGGGGGGGGGGGCAACGTACTGGGAATACAGAAGCTTCACCGACTTTGCAACTTGTCCGAACCTCGTTCTAAAATTTGGGATATGACTCTAATAGAAGAGAAGTCACACGAAGTGCACACTCCTCCATGATTTGGAAGACTCAGAGAGAAGAAGGGTTTCTTGGCAATTTATTTACAGTTCACACAATATCAAAGCTGGAAAAGCAACATTTAGCACATTAGGCCCAAACATGTAGCCAAATCAGATAATTAATAAAGCCAACTATAACAATTCATCTAAGCTCGAATTCTAAACCCTGAACCAGAGATTCTGAGTTCGGTCTCCAACAGAGTTGCCAGAGCTGTAACACCTCCTTTTTTACTACTCCCCGAGAGGGTGTATAAGAGAGTTTTTCCAATTAAAGTGACAATCGAAACGGGATTATCTATTTATTAAATTCAGTCGCCACATGGGATGATTGTGTGGTGTCCCAAGTCACCGGTTCAAATCCCGAATCAAGGAAAAGATTGACTTAGTATCACAGTCCGAGAACCAGAAATCCAGGTAAGGAATTCTGTTAACCCGGGAGAAGGTGTTAGGCATTCCCGAGTTCCGTGGTTTTAGCACGGTCGCTCAACTGTTATTATTGGCATAATTATCTGATTTTAATACATGTTTTAGCCTATGGTATATTTTAGCTCATTAACCGCTTTTAATTAATTTTAGGAAGATTCAACGTTATCTAAAACACGTTTTGAACCATGCCACATGAAATGCACCCGCGGTCTACGACACATTTTATTTAACGTTGTTGAGATTTGGATTTGGGTCACATGAAATGCACACCCGAGTTTAGGAAGGTAATATTATTAAAATAACGCGCCTAAAGCAACTACGCGTTTTTAACTTTGCGAGGGCCATGGAAAATTTGCTAAATGGCGCGCCTCGAGTTCTAAGGATTTAAAAGAAATAAATAATTGAGGGCCACGCATTTGAGATCTTATTCGGCGCGGCGCCTCTCAACTTATTTTAAAGGAAAACTAAAAATTTGAAGGAGCCATAAGCTATTTGTGTTATCTAGTACAACTCCACTCCACTAATTGATTAAAGGAAAAATGTCACCACTACTTAAGCTGAAAGTTTGAACCAATTTTAAAACAATAAATCCAAGTTCAGGCCAGCCTTATGAAAGAACATTTGCGTTGGAGAGAGAAAATACATTTGACTATTTGAAAACAACGAATGGCCCGTGCCATAATTAAGAGAACCAAAGTCATGAAGGGGGAAGACCCAACGATGAAAAACCTGCATCCCTGCTTTGCAAACATCCTGGCCCAAATTAAGGAGAAAGCAGGAGCGAGACTCGAATTCGAGTCTCTTGGCATGCATTCAAGGTCAACAACAATTAAAGAGGGGGTCACTATCGAACCCAGCTAACTACCAAAGGCGAATCAGTATTGAACCTTCAGGCTTGGGCCTGAATGAGCCCAAGTCTTAGTGAAAAGCGGTAGTCCAAATAAACAAATCCACCAACGAACGTGTATTGCCCACAATTCCATTTTTGTTTTGTTAAAATTTGTGAATTAACACGGACTGTTACTGATTTCAGACCAACAATTGAATAAGTAACATACCAACTAAGTAAAATCACAATCAAACCCAAAATTAAAAAACTTATGTGAGACAATCATTAGAACATTTCCTGCCTTCATTTATGTGATCAAAACATGACAGTAGGCCTCATTAACAACTGAAAGTCAACACAATGCTACCGTACAACCTATGCATTATTCCTTAATGGTGTCCATATTTCAAGATCGATAAGAGTTCAACTGCTACACCTAAGAGTCAACATACATGTTTTAACAAAATCCTGAAAGTGCTTACCAAATTTGCATCTATAGCAGTAAAAAACCTTGTGACTTCAGTAATCAAAGGAGCCACTCAAACTAAATAGGCTACTACTAAATCTAACTAACAGTATCCGTACATTGTACACATTAGACGCATAGGAACTTAAAAAATATTAGTATTTAGAATGACAAGCTAAGATTTACATAGAGAAGAATATTTGAATATCAAGCTTAACACATTAACAACACACACGACTGAATATCAAACTTCCAACTTCCATTTTTCATTTCAGGTTCAACTTGAAGATCACATTATGCAGGTTTCAGAGCATGTACCTGGAATTTGCACAAAGAAGAATAGAGGTGAACAGTCAGCAAATAAACAGCAGCAGATGACAGTCCCAGATTCGATTAGTTGAGCAGTGAAATCAACTCATAAAACCAATGAAATAGTAGAAAATCCCAGGAAGGAAAACATCTCTAAACCAGTGAAAATGAACTATATTGCAATGATTTCAACCCAAGACCCAAACAACAAAACAATTTTCAAACCATTTCTAGCCCACAACCAAACCCAGATTCAGCAATTAGGACCATACAATCAACTCGAAAACTCGATGGAATAGTGACCCTCAACAAACTTCAACCACAACAACTTCTCAAAACCCAATGTCAATCATTTCAAATCATAAAACCTATAGCTATTGTTTTCAGAAAAAAAATCACTGATGAAGTTCAATAGAATAGTCTTTTTTCACTAAAATTATTTAGTCGTTTCTCTTTTCTGTATTTTTTTCTTTCCCATTCTGACTTGTGAAAGAAAAAAAGATGCCTTTATAGGCAAGTCTTAGGGCAGCATAAAAGGGATTCTTATTTGCACTTTAAACCTTTTGATATTTTCATTTTTGCTATTCAATCCCTAGATTAAAATCAGTATTTTCAGTAAAATCCCAAAGCCAGCTTCTAGGAAGCTTCCCTCAATCAGTTACAAGAGATTCTCCTACCCAATCTCCCTAAACTACCCCTTAAACAGCTACTAATTACTTTCAGGCCACCACACTGGGTCGAATTAATCCCAAAACCCAACCCAAACCCATGGGTCTGTATACTATAGCCCAAACATGAATTTTCAAACTCTGGACTTAGTTGGAATCTTTCAAACAAACAAACCTTTGAATTTTCAGTAGAAAAAGATTTCAATAGAGATGCTCGTAAACAGTAATTTAAAGCAATTAAATCAACTAATTATACCAAGACATTGATACGCTAATGCCCATTTCATTGAATGCAAAAATAAACCCCAAATTAAAGAGGAGGAATATTCAGAATCACAGCCATGCACACAAAATGACTTAAAAACATTTAAAAGACAGAAAAGAGGAGAAACAGAAAGAGACGAACAAAACAGAAGACAGAAACGAAGGAGAAAAGAACAAAAATACCTAGATGGACACACGGACAGGGCTTGACAACCTTAGGCGACTCTGATTTGACCCGAAACTAGTATTATCCGCATGTTCTCTTTGAGAACAAATGAACAATACTAGTTTCAAGCCGCATCATTCATAGAAAACTTGAAAGCTTGCAGGATTTTCTTTTCTTCGTTTTTAGATTTGAAATTGACCCAATTTGGTGAGGATTTGGGGAGAAATGGTGGTGGATTGGGGCTCAGGGAGGGGTGATGGTTGCATGGTTGGATTTTGGTGGTGGTTTGAGCTCCACCGCCGGCCGGAGATGGTGGAGAAATTCAGGGAGCGGGTCTTAGGGTTAAGGATGAGGGAGTTGATGTACAGAGATACTATGTTTCTCTGTGAATTTCGAACAATTATATCGAAGGGGGGGGGGGGTTCCTTGGTCGTTGGATTGAAAGAGATCAACGGACCAGATCTCTACTTCACGGAACGACGCCGTTTCGATTTGGGACTGGATCGGGTATTGGGGTGGGGCTGGGCTGGGCTGGACTTGAGTGATATGGGGAAGAAATTCATTTGGGCCTGCCCAAATGATCCAAATCACATCCCCTTTTATTTGACTCTTTCATTTCTTTTAATCAATTTTTCCTTTTTCCTTTTCAAAATTAAATCAAATCCTAAATTACTCTTAAACTAAATATTTTACCAAATTAAGCTAATTAGTCAAAATAATATTTACTACAACTAATAATTTCAAATTAGAAGAAAGCTACAAAATTCAAAACTAAATAAAAATGCAAAAATGAGTCATTTTTGTGATTTTTTCTATTTTTGTCAAACAAATTAATTTACTAATTAATCTAAAGTGTAAAATTAAGTCCTATATGCAAATGCAATGTATTTGTTTTGTATTTTCATGAATTAAAAGAAATTAAACATGTGCAAACAAATGCAAGAAAGTAACAAAAATGCTACAAAAATCCACGAAATTGCAAACAATGGAAAAAATTTATTTTCTTGAATTTTGTGGGAGTAATTCATATAGGGCAAAAATCACATGCTCACACTGAGTACCCCCCCCCCCCCGAGATCTATCGACACCCGGCCTGGGGATAGTGTTGGCCGAGACCCCAACGGGCATGGGGAGTTTCCGAAGAATGTAGCCGGGGCCGATTAAGTCTATCAGGCTAGTCTAAAACCTGGTCTGCGCCTACATCATAAAGCTAGTCAGTTGTCCCATCCCGCTTTCTTTATTATTAATGTATCCTATACTATGTTGGGATTTTCCCTCCTATATAAGGGGTATCCTTGACATTTTGTAAACTCCATTGTTCCATCCACTTCACAAGAAATATAGAAGAACACTCTCTTGCTTTCTCATACACTCTCTCCATATTATTACTTTCATTTATTACGTTCATACTTATTCTCCATTTATTGCTTGTCATTGGCCATAAAGAGCCTCCCTTAATTGGATTCTAACTGTTAGCCATTTCCCGATTATTCCCGGTAACTCAAGCCCGAGCCTAGGCATCGACCTCGAGGCCACTAATCGGTCAGTCCGAGGCCCGAATAGCTAAACCCCCCGGTTCGATTATAATTTCATTTTAGCTCGCATTTCATCTTTTATCTTCATATATCTAGCATCAACCGCTTAACAACTAACATAAAAATAGATCACGTATTTTTAGAGTCCCATCAACAAATTTTATTGTTATTACCATTTTTACGGTAAATAGTTTGGCGCCCACCGTGGGGCTAAAAATAATAGTGATTATTTTCCTGCTGGTTTCGTTACACAATTCAAATTATATTTCACACTTTTTCTTTTCTAAGATCTTCGATTTCAGGTCAAAATGTCTAGCTCAGTGAACAAAGTTGAGAACGACAACCTTGAAAACCATGGAGAAAATGGTGTGGCTGTTCCAATTATTGGTGCGCCACCACATAACCCCGATAATGCACCTGGAACGATTCCAGCGGACGTGGGTTCAGAAGAGGCACAACAGGTCGATGAAACCTCACACACCGACATGAGCAAACAACATGGCGACTAACAGGAAGCCCAAAAAACCCCAGCTCGGGAAGAACGAGAAGTTAGCCTTCATGTTATTTTTTAAATGTTGCAAGCACAACAGCTGGCTATCGCTCAGCTGCAAAGCCACCCGAAGACTCCCAGCACGGTAGCACTGGGGACAGCTCCCCCAGCCGAACAGGTACCTGAGAGATCGAGCAATAACGGATCGATAGCCGACCCTGCCATCGTAAAAATGCTCGAAGACCTCACCAAAAGGATTGAATCGAGCGAGAAAATGATAGCAGCCAACGATAAGAAGGTCGAGGACTACAACTCCAGGGTCGACCAGATCCCGAGCGCACCCTCGGTCCTGAAAGGTGTAGATTTGAAGAAGTTCATACAAAGGTCGCTCCCCGAAGAAGTGGCTCCAAAACTCATTCTAAATAAGTTCAGAATGCCGGAACTCCCAAAGTACAATAGGACCTCAAACCCCAATGAACACGTTACTTCCTACACTTACGCGGTAAAGGGCATCGATATAAAGAATGATGAGATCGAGTCCGTATTGCAGAAAAAGTTTGGAGAAACACTCTAGAAGGGGGCCATGATGTGGTATCACAACTTGGCTCCAAACTCCATAGATTCATTCCCCATGCTAGCAGACTCCTTTGTAAAGGCACATGCCGGTGCCATCAAAGTAGCGACGATGAAGTTCAACGTTTTCAAAATTAAGCAAAGGGAGAACGAGATGCTACGGGAATTCGTGTCTCGCTTTCAAATGGAACGGATGGAGCTACCGCCAGTCTCCAACGACTGGGCAGTGCAGGCTTTCACTCAAGGTTTGAATGAACGAAGCTCGGTGGCTTCAAAACAGCCGAAACAAAATTTGATCAAGTATCCAATTGTGAACTGGTTGGACGTCCACAACCGGTACCAGTCAAAAATCAGGGCCGAGGATGACTAGTTGCGCCCCCTCGGGCTTAGTATACCCAAGAAGGCTCCTAGCAAAGGAACCAAAACCAAACGAAGAAAGATATCAGCCGTACATCGAAGATAGGAGAAACGCCCCCAGGCGCAACCTACCTCGCAATGATCGGAGAATAAATCAAGGACAGGATCCTCGAGGACTCATCAAGAGAGCCAGATTTGATAGGAATGTAGGGCCAATGGGTGCACCTCACTTGTCCGAATACAACGTCAATGTCGGTGTATCAGACATCGTGTACGCCATCGGTAAATCAAAGACGCCAAGTGGCCCAGGCCTATACAATTGGATCCCTCACAAAGGTATCACAACTTAGTGTGCAAGTTTCACAACACACATGGCCACAGGACCGAGGATTGACACTAGCTCCAAGAAGAGGTAGCCCGACTACTTAACAAAGGGCATCTCCAAGAATTCCTTATCGATCAAGCCAAAAATCAATTCCGGGAAAGAGAGGCAACCAAGAAGAGCGAGGCAAACGAGTCACAACATGTCATCTACATGATCATGGGAGGCGTCGATACCCCGCAAGAATCCGTATTGAGAAGGACAAAAATATCCATCACCGAGAAAAGCGAACCCGGGGATATATTCCCGATGATGCCGTAACATTCAGAGAAGAGGACATCGAGACCTTGTCTCAACCTCATAATGATGCACTAGTAATCTCTTTCCTTGTAAATTCTTTTCAAATAAAACGTGCACTCATGGATCCAGGTAGCTCGACCAACATTATCAGGTCGAGGGTGATAGAGCAGCTTGGATTGCTCGACCAAATCGTTCTCGCCACTCGAGTCCTCAGCGGATTCAACATAGCAAGTGAAACAATGAAAGGAGAAATCATCCTCCCGGTCACCATGGCCGGCACAACCCAAAACGCCAAATTCCATGTCATTGAAGGAGACATGAGGTATAACGCCTTATTCGGACGGCCGTATATGCATTGCAGGAGAGCGGTACCATCCACTCTTCACCAAATGATGAAATTCCCAACAAAGGACGAAATTAAAATCGTCTACAGGGAAAAGCATGCGACAAGGGAAATGTTCGCGGTGTACGACGTGCACCGCTGCTTGCACCTCTTCCCGCAAAAGAGCCAAAAGGTAATCAAGCTACACCCTCGATCAAGCTCGATTAAATGAAATAAAGGACCATATCGCGTCCTCATCTCGAGTGATTGGAACATATCGATCCTCAAAACATTGCCGGCTCGTCTCACATTAAGGTACGACCATCTCCCTTTTCATTTCGTATTTCAGACTAACCTTTATGCAGGCGCCCGATCGAAGCGGTCAGAATGCTAACCCAGCTCGAAGACCTTAAGGTTTTAAAGCATCCTTTGCACTCTTTTCCTTCGATCGAGTTTTTATCCCGAAAAAGGGTTTTACCGACAAGGTTTTTAACGAGGCAACATCTGCATGCTACCTTAGGGAAACTCAACAAATGTTGAAGGCTTATTTTGCAATAAACCCCAGACACTGGGGGCATGCCCCCCACCCTCTCCCCCTCGAAAGCCACCCGCTCGAGAAAACCAAGAAACGCCAAATGCGGTCCCTATAGGAAAGTAATGTACTGGATCAAACAGTCGAACGAACCGTATCCATATAGCCGGGCCCCGACGGGTATCAAATAATCGAAGAATATCTTTTGTCAAGGCATCTCGCACTCCAAAAGAGACTCGGCACCTTCGCAAAAACAACTCCTCCGCTGAAAATGTCCCGAACACTCGGGGACTAGCGTCAACAATTCAACACTTAAACGACCTCCGGCTCGGAACTCCGAAATCGTAAGCCCTCAAATAAGGCTACGTGAAAATCGCTAAACATCTCCAATGCCAAAAGCACCTCGAGTACTCGGGGACTGGCATCAAAATCTCAAAAGAAAAGCACACGACCTTAGGGTTGAGATCTCCAAAATCGTAAGCCATCGACGAGGCAATGGAAAGTTTACAAAAAATGGCTCCCAAGTAAAAAAACTCTCGATGACTCGGGGACTGCCGTCAAAACACCACCTCCATTGACTCATCAAAACACGAGGCCATAAGACCCCGAGCAGTCAGACTCGGTCCCGTAAGACCTACATAAGGCAGCAACTATATCTGTAAGACCTCAACTATATGAAAAAACTATAAGACCTCAACGACATGAAAAAACTGTAAGACCTCAATGGCATGAAAAACTGTAAGACCTCAACGGCATGAAAAAACTGTAAGACCTCAACGACATGAAAAACCTGTAAGACCTCAACATCATGAAAAACAGTAAGACCTCAAGCAAGGCATAAATCATACTTGTACCAAGTATCTATGAATCTATAAGACCTCAAAAGGCATGAAAATTTTGTAAGACCTTACTACAGGCATAAATTCGATCCCGAAATTTAGGCTATATATCAAATTTGTAAGACCCCTAAAAAAGCATACCCTCGATATAGACGCCTAAACTACTACACTCGGGACCTTGAATGGCTCCGGCCAAACACAAATGACTACGATCATACGGCTGTACCAGCCAAATTAACGCGACTCGGGGATGCCCGACCGTCGCTACAAAATCATAGGCCATTACTTCAAATCTACTTCTAAAAGAACCGGTTAAATAGGCTACCCATGATAGGCAAAAGGACTTTGACCATGTCAGCTCCAAATCAGAAGGCTTCGAGCTACTCAACTTACGAGTCAAACCTTCTGAGGTGCTCAAACATCGCCGCAAATGACTTGAAATCGAGGTTCTTCCCGAACCGACGATTGGTCACACAAAATCATTTCAAAAGTCCTTAATGAGAGAAAAATAAAGCCTACATAAAAGGTCACATCGACCAAGCGTATAAGAGCCATTGTCACCAGCCTAATGAGCCCTAAGGCCACACATACTAAAAGGTCGCAACGACCAAAAGCGTAAGAGCCACTGTCGCCAGCTTAAAATTTGAAAGCTTTGAGGGTCAAAATGAGATCGAGACATAACTCGATTCGGAGACTGGACCCAAAATAGTTAACTATATATGCCTAAGGGCAAAGCGTAAGAGCCATTGTCGCCAGCTTAATGAGCCTTAGAGCCGTGCATATAAAAGGTTGCTTTGACCCAAGGCGTAAGAGCCATTGTTGTCGGCCTAATGAGCCCCAGGGCCATACACACTAAAAGGTTGCAACAACTAAAAGCGTAAGAGCCATTGTCTCCAACTTAAAATTTGAAAGCCTGAGGGTCAAAATGATCTTGAGTCGTAACCTGATTCGGAGACTAGACCCAAAATAGTTAACTATACATGCCTAAAGGCAAAGAGTAAGAGCCATTGTCGCCAGCTTAATGAGCCTCAGGGACATACATATAAAAGGTCACTTCGACCCAAGGCGTAAGGGCCATTGTCGCCAGCTTAATGAGCCTCAGGGCTGTGCATATAAAAGGTCACTTCGACCCAAGGCGTAAGAGCCGTTGTCGCCCGCCTATGCAAACACAAAAGCTTCAGGGTTGAATGAGCTCGAGTCGAAGTACAACTCGGAGACTAAACCCAAAACAGTTGACCAAAAGCTTAAGACCTCTAACGCCAGCTTACACTAAAGGTCGCATCGACCGAGAGCGTAAGAGCCCCAGGCATGCCTAATAAACCTTAGGGCCATATCACGAATCTAAGGATTCTCACCAACTCTGAAAACAGTCCACCTAGTCAGAAGCAAAACAGAAAGGGGTACAGAAGAGTTAAAGCCGCAAGTTTTCTTTTATTTACATATATGAAAAAATGCACCCTCCATCTACAAACACGCTCTGAGGACATCACATACAAAATGGCAAAGTCTACGCCCCGCCCCTAAGGACTACGGCCTGTCAGCCTCATCTTCACTCTCCTAGGGTCGGACAGGAGTGACCCAGCACCACGCTCGTCCGCCCTCGCTCGCGCCAACCTTTCCAGGAGAACAAAACCCCTAGCACCAATCTCCTCGAGAACCTTTCTTCGGGATCTGCAATGAGCATATTCTTTGATCCTCTCTTCACAATTGAGGATCCTCTTCAACTCAGCTTGGGCATCGGTAGCATCCTTCAAATAAATCCTCTTCAACACAGCTTGGGCATCGGTAGTATCCTTCAAATAAATGCCATCCTGTGATCAGCCTTAGTCTGGCTCAGTGCTGCTTCGGTCCAAGCATCAATGACCCCAACCCTGACTTTTGAAAGCTCGGACTCGAGCTGTACAATCATTTCTGTCTGAACTAAAGCATTGTCACGATATAGGCAAAGCTGAGCTTCAAAAGCAAGAATTTTGGCCAGAGCATCCTTCCCCCCCAAAGCCTAAGACTCCGCCCGAGCTTTCAGCTCATCACGCTCACACTTGGCCCAGCCAACTTCATCTCGAAGGCACTCTAGGTCCTCCGTCTTTTTGTACAACTGAAATAAACTAAGTATTAGCCCCAGGAGCCAGAAGGTGGAATGCATACTCATCCGGGATAGAAAACTACCTGCTCCTTCAGGTCGTTTTCGTAGTTTAAGTTTCGGCTCGCCTCACACTACAAAATGCACCAACTCGACCTCTTTATCATCACAAAGGAGCCTCAGGGATCTCTCCTCATCCAGATCTTTCCATAGCCTGGCTTCACAGTGAAGCAGCCCGGACTCGAGCTTGTCGGATGCCTGTAAAAGAAAACTCAGTAAGGAAAGGAAGGCGTAAAGCTCGAAAAACCTGTGCCGAAACTCACCGCAAAGTGAAGCCGTTGGGCTTCCTCAAAGGCCGAATGCATATCTGCCAATCCAGCCCCTTTGGCCCTGAAAGAGACTGCTCTGATTGAAGCACGATCACTTTATGTATGCGACCCCGGGTTTCTAGTATCTCCCAAAATATTATCAACGGAAAAGGAAGGCAATAGCAAGGAAGGAATAGCACAACACTCACCATGGTATTTTTCTTCCCATATGCCCCGGGAAAAAGCTCGCCACTTGTGTCCCTCACAAGTCGAGTGGGTCGCCAACTCTCAGACCCAGTCCGACAGATCAAGAATGTCGTTTGACACCCATGAAACAGCTACAGAGGAAGAGAGGAAGGAGCGATTATGAAATCAACTTTCGCCATAGACAGAACTAATAAAGCAAGAGATGCACCACTTACGAGCATAACTCCATTCCTAAGTGAATGGAATGAGCTTCTCGGGTATAATGTTAGCGGTCCGCACCCGGACGAAGTGACTCATCCATACCCAGTCTCCGTTTTCCTCATCGTCAATAACGAAGGGCATAGTCGATCGACACCGGAAAGTCAGCAGACCTCGATGGTCCTGAGGACCAAAGCAGAGCTCTCCTCTCCCTATCGAACAGACCCCGACGTAGCCGCAGTGGCGGTGACAAAATTAGAGAACTAAAAAGCAGGAATATGTGCAGATGCGTTAGTGCTGGAGTGCCGAATGGCTGGTGCAGAAAGAGAAGGACAACTGCTTAAAATGGGGTAACCCCCGAAAAGGCAGAAATAACCCTATTTATATATTGAAAAAACAGCGACGATTCGCCTGCCTCAAAGCCGGTTAAGAACACTAGCCGATAACACCCTCTCCAGTCCCGAGGTGGTATCCGATCTTGAGGACCTCCATCAGAACAAGACTAGGCTCCATGAAGCTGATGATGCCTTCGCCAACATCGAGGTGGTACCCCACCTCGAGGATCTCTATCAAAGGGAAGTTTAGGCTCCAAGAAGCCAATAGCATCATGACAAGACCCGAGGTGATACTCGACCTCGGGGTTTTTTGTCGAAAAGAAAATTAGGCTCCAAGGAAATAAGCATTTGAACTCCACCCATATAGGCTTGGCCCTGGGTACCGAGCAAGATCGGACAAACCCTCCTTCAAAATCTATCTACAGCACCATAAGGCTATTCACACTAAGCCTAGAGCGTATTTCCGGGTGGTCCGAATTTGAACGAATCTCCCGTCGGGGACTGCCCTCATGAGATCAAAGGCAGCCCCCGTCCACGGGCCCCCGAGCAAATTTCTTCTCAAAGTTTACCACAGAGTTTAACTAGTAAGTCATGATTCCAAGGCCCAAACGTTATTCTCATTATACTCGAAGTCAAGGTCCCGTCGACCCGAGTCTATCGACCCTATTCAGGTTCGATCCAAGGGATCGTAAAGGATCCCAAGCAAAGCCATTTTTAATCAACCAAAGGCTGGAAGGAATACTCGCATCCGGGTTCGATATTAGCATCAACAGATAGAGTCATGCATTCGGAGTCTCCACAAACATAAAATAATGTAGCAAGCATCGAAGACAAATCGGGGAAAAAATCTTTGTATTCATGAAATATTCTATTACAAAAACCCATGAGGGGTCCTTACATATGATTAAAAAGCCCACGAGGGGTCCTTATACAAGAACATAGAAGCATAAGGGTGTACACACAATAAAAGCCTAAGAACCTAGCCTATTCTCAAAGGTGTGTCCTCAATAGCAACATTTTCGATATCATCTCCTTAAGCACGCGTCCTCAAAGACAATATCTTCTAAGCACAATCCCCTCGGGTGTCTTATCTCAATTCCCAATAATGGCATCTTAAAAAGGAGAGACAACGAAGGAAAAGTGATAGAGAAAAGCAAAGTGACGTGAAAAGGTAGGAAGGAATGAAAAAGTGGCTGGGTAAAAAATCTAGCTAGTATGGATTTCGCCAGGCTATTACTGTAAAGCCACTTCTTGAGACGTTGCCTCGACATGGGAGGCAATACTTAGTAGATAGTGCCGCCATACCCCAAGGAATCTAAAATGGGTGCAATACGCCAAGCCGGGGCAGGAGGGTGAGAAGCAGTGTATAATCCGAGCCCCCTCTCGAGCAGCAGTGTGTAATCCAAATATTTCCTCGGGTCGGAGGAAATTGGCCCTCTGCTTCATTGTCCCGACCTAATAGTGACAACAACAACAATAACAACAACAACATAAAAACATCATAATCTCGCTCGACCAGAGAAGGTTCGAGAGATAGGCCGTAGCATGCCTAATATCGCCATAAAATCTTGAGGGCATGGGCCTCATACATGGTGAACGACAAAGAGTAATGATAGCAAGAAAGGAGGAATGGATAGTTATTGAAAGATACTTGGATAAAAGACTGCTCCCAGGAGGCCCCCATTTATAGAAAAAGGGGCAACATAACTGACGACGCTATTATCACCCTCGAAAAACGTAACGATAGGCGCATTCAATGCATCCATGGGAGCTGAATCAGCTACGACATTATGGCTCTGAAGAATCAGAAACTGTTCCACGTTGAATGGTCCTGGAAAAGCAAAACGACAAAACATTTCAGTAACCATGGAGGCTTGCATCGTCAGCACGGCATCATTATGGGAAGCCCGAAGAGTGGAATGTCAAAATCGTTTCTTATCGCTTCTCTCAAAGAAATGCGGGGACTATCTGTATATGGTGAAATCGGGGGAACCCATTTATCGTTAATAAGGTATTTTGGGAGGTCACCTCGGAGGCTCGAGACCACGGACCGAGTACCCCCCTCGATATCTATCGACACCCGGCCTAGGGATAGTGTTGGCCGAGACCCCAACGGGCTTGGGAGTTTCCGAAGAATGCAGCCAGGGCCGGTTAAGTCTATTAGGCTAGTCTAAAAGCTGGTCTCTGCCTGGATCATGAAGCTAGTCAGTTGTCCCATCCCTCTTTCTTTATCATTAATGTATCTTGTACTATATTGGGATTTTCCCTCCTATATAAGGGGGATACATGGCATTTTGTAAACTCCGTTGTTACATCCACTTCAAAAGAAATATAGAAGAACACTCTCTTTGCTTTCTCATACACTCTCTTGATATTATTACTTTCATTTATTACGTTCATACTTGTTCTCCATTTATTGCTTGTCATTGGCCATAAAGAGCCCCCATTATATCACGACCCAGATTTCTCACCCTCAGGAGTCGTCATAGCGCCTACTAATGTGAGCTAGGCAAGCCAATCCTTTAAATTGATTGCTCCATTATCCAATTAATTCTTTTTACAGATATAAAGCGATAACGTATAAACAACGGAATATTTAATTAAGAGCAAGAAAAACATTAAAATATCTAATTCTGTAGCTATTACAACTACTTAAGCCTTAATAACCCAAAACCTAGTGTCACAGTGTCACGGACAATCTAAGACTGCTAAATACAAGGCCCGAGAATAAAAGACACGCTATTTCTGAAGAAAAAAGATGAAACAGGAAATAAAAGATAGAGGAGATGCCAGGGCCTATGGACGCCTGCAGGTCTACCTTGGATCTCCGCGTAGACTGAAGGTAGCCTCCAACTACGGTCGAAGAGCTGCTCCGGGATCTACACATAGTGTAGAGTGTAGTATCAGCACAACCGACCCCATGTGTTGGTAAGTGTTTAGCCTAACCTCGGCGAAGTAGTGACAAGGCTAGGACCAGACCACCAAATAAACCTGTGCAGTTATATAATATACAATGGAAAGTAAAGCAGGAATAAACAAGTAAATATGGGAGGGGGAAACACTCTTCGTGGAATAACAGGTAAAACAGAATATCAAGAGAACTATAAAGGAATTAAAATCCAACCACTAACAAGAATAAGGAAAACAAAGGCAGATTTCACTTTCTTTTCACATCATGTTGCAGGCGTGCAACCCGATCCCATTTCCTGTATCTTGTAGTAGGCATGCCACCCGCTCCCATTTCATTTATCTCATGGCAGGCGTGCCACCTACTACCATTTCATTTATCTCGTGGTAGGCATACCGCCCGCTCCGATTTCATTATATCTTGTGGTAGGCGTACCACCCGCTTCCATTTTATTATATCTTGTGGTAGGCTTACCATCCGCTCCCATTTCATTATATCTTGTGGTAGGCGTACCACCTGCTCCCATTTCATTATATCTTGTAGTAGGCGTATGACCCGCTCCCAGTGACAAGCCAACAATAATCACAAGGAATCCCGGCAAGGGAACAAGAGCAATATAACAACTTCCCAACAAGGTAACAATGATATCTCAACAACATCCCTGCGAGGGAACAATACTATCAAAACAGACATCCCGGCAAGGGAACAATAAAGATAATAACATATGAAGCACAATAAACAACAACGGAGTCATAACAATTATAATACAAGACTCACGGTCATCCTTGACACCAACGTATAGATACTCGTCACCATGACTATACGTCGTACTCCATAATTAACATGTAGCAAATAAGACATAACTCCTAATCTCTCAAGCTAAGGTTAGACCAAACACTTACCTCGATGCCACGAACACAATTCACGTTTCAATTATAGCTTTACCCCTTGATTCCACCACCAATTCGCTCGTATCTAGTCACAAGTTACTTAATTACATCAATAAGCGCTAAATGAATCAACCCCAATGTATGAAAATGAGTTTTCTAAAGTGTTACTCAAAAAATCAAAAATCGCCCCCGGGTCCACATGGTCAAAACTCGAGGTTCGAACCAAAACCCTATTACCCATTCCCCCACAAACCCAAATATATAATTTATTTTGAAATCGAACCTCAAATCGAGGTCCAAATTCTCAATTTTTGAAAAACCTAGGTTCTACCCAAAACACCCAATTTCTCCCATGAAAACCATTGATTTTGAGTTGAAATCATGTAGAAAGATGTTAATTATTGAAGAAAACGAGTTAGAAATAACTTACCAATGTTTTGCAGAAGAAAGGTTGTTTGAAAAATCGCCTCTTATATTTTTGGAGTTTTAAGAAATGAAAATAACTGAAAATCCCATTTTAATATATCCTTCTCAGACCCCATGTGCGAACCACACAAAATCGAGTGCGGCCGCACAGCTCCCGTGTGGACTGCAGTGACATGCTTTAGTATTTTGGCCATAACATATACTACAGATGTCCAAATTATGATTTTTTTAGATTTCCGGAAACTAGACACGAAAGGATACAACTTTAGTTTTTAAATCATCTCAAAATTCCTTGTAGATCAAAAGATATAGGCTTCCGAAGTCGGACCAATGAAATTTTTCTTCACCGCGGATCGCACAAAATCCACTGCGGCCGCAAAGCCCTCACCGCGGTCCGCACAAAATCCACTGCGGTTGCACAGGCCCCTCTTCGGCAGCATTCCATTTTGTGCGGACTGCACTGATTTGTTCAGAGGCCTTCCACTTCTCTGAACCTGCAACAACTATGTTTTTAAGCCTAAGACATCCCAGAACCTACCCGAAATTCACCCGAGCCCTCGGAACTCCAAACCAAGTGTGCACACTAACTCTAAGACATCATATGAACCTACTCGTGCAATCACATCATCAAAATAACATGTAAAATCAAGAATTAAACCTCAAAACTCAACATTTTCATCAAGAACTCTTAAAGTTCATAACTCTTCAACCAGAAGTCTAACTTACGTCAAATAAACTCCGTTTTTCAGCAAATTTCATAGTTATCTTTCAAATACTATAACAAGTTTGTAACGGGTTTCGGAACCAAAATACGAGCCCGATAACAATGGTTTCAAACATTAATTCTTTTATTCATTTCTTAGATAATTCAGTAAAATAATTTCTTTCAAAAATTAATTTCTAAGGCTTGGGACCTCGGAATTCATTTTCGGGCATAAGCCCAAGTCTCATATTTTACTGCGGACCTCCCGGGATTGTCGGAACACGGATCCGGGTCCGTTTGCTCAAAATGTTGACAAAAGTCAACCATAATCAAATTTTTAACTCTAGAAATTTCTATTTCTCATATATTCACATAGAAGGCTTTCCGGATATAGGACCGGACCACGCATGTAAATCAAGGTGAGTAAAGAGGAGGTTTTTTTAGGCCTTGGAACACTGAATTCACTTGCAACACAAGTTATGACCTTTTGGATCATCATATGCTCCACCTCTAAAACAACCGTTCGTCCTCGAATGGAAATAAGAAGGAAGTACCTAAGTTAGAAAAAAAGATGGGGATAACGGCTCCGTTTATTGGACTCGGACTCCCAGGTCGATGCCTCAACGGGCTGACCTCTCCACTGAACATGAATAGAAGGAAAACTCTTCGATCTCAATTGATGAACCTGCCGGTATAGAATAGCTACCGGCTCCTCCTCATAAGACAAGTCCTTGTCCAACTGGACAGTGCTGAAGTCTAACACGTGGGATGGATTGCCGTGATACTTCCGAAGCATGGATACATGAAACACTGGATGCACGACTGATAAGCTCGGTGGCAACTCAAGTCTATAAGCCACCTCTCCCACTCGATCAAGAATCTCAAACGAGCCAATGAACATAGGGCTAAGCTTGCCCTTCTTCCCAAATCTCATTACGCCCTTCAAAGGCGACACTCGAAGCAATACTCGTTCACCGACCATGAATGCCAAATCACAAACCTTGCGGTTGGCATAACTCTTTTGCCTAGACTAAGCTGTACGAAGCCTATCCTGAAAAATCCTGACCTTGTCCAAGGCATCCTGAACCAGATCCGTACCAAAAACCGAGCCTCTCCCGGCTCAAACCATCCAACCGGAGACCGACACCGCCTACCATATAAAGCCTCATAGGGAGCCATCTCAATACTTGACTGGTAGCTGTTGTTGTAGTCAAACTCTACTAAGGGAAAAAACTGATCCCACAAGCCTCCAAATTCAATGACACAAGCTCGGAGCATATCCTCCAAAATCTGAATATTCCGTTCGGATTTCTCGTCCGTCTGAGGATGAAACACTGTGCTCAACTCAACCCGAATTCCCAACTCTCGCTAAACCGCTCTCCAGAAATGGGAGGTAAACTACGTACCTCGATTCGAGATGATAGACTCGGGCACACCATGAAGACGAACAATCTTCCAGATATAGATCTCAGCTAACCTCTCGGAAGAGTAGGAGACTGCCACAAGAATGAAATGCACTGACTTGGTCAACCTATCAACAATAACCCACACTGCATCAAACTTCCTCTTAGTCTATGGGAGTCCAACAACGAAGTCCATAGTGATCCACTCCCACTTCCACTCAGGATTCTCAATCTTCTAAAACAATCCACCAGGCATCTGATGCTCATACTTCACCCGCTGACAATTCAAACACCGAGCCACAAATGCTGCGATATCCTTCTTCATTCTCCGCCACCAATAATGTTGCCGCAAATCCTTATATATCTTTGCGGTGCCCGGATGAATAGAGTACTGAGAGCTATGGGCCTTCTCTATAATCAAATCTCGGAGCCCATCACCATTAGGCACACAAACTCGACCCTACAATCTCAAAACTCCATCATAACCTAAGGTAACATGCTTGTCACCTCCGCACTGCACCGTGTCTCTAAGGACACACAAATGGGGATCATCATACTGCCGATCACGAATACGCTCCAATAAAGAAGAATGTGCGACCGTGCAAGCTAACACACGACTGGGCTCAGAAACATCGAACCTCACAAACTGATTGGCCAAAGCCTGAACATCCAAAGCAAGCGGTCTATCACCGACCGGAATATAAGTAAGACTGCCCATACTGACTGACTTCCTACTCAAAGCATCGGCCACCACATTGGCCTTTCCCCGATGATATAAGATGGTGATATCATAGTCCTTTAATAGCTCCAACCACCTTCTCTACCTCAAATTTAACTCCTTCTTCTTGAACAAGTACTGCAGACTCTTGTGATCTGTGAACACCTCACATGCCACACCATACAGATAATGACTCCAAATCTTCAAAGCGTGAACAATGGCTGCCAACTCCAAATCATGAATCAGATAATTCTTCTCATGAATCTTCAACTACCGGGAAGCATAAGCAATAACCTTGCCATCCTGCATCAACACCGCACCAAGCCCAATACGAGATGCATCACAATAAACTATATATGGCCCTGAACCTGTGGGAAAAACCAGCACCGGTGCCTTAGTCAGAGCTGTCTTGAGCTTCTGAAAGCTCGCCTCACACTCATCAGACCATTTGAACTGGGCACCCTTTTGGGTCAAGCTAGTCATTGGGGCTACGATAGATGAAAACCCCTCCACAAACCGACGATAGTAGCCTGCCAATCCCAAGAAAATCCAAATCTCTGTAGATGATGTTGGTCTAGGCCAATTCTTGACTACCTCAATCTTCTTCGGGTCAACCTGAATACCCTCTGCTGATACAACATGACCCAGGAATGCAACTGAACTCAACCAGAACTCACACTTCGAGAACTTAGCATATAACTGACTATCCCTCAAGGTCTGACGAACCAATCTAAGATGCTGCTCGTGCTCCTCCCATATGTGGGAAAAAATCAAAATATCATCAATGAAGATGAACGAATCCAAGTAAGGCCTGAACACTCGGTTCATCAAATCCATAAAAGTTGTTGGGGCATTTGTCAACCCGAATGACATCACCAAGAACTCATAATATCTGTACCGAGTGCAAAAAGCTATCTTAGGGACATCGGATGCCCTAATACTCAACTGATGGTAGCCAGATCTCAGGTCAATCTTCAAAAATACCTTGGCACCCTGAAGCTGATCAAACAAATCATCAATCCTCGGTAATGGATACTTATTCTTGATTGTAACCTTGTTCAACTGCCGGTAATCAATACATATTCTCATCGAGCCGTCCTTCTTCTTAACAAACAACACCGGCGCACCTCAAGGCGAAACACTCGGCCTAATGAAACCCTTTTCAAGCAAGTGTTGCAACTTCTCCTTCAACTCTTTCAACTCAGGCGGGGTCATACGATATGGTGCGATAGAAATGGGCTGAGTGCCCGGAGCCAAATCAATGCAAAAGTCAATATCCCTGTCAGGTGGCATACCTGGTAGGTCTGGAGGGAAACCCTCAGGAAACTCACGAAAAACGGGCACAGAATCAATAGAAGGAACCTCAGCACTAGAATCACGAACATATGCCAAACACCCCTTCTCGACCATACGTCGAGCCTTCACATAAGAAATAACACTACAGGTAGAATTACCAGGAATTCCTCTCCACTCTAAACGAGGTAGACCCGGTAAGGCTAAGGTCACAATCTTAGCATGACAGTCCAAGATAGCGTGGTAAGGTGATAACTAGTCCATCCCTAATATGACATCAAAATCGACCATGTCCAAAAGAAGCACATCTATACGAGTCTCAAGACCTTCAATCACAACTATACATGAATGATGGACTCGATCTACCACAATAAAATCACCCACCGGTGTAGACACATAAACAGGATCACTCAAAGAATCACTAGGCATGACCAGATACGGTGCAAAATAAGAGGACACATACGAGTACGTAGACCCTGGATCAAATAACACTGAAGCAACTCTATCACAAATCAGAACCATACCAGTAATAACTACATCAGAAGCCTCAGCCTCGGGCCTGGCTGGAAGTGCATAACATCGGGGCTGGGCCCCACCACCCTAAACTATATCTCTAGGACGGTCTGCTGCTGTCTAGCCTCCACTCCCAGCGGTCTGAGCTCTACCTCCACTGCTAGTACCTCTACCCCCAACTCTAACTGGCTGGGCGGGCTATGGAATACTCGGTGCCTAAACCATGGCACGGGAACCCTGCTGCTGAGAACTGCTCGGTGCTCGAGGGAAATACCTAGCAATGTGCCTCGCGTCGCCACAAGTAAAACAAGCCCTCAGCTGCTAGGGCTGACGACCCTGGAAACTCTGAAGCGGCAGTGCACTAATATGAGCTACTGGTGCACTGTAGAACTATTGATCGGAATACTGCATCTGAGAACCACGGCCACCTGAAGTGCTGACTAAAACGGCCTAGGAGGATGGCCCCTACCATATGAGTCCCTACCTCCAGACAAGGTACCACTAAATCTACCTGAATGATGAGGCCTCTTGTCCGACCCATGACCGCCTCCCTACGACAAAACCATCTCAACTCTCTAGGCCACATTGGCCGCCTCCTAGAAAGATATCTCACTCCCAGTATCCCTAGCCATCTGAAGACGAATCAGCTGAATAAGTCCATCAATGAACCTCCTCGCCCTCTCTCTCTCTCGGTGGGAAGTATGACAAGGGCATGACGAGCTAGGTCGATGAATCTGGTCTCATACTAGGTAACAGTCATAGAACCCTGCTGGAGACGCTCAAACTGCCTCCCATAGGCCTCCCTCTGAGTGATGGGGAGAAACATCTCCAGAAATAGCTGAGTAAACTGCTCCTAAGTCAAAGCTGGCGATCCGGTTGGTCTAGCCAAACAGTAATCTCTCCACCAAGTCTTGGCGGATCCAGACAAGCGAAAAGTAGCAAAATCGACATCATAGGTCTCAACTATACCCATGTTCCTCAGGACCTCATGACAGCTGTCTAGATATTCATGGGGATCCTCAGAAGATGCACCGCTGAAAGTAGTAGTGAAGACCTTGGTGAACCTATCCAACCTCCACAAAGCATCGGCAGAAATAGCTGCTCTATCACCGGTCTGAGCTACCATACCCGGCTGAACTGCTCGAACTAGCTGAACCGCTAGAGTTTGAATTTGGGGAGCTACCTGCTCCAGAGTGCGAGTAGAAGGAGTCTAGGCCCACTACAGGAAGCAATCCTAGAGTACGGGGGTAGAAGGAGTCTAGGCCCACTGTGAGCACGTGATTTTTGTTTTGCGCGACAGTCGCTCCAAAAGAATAAAAATTGGTCCTGCTGTACAATTTTTGGATTTCTGTGCGGCACTTTGTTGATTTATTTGTGACTTTTGCCCATTTTTATTTATTTATCTATTTAAAACAAAATACAAAAAATGTGTGGGTCATGCATAATTCGAACCATAATCCGGTCGTTAAATAGAAAATCATAAATAGGCATCGTCGTCCGTAATTTTGTTTTGTTTGATTTTACCTGCTTTGAAATATTTTAGTGTGTGTGCAAATAATTGTATTGAGTGTGTATTTAATTTCAATTTGATTTTTGTTGCTTAGTTTTGTTTTTAAAATAAAGAAGAAAAAGAAATAACAATAAAAAAAGGGGGAGGGTTTCTTCTTCCGGATTGGGCCAATTTATTACAATTGGCCCAAACAAACAGCCCAAAACCAAGCCCGCCCGGTCCACACCAGCTGAACACCCAGAGAGTCCAAACGACGTCGTATTAATACAGGTCGATCTGGGCCGTTGATCTCAAATCGATCAACGGTCAAGATCAATTCCCCACAACCCACTAAGGAACCCGACCCGTTTCCACTCGGATTGACCCAAACCCTCTAAAAGATGAAACGACACCGTTTCCTTCAAGCTGAAGAATCCTGGCCCTTCATCACATCTCATCCAACGGCCAGGATCCGCCCACTCACTAACTATATAAGTCTCTAACCTTACCCTGCCCCCCCATCTGATACCCCAGCTTCCGTCTTCAACCTCATCCCCATCAAACCCTAGAGCCGCCCCTGTATCCTCCACCATGAAAACCGGCGGCATGAACGCCGGTGACCTCGCCCTTAACACCCTAGAATCCCCTTGCCATCCTAAACATGGATCTGTCAACCACACACCTCGAATCCCACCCCACCTTCTCGAATCTTCATTTGAAGATTCGAGTCGGAACCCGATTTACACCAACCGACCCCAGTTTCACACCAGACACTCCCCAGAAACCCCTGTCGTGACCAAACCATGTTTGGTTTGGTCTGAATCTGACCAGGGAGGCATGAATCCCAGATCTGATTTTTTGAAACCATAAGGTTCCTCAACACTGGTCCATGTCCGTCTGAGCCAAAGAGATTAAGGTCTAATGGACCTTAATCGAAGTGTTTCTCATCTGAGAAACACTTCGATTAAAGTCCGTTCAGCTTTAAGAAAGGTCCGTTCGAATTCAAGTCAAGACTTTTGATTTTTCGAGTTTTAAGGTGAGTTTGCTTTCTTTTCTTTACTTGTTTTAGTCCGTGTGATTTGTTTTTAAAAGCTGTTCATGATTATTGAAATCTGTTGTTTTGAGTTTTTATCAACTGTGTCCTGTCCACTTTGCCTGAACTTTTGTTGCTTGATTGAGTATCTTCTGCTACTTGTTCTGATAGTGTGTACGTATGTATTTGTTGTGTAATAATTGAGCTTCAAATGTTGACTGATCAATTGGTTCCTCGAGTACCACTTTGCTCAGTCAGTATAATTCGAATCATGTATCGATACTGTTTAGGTGTCTGATTTTGGCTACGATTGTATATGTTAATGCTAATATAGTCGAGTCGACATATGTCGTCAATTAGTTTCAACTGTCTGAACAAAAATAAATCGATTTGCTTCTGTTGAACATTGCCTGAATCAATTAAGAACCAAGTTCAGTTACGTATAGTTGTTAATATGATTTCAGAAACCTAAGGCTTGGTCTGTAATTGAAATCTGAGTTGATGGCATGTGCACTTGTGCACAGCATGTGCATTGTGCACATCCTGTTTTCCTGCATAAAAAGGCTTTTGATTTAAAAAATGGTTTGACAACATATGCTGTCAGATATATTCTACTGCCCATACGTTGCTTTAGTTTAAGATGTATTAAACCTTTTAAAGGACAAGTCTGCCAGGGAATGTTGATGGGGGTTAATACTTAAATAACTAATTGGAATCTGAAAATGTGAAGGCACATGGGAGGGGTGTTTGATATATTCTAAACATGCTGTTAAAAGGGGTAGTGTTAAGGCTTATAAAAGGGGAGGACCCTAAGATTAGAAAAGGAGAAGACAGAGATACAGACCTAGGAGAGGGAAGGAAAAAGAGGACATACACTGTGAGGATATAAGAGAAAAAGAGAGAGTTGATAGAGACATACACACATAGACAGAAGCACACTGTGAGGAATTTTTTGAAAGAGAGAGCTGAAATACATACAAACAGACACAGACAGACAATATAGGAGGAGAGGAAAAGAATACCACCTGATGTTAGGAAAGGAGATAGAGGGAACTGGAAAAGGTTTCTTTTGATAATTCAAGCATAAGTTCAAAACTGAACATTGATTTTGGATTTTGGAAAGAAAGGAGATAGAGGGTGGCTATACAGAAAGCATAAACTGTCTTTTCTTCCTGCTAATTGTTCGATCCCCAGTTTGTTTGACCTGTTTCAAATAAGTGTTGATTTCCTCTCAAGTATCAGTCAGGTTTCTGCTGTTTGGTTCTTATTGGTTTGTTTTCTTTTGGAGTTAGACCGTTTGAGTTCTGAGCCCACTCCCCTGCTTGTTGCTGTCATTTTGTTACCTCTTCCCATTGGCTATAACTGCATCTTGCATTGGGATTTTGTTACCTGCTGTTACTGCTGCTGCACTTGTTGTCATTGTTACTCTGCTGATTGCCCTCTTCTTCAATTGTCAAATATTTCCAGGTACACAACTCCTGAAACCATGTGTTGTTGAAAGTTTGAAGTTGAAGCAGAAATAAAGAAATGAACATCTGTTTATGTTATAATACTGGTGGTCAAAATAGGTTGAATGCTAGTTTAGCATGTATTTGTTTAACTGCAAACTAACATACATTCTGTTTGAGATGAACTATTAGATAGCATTGTTTAATAGTAATGACAGTATGACATAGACAGTATGTTTGATTTAGTATACATTCAGTTCAGTACAACATTCTGTTTGATTTAGTTATGACAGTATAACATAGAGTCATGGCAAGCACCTGTATGTATTTTGCCTAGACCACTGAATTGACAAATCTGTGGTACTAGGTCCGGGATAAATGTATCCCAAACCAACTCTCATGCAGTCACATTAAGAGTCTAGCTATGAATGCCAGCTCTCATGTCAGATTATTTGTTCCGATATAGGTTCGATATCAGGTCTCGGTATAGATTCCTTGTTTCGAAATAATGCGATGACTGTTGAGGAAAACTAATAGGCGTTTTGAGTTCAATTAGTAGTAATTTTCCTAATAAACATCCAATTTCATTTATCAAGATTCAAATAGGTTAGAGTTTAAAAATAAAACTTGGAGGTCGTTAAATATAACTCAGTATATGTTGTTAGTTTGCTTGCAATCTCACTTAGCAAATTAATAAGCGTATTCACTCGATGAAGACAAAGCATGAGGTAACTCTCACCTCATAAACAATCAATCAGGTAATCAAACAAATTTAGGTTCGGCAAACATAATAAAGATTCAGTTAGTATTTGTTCAAACAAGTAAGTTCGGTATCATCTTTCTTTTTTAGAGACAAACGTAGTAGAAATGTAGTCACTGTAGGATACCCTTCTAAAATAATGAGACGAGCCTCGCCAAATAAAATGCAAATTGCGGGGCCCTCAATAAATAATCATAATAAATATTTAGAATTCAGAATGGGCCGTTTAGTGAATTTCATGGCTTCCTCCAAAATAATAATGCGCTAGACTCTTTAGGCGCGACCTAATTACATTCTTAAACTCGGGTGCACATTGATGTGACCCAAATCCAAATCTCAACGGAGTCGAAGTGCGTTAACAACTACGGGTGCATTGATTGTGACGTGGTTCGAGATGCATTTTCACGACGTTGCAATTCTATAAAAATAAATGATAGTAATAAAAGTGGTTTTAAACTTAATAAAAGCACGTAAGTCATAACATGTATTTAAATCAGATATTTAGCCATTATAACAATTTAAGCGACCGTGCTAGAACCACGGGATTCGAGGGTGCCTAACACCTTCCCTCGGGTCAACAGAATTCCTTACTTAGAATTTCTGGTTTGCAGACTTCATTTGGAAAAGTCGAAAATTTCCTCGATTTGGGATTCAAGATAAACCGGTGACTTGGGACACCAAAAGCCAAACCTTTCCCAAGTGGCGACTCTGAATTAAATAAATAATCCCATTTCGAATATTGTCACTTAAATTGGAAAAACTCCACCCTCGCGCATTTCTTACCCTTCGGGGCCGGGCGCGCAAAAAGGAGGTGTGACAGCTCTGGCGACTCTGCTGGGGACGAAACCCAGAACCACTGGTTCAGGGTTCAAGAATTCGAGCTTAGAATAATTGTTATATTTGGCTTTATTCTGATCTTTATTACATGTTTTTGCATAACGTGCTAAATGTTGTCTTTTACCGCTTTGATATTATCTGAACTGTATATAAACTGTGCCGAAACCCCTCTCTTCTTACCTCCGGGGAGAAGCTCACTGGTCGAGACTCCCTATTCTGTTAGTGTCAATACCTGAAATAAGAAAGAGGTCGGACAAGTTACAAAGCCGGACGATCTCGCGAGTCCCCGGTACGTAGCCCCCTCCTCGACTCGAGCTGTCCGCTCGGGTACACAGTCTAGAACAAATACCCCAGGTTACGAACCTAGAATAACTCGACTTCATACCGGATCCCTAGTAGGAACGCTTATCTGCATCATGTTGCATTTGACTTAGGGGACTCAACACAGGGATTGGGTCCGTCTAGGACAGGCAGCCTGAAATGAAAAGACCGCCCTGCTGCATCCTATTTGTTTTGCGCATTTATTTGCTTCGTTTCCGCATGCTGACCGGTTTCTAAAAAAAAGAGGAAAATAGCAGCGTAGGGAGATAATTACTCATTTTGGAAAAATAAAACCAATGTCCAAGTGGTGTCAGAACCTCGCCGGAATTTTTCTAAAAAAAAGAATAAAAACAAAGTTTGTCTTCTTAGTTTGAATTAAAAAAAAATAATACAAAAATTTTCTTTTTTATTTCCAAAATAAAAAAAAGGGTATTTATTTAAAAGAAAAAAAACGGAAATTCATAATTCAAAAAAAAAACGTTGTTTCTTTTGTAGTACCCCTTTTATAAATTCAGACTAATAGTCCAAATATTTCCAAAAACAATTAGTGATAAATATTTTCTTTAATCTTTATCTCTTTTCAAAAAATAATAAAAATACGTATTCTTGATTTCTAGGTTTATTTGATTTTCTCTATTCATGATATGCCCGAACTACGCCGGTTTGATTCTCACCGGATGTGAGATACGTAGGCAACCCTCGTCGGGTTCAACCCCATTTTTGCTAAAATAGCCAAAATCATTAAATAAATAAAAAATGCGTTTCAAACTTTTTTTTTTTTAAAAAAAAGAGTCGTAAATAAATCGGGTGACGCTGTTTTGTCATAAATAGCCGATTGTTCCCGAAAGGAACGTCGGAAGGCTAACTTTGCATAAATAGCCACCTTTGGGTCTTGTTTAGCATTTTTATCCAATAGACCCACACAACCTTAAAATCTTCGTCCCCGAAATGTTTAAAGGCCGTGTTTTAAAACTCGATCCCCTCTTTAAAAAAAAAATATTTTGAGTCAAGTCGTTTTGTTAAAATCACCTTAATAAATGTGCAGGATGAGCACGATGCAAAATGAACATTTTTCAATAATGACCAAAATCCCTGTCAAGTTACGGCTATGGTGGAATGATCTAGGTGTTGAAGGACAAAATGAGGTTAAGAAATATCTGAAAGGTCTTGTGGGTTTATTGGAAATCCAGCCTCGGGGAGATATCATAAGAGCTTTGGTTACCTATTGGGACCCGGCGCACAATGTTTTCCATTTCTCTGATTTTGAACTCACCCCGACTTTGGAAGAAATGGCCGGATACATCGGGAATACTGAACTTCCCTTGAGGGAAAAATACTTGGTCGCCCCAAGAGTCGTCACGGTACATCGGTTCCTAGATTCATTGAAGATACCTAGAACAGTCCACAACCCGGATCTGGCAGCCGGATTTTGTACTCCATGCTTCATATATGATAGGTACGGTCATGAGGGGGGATTCAATAATCCAATCAACAAACTGTGCAGCAAAGGAGTTCGTCAGAAGTGGGACAAGCACAGACGGGTAGCGTTCATGATGATGTTCCTGGGCCTTCTGGTATTTCCAAGGAAAGACGGAAACATTGATTTGAAGATATCCGGGATCGTCAGCACTTTACTCACGCAGAGTGACTGTACTCTCGCGCCTATGGTGGTGTCCGACATCTTTCGAGCTCTTACAGCTTGTAAAGCTGGGGGAGATTTCTTCGAAGGTTGTAACTTGCTCCTACAGATATGGATGACCGAGCACCTCCGCCATCATTCCGAGATTTTGAGCCATGGTTCCCCGGAAAAGACCTGCATAGAAGAATCTTACACGAGAACCAAAGAGATCAGTTTGCCCAAAGGAGTCCTGGCATGGACCTCGTTCTTTCAAGCTCTTACTGCCAGCCAAATACAATGGACGTTGGGATGGTTGCCTGTTGATGAGATCCTATATATGTCTGCAGCTAAAACTCATTTCTTACTGATGGGGCTTAAGAGCATTCAACCTTACGCACCCTGCCGAGTTTTGAGACAGTTCGGAAGATGCCAGACAGTACCTCATGAGGAAGATCTTAGCACTCAAGCAGTTGAAATAAGTCCTAACGGACAATTCCCAGAAGCGAAGATTCGCCAAATCTGGAGTGAGTGTCAATATTTGAAATCAGATACTTGCGTGCGGGATCGAGCCAGAGGAGAGACGGCGCCAGGTTACCTTGCATGGTATAGAAGGGAACTTGAGCATGAAAGTCCAGCTAAGAGACCCCACATCCGGAATTTCATCGAATCATCGCAAAGACAGTGGGATTGGTTAGCGAAGGAAAGAGGCTATTGCGCCGAAATCAGCAGGTTAAAGCAACAAGTGGAAAGCTTGAAATATGAACACAACGTGCAAGTTGCTACCGATCTAGGAGAGAGGAACAGGTTAATTCAAGAAAATGAAATGCTCAGGGCCCAGATCAAACAGATAAGGGTGGATGCGGATAAACAACCAAGGCGTCGATCAGACGAGCAGCTGATAAAGAGGCTAAAAGGTGAAATCAGGGAATGGCAAGATAGTTTGGAGAAATCTGAAAACATCATAGCAGAGCTCAGGGCACAGTGGGATACAAGAGCAGATAAACATCGCCGATACCTGAATCAATTGGAAGGCGACCACGAGAAAACTGTTGCTAAGATAAAGAGAGAGATGGCTACACTTGAGATCAAAGCAGTTAATCAAGCCAAGGGTTTCCAAATTGAGAGCAAATACTGGAACAACTCAATAGCCCAGATGAAGTTGGAAGTACGACGACTGAAGCACCAGCATATACAGGATGCTCAAGTATTCAAGATATGTAGCGGTCAGATAAAATGCCTACTCATAGAGAAGAAGCAAGCCATAGATAGGATCAAGGCTATCGCCCATGCCATCACCAGACGATGTCTACGATGCGAGAACATGTCCAACGTTACCATCCTCTCGGCAGTAATGGGTTATGTCAAACAGACTATGCATGAGCTGGAGCAACTTGAGAGGGATCTCACGCCTAGGACCGCGGCAAGGCCGAACGATGCCCCGCGGACACCAATTTTCAAAACCATAATGCATTCATAGGTCAAATCTGTATCTTAGCATCTTCTGCTTGTTTTTCCCATCCGGGTAATTTTTAGTCTATTTTTGAATCTAGGTTTATTTTCAAAGCTCGTTTTTCTTTTGCAAATGTAGTTTGTAATAGAACATTTTCAACAATAAAGAGGTTGTTTCTTTTACGATCATTCGTGTTTTTCGAACTACGTAATGATCTGATTCACGTAGGCATCGTGATACGTAGGCAATCCTCATCGGATCCGGTCGCATTTCTTTTACTGCAAAATAAAAAAAAACATAAAAGAAAAACAAAAGAGAAAAAGAAAAAGAAAAGAAAAAAAAAATTCCGGAATGACACATGTTCTCGTAGCAAACATATAGTAATCCACTTAACTGTATAGGTGCATCATGCCCAACGTGAGATTAACTATCTGTTATTTGCTACAAATTAACCGTGCATTTGTCTTTGAGTATTTCCAGGGTTTTTTGAAAAGACGGTTGGTTTGGCGAAAGTCTGGCCTCGCACTCATATTTCACGAGGTCAAGGAGAAGCGTTCAACTACCTGTTGATAAGGCCAGAAGCGGTACTCACACTTATTTCACCAGGTCAAAAGGAAGTGTGGGAATGTCTTCAGAAATCCCATTGCAAACGATCCCTATTTCTGAGGAGAGCTCAATCTCAGCCGTCCTCACACCTGAATCCGCAACTGCGGAGGAAAATAGAATCCTACGGCTCCGCATGTTGGAAATGCTGGACGACTGGAATAATGGGAAAGAGCCGCCAAGTGTCGTCCCCGGATTCCCTGAATTATTCTCCAGGTCAAGTGGGACTTCTAATGTCCCCATAAATTATCCTGCTACCCCATTCGGGTACCCAGCCACCTCAGCCTTCTCTGCTGGATCGCCTTCTGAGCCTCATCCCCGAATGTCATCCACTGATGCAAGCATGAACATCTTTACTGCATCGCCTTGCCCGATTACGGCACAGCCTACCACGTACAAGCCAAGCTTTGACTCATCCTCTTTTACATTCCAAGCACCATCGTTCTCAATGGAACCAACTAGGTTCGCTACCAGCACTAATCCTCTACCGCCTCAGTGCGAGCTTGCACCCGGGCAGGATCAGAACCCCAGAATTGCAGAACAAAATGAGATTGCCAAGAGAATGAGAAGCCTTGAACAAAGTTTGAAGAATATGCAAGGATTGAGCGGACAAAAGAGCGTCTCTTACGCCGACCTGTGCATGTTCCCTCACGTGCACCTGCCAACGGGTTTCAAGACCCCCAAGTTCGAGAAATACGATGGGCACGGTGACCCCATTGCACATCTTAAGAAATACTGCAACCAATTGCGGGGAGCCGGCGGAAAAGAAGAACTGCTAATGGCATATTTTGGGGAAAGTCTAGTAGGGATAGCTTCAGAATGGTATATGGATCAGGAAATGTCCCGATGGCATATATGGGATGATCTCGCTAGAGATTTTGTAAAACAATTCCAGTATAACATCGACATTGCGCCAGACCGAAACTCTCTGTCGAATTTAAAGAAAAAGCCTTCGGAAAGCTTTAGAGAGTATGCTATTAAGTGGCGTGAACAGGCGTCGAGAGTAAAACCTCCCATGGATGAAGTGGAAATGGTCACTACCTTTCTCCAGGCTCAAGAGTCTGACTATTTCCAAAACATGATGTCGGCCATGGGTAAGCCATTCGCGGAAGCGATCAAGATAGGAGAGATGGTAGAAAATGGGCTGAAAACAGGTAGGATTCTGAGTCAAGCAGCCATAAGGGCGACCTCCCAGGCCGTCCAAAGCGGGTCCGGAGGAACGACAAGGGGGAAGAAGAAGGAAGAAACGACTATGGCAGCCTCGGAAGCAAGGGAGTATCGTCATCCCAGGCCCCATTTTCCGGAAAGAACCCCACAACACTACTACCCCCACTCAAATTTGGCATATGCTCATCAACCTTATATGGTCATGAATGCCCAACCTTATACCCATCCGCCACAACAAGCCAACCGAGGCCCAGCTCCACCTCCCAGAAATCAGCCTCCTTACCGCAACCACTATAACCCACAACCCCCGCAGAATAACTTTCGCCCTCAGGAGCCACCTCAAAGGCGGACTTTCACGCCCATCGGTGAGCCATACTCAACTTTGTTCCCAAAGTTGGTCCAGTTGGGTTTCTTGCAACCAATCCCTCAAACAAGGCAAAACCCGACGTCACCTTCTTACAAAGCTGGAGTCAGATGCGCCTATCATTCAGGGGC
This sequence comes from Nicotiana sylvestris, assembly GCF_000393655.2. Lineage (NCBI taxonomy): Eukaryota > Viridiplantae > Streptophyta > Magnoliopsida > Solanales > Solanaceae > Nicotiana > Nicotiana sylvestris. The sequence continues at coordinate 38,324,057 of NC_091067.1, read as the reverse complement.
CGAGGGACATGATACAAATGACTGCTGGTCGTTGAAAAGAGTGGTCGAGAATTTGATAGAGCAAGGGAAAATAGTGCTAAGGGACGAGGAGATCCCGAATGTAACTAACAATCCATTACCTGCTCACAATAATGGGCCGCTGATCGGAATGATTTGCGAAGACAAAGAGTTCGACCCTGATCTGAAAGCCATAATTGACATTGTCGACACGGGAAAGAGGCCCGAAATGGACCAGAAACCAGAAAAGGGGGAGGAGGCCAAAGCTATAGAGAAAGTGCCTGAAAAGAAGTTGGAAAAAAAAGTGGTACCGGTAAAGGATGAAGTTCTTTACATACCACGAGGTCGAGCTGAGAAGACGCAGAACTTCGGGATCAAAAAGACAAAACCTATGTACGTACCGAAAGGGGCCTATGTGGTCCGGGGGACGATTCAACCACCTCGGCTGAATGAGCCAGTGGTTATCGGACGCGTGCCACAAAAGCCAATGACCAACCCGTCCACAGTGCCGTGGAATTATCAAAAGACTTTGGTGATGTACAAAGGTAAAGAGGTCATGGGAGAACTTCCAGAAAATACTTTCATTGGAAGGTATTCAAATACCCAAGAACTGAACAATGCCACACAAAGGCGCTTCCCTCCAAAGAAGCCCGTGAGTTTTGAAGAAGCAGAAGTGTTCTTCCAACAAATGAAAATGCCGGATTACGAAGTGATAGATCAGCTGCGCAAGTACCCTGAGCAAGTATCCATGCTGTCATTATTGATGAGGTCGACCGAGCATCAAAAGATCCTGCTGAAAACCCTGAATGAAGCATATGTACCAGTTGAAACCTCGGTGGAGCAACTAGAGCGGATGACAGAAAGATTCTTCGCCGTCAACCAAATCTCTTTCAGCAAGAATGATTTACCCCCGGAAGGAGCAGCACACAACAAGGCTTTGCATCTAACAGTTAAATGCGAAGACTATTATGTCAAGCGGGTAATGTTGGATGGAGGCTCAGGCGTTGACATTTGCCCGCTCTCCACGCTACAAAGAATGGAAATTGGGACCGGAAGAATCCGACCCAACAATGTCTGCGTAAGAGCTTTCGACGGCATCAAGAGAGATACCATGGGAGAAATAGACCTGTTGTTGGTCATAGGACCAGTCGAATTTCGAGTAACCTTCCAGGTGATCGACATGGACACATCCTACAATTTTCTCCTTGGCAGACCTTGGATCCATGCGGCAGGAGCCGTGCCTTCCACTCTTCACCAGATGGTGAAGTTCGAGTACGAAGACCGAGAGATCGTGGTCCATGGGGAAGATGAGCATGCCATTTATCGGGACCCATCCATCCCGTACCTTGAACCGAAAGAAGGAAGTGAACATAAGGTCTATCAAGCTTTCGAGATTGTACTGGCAGAGCAGCACGAAGAGGGAATACCCTGCCCCCAGCCTTTCTTGTCTAACGCCTCATTTATGGTGGCCAAAGAGATGATCCGGAATGGATTTAGGCCAGGGAAGGGACTTGGACGAACCCTTCAGGGAATAACAGAACCCATTACTTTGCCAGTCATCAAGAAACCTTTTGGACTAGGCTTCAAACCTACTCCAGCAGACGAAGAATGGGCAAAGAAAAGGAGAAATGAGGGTTGGAAGTTACCTCAACCACTGCCGGATTTATATGCAGCTTTCATCAGGCCAAGGTACATTGAAGAAGATGACGAGGTCTTCACAGCTGAGGAAATCGAGGAGATATGTGGGCCAATGAGGGAAATGCTCTACGAGATCCACATGGTTCAACCAGGCGAAGGCACGAGCACTGCTGAGATGATGTACATGGGGCCAAACGCCAAGCTCCAAAACTGGGAGATCACGCCATTCCCAACTAGACGGAAGTCCGGGTAGACCTGTCCTGCCACCTTTCCTGTATCACAAGTTATCTCCGGGACATAACTTGAACGTTTTCTTCTTTTCAATTGTTGTTCCGAATTCCTAGTTGTAAACGTTGTTGTCTTCCAATTTTCCAAAGAAAATAAAAAAAAATCATCATTGCTTTCCTATTCTTTCTTTTGTTCTGATTTTATTACTTTTCCTCTTATCTTCCTTTTCAGTCCTAATAATGCGGCTTTAAATATGACATGCTTGCGGACTTCACGCCCAGATCACAATGAGCTATTTAACTGCGAATTAATGAACCCAGAACCAGAATATGATGCGGAAGAGGCTTTTAGGGAGATAAACCGAGAGTTGGAATATTTCGAGAATAAACCTAAGCCAAATCTGAATGACACTGAACCGGTAAATTTAGGAACCCCGGAAGAAATCCGGGAGACCAAGATAAGCATTCACACGGACAAGAAAACGCGAGAGGCGATAATTCAACTTCTTTTTGAATTTAAAGACGTGTTTGCTTGGTCATATGATGACATGCCGGGACTAGGTGTTGATCTAGTGGTTCATAAATTGCCGATTCATCCTGATTGTCCTCCAGTTCAACAAAAGCAACGAAAGTTCAAAACTGAGGTCAGTGACAAGATTAAAGAGGAGATCACCAAACAACTGAAAACGGGAGTGATTCGGGTAGTCCAATATACAACATGGTTGGCGAATGTGGTTCCAGTACCAAAAAAGGACGGGAAAACTCGGGTATGTGTAGATTACCGAGATCTGAACAGAGCAAGTCCTAAAGATAATTTCCCGCTGCCCAACATCCACATCCTCATTGATAATTGCGCCAAACACGAGATATAGTCTTTTGTAGATTGTTATGCTGGGTATCACCAGGTATTGATGGATGAAGAAGACGCCGAGAAAACTGCCTTCACCACGCCTTGGGGCACCTACTGCTACCGGGTCATGCCATTTGGTCTAAAGAATGTTGGGGCTACTTACATGAGGGCCATGACTGCCATTTTCCATGACATGATGCATCAGGAAATAGAGGTGTACGTGGACGATGTGATAGTCAAGTCCAAGACGCAGGATAATCATATCCAAGACTTGAGGAAATTCTTCGAGAGATTAAGGAAGTATGACTTGAAGCTAAACCCAGCCAAGTGCGCTTTCGGAGTTCCGTCGGGCAAACTTTTAGGGTTCATCGTAAGCAGGAGAGGAATCGAGCTAGACCCAACTAAGATAAAATCCATCAGAGATCTACCTCCCCCGAGAACAAAGAAAGACGTGATGAGTCTGTTGGGCAGGTTAAATTACATCAGTCGGTTCATTGCCCAGCTGACAAGCACGTGTGAGCCCATATTCAAGCTGTTAAGGAAAGATGCGGCGATTAAGTGGACAACTGAGTGTCAAGAAGCCTTTGATAAAGTCAAAGAATACCTTTCGAATCCCCCGGTCTTGGTCCCTCCAGAACCGGGAAGGCCACTTTTCTTGTATCTAACAGTCTTGGAGAACTCTTTCGGCTGCGTCCTCGGGCAACACGACGTAAGCGGAAAGAAAGAGCAAGCAATCTACTACTTGAGCAAGAAATTCACCGGCTACGAGGCCAAATACACTCTGCTGGAAAGGACATGTTGCGCTCTCACATGGGTTGCTCAAAAGCTGAGACATTATCTCCAAGCCCACACTACATTCCTCATAAGCAGGTTGGATCCTTTGAAGTATATATTTCAGAAACCAATGCCCACTGGGAGACTGGCTAAATGGCAAATCTTGCTTACGGAATTCGACATAGTTTATGTCACTCGCACGACAATGAAAGCCCAGGCGTTAGCAGATCATTTGGCCGAAAATCCGGTCGATGAAGAATACCAGCCATTGGATACCTACTTTCCAGATGAAGAAGTAAACACCGCAGAAGTGATCTCGGAGGAAGCTCATGTTTGGAAGATGTTCTTTGACGGAGCCGTGAACGCCAAGGGTGTAGGGATTGGGGCAATTTTGATCTCGCCTTCTGGTCAGCATTATCCCGCCACAGCTAGACTTCGTTTCTTTTGCACAAATAATACAGCTGAGTATGAAGCTTGCATCATGGGCATGCATATGGCAATCGATCAGGATGTCGAAGACTTACTGATTATGGGAGATTCTGACCTGATCATCCGACAAGCCCAAGGTGAATGGGAAACTCGGGATGTCAAACTTATCCCATACCGACAACATGTGGAGGACCTCAGCAAGCACTTTACATCAATAGAGTTCAGGTATATTCCGAGGTGTCACAATGAACTGGCAGATGCACTTGCTACTTTGGCTTCAATGCTACCATACCCGGGCAACGCCCATGTCGATCCTTTGGAAATCCAAATCAAGGAAAGACACGGTTACTGCAATGTAATCGAGGCAGGATCAAATACGCAGCCTTGGTACCATGACATCAGGAAATTCCTGAAGACGCAAGAATACCCCGAGCATGCTACTGGAGATCAGAAGAGGACCATTAGGCGACATGCAAGTGGTTTCTTTCTAAGAGGTGAATTGTTATATAAGAGGACCCCGGACCTCAATCTCCTAAGATGTGTCGATATCGAGGAATCGAGAAAGATCATGCACGAAGTACACGCAGGTGTGTGCGGACCTCACATGAACGGGTATGTCTTAGCGAAGAAAATCCTTCGAGCAGGTTATTACTGGATGACCATGGAAAAAGATTGCTTTAGCTTTGTCCGGAAGTGTCATCAGTGTCAGGTGCACGGTGATTTGATTCATGCACCTCCCACGGAGTTGCATCCCATGTCCGCACCTTGGCCATTTGTCGCATGGGGCATGGACGTCATTGGACCAATCGAACCGAAGGCTTCGAATGGACACAGGTTTATACTGGTTGCCATCGATTACTTCACAAAATGGGTAGAAGCTGTCACTCTCAAGTCGGTCACTAAGAAAGCTGTGGTGGATTTTGTACACTCAAATCTTATCTGTCGCTTCGGTATTCCTGCGACTATCATTACAGATAACGCAGCAAACTTGAACAGTCACTTGATGGGAGATGTATGCGAGCAATTCAAGATAACGCATAGGAATTCCACTCCTTATCGGCCGAAAGCCAATGGTGCTGTGGAAGCTGCAAATAAAAACATCAAGAAGATTTTGAGGAAAACGATCCAAAGTTCCCGACAGTGGCATGAGCAGTTACCTTTTGCATTATTGGGGTACCGCACTACGGTACGCACATCGGTGGGAGCGACTCCTTATCTTTTGGTTTATGGGACCGAGGCTGTAATACCGGCAGAGGTAGAAATTCCTTCGCTTCGAATCATTGTCGAAGCAGAAATCGAAGACAGCGAGTGGGTCAAGGCTCGACTGGAGCAATTGACGTTGATTGATGAAAAGCGAATGGCCGCAGTTTGTCACGGACAGTTATACCAACGAAGGATGGCCCGTGCTTACAACAAGAAAGTCCGACCCCGGAATTTCGAAGTAGGTCAGCTGGTACTAAGGCGTATTCTGCCGCATCATGAAGAAGCAAAAGGAAAGTTTGCCCCAAATTGGAAAGGCCCATACATCGTAAGGAAGATATTGCCGAGAGGAGCTTTGTATTTAGGTGATATCGAAGGAAATGACCCCGACACAGCAGTAAATGCATATGCAGTCAATAGATACTACGTCTAGATCATACTCCAAGTAGTCCTGACACATTTGAAAATGGCGAAGGTTGTATCCCCCACTACTCCCGAACACTACCCAATCCTCTCTAAAAAAAAAGAAAAAGAAAAACAAAACAAAATTGATTGAGGCCTGAACTACGTTTGACTTGATTCCGAAAGGATACGTAGGCAGCCTCTCCTTGAGGTTCAGTCACACCGACAATAAAATCCCATTCGCCCTGAAAATGAAACCGGGGCACGTCGAGCAGTTGAGAAGTTAGTATCGTCTACCTCTTTTTACCAAGCACAAGCTTTCAAATCAGTTGCCAAATATGGTGTGGAACCAATAAGCGTCGCAAATGGAGACCAGCACACTCTGAATTGAGAGAGATAAAATGAGAGAGTCTCGTCGGTGAAAACCTTCGGGCACCACGAGGCGACGGGAGTAGAGGAGCCAAAATGAGAGAGCTTGTTTAGTAAAAACTCGCAAAAAGTGCTATCAAGCGATGACAGGAAGAGAAATGAGAGAGGTCAGCCAGCGAAAACCCGCAAAGGGCGCTGTTGGCCGAAAAAGAATGACTCTACCCCAAGGAAGTCTCGGCAAAGTGCCACCGGTTTGGAATCACAGATCCGTTCTGGTTCAGGAAAACGCAAGTTCTTAGAAGGTCAGACGTCCAGTCCAAAGAGCATGTCATGTCATTTAAAGCCAGCGTCATCTTCCTCAGATAAGTTTTTCTCGTCCAGAAAAGGACACTCTTTTTCTGATTTTTTTTCTCCTTTCTTTGTTTCTTTCGAATCCCTTTTGTGTTTTAACCCCGAGTTCAGGACACACCGGAAAGGGCAGATGGCAGGTTTGTTTGCATGGAACCCCGTATCATGAAGGAAAGCGCCTCATCTCGTTGGTACGATTGCCCAAGCCTGACGAATCATGACGTTTGATGGTGTTTTAGAGTAAAGAGGAAAGAGAGAAATCTTGAAAACTTCCCCAGCAAGTCCGCCTTCGGACAAATCCCCACAGAGTCTCCCCCTGTACAAGTCCCCACAGAGTCTCTCCTTTCGTACAATCTCCCACAGAGTCTCCCCAATATGAAAAAAAAAAAAAATCCCCGTTGGAACTTCCTCAGCACACCCCCAGCGAGTCCCTTTGTAAATATTCCCCAACAAAGCTTACCCCAACAAACCCTGGGAAACTCGTTTTGAAACAAAATACCCAACATACCCCATTGTGCAGAATCCGCACAAAGAATCCACTTTGTAAATATTCCCCCCACATAGCTTCCTTTTGTACAAAGTCCCACAGAACACCTCCAATAAAATCCCCGTTGAGAACCTCCAATCAAAACGGGACAAAAAAAAAGAGGTCTTACGAGGCAAATCATCGCAGAATCTGTAAATACAAGCCTGAATAGTCTAGAAGGGTTTCGCCATTCGAATCAAATCAATGGCGGAACTTCACAACAGAAATAAAGACGCAAGAAAGCAACGGGGAACGATCAAGGTCACCAAACCGGCCGTCATTTCCGAACTAACAAATGATTCTTTGTCTGAAAGGTTGAAACAGGTCTGATCCAAGACAACCGTGCAAGAAGCAGGTGTCGCCCAAAGAAGAAGGTACACGGGTACAGGAAGTACTTCGGCAATGATGAATTCACTCGAAAGGTAAGCTTCCACGAAACTCCCTTTTATCTTCTATTAAAACAAGAAAAGTCAAAAATAGATCGTGTAGTATTCTCGAGCTTTATCCCCAGCCAGTCAGCATTAGGGTTTTAAACCCTAAACTGAATTTTTTCTTTAGCCAGCATTAGGGTTTTAAACCCTAAACTGAATTTTTCCATTCAGCCAGCATTAGGGTTTTAAACCCTAAACTGAGCTTTTCCATGCTATCAGCATTAGGGTTTTAAACCCTAAACTGAACTTTTTTCTTTCAGCCAGCATTAGGGTTTTAAACCCTAAACTGAATTTTCCTTTTAGTCAGCATTAGGGTTTTAAACCCTAAACTGAACTTTTTCCATTCAGCCAGCATTAGGGTTTTAAACCCTAAACTGAGCTTTTCCATGTAATCAGCATTAGGGTTTTAAACCCTAAACTGAATTTTTCTTTTAGTCAGCATTAGGGTTTTAAACCCTAAACTGAACTTTTTCCTTTCAGCCAGCATTAGGGTTTTAAACCCTAAACTGAGCTTTTCCATGCAATCAGCATTAGGGTTTTAAACCCTAAACTGAATTTTCCTTTTAGTCCAGCATTAGGGTTTTAAACCCTAAACTGAACTTTTTCCATTCAGCCAGCATTAGGGTTTTAAACCCTAAACTGATCTTTTCCATGCTATCAGCATTAGGGTTTTAAACCCTAAACTGAATTTTCCTCTTAGTCAGCATTAAGGTTTTAAACCCTAAACTGAACTTTTTCCTTTCAGCCAGCATTAGGGTTTTAAACCCTAAACTGAGCTTTTCCATGCAATCAGCATTAGGGTTTTAAACCCTAAACTGAACTTTTTCCATTCAGCCAGCATTAGGGTTTTAAACCCTAAACTGAGCTTTTCCATGCAATCAGCATTAGGGTTTTAAACCCTAAACTGAATTTTCCTTTTAGTCAGCATTAGGGTTTTAAACCCTAAACTGAACTTTTTCCATTCAGCCAGCATTAGGGTTTTAAACCCTAAACTGAGCTTTTCCATGTAATCAGCATTAGGGTTTTAAACCCTAAACTGAATTTTTCCTTTAGTCAGCATTAGGGTTTTAAACCCTAAACTGAATTTTTTTCCATTCAGCCAGCATTAGGGTTTTAAACCTTAAACTGAGCTTTTCCATGCTATCAGCATTAGGGTTTTAAACCCTAAACTGAATTTTCCTTTTAGTCAGCATTAGGGTTTTAAACCCTAAACTGAACTTTTTCCTTTCAGCCAGCATTAGGGTTTTAAACCCTAAACTGAGCTTTTCCATGCTATCAGCATTAGGGTTTTAAACCCTAAACTGAATTTTCCTTTTAGTCAGCATTAGGGTTTTAAACCCTAAACTGAACTTTTTCCTTTCAGCCAGCATTAGGGTTTTAAACCCTAAACTGAGCTTTTCCATGCAATCAGCATTAGGGCTTTGAAACCCTAAACTGAATTTTTCCTTTGATCGGCTTTAGGGTTTTAAACCCTAAGCTGAACCTTTCCCCAGCTAGTCGGCATTAGGGTTCCAACCCTGAACTGAACATTTTTATCTTCCTTCATCAATTTTATGAACTTCCTGGCGAATAATTAACAAAATTTTCCTAGTGAAACTAGGGCCGAAAATTTCGTTCGTTTGTTTGTTTTCTCCCACAGGTCTAACATCGAGCCACATGGATCGAAATGACCCACGAGATGAGTCCCAGTTCGGAATCAATGAAGAAAAAGAAAAGAAGAAAAATAGAGAAGATGTCCCGAGATATCGGAGTAAATGGAAGGTGGATTGACTCCAACATTTGATTAAGGTCCTGAACCCTGCCGATCGCGTCTCACTAAGTATCCCAGAGATTGAACAAGTCGCCGCAACTCGCAAGCATCAAGATTCAGATCGGAGTCTACAAGCAGAATCGGCTAAGACCCAAGATCAAGTTGTAAAAGAATCATATATAGGAATCTTGTAACTAGCAGTTGACATGCATATAAGTAGTTAGTTCAGTTTCCAATTTTCGTTTGGTTGTAATAAGGCGGTCAGTGACGCAGCAGTGACAACAGCAACTGCAGTAGCAGCAAGCATTGCAATCCCATGGTAGTCCCAGCTGCCAAAATTTTCCGAACTACATTGACCTGATTCCTGTTTAGCCCAGGATATGTAGGAAATCTTTGAAACAAGATTCGGTCAGGTCTTTCAAAACATGTTTCACACGGAGTAGTCCATAAGCAAATATCGCTCATATCCGCTCACTTTATCTTTGCACGAAAACACTTCGTGTTTCTGAACAAAGAGGGGCAGCTGTGAGCACGTGATTTTTGTTTTGCGCGACAGTCGCTCCAAAAGAATAAAAATTGGTCCTGCTGTACAATTTTTGGATTTCTGTGCGGCACTTTGTTGATTTATTTGTGACTTTTGCCCATTTTTATTTATTTATCTATTTAAAACAAAATACAAAAAATGTGTGGGTCATGCATAATTCGAACCATAATCCGGTCGTTAAATAGAAAATCATAAATAGGCATCGTCGTCCGTAATTTTGTTTTGTTTGATTTTACCTGCTTTGAAATATTTTAGTGTGTGTGCAAATAATTGTATTGAGTGTGTATTTAATTTCAATTTGATTTTTGTTGCTTAGTTTTGTTTTTAAAATAAAGAAGAAAAAGAAATAACAATAAAAAAAGGGGGAGGGTTTCTTCTTCCGGATTGGGCCAATTTATTAAAATTGGCCCAAACAAACAGCCCAAAACCAAGCCCGCCCGGTCCACACCAGCTGAACACCCAGAGAGTCCAAACGACGTCGTATTAATACAGGTCGATCTGGGTCGTTGATCTCAAATCGATCAACGGTCAAGATCAATTCCCCACAACCCACTAAGGAACCCGACCCGTTTCCACTCGGATTGAACCAAACCCTCTAAAAGATGAAACGACACCGTTTCCTTCAAGCTGAAGAATCCTGGCCCTTCATCACATCTCATCCAACGGCCAGGATCCGCCCACTCACTAACTATATAAGTCTCTAACCTTACCCTGCCCCCCCCATCTGATACCCCAGCTTCCGTCTTCAACCTCATCCCCATCAAACCCTAGAGCCGCCCCTGTATCCTCCACCATGAAAACCGGTGGCATGAACGCCGGTGACCTCGCCCTTAACACCCTAGAATCCCCTTGCCATCCTAAACATGGATATGTCAACCACACACCTCGAATCCCACCCCACCTTCTCGAATCTTCATTTGAAGATTCGAGTCGGAACCCGATTTACACCAACCGACCCCAGTTTCACACCAGACACTCCCCAGACCCCCCTCGTGACCAAACCATGTTTGGTTTGGTCCGAATCTGACCAGGGAGGCATGAATCCCAGATCTGATTTTTTGAAACCATAAGGTTCCTCAACACTGGTCCATGTCCGTCTGAGCCAAAGAGATTAAGGTCTAATGGACCTTAATCGAAGTGTTTCTCATCTGAGAAACACTTCGATTAAAGTCCGTTCAGCTTTAAGAAAGGTCTGTTCGAATCCAAGTCAAGACTTTTGATTTTTCGAGTTTTAAGGTGAGTTTGCTTTCTTTTCTTTACTTGTTTTAGTCCGTGTGATTTGTTTTTAAAAGTTGTTCATGATTATTGAAATCTGTTGTTTTGAGTTTTTATCAACTGTGTCCTGTCCACTTTGCCTGAACTTTTGTTGCTTGATTGAGTATCTTCTGCTACTTGTTCTGATAGTGTGTACGTATGTATTTGTTGTGTAATAATTGAGCTTCAAATGTTGACTGATCAATTGGTTCCTCGAGTACCACTTTGCTCAGTCAGTATAATTCGAATCATGTATCGATACTGTTTAGGTGTCTGATTTTGGCTACGATTGTATATGTTAATGCTAATATAGTCGAGTCGACATATGTCGTCAATTAGTTTCAACTGTCTGAACAAAAATAAATCGATTTGCTTCTGTTGAACATTGCCTGAATCAATTAAGAACCAAGTTCAGTTACTTATAGTTGTTAATATGATTTCAGAAACCTAAGGCTTGGTCTGTAATTGAAATCTGAGTTGATGGCATGTGCACTTGTGCACAGCATGTGCATTGTGCACAGCCTGTTTTCCTGCATAAAAAGGCTTTTGATTTAAAAAATGGTTTGACAACATATGCTGTCAGATATATTCTACTGCCCATACGTTGCTTTAGTTTAAGATGTATTAAACCTTTTAAAGGACAAGTCTGCCAGGGAATGTTGATGGGGGTTAATACTTAAATAACTAATTGGAATCTGAAAATGTGAAGGCACATGGGAGGGGTGTTTGATATATTCTAAACAGGCTGTTAAAAGGGGTAGTGTTAAGGCTTATAAAAGGGGAGGACCCTAAGATTAGAAAAGGAGAAGACAGAGATACAGACCTAGGAGAGGGAAGGAAAAAGAGGACATACACTGTGAGGATATAAGAGAAAAAGAGAGAGCTGATAGAGACATACACACATAGACAGAAGCACACTGTGAGGAATTTTTTGAAAGAGAGAGCTGAAATACATACAAACAGACACAGACAGACAATATAGGAGGAGAGGAAAAGAATACCACCTGATGTTAGGAAAAGAGATAGAGGGAACTGGAAAAGGTTTCTTTTGATAATTCAAGCATAAGTTCAAAACTGAACATTGATTTTGGATTTTGGAAAGAAAGGAGATAGAGGGTGGCTATACAGAAAGCATAAACTGTCTTTTCTTCCTGCTAATTGTTCGATCCCCAGTTTGTTTGACCTGTTTCAAATAAGTGTTGATTTCCTCTCAAGTATCAGTCAGGTTTCTGCTGTTTGGTTCTTATTGGTTTGTTTTCTTTTGGAGTTAGACCGTTTGAGTTCTGAGCCCACTCCCCTGCTTGTTGCTGTCATTTTGTTACCTCTTCCCATTGGCTATAACTGCATCTTGCATTGGGATTTTGTTACCTGCTGTTACTGCTGCTGCACTTGTTGTCATTGTTACTCTGCTGATTGCCCTCTTCTTCAATTGTCAAATATTTCCAGGTACACAACTCCTGAAACCATGTGTTGTTGAAAATTTGAAGTTGAAGCAGAAATAAAGAAATTAACATCTGTTTATGTTATAATACTGGTGGTCAAAATAGGTTGAATGCTAGTTTAGCCTGTATTTGTTTAACTGCAAACTAACATACATTCTGTTTGAGATGAACTATTAGATAGCATTGTTTAATAGTAATGACAGTATGACATAGACAGTATGTTTGATTTAGTATACATTCAGTTCAGTACAACATTCTGTTTGATTTAGTTATGACAGTATAACATAGAGTCATGGCAAGCACCTGTATGTATTTTGCCTAGACCACTGAATTGACAAATCTGTGGTACTTGGTCTGGGATAAATGTATCCCAAACAAACTCTCATGCAGTCACATTAAGAGTCTGGCTATGAATGCCAGCTCTCCTGTCAGATTATTTGTTCCGATATAGGTTCGATATCGGGTCTCGGTATAGATTCCTTGTTTCGAAATAATGCGATGACTGTTGAGGAAAACTAATAGGCGTTTTGAGGTCAATTAGTAGTAATTTTCCTAATAAACAACCAATTTCGTTTATCAAAATTCAAATAGGTTAGAGTTTAAAAATAAAACTTGGAGGTCGTTAAATATAACTCAGTATATGTTGTTAGTTTGCTTGCAATCTCACTTAGCAAATTAATAAGCGTATTCACTCGATGAAGACAAAGCATGAGGTAACTCTCACCTCATAAACAATCAATCAGGTAATCAAACAAATTTAGGTTCGGCAAACATAATAAAGATTCAGTTTGTATTTGTTCAAACAAGTAAGTTCGGTATCATCTTTCTTTTTATTTTTTAGAGACAAACGTAGTAGAAATGTAGTCACTGTAGGATACCCTTCTAAAATAATGAGACGAGCCTCGCCAAATAAAATGCAAATTGCGGGGCCCTCAATAAATAATCATAATAAATATTTAGAATTCAGAATGGGCCGTTTAGTGAATTTCATGGCTTCCTCCAAAATAATAATGCTCTAGACTCTTTAGGCGCGACCTAATTACATTCTTAAACTCGGGTGCACATTGATGTGACCCAAATCCAAATCTCAACGGAGTCGAAGTGCGTTAACAACTACGGGTGCATTGATTGTGACGTGGTTCGAGATGCATTTTCACGACGTTGCAATTCTATAAAAATAAATGATAATAATAAAAGCGGTTTTAAACTTAATAAAAGCACGTAAGTCATAACATGCATTTAAATCAGATATTTAGCCATTATAACAATTTAAGCGACCGTGCTAGAACCACGGGATTCGAGGGTGCCTAACACCTTCCCTCGGATCAACACAATTCCTTACTTAGAATTTCTGGTTCGCAGACTTCATTTGGAAAAGTCAAAGATTTCCTCGATTTTGGATTCAAGATAAACCGGTGACTTGGGACACGAAAAGCCAAACCTTTCCCAAGTGGCGACTCTGAATTAAATAAATAATCCCATTTCGAATATTGTCACTTAAATTGGAAAAACTCCACCCTCGCGCATTTCTTACCCTTCGGGGCCGGGCGCGCAAAAAGGAGGTGTGACACCCACTACCTGCTACAGGAAGCAAGCCTACCTGGGTGACACTCTCCATAAGGCCCACTAGACGGACCAGAGCATCCTAGAGTACGGGGGTAGCAATAAACCCCTCTGGGACCTGAGCTAGGCCCACCGGAACTGCCGGGGGCCGGAACCTCATCATCAAAGTCAACATGAGGCTCCGCCGTTGGTGCTGCTGCTCTGGGCTAAGCTTTGCCCCTACCTCGGCCTCTAGCACGGCCTCGGCCTATGCCCCTCGTGGGAGATGCTGCTGGGGGCTCAGGCTACTGGTCAGTGGATGAGGAAGCACGAGTTCTCGCCATCCGCAAAAGAACAAAGTAGAAATTCAATTAGCTTTGAGAAACCAAATCGCATGATAGTAAAGAATGAATGTGAAGTTTTTCCTAGCTCTGTATCCTTTGGGGATAAATATAGACGTCTCCGTACCGATCCCTCAGACTCTACTAAGCTTGTCTGTGAACTGTAAGACCCATGTAACCTAGAGTTTTGATACCAACTTGTCACGACCCGGATTTCCCACCCTCGGGAGTCGTGATGGCTCCTACTATGTGAGCTAGGCAAGCCAATCCTTTAAACTTATTGCTCCATTATCCAATTAATTCTTTTTAACAGATATAAAGCGATAACGTATGAATAGCGGAATATTTAATTAAGTGGAAGAAAAATAATAAAATATCTGATTCTGTAGCTATTACAACTACTTAAGCCTTAATCACCCAAAACCTGGTGTCATAGTGTCACAAACGGTGTAAGACTACTAAATACAAGGTCCGAAAATAAAAGGCACACTGTTTCTGAAGCAAAAAAATGAAACAGGAAATAAAAGATAGAGGAGACGCCAGGGCCTGCGAACGCCTGCAGGTCTACCTTGGATCTCCGCGTGGACTGAAGGTAGCCTCCATCTACGGTCTAAGAGATGCTCCGGGATCTGCACATAGTGCAGAGTGTAGTATCAACACAACTGACCCCATGTGCCGGTAAGTGTCTAGCCTAACCTCGGCGAAGTAATGACAAGGCTAGGACTAGACCACCAAATAAACCTGTGTAGTTATATAATATACAGCGGAAAGTAAAGCAGGAATAAACAAGTAAATATGGGAAGGGAAACATACTTCGGGGAATAACAGGTAGAACAGAATATCAAGAGAACTATAAAGGAATCAAAATCGACCGACTAACAAGAATAAGGAAAACAAAGGCAGATTTCACTTAGTTTTCACATCTTGTTGCAGGCTTACAACCCTTTCCCATTTCATTATATCTTGTGGTAGGCATACCACCCGCTCCCAATTACAAGCCAATAATAATAACAAGAAATCCCGGCAAAGGAACAAGAGCAATATAACAACTTCCCAGCAAGGGAACAATGATATCTCAACAAAATCCCGGCAAGGGAATAATACTATCAAAACAAACATCCCGGAAAGGGAACAATAATGATAATAACATATGAAGCGCAATAAACAACAACGGAGTCATAACAATTAGAATATAAGACTCGCGGACATGCTTGACACCAACGTATAGATACTCATCACCATGCCTATACGTCGTACTCCACTATTAACATGTAGCAAATAAGACACAACTCCTAATCTCTCAAGCTAAGGTTAGACCAAACACTTACCTTGATGCCACAAACACAATTCACGTTTCAATTATAGCTTTACCCCTTGATTCTACCACTAATTCGCTCGTATCTAGTCACAAGTTACTTAATTACATCAATAAATGCTAAATGAATCAACCCCAATGCATGAAAATGAGTTTTCTAAGCTTTACCCAAAAAGTCAAAAATCACCCCAAGGCCCACATGGTCAAAACCCGAGTTTCGAACCAAAACCCGATTACCCATTTCCCCACGAACCCAAATATATAATTTATTTTGAAATCGGACCTCAAATCGACGTCCAAATCCCCAATTTTTGAAAAACCTAGGTTCTACCCAAAACACCCAATTTCTCCCATGAAAATCATTGATTTTGAGTTGAAATCATGTGAAAAGATGTTAATGATTGAAGAAAACGAGTTAGAAATCACTTACCAATGTTTTGGAGAAGAAAGGTTGTTTGAAAAATCGCCTCTTATGTTTTTAGGGTTTTAAGAAATGAAAAATAATTCAAAATCCTATTTTAATATACCCCTCTCAGACCCCATGTGTGGACCGCACAAAATCGAGTGCGGCCGCATAGCTCCTGTGTGAACTGCAGTGACATGCTTTAGTATTTTGGCCATAACGTTCACTACAAATGTCCAAATTGTGATTTCTTTAGCTTTATGGAAACTAAACAAGAAGGGCTACAATTTTCATTTTTGAATCATCTCAAAA
Organism: Nicotiana sylvestris; assembly: GCF_000393655.2. Taxonomy (NCBI): domain Eukaryota; kingdom Viridiplantae; phylum Streptophyta; class Magnoliopsida; order Solanales; family Solanaceae; genus Nicotiana; species Nicotiana sylvestris. Next base: position 38,307,963 of record NC_091067.1, on the reverse strand, counting down.
TTCTTTGTAGATCAAAACATATAGGCTTCCGATGTCGAACTAGTGAAATATTTCTTCACCGCGGACCGCAAAAAATCCAGTGGGGCCACAGGCCCCTCTGTGGCAGCATTCCATTTTGTGTGTACCGCACTAGTTTGTTCAGAGGCCTTCCACTTCTCTGAACCTGCAACAACTATGTTTTTAAGCTTAAGACATCCTGGAACCTACCCGAAACTCACCCGAGCCCTCGTAACTCCAAACCAAGTGTGCACACTAACTCATAGACATCATATGGACCTATTCGTGCGATCACATCATCAAAATAACATGTAAAATCATGAATTAAACCTCAAAACTCAACATTTTTATCAAGAACTCTCAAAGTTCATAACTCTTCAACCGGAAGTCCAACTCACGTCAAATAAACTCCATTTTCACCAAATTTCACAGTTATCTTTCAAATACTATAACAAGTTTGTACTGGGCTCTAGAACCAAAATACGGGCCCGATAACAATGGTTTCAAACATTAATTCTTTTCTTCATTTCTTAGATAATTCCGTAAATTAATTTCTTTTAAAAATAAATTTCTAAGGCTTGGGACCTCGGAATTCATTTCCGGGCATACATCCAAGTCTCATATTTTACTGCAGACCTCCCGGGATCGTCGGAACACAGATCCGGGTCCGTTTGCCCAAAATATTGACCAAAGTCAACCACAATCAAATTTTTAACTCTAGAAATTTCTATTTCTCATATTTTTACATAAAAGGCTTTTCGGATATAGGTCCGGACCACGCACGTAAAGAGGTGTTTTTTTTAGGCCTCGGAACACTGAATTCACTTGCAAAACAAATGATGACCTTTTGGGTCATCACACCTTAATTGTATCCTAACTGTTATCCCTTTCCCGATTATTCCCGATAACTCAAGCTTGAGCCCAAGCATCGACCTCGAGGCCCCTCATCGGTCAGTCCGAGGTCCGAATAGCTAAACCCTCCGGTTCGGTTATAATTCCATTTTAGCTCGAATTTCATCTTTTATCTTCACATATCTAGCATCAACCGCTTAACAACTAGCATAAAAATAAATCACGTATTTTTAGAGTCTCATCAACAAATTTAATTGTTATTATCATTTTCGCGATAAACATGTTATATATGTCGAGCTTCGGGTCTTGAAAATGAATTTTTCTTAGTAGGGAATACTTTCCTCTTTAATGTGCCCTAAACGACGTAAATCCAAATTAATTGACATGGTAGATATTAGATACCAGATGGTTAAATGAAAAAAAATAGTTTCACTGTATACGATTTTATATGCTTTTTCTTTGAAAAGAAATTTATATATTTAAATCCCTATTAATGATTTTTTTTCCATGTAGAGATGCAAGTGGCTGAGGGCAAACTTTGCTGAAGGAAGGGCAGGTGTAAAAGGTTAGAAAGTGCACACTCTGGTCGTTGAGTTAGAGAAGGCATTCGACCGACTTGCTACTGCTACCGCAACTGCGAATAAGAGTACTCAAATACTTCTAAGATTTTGGCTACTCATATGAAATAAATAACGGTCTGTCTTGTGTGAGAAGAATAAAAACACTACCAATTCACTAGAATTGCAGCTATTGTAGTTGTACTTTGTTCTTGTGATTTTAGTGTCAAGAGAGTTCATCTTTAGTATCGCGTGGCAAGAATGAGTTATTGCTCTTGCTCTTGAATGAAAAAAAAAATGTGTCCATTGAGTATAAACGAACCATAATTTGATTATGCCATTTGGCAATAGACTACGTTGTACATTTGGACCACTCATCTTTCACGAGTCATTAATTTTTGTCTTTTTGGTTGAACGCATCAAATTTGTTTTTGTTTTTCTGTTATTCGAAATTGAATAATTTTATCTTCAATCAAACTTATTTATTTATTACCTCGTTATTAGCAAATTTTTATTTTACTATTGACGCATAATGAAAAGTGTGGTAAATTTGGACCCTTTCATCTTGAAGAATGTGAAGTACACTCATTTTGCTTTGGTTTGAACAAATATGAGACAATTTGTTAATAGTGGCCAAATGAATCGACCAAAACTGTAACCTATAGGAAATATAAACAATTTTGATAACTTGAAGCTTTTCACCTTCTTTGCTTCGTTTGAAACGAAATATTTAGAGTGGAAACAACTAATTGATTAAGCAAAGGGAATTGCAAAACAAAATTACTATGATATAACAAGTAATATATGGTTCATTAGATACAGAGTCTTTAAGCTTCTTTAGACTACGGCAACAGATTATCTCGTAAAAGGGTGTCAAAAGAAAAATCGAAAAATCAAATTAACTCGCAAAATTGAATTGAATTGACGTTTTATCATGAAATTATTGAGCTAATCTTATATTGGTTTTGATAATTAACAACATCTATAAAAGAACCAGATCTTTTGATGATATTTGTTAATCTAATTATTTAAGGAGGCAAATCCGATTCAATGCCGTTGTGGAACTCTAACATAACATGTTGTGTGTTATTGTTGCTTTCAAGTTTAATTTCTAATTTCATTTATTATTGTGTATGATGTCTTCAACAAATTCTGATGTGAATTTAAGCTGTTTTATCACCTCTGTATGTCACCAAATATGGTAATTATTGGGAGTTGTCCGTTCCTTGTTGGGAGAATAACTAGTTACTGAATATTTAAGAACACGAGGAATATGCGTTATTGATTTATTTCCATTTGCTTCACATATTTATTGGACCGCTAAATTTATCTACTCTTTTTTCCTTTTTCTTTTTTTGCTTCAAAAGATAAGTAAAAGCTTTTCGTAATTTGTACATCATACACAAGTTCAAACTTTTTTCGGACTGTAAATAGAGGGGAATTGCTCAATTTTCCAAATCCATGCTTCCTCCCCATTTTCAAAAAATCAAAACACTAACAGCTTGTTTGGATTGTTATTACATGTCATTTTATAATGTATTGTATTGTATTTATAACGATCTGGTCGGTCATTTTAAGAATTAGAGTCTGGTTCGGTGGCTTAAGGTTTCGAGCAGCTTCGTATTGTGTATTATGACTTGCTTGTGTTGTCGAGTTCGGTTTTCGGATAATTCGGGATCGATTTGGAAGGATGATTCTTGTTTTAGAAGCTTAAGCAGTAAGAGTTAACCGGAGTTTCACTTTTATGTAGACGACTCCGGAATAGCGTTTTGACGATTTAAATAGCTTCGTAAGGTAATTTTCGACTTGGACGTATACCCGGATTTGGATTTGGAGATCTGTAGGTTGATTTGATGCATTTTGGCGAAAATTGGAAAATTGAAGGTTTGGAAGGTAGAGTGGTTTTTCCGGGAGTTGACTCTGTGGATATCGGGCTCGGATTGCGATTCCGAGAGTTGTAATAGCTTTGTTATGTCATTTGCGACTTGTATGCAAAATTTGAGGTTATTCAGTTGATTTGATATGATTCAGCGCGAGTTATAGAAGTTAAAAGTTCATAAGTTCATTGAGATGCGATTCGTAGTTTTGATATTGTTTGATATGATTTGAGGCCTGGAGAAGATCTATGTTATTTTATGAAACTTGTTCGTAGGATTGGGCGGGGTCCTGAGGCCCTGGGTGCTCCGGGTATGTTTCGGACGAGTTTCAAATCATTTTCATGTCTTTGGGCAAGTTTGGTGCTAGTGCTTTTCACCTGCGCATTTTGGAGCGCAGGTGTGGATCCGCTTTTGCGGGTTTTGCATCGCTTTTACGATGTTGGAGCCAGGGCGGGAGCTTCATTTCTGCGAGTGAAGGATCACAAGTGTGGTCGTCACATTTGCGTGTTATGGATCGTAGGTGCGAGGAAGTGCGTTTCTACGGTTGTGTGAGCACTTTTGCGGCGTCGCAGATGCGACCACTTTAGCGCATGTGCGGTCACTGGTCTGGTAGGTGATAATCGCAGATGCGGGAGTTGGCTCGCAAAAGCGAGAGAGCAGATGCGTTGTTTTGTCCACAGATGCATATATCGCTGGGCAGCTTCTTATATATCAAGGGTTTGGTTATTTTTATTATATCTTGAGTTGTAGACCTCGGTTTTGGGCGATTTTAGAGGGGTTCTTTACAATTTGGATTGGGGTAAGTGTTCTTTATCTGGAATTGATTATATATCATGATTCCATAATTATTTTTATCATTAAATTAGTTATTTGAGCTGGAGAAAATGGGAATTTTTGTATAAACTTTCAAATATATAAAATGAGGATTTGAAAACCGATTTGATGTCTAAATTGAATAATTTTGATATGGTTGGACTCGTACCGGAATGAGTGATCTTATTTTGTGAATTTTCTCGGGTTTCGATGTGTCAAGAGAGTTCATCTTTAGTATCGCGTGGAAAGAATGAGTTATTTCTCTTGCTCTTGAATGAAAAAAAATGTGTCCATTGAGTATAAATGAACCATTATTTGATTATGCCATTTGGCAATAGACTACGTTGTACATTTGGACCACTCGTCTTTCACGAGTCATTAATTTTTGTCTTTTTGGTTGAACGCATCAAATTTGTTTTTCTGTTATTCGAAATTGAACAATTTTATCTTCAATCAAACTTATAGTCTATTTATTACCTCGTTATTAGAAAATTTTTATTTTACTATTGACTCATAACGAAAAGTGTGGTAAATTTGGACCCTTCATCTTGAAGAATGTGAAGTACACTGTCACGACCCGACCGGTCGTTTTGAGCTCTAGCACGTCGTTCAGCAGTTTGAGGCCATGAGCAGCTTCACTTCATGTATTATGACTTGTGCGCACGATCAAAATTGAATTCACGGAAGTTCTGAGTTGATTTGGAAAGATAATTCTCATTTCGGAGGCCTTAAGTTGAGAGAATTGACAAAGGTTGGATTTTTGAGCAAACGACCTCGGAATCGGGATTCGAAGGTTCCGGCAGGTTCGTATGATGATATCGGACTTGGGCGTATGTCCGGATCGGGTTTTGGAAGACCCGGGAACGTTTTGGCGCCTATTGTGGAAGTTAGCATTTTGGAAGAAATTTCATAAGATTGGGTTGAAGTGCATTTCAATGTTATTGATATCTGTTTGGGATTCCGAGTCTGGGAGTAGCTCTGTGTGGTCATTCTGGAGTTGAGAGCGCGATCAAAAGTGAATTCGGAGATCTGTAGGTCATTTTGGAGTCATTTGGCTAAAGATAGAAATTTTAAGGTTTTTGAGAAGTTTGATCCAGAGTTGACTTTTTGATATCGGGGTCGGAATCCAATTCCGGAAGTTGGAGTAGGTCCGTAATGGCAAATACGACTTGTGTGCAAAATTTGAGGTCGATCGGATGTGATTTGATAGGTTTAAACATCGAAAGTAGAAGTTTAAAATTCTAAAGTTCATAAAGCTTGGATTGGAGGTCGATTCATGGTTTTAGCGTTGTTTGATATGATTTAAGGCCTCGAGCAAGTCCGCAATATGTTTAGGGACTGGTTGGTATGATTGGTTGGGATCCCGGGGGCCTCGGGTGGATTCCGGCTGGTTAACGGATCGAAAATGGAATTTTGGAGAAGGGCGTCTGTAGCTGGTATCTGGTATAACCGCACCTGCAGGGTTTTTGGCCGCAGGTGCGGAGCTGCAGAAGCGGCCAGAGAAGCCGCATATGCGGTTTGGAAAAAAAGTGAAGGGGACCGTAGATGCGATCGAGCAGCCGCAAAAGTGGGACCGCACCTGTGGCGGTTGAGTCGCAGAAGTGGAAGGGAGGGCGTGGTGAGATATCCACAGAAGTGGCAACCTGCAGAACCGTAGAAGCGGTCGAGGGACCGCAGGTGCGAAAGTGCTGGAGGCAGAATGGTTCTTTTAAAAATTGGGATTTGGCCATTTTCTCTCATATTTTCTTGGCTTGGGCGATTCTTGGAGAGTTTCAAGAGGGGATTTTCATCATCAACGACAAGGTAAGCTAACCCCACCTATCTTGAGTTGAAACATTGATTATGTGCGGATTTGAGCATGAAAATTTGTAGAAACTTGGGGTTTGAGGGAAGACCTAGAAAATTGATATTCTTGGATTTTGACCACGATTTTGGGTATGAAATTAAGAGAAAATCATATAGTTGAATTCATGAGTTCATAGGTAAACTTTATCTTCGAAAAATTTAGGAATACGGGCACGTGGGCCCGAGGGCAATTTTGTCAACTTTTTGATTGGGATTAGGAATTGACATAAATCGGATTGTAATGAGTAATTAAACATATATTAATCGATTTGCATAATTATTGGCTAGTTTTGGAGCATTGTGCATCGATTCGAGTCTTCGAAAGAGCGTGGAATGCCGGTTATGGACCATCGGAGCAAGGTGACTCTCCTTTCTAACCTTGTAAGAGGGAATTGTCCTCATAGGTGAAATAATTGGTTATGTGCTCCTATTTGTGGGGGCTACGTACCGTACGAGGTGACGAGAGTCCGTGCGTAGCTACTATTATGTTTAAGTCCAGGTAGTCTAGGACCCAAAAGCATGTTATACTTGGAATGTTTGTAATCTTATTGACATTTGAATTACTTAAATCCTATCGAATTTAATCATTAAAAGAGAATTGGCTTTTATTGGAATAAACATTCCCCGATAAACTCTTAATCGGCTGTTTGACTGCGTGTATCTAAATGTGCCTGCGTCGCATGTATGATTTGCGAGCGGGGTACTTGGTTATTTATGTTGACTGCGTCGCATGTATGATTCGCGAGCAGGGTAATAGATACATCTATGGTTCGTGCCGTTCGACCCTCGGCAGTGCACATTTTACATTTATGTTGGATTGAGTTGTAGGACCTCGGCATGATTTGCGCATGCATGTATTGCTTGCCTGGAGATTTATTGATATCGATATTTGCTCTCCCCGACTTGAGATATTTGTTAATTAATAGATTATGAATCCCGAGACTTTTAATATAAAAAGGAACATTTACCTGTTCGTGACTTATTTGAAATTACTGTCGTTCTTAATAAATCCATGACTATTCACATTAAAAATATATTACTATTGAACCACTAGTAAATGTCGAAGTCGACCTCTCGTCTCTACTTTTTCGAGATTAGACGGGATACTCATTGGGTACATGTTGTTTTTGTACTCATACTACACTTGCTGTGCATTTTTGTTGCATAGGTTTATGTGTGGCTAGTGGCATAATGGCATGGTTGATATGGAGACTCAGGCAAGTTGCATTTATCGAAACGACCAGCAGAGTCTCCTTCATAGTATTGTCCTGTATTTTTATTTCTGTCCACTTGTATTCCGGACAGTTACAACATTTTATTTCATTCCCAGTAAATGCTCATGCACTTGTGACACAGGATTCTGGGATGTTATGGGGTATCTTGTATTAACTTCTTAACATTTATATTTGATTTGAAACGATTATCTTCTGCTGGTAAAATTGAAGGAAAATCATAGTTTTCAAAATTATTAAAACGAGAATTTATTTAAGTATCCTGGTTGGCTTGCCTGACAGCGGTGTCAGGCGCAATCACGACCCTTAGTGGATTATGGGTCGTGACAACATGGTATCAGAGCACTAGGTTCCCTAGGGTTTCATGAGTCATGAGCAAGTCTAGAAGAGTCTCGCGGATCGGTATGGAAACGTCTGTACTTATCTTCGGGAGGCTACAAGCTATTAGGAGTACTTCCCTTCTTGATTCCTCATCGTGCGATTTGATTCCTTGAGCCTTATGCCCTTGTTTCCTTCCTACTCAATCTTACGCGACGCCAACAACTTGTTAAAAAAAATTGAGAATTGAAGACTTTTAATGGTACCACAGATGTGGTGTGGGGTGTTTCTCCCTGCGGGGTTGTTTGAGCTATTATCGTCGCCTTGTGGAAGGATATTATATAGTTTCAGTTCAGTAGCGGTACTTCTAAGAGATCTGAGTCTAGGCACATGATGCTATGAACGATTGTTCCGCAGCATTGATATGATGGTAGGATGTTTGCCTACGTGTCGAGGCAGTGAATAACTTGAAGGGAGGTTTACTCAGTACACGATCTAGAGATTCGGTATTTTATTCCCGGTAGGGGAAAGACAATCAGACTAAGAACATTCCAATTTGGGTTGATGGAGTAACGAGACTTGGTATTTGCGAGCGTAGTGGAGCTTTCTTCTATGATGAGGTGTCATTGTCCTTATTGAATGTACTAGGTTCACCGGTGTTATGATCTTCTACAATTCACATTCGGAGCAGGATATTGCGAGACAGTATTGAAGAAGTGACGGTCAGAGAATGCGGGGTGTGGTGGTTCAGGATTTAGTCTGTCACGACCCCAAATCCCGGTCGTGATGACACCTATCACATTACTAGGCAAGCCAATCAGTCCACTAACCACAACCCATTTCCTTTAGTAAGAAACCATTTCCAACACGAGTTTTAAACACCGATTTCATAATAAAAGTTTAAAATGATAGGAAATATGCGGAAGTCAAAATAATAATAAACTACACAGCCCAACTGATCTGGTGTCACGAGTCTAGAGCCTCTAATGCAAGTCCGAACATCCTACTACATAGATAGTCTAGAAAATACTGAAAAGATAACAAGATAGAAGGGAGAGAATAGGACTGCGAACACCATGCAACTACCTCGAAATCCCCGATAGAAAACTGAACTAGCTGAATAATGCTCACTCGACCGCTCGGGCACCTAGATCTGCACACAAGGTGCAGGGAGTAACGTGAGCACACCAACTCAATAAGTAACTAAAGTAAATAAGGTCTGAACGTAGTGATGAGCAGTTCAAAAATACATAACGGAATAACCAATGAAATAACATGTCATATTTACAGTTCAAAAATCAGTTTTCGTTATATAACCACATTTCCAGTGTGAGCGCGTAATTTTTGCCTCATACGAGTTACTCCAAAAGAATTCCCAAAATTAGGTCTTTTCTTTAATTATGTGTTATTTTAAGGAATTATTATGCTACTTTCCCGATTGTTTGCATATGTTTGTGTACATGTTTAATTTTATTAACGCATTAAAAATATAAAAATATAGTATCTGCATTTAGGATTTGATTTTACATTTTTTTGAATTAATTAATAATTAAGTGTTTTACAAAAATGAAAATTCAAAAAATAATAACATATTTTTGTGTTTTTAGTCAAATTGTGTGATTTTCTTTTAATTTAGTATTTAATTATTTATGATAATTATTATATAGAGTAATATTCTTAAAGCTAATTTGGGTTTTATAATTAAATTAGGATTTTAGTTTCAATTTTTTGAAAATGGGGAAGAAAAGAAAAGAAAATAACTAATAAAAGAGGGGGAAATCATAAATTGGGCTAAAATTCCTTTTAATCCCAAGCCCAAACACAAAACCTGTCCAAAACCCAACAAAAAACCATCCAAACCTGTTCGAATTAGCCCAAATACCCGGTCCGCCTCACCATTAACCAAAACGATACCGTTTCAGTCATGATGATCTAAGCCGTTAAAGCTCGTTCATCCAACGGTCTAAAACGCGCCCCATCGCCCATATCTGACCCCGACCCATTTGCATCAGAGACCGATCCGGTCTCTATTTAAAACGTCGTCGTTCCATTTAGTCAAATGATCAAAGCCGTTGATCTCATTTGATCGAACGGCCTGGATCCAATTCCACACCCAGTATATAATTACCCAAACGGACCCCGCCCCCTCAGAACCCACAGACCCCCCCGTCTCATCACTCATCTTCCTCACCCAAACCCTAGAGACTAGCCGCCACCATTCCCCATCGCCTTTTGGTGGCGGCGCCGGCCCCAACTCGCCTGAAAATTACACCATAGGACCCCCTCACTCCCCTCATGCCAAATCCCCACTCCCTTTTCCTCGAATCACCCCATAACTCTTCGAATCTTGGATCGAAGATCGGACCCCAAACCCTAGCCTACCCAAATAGCCCCAAAATAACACCACATAACTATCAAGACCCCTTCTTCCCAAATCCTTACTTTGTTTCCCTCGAACATGGTCTGAACCCTTCGAATTTCAAATCTAGGGTTCGAGCCATAAAAGCCCAAAGCCAAATTCAGACATGCAAGACTACTCCTTCAAGATTTCCCGAGTGTTCAAGACGGTTTGGTCACAAAATAATGCTGCTCATTTGTTCTTGGAAAAGAACAAATGATTGACATTATTTGGGGACCAAACTGGATTATCAGTTGCAAGTCCAAGTGTAGGATGAGTTCGTTCCTATTTTTATGATTATTCTCATTGATATATTTCTGATTTTCATTTTTCCCCATCTCTGTTTCTTTTCTCTGGTCGATTTCAGTTGAAATTCGACCAGTTCTCCGTTTTAAAATGTCTTCTGTTCATTGTTTTGTTTTTCTAATTGCCTTGTTGTCAGTTTGTTTAAAATGCTAAAGTCGTATCTTGTTTAATCACTTAGTCAATTTAACTAAGATTAATCTGATAATTTGGGTAGTTTCTTGTTTATTTGTGTGTAATAATCAGTTGATTAGTGTAGGTTTAATTCTCAAAACTATTCAAGTGTTTACCTAACTTAGGAAGTTTCTATAGTGGTAGGGTAGAAATTGCATTACTGAATTAATTAAAAGCACTAAACTAGTGGATAATTAAGAAATAAAAGGTTGAATTAATAGTGGTAAATGCACTGAGTTGAATGCCTATATATAGATACTAAGTTCATACAAAATAGGGCAGTAGTCTGGTACTCTGAAATACAAAGATATACTCTGAAAAATACTAAAAAATAGAGAGTGATAGACATTGATAGAGAAGAGAGCTAAGAGAAAGAAATTAAAAAAAATCAGAAACGGTTGCAAACTTTTAGGAAAATAAACTGTTTCATTGAGCTCATTTGGTATTTTCTGAAGTTTTCCTCTAGTATGGAAGCAATTTCTGGTTAGTTGATACTAAAAGGGGTTTAATTAGAGTCTGGTTTGGGGTCTACTGGTTCATTGAGACTGAAATTAGGGTCTGGACTATTGTATCTCATCTTTTGGTTTCAAAACTAGTCTTCTGGTTCATTTTCTGGTGTTGAATGCTACTGCTACTGCTGTTTACTGTGATCACCCCTTTTCCTTTTGTAATATCCAGGTACACTATCAAAACTTATCATGGAATTGGGCATTTATTAGCATGTAGGGAGCTTTAGAAGTTCAAGTTGAAATTTGAATAGACTTCTTAAAGTTCTGATGTGGCTATTGTTAATTCTTACCATTATATGTGAATCAGATGATTCATCTCGTTGGATTTAACTTCTGGTTTGTGTTAAGTATTGATTTATGCTAATAACTTAGTGTGATATAGTTATTTAGATCTAGTGTATAATTTCATAATACTGGGGTTGTAATATTGTTTGAACTCTATGTAAATGAACGGACTGCTTTAAACTTTAAAATAGTATTGTTCAAGGCATGTCAAGCCTGCTATGTGGGAATCTGAGAATGAATTCATATGTGTTCAAGTTGTTAATGAGCATTAAGCCTGAAAATAGCCTCTCTGGATTTCAGATGGATTGTGTGTTCGACTGGAGTGAGCCCCTCTGTTTTCTGTTTTGATTCTTAAGCTTAATACTGATTGGAAACTCGAGTCTTGCTGATTTTGCTAGTCATGCTTTTTCTTAGAAGCTAGAAGATTGTTATGGTTAAAAGCATCTGATGTTTCTTTTGTACTCTCAGTTTGTCATATTGATCCTTAATGGTGTGGATATATTCAGTCGAGAATGTTCATTAATTAGTTAAGGGATTAAAGTTTCATGGTTGCTATCCTAATTAGTGCAAATATGTGGACACTTAGCATGAATAAGCATGTGTATCTGTCTTTAAAAATAAAATTTGGCTTGGTTATTTACATAATGTCTTTTAAAAGGGAAGCCCAGCATAAGCTATGTACTGTTCAAACAGGAGTCATTGTTTGATTTAAATTGATTTGAAGTCGTCTGCCGGGAATAGACTAAGCATTAAATTTGAACATTGCAAATTCAGTCATGTATTCAATATCGTTTGGGCCAAAAGGATCAATTGGTCAAGTAGAGGCCTAGGCAACTTCAATTTAGTTTCGTAAAGCTCGGGATTTGGATTCACCTCGTTTGTCTTTAAATAATTTAAGGCGTGCAAGGGTAGGGACTCGATCTGCGGTCCTGTTTTTCCACTGATGACCAAGCCACCCCAAAGACTTGGGCCCAGGATTGGGCCTGAGATGGAATTGGTTACTTCCCTTTGTATATAGGGTCAGTGATTGGAGTCCAGGGAGTCTCATCTCCCGATGGATTTGTGATTTAAAGTAAATTCAATGTTTAGGTCTAAAGTTCTTCTTCTTTTTTTAATTTTCTCTTTTTAATTAATTAGGCTTTCCAATTGAAATGGAGGTGTGCCATTCTAAATAAAAACAGTTGGCCCTCCGAATATAGTTGAATTAATCCTTTTAATTTAGAATTGAGGTGTGCTATGCCAAACAAAAATGATAATTGCATGGCCCTCATTTAATTAATCTTGTATTGATCCTTAGAATTTGAGGTGTGCCGTTTAGTTAAAATTCCATGGCCCTCGCAAATTGCAAACGCGTAGTCATTTTAGGCGCGTTATTTTAATAATTGACTTCCTTAAACTCGGGTGTTCATTTCATGTTACCCAAATCCAAATCCTAATAACGTTGAATAAAATGTGTTTCGAATTGCGGGTGCATTTCATGTGGCGCGATCCAAAGACATATTTTAGACGATGTTAAATCTCTTTAAAATGAAAAAGTGGTTAAAAATTAAAATTTGCACATAGGTTCAAAATGTTCTAAAATCATATAATTAAGCCAAATATGATAGTTGAGCGACCGTTCTAGAACCACGGAACTCGAGAATGCCTATGAACTTCTCTCGGGTTAACAGAATTCCTTACCTGAATTTCTGGTTCGCGGACTGTAATACAGAGTCAACCCTTTCCTCGATTCGGGATTTGAACCGGTGACTTGGGACACCATAAATCTCCCAAGTGGAGACTCTGATTTCGTTAAACAAATAATCCTATTTCGATTGTCCTTTAATTGGAAAAACTCCTTGTACCCTTTCCGGGTGTAGGAAAAAGGAGGTGTGACAGCTCTGGCGACTCTGCTGGAGATGGTAACCCAGAACTTCCGGTTCAGGGTTCAAAAATTCGAGCTTGTTAATGCAATTTTTATTTGCCTTTATTGTTGATATTACTGTATTTTGTGGACTTAATATGCTAAATGTTGCTTTTACCACTTTGATATGGTTGAACTGTATATATAAACTGCTACGAAACCCTCCCTCTTTTTGAGTCTTCAAAATCATGGAGAAGGGTGCACTTCATGTGGCTTCTCTTTTGTCTAGAATCTTATCCCATTTTATAATGAGGTTCAGACAAGTTGCAAAGCCGGTGAAGCTTCTGTATTCCCGGTACGCTGCCCTCCCTCGGCTCGAGTTGTCCGCTCGGATAAGCCAGGCCTAGAACAATAAACCCAGGTTTTAAACCTAGAATAACTCAGCCTCATGCTGGATCCCTAGTAGGAACGTTTGATTGCATCATGTGCATTTGACTTAGGGGACTCAACACAAGGGTTGGGTCCGTCTAGGACAGTTTGATTCTCACCGGATGTGGGATACGTAGGCAACCCTCATCGGGTCCAACTTTCCCTTTTTGCAAGAATAGCCCAAAAACAACAAAATTTTAATTTGTGTCACAAATAAGTCGGGTGATGTCATTCTTGTTTAAAATAAGCCGAATGTCCCCAAAAGGGCGCCAGAAGGCTGTTTTGGCAAGAACAACCACCTTGGGTCATTTTTAATGGTTAGCAAGCACAACTTTAAAATCTTCTTCCCCGAAGTGCTGAAAGGACGTATTTGCAAAGTTGAGTTTGTTTTTGAAATGAAAATTTTTTGAAAAAATGGTGTTACTTTTTCTTTATGGGTCAAAATAATCACCTTAATAAATGTGTAGAATGAGCACAAACAAAATTGAACCCTTCACAGTCCTTAATGATATCCCCTTAAAGCTCCACATGTGGTGGAATGATCTAGGAAGAGGCAATAGAGAAACAATGGTAAAAGTTCTGGGAGGCCTGGTCGGACTATTGAATGTCAAGCCAAAGTTGGACATAATTGAAGCTTTAATACCTTTTTGGGACCTGACTCGCAATGTGTTCCACTTTTATGACTTTGAGCTTACACCTACATTGGAGGAAGTTGTGGGTTATGCGGGCCTTAACGGAAACCTTAGAAGTCGATATCCATTGGCACCAAGACCGGTATCCCCCCACAGATTTCTGGATGTACTGAGTATTAGTCGAGATATTTAGGATGGAAACTTATCTAAAGGGTATTGCACGCTCTAGTTCTTGTATCATCGATATGGTAACCCCCTAGGTTTTGAAGAACCGAACACTTGGTCTAACCCATGCCGGAAATAAAGACAAATGGGAGGCAAGGCGAGGTTTAGCTTTTATGGTAGCCTTCTTGGGTATTGTGGTTTGTCCGCGAAAAGATGGTAATATAGAGATAGGTCTTGTGGGAATGATCGATGTTGCAATCAAGAAAGGCAACAACACTGTGGTTCCTCTGATCTCATCTGAAATCTACCGAGCCTTGACTATCTGTCGGAAAGGGGGAAAGTTCTTCCAAGGATACAATATGTTGCTACAATTATGGATGCAAGAACATCTCCGCCACCGGGTTGGGTATATGAATTACGGTTTGACCGGTTTGAGCTGCATTGAAGAATTCGGAAGCCGAGTGGCAGGTATTGAATTCCCCGAAGGTACTAAAGCATGGATTACACATTTGAGATCCTTGACTGCTGATAAAATTGAGTGGGAATTCAGATGGCTTCCTATCACCGAAGCAGTGTACACGTCAGCTGAAGTATGTTATATCCTCTTGATGGGCATCCAGAGCATCCAGCCTTATGCTCTCTTCAGGGTTTTGCACCAATTAGGAAGATTTCAAACTGTCCCCAGGGATGAAGATTTGAGTAAATATTCCATTGAATTGTGCCCAAAAGCCATATTTCCAGAAGGGAAAATTTGCTAGATATGGAATGAATGTAGGTTTCTTGAACCTAAGACCATGGTGAGAGATTTAGATAGAGGTGAAGTGGACCCTAAGTACATTGTCTGGTTCGACAAAAGATTCCAGATCCCCGAGAGGCCGGCAAAGAGACCCCATGTCCAATAATTCACCGATGGGGCACAGGTGCAATGGGACTGGTTGACCAAAGAAAACGAGTACAGGGCCAAAATAAGCTAGTTAGAAAGGCGAGTCATGGAGCTTCAGTTTGAAAATGGTGTTCAAGCCACTGCAGACAAGGGAGAAAAGAAAAAACTAGCTCAGGAAAATGAGGACCTCAAAGCTCAGATCCAAGAGATGAAAATAGCTGCCAGAAACTCGGAAAGAAGCCCGGCTGATAAAAGACTCATAAGCAGTCTGAAAAAGAAAGCCCTCGAGTATCAAAAAGACCTGGAAAAATCTGAAGCTAGTCTAGCGAAAATACGGGTAAAATGGACAAAGAAGGCAGAAGAGCGGGCACGGTTTGTGCAACAAATGAAGAGGAACTATGAAGGGACCATCACTATCCTAAGAAGAAAGATAGCCACTCTCGAGAATGAGATAGTTAAGCAGGCTAAATATTTCAAAGCTGATAGGGAGCACTGTTATGATCTGATGGCTCAGATGGAAGAAGGAATGCAGCAGTTGCAAAATCAACACCTTCATGACTCTCAAGTGTTAGAAGCCCGGAATTAGCAGATAGGGCGGTTGCTTCAGGAAAAAGGAAGAATTAGAGAATGGATCAGAACCATCACTGACTACATTACCATGAAGTGCCAAGCGTGCGAGGACATGACTCGTACCACCTTTTTCGCTGCAGTGATGACTTTCGTCCGCCAAGTTATGAGTGATTTGGAGCGACAGCAAGGGGATCTCGCATTTAGGCCCGCGGCGAGACCGAATGATGTCCCGCGGGCACCTGGAGCATTAATGTATTCTTGATTTTACTTGAGACTGCACCTTTCTTTTTCTGTTGGAATCTGTTGTTTTCCTTTTTGAGTCATTTAGCTTTGAATCGTTGTAATGCAAAGATGTTCCTTTTTATGAGAAGAATTGAAAATATTTTGTTATTCATTTTTACAATTTATCCCCAGAACTACGCTCGGTCTGATTCATGTGGGGTCATGATACGTAGGCAATCTCTATAGGATTCGACCACAACAAAAAGAAAAGAATAAAATGGAAAAAGAAAAGAGTGGAATAAGGATAGGCGTGAGTAACAATAAAAGGGAAAGTTCATAAATAGGAAAAGTTCGGATGACACAAGCAACCGAGCAAATGCATGATAGAAAGGACTAATTGCTTAGGTGCATTGCATTCCTATGTGCGGTTGCCTATTTGTTAAGCTCTAATCTCTAACAAGTTTTGTTGTTGTTTCCGGAATTCAAGCAGTTAGTTCACCTAAGCATACTTGCAACCCACCCATACCAAACCAGATCCAAAGGTGAAATAATCATGTATCCCAAATGTAGACACCAGTGTCATCGATCCTTCAAGAGAGGGATAAAAGTTGGACGTTAATACCATGAAAAAAAAGATGTACAAATTGAAACAACAAATGGCCGAAATGTATCAGGCCTGGGCTAAAGGACAACCGCCATCAGCTTACCCGGCTAACCCTACCTTCACCCCACCACCGGCTCAGTCTCAGGATCATCCTACCACCGATCTATCCCCGAGTTTTCCCATTTACCAACTGTAACGACCCGACCGGTCGTTTTAAGCTCTAGCGTATTGTTCAGCAGTTGGAAGTCATGAACAGCTTCATTTTAGGTATATTGACTTGTACGTATGGTCAGAATTGAATTTCAAGAAATTCGGAGTCAAATTGGAAAGAAACTTTTCATTGTGGCAACCTTAAATTGAAGAAAATGGCTAAGATTGGAATTTTGAGTAAACGACCTCGGAATTGGGATCTGAAAGTTCCAGCATGTTCGAATAATGATTTCGGACTTGGGCGCATGTCCGTATTTGGTTTTGGATAACCCGTGAGCATTTCGGCGTGTATTGTGGAAGTTAGTATTTTAGAAGAATTTCATAAACTTGGGTTGGAAGGCATTTCAGAGTTATAGATGTCCGTTTGGGATTCTGAGTCTGGGAGTAGCTCTATATGGTGATTCTGGAGTTGGGAGCGCAATCGGAAGTGAATTCGGATGTCCGGAGGTCATTTTGAAGTCATTTGGCTAAATATAGGAATTTGAAGGTTTTTGAGAAAATTCGACCGGAAGTGAAAATTTTGATATCGGGGTCGGAATGCGATTCTGAAAGTTGGTGCAAGTCCGTAATATCGAATGTGACTTGTGTGCAAAATTTGAAGTCATTCGGACTAGTTTTGGTAAGGTTTGAGACACTTAGTCTCTCTTAAGGAAGCATAAGTTGGAAAAGTCAACCGGATATTGACTTATGTGTTAGAGGGCTCGAAATGCAAATTTTATGGTTCGGATAGCTTCGTTAGGTGATTTGGGACTTAGGAGTGTGTCCGGAATATTTTTGTGATGACCGGGGTAGAATTAAGCTTGAATTGGCAAAGTTAGTATTTTGGCGAATTCGGGTTGATAGGTGAGATTTTGATCCGGGAGTCGGAATGGAATTCTGAGAGTTTTTGTAGCTTTGTTATGTCATTTGTGATGTGTGTACAAAATTTTAGGTTATTCGGACATCGTTTGGTCGGGTTTTTGATCGAAAGTGTATGTTCGGAAATTTTTGGGATTGGAGGTTGATTCATGATTTTAGCGTTGTTTGATGTGATTTGAGGCCTCGAGCAAGTCCGTAATGTATTTTGGGACTGGTTGGTATTATTGGTCGGGGTCCCGGGGGCCTCGGGTGTGTTTCGGATGCCCAACGGGTCATTTTTGGAAGATTTTTGCCGTTTTGAGCATAAATGTAATGATCTAAAGGTTCATTTTTAGTTCTAGAGATCCAAATTTGATTTCGAGACTTCCAAAATTTAAATCATGAATTATAGGACTGATCTGAAAATTTTGGTTTAATTTCATCAAGTCGCGATTGGGTTTTTGACGTGAAATGTGAGTTAATTATTTAACGAGCGAAATGGGTATTGAACTGGGCAAACAAGCTCCGAATTGAGTTTCGATTGAAGGGTTGTGTTCGTATTATTATTTGTGACTCATAGGAACAATAATCGTCTAATTCCGAGTTCGTATGAACTAAATACATGATTATTGAAATGGTTTTGAAATACGGGAATTGAAATGGTTTTGATGGGAAGTGATTGGAGGTAAGTCCTATGAACTAAATACATGATTATATTGTGCAATCATCCTTGAAATTCATGAAAATATAGCCAAATTGTAAGAAAATAGGGCTTGAAATTGAAATTCTAAAATGGTGATTTGAGGGGTCAAATGGACTCCGATTTTTGTGAATTTGGTATGTATAGACTCGTGGCGAGATAAGGATTGTATTGATGTAAAAATTGCTGAGTTTCGAGATGTGGTCCCGATGCTCGGGTTTTGCAAATTTCGTGAATTTCGACATTTCTCGATTGTTTTCGATTGGGTATTGTTCCCTTAGCACATTGTGATGTATTCGCTTTGATTTTGATTAGATTCGACGTGCGTGGAGGCCGGTTTAATGGTCAAAGGCGTCGCGGGCTAGAGATTTCACCGGTTCGAGGTGAGTAATACTTGTAAATGATATCTTGAGGGTTTGAAACCTCGGATTTGCACATCATAGTGCTGTATTGAGGTGACTTGCACGCTGAATATGAGCGTGGGGTAGAGCACCGTTGGGGATTGTGACTTGGTCCGTCCCGGTTGTTGATTTTACTGCGTATTTGACTGAAATTACTTGTTATCATCATAATTTGGGCTGATTGCCATGTTTGGGGCCTTGTGCCGACTTGTAAAATCCTTCGAGGATTGATATTACTGCTTAGCATGATTTGCATATCATCTAACTTCATTCCAAGGTTTTAAATGTTGTTTTGCAAACCTAGTCGTATTTCTAAGTTTTGAAAACTTAAATGATATTTTAAATGTATTTCGGGTTGGAAACTTCGATTTTGTAAATGCCCAAGGGGCTTATTATATTATTTTCTGGACCGATTATAAAGTGACTTGAAACGGTGGTAACAATGGCACTGTATGATGTAAATTGGTCAGGTAACAATGGGCTGACCGGTCAGGTAACAATGACTGACCAAGATATTGCGCTTGGGCTGTAGGATCCCCTCCGGAGTCTGTACACACCCCTAGTGAGCGCCGTCGACGATAAATAAATATGGATGGCTCGGGCTACACGCCGCAGTGGGTACTGGAATATACCATCATATGCATTGCATTGCATTCATGTATTTGTATTTATACTGTTATTTAGCTGCTCAATTCCATATGTTGCTGTATATTTGGATTTTAGCTTACTTTGTGTATTTATTGGATTTAATAATTGTTAAAGATACAATTTGGGTTAGTTGGCTGGCCTTGTCTTCACGAGAGGCGCCATCACGACCGGGTTTGAAAATTGGGTCGTGACAAGATGGTATCAGAGCCTAGGTTACTAGGTCTCACGAGTCATGAGCAGGTTTAATAGAGTCTCGCGGATCGGTACGGAGACATCTGTATTTATCCTCGAGAGGCTGCAAAACATTTAGGAAAACTTCACATTCTTGAATTCTTATCGTGCGTTCTTGATTCAGCTTGAAAAGTAACTCTTGAAATTCCTTCCACGCGTTCGCATGCGCGCATGAGCGCTCAGTACCAGATGTGCCTTGATGGCTTGTGATTCCCTGATTGAGGGGCGAGACGTGATCTCTATGAGTTGATGTTGGGCTAGTCTGAAGGACTTGAGGCTAGATCTTTGCCTATGGCTGGAGTGCCGAGGTGCTGATTGTGTGAACACGTGTTTTTGAACTTATATGTTCGGTAGTGTCCCCGTTAGTGGAAATGACGACTGTGGTTATGTGAGGTTTATATTAGTGCTACGAGGCATATCCTTATGAATTGGAATCGATGAGAAGGGGTATGTTGAATGATGGAAGAATTAGTAGATGCTTGAAGTCTATCTTGATTCAAGTTATAGCCTGAGTTAAGGGCGTGTGAAGAATCTTTTCAGGACTCCTTGTTGGGAGTGAAGTAAATTTCATGTTGCGGTATGAGTAAAGACTCAGGAAGATCAAATGACTGCGTAATGCTTATGGCGGTTGAAGGTATACGGAAATATTATATTGAGGCGAAGCAAGTGGGTTATCTCCCGCGAAATTTGTTGAGGTGGTGTGATCCTCATGTGAATGACAGAAGATCTTATGTGCAAATGAAAGGTACGTGTTAAAATTTAAAATTTAGGATCGCTTAATAGAGTGGGCTTAACTGTTATGGGGATGAATGCGAGATTTGCAGAAGATTTACAGTACTAGATGATCCGAGTTTTCACAAGCTTACAAATGATTTGAGTTTAATCTCACTATGGTATTGTGGCATCAATAGAGTAAAAGTGTTATGTGCTATTGAGGGTATCTTGATCTATGGCTTCGAGCCAAGTAGAGGTAGTGGAAAGATAATGTATTTACTAGACCAGTTGTGGTTCCGACGGAAGATGCAGACGTATCATGAGATCACCTAATGAATCAGGTAAAGGTCAGGATGTTAGAGGTGGAGTTAAGACTTTAGAGGTGGAGACACAGTCTGGTGATATATTTTCTATGGTATGGTTGAGGTTGCTACACTAGACGACATCGTTATAAGTACGGTCTCGAATTATTATAAAGTCAAAATTTCCTTAACTTGATTCGGTTTTGAGTATCAAGGAAAGGTCTCCTATTGTGTTCCACTTATGAGTGAGCTTCGTAATTCTTAAATCTACATATGTGAATACTTCTATTGGGGAGATTATATGGAGATAGCTATGTCTATCATTATGTGTTGGTCACTAAAAATAGTTGTGAGGCTAAAAGTGACCTTTGTTAATCAATTCGATGAGTTTGATGTAATTTCTAAATAATTGATTTCAGTTGAAAATTATATGCCCTACCGGTAAGAGGGATCATTGTATGTTGTGATTTTGTTTAACCGAAATTATTTGAAAGAAGGAAGAAAGGAAATGAAAATTTTTAGTTGGCACAATGTGCAAAATACTTGTGATTCAGAGTTGAGGATGAGATCCTCACATTTTTATATGATATGAAATATTTAAATCGGGCTATAAGCTGTGGAGGATGTTATATAAGGACGAGGTTCTTGTGGTGAAAAAAAGGGGTTATGTGTTTAAAATTCTCCCTTGTGAAAATTAAAAAATTTGTACTATAGTACTTATAGGGAGTCATGCCTATGAGGCTTATTTGAAAATTCTTGTACGAATATCTCTGTGCATAATTTACCAAATTGTATTGTAATTATTGAGTTTTAGCTTATGAGATGAGTTCCCAGGTGACGTTAAATGTGACTCATTAATCTGAGTAAGTAATAATGAGGTCTTCATGCCTCACATTCTGTTGTCAGTATTGTGAAAATTTGAAATGAGGTGGTGGTTAATATTAGATTTATTGATAATGATGGAATTATTTATGAACAACTATTAAGACCAGAAATGTGGTTATGATCATACAAATGATGTGTTTCATGTCAAAATATCATTGTGATAATGTCGGGCTTGTAATGCGGAGATTAGTGTTATTAATATACTTGTGGTACTAGTTGTGTTGTGGACATGCTGTTAGGAGTTTTTTTGTTGTTACTCTGACAGGTGCATAGGCCCAATTACAAGGGAGACTCTGCCGAAATATTTGAAAAATCTGGGAGTTAGTCATATTTGGGGACTTAAGAAAGTTGAAATGTTGGAAGAATATCTAAGATCTATATGAAGTTGTTCGGTTCATTTGGTTGTAGATTGTGGGGTGTTGTCCCGGCTATAGTGGTAGTTCTTTCATGTTATGAGAAGAAATGACTTATTTTGGGTCCAGGAAAGGCTATCAGCCTAGTTTAGTGCGAGCAGAATCGACCTGAAGTGGGTGAATGGATTTAAATAGTATTATGGGCTTCATGTGAGTCAGATGTGTTCATTTTAGTATAGCGCTCCTCAAGGAGGGGTGTTGGAATATCATATATTGTTCTGTGTTCGTCAACTCATGTAATATTGTGATTGTGCCATGTGTGCTATGAAACAGCTTGATAAATTACTATTCTCTGGGGAAAGGTCCATATTAGTTGTGTGAGTTGAGCAGTCCATTCCTGAATCATTTCCTTATGTATCTTGTTCGCATTATGGCCTATTGGCGCATTTTTGCATCATATGAGACTATTGGTCATTGTCTGTGGTGATTGGTTGTCTGAGCAGCTCGTACTAGGTGATGCGAGACTATTGGTATCGGGGACCATTGCAGTGGGATTATGTGAGGTATATTACAAGGCAGTTACCAGTATTTGGGTAGTAATAAGGTGATGATTTTAGTCAAAAAGGAGAGAATTAATGTTTGGTTAACTCTGCAATTGGTTAGAAATTTCTGCACATCTCCTCCATTGCGGTTGTATCGTCAGCATTATAACAGAATGTATAGGTATATCATCATATGCATTGGGAGCATCAGAGTCGTAGAATTTTGGCTATTAAGATTCATGGAGTGTCATTGTGGTTAGATGGTGAATTATGCGATGCATGGTGCTAATTCAACAAAGGTACGCAGTCGTGTTCTGGTACCTTGTGTGGTAGTTGATACAGTGTTTATATACAGGGAACAGGTCTGGTAGATAATTTCAGGTGTTGGAATTGGGTTCTGAGCTTATTGTATGGATAAAAGAGGATATCTGCAGATTTGATCAAATTAATATGTCCATATGAGTTGTGGTAGCACGGGCAGGTGCACGAGGTATTAAACAGTGATTTCAGATAACTTAAGAGCAGTTCTTGGAACGTTCGAGGATGAACGTCTATTTAAGTGGGGGAGAATGTAATGACCCGACCGGTCGTTTTAAGCTCTAGCACATCGTTCAGCAGTTGGAAGTCATGAACAACTTCATTTTAGGTATATTGACTTGTACGTATGGTCAGAATTGAATTTCAAGAAATTCGGAGTCAAATTGGAAAGAAACTTTTCATTGTGGCAACCTTAAATTGAAGAAAATGGATAAGATTGGAATTTTGAGTAAACGACCTCGGAATTGGGATCTGAAAGTTCCAGCATGTTCGAATGATGATTTCGGACTTGGGCGTATGTCCGGATTTGGTTTTGGATAACCCGTGAGCATTTCGGCGTGTATTGTGGAAGTTAGTATTTTAGAAGAATTTCATAAACTTGGGTTGGAAGGCATTTCAGAGTTATAGATGTCCGTTTGGGATTCCGAGTCTGGGAATAGCTCTGTATGGTGATTCTGGAGTTGGGAGCGCAATCGAAAGTGAATTCGGATGTCCGGAGGTCATTTTGAAGTCATTTGGCTAAATATAGGAATTTGAAGGTTTTTGAGAAAATTCGACCGGAAGTGAAAATTTTGATATTGGGGTCGGAATGTGATTCTGAAAGTTGGTGCAAGTCCGTAATATCGAATGTGGCTTGTGTGCAAAATTTGAAGTCATTCGGACTAGTTTTGGTAAGGTTTGAGACACTTAGTCTCTCTTAAGAAAGCATAAGTTGGAAAAGTCAACCGGATATTGACTTATGTGTTAGAGTACTCGAAATGCAAATTTTATGGTTCGTATAGCTTCGTTAGGTGATTTGGGTCTTAGGAGTGTGTCCGGAATATTTTTGTGATGACCGAGGTAGAATTAAGCTTGAATTGGCAAAGTTAGTATTTTGGCGAATTCGGGTTGATAGGTGAGATTTTGATCCGGGAGTCGGAATGGAATTCCGAGAGTTTTTGTAGTTTTGTTATGTCATTTGTGATGTGTGTACAAAATTTCAGGTTATTCGGACATCGTTTGGTCAGGTTTTTGATCGAAAGTGTATGTTCGGAAATTTTTGGAAACTTAAGCTTGAATTCGATGAGTTTTGGATAATTTGATATTGTTTGAGGTGTTTTGATGATTGGAGCAGGTCTTAATGATGTTATGAATTATGTGGGCATGATTGGTTGAGGTCCCGGAGGCCTCGGGTGTGTTTCGGATGCCCAACGGGTCATTTTTGGAAGATTTTTTCCGTTTTGAGCATAAATGTAATGATCTAAAGGTTCATTTTTAGTTCTAGAGATCCAAATTTGATTTCGAGACTTCCAAAATTTAAATCATGAATTATAGGACTTATCTGAAAATTTTGGTTTAATTTCATCAAGTCGCGATTGGGTTTTTGACGTGAAATGTGAGTTAATTGTTTAACGAGCGAAATGGGTATTGAACTGAGCAAACGAGCTCCGAATTGAGTTTCGATTTAAGGGTTGTGTTCGTATTATATTTGTGACTCATAGGAACAAGAATCGTCTAATTCCGAGTTCGTATGATGGAGTTAGAGCCATTTAAGTGAAAAATGGTTGTGCTGCAAATTTCATAAAAAGCTGATGTATTTTCTGCAGCAGTGAACAGTAACCGCGCGTGAACAGTGACCAGTGAATAGTGTCGTGGATAGTGATCCGTGAACAGTGACGGGTGAAATTGAAATTCTAAAATGGTGATTTGAGGGGTCAAATAGACTCCGTTTTTTGTGAATTTGGTATGTATAGACTCGTGGCGAGATAAGGATCGTATTGATGTAAAAATTGCTGAGTTTAGAGATGTGGGCCCGGGGCTCGGGTTTTGCAAATTTCGTGAATTTCGACATTTCTCGATTGTTTTCGATTGGGTATTGTTCCCTTAGCATATTGTGATGTATTCGCTTTGATTTTGGTTAGATTCGACGCGCGTGGATGCCGGTTTAATGGTCAAAGGCGTCGTGGGCTAGAGATTTCACCCGTTCGAGGTGAGTAATACTTGTAAATGATATCTTGAGCGTTTGAAACCCTGGATTTGCACATCATAGTGCTGTATTGAGGTGACTTGCACGCCGAATATGAGCGTGGGGTAGAGCACCATTGGGGATTGTGACTTGGTCCGTCCCAGTTGTTGATTTTACTGCATATTTGACTGAAATTACTTGTTATCATCATAATTTGGGCTGATTACCATGTTTGGGGCCTTGTGCCGACTTGTAAAATCCTTCGAGGATTGATATTACTGCTCAGCATGATTTGCATATCATCTAACTTCAGTCCAAGGTTTTAAATGCTGTTTTGCAAACCCAGTCGTATTTCTAAGTTTTGAAAACTTAAATGATATTTTAAATGCATTTCGGGTTGGAAACTTCGATTTTGTAAATGCCCAAGGGGCTTATTATATTATTTTCTGGACTGATTATAAAGTGACTTGAAACAGTGGTAACAATGACACTGTGTGATATACTTGAAACAGTGGTAACAATGACACTGGATGATATACTTGAACAGTGGTAACAATGGCACTGTATGATATAAATTGGTCAGGTAACAATGGCTGACCGGTCAGGTAACAATGACTGACCAAGATATTGCGCTTGGGCTGTAGGAGCCCCTCCGGAGTCTGTACACACCCCCAGTGAGCGCCGTCGACGATAAATAAATATGGATGGCTCGGGCTGCACGCCGCAGTGGGTACTGGAATGTACCATCATATGCATTGCATTGCATTCATGTATTTGTATTTATACTGGTGTTTAGCTGCTCAGTTCCATATGTTGCTGTATATTTGGATTTTAGCTTACTTTGTGTATTTACTGGATTTTCTTATCTTCGGACTGTAGTTACTTTTATTACTCACTGGGTCGGAGTACTCACTTTACTCCCTGCACCTCGCGTGCAGCTGCAGGTATTGATCACCCGGTAGCGGGATATTAGCTCATTGAAGGTATTACTATTGTAGCTGAGCAAGGTTACCGCCAGCGTTCGTGGCACCGGACATTGTCTTTAGAATTTCAGAATTTAATTTTGTATATTATTGGCCCTGTAGTTGTGTTCAGGATTTCTTTAGATGCTCGTAACTTGTGACACCACGGTCGGGTTATGTTGGGCTTTAAACACTGGT
Organism: Nicotiana sylvestris; assembly: GCF_000393655.2. NCBI lineage: Eukaryota > Viridiplantae > Streptophyta > Magnoliopsida > Solanales > Solanaceae > Nicotiana > Nicotiana sylvestris. The sequence continues at coordinate 38,281,990 of NC_091067.1, read as the reverse complement.
TATTATTGTCATTAAGTTGTATTTATTTATTCATTTATGTTTAATAATTGTTAAAGATACAATTTGGGTTAGTTGACTGGCCTTGTCTTCACGAGAGGCGCCATCACGACCGGGTTTGAAAATTGGGTCGTGACAAGATGGTATCAGAGCCTAGGTTACTAGGTCTCATGAGTCATGAACAGGTTTAGTAGAGTCTCGCGGATCGGTATGGAGACGTCTGTATTTATCCTCGAGAGGCTGCAGAACCTTTAGGAAAACTTCACATTCTTGAATTCTTATCGTGCGTTCTTGATTAAGCTTGAAAAGTAACTCTTGAAATTCCTTCCACGCGTTCGCATGCGCGCATGAGCGCTCAGTACCAGATGTGCCTTGATGGCTTGTGATTCCCTGATTGAGGGGCGAGACGTGATCTCTATGAGTTGATGTTGGGCTAGTCTGAAGGACTTGAGGCCAGATCTTTGCCTATGGCTGGAGTGCCGAGGTGCTGATTGTGTGAACAAGTGTTTTTGATCTTATATGTTCGGTAGTGTCCCCATTAGTGGAAATGACGACTGTGGCTATGTGAGGAGTATATTAGTACTACGAGGCATATCCATATGAATTGGAATCGATGAGAAGGGGTATGTTGAATGATGGAAGAAATAGTAGATGCTTGAAGTCTATCTTGATTCAAGTTATAGCCTGAGTTAAGGGCGTGTGAAGAATCTTTTCAGGACTCCTTGTTGGGAGTGAAGTAAATTTCATGTTGCGGTATGAGTAAAGACTCAGGAAGATCAAATGACTGCGTAATGCTTATGGCGGTGGAAGGTATACGGAAATATTATATTGAGGCGAAGCAAGTGGGTTATCTTCCGCGAAATTTGTTGAGGTGGTGTGATCCTCATGAGAATGACAGAAGATCTTATGTGCAAATGAAAGGTACGTGTTAAAATTTAAAATTTAGGATCGCTTAATAGAGTGGGCTTAACTGTTATGGGGATGATTGCGAGATTTGCAGAAGATTTACAGTATTAGATGATCCGAGTTTTCACAAGCTTACAAATGATTTGAGTTTAATATCACTATGGTATTGTGGCATCAATAGAGTAAAAGTGTTATGAGCTATTGAGGGTATCTTGATCTATGGCTTCGAGCCAAGTAGAGGTAGTGTAAAGATAATGTATTTACTAGACCAGTTGTGGTTCCGACGGATGATGCAGACGTATCATGAGATCACCTAATGAATCAGGTAAAGGTCAGGATGTTAGAGGTGGAGGTGAGACTTTAGAGGTGGAGACACAGTCCGGTGATATATTTTCTATGGTATGGCTGAGGTTGCTACACCAGACGACATCGTTATAAGTACGGTCTCGAATTATTATAAAGTCAAATTTTCCTTCACTTGATTCGGTTTTGAGTATCAAGGAAAGTTCTCCTATTGTGCTCCACTTATGAGTGAGCTTCGTAATTCTTAAATCTATATATGTGAATACTTCTGTTGGGGAGATTATATGGGGAGATTAAACACTGATTATTATTGTCGTTAAGTTGTATTTATTTATTCATTTATGTTTAATAATTGTTAAAGATACGATTTGGGTTAGTCGGCTGGCCTTGTCTTCACGAGAGGCGCCATCACGACCGGGTTAGAAAATTGGGTCGTGACACCAACACTACCGGGGCACCACTTCTCATACACAACAATCTCCACCCTCTAAACCAGTTCCATACCCTCCTCCACCAGTAACTCCTGTTTTCGTAGCACCTCCACCAGCTACACTCTACAAATCTCCTAGCGAGCCTATGTTCCAGGCCCAGGACAACCAACACTACCCCTCGGAGCCCACTTTCAAAGCTCCAGAAACCCATTCCTATAGTCCTCGCTTTGACCTCCTGATAGAAGCTAATAAACCAGTCAAAAATCCCGAACAGGAGGAGATGTTCAGGAAAGTTAAAAGCTTAGAACAATCATTCAGAGATATGCGGGGATTGGGAGGGCAAGTAAGCGTGGCCTACAAGGACCTATGTCTGTTCCTGAATGTGCAATTGCCGGCAAGTTTCAAGATGTCCAAGTTCAATCTATACAACAGGCACGGTGATCTGGTAGCCCACTTGAGGGGTTTTACAGCAAGATGAGGGGAGCGGGAGGAAAGGATGAATTGTTAATGGCTTACTTCAGTCAGAGTTTGAGTGGATCAGCATTGGAATGGTATACCCGCCAAGACCATGGAAGATGGTACACATGGGATGATCTGGCGCAAGCATTTGCTTGTCACTTCCAATACAATCTTGAGATCATTCCAGATCGACTGTCCTTGACTAAACTGGAGAAAAATCACAACAAAAGTTTCAGGGAATATGGTTTCCGATGAAGGGAGCAAGCAGCAAGAGTAGGCCCCCCAATGAAGGAAAATGAGATGGTGGATTACTTCCTACAAGCTTTAGAACCTACCTACTATGGCCATCTGGTCTCAGCTGTGGGGAAGTCATTCAACGAAGTGGTGAAGATGGGAAGCATGGTAGAAGAAGGCCTCAAGTCAAATAAAATTATGAGCTATTCGGCCATCAAAGCAACTAATCAGCCTATTTAGGGCGGCATAGGAGGGATTGGGAAAAGGAAGAGAGAGGACGCGACAATGATTGATACAGGAACTTGGTCCGGATCCAGAGGCTCACCTTACCACTACAATCAACCTCGACCCCACCAACAAACTTACCATCACAATCCATCCCAACACTATTATCCCCCACCAGAACCTCATTTTTCCGTCCACCATGCACAAGCATACAACCAACCTCCTGCCCACAAGCAATGGTGTGCACCTGCTCCACAAAATTCTTATCCACATCCATGAGGACCATGTTTCCAGCCTAGTGAAGCATTCAAGGGTAAAAGGTTGCAAAAAAAGAAAACCTTTACTCCGGTTGGAGAGTCATACACTAGTTTGTTCCACAGGCTAAGACAGCTGGATATGCTGAGGCCGATACAGTCCAAACTGCCAAATCCTCCTCCAAAGAATCTTGACTATATTGTCAGTTGTGAGTATTGTTCTGGTACTCCGGGTCATGATACAGAGAAGTGCTGGCACTTGAAAAGTGCGATACAAGAGCTTATTGATACCAATAGAATTGAAGTTCAAGCTCCTAAGGCACCCAATGTTAACAGGAATCCAATGCCAGCTCACCAGGAGGCAAATATGATTGAAATAGTGCATGCAGAGGGAGAGCCCGGTAAACCATCACAGACCGTCATGATGATTCGGTCTAAGACAGTTAAAGAATCTGCAGGTGAGGAGTCGGTGCTCAAGTCGAGCAAAAAGAGTGTTGGGCAATCTGTGGCAATTGAGAAGGGATCTTCAAGCAAGGTTGCAATGAAGCAGGAAGGGGTGAAGGTGATTGTACCAGGAGCTGCCAGCAAACCTGTCATAATCGTGGAAGGTGCCTGCGCAGATCGAGTTATTATCAAGCCGGTAACCTAGTTGCCAATAATCAACAACAAGGTCGTTTCTTGGAATTATGAACGAGTGGTAGTGACGTATAAAGGGGAAGAAATTAGAGAAGAAGTTTGTGAAGCCCATGGGTTAACTCGTTCGGGGAGATGCTTTGTCCCCGAAGAGTTAAGAAAAGCCAGGGTCCCCAAGGACAACCCGGTGTTGGTAAAGAAAGCTGTGACGGAAGAGGAAGCGGAAGAGTTTTTGAGAAAAATGAAAATGCAAGACTATTCTGTTGTAGAGCAGTTGAGGAAAACACCTGCTCAGATCTCATTGCTCTCATTGCTAATCCATTCAGATGAGCACCGTCGGTCGCTGATGAAAATCTTGAATAAGGCCCATGTTCCTGACAAGATCTCTGTAAACCATCTGGAGAAGATAGCAAAGAAAATATTTGAGGAGAACAGAGTTACTTTCTCCGATGATGAGTTGCCCGTACAGGGTACTGAGCATAATAGGGCCCTTTATCTGACAGTAAAGTGCGAAGATTCTATGGTTACCAGAGTTCTAGTCGACAATGGGTCTAGTGCGAACATTTGCCCTCTCTCCACATTGAACAAGCTAAAAGTGGACAATGATAGAATTCACAAGAATAGCATTTGTGTTCGGGGGTTCGACGGCGGGGGCAAAGATTCAGTAGGTGATATAATACCGGAGCCGACGATAGGGCCAGTTGAGTTCACAATGGAGTTTCAGGTGTTGGATATAGTTGTTTCCTATAATTTACTGTTAGGTCGACCATGGATCCACGCCGCTAACGTAGTCCCATCAACACTACACCAGGTAGTCAAATTTGAATGGGATAGACAAGAAATAGTTGTGCATGGGGAATACAGTTTATGCGCTCGTAGCAATGACATTGTACCGGTCATTGAAGTGGAAGATGACCAGGGACCATGGGTCTACCGGTTTCTGACACGATGTTGGTAGAGAACATGGTGGAAAGTGGTGAAGGCCCTAGCAACGCAGAAATTCAATTCGTTGGGCCAGAAACAAAGCTTAATAATTGGAAAGCCACTCCTCTCCCCATTCGAAAGGAGTCTTTGGTAGTTTATTTTGATTTTCCTTCAGTTTGTCTGGGTTATTCCAGGGTTGTAATCAAGATTTTTATCTTTTAGTCTGTTTGAAGTGTGCAAGCCATGTTATCTTTCATCATTCAATGAAATGCAGTTTCCTTTTCTTTATCATTCCTGATAGTTTTTCTTTTCTTTTCTATACAGTTCTTTTTGTGCTGGTTCTAATGACATGACATGCATGAGGAATCCTCAGCCCAGACTTAAAAATCAATCTGATTCTGAAATAATAGTTCAAGAAGTAGATTGTGATTACGAATCAGAATATGATGAGGATGAAGCCTTCGAAGAGATTAGTAAGGAGTTAATTCACTTCGAAGAAAAATGTAAACCCAACCTGAATGATACAGAAGCCGTCATTTTAGGGGACACAGATAATATCAGAGAGACTAAAATAAGTGTCCATCTCGATCCAAAGATCCTGGAAGAGATAATCAACGCACTCGTCGAATACAAAGATGTTTTTGCGTGGTCGTATGACGACATGTCGGGTTTAAGCACTGATTTAGTGTCCCACAAATTGCCTACTGATCCAACTTTTCCTCCCGTCAGGCAAAAATTGAGGAAATTCAAAACTGATATGAGTGTGAAGATTAAGGAAGAAATCACCAAGCAGTTGGATGCAAAGGTCATTCGGGTCACTCGATATCCTGTTTGGTTAGCTAATGTCGTGCCTGTGCCGAAGAAGGATGGCAAGATCAGAGTATGCATTGATAACCGCAATCTAAATAAAGCAAGTCCGAAGGATAACTTCCCACTACTCAATATCCACATTTTGATCGATAATTATGCCAAGCGTGAGATTGGATTTTTTGTGGATTGCTATGCCGGCTATCATCAGATTCTAATGGATGTAGAAGATGCAGAAAAGACGGCATTCATCATGCTATGAGGAACTTATTGCTACCGGGTAATGCCATTTGGTTTAAAGAACGCTGGGGCAACTTATATGAGGGCAATGACTACTGTGTTTCATGATATGATACATAAGGAGATTGAGGTATACGTAGATGATGTGATCATAAAATCAAAGCATCAGGCCGACCACGTTGGGGATTTGAGGAAATTCTTCCAGAGGCTTCGCAGGTACAACCTCAAGCTTAATCCTACCAAGTGCGCATTTGGTGTTCCATCCGGAAAGCTGTTGGGGTTCATAGTCAGCCGTCGAGGCATTAAGTTGGACTCGTCGAAGATCAAATCCATACAAGAATTTCCACCTCCGAGGAACAAGACTGAAGTGATGAGTCTGTTAGGAAGGTTGAACTACATCAGCAGGTTTATTGCTCAGCTCACAACAACTTGTGAGCCTATTTTCAAGTTGCTGAAGAAGGATGATGTGGTCAAGTGGACTGATGAGTGCCAAAAAGCATTTTATAAGATAAAAGGATACTTGTCAAACCCACTTGTGCTGGTCCCGCCAGAACCAGGGAGACCTTTGATTCTTTACTTGACAGTCTTGGAAAATTCATTTGGCTGTATACTGGGGCAGCATGACATCACCGGCAGAAAGGAACATGCCATGTACTATCTTAGCAAGACATTCACGGCTTATGAGGTTAAGTACACTCACCTGGAAAGGACATGTTGCGACCTAACTTGGGTGGCTCAGAAATTGAAATATTATTTGTCATCCTACACTACTTACCTCATTTCGCGCTTGGATCCGTTGAAGTATATCTTTCAAAAGCCTATGCCTACAGGAAGACTTGCAAAGCAGCAGATTTTTCTCACAGAGTTTGACATCATCTATCTGACTCGGACTGCGATGAAAGCCCAAGCATTGGCCGATCATTTTGCCGAGAACCCGGTAGATGAAGAGTACGAACCATTGAGAACTTATTTTCCCGATAAAGAGGTGATGCATATCGACGAACTGGAGCAGATTGAAAAAACAGGTTGGAAACTTTTCTTTGATGGGGTTGCCAACATGAAAGGAGTTGGAATATGGGTTGTGCTTATTTCTGAAACAGGGCATCACTATCCTGTTACGGCTCAGCTTCACTTTTATTGCACCAACAATATCGCTGAATATGACGCACGCATTTTGGGTTTAAGGCTAGCTGCAGACATGGATGTCCAGGAAGTCTTGGTCTTGGGAGACTTGGATCTTCTGGTTCATCTAATTCAAGGATAATGGGAAACATGGGATTTGAAGCTCATACCGTACCGGTAATGTTTGCATGATCTTTGTCAATGGTTTTGATCAGTGGAGTTCAGGCATATTCCGAGGGTCCAAAATGAGGTTGTCGGTGCTTTGGCTACCTTGGCATCAATGTTGCACCATCCGGACAAGGTTTATGTCGATCCTCTGCATATTCAAGTCCGAGATCAGCATGCTTACTGTAACATGGTAGAAGAAGAACTTGATGGTGAATCGTGGTTCCACGATATCAGGGAGTACATCAGAATAGGGATATATCTAGTGCAAGCCACGGGGGATCAAAAGAGAACAATTCGACAATTGGCGAGTGGGTTTTTCTTAAGTGGAGGAGTTTTATATAAAAGACCTCCAGACCTTGGATTGTTAAGATGGATAGATGCTAGACAAGCTATGACTGTCAGGTCCGAAGTACATTCGGGAGTCTGCGGGCCACATATGAACGGATATGTGCTGGCAAAGAAAATTCTCCGAGAAGGTTATTATTGGCTCACCATGGAGCGAGGTTGTATCAGTTTTGTGTGTAAATGTCATCAGTGCCAGATACACGAAGATTTGATTTTTTCTCCACCATCGGAATTGCACACAATGTCATCACCATGGACCTTCGTTGCTTGGGGCATGGAAGTCATTGAATTGAGCCAGCAGCATCCAACAGGCCCAGGTTCATTCTGGTAGCCATTGATTATTTCACCAAGTGGGTTGAGGCTAAAACTTTCAAGTCTGTAACCAAAAAAGCAGTGGTTGATTTTGTTCACTCAAATATCATCTGTCGGTTTGGAATCCCAAAAGTGACCATCACGGATAATGGTGCTAATCTTAACAGCAATTTGATGAAAGAGGTATGTCAACAGTTTAAGATTACACACCGCAATTCCACCCCATATCGTCCCAAGGCGAATGGAGTAGTCGAGGCAGCCAATAAAAATATAAAGAAGATACTTTGAAAAATGGTATAAGGTTCCAGACAATGCCACGAAAAATTACCATTTGCGTTGTTGGGTTATCGCACTACTATCCGCACTACAGTAGGTGCAACTCCTTATTTGTTTGTATATGACACTGAAGCAGTGATCCCTGTGGAAGTTGAAATCTCGTCCCTTCGGATTGTCGCTGAGGCTGAGATAGATGATGATGAGTGGGTCAAAACCCATTTGGAGCAGTTCAACTTGATGGATAAAAAAAGATTGGCAGCAGTGTGTCATGGCCAGTTATATCAAAAGAGAATGGCAAGAGCATACAACAAAAAGGTGTGTCCCCGAAAGTTTGAAGTGGGTCAGCAAGTGTTGAAACGTATCCTTTCACATCAGGCTGAAGCAAAAGGCAACTTCGCCCCGAATTGGCAAGGGCCATTCATTGTAACCAGAGTATTGTCCAATGGTGCTTTATGTTTAATAGATATCGAAGGAAAATGCATAGACATTGCTATAAATTATGATGCAGTCAAGAGATATTATGTATGATTTCTTTGGTATAATTGTTGATTGTTTGAATTTGGCATTATTTCGAAGATTGAAATGACGAAGGCAATTTGTTATGATATCTAAACACTTTACCCTTTATTCCCCATTTTGAGCCTTATCATTTCTTTCATACCCCTCTTTTGGAATCAATAACGAAAAGGAGAGAAAAGAAAGAAAAGAAAAGAAGCGAAAAGAGAAAGTACAAGAAAACAAAGAAATTCGGCTGTGAACTACGTTTGACCTGATTCATGTTAAGGATACATACGCAGCCTCACGGCTCGGTCATATCATATCATAGTAAAATAAAATATCAAAAGATCCCCAAGCAAGAAACTAGGGCAAAAGTTGTGATTGTGATAAGAAATCTGATTCCAAAAGTTGTAATTCTAACCCATTTGAGATGCTTGGAGCCTTTTTGATACCCTTTTCTTGCCAAACATATCCAAGAACCCACATGGCTGTCCAAAGAAAGACCTCCCGATCAGTCTTCGAGAGATGCCAAATCAAGCAAGTAAAGAGAATTCATATCAGGGGCAACACTCCAGTTTAAGCAAGAGAAATCAAAAAAAAAATAAGAGAGTCTTATCGGTGAAAAACTTCGCGGACACCATGAAGCGACAAGGAATTGAGGAATAAAAAAATGAGAGAGGTTTGTCGGTGAAAACTCTTCAGAGCACTGCAAGTCGAACAAGGTCCGTAAGTTGGTGGAAAGTAAAAATTGGGTTGTCGAAATCTTGGAGCAAAAAGTAAAACAATTGGAAAGGAGATTGGTCAAATAGACTGGGTTGATTAATCCAAAATGCATACCATAATCATTAGTGCCAGTGACTCCACTCAGATAAGTTTCTTTTTCCTATCCCCAACAATCATCCAAATTTGGATTTTTCTTCTTTATTCTGAATTCCCAAAATCGTCGCATTTCATTGCTGTTAATTTTACTCCTTTAAAGCTCTTCCAAGGTTAGCCTTGTAAGAAGGAATTTCAGAGTTTACTACCATTTTCGAAATTGCACAAAGCAAAATGCGGCTAGAACATGCCGGAGATAATATGATGAAAAGTGGGACATAGGGTGTAAGAAAAGGTTATATCAGTGGAATGGTTCAGTAATGTCGTGGGAGATTTATGGGTTCAGGCAGAAAGGTTAGAAGGGGAGAACAACAGTTGGGGGATCCACCAGTTAAGGATCAGTCAGAAGGTCAAAACAATCTTTTGACCAGTTCGAGGCAGTCGAACAAAGCAAAGCATGGCAAAGAGAAAACCACCAAGAGTGCCATAACTAACCACCATGTTTTAAACTGACAAGATTTTCTTTGATTTGAAACAGGGGCAAAGACGACATTTGTTTCAGAAAGCACCCTGTAAGGAAAGCAAGTACCATGCAGGTTTGATCGCACAAATTCTCATGACCCTACTGAATAATGAGACTTAGTTTAAAATTCAAAATAATCATGAGTAGAATAATTTAGCACAAATGCACCCCAAAGGGTTATAAGTGGAACTTTGAAGTTTGCATGCTCGAGATACATTTTGGACATTACCCCCAGAGGCCTCAGAATTCAGCATAATTTGGGAAACCGTCATAGCCCCGGTCTCTCGGGCTGGCCAAAAATGGGACCAAAAAGAACTCGTTTCCGCTTTATTTTCCCCATAAAAAAAATAGTTCTGCCTTTTTCTCCCAAGTAGAAACACCATCTTTTTCACCTTTTTTCCCCCAAGTAGAAACACCATCTTTTTCCACATTTTTTTCGCCGATTTAATTGGAAGTTTTCAGGACCCTCCTGAATAATGGGACGTAGCTTAAGAAATTCCATTAAATAGCAATATTTAGCGTAAGTTCTGCCATAAATAGGTATAATATCGCTTTAAAGTTATCACTCTTAAGATAAGAGTTGATTTTAGATTTTCAGGACCCTCTTGCATAATGAGATTTAATTTGAAAATCTCAGGACCCTCCGAAATAATGGGGCTTAGCTTTAATTCAAAACTTTCATGAGTACACGATCTAGCATAAGCTCTACTTCGTGAAAATATAAATTGGTATGAAGTTTTCATTCTTAAGACAAGACTCAATTCGAAATTTCAGGACCCTCCTGGAAAATGGGACCTAGGTTAAACTCAAAACAATCATAGGTAGTAAATATAGGACAAATGTGCACCAAAAAGAATATTAGTTGGCTTCAAAGTTTGCATAAGAGTTTTCAGGACCCACCTGAATAATGGGACGTAACTTTAAGCATTCCATCAGATAAGTAAGTGTTATTATAAGAAAGTACAGTTTAGCGTTGAAATTGTCATTTGTAAGATAAGCTTTAATTCAAAATTTCAGGACCCTCTTGGATAATGGGATATAGTTTGCAGATTGTTAGAGATATTTGGTAAAAGGATTCAATTAACACTCACAGATGCGCCCGATTACCAAACTGGGGCAGAAATTTTCTTTTGTTGTCTATTTTGCTGAAGTCTAATACCCATATGAAGAATAGGGAAGAAAAACACGGATATTAAAGATAAAAAGCGGTCTAGGATTAAGTAATCAGGAGCCCATCTGGAGAACAAGGGAAAACAAATCAAGTTTCAAGGAAGATTTGCACAAGTATTGGTAATCAGGCGCCCACCTGAAGGAACGAGGGAGAACAAGTCAAAGAAAGGCAGTTACAAGAAGAAGATGATTCAAATTTCACAAATCAGGCATCCACCTGGAGAACAAGGAAAAACAGTTAAAGATTCAGCAATCAGGCATCCACCTTGAGAACAAGGAAAAACAGTTAAAGATTCAACAATCAGGTATCCACCTGGAGAACAAGGAAAAGCAGTTAAAGATTCAGCAATCAGGCATCCACCTGGAGAACAAGGAAAGACAGTTGAATATCAGCAATCAGGCGTCCACATGAAGAACAAGGAATAACGGTTGAAATATTAGCAATCAGGCGTCCACCTGGAGAACAAAGAACAACAATTAAAGATTCAGCAATGAGGCGTTCACCTGGAGAACAAGGAATAATAGTTAAAGTATCAGCAATCAGGTGTCCACCTGGAGAACAAGGAAAGACAGTTGAAATATCAGCAATCAGGCGTCCACCTTAAGAACAAGGAATAACGGTTGAAATATCAGCAATCAGGCGTCCACTTGGATAACAAGGAACAACAGTTAAAGATTCAGCAATCAGGCGTCCACCTGGAGAACAAGGAACAATAGTTAAAGTATCAGCAATCAGGTGCCCACCTGGAGAACAAGGAAAAGAAGTTAAAGACCCGGCAGTCAGGAGCCCACCTGAAGAACAAGGGAATGCAATTCAAGCTTCGGCAATCAGGCATCTACCTAGAGAACAAGGAGAAACTGTTCAAATCAAGACATCAGGCGTCCACCTGGAGAACAAGGAAAAGCAGTTGAAGATTTAGTAATCAGGCATCCACCTGAAGAACAAGGGACAACAGTTAAAGTTTCAGCAATTAGGTGCCCACCTGGAGAGCAAGGGAATATAACTCAGGTCAAGCAGTCAGGAGCCCACCTAGAGAACAAGGGAATACAACCCAAGTTTTGGAAGTTAGATGCCCATCTGAAGAACATGGAAGGACAATACTAATTTCAAAGAATAGAAAGCAGTTCAAGTTTTGGTAATCAGGAGCCCACCTGTAAAACAAGGGAGGCAATACAATTCAAGTTTCAATAATCAGGGGCCTGCCTGGAGAATAGAGATAGGAAAAAATGGTCAAAGGAAGATGTTTTAAGGTTCAACAAAACGATACTATTTCAGGTGGAAATCAAACTAATAAAGCTCGTTTAAAAGAAAATAACTAGTAAAAGAGGGGGAAATAAAAAATTGGGCTAAAATTCCATTTACTCCCAAGCCCAAACACAAAACCAGTCCAAAACCCATCAAAAATCCATCCAAACTCGTTCGAACTAGCCCAAATACCCGGTCTGCCTCACCATTAACCAAAACGATACTATTTCAGTCACGATGATCTGGGCCGTTAAATCTCATTCATCCAACAGTCTAAAATGCGCCCCATTGCCCATATCCGACCCCGACCCATTTGCATCAGAGACCAATCCGATCTCTATTTAAAACATCGTCATTCTATTTAGTCAAATGATCCAAGCCATTGATCTCGTTTGATCGAACGACCTAGATCTAATTCCACCCCCAGTATATAATTACCCAAATGGACCCCACCCCCTCAGAACTCCCCCTCCCCATCACATCACTCATCTTCGTCACCCAAACCCTAGAGACCAGCTGCCACCATTCCCCACCGCCTTCCGGTGGCGACGCCGGCCCCAACCCACCAGAAAATTACACCATAGAACCCTCTCACTCCCCTCATGCCAAATCCCCACTCCCTTTTCCTTGAATCACCCCATAACTCTTCAAATCTTGGATCGAAGATAAGACCCTGAACCCTAGCCTACCCAACCAGCCCCAAAATAACACCACAGAACCATCAAGACCCCTCTTTCCCAAATCCTTACTTTGTTTTCCCTCGAATATGGCCTGAACCCTTCGAATTTCAAATCTAGGGTTCGAGCCACAAAAGCCCAAAGCCAAATTCAGACATGCAACACTACTCCTTCAAGTTTTCTCAAGTGTTCAAGATGGTTTGGTCACAAAATAATGTTGCTCGTTTGTTCTTGGCAAAGAACAAATGATTGACATTATTTGGGGACCAAACTAGATTATCAGTTGCAAGTCCAAGTGTAGGATGAGTTCGTTCATATTTTTATGATTATTCTCATTGATATAGTTTTGATTTTCGTTTTTCCCCATCTCTGTTTCTTTTCTCTAATCGATTTCAGTTGAAATTCGACAAGTTCTCCATTTTAAAATGTCTTCTGTTCATTGTTTTCTTTTTCAAATTGCCTTGTTGTCAGTTTGTTTAAAATTCTAAAGTCATATCTTGTTTAATCCCTGAGTCAATTTATCTAGGAATAATCTGATAATTTGGGTAGTTTCTTGTTTATTTGTGTGTAATAATCAGTTGATTAGTGTAGGTTTAATTCTCAAAACTATTCAAGTGTTTACCTAACTTAGGAAGTTTCTATAGTGGTAGGGTAGAAATTGCATTACTGAATTAATTAAAAGCACTAAACTAGTGGATAATTAAGAAATGAAAAGTTGAATTGATAGTGGTAAATGCACTGAGTTGAATGCCTATAAATAGATACTAAGTTCATACAAAAGAGGGCAGCAGTCTGGTACTCTGAAATACAAAGATATACTCTGAAAAATACTAAAAAATAGAGAGTGATAGACATTGCTATAGGAGAGAGCTAAGAGATAGAAAACAAAAAAAAATCAGAAACGGTTGTAGAATTTTAGGAAAATACATTGTTTCATTGAGCTCATTTGGTATTTTCTGAAGTTTTCCTCCAGTATGGAAGCAATTTCTGGTTAGCTGATACTAAAAGGGGTTTAATTCGAGTCTAGTTTGGGGTCTACTGATTCATTGAGACTGAAATTAGGGTCTGGACTATTGTATCTCATCTTTTGGTTTCAAAACTAGTCTACTAGTTCATTTTCTGGTGTTGAATGCTACTGCTGCTGCTGTTTACTGTGATCACCCCTTTTCCTTTTGTAATATCCAGGTACACTATCAAAAATTATCATGGAATTGAGCATTGATAATCATGTAGGGAGCTTTAGAAGTTCAAGTTGAAATTTGAATAGACTTCTTAAAGTTCTGATGTGGTTATTGTCAGTTCTTACCATTATATGTGAATCAGATGCTTCATCTCGTTTGATTTAACTTCTGGTTTGTGTTAAGTGTTGATTCATGCTAATAACTTAGTGTGATGTAGTTGTTTAGATCTAGTGTATAATTTCAGAATACTGGGGTTGTAATATTGTTTGAACTCTATGTAAATGAACAGACTGCTTTAAACTTTAAAATAGTATTGTTCAAGGCATGTCAAGCCTGCTATGTGGGAATCTGAGAATGAATTCATATGTGTTCAAGTTATTAATGAGCATTAAGCCTGAAAATAGCCTCTATGGATTTCAGATGGATCGTGTGTTCGACTGGAGTGAGCCCCTCTATTTTCTGTTTTGATTCTTAAGCTTAATACTGATTGGAAACTCGAGTCTTGCTGATTTTGCTAGTCATTCTTTTTCTTAGAATCTAGAAGATTGTTATGGTTAAAAGCATCTGTTGTTTCTTTTGTACTCTCAGTTTGTCATATTGATCCTTAATGGTGTGGATATATTCAGTCGAGAATGTTGATTAATTAGTTAAGGGATTAAAGTTTGATGGTTGCTATCCTAATTGGTGCAAATATGTGGACACTTAGCATGAATAAGCCTGTGTATCTGTTTTTAAAAATGAAATTTGGCTTGGTTATTTACTTAATGTCTTTTAAAAGGGAAGCCCAGCATAAGCTATGTACTGTTCAAGCAGGAGTCATTGTTTGATTAAAATTGATTTGAAGTCGTCTGCTGGGAATAGACTAAGCATTAAATTCCAACATTGCAAATTCAGTCATGTATTCAATATCGTTTGTGCCAAATGGATCAATTGGTCAAGTAGAGGCCTAGGAGACTTCAAATTAGTTTTGTAAAGCTCGGGATTTGGATTCACCTCATTTGTCTTTAAATAATTCAAGGCGTGCAAAGGTAGGAACTCGATTTGCTTCTTGTTTTTCCGCTGATGACCAAGCTGCCCCAAAGACTGTGGCCCAAGATTGGGCCTGAGAGGGAATTGGTTACTTCCCTTTGTATATAAGGTCAGTGATTGGATTCCAGGGAGTCCCATCTCCCGATGGATTTATGATTTAAAGTAAATTTAATGTTTAGGTCTAAAGTTCTTTTTTTTTACAAAAATTCTCTTTTAATTAATTAGGATTTCCAATTGAAATGGAGGTGTGCCATTCTAAATAAAAACAGTTGGCCCTCCGAATATAGTTGAATTAGTCCTTTTAATTTATAATTGAGGTGTGTTATGCCAAACAAAAATGATAATTGCATGGCCCTCATTTAATTAATCTTGTATTGATCCTTAGAATTCGAGGCGTGCCGTTTAGTTAAAATTCCATGGCCCTCACAAATTGCAAACGCGTAGTCATTTTAGGCGTGTTATTTTAATAATTGACTTTCTTAAACTCGGGTGCGCATTTCATGTGACCCAAATCCAAATCCTAATAACGTTGAATAAATTGTGTTTCGGATTGCGGGTGCATTTCATGTGGTGCGATCCAAAGACATATTTTAGACGATGTTAAATATCTTTAAAATGAAAAAGCGGTTAAAAGTTAAAATTTGCACATAGGTTCAAAATGTTCTAAAATCAGATAATTAAGCCAAATATGACAGTTGAGCGACCGTGCTAGAACCGCGGAACTCGGGAATGCCTAACACCTTCTCCCGGGTTAACAGAATTCCTTACCCGGATTTCTGGTTCATGGACTGTAATACAGAGTCAGCCATTTCCTCAATTCGGGATTTGAATCGGTGACTTGGGACACCATAAATCTCCAAGTGGCGACTCTAATTTCTTTAAACAAATAATCCTGTTTCGATTGTCCTTTAATTGGAAAAACTCCTTGTATCCTTTCCGGGTGTAGGAAAAAGGAGGTGTGAAAGCTCTTGCGACTCTGCTGGGGATGGTAACCCAGAACTTTCGGTTCAGGGTTCAAGAATTCGAACTTGTTAATGCAATTTTTATTTGGCTTTATTGTTGATATTACTGTATTTTGTGGACTTAATATGCTAAATATTTCTTTTACCGCTTTGATATGGTTGAACTGTATATATAAACTGCTACGAAACCCTCCCTCTTTCTGAGTCTTCTAAGTCATGGAGAAGGGTGCACTTTGTGTGGCTTCTCTTCTGTCTAGAGCCTTATCCCATTTTAGAACGAGGTTCGGACAAGTTGCAAAGCCGGTGAAGCTTCTATATTCCCGGTACGCTGCCCCCCCCCCCCGGCTCGAGTTGTCCGCTCGGGTAAGCCAAGTCTAGAACAATAAACCCAGGTTTTAAACCTAGAATAATTCAGCCTCATGCCAGATCCCCAGTAGGAACGTTTGATTGCATCATGTGCATTTGACTTAGGGGACTCAACACAGGGGTTGGGTCCGTCTAGGATAGTTTGATTCTCACCGAATGTGGGATACGTAGGCAACCCTCATCGGGTCCAACTTTCTCTTTTTGCAAGAATAGCCCAAAAACAACAAAATTTTAATTTGTGTCACAAATAAGTCGGGTGATGCCATTCTTGTTTAAAAAAGGCCGAATGTCCCCAAAAGGACGCCGGAAGGCTATTTTTGTAAGAACAGCCACCTTGGGTCATTTTTAACGGTTAGCAAGCACAACCTTAAAATCTTCTTACCCGAAGTGCTGAAAGGTCGTATTTGCGAAGCCGAGTTTGTTTTTGAAATGAAAAAATTTTGAAAAAAATGGTGTTACTTTTTCTTTTTGGGTCAAAATAATCACCTTAATAAATGTGCAGGATGAGCACAAACAAAATTGAACCCTTCACAGTCCTTAATGAGATCCCCTTAAAGCTCCACATGTGGTGGAATGATCTAGGAAGAGGCAGTAGAGAAATAGTGGTAAAAGTTCTAGGAGGCCTCGTCGGACTATTGAATGTCAAGCCAAGGTTGGACATAATTGAAGCTTTAATACCTTTTTGGGACCCGACTCGCAATGTGTTCCGCTTTTCTGACTTTGAGCTTACACCTACATTGGAGGAAGTTGCATGTTATGCGGGCCTTAACGGAAACCTTAGAAGTCTATATTCATTGGCACCAAGACCGGTATCCCCCCACAGATTTCTGGATGTACTGAGTATTAGTCGGGATATTCAGGACGGAAACTTATCTGAAGGGTATTGCATGCTCCAGTTCTTGTATCATCGATATGGTAACCCCCGAGGTTTTGAAGAACCGAACACTGGTCCATCCCATGCCGTAAATAAAGACAAATGAGAGGCAAGGCGAGGTTTAGCTTTTATGGTAGCCTTCTTGGGTGTTGTGTTTTGTCTGCGAAAAGATGGTAATATAGAGATAGGTCTTGTGGGAATGATCAATTTTGCAATCAAGAAAGGCAACAACACTGTGGTTCCTCTGATCTCATCTGAAATCTACCGAGCCTTGACTATCTGTCGGGAAGGGGGAAAGTTCTTCCAAGGCTGCAATCTATTGCTACAATTATGGATGCAAGAACATCTCTACCACCGGGTTGGGTATATGAATTACGGTTTGACCGGTTTGGGCTGCATTGAAGAATTCGGAAGCCGAGTGGCAAGTATTGAATTCCCTGAAGGTACTAAATCTTGGCTTACACATTTGAGATCCTTGACTGCTGATAAAATTGAGTGGGCATTCGGATGGCTTCCTATCACCGAAGCAGTGTACACGTCAGCTGAAGTATGTTATATCCTCTTGATGGGCATCCGGAGCATCCAGCCTTATGTTCCCTTCAGGGTTTTGCGCCAATTAGGAAGATTTCAAACTATCCCCAATGATGAAGATTTGAGTAAATATGACATCGAACTGGGCCCAAAAGCCGCATTTCCAGAAGGGAAAATTCGCCAGATATGGAATGAATGTAAGTTTCTTGAACCTAAGACCATGGTGCGAGATTTAGCTAGAGGTGAAGTGGACCCTAAGTACATTATCTGGTTCGGCAAAAGATTCCAGATCCCCGAGAGGCCCGCAAAGAGACCCCATGTCCGACAATTCACTGATGGGGCACAGGTGTAATGGGACGGGTTGACCAAAGAAAACGAGTACAAGGCCAAAATAAGCCAGTTGGAAAGGCGGGTCATGGAGCTTCAGTTTGAAAATGGTGTTCAAGGCGTTGCACACAAGGGAGAAAAGAAAAAACTAGCTTAGGAAAATGATGCCATCAAAGCTCAGACCCAGAAGATGAAAATAGCTGCCAGAAACCCGGAAAGAAGTCGGGCTGATAAAAGACTCATAAGCGGTCTGAAAAAGAAAGCCCTAGAAAAATCTGAAGCTGGTCTAGCGAAAATTTGGGCAAAATGGACAAAGAAGGCGGAAGAGCGGGCACGGTTTGTGCAACAAATGAAGAGGAACTATGAAGGGACCATCACTATCCTAAGAAGAAAGATAGCCACTCTCGATAATGAGGCAGTCAAGCAGGCTAAAGATTTCAAAGCTGATAGGGAGCACTGTTATGATCTGATGGCTCAGATGGAGGAAGGAATGAAACAGTTGCAAAATCAACACCTTCATGACTCTCAAGTGTTAGAAGCCCGGAATTAGCAGATAGGGTGGTTTCTTCAGGAAAAAAGCAGAATTAGAGAACGGATCAGAACCATCGCTGACTACATTACCATGAAGTGCCAAACGTGCGAGGACATGACTCGTACCACCTTTTTCGCTGCAGTGATGACTTTCGTCCCCAAGTTATGAGTGATTTGGACCGACTGCAAGGGGATCTCGCATTTAGGCCCGCAGCGAGATCGAATGATGTCCCACGGGCACCTGGAGCATTAATGTATTCTTTAATTTACTTGACTCTGTACCTTTCTTTTTCTGTTGGAGTCTATTATTTTCCTTTTTGAGTCTTTTATCTTTGAATCATTGTAATTCAAAGACTTTCCTTTTTATGAGAAGAATTTAAAATATTTTGTTATTTTTACACTTTATCCCCAGAACTACGCTCGGTCTAATTCATGCGGGGTCATGATACGTAGGCAATCTCCATAGGATTCGACCACAACAAAAAGAAAAGAATAAAATGGAAAAAGGAAAAAGGGGAATAAGGATAGGCGTGAGTAACAATAAAAGGGAAAGGTCATGAATAGGAAAAGCCGGTATGACACAAGCAACCGAGAAAATGCATGATAGAAAGGACTAATTTCTTAGGTGCATTGCATTTCTATGTGCGGTTGCCTATTTGTTAAGCTCTAATCTCTAACAAGTTTTGTTGTTGTTTCCGGAATTCAAGCAGTTAGTTCACCTAAGCATACTTGCAACCCACCTATACCAAACCAGATCCAAAGGTGAAATAATCATGTCTATCCCAAATGTAGACACCAGTGTCATCGATTCTTTCAAGAAAGGGAAAAGAGTTGGACGTTAATGCCATGAAAGAAGAGATGTACAAATTGAAACAACAAATGGCCGAAATGTAGCAGGACTGGGCTAAAGGACAACCGCCATCAGCTTACCCGGCTAATCTTACCTTCACTCCACCACCAGCTCATTCTCAGTATCATTCTACCACCGATCTATCCCCGAGTTTTCCCATTTACCCACACTACCAGGGCACCACTTCTCATACACAACAATCTCCACCCCCTAAAACAATTCCATACTCTCCTCCACCAGTAACTCCTGTTTTCGTAGCACCTTCACCAGCTACACTCCACAAATCTCCTAGCGAGCCTATGTTCCAGGCCCAGGACAACCAACACTACCCCTTGGAGCCCACTTTCAAAGCTCCAGAAACCCATTCCTATAGACCTCGCTTTGACCTCCCGATAGAAGCTGATAAACCAGTCAAAAATCCTGAACATGAGGAGATGTTCAGGAAAGTTAAAAGCTTAGAACAATCATTCAGAGATATGCGGGTATTGGGAGGGCAAGTAAGTGTGGCCTACAAGGACCTATGTCTGTTCTCGAATGTGCAATTGCCAGCAGGTTTCAAGATGCCCAAGTTCGATCTATACAATGGGCACGGTGATCCGGTAGCCCACTTGAGGGGTTTTTGCAGCAAGATGAGGAGAGCGGGAGGAAAAGATGAATTGTTAATGGCTTACTTCAGTCAGAGTTTGAGTGGATCAGCATTGGAATGGTATACCCGCCAAGACCATGGAAGATGGTACACATGGGATGATCTGGCGCAAGCATTTGCTTGTCACTTCCAATACAATCTTGAGATCATTCCAAATCGACTGTCCTTGACTAAACTGGAGAAAAAGCATAGCGAAAGTTTCAGGGAATATGGTTTCCGATGGAGGGAGCAAGCAGCAAGAGTAGACCCCCCAATGAAGGAAAGTGAGATGGTGGATTACTTCCTACAAGATTTAGAACCTACCTATTATGGCTATCTGGTCTCAGCTGTGGGGAAGTCATTCAATGAAGTGGTAAAGATGGGAGGCATGGTAGAAGAAGGCCTTAAGTCAAAAAAATTATGAGCTATTCGGCCATCAAAGCAACTAATCAGGCTATTCAGGGCGGCATAGGGGGGATTGGGAAAAAGAAGAGAGAGGACGCGGTAATGATTGATACAGGAACTTGGTTCGGATGCAGAGGCTCACCTTACCACTACAATCAACCTCGACCCCACCAACAAACTTACCATCACAATCCACCCCAACACTATTATCCCCCACCAGAACCTCATTTTTCCGTCTACCATGCACAAGCATACAACAAACCTCCTGCCTACACGCAATGGCGTGCTCCCGCTCCAAAAAATACTTATCCACATCCACGAGGACCAAGTTTCTGGCCTAGTCAAGCATTCAAGGGTGAAAGGTTGCAGAAAAAGAAAACCTTTACTCCGTTGGGAGAGTCATACACTAGTTTGTTCCACAGGCTAAGACAGCTAGATATGCTGAGGCCGATATAGTCCAAACTGCCAAATCCTCCTCCAAAGAATCTTGACTATACTGTCAGCTGTGAGTATTGTTCTGGTACTCCGGGTCATGATACAGAGAAGTGCTGGCACTTGAAAAGTGCGATACAGGAGCTTATTAATACCAATAGAATTGAAGTTCAAGCTCCCGAGGCACCCAATGTTAACAGGAATCCAATGCAAGCTCACCAGGAGGCAAATATGATTGAAATAGTGCATGCGGAGGGAGAGCCCAGGAAACCGTCACAGACCGTCATGATTATTCGGTCTAAGACAGTTGAACAATCAGCAGGTGAGGAGTCGATGCTCAAGTCGAGCAATAAGAGTGTTGGCCCATCTATGATAATTGAGAAGGGATCTTCAAGCAAGATTGCAACGAAGTAGGAAGGGGTGAAGGTAATTGTACCAGGAGCTGCCAGCAAACCTATCATAATCGTGGAAGGTGCCCGCGCAGATCGGGTTATTATCAAGCCGGTAACCCAGTTGCCAATAATCAACAGCAAGGTCGTTCCTTGGAATTATGAACGAGTGGTAGTGACGTATAAAGGGAAAGAAATTAGAGAAGAAGTTTGTGAAGCCTATGGGTTAACTCGTTCGGGGAGATGCTTTGTCCCCAAAGAGTTAAGAAAAGCCAGGGTCCCCAAGGATAACCTAGTGTTGGTAAAGAAAGCTGTGACGGAAGAGGAAGCGGAAGAGTTTTTGAGAAAAATGAAAATGCAAGACTATTCTGTTGTAGAGTAGTTGAGGAAAACGCCTGCTCAGATCTCATTACTCTCATTGCTAATCCATTCAGATGAGCATCGCCGGTCGCTGATGAAAATCTTGAATGAGGCCCATGTTCCTGACAAGATCTTTGTAAACCATTTAGAGAAGATAGCAAACAAAATATAGGAGAACAAAGTTACTTTCTCCGATGTTGAGTTGCCCGTAGAGGGTGCTGAGCATAATAGGTCCATTTATCTGACGGTAAAGTGCGAAGATTCTATGGTTACCAGGGTTCTGGTTGACAATGGTTCTAGTGCGAACATTTGCCCTCTCTCCACGTTGAACAAGCTGAAAGTGGACAATGATAGAATTCACAAGAATAGCATTTGTGTTCAGGGGTTCGATGGCGGGGGCAAATATTTAGTAGGTTATATAATACTGGAGCTGACGATAGGGCCAGTTGAGTTCACAATGGAGTTTCAGGTGCTGGATATAGCTATTTCCTATAATTTGCTGTTAAGTCGACCATGGATCCACGCCACTAAAGCAGTCCCATAAACACTACACCAGATAGTCAACTTTGAATGGGATAGACAAGGAATAGTTGTGCATGGGGAAGACAGTTTATGTGCTCGCCGCAATGCCATTGTACCGGTCATTGAAGTGGAAGATGACCAGGGACCATGGGTCTACCAGGTTTCTGACACGATGTTGGTAGAGAAAGTTCGGGAGGGCAAATACATTCCAAATTCAAAGATAACTGTCGCATCGGTCATGGTGGCCTATGAGATGTTGAAGAGTGGTTTTGTACTTGATAAAGGTTTGGGCTTATCTTTGCAAGGCATCATACAGCCAGTGTCCCTTCCTGAAAACTTGGGAACATTTGGTCTGGGATTCAAGCCCACTGCCACCGAAATAAGAAGGGCCAGAAAGCTAAAACAGAAGGCATGGGTCCTTCCAAAGCCAGTCCCACGTCTTTCCAAATCATTTGTCAAGTCCGGTACCAAAAGTCACCCAGTAACAACAATTCCCAGTCCTATGATTGAGCTGGATAAGGAGTTAATTGAAAGATTTGAGAAGTTATTTGACGGTGTGAACTTGGTGGAAAGTGGTGAAGGCCCTAGCAACGTAGAAATTCAATTCATTGGGCCAGAAACAAAGCTTAATAATTGGAAATCCACTCCTCTCCCCATTCGAAAGGAGTATTTGGTAGTTTATTTTGATTTTCCTTCAGTTTGTCTAGGTTATTCCAGGGTTGTAATCTAGATTTTTATCTTTCAGTCTGTTTGAAGTGTGCAAACCTTGTTATCTTTCATCATTCAATGAAATGCAGTTTCCCTTTCTTTATCATTCCTGATAGTTTTTTTTTGTTTTTCTTTTCTTTTCTATATAGTTCTTTTTGCGCTGGTTCTAATGACATGGCATGCATGAGGAATCTTCAGCCCAGTCTTAAAAATCAATGTGATTCTGAAATAATAGTTCAAGAAGTAGATTGTGATTACTAATCAGAATATGATGAGGATGAAGCCTTCTAAGAGATTAGTAAGGAGTTAATTCACTTCAAAGAAAAACCCAAACCCAACTTGAATGATAGAGAAGCCATCAATTTAGGGGACACGGATAATATCAGAGAGACTATAATAAGTGTCCATCTCGATCCAAAGATCCGGGAAGAGTTAATCAAAGCACTCGTCGAATACAAAGATGTTTTTGTATGGTCGTATGATGACATGCCGGGTTTAAGCACTGATTTAGTGGTCCACAAATTGCCCACTGATCCAACATTTCCTCCCGTCAAGCAAAAATTAAGGAAATTCAAAACTGATATGAGTGTGAAGATTAAGGAAGAAATCACTAAGCAGTTGGATGCAAAGGTCATTCGAGTCACTCGATATCCTATTTGGTTGGCTAATGTCATGCCTGTGCCGAAGAAGGATGGCAAGATCAGAGTATGCGTCGATTACCACAGTCTCAACAAAGCAAGTCCGAAGGATAACTTCCCACTACCCAATATCCACATTTTGATCGATAATTGTGCCAAGTGTGAGATTGGATCTTTTGTGGATTGCTATGCCGGCTATCATCAGATTCTAATGGATGAAGAAGATGCAGAAAAGACGGTATTCATCACGCCATTGGGAACTTATTGCTACAGGGTAATGCCATTTGGTTTGAAGAATGCGGGGGCGACTTATATTAGGGCAATGACTACTGTGTTTCATGATATGATACACAAGGAGATTGAGGTATACATAGATGATGTGATCATAAAATCAAAGCATCAGGCCGACCACCTTGGGGATTTGAGGAAATTCTTCCAAAGGCTTCGCAGGTACAACCTCAAGCTTAATCCTGCAAAGTGCGCATTTGGTGTTCCATCCGGAAAGCTGTTGGGGTTCATAATCAGCTGTCGAGGCATTGAGTTGGACCCGTCAAATATCAAAGCCATACAAGAATTGCCACTTCCGAGGAACAAGACTGAAGTGATGAGTCTGTTAGGAAGGTTGAACTACATTAGTAGGTTTATTGCTTAGCTCACAAAAACTTGTGAGCCTATTTTCAAGTTGCTGAAGAAGGATGTTGCGGTCAAGTGGGCTGATGAGTGCCAAAAAGCATTTGATAAGATAAAAGGATATTTGTCAAACCCACCTATGTTGGTCCCGCCAGAACTAGGGAGACCTTTGATTCTTTACTTCACAGTCCTAGAAAATTCATTTGGCTGTGTACTGGGGCAGCATGACATCACCGGCAGAAAGGAACAGGCCATCTACTATCTTAGCAAGAAGTTCACGACTTATGAGATTAAGTACACTCACCTGGAAAGGACATGTTGCGCCCTAACTTGGGTGGCTCAGAAATTGAAACATTATTTGTCATCCTACACTAATTACCTCATTTCGTGCTTGGATCTGTTAAAGTATATCTTTCAAAAGCCTATGCCTACAGGAAGACTTGCAAAGTGGCAGATTTTGCTCACAAAGTTTGACATCATCTATGTGACTTGGACTGCGATGAAAGCCCAAGCATTGGCCGATCATTTGGCCGAGAACCCGATTGATGAAGAGTACGAGCCATTGAGAACTTATTTTCCCGATGAAGAGGTGATGCATATCGATGAACTGGAGCAGATTGAAAAACCAGGTTGGAAACTTTTCTTTGATAGGGTTGCCAACATGAAAGGAGTTGGAATAGGGGCTGTGCTTATTTCTGAAACACGGCATCACTATCCTATTACAGCTCAGTTTCGTTTTTATTGCACCAACAATATGGTTGAATATGAGGCATGCATTTGGGGTTTAAGGCTAGCTGCAGACATGGATGTCCAGAAAATCTTGGTCTTGGGAGACTTGGACCTTTTGGTTCATCAAATTCATGGAGAATGGGAAACACGGGATTTGAAGCTCATACCGTACCGACAATATTTGCATGATCTTTGTCAACGGTTTCGATCAGTGGAGTTCAGGCATATTCCGAGGGTCCATAATGAGGTTGTCGATGCTTTGGCTACCATGGCATCAATGTTGCACCATCCAGACAAGGTTTATGTCGATCCTCTGCATATTCAAGTCCGAGATCAGCACGCTTAATGTACAATTGTAGAAGAAGAACTTGATGGTGAACCGTGGTTCCACGATATCAGGTAGTACATCAGAATAGGGATATATCCAGTGCAAGCCACGGGGGATCAAAAGAGAACAATTCGACGGTTGGCAAGTGGGTTTTTCTTAAGTGGAGGAGTTTTGTATAAAAGAACTCCAAACCTTGGATTGTTATGATTCATAGATGCTAGACAAGCTACGGCTGTCATGTCCGAAGTACATTCGGGAGTCTGCGGGCCACCTATATCGGATATTTGCTGACAAAGAAAATTCTCCGAGTAGGTTATTATTGACTCACCATGGAGCGAGTTTGTATCCGTTTTGTGCGTAAATGTCATCAGTGCCAGATACACGGAGATTTGATTCATTCTCCACCATCGGAATTGCACACAATGTCAGCACCATGGCCCTTCGTTGCTTGGGGCATGGATGTCATTGGACCAATTGAGCCAGCAGCATCCAACGGGCACAGGTTCATTCTGGTAGCCATCGATTATTTCACCAAGTGGGTTGAGGCTAAAACTTTCAAGTCTGTAACCAAGAAAGCAGTGGTTGATTTTGTTCACTCAAATATCATCTATCGGTTTGGAATCCCAAAGGTGATCATTACGGATAATGGTGCTAATCTTAACAGCAATTTGATGAAAGAGGTATGTCAACAGTTTAAGATTACACACTGCAATTCCACCCCATATCGTCCCAAGGCGAATGGAGCAGTTGAGGCAGCCAACAAAAACATAAAGAAAATACTTCGGAAAATGGTAGAAGGTTCCAGACAATGCCACAAAAAATTACCATTTGCGTTGTTGGGTTATCGCACTACTGTCAGCACTTCAGTAGGTGCAACTCCTTATTTGTTGGTATATGGCACTGAAGCAATGATCCCTGTGGAAGTTGAAATCTTGTCCCTTCGGATTGTCGCTGAGGCTGAGATTAATGATGATGAGTAGGTCAAAACCCGTTTGGAGCAGTTGAACTTGATTGATGAAAAAAGATTGGCAGCAGTGTGTCATGGCCAGTTATATCAAAAGAGAATGGCAAGAGCATACAACAAAAAGTTGTGTCCCCGAAAGTTTGAAGTAGGTCAGCAAGTGCTGAAACGAATCCTTTCACATCAGGCTGAAGCAAAAAGCAAGTTCACCCCGAATTGGCAAGGTCCATTCACTGTAACCAGAGTATTGTCCAATGGTTCTTTATGTTTAACAAATATCGAAGAAAAATTCATAAACATGGCTATAAATTCTTATGCATTCAAGAGATATTATGTATGATTTCTTTGGTATAATTGTTGATTGTTTGTTTTTGGCATTATTTCGAAGATTGAAATGATGAAGGCAATTTGTTCTGATATCTAAACACTTTACCCTTTGTTCCCCCTTTAGAGCCTTATTATTTCTTGCATACCCCTCTTTTGGAATCAATAACAAAAAAGAGAGAAAAGAAAGAAAAGAAAAAAGAGAAAAGAAAAGAAGCGAAAAGAGAAAGTACAAGAAAACATAGAAATTCGGTTGTGAACTACGTTTGACCTGATTCCTGTTAAGGATACGTAGGCAGCCTCACGGCTCGGTCATATCATATCATAGTAAAATAAAATATCAAAAGATCCCCAAGCAAGAAACTGGGGCAGAAGTTGTGATTGTGATAAGAAATCTGATTCCAAAAGTTGTAATTCTAACCCATTTGAGATGCTTGGAGCCTTTTCGATACCCTTTTCTTGCCAAACATATCCAAGAACCCACATGGTTGTACAAAGAAAGACCTCCCGATCAGTCTTCGAGAGATGCCAAATCAAGCAAGTAAAGAGAATTCATACCAGGGGCAAGACTCGGGTTTAAGCAAGAGAAATCAAAAAAATGAGAGAGTCTTATCGGTGAAAACCTTCGCGGTCACCATGAGGCGACAAGGAACTGAGGAATAAACAAATGAGAGAGGTTTATCGGTGAAAACCCTTCAGGGCACTGCAAGTCGAACAAGGTTCGTAAGTTGGCGGAAAGTAAAAATTGGATTGTGGAAATCTTGGAGCACAAAGTAAAACAATTGGAAAGGAGATTGGTTAAATAGACTGGGCTGACTAGTCCAAAATGCATAGCATGATCATTGGTGCCAGTGACTCCACTCAGATAAGTTTCTTTTTCCTATCCCCAACAATCATCCAAATTTGGATTTTTCTTCTTTATTCTTAATTCCCAAAATCATCGCATTTCATTGCTGTTAATTTAACTCCTCTAAATCTCTTCCAAGGTTAGCCTTGTAAGAAGGAATTTCAGAGTTTACTACAAGTTTCTAAATTGCACAAAGCAAAATGCGGCTAGAACATGTCGGGGATAATATGATGAAAAGTAGGACATAGGGTGTAAGCAAAGGTTATATCAGTGGAATGATTTAGTAATGCCATGGGAGATGTACGGGTTCAGGCAGAAAGTTCAGAAGGGGAGAACAACAGTTGGGGGATCCAGCAGTTAAGGATCAGTCAGAAGGTCAAAATAATCTTTCGACCAGTTCGAGGCAGTCGGACGAAGCAAAGCATGGCAAAGAGAAAACCACCAAGAGTGCCATAACTAACCACCACGTTTTAAACTGACAAGATTTTCTTTGATTTGAAACAGGGGCAAAGATGGTATTTGTTTCAGGAAGCACCCAGTAAGGAAAGCAAGTACCATGCAGGTTTGATCGCATAAATTCCCAGGACCCTCCTGGAAAATGGGACTTAGTTTAAAATTCAAAATAATCATGAGTAGCAGAATTTAGCACAAATGCACCCCAAAGGATTATAAGTGGAACTTCGAAGTTTGCATGCTTGATATACATTTTGGACATTACCCCCAGAGGCCTCAGAATTCAGCATAAATTGGGAGACCCTCATAGTCCCGGTCTCTCGGGTTGCCCAAAAAGGGACCAAAAAAACCCGTTTCCGCTTTATTTTTCCAAAAAAACATATTTCCACCTTTTTCCCCCAAGTAGAAATACCATCTTTTTCCACCTTTTTTCCCTCAAGTAGAAACACCATCTTTTTCACCTTTTTCCCCCAAGTATAAACACCATCTTTTTCCACCTTTTTCCCCCAAGAAGAAACACCATCTTTTTCCACATTTTCCCCCCCGATTTAATTTGAAGTTTTCAGAACCCTCCTGAATAATGGGACGTAGCTTAAGAAATTCCATTAAATAGCAATATTTAGCGTAAGTTCTGCCATAAAGATGTATAATTTCGCTTTAAAATTATCACTCTTAAGATAAGAGTTGATTTTAGATTTTCAGGACCCTCTTGGATAATGGGATTTAATTTGAAAATCTCAGGACCCTCCTGGATAATGGGACTTAGCTTTAATTCAAAACATTCATGAGTACAAGATCTAGCATAAGCTCTACTTCGTGAAAATATAAATTGGTATGAAGTTTTCATTCTTAAGACAAGACTCATTTCAAAATTTCAGGACCCTCCTGAAAAATGGGTCCTAGGTTAAACTCCAAAACAATCATAGGTAGTAAATATAGGACAAATGTGCACCAAAAGGAATATAAGTTGGCTTCAAAGTTTGCATAAGAGTTTTCAGGACCCACCTGAATAATGGGACGTAACTTTAAGCATTCCATCAGATAAGTAAGTGTTATTATAAGAAAGTACAGTTTAGCGTTGAAATTGTCATTCGTAAGATAAGCTTTAATTCAAAATTTCAGGACCCTCCTAGATAATGGGATATAGCTTTAAGACTGTCTTAGATAACAAGATTCAACGGAAGTCATACCTCTAAAAAATATAATGTAGCTTTGGAAACTTACTAGAGATTTTCAGGACCCTCCTGGATAATGGGATATAGCTTGCAGATTGTTAGAGATATTTGGTAAAAGGATTCAATTAACACTCACAGATGAGCCCGGTTACAAAACTGGGGCAGAAATTTTCTTTTGTTGTCTATTTTGCTGAAGTCTGATGCCCATCTGAAGAACAGGGAAGAACAACACGGATATTAAAGATAAAAAGCAGTTCAGGATCAAGTAATCAGGAGCCCACCTGGAGAACAAGGGAAAACAAATCAAGTTTCAAGGAAGATTGGCACAAGTATTGGTAATCAGGGGCCCACCTGGAGGAACGAGGGAGAACAAGTCAAAGAAAGGTAGTTGCAAGAAGAAGATGATTCAAATTTAAGAAATCAGGCATCCACCTGGAGAACAAGGGAAAACAGTTAAAGATTCAGCAATCAGGCATCCACCTGGAGAACAAGGAAAAATAGTTAAAGATTCAGCAATCAGGTATCCACCTGGAGAACAAGGAAAAGTAGTTAAAGATTCAGCAATCAGGCATCCGCCTGGAGAACAAGTAAAGACAGTTGAAATATCAGCAATCAGGCGTCCACCTAAAGAACAAGGAATAACGGCTGAAATATCAGCAATCAAGCGTCCACCTGGAGAACAAGGAACAACATTTAAAGATTCAGCAATCATCCGTCCACCTGGAGAACAAGGAACAACAGTTAAAGTATCAGCAATCAGGCATCCACCGTTATTCCTGAAGAATAACGGAATGCAAATCAAGCTTCAGCAATCAGGCATCCACCTGGAGAACAAGGAGAAACTGTTCAAATCAAGCAATCAGGCGTCCACCTGGAGAACAAATAAAAGTAGTTGAAGATTTAGTAATCAGGCATCCACCTGGAGAACAAGGGACAACAGTTAAAGTTTCAACAATCAGGCGCCCACCTGGAGAGCAAGGGAATACAACTCAGGTCAAGTAGTCAGGAGCCCACCTGGAGAACAAGAGAACACAACCCAAGTTTTGGAAGTCAGATGCCCATCTAAAGAACAGGGAATAACAATACTAATTTCAAAGAATAGAAAGCAGTTCAAGTTTTGGTAATCAGGAGCCCACCTGGAAAACAAGGGAGGAAATACAATTCAAGTTTCAGTAATCAGGAGCCCGCCTGGATAACGAAGGGAGGAAGCAATTCAAGTCCAAGCAATCAGAGGCCCGCCTAGAGAACATAGATAGACAACAATGGTCAAAGGAAGACGTTTTAAGGTTCAGCAATGAGGTGCCCGCCTGGAGGAGAGGGAAAGCATCTCAAAAATACAATTCAAGTCAGCAACAAAGGAACTTCTGAAGAAAATACAAGTCAACAAGGCAACAACAATCACAAGACCAAGTTTGAAATTAAATCTTTGTAAAGCATAGATTATAGCTTAGTCTAGCTTCTTCATTTTGTCATGGTGTAATAAGGAGGTCAGTAAGCAGTATCAGCAGCAGCAGCAGTAACAGTGAAACCACAGCTTCATGGTAGTCCCAACTACCGAAACTTCCCGAACTACATTGACCTGATTCCTTTATAGCCAAGGATATGTAGGAAACCTTTGAAGCAGAGGTTCGGTCAAATCTTTCAAAAAATGCTTCCCACGGAGTATTCAAACGGGCAAAAATCGCTCGTATCCGCTCACTTTATCTTTGCACGAAAACTCTTCGTGTTTCCGGGAAAAGAGGGGCAACTATGAGCGCGTGATTTTTGCCTCATACGAATTACTCCAAAAGAATTCCCAAAATTAGGTCTTTTCTTTAATTATGTGTTATTTTTAGGAATAATTATGCTATTTTCCTGATTGTTTTCATATATTTGTGTACATGTTTAATTTTATTAACGCATTAAAAATACAAAAATATAGTATCTGCATTTAGGATTTGATTTTTACATTTTTTTAAATTAATTAATAATTAGTTATTTTACAAAAATGAAAATTCAAAAAATAATAACATATTTTTGTGTTTTTAGTCAAATTGTGTGATTTTCTTTTAATTTAGTATTTAATTATTTATAATAATTATTATCTAGAGTTAATTAATATTCTTAAAGTTAATTTGGGTTTTATAGTTAAATTAGGATTTTAGTTTTTATTTTTTGAAAAGGGGGAAAAAAGAAAAGAAAATAACTAATAAAAGAGGGGGAAATCAAAAATTGGGCTAAAATTCCGTTTAATCCCAAGCCCAAAC
This sequence comes from Nicotiana sylvestris, assembly GCF_000393655.2. Classification (NCBI taxonomy): domain Eukaryota; kingdom Viridiplantae; phylum Streptophyta; class Magnoliopsida; order Solanales; family Solanaceae; genus Nicotiana; species Nicotiana sylvestris. The sequence goes on along the minus strand of NC_091067.1, from coordinate 38,251,001 downwards.
ACAAAACCAGTCCAAAACCCATCACAAAACCATCCAAACCCGTTCGAACTAGCCCAAATACTCGGTTCGCCTCACCATTAACCAAAACAGTACTGTTTCAGTCACGATGATCTGAGCCGTTAAAGCTCGTTCATCCAACGGTCTAAAACGTGCCCCATCGCCCATATCCGACCCCGACCCATTTGCATCAGAGACCAATTCAGTCTCTATTTAAAACATCATCGTTCCATTTAGTCAAATGATCCAAACCGTTGATCTCGTTTGATCGAACGACCTGGATCCAATTCCACCCCCAGTATATAATTACCTAAATGGACCCCGCCCCCCTTAGAACCCCCCCCCCATCTCATCACTCATCTTCCTCACCCAAACCCTAGAGACCAGCCGCCACCATTCCCCACCACCATTCCCCACCACCTTCCGGTGGCGGCGCCGGCCCCAACCCGCCTGAAAATTACACTATAGAACCCCCTCACTCCCATCATGCCAAATCCCCACTCCCTTTTCCTCGAATCACCCCATAACTCTTCGAATCTTGGATCGAAGATCGGACCCCGAACCCTAGCCTACCCAACCAGCCCCAAAATAACTTTACAGAACCATTAAGACCCGTTCTTCCCAAATCATTACTCCGTTTCCCTCGAACATGGCCTGAACCCTTTGAATTTCAAATCTAGTGTTCGATCCATAAAAGCCCAAAGCCAAATTCAGACAGGCAAGACTACTCCTTCAAGTTTTCTCAAGTGTTCAAGACGGTTTGGTCACAAAATAATGTTGCTCGTTTGTTCTTGGCAAAGAACAAATGAATGACATTATTTGGGGACCAAACTGGATTATTAGTTGCAAGTCCAAGTGTAGGATGAGTTTGTTCCTATTTTTATGATTATTCTCATTGATATATTTCTGATTTTCATTTTTCCCCATCTCTGTTTCTTTTCTCTGGTCGATTTCAGTTGAAATTCGACCAGTTCTCCGTTTTAAAATATCTTCTGTTCATTGTTTTGTTTTTCAAATTGCCTTATTGTCAGTTTGTTTAAAATTCTAAAGTCGTATCTTGTTTAATCACTTAGTCAATTTAACTGGGATTAATTTGATAATTTGGGTAGTTTCTTGTTTATTTGTGTGTACTAATCTGTTGATTAGTATAGGTTTAATTCTCAAAACTATTGCATTACTGAATTAATTAAAAGCACTAAACTAGTGGATAATTAAGAAATAAAAAGTTGAATTGATAGTGGTAAATGCACTGAGTTGAATGCCTATATATAGATACTAAGTTCATACAAAAGAGGGCAGCAGTCTGGTACTCTGAAATACAAAGATATACTCTGAAAAATACTAAAAAATAGAGAGTGATAGACATTGATAGAGAACAGAGTTAAGAGATAGAAATCAAAAAACAAAATCAAAACGGTTGTAGAATTTTAGGAAAATACACTGTTTCATTGAGCTCATTTGGTATTTTTTGAAGTTTTCCTCTAGTATGGAAGCAATTTCTGGTTAGCTGATACTAAAAAGGGTTTAATTCGAGTCTGGTTTGGGGTCTGATGATTCATCGAGACTGAAATTAGGGTCTGGTATTGTATCTCATCTTTTGATTTCAAAACTAGTCTGCTGGTTCATTTTATGGTGTTGAATGCTATTGTTGTTGATGTTTACTGTGATCACCCCTTTTCCTTTTGTAATATCCAGGTACACTATCAAAACTTATCATGGAATTGAGCATTTCTTAGCATGTAGGGAGCTTTGGAAGTTCAAGTTGAAATTTGAATAGACTTCTTAAAGTTCTGATGTGGCTATTGTTAATTCTTACCATTTTATGTGAATCAGATGCTTCATCTTGTTTGATTTAACTTCTGGTTTGTGTTAAGTGTTGATTCATGCTAATAACTTAGTGTGACGTAGTTGTTTAAATATAGTATATAATTTCAGAATACTGGGGTTGTAATATTGTTTGAACTCTATGTAAATGAACGGACTACTTTAAACTTTAAAATAGTATTGTTCAAGGCATGTCAAGCCTGCTATGTGGGAATCTGAGAATAAATTCATATGTGTTCAATTTGTTAATGAGCATTAAGCCTGAAAATAGCCTCACTAGATTTCAGATGGATCGTGTGTTCGACTGGAGTGAGCCCCTCTATTTTCTGTTTTGATTCTTAAGCTTAATACTGAATGGAAACTCAAGTCTTGCTGATTTTGCCAGTCATTCTTTTTCTTAGAAGCTAGAAGATTGTTATGGTTAAAAGCCTCTGCTATTTCTTTTGTACTCTCAGTTTGTCATATTGATCCTTAATGGTGTGGATATATTCAGTCGAGAATGTTGATTAATTAGTTAAGGGATTAAAGTTTCATGGTTGCTATCCTAATTGGTGCAAATATGTGGACACTTAGCATGAATAAGCCTGTGTATCTGTTTTTAAAAATGAAATTTGGCTTGGTTATTTACATAATGTCTTTTAAAAGAGAAGCCCAGCATAAGCTATGTACTGTTCAAGCAGGAATCACTGTTTGATTTAAATTGATTTGAAGTCGTCTCCTGGGAATAGACTAAGCATTAAATTCGAACATTGCAAATTCAGTCATGTATTCAATATCATTTGGGCCAAATGGATCAATTGGTCAAGTAGAGGCCTAGGCGACTTCAAATTAGTTTTGTAAAGATCGGGATTTGGATTCACCTCGTTTGTCTTTAAATAATTTAAGGCGTGCAAGGGTAGGGACTCGATCTGCAGTCCTGTTTTTCCACTGAAGACCAAGCCGCCCCAAATACTTGGGCCCAGGATTGGGCCTGAGATGGAATTGGTTACTTCCCTTTGTATATAGGGTCAGTGATTGGAGTCCAGGGAGTCCCATCTCCCGATGGATTTGTGATTTAAAGTAAATTCAATGTTTAGGTCTAAAGTTCTTTTTTTTTAAATTTTCTCTTTTAATTAATTAGGCTTTCCAATTGAAATGGAGGTGTGCCATTCTAAATAAAAACAGTTGGCCCTCCGAATATAGTTGAATTAATCCTTTTAATTTAGAATTGAGGTGTGCTATGCTAAACAAAAATGATAATTGCATGGCCCTCATTTAATTAATCTTGTATTGATCCTTAGAATTCGAGGCGTGTCGTTTAGTTAAAATTCCATGGCCCTCGCAAATTGCAAATGCGTAGTCATTTTAGGTGTGTTATTTTAATAATTGACTTTCTTAAACTCGGGTGTGCATTTCATGTGACCCAAATCCAAATCCTAATTACGTTGAATAAAATGTGTTTCGGATTGCGGGTGCATTTCATGTGGCGCGATCCAAAGACATATTTTAGACGATGTTAAATCTCTTTAAAATGGAAAAGCGGTTAAAAGTTACAATTTGCACATAGGTTCAAAATATTCTAAAATCAGATAATTAAGCCAAATATGACAGTTGAGCGACCGTGCTAGAACCACGGAAATCGGGAATGCCTAACACCTTCTCCCGGGTTAATAGAATTCCTTACCCGAATTTCTGGTTCGCGGACTGTAATATAGACTCAACCCTTTCCTCGATTCAGGATTTGAACCGGTGAGTTGGGATACCATAAATCTCCCAAGTGGCGACTCTGATTTCTTTAAACAAATAATCCTGTTTCGATTGTCCTTTAATTGGAAAAACTCCTTGTACCCTTTCCGGGTGTAGCAAAAAGGAGGTGTGACATCCAGTTTAAACATTTGGAACCAACTACTTAGCAATATATCAAATAGAGGCTTATTTAAAAGAAGAGTGAAATCAGTGAAAACATCATGACAAGGCCTCGCGGGCAAGGAATCACTCAGAATCTGGCCCTTCGGGCAGCCTCTAAGTCACTCTGACACAACTCTCATCACTCAGTACTCACTCTCAGCACTCGACTCATTTATATCTCATAATAATAGAAATCATAGTAACCGCTGCGACGTGCAGCCCGATCCATATATTTATAGTCGACTACGCTCATTGGGGGTGTGCAGACTCTGGAGGGGCTCCTGCAGCCCAAGCATCATATCGATGCGGCGTGCAGCCCGATCCAACATATATATCGCTGCAGCGTGCAGCCCGATCCATATAAGTATCGCTGCGAAGTGCAGCCCGATCCATAATATATACATATAATATCCTCACAATTGGGTTCTTAACCTCTCTCAGTCCTTAACCTTACAACCTCTCGGGCACAACAACAGGAATCAGGGAACTCAGCGCAAACAGTCCTCACAATTTAGGAGTAAAGCGATAAAACCAGTTTTAGCTTTTAAACAGGTAAAACACGACTAAGGATATGCTTTTAGCAAGTAAAGTGAGGAAAAATAGTCAAAATGCCCCTAAGGGTTTCTACAGGTCGGCACAAGGCCCCAAACATGGCATACAACCCATAAATACAGCATAAATATCCAAAATACAGAATAACATAGTATTTCCAAATCAAATACGCGGCTTAAAAGTTGCTACGGGACGGACCAAGTCACAATCCCTACCGGTGCACGCCCACGGGCTCGTCACCTAGCATGTGCGCCACCGCTTTTATCAAAACAAGTCAATTACCGGGGTTTTGTACCCTCAGTTCCAGATTTACAATGGTTACCTCAAACCGGTGAAAATACTACTCCGCGACGCCTTTTCCCCTCGAATCGTCCTCCACTGGCGTCGAATCTATTCAAAATCAGAGTCACGATGTCAAAATACACTAAGGGAACGAAGCCCAAGCGAAAACAATCGAAAAATACCAAAAATCCCAAAAATAGCAAAACCCGAGCCCCGGGTCCACTTCTCGAAACTCAAAATTTTTTACATCATTAGATTCCTTATCTCCCCATGAGTCTATACGTATCAAGAATACCAAAATCAGAGTTCAAATGACCCCTCAAATCCTCAATTTAAGGCCTCTTAAACTCAAGTCCTAATCCTCCATTTTTAGCCTTTTAATTCGTTTAATTTCAGTCTTAATCCATGAAATATTACCATAGAAGTGTGTTTTCGGTCCAAAATCCTTACCTTAACGAAGTCCCTTTGATTCCTCTCCTCAAAATCGCCCAAAGCTCCCAATTTCGAGTTTAAAAATGGTTAAACCCTTCAAAAATTGCGAAGAAAGAAATATATACATTCTGCCCAGGCCTTTCCGCATCTACGGCACACCCACCGCATCTGCGGTACCGCATTTGCGGTCAAAACTCCACTTATGCGGAAATTCATTAATCCAGCCTAAACTGCATCTGCGGTCCACTAGCCGCAGGTGCGGTCCCTCTACCACATCTGCGGTCCCAGACATTCTTCCCAAGATTCGCTTCTGCGGCCAATCCAATGCATATGCGGCGTCGTACCTGCGGTCCCCAAACCACAGGTGCGAAAACACCAGAAGCAGCAAAACTTCAGTAGCTGCAATTACACTTCAACTTCCCTGTTAACCACCCGAAATCATCCCGAGGCCCCCGGGACCTCAACCAAAAGCACAAACATAACCCAATACCTTATTCAAACTTGCTCCAAATCTCGCCTATCAACCGGAAATCGCCAAAATATCAATTTCGCCAACTCAACCCTTAGTCTACTCCGAACCTCCAAAACCCATTCTGATCACGCTCCTAAGACACAAATCACCTCCCGAAGCTAACTGAACCATCGAAACTCATATCCGAGCCCTCTAACACATATGTCAATATCCGGTTGACTTTTCCAACTTAAGCCTTCTTAAAAGAGACTAAGTGTCTCAAACTTTACCAAACTCATTCCGGACTCGATCAGACCAACTCAATACCACAAAACACAAATAACGAAGCATAAAGAAACTGAAATGGAGGAAATGGAGCGGTACTCATGAGACGACTGGCCGGGTCGTCACATCCTCCTCAGCTTAAACAAACGTTCGTCCTCGAACGAGTCAAGAAACATACCTGAAGCCTCAAATAGGTGAGGATATCTGCTCCGCATCTCCCGCTCGGTCTCCCAGGTAGCCTCCTTCACGGTCCTACCTCTCCACTACACTTTCACTGACGCTATATCTTTTGACCTCAACTTTTGAACCTAATGACCCAAAATAGCTACTGGCTCCACATCATAGGTCAAATCATCATCCAATTGAACCGTGCTGAAGTCCAAAACATGAGACGGATCTCCAACATACTTCCGGAGCATGGAAACATGAAATACCGGATGCACACTCGACAAGCTGGGTGGCAAAGCAAGCTCATAAGCCACCTCCCCAATCCTCCGAAGTACCTCAAAAGGCCCAATGAACCGCGGACTCAATTTCCCTTTCTTCCCAAATCTCATGACACCCTTCATGGGTGAAACCTTCAACAGAACCTTCTCGCCAATCATGTAGGACACATCTCGAACCTTCCTATCGGCATAACTCTTTAATCTCGATTGCGCTGCACGAAGCCTCTCCTGAATCACCTTCGCCTTCTCCAAAGCATCCTGCACCAAATCAGTCCTTAATAGCCTAGCCTCACCGAGCTTGAACCAACCAACTGGAGATCTATACCGCCTCCCATACAAAGCCTCAAATGGAGCCATCTGAATACTTGACTGATAGCTATTGTTATAAGCAAAATCTACCAGCGGTAGAAACTCATCCCATGATCCTCCGAAACCCATGACGCAAGCATGCAAGATGTCCTCCAATATCTGAATAGTACGCTCGGACTGTCCGTCCGTTTGAGGATGAAAAGTTGTGCTCAACTCAACCTGAGTACCCAACTCTCTCTGTACGGCCCTCCAAAACTGCGAGGTAAACTGAGTACCTCTATCCGAAATGATGGAAACTGGAACACCATGCAAACGAACAATCTCCCAGATATAGATCCCTACCAACCGCTCTGAAGAATAGGTAGTACACATAGGAATGAAGCGCGTGGACTTGGTCAGCGGATCCACAATCACCCAAATTGCATCGAACTTCTTCAAAGTCCGTGGAAGTCCAACAACAAAGTCCATAGTAATCCTCTCCCGCTTCCACTCGGGAATAACCATCTGCTGAAGTAAGCCATCCGGTTTCTGATGCTCTTATTTCACCTGCTGACAATTGAGACACCAAGCTACAAATCCCACAATATCTTTCTTCATTCTCCTCCACCAATAGTGTTGTCTCAAATCCTGATACATCTTCGCGGCACCCGGATAAATGGAATACCGCGAGCTATGGTCCTCCTCCAGAATCAACTACCGAAGCCCATCTATATTGGGCACATTAATCCGGCCCTGCATCCTCAACACCCCATCATCACCAATGGTTACATCCCTAGCATCATCATGCTGAACTCTGTCCCTAAGGACAAGTAAATGCGGATCATCATACTGGCTCTCTCTGATGCGATCATATAAGGAAGACTGAGAAACCACACAAGCCAACACCCGACTAGGCTTCGATATATCTAACCTCACGAACCGATTGGCCAAGGCCTGAACATCAACTGCAAGGGGTCTCTCCCAACTAGGATATATTCCAAACTCCCCATACTCACTACCTTTCGGCTCAAAGCATCAGCCACCACATTGGCCTTTCCCGGATGATACAATATAGTAATATCATAATCCTTAAGCAACTCCAACCATCTCTGCTTCCTCAAATTAAGATCCTTTTTCTTGAACAAATGCTAAAGACTGCGATGATCAGTGAACACTTTACAAGATATGCCATACAAGTAATGTCTCCAAATCTTCCATACATGAACTATGGCAGCCAACTCCAAATCATGAACGAGGTAGTTCTTCTCATGGGGCTTCAACTGACGAGAAGCATAAGCAATAACTCTACCCTCTTGCATCAACATACAACCATTCCCAACTCTCGAAGCATCACAATACACGGTATAGGAGCCTGAAGCTGATGGCAGAACCAATACTGGAGATGTGGTCAAAGCTGTCTTGAGCTTTGAAAGATCTCCTCACACTCGTCTGACCATACAAATGGAGCACCCTTATTAGTCAACTTGGTTAAGGGCGAAGCGATAGATGAGAATCCCTAAACAAACCGGCGATAATAGCCTGCCAAACCAAGAAAGCTGCGAATCTCTATGGCTGAGGACGGCCTAGGCCAACTCTGAACCGCCTCTATCTTCTTCAAATCAACCTGATACCCTTGCTGGACACCACGTGCCCCAAGAAAGCCACTGAACCAAGCTAAAACTTACACTAGGATAATTTTGCATAAAGTTTCTCCTCCTTCAATCTCTGCAATACCACTCTCAAATGCTTCGCGTGCTCCTCCTAACTACGCGAATACACCAGAATATCATCAATGAAGACTATGACAAACGAATCAAGATAAGGTCGGAAGACGCTGTTCATCAAATACATGAACGTTGTTGGGGCATTGGTCAACCCAAAAGACATCACCAAGAACTCATAATGATCATATCGGGTCCTAAAAGCCATCTTAAGTATATCTAAATCACTAATCTTCAACTGGTGATAGCCCGAATGGAGATCAATCTTGGAGAACACTCTCGCTCCCTGAAGCTGGTCAAACAAATCATCAATATGAGGTAAATGATACTTGTTCTTAATTGTTACCTTGTTCAATTGCTTATAATCAATGCACATTCTCATTGTGCCATCCTTCTTCTTCATAAACAGAACCGGCACACTAGGCCAAGTGAACCCTTTATCAAGGAGTTCCTGAAGCTGCTCCTTCAACTCCGTTGGTGCCATACGATACAGCGGAATAGAAATGGGCTGAGTGCCCGACACCGGATCAATACCCAAATCAATATCCCTGTCTGGTGGCATGCCCAACAGGTCTGCAGGAAACACATCTGGAAAATCCCTCACAACTAGGACAGAATCAATACTAGGAGCCGCAGCTCCAACATCCCTCACAAATGCTAGATATGAAAGACAACCCTTCCCAACCATACGATGGGCCTTCAAGAAAGAGATCACTCTACTAGGAACGTAATCAGTCACACCTCGCCACTTAATCCGTGGCATACCCGGCATAGCCAAAGTGACTGTCTTGGCATGACAGTTCAGAATAGCACAATACGGAGATAACCAATCCATGCTCAAAATGACATCAAAATCCACCATACTCAGTAATAACAGATCGACTCGGGTCTCCAGACCCTGAATAATCACCATACATGACCGGTATGGTGGATACATGAATAATCACCATACATGACCGGTATGGTGGATACATAAATAATCACCATACATGACCGGTATATTGTACACACGGTCTACAACAACAGTATCGCCCACCGGGGTAGATACATAAACACGTAAATCAAGAAACTCCTGGGGCGTACCCAAATAATAAGCAAAGTACGAGGACACATAAGAAAAGGTGGAACCAAGATCAAATAATACAGAGTCATCTCTATGGAAGACTGAAACAATACCCATAATGACAGCATCCGAAGCAATAGCATCTAATCTACCTGGGATAGCATAGAAACGAGCCCGACCACCGCTTTATCGACCTCCCCCTCTGGGGTGACCCCTGGTTGCCTGACCTCAACCCCTAGCTGGCTGGGTGGGTGGTGAAGTAACTGGAGCAAAAGTCAAGGGCTGACCCCTCTGCTAAGACTGACTATTATGAAGCTGAGGGAACTGCCTCCTCATATGTCCAAACTCTCCGCACTCATAACAACTCCCTGGTGTTGGAGATAGGGACTGAAGGGAACCCCTGGCACCAGAATGACCAGTAGAAGGACCTGGCATAGAAGAACCCTGGACTGACGGAGCACGAGACGAGCTCTGAGCTGGAAGGGCACTAAGTGATGACTGGCCCTTCTGAGATCCATGATAACCATGACCCGAAGACGCCCCACAGTAACCTGGGCAAGCTGACTGAGCCTGCCTGAAAGAACGGCCTCTGCCCTGCTGGAATTGGCCCCTCGAAGGAGCACTGCTAAAACCACCAAATCCCCTAGGCCTCTTGGCCTCTCTCTCATCTCGCTCTTACCGGCGTACAGTCTCAATCTCACTGGCGATATCAACAACCTCCTCGAAGGTCGCACCCGTCACCCTCTCTCTAGTCATGAGAATCTGTAGATGATATATGAGGTCATCAACAAACCTCGTAATCCTCTCTCGATCTGTGGGAACTATCCAAACCGCATGATGAGCTATCTTAGAGAACCGCATCTCATGTTGCATCACCATCATCTCCCCCTAACGTAGCTGCTCAAACTGCCCGTGCAGCTCCTCTCGGTGCGACTATGGTATATACTTCTCTAGGAAGAGAACAGAGAACTGCTGCCAAGTAAGGGGCATTGCACCAACAGGCCTACGCCTCTCATACGCCTCCCACCAAGTGAAGGGAGCCCCAGAAAACTGAAATGTAGTAAATGCCACTCCACTAGTCTCAAGAATCTCTGTTGTACGAAGCATCCGCTGGCACTTATCCAGGAAACCTTAGGCATCCTCGCCCTCTGCACCGCTGAATGACGGAGGCTGGAGCCTACCAAACCTCTCAAGTCGACGCTGCTCATCATCCGGTATAACTGGTACTACAAACTCCTGAGCTTGTGCAACCGGCTGGGCTGGAGGTTCCCCCGGTGTCTGTAATCCCTGCACTATCTGCTCAGGTGTGCAAGCAACGGGAGTCTGGGTGCCTCCCCTGGCCTGGAAAGTAGCTGCGGCCGTAGTAGCTGAGACCGCCTAAGCCAAACCGGTACACACTGATAAGATCTGAGCTAAAGCCTCCTGGAGACTTGGGATCACAATAGGCACAGCTGGTGCCTGAACTAGTGTTGCTGTAGCGTCCACAATCGGGACCTGATCTAGAACTGGGGTAGCTGGTGGATCTGCCGGTGATGCTCTAGCCAACTGGTGGTACTGGCGACCTCGGTCTCTGTTGGCCCCAACTGGTGGTACTGGCGGTCGTCCGACCTGCCCGGTAGCACGTGTCCTTACTATCTGTGAGAGAATGGAATATCAGAAGTTTAGTATTCGGATCAACAAATTCGCACGACAAGAATTTCAAGAATATAAATTTTTCCTAAAGGTTCTGCAGTCTCTCGAGGATAAATACAGATGTCTCCATACCGATGCACGAGACTCTACTAAATCAGCTCATGACTCGCAAGACCTATGTAACCTAGGCTCTGATACCAACTTGTCACGACCCCAAATATAGGTCGTGATGGCGCCTATCACATTACTAGGCAAGCCAACTAGTCCACTAACCATAACTCATTTCCTTTAGTAAGAAACCATTTCCAACACAAGTTTTAAACACTGATTTCATAATAAACGTTTAAAATGACAGAAAATATGCGGAAGTCAAAATAATAATAAACTACATAGCCCAACTGATCTGGTGTCACGAGTCTAGAGCCTCTAATGCAAGTCCGAACATCCTACTACATAGATAGTCTAGAAAATACTTAAAAGATAACAAGATAGAAAGGAGAGAACAGGGCTGCAAATGCCATGCAACTACCTCGAAATCCCCGACAGAAAACTGAACCAACTGAATAATGCTCACTCGACCGCTCGGGCATCTGGATCTGCACACAAGGTGCAGGGAGTAACGTGAGTACGGTAACTCACTAAGTAACTAAAGTAAATAAGGTCTGAAAGTTGTGACGACAGTTCAAAAATACATAACGGAATAACCAACGAAATAACATGTCATCTTTACAGTTCAAAAATCAGTTTTCGTTATATAACCACATTTCCAGTTTAAACATTTGGAACCAATTACTTAGAAATATATCAAACAGAGGCTTATTTAAAAGAAGAGTGAAATCAGTGAAAACATCATGACAAGGCCTCTTGGGCAAGGAATCACTCAGAATCTGGCCCCTCGGGCAGCCTCTCAGTCACTCGTGACACAACTCTCATCACTCAGTACTCACTCTCAGCACTCAGCTCATTTATATCTCATAATAATAGAAATCATAGTAACCGTTGCGGTGTGCAGCTCAATCCATATATTTATAGTCGACTATGCTCATTGGAGGTGTGCAAATTCCGGAGGGGCTCCTACAGCCCAAGCGTCATATCGCTGCGGCGTGCAGCCCGATCTAATATATATCGCTGCGGCATGCAGCCCGATCCATCTAAGTATCGCTGCGGAGTGCAGCCCGATCCATGATATATACATATAATATCCTCACAATTGGGTTCTCAACCTCTCTCAGTCCTTAACCTCACAACCTTTTGGGCACAACAACAGGAATCAGGGAACTCAGCCCAAACAGTCCTCACAATTTAGGACTAAAGCGATAAAACCAGTTTTAGCTTTTAAACAGGTAAAACACGACTGAGGATATGCTTTTAGCAACTAAAGTGAGGAAAAATAGTCCAAATGCCCCTAAGGGTTTCTATAGGTCGGCACAAGGCCCTAAACATGGCATACAGCCCATAATACAGCATAAATATCCAAAATATGAAATAACATAGTATTTCCAAATCAAATACGCAGCTTAATAGTTGCTACGGGATAGACCAGATCACAATCCCTACCAGTGCATGCCCACATGCTCGTCACCTAGCATGTGCGCCATCGCTTTTATCAAAACAAGTCAACTACCGGGGTTTTGTACCCTCAGTTCCAGATTTACAATGGTTACTTACCTCAAACCGGAAAAAATACTACTCCGCAATGCCTTTGCCCCTCGAATCCGCCTCCACTCGCGTCGAATCTATTCAAAATCAGAATCACGACGTCAAAATATGCTAAGAGAACAAAGCCCAAGCAAAAACAATCGAAAAATACCAAAAATCCCGAAATTAGCAAAACCCGAGCCCCGGGCCCACTTATCGAAACTAAAATATTATCACATCATTAGATTCCTTATCTCCCCATGAGTCAATACGTATCAAGAATACCAAAATCAGAGTTCAAATTACCCCTTAAATCCTCAATTTAAGGCCTCTTAAACTCAAGTCATAATCCTCTATTTTTAGCCCTTTAATTCCTTTAATTTCACTCTTAATCCATGAAATATTACCATAGAAGTGTGTTTTAGGTCCAAAATCCTTACCTTAACGTAGTCCCTTTGATTCCTCTCCTCAAAATTGCCCAAAGCTCCCGGTTCCGAGTTTAAAAATGGTTAAACCCTTCAAAAATCATGAAGGAAGAAATATATACATTCTGCCCATGCTTTTCCGCATCTGCGGTACCGCATTTGCGGTCAAACTCCACTTCTGTGGAAATTCATTAATCCAGCCTAAATCGCATCTACGGTCCACTAGCCGCATCTGCGACTCCACAGGTCCGGTCCCTCTATCGCATCTGCGGTCCCAAACATTCTTCCCAAGATCCACTTCTACGGCCAATCCAACGCATATGTGGTGCTTCTCCTGCGGTCCCCAAACCGCAGGTGCGAAAACACCAGAAGTAGCAAAACTTCAGCAGCTGCAATTACACTTCAACTTCCCTATTAACCACCCAAAATCATCCCGAGGCCCCCGGGACCTCAACCAAAAACACAAACATAACCCAATACCTTGTTCAAACTTGTTCTAATCATTAAAACATTCCAAACACCATCAAATCTACCAAATCACATTGGATTCAAGCCTAAGTTTCTAAAATCTTCTGAAATACGCTTTTGATCAAAAACCCAACCAAACCACGTCCGAATGACCTGAAATTTTACACATATATCCAAATTGACACAACGAAGCTATTGCAACTCTCGACATTCTATTCCGACCCCTATATCCAAATCTTGTCTATCAACCGAAAATCGCCAAAATATCAGTTTCGCCAATTCAAGCTTAAGTCTACTCCGAACCTCCAAAACCCATTCCGATCACGCTCATAAGTCACAAATCACCTCCCGAAGCTAACCGAACCATCGGAACTCATATACGAGCCCTCTAACACATATGTCAACATTCGGTTGACTTTTTCAACTTAAGCCTTCTTAAAAGAGACTAAGTGTCTCAAACTTTACCAAACTCATTTCGGACTCGATCCGACCAACCCAATACCACAAAGCATGGATAACGAAGCATAAAGAAACTAATATGGAAGAAATGGAGCGGTACTCATTAGACGACTGGTCGGGTCATCACATACTCGATGTTTCTAATGTCAACGGCTAGAGAAAGATGATCTCCGGAAAGGTTTAAAGTTAGTAGCAATTTGTGGGTTTAAATGCTACGAAGGTAGATTTTATTAAGGCAACAACTTAGCAGCCAAGGATGAGGAAAGACATGTGGGAAGTGTCAAGCGGTGGTTAAAACTTCTAGATGGTCAGGTGTAAGAAGCAAAGGTCGGGTGGTCGATTATAGAGGTGAGTTTCGCCAAAGTGGGAGAGTGGGGGAGTTGCATATAGGTCTTGTAGTAAGATGACTACACCCCTTAAGGAGGGTTTGGAGCAATTTGGGAATTTTAGTGATTGGCGATTATGGCCTACGGATTAATTTGAAGTATGGACTATTATGCGGTAGGAGATTTGATATAACATAAAGGAGTTGCTTGAAATAAAGAAGGATACAACCTAACTTTGAATTTGAAAGATGTCGCCGCACACTTAATTGATGTCCACAAAGAGTGAATGGATCGGTGCAGTTAGAGAGAGAGCTCAGACCCAGTATGGCTTATTAATGTCGCAGTGATTGTACACCGTGCAGTGACGTTGGAAGGTGTCAGAGAGTGATTTCCACAGGGAGTTATTCCCCGTGAGTAGGTTAGCAGTCGCGTGATTGACGAAGCTTCTGCGAAGAATTCTGTTAGTTATACTATAAAGAGATCGATCGTGTGAATGTGGTTAATGATTCAGAGTATAAAAAGGGGGTTTACAGAAAGATTCTGAGAATATTTACGATCGATTGTGCATGGTTATGTCAAGAAGAGATAAGAAATCCTGGTAAATTGCAAAGTTGTGTAATAGTGGCTTCAAGCTAAGTGGGAAAGTCCCACCGCCAATAATTGGGTTGCATGGTTAACTGCTTGCGAGGTTTCTGGAATTTAGCATATTGATGGGTTATTTCAGCTACGGGAAAATAACATAAGTGGTAATTTGACCAAATGGATTGTTAAAGGTATGCTATGGTTGGCCTTATTGGCTTATGTTCAGACTTGGGGAAGGATTCAGGATTTATGCCTTGTATATATGCAGGTTTCAAGGGAAGTGATTCTGCCGGGTGCTCTGTCAAGAGGGTATTCAGATGCTAAAAGATTCATGAAGTTGATTATATCCGGGACCAAGTCAGAGTGGGTGGCTCTCAGCAATGGTCCTAGTAAATTCAAAAGTTAAAGTGTGGTGCCTAATGATTTCGAGCCTACAAGTACGATTAAGAATCAAGCTTTTGTAGCAGCTTATGAGAAGAGGCCCAGAATGTTCTATAATGTTTTGACTTGTGGTGTAGCATTTGGGAGGTATGAAATGGTTCGTGGGATTTGAGACAGCATGGCCTCATGATTCAAGGTCAGTCGGGATGAGTGCGGATGAAGTGTGTTATGCATTGAATAGAGTTATTATTATCTCTAAGGCAATCAAGGATAAATTGGAAGAAGATAGATTGGTTAGTCATAGTTGAGTTGGCATATTGGTTGTAGTGATCAGTTCCTTCAGCATGATCGAGTTATGCAAGTGATTGTGACGTAACGTGTAAGGCTTGTCGGTCGCCATAATTGATGTTATTCAGAAGCATTCTACTGTTATGGCCTGTTATGTATAGGCGGATCTTGGAAGAGAAATGATGGCTTAGACTACTACTTAGAGATTTTCATATTCCACGATTATGAGAATTCACCTGTATGTTGTTATGGTTCACCTGAAGTGAGTTAAGTGAAAATTTTTATATGATGAAGTTTTAACCTATTAATGGTTCTAGAGTTATGATGAAAATCGTGCTCTATCGCATATTAGCACGATTGGTGCAGTAAGTGGTATGGAAATTGAAGTAAGGATCAAGGTTGCAGTACGATGTTGACAAGGATGTCACGGGCCCGGATTAGCAGGAAGGGAGTTTCGACGTTCGAAGTAAGTTGGTATTATCCTCAGCGTCACCCGAGATTGGTGCTTTGTGAAGAAGGCTTTGCATCCTGGTTAAGGATTCTTGATCACTTTTCAGCGTTAGTACGGCCGGTGGTTTGGATGTACAGACCTGTTATCTGTTACGGAACGTTGTGGGAGCGTGCCCCACGGGAAGGTTGTATAAGTGTGGCATGTGGTCACTTTATTGATTGAAGAAGTTAAACCAAGTATGAAGATTGTAGTGATGTCGTTAAGTTGAGAATTGATGCTTGGAGGGCACTCGGTTTATTGGGTTGTGGACTGTGGAGGATTACTCTGGTTATGATGGTTGCTCTTATGTATTATGAGAAAAAGGGGAGTTATTATGGACTTTTGAAAGGTAATTAGCCTAGTTCAGTGAGATCAGAATCAGCTTGAGGTCTGTGGATGGATTTAAATGTGAATATGGGCCTTATATCAGGCCGAATGTGTTCATTTCAGCATAGCGCTCCTTATGGAGGAGTATTCAGACATGGGGTGTTATTTCGTCGTCAGCTATTTCATGTAATGATGTATTGAGCCGTGTGAGTCGTGAGACAGCCTGGTGAATTTCTTATGTGTTGAGGTTCTACGTAGAGATGATGTTATATGAGAAGAATGGCTCTCGAGATTTAGATCGTATATCACACCTTAGTTGTGCTTGAATTTGTAGCTTATAATGCTATATGTCCCCTCAGGAATGGCATTATGCACTTAGCGTGCTTGTGACCGATATTCAGTGTCTTGTTGTAATGAGAAATTTAGCTCGATGTGCACCTCTTTAGGTGAGTATTATGTGTGGATCGGGTGACACGCCGCTATGGGTATGTTGTTCGGATCGGGTTGCGCCACAACAGTGTGATGTTGAGTACAGTTCCCCGTATCTGTTTTAATATGTTTTGTTTCCTATTTGTTTTCTAAGGAAAGCTCATATTAGCTGTGTGTCCGCATTGCATGTATGATTCGCGATCGGGGTGTTTGTTCAATTATGTTGACCGCGTCGCATGTATGATTTGCGAGCGGGGTAATTGGGTTTCCTTTTCAGAGTTCGTTTCCTTTATGTATCATGTTCGAATTGGTAGCCTATTGGCACATTGTGATGGCATATGAGACTTTTTTATCATGTCTGGGGTGGCTTATTGCCTGAGAAGTTCGTACAGGGTGAGACGAGATCGATGGATTTAGGATCAGTGCAATCTGATTATATGAAGTACATTAAGGAGCTAAGACCATTATTTGGTTCAGAAAGAGGTGATGGTTCTTATCAGGAGTATAGGCCCCATGATTTGTTGGTTAGGCTGTTGGTTATGAATTTCTACATATCTCTTCTGTCGTGGCAGTATTGTAAGAGTTAGAGTAAGACCTATGTATGTTACGGGGTGCAACGGGAGCATCAGATTCGTGGAATTTTGACTAATTTTATCAGAGAATGTTATTGTGTTCCTGTGAGTAATGTGGTGCAATGTGCGAATTCGACTAAGGTATGCAGTCATGTTTTGGTGTTGCGCGTAATTATTGATACAGTGAGCGTATGTTGGAAACAGGCCTGGCATAAAATTTCTGACGTTTGAATTTGGCTCTAAGGCTTATTTGCTTAAATAAAAAGGATATCTTCAGATTGACCGAGCAAGGGTGCCCAGCTGAGTTATGGTAGCACGGGTAGTCGCTTGAGGTGTTAAACAGTGATTTCGGACAACTTCGCTACAGTTCTCAACACGTTCGAGGACGAACGTATGTTTAAGTGGGAGAGAATGTAACGACCCAATCGGTCATTTTGAGCTCTAGCACGTCATTCAGCAGTTTGAGGCCATGAGCAGCTTCACTTCAGGTATTATGACTTGTGCGCACGGTCGGAATTGAATTCCCGGAAGATCTGAGTTGATTTGGAAAGAGAATTCTCATTTCAGAGGCTTTAAGTTGAGAGAATTGACTAAGGTTGGATTTTCGAGCAAACAACCTCGGAATCGGGATTCGAAGGTTCCAGCAGGTTCATATGATGATTTCGGACTTGGGTATATGTCAGGATCGGGTTTTGGAAAACCCGGGAACATTTTGGCACCTATTGTGGAAATTAGCATTTTGGAAGAAATTTCATAAGTTTGGGTTGAAGTGCATTTTAGTGTTATCGATATCCATTTGGGATTCCGAGTCTAGGAGTAGCTCCGTGTGGTGATTCTGGAGTTGGGAGCGCGATCAGAAGCGAATTCGGAGGGCTGTAGGTCATTTTGGAGTCATTTGGCTAAAGATAGAAATTTTAAGGTTTTTGAGATGTTTGACCCATAGTTGACTTTTTATATCGGGGTCGGAATCCAATTCTGGAAGTTAGAGTAAGTCTGTAATGGCAAATACGACTTGTGTGCAAAATTTGAGGTCGATCGGATGTGATTTGATAGGTTAAACATCGAAAGTAGAAGTTTAAAATTCTAAAGTTCATAAAGCTTGGATTGGAGGTCGATTCATGGTTTTATCATTGTTTGATATGATTTAAGGCCTCGAGCAAGTCCGCAATGTATTTTGGGACTGGTTGGTATGATTGGTTGGGGTCCCGGGGGGCCTAGGGTGGATTCCGGGCGGTTAACGGATCGAAAATGGAATTTTGGAGAAGGGCTTCAGCAGCTGGTATCTGGTATAACAGCATCTGCGGGGTTTTGGCCGCAGGTGCGGAGCCGCAGAAGCGGTCAGAGGAGCCGCAGAAGCGGCCAGAGGTGCCGCAGATGCGGTTTGGACCAAAAGTGAAGAAGACCGCAGATGCGGTCGAGCTGCCGTAAAAGTGGGACCGCACCTGCGGCGGTTGAGTCGTAGAAGTGGAAGGGAGGGCCTAGTAAGATATCCGCAGAAGCGGTAGAAGTACCGCACCTGCCGAACCGTAGAAGCGGTTGAGGGACCGCAGGTGCGGAAGTGCTGGAGGCAGAATGGTTCTTTTAAAAATCGGGATTTGGCCATTTTCTCTCATATTTTCTTGGCTTGGGCGATTCTTGGAGAGTTTCAAGAGGAGATTTTCATCATCAACGACAAGGTAAGATAACCCTACCTATCTTGAGTTGAATACATTGATTATGTGTGAATTTGAGCATGAAAATTTGTAGAAATTTGGGATTTGAGGGAAGACCTAGAAAATTGATATTCTTGGATTTTGACCATGATTTTGGGTATAAAATTAACAGAAAATCATATAGTTGATGAGTTCATGAGTTCATAGGTAAACTTTATCTTCGAAAAATTTAGAAATCAATTCACGTGGGCCCGACGACAATTTTGTCAACTTTTCGATCGGGGTTAGGAATTGTTATAAATCAGATTGTAATGAGTAATTGAACATATATTAATGGATTTGCATAATTATTAGCTAGTTTTGGAGCATTGTGCATCGATTCGAGTCTTCAAAAGAGCGTGGAATGCCGGTTATAGATCATCGGAGCGAGGTGAGCCTCCTTTCTAACCTTGTAAGAGGGAATTATCCCCATAGGTAAAATAATTGGTTATGTGCTCCTATTTGTGGGGGCTACGTACGCATGAGGTGACGAGAGTCCGTGCGTAGCTACTATTATGTTTAAGTCCGGGTAGTCTAGGACCCAAAAGCATGCTATACTTGGAATGTTTGTAATCTTATTGATATTTGAATTTCTTAGATCCTATCGAATTGATAAATGAACTTCTAAAAGGATTAATTTCATTTTTTTTCTTAAATCCTTAAAAGAGAATTGGATTTTATTGGAATAAACATTCCCCGATAAACTCTTAATTGATTGTTTGACTGCGTGTATCTATATGTGCCTGCGTCGCATGTGTAATTCGCGAGTGGGGTGCTTAGTTATTTATGTTGACCGCATCGAATATATGATTCGCGAGTGGAGTAATAGATGCATCTATAGTTCGCACCGTTCGACCCTCGGCAATTCACATTTTACATTTATGTTGGATCGGGCCATACGACCTCGGCATGATTTGTGCATGCTTGTATTGCTTGCCTAGAGATTTATTGATATTGACATTTGCTCTCCCTGACTTTAGATATTTGTTAATTAATAGATTATGAATCCAGAGACTTTTAATATAAAAAGGAACTTTTACCTGTTCGTGACTTATTTGAAATCACTGTCGTTCTTAATAAATCCATGACTACTCGTATTAAAAAAATATTACTATTGGACCACTAGTAAATGTCGAAGTCCATCTCTCGTTTCTACTTCTTTGAGATTAGACGGGATACTCATTGGGTACACGTTGTTTTCATATTCATACTACACTTGTTGTGCATTTTTGTTGCACAGGTTTATGTGTGGCTAGTGGCATAACGACATGGTTGATACGGAGACTCATGCGAGTTGCATTTATCGAGACGACCGTAACCAGCAGAGTCTCCTTCAGAGTATTGTCCTGTATTTTTATTTCTGTCCACTTGTATTCCGGACAGTTCTGCATTTTATTTCATTCCTAGTAAATGCTCATGCACTTGTGACACCGGGTTCTGGGATGACTATGGGGTATCTTATATTAACTTCTTAACATTTATATTTGATTTGAAACGATTATCTTCTACTGGTAAAATTGAAGGAAAATCATAGTTTTCAAAATTATTAAAACAAGAATTTAATTAAGTACCTTGGTTGGCTTGCCTGACAGTGGTGTTCGGCGCCATCACGACTCTTAGTGGATTTTGGGTCCTGACATACACTCATTTTGCTTTGGTTTGAACAAATATGAGACAATTTGTTAATAGTACTGAAATGAATATATCAAAAGTGTAACCTATAGAAAATATAAACAATTTTGATAACTTGAACCTTTTCACCTTTTTTCTTCGTTTGAAACGAAATATTTAGAGTGGAAACAACTACATGATTAAGCAAAGGGAATTACAAAAACAAAATTACTATGATATAACAAGTAATATATGGTTCATTAGATACAGAGTCTTTAAGCTTCTTTAGACTAGGGCTGTCTAACGGGACGGGCCGTTCTGTCCCATCCCGCTTCAAGTTAAATGGGATGGGCCAATGTTAAACGGGACACGAAATGGGATGGGACGGCCATTTCGTCCTGTTTATCCCGTCCCGTTTTGTCCCGTTTTGTTCCGTCCCGTCCCGTGTCCCGTCCCATTCCGTGTCCCGCCAGAAATTATTTTATTTTTTTTAAACTAGCCGTTGGGCAACTGCTTAAATGGCAAAAATAGTTGTTGCCAACAATCCAAACAGCCCCTACACCCCTCAAAACACCTCCTATCCCCCCTCCCCCCCAAACTTTTAATATAACCCCTAAGTTTATTAAATTACACTTTGGCCCTATTTTCTACTATAAATACCTTTCATTCTTCTTCATTTTTTCCCACAAAAAATCAATCTTCTCTCTCAAATCTCTTATATTCTAATATTCTATCTATATTCTATATTATTCTCTCAATTTTGTTACTATCAAGTATCAAGTGATATCTTTCAAGTTTCAACTTTCAAGTATTTGGGCAAATTTTTTGGAGAAACTTTCAAGCTTCAAATTAATTCGTCAAGTATTTGGAGCAATATTTTGGGCAATTTCTTCAAGTTTTAATATTTAATCACGGTGCACTCGTTCCATCTCCTAATTTTAATATATAATTTTTGCGTATCATTTTAGTGCTTAATTTTTGTGTTTACTTTACGTGTTATATTTTCGTATTTCATTTGTGTGTTTAATATTTGTGTTAGCTTTTTTAATTTAATTTCATATTTAAATTATGGCACCTAAAAATGTATTTGGTATTTTTTTTTAAAGTAGTAAAAAAATAGTAAAGATGAAAGTAGTAGTAATCCTAAACCTTCTCCTAGACCTAGAGTTAGAAAGCATATTGATGAAATGACTCATATTGATGAAACTTTATTTTTCCAACCCCCGACATTTATGATGTTCATGTCGGAGAACAATTAGATCATGAAACTTTACAAAGACAATTTGGTATTGATATTTTTTTAGAGGATGAAGAAAATGAGGATGAAGAAAATGAGGATGAAGAAAATGAGGAAGAAGAATTAAATGAAACACCCACTAGTCCCGCAACACAAGCTCCAACTCAGAGTCAATCTCAGTCTGGAGCTTTACCCCTGTACCCCCTGTAAGGGGTAAGCCTAAGGCTGAACGTCCCAAAACATCACTTGTATGAAAAATTTTTAAACATGATAAAGTCAATCATCGTGCTATATGTGAAAAATGTACGCAAGTATTTGCACACTCAACAAGTGGTGAGACGGGGGGTTTAACTAGACACTTAAGAAAGGATCGCAAATCTTTATGGATACAAGCTAACATAGAAGCCTGAAAAATTATAGATCCTACCATCAGTTCTGGCACTCCTAGTGGATCTGGTTCTAATCAAATTCAACAACAACTTGACCGCGCTTCTGGTCATGTTTTACGCAAATATAACAAAGATAGAGATCGTGAGAACTTAGCAAAAATGGTGGTTGTCTGTGGCTTACCTTTTACTTTTCCTTACCCTGCTTTTGTGCATTATATACAAGAAACTTATAACACTGTTTTTCAAGGTTTTCCTAAGACCACGGTTAGAAATGATGTTTTTAAATTTCAAACCGAATATCTTCAGTATATTCGTTGTGTATTTTTCACTTAGATTGTAAAGTGTCTATCACATCTGATATAGGTCGTAGTCCTAATGATTGTGATTATTTAACTGTTATATGTCATTGGGTTGATCATCACTGGAACTTGCAAAAACGTATTATTGGTTATAAATTTGTTGCACACTGGAGCATATATTGCAACTACTATTCTACAAATACTTGATTTTTATGGACTCATTAATAAAGTTTTAACTATCACCTTAGAGAATGCTTCTGCTAACACAACCGCGGCAAATAGCTTAAAATCTAGACTCTGTCCAATTAATCCAACAATTTTTCATGTTAGATGTGCATGCCATATTTTTAACTTGGTAGTAAAAGATGGTCTTAATTTATTTTTTGATACTTGTAGTAAAATACAACATGTTTGTGGCTATATTTTTCGTGCTCATAAACAAAGTAGAATTCGTGAATTTGCTCAACAATGTGCTAGTGTTAGCCTTCCATTTAGAAAAGTTCCAAAAGATGTTTGTACTAGGTGAAATTCTACTTATGAAATGCTTAAAGTTGCTTATGATTATCGGGTGCCTATCCAAAAGGTATTTAATATGAATAATGTTCACCTTGTTGATCAAATTGTTGATTCTGATTAGGATGCGATCAGAGAACTTGCTAAATTTTTAGAAAAATTTTATTATGCTACAAAATAATTTTCTGGTATATATTATTCTACTGTTACACAAATATTATGGTATATTTGTGAAATTTTTGTTGTATTTGGTAAGTATAAAATAAATCCAACTTATGCACCGGCCATTAAAGAAATGATTTTAAAATTTAAATAGTATTTTTTCCCTATTCCCGAAGTTATTTATTTAATTTCTACTCTACTTAACCCATCTTTAAAACTAAGAGGTGCAAAGAGACTTGTTTGTAAAATTTATTAGAATTTAGAATTCAAGAAAATGAACAACCATCTCTCGAAAACTGCCAAGCTAGCATATATTCTTATGCTAGATCAATGTTTGATAAATATAAATCTATGGATACAACTGGTTGTGAAACTGCTCCTTCTACTTCTAAGTCTAGAGCAGAAGTTTTATGGGAAGATATGGATGATATAACAGGTTTTGATTCCTCTATTGATGATGAACTTGATTCTTATCTTAATCAAGGATTGGAAAATATTAAAGACGAAGAAGGCAAGGAACAACTTTTGTCATGGTGGAGGGAGCGTGGCAAGGCTTTTCCAACACTTTCAATTATGGCCCGAGATATCCTGGCTATTCAAGCATCATCAGTAGCATCGGATAGTGCTTTTAGCGCAGCAAGATTTCAAATTGGAGATCATAGACATTCATTAGCGGAGGATAGTCTAGAGATTTCCGTATTATTCAGAGATTGGATTAATTCAGAAAGAAGAAATCTTGGTTTTGAAAAATTAACCACTAGGGAAGAAGAAGAAGAAGAATACAATGAGATACTAACCACTGGGAGCGATGACGGCATGGAGTTCATGGAACACCAATCAACATTGCCAATTCCAGCAGAATGTCCGAGAGATATTATTGATAAGTTACAAAGAAGCTATATAGGAGCTTACAAATATTAGTATGATAATTTGTAATTGGCTACTAAGAGGCCTAGTTCAAACAGAACCTTTCCTAGAAGGTGGCTGCGTAGATTAGGTGCTCTTCAAAAGAATTATATTTGTATTTGAGATTTGAAAGTTCTATTAATAAAATAAAAGGCTCTAAGCGTTGAATTTTATTTATGAATTGTCTTAGTTACTTAATAGTTAATACTTTGAAATTATATTAAATAAATTATAACTCTATTATAAATTTATAATTACTAGAATATTTCATTACAAGTCTTTTGTTTTAATATTTTATAATTCTTTACTTAGTTTTCTAATTTTTATTTTAACATAGTAACATTTAAGTTTATTAAATAATTAGTCAAAAATATAGCCGTTGCAAACTTTAAAAACAAAGTAATTTTCAAAAAACTAGACGTTTTTTTATAAAAAGAAATACACTTAAGGCCCACGAACCCGTCCCGTTCTGTCCTGTCCCATCCCGTTTGTTAGCGGGACGGGATGGGACGAACGTTTTGTCCCGTTTGTCCCGTCCCGTTTCGTCCCGTCCCGCCACCATCCCGCTTAAATATCGTCCCGTTAATTTGGTCATGTCCCGTCCCGTTGGACAGCTATACTTTAGACTACGACAGCAGATTATCTCGTAAAAGGGGTGTCAGAAGAAAAATCGAAAAATCAAATTAACTCGCAAAATTGAATTGAATTGACATTTTATCATGAAATTATTGAGCTAATCTTATATTGGTTTTGATAACTAACAACAGCTATAAAAGAACCAGATCTTTTGATGATATTTGTTGATCTAATTAAATTTAACTTTGAATATTAGTTAAATTGACTCGAGAAGCAAATCATGATAACAAATTTTGGACGAAAAGAGTAGGGGAAAAAAGTATTTATTACTGTACTTCTTTTGAAGTTCACCATAAATGTCTTCAATTTATAAAAATGATAACTAAGTGAACAAGGTTATTGTAATGTTAAGTGAGAGATAAACCATAATTTAGATAAATATTCTCTCCATTGAATGCTTTGTTAAAAAAAAAAAACGTTCCATCTCAACCCGATATGAGACTCTAAGAACTGAACAAAATAATTTAAATGAATATTATGCTAATTAATTCAAAAGCTAGTTCATGACGTGAATATTTCTCAAAGTTAAATTAGAGGACAAATAATTCCATCTCAACCCAATATGAAACACTAATACCCTCAAGCCCAGGATTAAATATCTAGAGTGAGAAAAAAATGGAATTTTTACCTAGCTAGACTATATTAGAAATTTATTAACTACTTTTCTTTATGTTCCTTAAAAATTACTTTATGTATCTATATCTACTATTTATGTACAAAATCAGGATAAAAGAAGAATCCCCTAAATATAGGGATTAATTTGTAATTGTATTCCTCATCCCTATCTGTCAGCTTAATTAGACTCCTACAATCACGATTTTCTTCCCAATTTCAAAAGATTTTAAAGTCATTCTCTCTTTCATACAAATCTCTCTCTCTCTCTCTCTCTCTCTCTCTCTCTTCATACAAATCAAACTATTATCTCTCTAATAACATCATATATTTCTGTGAATCAATTCCATCAACAACCATTAAAAAGTTTGAACTATTGACAAATCCAGCGACATTATCTCTGAAATTGTAGGTAGAGGGTCTGTCATTGACATACCATTAAAAAGTTTTGAAATTTTGAATTAGATATCTGGATTTTACGGATTTGTGATTTTTTTGGATTGGGTGTTCTTGAAAACGATTGAAAATATCCTTTAGGGTTCATATCTCAATTTTAAGGGAGATTTGTTAAGTTTAAAGTTGGTTTTAGGTAGAATTTCAGAATAAAACTCAAGAAACAAGAAGTTTCGGAATTGTATTACCATTGTATGATAAATGTATCATAATTGTATCTGAATTGTATTTGATACATCAATACATAAGACAATTCTGATACAATACTAATACTATTATAATACAATATTGTATCATAATTTAAGTTTAGAGTTAGTTCTAGGTGGATGTTTTAGATTGAAACTTGAAAAAGATGAAAGATCGAAATTGTATCATAATTAAGAATTGTATCACGATTGTATCATAATTGTATCACAATTTGTACCTAGAACAATACATGATACATTACTAATACAAGTATAATACGATATTGATTCAATTTAAGTTAAGAATTGGTTTTAAGTTGTATCATAATTGTATAAGAATTCTTTCAGGATTATATCAAATTTGTATCTGAATTGTATTTGATGCATCAGTACATGAAAGAATACTTGATACAATACCGATACAATTACAATATAATCTTGTGTCAGAATTGTATTAGCTTTAGAGTAGTAACATGTACGAGTAGAAAATTTTCAGATTTCCTATAATTACTAGGATGTATCTTCAAAATTATATAGGATCGAAAATGTTACCGTACAAAAAATAACCATTTCCTTGGTTCCATTTCTATGGCGAGTATGACTTCTATTTTTGTCCATTTGTATTTTTCTTGTGCCTTCTTATACCAGAAACGAGTATCTTGTATAGAGTTTTTGAGAAATTGGAAGAAAAAAATTGATGAAATAATATTGGAAGAAGAAGTTGCTTCCAGATCTGCATAGAAGAAAAGGGAGGGAGGGGAGTAGAGAAAAAAAAAAGGAATGAATATAATTCAATCCCTTAATTGAAGGTGCTAATAATGGGATGAAAACTTTTTAAGGAGGAATACATACAGTTTGTAAAAAAAAAACCCTATATACTTTTTGAAAACTACAAAACCTAGAGAAAATAGATAAATAAATTTCTATAATAGTATACATAAGAAAAAATCCCAAATAAAACATGGGGCCCCTTCGTCGGATAAGTAGGAATTGATATAAGTCTGACGTTAGTACCATGATCAGATTCAAGGATACAATGCCGTTGTGGAACTCTAATTATTTAAGGAGGCAAATCCTATTCAATGCCGTTGTGGAACTCTAACATAGCATGTTGTGTTTTATTGTTGCTTTCAAGTTTAATTTCTAATTTCATTTACTATTGTGTATGATGTCTTCAACAAATTCAGATGTGAATTTAAGCTGTTTTATCACCAAATATGCGTTATTGATTTATCTCCACCATTTGCTTCACATATTTATTGGACCGCTAAATTTATCTACTCTTTTTTCCTTTTTCTTTTTTTGCTTCAAAAGATAAGTAAAAGCTTTTCGTAATTTGTACATCATACAGAAGTTCAAACTTTAATCGGACTGTAAATAGAGAGGAATTGCTCAATTTTCCAAATCCTTGCTTCCTCCCCATTTTCAAAAAATCAAAACACTAACAGCTTGTTTGGATTATTGTTACATGTCATTTTATAATGTATCGTAATGTATTTATAATGATCCGATCAGTCTTTTTGCGAATTAGAGTCCCGTTCGGTGGCTTAAGGTCTTGAGCAGCTTCGTATTGTGTATTATGACTTGCTTGTGTGGTCGAGTTCGATTTTCGGATGATTCGGGATCGATTTGGAAGGATGATTCTTGTTTTAGAAGCTTAAGCAGTAAGAGTTAATCGGAGTTTCACTTTTATGTAGACGACTCCGAAATTGCGTTTTGACGATATAAATAGCTTCGTATGGTAATTTTTGACTTGGACATATACCCAAATTTGGATTTGGAGATCTGTAGGTTGATTTGATGCATTTTGGCGAAAATTGAAAAATTGAAGGTTTGGAAGGTAGAGTGGTTTTTTCGGGAGTTGACTCTGTGGATATCGGGCTCGGATTGCGATTTCGAGAGTTGTAATAGCTCTGTTATGTCATTTTCTACTTGTATGCAAAATTTGAGGTTATTCAGTTGATTTGATATGATTCAGCGCGAGTTATATAAGTTGAAAGTTCATAAGTTCATTAAATTCGATTTGTGATGCGATTCGTAGTTTTGATATTGATTGATGTGATTTGAGGTCTAGAGCAGATCTATGTTATGTTATGGAACTTGTTCGTAGGATTGGGCGGGGTCTTGAGGCCCTGGTGCTCCGGGTATGTTTCGGACGAGTTTCAAATCATTTTCATGTTTTTGGGCAAGTCTGGTTCTGGTGCTTTTCATCTGCGCATTTTGGAGCGCAGGTGTGGATCCGCTTCTGTGGGTTTTGCATCGGTTTTACGATGTTGGAGCTTGGGCGGGAGCTTCATTTCTGCGAGTGAAGGATCACAGGTGCGGTCGTCGCATTTGCGTATTATGGATCGTAGGTGCGAGGAAGTGCGTTTCTACGGTTGTGTGAGCACTTTTGCGGCGTCGCAGATGCGACCGCTTTTAAGCATGTGTGGTCACTCGTCTGGTAGGTGATAACCACAGATGCGGGAGTTAGCTCGCAAAAGCAAGAGAGCAAATGCGTTTGTTTTATCCACAAATGCATATATCGCTAGGCAGCTTCTTATATATCGAGGGTTTGGTTATTTTTATTATATCTTGAGTTGTAGACCTCGGTTTTGGGCGATTTTAGAGGGGTTCTTTACAATTTGGATTGGGGTAAGTGTTCTTTATCTAGATTTGATTATATATCATGATTCCATAATTATTTTTATCATTAAATTAGTTATTTAAGCCAGAGAAAATGGGAATTTTTGTATAAACTTTTAAAAATGTAAAATGAGGATTTGAAGACCGGTTTGATATCTAAATTGAATAATCTTGGTATGGTTGAACTCGTACCGGAATGAGTGATCGTAATTTGTGAATTTTGTCGGGTTTCGATGTGCGAGCCCGGTGTTGACTTTTTAGTTTTCATTAAAGTTCGTAGATTTAATATCCGAAATTGTTTTCTATGATTTTTATTTATGATATTAAGTTATTTTGGCTAGATTTGTGTCGTCTAGAGGTTGTTTCACTCGAGAAGGTCATTTTAGAGTATCTGTTTAGCTTGTTTGAGGTAAGTATCTTGCCTAGTTTTGTGTGGGGGAACTACCCCTTAGGATTTGAGTCATTTGTGCTATTTGTATCATGTGAAAGCCGTACACGCGAGGTGACGAGTACGTACTCGAGCTTATATGTGAAAACTGACCGATTTAGACTCTTACGCTTCTTTCGTGTATTTATTTGAAATTGTTAGCACATGTTTATCTTTTATTGGTCATGTCTACTATCACATGCTTTATTTGAAGTTGTCGTTAGATGCCACATTCGTTACTTGTCAAGTTTGATCTTATATGCTTTATTGAAGTTGTTATCACTCTTATCATCACATGATTTCTTTCATTGTTGAGTTACTCTTAGTTGAATTGTTGTTACATGATATCCTTTTGTTGCTGGGTTATTCTCATGTATTTAGATGTAGTAATAGTTCGTGCTATCTTTTCATTGTTATCCAAATTAATCTCTTTCATTGTTAGCCTAATTCATACAATAGAATCCG
Source organism: Nicotiana sylvestris (assembly GCF_000393655.2). Taxonomy (NCBI): domain Eukaryota; kingdom Viridiplantae; phylum Streptophyta; class Magnoliopsida; order Solanales; family Solanaceae; genus Nicotiana; species Nicotiana sylvestris. The sequence continues at coordinate 38,221,545 of NC_091067.1, read as the reverse complement.
ATGTTTGCCATTTCATGGAAATATTTTCACTATCGAGTTTATCTTTAAACAATTAATTAGAATTGAGGTTATCGAAAGTCATTAATATATTTTAATTGAAGTTGTGTTTAAAGGAGGTTTTGTTCCTTGTTGAGTTACTTTTACGTTTATTTAGTTGTTATTGAGATTCTAAACACATCGTGTGTGAGTCGTGGGCTATTTATTGTGGAAATATTGATATTGTTGGATCTTTGGAAAAGTTGTGGCCTACGGGCACTTGTGGTACGAGTTGATATGTTGTGTGGTTGTGATGTCACCACAGGTGAATTGTTGTGTGGTTTGGTTGTTGTTATGCGGAGTATAAAGGTGATATTTCACCATTGTTGTTATGCGTGGCATAAGGGTGGAATCTCACTGTTGTTGAATGTACGGAATGATACGGGTGGCTACTGTATTATGTTCGGGCGGAGCGATAAGGATGGCTATAATACGGAGTGATACATGTGGCTATCGAAGTGATACATGTGGCTAATGATATTGTCAAAACAGAGTGATACGGGTGGCTATCGGAAAGATAAGGGTGGCAATGTCAAGGATGATGTGTGATGGCTTGGGGACATTGTGTTAGTGATTTTCGTGTGATGGTGTGATTTTTTCTTTTGTCTGTGTCATACAACATGTTACACCTCCTTTTTCCGCTACGCCCCCCGCTAAGGGACGTAAAAGGGAGTTTTCTTCAATTAAAGGACAATCGAAACGGGATTTATTTATTTTGTTTCAGAGTCGCCACTTGAGAGATTTATGGTGTCCCAAGTCACCGGTTTTAATCCCGAATCGAGGAAATGAATGACTCTGTATTACAGTCTGCGCACCAGAAATCCGGATAAGGAATTCTGTTAACCCGGGAGAAGGTGTTAGGCATTCCCGAGTTCTGTGGTTCTAGCACGGTCGCTCAACTGTCATATTCGGCTTGATTATCTGATATAATACATGTTGAACATATGTGCGAATTTTAACTTTTAACCGCTTTTATCATTATTATTATTTTTTTATCGAGAATTGCAACCTCGTAAAAATATATCTCGAACCACGTCACAGTCAATGTACCCGTGGTCGTCGACACACTTCGACTCCGTTGAGATTTGGATGTGGGTCACATAAATGTGCACCCGAGTTTAGGAAAAAATACATTATTAAATACGCGCCTAAAGACTAACACGTTGTTATTATTTTGGGTAGGGCCGTGACATTTGCTAAACGGCCCGTCCAAGAATCTAAGTATTTTAAATAATTATTGAGGGCCCCGCAATTTTGTATTTATTTTGGCGAAGCATGCCTCATTTATTTTAAGGATATCCTAAAGTGATTACATTTCTATTAAATTCGTCTCTAAAACAAAAGAGAGAAAAATCCTAATTAATTACATGCTTAAAAAAAGCGTAACATATTAAATGCTAGATTAAGACAAATGTTAACGGAGGGGAATATTACTAAAATTAAAATTATAAATAAAATACGGAATCGACAAATAATATATTCAAAAGAAACTAATTATCCTATAACTAGATTAAACTAGCATTTTTAGATGATTTGAACCGTTGGAATTAATTATTTACAACTATTTGAAACTAGAATCAATCTTAATTACTAATGCATATTCGAAAGTTTATTAAATTTAAACATTAACTCGTCTTGTTTGAACTGAAATCATGCCATAATGCTTAATTCGTGAAATTAATTTAAATTCACGCTTTAACTAAATTTAGCTACATGTTCACGATTAACCTAATGTTGACAATATTAAAACCTTCATAGCTAGTGAACTTAATCAGTTTTGCCAAGCCGATTCACTAAAGACCAACTTATGTTATTTTCCTCTTATTCCAATTATTAAACAGTTTGACAGTAATGAGCATGCTTAAATATATACTACCTAATAATCAAGTTAAAGCAAAGTATTATTTAATACATCACTACAAGATGCCTAGTTATGCAAAGCGACAGAAATTTACAGAATAATAATACATGAAATAGCCTAAATACAATTAGTAAAAGAAACAAAGAAAAAGCTAAATTAAAACTTCAAAGTTCCATTCTTCATATGTATTCATGCTTTCACATTTCAGCTTACAATATGCCAAAGTTACAGTTGTGTACCTGGTATTGCCAATAAAAGAAGAAAAAGGTCAGCAAAGTAGTATGTAACACAGCAACAACAACAATAACCAGCAAACGGAACACCCAGTGACAGATTTGAAAACCAAAAAAAAATCCAACAATAACCAGTGAAGTAGTAGCAAATAACCAACCAAACTTAAGGAACAAACCACATGAAAATCCAGAAACACCAACGATAATCAACGGGCAAAAACAAAGTGAACCCATTTTTTTTAGATTGAAAGACCAGTTAATGTTTAACCCTTAATTCTCTCTTAATGTTCAGAAAATTCTTTCTTTTAAACTCTCTTCAAATTCGAATCCTCAAAAATCTTTTTCTCTTTTCGAATTCTTCTCCTCTTAATATTCAGCCAATCTCCTATCCCCTTTCAATATTTTCGAAATTCTTCCCCTCTCCCCAACCAATCGCCCTTAATTCTGTCCAAGTCTGCTCTATTTATGCCTCATAACAGACCCCTTAATCAATTAAACAAATAATAAAATAATCCACTTTCTCTTACCAAACCCACTACTTCATAAAAATGCAATTATTATTTTATTTAATCAACTTTTCTTGAGCCCCGTAATCCTACTATGTCTTGTTTCCCATTATTGATTAAACAAATGCATTATTTCCCACTACCACATGTCTTGTTCCCCACTATATTATTTTAATACCTTATTTTAATATTATTAGCTTAGCAGACAGAGCACTCAAAATAAATAATTGTTTAGATTTCCAATTCCAAAAATACCTCTCTGAAATTACTGAAATTACCATTCTACCCCTGAAAATACTGCAATTTACCATTCTACCCACATCAGCTATAACCAATTCACCTAATCAATTAACCAAAATACAGCAACTATAACCAATCAAACCTGACAATTGACAACTAATAATCAAACTCTGCATAATAAACTTGCCAAAGAAACTCCTAATCGACAACGTTCATGAATTAACAACACAGTCAGATTCATATCCGAACAAACTCAGCAGAACAAACAAGTAAATACAAATCACTAAACTCGATCATCAATCGAACCTCGAAGTAAATCCAACAACATTACAACAAAGATGAATGATTCAAAAAAAATTAAAAATCAAAACATAAACTCACATTAAATCACTGGATGAAAAACGAACTTCAAACAAAAAATGAACATCAATTAAATCTAACTTAAACAACAAAGATGAATGATTCAAGTGATTAAACTAACATACTTCTATATTAAAACTAAACAAAAACAAATGAATAAAAGCAAACCGAAGAAATAATCAAGAAATGATAACAACGAACAAGAAAAGAATTAAAAGTATACTGATTTTAAATCCGAGAATATCAAACAAAATACGGACAGAAATGAAACTTAAACCAATTAACCAGAAATGACCAACGACGAACTCGAACGAAAATGGCAAACTCGAACCAAGACTGCCAACGACCTAACGGATCTCGACTTCAACGACAACCCACCTTCTCTTTTAACCTCGACGAACTCAGAACGACAAACGACGACCTCGATGGATTGAACCTGAAGAAACGACGAGACAGCAGGTTGTTTGGACGTGAGGCAGTCTATATGTGTGTTGAGCAGCAGCAGCCATGGCGGGCTGGCTGGAGCTCGACTGGACAAAGCAGAAGCCGATGGGGTTCGTTTTTACATGAGGCTATTTAGCAGATGGTCGTATGGGACCTATGTGGACGAAGAAGAAGAAGCAGTTGTGATGGGGTTTGGATGGATGACGCAGGCAGCCATGAGAGGTGCAGCAGCAGTCATGGGCTGACTGGAGCTCGACGCAGCTGAGATGAAGAAGATGAAGAGCAACAACCATGGTGGTTTGGGTGGACGATGCAGCAGTGCTGAAGACGAAGCAGATGAAGCAGCGGCCATGGTAGGTCGACGGATCTTGTCAATGGCGGACGGGGGCGGGGGTCGACTGGTTTTTGGACCGGTTCATTTGGACAAAGTAGATGAAGAGAGGGGGAGGTCTGTTGGGTTGGGGTCAGCAATGGGAGCTTGGGACGAGGGGAAGGGGGGTGGTTTTGGAGAAGAAGAAGAAGAGAGGGGGGGGTAGCTTTAGGTTTTCTTTTTTAGGGTTTTTTCAAAACAAATGTCCAAATGGAAGGAAGGGTGGGGGGTGTTTCTTGGGGTTATGGGGCGGACCGGGTCGGGTCGACCCGGTAGGAGTTTATTTGAGTTGGGCCATGGTTGATTTAAATTAGAAGGTAGCCCAATCCGATTTTCTTCCTCTTTTATTGCTTCTTTTCTTTTACTTTCTAAAACTAAAATTCTAAATTAAGTTACAAACTAAATTAACTTATTAAAAATACTAATTAATTCCTAGAAAAAATTATCATATAAAATGAAATGACAATTAAAATACAATCACACAATTTGGACATTAAAGGCTAAAAATACAAAAGATGCCTATTTTTGTAATTTTCATTCTTGTAAATCAAACTTAATTACTCATAATTGCAAACTTAAATCCTAAATGCAAATGCGACATATTTCTGTATTTTTTATTAATTTAGCAAATAAAAATGCACAGAAAAATACAAATAGTTACACAAAATATCACAAAATATCACAAAAATTGCACACCAAGAAAAATTATTTTATTTTTGAATTTTTTGGGAGTAATTCTCATATAGGGCAAAAATCACGTGCTTACAGCTGCCCCTCTTTGCCCGGAGACACGAAGGGTTTTCGTGCAAAGATAAAGCGAGCGATTTTTGCCCATCCGAGTACTCCGTGTGAAGCATTTTTTGAAAAAGATTTAACCGAACCTTTGCTTCAAAGGTTTCCTACATATCCCTGGCTAGAAGGGAATCAGGTTAATTTAGTTTGGGAAGTTTTGGTAGCTGGGATTACCATGGGACTGCAATGTTACTGCTGTTGCATGCTGTTATTACTGCTTGCCGGCCACCTTATTACACCAGGCTAAAAGAAAATAAGAAGCCAGACTAAACCATAGTCTATGAATTACAAAATCTTATCTAGATCATGCTCTTGCTTTTGTATCTTTTGTTGTTTTGATGTCTCGGTGACTCCTCTGTCATTTCTTTACTTCTGATTTGTCTTGTATTCTCCCTTGACTGCCGATCTCGAACTGCTTATGTCCTTCTCGGGAGCTTCGCATTATTTTTTCATCGAGTCTTGGACTTCCTTCCTCTGCTGGGGATTCTTGTTGTTTCCTGCTGGGGATTTCGGTAGTATTCTTCTGCTTTACTGACTTTAAATGTACTCCTCTATTATATGGGAGGGCTCCCAACTTCTTCAACTTAAAATGTAAAGACTGAAATGTATTCCTCTGTTATATGGGCGGGCTCCCAATCTCCACAACAACTTCAAAAATAAATCGACATTCCTTTCTTCAGGCGGGCGAGATTTCAACAACAACTTTGAAAATAAATTGTCATTCTGTTCTTCAGGGGGTTCCTGACCTTAACAACAACCTTTTGCAAAACTTCAAACTTCAAACTCAACATGGAAGTGCATCTCCTATGACTGAACTATTGATTTGGGAAGTGCGTCTCCTATGGTGAAAATAAACTTAGGGGGAAGTGCGTCTCCTATGGGTAAAATAAACTTAGGGGGAAGTGCGTCTCCTATGGGTAGAATAAACTTAGGGGGAAGTGCGCCTCCTATGGGTAGAATAAACTTAGGGGGAAGTGCATCTCCTATGGGTAAAAATAAACTTAGGGGGAAGTGCGTCTCCTATGGGTAGAATAAACTTAGGGGGAAGTGCGTCTCCTATGGGTAGAATACACTTAGGGGGAAGTGCGTCTCCTATGGGTAAAAATAAACTTAGGGGGAAGTGCGTCTCCTATGGGTAAAATAAACATAGGGGGAAGTGCGTCTCCTATGGGTAGAATAAAATTAGGGGAAAGTGCGTCTCCTATGAGTAAAAATAAACTTAGGGGGAAGTGCGTCTCCTATGGGTAAAATAAACTTAGGGGGAAGTGCGTCTCCTATGGGTAGAATAAACTTAGGGGAAAGTGCGTCTCCTATTGGTAAAAATAAACTTAGGGGAAGTGTGTCTCCTATAGGTAAAATAAACTTAGGGGGAAGTGCGTCTCCTATGGGTAGAAAACTTAGGGGGAAGTGCGTCTCCTATGGGTAAAAATAAACTTAGGGGGAAGTGTGTCTCCTATGGGTAAAATAAACTTAGGGGGAAGTGAATCTCCTATGGGTAAAGATAAACTTAGGAAGTGCGTCTCCTAGGGGTAAAATAAACTTAGGAAGTGCGTCTCCTATGGGTAAAAATAAACTTAGGAAGTGCATCTCCTAGGGGTAAAGATAAACTTAGGAAGTGTGTCTCCTATGGGTAAAATAAACTTAGGAAGTGCGTCTCCTAGGGGTGAAAATAATTTTAGAAAGTGCGTCTCCTATGGGTGAAACTTTAATGATTTTAAACTAAGAAGTGCGTCTATGAAGGAAATCTTAATTTAGGAAGTGCGTCTCCTATGCATGAAAATAAACTTAGGAAGTGCGTCTCCTAGGGGTAAAAATAAACTTAGGAAGTGCGTGTCCTAGGGGTAAAAATAAACTTAGGAAGTGGTCTCCTATGGGTAAAACTTTAATGATTTTAAACTAGGAAGTGCGTCTCCTATGCATGAAATCTTAATTTAGGAAGTGCGTCTCCTATGCATGAAAATAAACTTAGAAAGTGCATCTCCTATGGGTAAAAATAAAATTAGGAAGTGCGTCTCCTAGGGGTAAAAATAAACTTAGGAAGTGCGTCTCCTATGGGTGAAACTTTAATGATTTTAAACTAGGAAGTGCGTCTCTTATGAATGAAATCTTAATTTAGGATGTGCGTCTCCTATGCGTGAACCATTTCCTTCTTCCTGAATTACCTTCTTACAGAATTGCTTTCCTTAAAAACTCATGTTGTCTTCCCTCGAAACTGCTGGGGATAACACTGCTGGGGAATTATTTACTTACCTGTTGGGGGATAATACTACTGGGGGAATCTCCTTTCTTCCCTTTTTTTTCAAAACTACTTCCTTCAAAACTTTTATTTTCTCTCAACATTGTTGGGGATAAAAATGTTATCAGCTGGGGATAACGCTGTTGAGGATAACACTGCTGGTGGGTTTTGATTCCTTCAAAACTAGTGTTTCACTCTTCTGAAGGCTGCTGGGAATGACACTAGCCTTTTTCTTTTTCCGAGCACAAGTTTCATCCTTTTGTTCTGTCCGCTGGGGAACAACTTCCTTCATTAAAACTTGTTATGCTGGGGGTTACACTGGTTCAAAGACCACTTCCCTTGAGACTGGTGTTATCTTTATTCTTCCCCAAATGGGTACCTGACTTCCAGAAAATTTTCTAAATGAAAGGAAAATTTTCTGCCCCAGTTTGATAATCTCCCTTGTGGCATGCATTTCCGTCATCAATGCCATTTCCTTTACCTGTTTCAAATCAAACAAAATTTGTTAGTTTAAAACGTGGTGGTTGGTTGTGATACTCCTACTGGGGATGGCTATTCCCTTTCTCCTTCCCTGCTCTGCGTTCCATTACACTATCAAAACTTGCTTGGGATGATATTCCTGCTGGTCTTAGAACGACTTGGCCTGCTTTATGTCATTCGGCTATCTTGAAACTTGGGCGATAACTTCCGACCTTATTGTCGATTCCTTATTCACCAACCTCTCAACGTTGTTTTCCATCTGACCATGTATCTTTTCCATGATAGCTGATTCCCCTTGAGTATTTTGCAATGTTTTGCTGATAAACCACATTTTTTGTTCATTCGTGTCACTGAAAACAACCTTTTCTGCTGGGAATATCCCTCTTCTTTTGTGGCATAGCTCGGAAACTGGCATTTCCACGACCTTTTAGTCTCATATGAATTTCCCAAATCATGCCCATTGCTCTCTGCGTTGTTCTTTCTTGATTTGTCCATGGGCCTTGGCCTTGAGGTCTATAACCTTTGATTTCGGCGGGGATATCCCTCTTGACACTCGTCCATCCTTTTGTCAATCTCCTTTTGCTGGGGATATCTTTCTTGACACTGTCCTCGCGCTTGTTCCTTCTTGACTTAGACCATTTGGATGCTCTAATCAGATCTAGTCTTGCATAATTGGAAAGCTGATGGCAGATTTTGAAGTACTTTCTCACTTGTTCTGACCAAACAGACTCTACTGGGGAATTTTTCTATGAAAGGAGAAAGATAAAAAAAAGGAATCGAATAAAAGACAAAGGAAAAAGATGACTCTTTAACAAGAGAAACTATAAATAAAAACCTATCAAACGCAGATACCGACTCTAATGGTCATGACATGCACATGTGGCCTATCCTCTGCCGTCAATCGTCTTTCAAGATCTTCATTTGGTGATTCCCCATCTGATTCTCAATCTTATTCGACTTGTAGTGCCCGAAGGGTTTTCACTGGCAAGCCTCTCTCATTTTGGTTTTTCTCTCAGCTTTCATCGCCTTATGGTGCCCGTGAAGATCTTCACCGATAAGACTCTCTCATTTGTATTACTTTCCAGCTGGGGATTGGGGTGTTACTCATAAGACTCTCTTTTTATTTCTTTTCTGTTGGGGATCAGAGTCCTTTCTGCTGTGGATCAGAGTGTTATGTTCACCGGTAAGACTCTCATTTGTCTGACTTGGCATCTTTTGAAGACTGATTAGAAGTTCTTTCTTTGGACCGTAATGTGGGATTTTGGATAGGCTAGAAAGAAAGGGTATTAAAGGCTCAAAAACAAATCAATTTGGGGTTCAAAATTACAACCTTCGGAACCATATTTGTTTACAACAAGCGCAACCCTTGCCCCAGTTTCTTGCTTGGGGATTTTTTTAATTTTTTGTTACACTATGACCGAGCCGTGAGGTGCCTACGTATCCTTTTTGAGGAATCAGGTCGAACGTAGTTCACAATTCCTTGTTGTGACTTTCTTTTGTTTTTTTGTCATTTTTTTCCTTTTCTTTATCTCTTCTCTTTTTTTTTTCTTTTTGTTGTTTTTGTTGTTTTTTTTTCTTTTTCTTTTCTTATCTTTTTATGTTTGTGTTTCTACTCTTTGCTACTGATTCCGAAAGAGGGGTATGAAAGAAAACAAATAAGGCTCAAAGGGTTAACGAAGGATAAAGTGTTTGGATAGCCGAATAAAATACCTCCGTCATTCCAGTCTTCAAAACATGCCAAGTGCAAACAACACAATTAAACAAAGATTTGTAGCCTCTTCTGATTGTGCCAGACTTGATAACCATATACACACATTGGGCAACACTCTCATTCTTATTCCATGAACGACCCCCATGTCAACATGGCCAACTCACCTTTAACGGTTTTCTTTTTGTTTTACTCGCCCCAGTTTCACATGGTTCGGGCTTCAAGTGATCTCAAACTATTCTTATTTCCTTTAAGTGTCCCGATCACCTCCCAATGGTTTAATGATCAACTTTTAAGATTAGGCCAAAACTGTGTGCGTATGTTATGTCACTAGAAACGGTGTTTGAACAAAAGACACAACAAAAGGATAAAAGAACTAAACAAAGAAAATGAGTGGAAATAATAAAAGACCGAAATTTGCATTAGACTAACGGTGGAACGGTTCGAATAACAAAGTAAGCAAAACAAACCAAAGTACACCATAAAACAAACCTGGACAAAACTAAATAAACCATTGTGGCAAAAATGGAAGGATAAGAGGATTTGACACAAGACAATATCCGGATTATAACCCTAAGAATAATCCAGACAACAGAAATGACAACAAAATAAGCCATCAAAGATCCTCTCCGGCTGACCCAAAAATGGAGCGTCTTTCCAACTACCAAGCACGACATCTTAGCCACTGAGCTCTATATCAACATTGCCAAGACCATCACCAACTTCAGTATCATCAACATCAGTCAACAAGTTCTCAGGAGGATTCGCGTGCTCCCTGTCACTGTCATTGATCACAATTACCCCTTCCTGAATCATTCTTTCTATTTCCTTTTTCAAAGAACGACAGTCTTCAATGCTATGTCCTTGGACATTAGAGTGGTACACGCATTGTAAAGCAAGATCAAATCCTTTTGCATATGGGTCTGGAGTATAGCCAAGGAGCGGCTCAATCAGGCCAGAAAGCTTTAACTTTTCAAACAAGCTTGTGTAGGACTCCCCAATTGGCGTGAAACTATTTCTTTGCCTTTGTTCCCTTTCCTGTCCCTATTTTCTTGGGGTTTTGGGTGTTTGAAAATGTTGTGAAGGCAAGAATGTATTATGCGGTGCTGGCGCTCGCCATAGGGAGTGACCTAGTGGTTGGACAGATGACCAGACATTGTTCGGAGGATAATACTAAACTAGATTATGTGGAGCTCGGGGATATGTTTGGGCATGATGGACAGAAAATTGTGGCTCTGGTGGGTAGTAAGGTTGTGGGGGTCTGGATTGGTAGTAGGGTGAAGGAACTCTAGATCTGGACCAAGTACCCACTTCGACTGTTGCGACTTCTTTCCCCTTCTTCTTCCAGAGCACACCTCCCGTGCCGCTCTGAATGGCCTGAGTTGTTGCCTTAATTGCCGAATAGCTCAGGATTTTGTTGGACTTAAGTCCCTCTTCAATTATACCACCCATTTTCACCACCTCGTTGAAGGATTTGCCAACTGACGTCACCAAGTGACCAAATTAAGTTGGCTCTAGAGTTTGCAGAAAGTAGTCTACCATTTCCCCCTCTCTCATCGGAGGATCAACTTTGGCTTCCTGTTCTCTCCACCGGAACCCAAATTCCCGGAAGCTTTCCCCGGGATTTTTCTCAAGTTTCAGTAATGTGAGACGGTCTTGGACGATCTCAAGGTTGTACTGAAAGTGACCTGCGAATGCCTGTGCTAGATCGTCCCAGGTGTACCACCTGCTCAGATCCTGTCTTGTGTACCATTCCAGTGCAGAACCGCTCAGACTCTGCCCAAAGTAAGCTATCAGCAGCTCATCTTTACCACCTGCTCCTCTCATCTTGCTACAAAAGCCCCGCAGATGTGCCATAGGATCGTCGTGCCCTTCGTATAGATCAAACTTTTGCATCTTGAACCCTGCCGACAATTGAACGTCAGGGAAAGGGCACAAGTCCTTGTAGACCACGCTGACCTGGTTGCCTAACCCGTGCATATTCCTGAAGGATTGTTCCAGGATTTTAAATTTTCGAAGCACTTCGTCCTACTCTGGGCTCTTAGCCGACTTTTCAATCTCTACCGGGACCTCAAAGTGGGGATTATAGGCATGTGGCTCGGGTGCTTTGAATGTAGGTTCAGGGGGGTAATATTGGTTATCGTGAGCCTGAAATAATGGCTCACTGGACAATCTTTGTAGCGTGGCTGGTGGGGGTTCCACGAAAACAGGAACATTTGGGGGAAGGTTTTGATTAAGTGGTGGAACTTGGGGATCGTAGGCATTTCTTCCCTGATAGTAGTGGTGACTCGGGAAGCTTGTCGAAGGGTTGGGTGGAGGATATTCCGGCGTGTGTCCTGGTGGGAGAGTAGGAGTAACAGGTGGTTCGGGCCCTTTTTGTACCCTAGCCAAGGCTAGCTGCATTTCGTTCATCTCTAGTCTCATTTTTTCCATTTTTTCCATTGCCTCTTTTAGCATCTGACTTTCCGTCTTTTCCTCCTCAACACTGTTTTCTGAGTTAGTCATGCTTTTCGGTATGGGCCCTTTAGATATTGTTTGATAATGGTATGGTGCCAGTACGTTCTAACAAACTAACTGTTTGAGATTGGAAAAACAACAAACTCATCAGCGTTAGAGTTTTAACACATATTGCAATTGCACGTTGGAATGCAATGTACCTACGCAGTTTAACCTTTCTATCATGTCTTTTTCTTTTTTCTTTTTTCTTTTTTTTTTTGCTTTTTTAGTTGTGGTCGAATCTTATGGAGATTGCCTACGTATCATGACCCCGCATGAATCAGACCTTGCGTAGTTCGGACCAATGCAAGGTAAAAAATAAAATAAAACATATTTTGGAACTTTCAATTTTTCACAGTAAAACACACTTTGATTACAATGATTTAAAAAAAACTGACAAACTTAGACCGAACTAACAGACTCTGGTGAAAGACGAGATACAGACTTGAACATTAAACAACCCACATACTCTAATGAAAAGAAATTAAAAAACAGACTGACAGATTCCTTCCCCCATTTGCCACTTTTAACCAAATGGCTGTTTTTTGCAGACGTGGCCCCTGCCCAATTTTTCATGAATTTTGAGACTGGGGAGGATCTGTTTTATGACATTTTTACAAACTTGTCCGTTCTTTTACAAAAATAGCCTTTCAACAACTGAAAGTTATTCTAAGGCTATCTCGGCAAGAACGGTTTAATACATTGCCGAAGCTGGCTCGGCTTATTTTGACCAACACATCCAAGTGGCATTCACTTGCCCACTGACAATTTTTTCTTCTTATTTTTTTTCTTTTAAATTAAAATAAAAGACCTAGTATTGCAAACACGACCTTTCAGCGCCTCGGGGACGAAGATTTTAAGGTTGTGTGGGTCAATTGGTCAAAATCTAAAAAAGACCCAAAGGTGGCTGTTTATACAAAATCAGCCTTCCGACGTCCCTTTGGGGAACATTCGGCTATTTTTGACAAAAATAGAATCACCAGACTTATTTATGGCTCTTTCTCTTGTTTTTCAAAATAGGAAACCCGATATAGCAAACACGGCCTTTCAACGCCTCGGGGACGTAAATTTTTAAGGTTGTGTGGGTCAATTGGTCAAAATCTAAAAAAAATGACCCAAAGGTGGATGTTTATGCAAAGTTAGCCTTCCGGTTTCCCTTTCGGGAGCAATCGGCTATGTTTTGACAAAACAACGTCACCCGACATATTTATGACCTTTTCTTGTTTTTCAAAATAGAAAACTCAATATTGCAAACACGGCCTTTCAGCGCCTCGAGGACGAAGATTTTTAAGGCTGTGTGGGTCAACTGGACCAAATCTAATAAAATGACCCAAAGGTGGTTGTTTATGCAAAGTCAGCCTTCCGGCGTCCCTTTCGGGAACATTCGGCTATGTTTTGACAAAACAGCGTCACCCGGCTTCTTTATGATGAAATTAAAATTTGACATATTTTTTGACTATTTTAGCAAAAGGGGAGGTTGGACCCGATGAGGGTTGCCTACGTATCTCACGCCCTGTGAGAATCAAACCATGCGCAGTTCGGGCAACATAAACTAAACTTGTAAACAAGACTCCTTTATTTCGTTTTTCAAATAAATCAAACTAAAAAAGATAATTTTTTCTTTCATTTTTTTCAAAATTTCGGCAGGGTTTTGACACTACTTGGACATTGGTTTTATTTTTTCTAAAAATAAGTAGTTATCTCCCTACACTGCTATTTTTCTTTTTCTTTTTTTTCAAAAATTCCCGATTTCAGAAGCCGGTCAGCATGCGGATCTGAAGCAAATAAATGTGCAAAACAAACAGGATGCAGCAGGATGGTCTTTTTCATTTCAGGTTGCTTGTCCTAGACGGACCCAACCCCTGTGTTGAGTCCCCTAAGTCAAATGCAACATGATGCAAATAAGCGTTCCTACTAGGGATCCGGTCATGAGGTTTTGTTATACTAGGTTTATCCTGGGTGTTTGTTCTAGACCTGGCTTGCCCAAGAGAACAACTCGAGCCGAGGATGGGAACTGCATACCGGTAACCAAAAGATCATCCGATATTGCAACTCCTCCGAATCCTCGTTCTATTTTGGAATAGGACACTAACAGAAAGAAGTCACGACTAGCGTGCACTCCTCAAGAGAGAGAAGAGAGGGATTTCGTAGCAGTTTATATATACAGTTCAGATAATATCAAAGCGGTAAGAGTAACATTTTGCACATTTAGGCTAAAACATGTAATAAAATCAGATAATAAATGAAGCCAAATAATAACAATTATTCTAAGCTCGAATTTTTGAACCCTGAACCAGAGATTCTGGGTTACCTCCCCAGTAGATATTCAGTCCCCTAAGTCAAATGCAACATGATGCAAATAAACGTTCCTACTAGGGATCCGGCATGAAGTCAAGTTATTCTAGGTTCAACCTGGGTATATGTTCTAGACAGTGTACCCGAGCGGACAACTCGAGTTGAGGAAGGAGCTCCTTTCCGGGAACCAAAAGGCCAGTCGGTTTAGAAACTTTCCGAGCCTCTTTTATTTCAGGGTATGACACTAACAGAATAGGAAGTCTCAACCAGTAAGCACATCCCCGGAGGTAAGAAGAGAAGGGTTTCGGCACAGTTTATATACAATTCAGATAATATCAAAGCGATAAAAGCAGCATTTAGCACATTGGGCCCAAACATGTAACAAAATCAGATAACTCCAAATATAACAATTTATCTAAGCTCGAATTTCTAACCCTGAACCAGTGGTTCTGGGTTAAGTCCCCAGCAGAGATGCCAGAGCTGTCACACCTCCTTTTTCCGCTACGCCCCCCGCTAAGGGACGTAAAAGGAAGTTTTTTCCAAATAAAGGACAATCAAAACGGGATTTATTTATTTTGTTTCAGAGTCGCCACTTGGGAGATTTATGGTGTCCCAAGTCACCAGTTTTAATCCCGAATCAAGGAAAAGAATGACTCTGTATTACAGTCTACGCACCAGAAATCCGGATAAGGAATTCTGTTAACCCGGGAGAAGGTGTTAGGCATTCCCGAGTTCCGTGGTTCTAGCACGGTCGCTCAACTGTCATATTCGTCTTGATTATCTGATATAATACATGTTGAACATATGTGCGAATTTTAACTTTTAACCGCTTTTATCATTATTATTATTTTTTTATCGAGAATTTCAACCTCGTAAAAATATATCTCGAACCACGTCACAGTCAATGTACCCGTGGTCGTCGACACACTTCGACTCCGTTGAGATTTGGATTTGCGTCACATAAATGTGCACTCGAGTTTAGGAAAAAATACATTATTAAATACGCGCCTAAAGACTAACGCGTTGTTATTATTTTGGGTAGGGCCGTGACATTTGCTAAACGGCCCGTCCAGGAATCTAAGTATTTTAAAATATTATGGAGGGCCCCGCAATTTTGTATTTATTTTGGCGAAACACGCCTCATTTATTTTAAGGATATCCTAAAGTGACTACATTTCTATTAAATTCGTCTCTAAAACAAAAGAGAAAAAAAATCCTAATTAATTACATGCTTAAAAAAAAACGTAACATATTAAATGCTAGATTAAGACAAATGTTAACGGAAGAGAATATTACTAAAATTGAAATTATAAATAAAATACGGAATCGACAAATAATATATTCAAAAGAAACTAATTATCCTATAACTAGATTAAACTAGCATTGTTAGATGATTTGAACCGTTGGAATTAATTATTTACAACTATTTAAAACTTGAATCAATCTTAATTACTAATGCATATTCGAAAGTTTACTAAATTTAAACATTAACTCGTCTTGTTTGAACTCAAATCATGTCATAATGCTTAATTCGCGAAATTAATTTAAATTCATGCTTTAACTAAATTTAGCTACATGTTTACGATTAACCTAATGTTAACAATACTAAAACCTTCATAGCTAGTGAACTTAATCCGTTTTGCCAAGCCGATTCACTAAAGACCAACTTATATTATTTTCCTCTTATTCCAATTATTAAACAGTTTGACAGTAATGAGCATGCTTAAATATATACTTCCTAATAATCAAGATGCCTAAATACAATAATATACTTCCTAGTATTAAAATACATCACTACAAGATGCCTAGTTATGCAAAGCGACAGAAATTTACAGAATAATAATACATGAAGTAGCCTAAATACAATTAGTAAAAGAAACAAAGAAAAAGCTAAATTAAAACTTCAAAGTTCCATTCTTCATATGTATTCATGCCTTTACATTTCATCTTACAATATGCCAAAGTTACAGTTGTGTACCTGGTATTGCCAATAAAAGAAGAAGAAGGTCAGCAAAGTAGTATGTAACACAGCAACAGCAACAATAACCAGCAAACGGAACACCCAATGACATATTTGAAAACCAAAAAAAAATATCCAACAATAACCAGTGAAGTAGTAGCAAATAACCAACCAAACTTAAGGAACAAACCACATGAAAATCCAGAAACACCAACGATAATCAACGGGCAAAAACAAAGTGAACCCTTTTTTTTAGATTGAAAGACCAGTTAATGTTTAACCCTTAATTCTCTCTTAATGTTCAGAAAATTCTTTCTTTTAAACTCTCTTCAAATTCGAATCCTCAAAAATCTTTTTCTCTTTTCGAATTCTTCTCCTCTTAATATTCAGCCAATCTCCTATCCCCTTTCAATATTTTCGAAATTCTTCCCCTCTCCCCAACCAATCGCCCTTAATTCTGTCCAAGTCTGCTATATTTATGCCTCATAACAGACCCCTTAATCAATTAAACAAATAATAAAACAATCCACTTTCTCTTACCAAACTCACTACTTCATAAAAAATGCAATTATTATTTTATTTAATCAACTTTTCTTGAGCCCCGTAATCCTACTATGTCTTGTTTCCCATTATTGATTAAACAAATGCATTATTCCCCACTACCACATGTCTTGTTCCCCACTATATTATTTTAATACCTTATTTTAATATTATTAGCTTAGCGGACAGAGCACTCAAAATAAATAATTGTTTAGATTTTCAATTCCAAAAATACCTCTCTGAAATTACTGAAATTACCATTCTACCCCTGAAAATACTGCAATTTACCATTCTACCCACATCAGCTATAACCAATTCACCTAATTAATTAACCAAAATACAGCAGCTATAACCAATCAAACCTGACAATTGACAACTAATAATCAAACTCTGCATAATAAACTTGCCAAACAAACTCCTAATCGACAACGTTCATGAATTAACAACACATTCAGATTCATATCCGAACAAACTCAGCAGAACAAACAAGTAAATACAAATCACTAAACTCGATCATCAATCGAACCTCGAAGTAAATCCAACAACATTACAACAAAGATGAATGATTCAAAAAAAATTAAAAATCAAAACATAAACTCACATTAAATCACTGGATGAAAAACGAACTTCAAACAAAAAATGAACATGAATTAAATCTAACTTAAACAACAAAGATGAATGATTCAAGTGATTAAACTAACATACTTCTATATTAAAACTAAACAAAAATAAATGAATAAAAGCAAACCGAAGAAATAATCAAGAAATGATAACAACGAACAAGAAAAGAATTAAACGTATACTGATTTTAAATCCGAGAATATCAAACAAAATACGGATAGAAATGAAACTTAAACCAATTAATCGGAAATGACCAACGACGAACTCGAACGAAAATGGCAAACTTGAACCAAGACTACCAACGACCTAACAGATCTCGATTTCAACGACAACCCACCTTCTCTTTTAACCTCGACGAACTCAGAACGACAAACGACAACCTCGACGGATTGAACTTGAAGAAACGACGAGACAGCAGGTTGTTTGGACGTGAGGCAGTGTGTATGTGTGTTGAGCAGCAGCAGCCATAGCGGGCTGGCTGGAGCTCGACTGGACGAAGCAGAAGCCGATGGGGTTTGTTTGGACGTGAGTCTATTTAGCATATGGTCGTTTGGGACCTATGTGGACGAAGAAGAAGAAGCAGCAACGATGGGGTTTGGGTGGACGACGCAGGCAGCCATGAGAGGTGCAGCAGCAGCCATGGGCTAACTGGAGCTCGACGTAGCTGAGATGAAGAAGATGAAGAGCAGCAGCCATGGTGGTTTGGGTGGACGATGCAACAGCGCTGAAGACGAAGCAGATGAAGCAGCGGCCATGGTAGGTCGACGGAGCTTGTCAATGGCGGACGGGGGCGGGGGTCGACTGGTTTTTGGACTGGTTCGTTTGGACGAAGAAGATGAAGAGAGGGGGGTCTGCTGGGTTGGGGTCAGCCATGGGAGCTTGGGACGAGGGGAAGAGGGGTGGTTTTGGAGAAGAAGAAGAAGAGGGGGGGGGGTAGCTTTAGGTTTTCTTTTTTAGGGTTTTTTCAAAACAAATGTCCAAATGGAAGAAAGGTTGGGGGGTGTTTGCTTGGGGTTATGGGGCGGACCGGGTCGGGTCGACCCGGTAGGAGTTTATTTGGTTTGGGCCATGGTTGATTTAAATTAGAAGGTGGCCCAATCCGATTTTCTTCCTCTTTTATTGCTTCTTTTCTTTTACTTTCTAAAACTAAAATTCTAAATTAAGTTACAAACTAAATTAACTTATTAAAAATACTAATTAATTCCTAGCAACAATTATCATATAAAATGAAATGACAATTAAAATACAATCACACAATTTGGACATTAAAGGCTAAAAATGCAAAAGATGCCTATTTTTGTAATTTTCATTCTTGTAAAACAAACTTAATTACTCATAATTGCAAACTTAAATCCTAAATGCAAATGCGACATATTTTTGTATTTTTTATTAATTTAGCAAATAAACATGCACAGACAAAGCAAACAATACAAGAAAAATAACACAAAATTCACAACAATTGCAAACAAACAAAAAAATGTTTTATTTTTGGAATTTTTGGGAGTAATTCTCATATAGGGCAAAAATCACGTGCTTACACAACTTACATGACTTGTTGTGTTGCTTCGAAGAGCTACTCAATGTCTTGATATTACTCTTTGACTTGGGCTGCAGTAGTACACTCGCACAATCATACACCGTAGCATGCCAATTATACTAGCTCAGCAGTATGAAACTTGACATTTATTGAAAATGACCATGTGTTCTTGTATTATCTATTTTCATGTTGTTATTGAGCCTGTGACCATGCCAGGCGGATTGTGATTGTGAGCCTGTGACCATGCCGGGCAGATTATGAATGTGAGCCTGTGATCATGCCGGGCGGATTAAGATATTGGCACGTGAGTTGTCCGTGCAGTTGTGATTGAGATGTGGGCACAAGGTGCCCTGACCACATGATGGTGGGTTGAGACCCGTGGCTTGTGACTATGAGATGAAGTATCTCGGGTAATTTTGTTGCAAACTTGTGTTAGAATGGATTGATTAATTGGTTGTTATTTGTGTTCCTTATTTGGTTTCACCGGTAAGTTCATGGTGTTCTTGTTGCTTTATTGTTTATATCACACATCCCCAGTCTCCTTGTCCATCTGTAGCCTGATACCAAAAGCAAGACCATCAATGAATCTTCTCACTCTCTACCTCTCAGTAGAAAGCAAGACAACTGCATGACGAGCTAAATCCATGAATCTAATCTCATACTGGGTAACAATCATTCTACCCTGCTAAAGGCGCTCAAACTACCTACGGTAATACTCTCTTAGAGTGAAAGGAATGAATTTCTCAAAAAATAAAACTGATCCCAAGTGAGTGGCAGTGAACTTGCTGGTTTGCTCCGCTCATTATCCTGCCACCATCTCTTTGCAGAACCGATCATCTAAAACAATACAAAGTCAGATTTATTGGACTCTACAATACCCATATTGCGTAATACCTCGTAGCAACGGTTCAAATAATATTGCGGGTCCTCAGAAGGTGTACCACCAAAATGAATAGGAAAGAGCTTTGAGAAATTATCCAATCTTATCAATCCCTGAGAAGATATCGCGGGCCTCTCCCTGGTTTGTGTAGCAATAATAGGTTGAACCACTCCCACTATTGGAACCGTTTGAGTCTGATACATGATATCCATCTGCTGGGAAGTGTGAGTGGCGAGAGTCTAAGCTCCTCCCCCAGCCTGAGAGACAGCTGGTACTATAGGAAATACTTTGGCCTGGGCCACACTCTCCATAAGGCCTACCAAACAAACTAGAGCGTCCTAAAGTACGGGAGTAGCAATAAATCCCTTAGGGACTTGAGCGGGTCCGACTGGAGCAGTCTGAACAGAGATCTCCTCCTCATATTCGACCTGAGGCCCTACAACGGGTGTTGCTGCACGTGCTCCAGGCTGAGCTTTACCCCTACCTTGGCCCCTACCCCTATTAGTTGCTGCAATAGAGGGCTCCGGTTCCTGCCCGGCTGTAGATGTTTTGTGTGTTCTCACTATCAACGAGAGAGAACAGGAATAGAATGGTTCAAACTTTAGTAATAGAATAAAGTCACACAAAAGAGAATGAAAGAAGTGAAGTTTTCCTAAAGCTTTATAGCCTCTATAAGATAAGTATAGACGTCTATGTACCGATCCTCTAAACTCTACTAAGCTTGCTCATGACTCGCGAAACCTATGCAACCTAGTGCTCTGATACTAACTAGGCACGACCCAGAATTCACAACCTCGGGACCATGATGGCGCCTAACATCTACTTGCTAGACAAGCCAACGTTTTTAAATTAATTAACCAGTTTTAACAATTATTACAAGGTGATGATAATTAACGATTAATAAACCCAGAAATGAACACATATTAATATATATAATGCAGTGCTAAACTACTACTAGAAATCCGGAGTCACAAGTACATGAGCAACTAATATACTACAAATATGATTTGAAATAAATTACAAATGTTTGAAACTAAATAAACAGTAAAACATGATAGAAAGGGGACTTCAGGGACTGCGAACGCCACTAGTTCTACCTCAAGTCTCCGAAAGCAGCTGAATCTGAGCAGTCTCTCTACGGGCCGCTGGGACCAACACCAGTATCTGCACAAGAAGTGCAGAAGTGTAGTATGAGTACAACTGACCCTATATACTATGTTAGTGGCGAGCCTAACCTCGATGAAGTGGTGACAAGGCTATAACAAGACACTATCAATAAATATGTACAAAAGAATAATGACAGTAATAGAAATGGAATATAAAAAGTAAACTCAAGTAACCGGACTCGTATGTCAACTACCAGAGGGCCCCGCAATAATACTTTTTCTCAACTTCTCCAAATAACATGGTATAGTTACAACAATCAAACACAATAAAATAAGTCTTCTCCGTTGCGGCGTGCAACTCGATCCATAAATATATATAAGTATCAATCTTCTTCGTTATGGCGTGCAACCTGATCCACAAATATATATAAAGAAATACCGTTGCGGCGTGCAACTCAATCCCACCATATCATCATATGTTCATACCATATTCTGTCCTTATCTCTTCACATCACATCATTTTAATATCGTTGCGGCGTGGAAGCTGATTCCAGCAATAACTATAATTACTGTTGCAGCGTGCAATCTGATCCGATGCAATGTGAATTAAACGAACAAACTACAATCAACAACGGCATATCACAAAAAATAACGTAATAAAGGAACTAAACAAATAAGGTCACAAAGCGGATAAATAGTTGTATGAAAGCCCACAAAATCAAATAGCAAGTAACGACAGTTAATAAATAAAGACACGGATACAAAGAATCAATTAACAATTATGGCATGTAACGGATAAGGGCATGAAATCAACAACTAATTACAATTAACAATTAAAGCATTTAACAAATAAATAAAATAGATTAAATAAGGCAAGAATAATTGTAAACAATAAATAAATATCCCAACCCGCATACTTAACCTGCGACTACATTTATACACGTGTCACCTTGCATATACGTCGTCCACCACACATTAATCAAGTACCAATTAAACCAATCAAGTCCTAATTCCCTCAAGTTAAAATTAGGCAAACACTTATCTCTTTTTGCAATCAAATCAACACTCAACCACGACCTTTCCTTTAGAATTAGCCTCCAAAACGGTCAAATCTAGCCAGATATAATTTAAATAATTCAAAATAATCTTTATAAACAACCCACAAGTGAAAAAAATTCGATCTTTGATAAAATTGAAAAAAGTCAACAAAGGTCAACCTCGGGCCCGCTTGGTCAAAACTCGAGATTCGGACCAAAACTCGATTACACATTTACCCCCGAGCCTGGTCATGTGATTTGTTTCGAAATCCGACCTTTGAGGCCTAATCTCAATTTTGTAAAATCCCAAATTTTTACCCAAATCCCTAGTCTCTACCATGAAAATCCTAGATTAAAGGTTAAAATAAATGGGTGATTATGGAAATATAACAAAACAAGTTAAAATTCGCTAACCAGTGAAGTCGGGATGAAAAATCTTTTCAAAATCGCCTATTGGCCGAGCTCTAACTTCAAAAATAGTAAAAAAATGGCTCAAACGCCGACTTTCACCTATTTTAATACCTGGGCGTCAGGTGTTCTTTGTGTTCGCGAAGCACGTGACGCGTTCGCGATGCACTGGCCTTCTCCTCTTAGACCACTTACAACATATGTTATTTAGTTTCTTTTGTTTGACACAACTGAATCCGGCTGATAAGTCTAATTTGCGTAGATTGCATTGCAGCAGGAAAGAGCCTGTCCCTTACCGAACGATAATTGAAAGTAATAGCTTTACTGCAGATTTCCCTAATCACTTGTGTTGTTTTCTTTTGTCCTGCTTTACTCCAAACTTGGTCTCTTTTATCCGCGATATTATCTTATTGCATCAGTATCACATTGTCTGAATATCTTTTACACTGACATGATAGGGTTACTGCCACATAAATGGCAATCTCAAGAATCAGTTTGTTGAAGTAACTATTGATGTTGACATAAAATTGAAGATATTAGTACAATCATCTCACAGAACTAGCTTTCGCGTCAGGTTGGGCTGAGGGCTGCTCTGGACTTACTGCTGCTTGTTTCTTATTCTTGTTCTTTTTACTGGAATTGCTGCTGTTGTATACCATTGATTGGGTAGATGTATGGTTTTACAATGATTATAGAGTCAAATTTTGCAGGTTAATGAACTTTTACATGGGGAAAAAACATTTTCTCTCTTTCTGATGTTCTGCATGTCAATTGACTTCAATTTGTCTGCTATTAAAAATATACCATAGACGTGAACTTCTATAATTATGAATTCAACAAACACGCATTCTAGAGAAAAAGTGATCTTTCGTCACCAACGATTTGCTATTATACTCTTGTAGTAATAACATAATTGCAGATCTTTGGATGTTTCTCTAAGACAACCTTTGGTTCTGTTTAGCGTGAGAAACTGTAAAGGGTGCAGTGTGTTGAACATTTCTTCTCCAAACATTCAGCCATCGAGTATATGAATTAGAAATAGAAGGATTAGAAAGAGTAACTTTTAAGTAGTAGCACCGCATTATTCTCTTTTAAGTTACTCTGATTAGAAGTTCAAAATAAGTGGAGCAAGAGGAGACAGAGAAAGAAAGGGGAGGGGAGACTTTAATTGAAATAGGGGTAGAGCTCCTCATACAATTAGACTTTTCTGAAAGGTTTCTTAGATTTTTTGTAGCAGTCGGTGACAAATTTCTTCTTTTACTTTTACGTGTACCTTTTCGTCTCATAGATAGTTGTGTTCCCTTATCCAATTGTACACAATTTCCATTATTTTCTGCACATACATACTAGCACAATCCTTCTTTACTTGTTGCTACAAACTTACCAAATTAGAAACACTCGTACTGACAATTAATTTTAAAAAGATAGATGAATACCCATCTATCTAGGAGTATTAAACAATGATCAACCAAGATAAAACATCTTAGATTTTAATAAAGCTCAGGTGTCAGGCGAGGCGTAATTACCACTTCTATAGGATTTACCTTACGTATAGTTAATCCTGCACCTTCCTTCATATCCAAGGGCTCGTCATTTGGAGTTTTGTAATTGAAACCCTGGATCAAGTGTGCGATTGTTAGGTGTTCCACTTGCATTGCATAAGTCATCCCCGGACAAGATCGTCTTCCAGAACCAAATGGGATAAACTCATAGTGTTGACCACGAAAGTCAATATCAGCAGCGAAAAATCTCTCTGGATCGAACTTATCAGGATTTGACCAGAGTTTAGGATCGCGCTGTAATTTCATAACGTTCGCGAATAGTCTAGTCCCTTTAGGAATGTGATATCCACTAACAACACAATCCTCTACATTTTCATGGGGTACTAATAAAGGTCCCGGTGGATATAATCGTAACACTTCTTTAACAATAGTTTGGAGGTATACCAAATCCTTAATATCACTCTCTTCTACCCATCTATCCTTACCAACTTTTTTATCTATCTCTTCTTGCGCTTTCTTCAAGGCATGTTGATTGTTTATCAATAATGCCATTCCCCAATTCATGTGAAGAGCAACTGTGTCCGCAGCATCCAAGACTAAACTCTGTGGACAAATTAGAATAATTCAATACAAAAATAGGTTAGCGTCACTATCTGCTGAACCTTGTTCTAGTTAGTATAGTAATTGTCAAGTATCGACATCTCATTATACTAATGAATTTATTTTTTTCTGAAATTTAAAATTCATTTATTTTAGCTCTTCTCTTAGAGATGTACGAGGGCAAATTTATCTAGTGTAAAATCAAATAGTGTTTTATACCTTACTTGTATATTTCATTTTTAATTAAAAAATATATATTTACCCAATAGAAAAAGCATATCCTATAAATAATCATGTTATTATTTAATACCCGTATTATATAATTTCAGTATAACTTATTCGAAAACCAAATAATATGTATATTAGCTTTGACTCTATTGCTGCTAAAAAGCCAAGAATCAGCGCGACCTGATTCAAGCACAATTATTATTAGAAATAAAAAAAAAACATGAATCTATATTTAACAAACAATCAAAGAATTTCTCCCTAAAAAAGAGAAGTCCCTTTACTTTTTTTTGTTTTGTTATGCTCAATGGGAGTAATAAAGTTTTATTCTATCAATTATAATTGGTTATATCTCATTTTTTTAACCACAGAGTGATAAATTCTCTTTCATCAAGATCGGGCTTTGAAGAAAAGTCCCTATTGGTAGGAAGTGCTTTAACTCCCAAAGTTAGATTAGTCCGGGCATAAAAAATTATCATCCTTTTCCATTTATCATTCTATATTTTTGCCATATTTAATCATCCTTAGTATTTAGATAATCTAATTACTTAAATTACTATTAACCTGTCTATTCCTCAAAGAATAAATGAAAAATGAGATGAACTTACAAACACTGTTGCTTTTATGACAGTATCACGAGAGTAGCCTTCATCAAGATATTCATTACTCATTTTTGAAAGCACCACATCAATGAAATCTTGTTCATTTCCTTCTGCATTAACCTCCATTTTTTCTTTTTTCTTGACATGTTCCTCTAACCAATTCTGAAAAACAGAATCTATATCCTTAAATGTCCTTTTCATGGCCTTAACATGGCCTTGAAAATCCACCCATTTGAACAATGGAATTGGAAAAGCATCCCATAACACAAACTCCATTGATAAAATTATAAAATCCTTAAACGCTTTCCTAAATCTCTCCACTTGTTCATCTCCTTTACCGGATTCATAATTTTTCCCAGCGATCATTTTCACGATCAGACCAAAATTCAATTCTTCTAACCAATCGGTTAGATTTATCGTACTCGAATTTCCATCAATTCGAGTGTATAAATTCTTAATGCTCGTCTGAATTTCACCAAATCTCACGTGCTTCAATTTTTCGAGACGACTAGCACAAAGAACTTCCTGAATGACTAATTTTCTATTTTTTCGCCAGTAAGGTCCGTATTTTGTCAAAAATAGCATGGCATTATTGTAGCCAAGGTATTCGCCATAAAGAAAAGCTGGACGATTGGAGAAAATGGCATCATTTGTAGAGAAGCAGTCTTTTATAGCTTCGTAACTGCTTACAACTAACACAAGCGGAAGGCCTAGCCGAAAAGTGAAAACCGGGCCGTATTTGTCAGCTAAGTCTCCGAGTTTTCGTGCTAATGGACGGTCATCGCTGTCGTCATCGAAATAGAAAAGATGGCCGATTACCGGCCACCCTCCGGGGATTTTCGGTGGTAATGGTTTTGAAGGTTTTTGAGATTTTTTGGTCCGTATGAAGTAGAAGAGAAGTGCAAGAGTTACTAGTCCTACGATGGCTTCTACGGGAGAAACCATTATGGATTTTTAGAAAAGCACTTGGGAATCAAACTATCACCAACTTCCCTTTTATAGATAATTTAGGGCTATGCATAATAATATGATAAATACAAAAGTAACAAAAATTGAAAATATTGGCTTTTGGTATTCGGTATTTTGGTATGATAATTGGTTTAAGTTTTAAAAAAAATTACTATTAAGAGGTGGTATTTGACATTTTTAAAATATAAAACCAAAATATATACTAAGTTACACAAAACACATATTATTAATTATAATATACTAAGATTTTTGAAAAATTCCCAGGAAACCTGCTGCTATCCTTCGAATGTGCATTCGATAAAATGTTCACTGTGCAATAGCTCGCAAATCACACAGGAGATGTAAATGATATTAGGTATGCCCGGTGCGACGAGCTCTGACTGAGAAGGCTAGCTGTTGGTGAGGGGAATTGATCCCAGGTTTTCCATGTGAAAAGTCACTCACCTAACCAACTCAGTCAATCCTTGGGGCTATAATATACTAAGTTACACATTATTCTTTTTTGGCATTCATGTTAAGGTTGGCAGTAAAATCCATGTACTTCTTTAGGAAAATAAAGGAACAAGGTAGGCTGCAGATTTTGACTCTTACTATCCAGGTTGTCACACAATTTATCGTAACGTTACTAGGGTTTTAGGGTGTTTCTTACTCCATTGCTCGTGGATTGATGTTGTATCTGTTGGATTAGTCCTTATTTTATTCTCTAAGTTCAACAATTAACTCTAAGCAAGCAACAAGACATTTTTAATGATCAAATTTATTCTTTATAATATACCTTTTCTCACTCTATGTGCTGATACTTGCTGGTTATGGATAAAGTTTTTGTTGACCGTCAATTGAGCTTAGAACGTTTTTATTTTATATTTTTGACTACTTTAATTAAGAATTTTACAATTTATGGCTCTATGCACTAGTTAATATTCAAGTCGAACAACCGAAGTTGCGGGGCAGAATAAATCGAAATCGAATGGAAATAAACCGATCCATACCGAATTTAATTAGGTATGATTTTTGGTATATCATTTTAAGAAATTAAATATTAAAAATACCGACCCAAAATATCTAAATATCAAACCGTATTAAATGATGAACACTCCTAGGAAATTATATTCCCTCTGCTTCAGGTTGTGTAAACTTTTCAAGAGTGTGAGGGTCAAGTTAACTAATTTTATGTGTGAATTTGAGCATATATTCTCAAATTATATTTGAAATAAAATTACATATTTAGAAATTACATAAAAGTACCGTAAGTCACACTAGTGAACAATTCAAAATATTTAAAAAGTATTTGCAAGAAACGTGGGAAGAAAACTTTATTTGATTTCCAAAATAGTAATAGTTTTATGTACATAAATTAAAATAGAGGAAGTATCATATTTTTGTGAAATCATTGGTATTTGATATCTACTGATATGATGAATTCAGATTCATACTATGTAAGAGAAAACACTAAGTTTGTCCATTTTTATAACTTCAACAAAATCTCTAGTTAAAGTTGATGGATCCTTCAATTACATATAATTTAATTTAGACATATCATGAATGTATCTTAATCAATTAAATAAAGTTATTTACTTTAGTGTATAAGTTACCAAATTAAACTTATAAAATATGTATTATTATGTGTCACTTTAATTTGATAATATGATTTACCAATGCCACACGCAGAATCAAGATTTAAAGTTTACATGTTAAGAATTCTAATCATTTTAAATTATTGAATTTTACATTAATAATTTATATATATTTAATAAATTTCTTAAGACAAATACAATATAGCAATACAATAAAGTAAACTCACTATATGTTTGCGATGATCCAATATGCGTGTACCACTAAGTGAATGGGACGTGTAATTTTGAGTTAAAGTAACACAAGATATCAGATATCCAACCAAAAGAAGTAGAACCACTGAATGTGTTATGAATGGGTCCTTTCAGGCATTGCAAATGAAATTCCACTTACTTCTTTCGTATCCAACCAAAAAATGTCAGTGAAATTTCAATTTCAAAAATTGCAGCGCCTCAATCTTTGTTCAACCCCACACGTGATTTTTTGTTTTTTGTTTTCTGGTTAAAGTTACTTTTTTCTTCAATCATTTACATTTTGATGGGCCATGTTAAAACTGTTTTTATAAGGAATTTGATTAGTGTTAAAACATGACACGGGTTCGAGCCGTGAAAGTAGCTATTAATATTTGCATTGGATAGATTATCTATATCACACTTTTTAAGGTGTGGTCTTTTCTCGGACCCTGCATGAATGCGAAATATCTTGTTTGAAAGGAACAAACTCAGTGGTAAAAGAAGTAAAAGAATGAAAACAAAAACTGTAAAAGAAGACAAAGAGAAAAAGAGAAGAAAAAAACGTAAAAAAGTCAAAGTTGGCGGACTACAAATGTGAAAGAAGAATTTGGCGTGCAATTTGCGGTGCCGTCCTCTTCCTATTCACATTTGAAAATTTTCTTTCAGCAGACGTTCTGCCTATAAATAGGCATCCCGTTCCTCAGTTGTAAATCATCCCTCAACTTCTTCTTTTCCTTCAATTAATAAATACTTATTCTTTGTGTGACCGTGGAGTAGGCAAAAATTACCGAACCACGTAAATCTTGTCTTGTCTTGTGCAATTTATTATTTTTCTCTTTTAAATATTTTTTTCCTTCTATTGGCCTGACACGCTTCCCAACAATTGGTATCAGAGCAAAAACATTGTAATTTTGGTAGAAAAGTACGATATTGGTGCCGGTACTATTCACAAGAATAGTGCAACACTATTGATCATCATTACTAACACTATTCACAATAGTGAAGTACTGTTCATTGATAGTGATAGTATTGTTCACCAATAGTGATGATTATCTACCTTATATGGTTGGGATATTTTTTCTTATACAGAATAGTATTCGTCATTACTATTCACAGGCACTATTCACGTAAAAATAATTTGTAAAAAATGGAATCGAGAGAAGGGAATGTTAAGATTGACAAGTACAATGACAAAGATTTTGAATTCTTGAAAATACAAATAAAGGATTATTTGTACCAGAAAAAATTACATTTACCTCTCACCGAGGTAAAACAGAGAATATGGCTAAAGCAGATTGGGATCTATTAGATCGCCAAGCTCTTGGTGTGATTCGTTTGACACTAACATGGAATATGGCGTTTAACATCATTAATGATAAGATCAAAGAAGGCACTATCAAATATGTAGGAGAAACCATCTGCTTCAAATAAAGTCTATTTGATGTGTCGATTGTTCAACTTAAAGATGACAGAAGGTGGATCTGTCACGAAACATATCAATAAGTTTAATATAATATTAACTCAGTTGAGTTCTGCTAATATAACATTTGATGACGAAGTCAGGGCATTGATTCTAGTATCATATCTACTGGAGAGTTGGTCTGCAACGATAACTGCAGTTAGCAGTTCACCGAAAAAATATCAAACTAAAATTGAATGATATTTGAGACTTGGTTTTAAGTAAAGATATTCGCCGAAGAGAATCAAGTGATTCCACAGGATCTGCTTTTAATACTGAAAGCAGAGGAAACGCAACCAAAGAGGACAAAGTCATTGTTGTGGCAGATCAAAGTCAAGGAAAAGAGGGCAATCTAAAAATCACAAGGATATTACTTGTTAGAATTGTGATAAAAAGTGTCACTACAGTAGTCAGTATAGAGAACCAAAGAAGAAGAAGGATGAAAATTCACCAAATGTAATTGCTGAACAAGTCGGTGATGCAATAATTTATTGTGCAGATAGTCCAGTCGTGTGATGACCCGATAGGTCATCTTATGATTTAAAATCAAATTCTGTGTTCGAGGCCTTTAAAACCTCATTTTATCCCTTCTCGATTTGTGTGCGCAGTCGGGGTGTGTTTCCAGAAAGTTTTTGTGTTGAAAGTTGATAAAAATAGGAATTTTTATTAAAAACTTTATTTGAGTAGACTTCGGTCAATATTTTTGGTAAACGGATCCAAATTCGTATTTTGACAGTCCCGGTGGGTCCGTATAGAAATATGAGACTTGGACTATGCCCGGAATCGAATTCAGAGGTTCCTAGCCCGAGTTATGAATTTTTGTTAAAAATAGAAATTTGAAAAGTTAATGGTTTTTAAGACAATATTGATGTTTGATCTTATTGGTATCAGGTCTTTATTTTGGTTCCGGAGCCCGGTATAGGTTCAATATAATATTTAAGACTTGTCTGTGAAATTTGATGAAAACGGAATTGCTTTGATGTGATTCGGACGTCTGGTAGAGAAAATAAAAATTTCAAAATGTTCTTGAGAATTTCATTTGATTTGGTACTAAATTCGTAGTTCTAAGTGTTATTTTGGCGATCTAATCGCTCGAGCAAGTTCGTATGATGTTTTAAGACTTGTATGCATGTTTGGTTTGGAGCCCCGAGGGCTCGGGTGAGTTCCGGATAGGCTACAAAGTGAATTGAGCTTAGGAATTCATGCTGGTGTGCTACAGGTCTGCAGACTTCGCAATTGCGAGTTCTGGCTTGCAAATGCGAGCCTCGCAATTGCGAAGAACCCATTGCATTTGCGAGCAGTTGGGTTGGGGGGTGGACTTTGCATTTGCAAAGTATTGGTCGCATTTGCGATTATCTTAGGCCGCATTTTTGAACAAATGTTCGCATTTGCGAAGACAACAGGGTTGGGGAACACTTCGCATTTGCGAAGAATTTCTTGCATTTGCGGTAGCTGTGTAAAACCTAAATTAGACGGGATTTTTGCTCATTTCTCAAAATTTTAGAAATAAGAAACCCACTAGGCAATTTTCCAAAGACCATTTCTTTCCCAAGTCATAAGTAAGTGATTCTTAACTAGTTTCTTTCAATCTTTCATTTCATTTTAAAAGATTCCAACCTAGAATTTAAGGTTTTTTATAGTGGGATTGGGGAGTTTTGGGTAGAAACTAGTGATTTGATAAATTGGGGATTTAGACCTCAAATTGAGGTTGGATTCCAAAACCAATTACATATCCGGGCTCGGGGGTGTCACACCTCCTTTTTTTACCTGAGGGGTATATAAGGAAGTTTTTCCAATTAAAGTGACATAAATCGAAATGAGATTATTTTTGTTTATAGTCGCCACTTGGAATAGTTTATTTGGTGTCCCAAGTCACCGGTTTATTTTTAAATCCCAAATCGAGGAGAATTTTGACTTTATTTAAAAGTCTGCGAAACCTGAAAACTAGGTAAGGAATTCTGTTAACCTGGGAGAAGGTGTTAGGCATTCCCAGGTTCCGTGATTCTAGCACGGTCGCTTAAACTATTAATAATTGGCCTAATTATCTAATTAATTACATATTTTATACCTATTATGCATTTTTAGCCTTTTGACCGCTTTTAATTAGTTATGGAATTATTCTGGAACAAGTTACAATTGTCTTACACTTATTTGTTTGGTACATATTGTGGATGACGTCACGGGAACCGTACCCACGATCTACAACATGTTTAATTTATTAACATTATTAGAAGTTATGGCCGGGTCACATAAAATGTGCACCTAGATTTGGAAATTATGTATCATAACTATGTCACGGGAACCGTACCCGTAGCTATGATGATTTATTATAGCGCACCTAAAGCAAACTACGAGTATTCATATTTTTAGACATTCAATGAAAGCTACTAATTATAAATATGCATTGGACGCTAGGTTAAGCCTTTAATTATTTGGTAAAAATTGGGCCAGCAGTAGGCCCATTACACTATCTAAAGAAAATCATTAAAAAAATATAGCTGATGTTGGATAGGCTCGAAATTTAGCCCAAAAATAAAAGCAAAGGAAAATGGAGACATGCGATCCTGGTTCTGACCAAGCAACTTCATTTGGGCCAACACCAGGCCCAACTGCTTTGAAAGAATGCCTTCAACGTTAAAGTCCGTTTTGCTATCTGGTTATAAAGAACAAAACAAGGTAAGGAATTTCAGCAGGAAATCTGTAGAGATCAGCAGCAAGAAACAACAATACACAACCTCAAACTTAATCCATGTTTCGATTTAGAAGACCAGAAATCCCAAAGAAATTTGTTCTATCTTTTGTCAAAAATTAGAAAAAGGGGCCAGCTACTAGTGAAACAGTAGAGCTGAACTTTTTGGGTGATTTTAGGGTCTGAATCACTATCTAGAATGAGGAAGTAACTTTTCTTTTATAGGTTATGCCCAAAACAACATTAAAAGAGCATATTTTACCCTAAATTACCTAAGGGTCAGATAGTACAACATATTTGGACAGCTATCTGTCCTTTTTCAGCCCAACAGCTATACAATACTAGAATATTCTGATATCTTACTCTTTGTAAAAATCCAATTTTACCCTTTCAAGTACTGATTATTTCAATTCTAACCAATTCTGACCTAAATTCTGATTTTAAAAACCCTTGTGAAAGCTCCTAGAATAATCTAAAAGATTCTAGCATTGAACTTTCTAACATTGTTTCAATTGTACCACTTAGAGGCCTTCATTATTGTCTATTCATTTCCGAAATTAATTTAAAGCTTAAAAGCACCCGGAGTTTTAACCCAAACAGCCTAACTAATCAATAAATTAAAATGTTCATCTAATTAAACCCTAAACAAGAACTAAATTAAAACAAACAACCATGGCAGAAACAGTAACATAATAAAGAACCCAAAATAAAGATGTAATGAAACTTAAAAATTAACCTAATTAATCTAGCATTGATTAAATTAAACAAGCTATGCCACTAAGCTAATTTTAATAGTTTAAACACGCCTAAACAGTGAACTAATTAACTAAACAAATGACCTAATTAAACCCATGGCAACTCAAGAACTCTCAAAATCATCAAGAATAAATACAAAGAAATGAGTAAAGAGGTCAGAAAATATACCTAAGGGATTCTGGCAACTCAAGAACTCTTCGAAATAGCTCCAAAATATGCTAACCAATCGTTCTTGTTGAGAATGATTGATAAACATACGTTTTAAGCTAAATCGAGTCTGGAAAACCCGAAGAAACTTGAAAAGAGAGGAAAAAAGAATTAGGGTTTCTATTTTTTCCTAGATTTGGGTTTCGAGGAAGTGGAATGGGATTTTTGGGGAATCAAAGGTAGGACAGTGGTGAAGGAAGGTTGAGGGTCATTTGGTATGATTTTCGGATTTTTCCAAACGGTTTAGAATTTGGGGTAAAATCTCATATTTGATATTGAAGGATTTTGATGGGATTTTTGGTGAAACGGTTTGTGGATTAAGGTTTGAGGGAGGCTAGGGATCATTTGGTACAAATTTGGGGTAGTTTGGAAGTGGTCTGTCGCCGACCGATGGAGGTGAAGGGTTCGGAGGGCGGCTAGGGTTTGAAGCTTGGTGAGGGAGAAGAGAAGAATGGGCGGATCTCTAGGGTTTTGGGGAGGAGGGGGGTTTCGGACACTAAAATAGTTATGAGAGACTAGTTGCGAGCCGTTGGATCAAAATGATCCAACGACTGGGATTAGGAGGGGCGAAACGAGGTCGTTTTGGTAAGAGAGGAATTGGACCGGGTGTTTATGGGAGTTGGGCTGGGGTTTAAAATTAATTAGGCCAATTTTAAGGATTGGTCCAATTTTAATAGAAACAAGACCAAAATATATATTCTTCCTTTTCTTTATTTTTCCTTTTTCTTTTCTTTAATTAATTAAAGTCCTAAATTAAATCCTAAATTAATCTAATCTGTAAAATCAAACTAATTATCTATTTATAATTTTTACAAAATTAATTAATCCTAAATTAATGAAGAGAAAATTACTAATCTAATATTAAGAGTTAAAAATGTAAAATGGACAATATGTTTTTTGTGATTTTTTTATTTTAATAAAGTAATTAATTAACCAATTAATCCTAAAATATGAACACAAAATCTAATATGCAATGCATGAAATTTTTGACATTTTTGGGGCATTTTTCATGATTTTAACAAAATTAAACGTGCACAAAAATACAAACAATTAATAAAATCCTACAAAAATTCTATAAAATTGAAAACAATTTAGAAAAATCTAGTTCTTTAATTTTGTAGGAGTATTTTTTAGTAGGGCAAATATCACATGCTCATAGCAGCCCTTCTTTGCTCGGAAACATGAAGAGTTTTCGGGCAAAGACAAAATGAGCATTTATGAGCGATTTTTGTCTGCCTGGATACTCCCTGAGAAGCATTTTTGGGAAAAAGTCTGACCGAACCTTGCTTCGGAGGTTGCCTACATATCCTTTGCTATAAAGGAATTAGGTTAGTGTAGTTCTGGAAGTTTTGGTTGCTGGGACTACCGAGAAACTGTGATTTCACTGTTGTTGCTACTGTTTCTGCTTGCTGAGCTCCTTATTACACCAAAATGAAAAATGAAAAATTAACTAACTAAGCCTATCAACTACGAGTTACAAGATTTCTATCTATAAACCTTTTAAAGCTTGATCTTGAGTCTTGGCTGGTTCTTCCTCCAGACTCTAATCTGAATCTTGGACTCGTTAGCTGTGAACGTTGGTTCATTTTTCTTCAGCTTTTCGGATCAAGGAGGGACATGCAAAGCTTGTGACTTCAGTCATATCTTGAGCAGTCCATATCTTTTCTCCGCTTCTACACTTAGAGTTTACTTCTTTTCTTGTTCTTTTCTTCTTTTATTTTGGATTGAGACTTCTTCCTTTGGTCATCTTGAACCCTGCGTCTCGAGGTATAACTTCTCAGACACCAACAAACAAATGAACGAAATTTTCTGCCCCAGTTTTCACTAGGAAAATTTTGTGAGTTATTGTAACTAAATTCTAAACTGCTTCTTTATTGAAAGCAATAAAATCAGGATTGTGTATCCTTGGAGAAAGAGATTAGGGAGTGGAAACCCTATATCTAACATGAAATCAACTAGGGATTGGAGACCCTAGTGTTGGAAAATCATCAACTAGGGAGTGGTGACCCTATGTTGGCGTCAGGTTATGCTGACATCAACTAGTGAGTGGAGACCCTATGTTGGCATCAACTAGGGAGTGAGACCCTATGTTGGAAAAGTCATCAGGTTATGCCTGCATCAACTAGAGAGTGAGACCCTATGTTTGAAAAGTCATCGGGTTATGCCGGTATCAACTAGGGAGTGGGACCCTATGTTGGAGAAATCATCGGGTTATGCCGGCATCACCTAGGAAGTGGGACCCTATATTGGGAAAGTTATCGGGTTATGTCGGTATCAACTAGGGAGTAGGACCCTATGTTGGAAAAGTCATCGGGTTATGCTAGCATCAACTAGGGAATGGGACCCTATATTGAAAAAGTCATCGGGTTATGCCGGCATCAACTAGGGAGTGGGACCCTATGCTGGAAAAGTCATCGGGTTATGCCTGCATCAACTAGGGAGTGGGACCCTATGTTGGAAAAGTCATCGGGTTATGCCAGCATCAACTGGGGAGTGAGACCCTATGTTGGAAAAAACATAGCTAGGGATTGGAGACCCTATACTGCCATGATTTTGAATTTTTCTTCTTCTTTTTCTTTTCATTTCTTTTTGGAGTTGTTGCTACAAATCTGTTTTTTAGCTCTTGCACAGTTTCTTTTTGGTAGCACCTGCTTCTTATAAGGTTGCTTGTGCATTGCACCTATTTCCTGTTTTTCAAACAAAGAACAATTTGTCAGTTTGAAACGGTAGTTAGTTTTGTGGCCTTGATTATTTCAACCACTTGATATCGGCCCCTTTCTTTTAATAAAAATCTCCATTGCTCGCTGGTTCTCTGGAAATTGATTTCATTTCTAAACCCGGGGATCTTGACTTTTCCCAAATTTCACATGATGATTAACCCCTGTGGGGCTTGGCCTTTTTTCCATCTTATTTTGCCTTTATGGGCACTTGACTTTGATTTCCTTTCTTTTCAAGAGTTTTTGACTCTGGAGCATCGGCCATCATGGCCAGTCGAGGTCGACTTGATACACCTGCTGAGACTGGGTGCTTTCTTGAATTTTAGCTTTTTGTCAAACAAAATCCTATAAACCAATCTTGCCATTTTTTCTTTGTATTAGATTCGAAGGAGAATTAGACCGAAAGGATTCAAAGAAAAGTAAACAAACAGACAAAATAATGAATTTAAACGAGAAGTGTCCCTTTCGGGAAAAGGAAAGAAGGACTTATCTAGAGTGCATGCGGACTTCAATAGGCATGACATGCTTCTTGGACTGGATACCCAATCTGTGCAAACCATCCAACTCCCATAAAACCATCATAACTCATACCTCAAAACCGAGAAACCTTGCCAAGACTCTATCAGTACCAATGATTGTAAGGGATCCATTTTTCGATCAGTGGCGCCCTTTGCGGGTTTTCACCAATTGACCTTTCTCATTTCTCTTCTCACTGTCGTCTTATAGTGCTCTTTGTGAGTTTTTACTAACACGACTCTCTCATTTTCAATTTCTCTGTTTACCATCGCCCTATGGTGCCCGTATGAGTTTTCACCAATAAGACTCTCTCATTTTATTTCTCTTATTTAATTGTATCAGATCCAAGTAACCACATCCTCCAATTTTGAACATCTTTACCGATTGATCGGAAGGACTTGAACATGACTTGGGGTGAAAATAATTTGGATTAAATTACAATTTTGAAACCTTCCAGGCAAAAACTATTACTGAACCAATATAACTTTTGCCCCAGTTTTAACTTTTGGGGAAATGTGGATTTTTGTTTTGGTGTGACTGAACCTTAGAGAGAGGTTGCCTACGTCTCCTTTCGGTATCAAGTCGAACGTAGTTCAGGGAACTTTCTTTTTGATTGATTGATTTCCCCCCCCCCCAACATTTTCGGGTTCCAAAGTGGGTAATCAAAGAAGGTAACTGGCTCAAAGGGTTCGCAAAGGGTTGACGGTATTTGGGTAGCGGGAATGAAAGCCTTCGTCATCCCAATTGGAGAATATTAACATCGCAGAAGGGCTAAACGTAATACCTTTTGACCACGTCTGCATTGACAGCTGTTTCAGGGTCATTTCCTTCAATGTCTCCTAAGTACAATGCTCCTTTCGGCAACAATTTCCTTATAATGTATGAGCCTTTCCAAGTTCGTTTTGCTATTTGGTTATAAAGAACAAAACAAGGTAAGGAATTTTAGCAGGAAATCAGTAGAGATCAGCAGCAAGAAACAACAATACACAGCCTCAAACTTAATCCAGTTTCGATTTAGAAGACCAGAAATCCCAAAGAAATTTGTTCTAACTTTTGTAAAAAATCGGAAAAGGGATCAGCTACTAGTGAAACAGTAGAGCTGAACTTTTTGGGTGTTTTTAGGGTCTGAATCACTATCTAGAATGAGGGAGTAACTTTTCTTTTATAGGTTATGCCCAAAACAACATCAAAAGAGCATATTCTACCCTAAATTCCCTAAGGGTCAGATAGTACAACATATTTGGACAACTATCTGTCCTTTTTCAGCCCAATTCCAACATTTTTCATGCTAGAAATGGTGACACCTGTACAATACTAGAACATTCTGATATTTTACTCTTTATAAAAATCCATTTTTACCCTTTCAAGTACTAATTATTTCAATTATAACCAATTCTGACCTAAATTCTAATTTCAAAACCCTTGTGGAACCTCCTAGAACAATATAGAAGATTCCAGCATTGAACTTCCTGACATTGTTTCAATTGTACCCCCTTAGAGGCCTTGATTATTGTCTATTCATTTCTGAAATTAATTTAAAGCTTAAAAGCACCCGGAGTTTTAACCCAAACGACCTAACTAATCAATAAATTAAAATGTTTATCTAATTAAACTCTAAACAAGAACTGAATTTAAACAAACACCCATGACAAAAACAGTAACAAAACAAAGAACCCAAAATAAAGATGTAATGAAACCTAAAAATTAACCTAATTAATCTACCATTGATTAAATTAAACAAGCTATGCTACTAAGCTAAATTTTACAATTTAAACATGCCTAAACAGTGAACTAATTAACTAAACAAACAACCTACATTAAACCCATGGCTATGCGACATCACAAAATCAAGAACAAATACAAAGAAATGAGAAAAGAGGTCAGAAAATATACCTAAGGGATTCTGGCAACTCAAGAACTCTTCGAAATAGCTTTAAAATATAGTAACTTGTCATTCTTGTTGAGAACGATTTATTAACATAGGTTTTAAGCTAAATCGAGTTTGGAAAACCCGAAGAAACTCGAAAAAAAAGGACAAAAGAATTAGGGTTTCTATTTTTTTTAGATCTGGGATTCGAGGAAATTGAAGGGGATTTTTGGGGGAATCAAAGGTTGGATAGTGGTGAGGGAAGGTTGAGGGTTGTTTGGTATGATTTTGGGATTTTTCCAAACGGTTTAAGGTTTGGGGTAAAATCTCAGATTTGAGATTGGAGGATTTTGATGGGGGGTTTTGGTGAAACGGTTGGTGGATTAAGGTTTTAGGGAGGCTAAGGATCATCTGGTACAAATTTGGGGTAGTTTGGAAGTGGTCCGCCGCCGGCCGATGGAGGTGAAGGGTTCGGAGGGCGATTAGGGCTTGGAGCTTGGTGAGGGAGAAGAGAAGAATGGGCGGATCTCTAGAGTTTCGGTGTGTGTGTGTGTGTGGGGGGGGGGTTAGAACATTAAAATAGTTATGAGAGGTCAGTTGCGAGTCGTTGGATCAAAATGATCCAACGGCTGGGATTAGGAGGGGCGAAACGGGGTCGTTTTGGTAAGAGGGGAATTGGACCGAGTGTTTGAGGGAGTTGGGCCGGGGTTTAAAATTAATTGGGGCCAACTTTAAGGATTGACCCAATTTTAAAAGAGACAAGACCAAAAAATATATTCTTCCTATTTTCCTTTTCTTTGTTTCCCTTTTTCTTTTCTTTAATTAATTAATATCCTAAATTAAATCCAAAATTAATCTAATCTACAAAATCAAACTAATTATCTATTAATAGTTTTTATAAAATTAATTAATCCTAAATTGATGAAGAGAAAATTACTAATATAATATTAAGAGCTAAAAATATAAAATGGACAATATTTTTTTGTAATTTTTTATTTTTATAAAGCAATTAATTAACCAAATTAATCCTAAAATATGAACACAAGACCTAAAATTCAATGCCTGAAATTTTTGACATTTTTGGGGAATTTTTCATGATTTTGACAAAATTAAACGTGCACAAAAATGCAAACAAGTAATAAAATCCTACAAAATTCCTATAAAATTTAAAACAATTTGGAAAAAATCTATTTCTTTAATTTTGTAAGAGTATTTTTTAGTAGGGCAAAAATCACATGCTCACAAGGGGTGAATGGGTAATCGGGGTTTGGTCCGAATTTTGGGTTTGGACCAAGCGGGCCCGGGTGTTGACTTTTGTTGATTTTTTAAATAATTCCCTAAATTGAATTCTTATAGATCATGGGTGATTCCTAAGGCTTATTTTGAAACGTTTGGTTGGTAATTTCCTAGATATTATTGGTTCGGAGGCATGTTGTCACACCTCCTTTTTACCTACACCCCCGAGAAAGGGTATAAGGGAG
This sequence comes from Nicotiana sylvestris, assembly GCF_000393655.2. NCBI lineage: Eukaryota > Viridiplantae > Streptophyta > Magnoliopsida > Solanales > Solanaceae > Nicotiana > Nicotiana sylvestris. Next base: position 38,182,004 of record NC_091067.1, on the reverse strand, counting down.
TTTTTTCTAACATAAAGTGACAATTGAAACGGGATTCATTTAATATTAAAAATTCAGAGTCGCCACTTGGGATAATTTATGGTGTCCCAAGTCACCGGTTCAAATCCCGAATTGAGGAAAAGATTGACTCTGTTACACAGTCCGCGAACACAGAAATCCGGGTAAGGAATTCTGTTAACCGGGAGAAGGTGTTAGGCATTCCCCGGTTCAGTTGTTCTGGTACGGTCGCTCAACTGTTATAATTGGCCTATTATCTGATTTTAATACATGTTTTAGCCTATGGTTAAATTTTAACTTATTAACCGTTCTTATTCATTTTTAGGAAGATTGCAACGTCATTTAAAATATGTCTTGAACCACATCACATAAATGCACCCGCGGTCCACGACACATTTTATTTAACGTTGTTGGGATTTGGATTTGGGTCACATGAAATGCACACCCGAGTTTAGGAAGGTAATTTTAAATTACGCGCCTAAAGCAACTACGCATTTTTCAACTTTGCGAGGGCCATAGAAAATACGCTAAATAGCATGCCTCGAATTCTATGGATTTGAAATTAATTAAATGAGGGCCATGCGTTTTGAGGTCTTATTGTGGATGGAGTGGTATAATTGATAAGTACAAAAGACCTAAAGAAATGGGTTAGCTACATGTATATCATTGGAGCCTTTTGTTATAGCATACTACAATTCAGAAAGGTGGAGTTGGCATTTATGTGAAAATAACAAAAGACAGGTGCCAGCTTTGGGTTCATCTCCATATCATCTTCAAAAGACCGACTTTCGATTTCAAATTCTAGAAAGAAACTAACAAAATTTTATAGCAAAATAATGAATCTTATATGACCATATGAGCACAAAAAGAAAAAGAAATCATGCTGAGAACTATTCGGATGAACCAAAAGGAACAAAACAAACATGGACATACAAAAATGCATTTTAAACTTGATTATAACAAAGAGCACGTAAAGTAATTAATTTATTTAACACTATGCTAAAGAGAAAGTTGTAGTATCACCACTATAACTTCTACAATATCATTTTGAAGAAGAAGAAGTTGAATCTTCACATGGTTAATTTAAGAAAATATGCAGCCAATAACATAAATTGAAGATTAGATCATTCCACTAACGCAATCTATTTTTTTACATCTTAACGTTGACAAATTGTTCAACTTCACATACTTCTTTAAATTTCAAAATATGAACATGGTGCTACATGATCTTGAAATCTAAATATAAACAATACAATACCTGCTAGTTACAAGTCATGAGCCAGGAAAAATAAAAAAAAAGTAAAAAAAAAAAACAAAAACGAGACAGAGTCATGAACATACTAAAATAACGTTAACCTTTGCAAATCTCAATTCACTCAATCAAAGAAACATCATTCATGCGAACAAATCCAATACGAAAAAACTTTATCAAAGGAACCAAATCAATTTACTTCTGCTTCAATAAAGATGCTCCGACATTGTCACACCTCCTTTTTGTGCGCCCGCCCCGAAGGGTTAAGATGCGCGGGGAGTTTTTCCAATTTAAGTGACAAATATTCGAAATGGGATTATTTATTTAATTCAGAGTCGCCACTTGGGAAAAGGTTTGGCTTTTGGTGTCCCAAGTCACCGGTTTATCTTGAATCCCAAATCGAGGAGATTTTCGACTTTTCCAAATGAAGTCTGCGAACCAGAAATTCTAAGCAAGGAATTCTGTTGACCCGAGGGAAGGTGTTAGGCACCCTCGAATCCCGTGGTTCTAGCACGGTCGCTTAAATTGTTATAATGGCTAAATATCTGATTTAAATACATGTTGTGACTTATGTGCTTTTATTAAGTTTAAACCGCTTTTATTATTATCATTTATTTTTATAGAATTGCAACGTCGTGAAAATGCATCTCGAACCACGTCACAATCAATGCACCCGTAGTTGTTAACACATTTCGACTCTGTTGAGATTTGAATTTGGGTCACATAAATGCGCACCCGAATTTAAGAATGTAATTTAATTAAGTCGCGCCTAAAGAGTCTAACGCGTTATTATCTTTGGGGAAGGCAGTGAAATTCACTAAACAATCCATCCCAAATTCTAAGTATTTATTATGATCAATTATTGAGGGCCCCGCAATTTGCATTTTTTGTTATTTTGGCGAGGCTGGTCTCATTATTTTTTGAAAGGATAAACCTACAATGACTACATCTTTATTATGCTCGTCTCTAGGAAATGGAAGAAAGAAAATACATACTAATTGAATTGCATGCTTGGCCAATTCTGGATTCTTGTTAATTACCTGATTAATTGTTTATGAGGCGGGAATTGTTTCGTGCCTTATTCCATGGGTGAACATGCTTTTAATTTGGTAAAGGAAATTGCATGCAAGATTGATGAAATGCTAAGCTCACTCCAAACGCTTCTCAAGTTGAATTTAAACTAACCCATTTAAACAAGATTAATGGAATTACTTATTAGAAGATGCTACTAATGGTATTCGAAACTTGTCCTATAAACTGCCTAAACGGGATTCAATAAAGTTAAAACTCAAAAGATTAAAACTACATTGCATTTGGCAAGGTTAAAAGCCACCTTCCCTACATATTCAAAACATAACTGGAGAGGAAGTTCAAATCAACAATTACACTAGCTAATTGTACATTCCATGAATTACATAGCTACATCATGTATACTGCTAAACAAACCATATATCGCAGTTTTAGACCAACTAAGTTTCAATTAAGTATGAGCTAACTAAGGTGTTCTCTATTGAGCTACAAACTAAAGAATTACACAATTTTAGCAACATTTATAAAGCTGTAAGTACAGCGGCAACTGATTAAACTCGTTTGCATCTTTCATTTCATGCTTTTACTGTTACATTAGTATGAGATTCAAATGTGTACCTGGAAATTGGACAACAAGAAGGAAAAGAGGAGTGATCAGTGCAGCAACAGTGATAAATAACAAACAGCCCCATCAACACAGCAGTTTCAGCAACCAGATGCACCAGGAACAACTCAAACGAAGCCCGAAATGATTTGTGAAACCCAAACAGCCACAAACAGCATGCAAAAGACTCAAAATGGACTTGAACTCAAATCAAAGTTGGACCAGTAGATTGCATAAGAAGTTCCAACAAGTTGGAGTCAAACCAGAAGATCAATATCAACTACTGGGGCTTTGAACTGAACCAAAGCTCAATGGAATGATGTTTTATCTACCCCTTTTTGTCAGCTATTTTTAGAACAAAAGATAGACCTCCAAAAAATGACCCCCTGCCCTCTGTTCTCTCTGTGATTTTATACTGCTCAGCAATTCCCAAAAATAAGTTTTTAGGGGGGCTGTTTTTGATGGCTCGAAAAAAAACCCTTTGTGAACTAATAGAGACCCTTCTGTTTTTATAGCTTCCCTCAGCCCATTCAAAACAGCCTGTTTAAACAAACTGAAACCCCTCCCATGTTCTCCTGCTGTTTTTTCAACTCAACAGATTAAAATAAAGCCCCCTCCCATGAGATTCCCCCTGATAGCCCTATCTTCAAATATTAAAAGTGGTTTCCCTTTTATTAAGCTAAACAAAAGTATGGGCAGCCTGAATATGCCCTGACAGCACATGCTGTCCAATTTTCTCTAATTCAATAAGGAAACTATAATGCACTTGCTGCCCAAGAGTGCACATGCCATCAATTCAAACTTAACCCTGAACTGCAGCTATAACCCAATCCTTAAATGTTCCTGATTCAAATGCACAAACTATAAGTAGCTATACTCAATTCTTAATTGGATTCAAACAAAGGTTCAGCATAAAACAAATAACATGAATCAAATTATTACCATTCAAAGCTGAAACTAATTGACGACATATATTGAATCGACTACGCGAATTACAACACATACAATCAATAGCTAATGATCAGAATCGAACAGTATTGAATAGGGGGTTCAGATTGCAGTGTCAAAACAAGAAATGACCCTGGGAACTAATTAATCGATCGAAATTTATTTCAATCGATTACACTGTCAAAAACATACACTCATCAATGAATAGCAAAAGAGATTCAACCAAATGGAAGGTCCGACCAAGATGGACAGAACAGTCAACACAAAAATTCAAAACAAATCAACTAAACATTTGGACAAATGAACAGACATTTAACTATAACAAAACAATAAAATGAATTGACAAGGAAAAGAAAAATAGAAATACCTTAAAGGTTTGAAAAAAAAATCAAAAGACCCTGTCTCGGATTTCGAATGAAAACTTCTTTTGTGGTTGAACAGACTTTAATCGAAGTGTTCTCAACTGAGAACACTTCGATTAAGGTCCATTAGACCCTAATCTTCTCGTTCAAACGGACAAAAACTCGGACTCAGGACTTCTAGGGTTCCTAGGGCGGATTTGGGATTCAGGTTTTCCTGGTTGGATTCGGACCAAACCAAGCCTAGTTTGGTCACGAGGGAGGTCAGGGGAGTACCTGGCATGGATTTGGGGGGGGGGGGTTTGGTGTAGGTCGAGGTTTGGTTCGAATCTTCAAATGAAGATTCGAGAATCTAGGGATTGATTCGAACTAAACGGTTGGTGGATTTGGATTCAGGGTGGTTGAGTGGTCATAGGGTGTTAAAATGGTGGCCGGCAGCGTTGATGCCGCCGGGTTTCAAAGGGGAGGGGACTAAGGCAGCTAGGGTTTCGTGGGGTTTGGGTCTGGTGAGGGAGACGAAGATGAGGGAGGGGTCTGGCTAGGGGGTGCGGGGTGAGAGATGAGGGGTTATATACGGGGGGTGTGTTTTGATCCTGGCCATTGGATCAGTCAAGATCAACGGCCAAGATCCAAGAGCTAATCAAACGGTGTCGTTTGGTTTAGTGTTGGGGTCGGGGTTGGTCCGGGTAATGGGTCGGGTATGGGGTTATGGGTGAGTGATCTGGACCGTCAATCTAGTGAGATCAACGGTCCAAATTGAGGGTGACACAACGACGTTGTTTGGACAATCGTGTGGCCAGCCTAATTGGACCGGGTAAAAGAGTATTCGGACTGGGTTATTTTGGTTTGGGCCTGTTCTTATTTAGTTCAAACTTGCCCAATTCGAAAACCCCTTTCTTTTTTCTTCTTTAATTTCTAAAAATCCCACCTAAATTGTAAAACAAAACTATACAAATATTAAACAACTATCACACACATTAATATTTAATTAAAATAAGATCACTCAAGGGCGACAAATAGAATAACAGCTGCATATTTTGTGATTTTCCTTTTAATAACCGAATCATGGTTTGATTAATTTCTAATAGTAGAACGATATCCTAAACTTACACACGACATATATTTTTGTATTTTTGTTTGATAAGACTAAATAAACACGGGCAAAACCACAAATAACTAACAAAAATGCCACGTAATTCCAAAAATTGTACAGCAAGACCATTTGTTATTATTTTTGATTTCTTTTGGAGTAATTGTCGTGTAAACAAAAATCACGTGCTCACAACTGCCCCTCTTTGTCCGAAAACATGCGAGGTTTTCGGGCAAAGATAAAGTGAGCGGGTATGAATGATTTTTGTCTGTTTGACTACTCCGTGTGAAGCACATTTTTTGAAAAATTTGACTGAATCTTTGCTTCAAAGATTTCCTACATATCCTGGGCTAAACAGGAATCAGGTCAATGTAGTTCGGGAAACTTTGGTAGCTGGGACTACCATGGGATTGCAATGCTTGCTGTTACTGCTGTTGCTGTTGCCGCTACTGCTTACCGACCGCCTTATTACAACCAAAGGAAATTGAAACTGAACTAACTATTTATGCCTGTCAACCGCTAGTTACAAGATTCCTATCTATAATTCTCTTGCAACTTGATCTTGGGTCTTAGCTGATTCTGCTTGTAGACTTCAATCTGAATCTTGATGCTTGCAAGTTGTAGGCGCCTGTTTATTTCTGCGATATTGAGTGAGACGAGATTGGCGGAGCTCGGGACCTTGATCAAATTTTGGAGCGATCCGCCCTTTGTTTGTTCCAATATCTTGGAACATCTTCTTTTTGTCCTTTTCTTATTTTCTTTATTCTGGATTGAGACTCATCCCGTAGGTCATCTCGATCCATGTGCCTCGAGGTCAGACCTGCTGAGACAAATAAAACAAACGAACGAAATTTTTCTGCCCCAGTTGCACTAGGAAAATTTCGTGAATTAATCGCCATAACAACTTACAGAATTGATGAGGGGATTGGAAAACTCTAGTCTACAAAACGCAACTCAGGGATTGGAGCCCTAATGTCGCCATAAGGTAAAAACGCTCAGTTCAAGGATTGTAGCCCTAATGCTGGCTAAATGGAAAAGTGCTCAACTCAGGGATTGGAGCCCTGATACCGACTGATAGAAAATAAACGCTCAGTTCAGGGATTGGAGCCCTAATGCTGGCTAAACAGAAAATAAATGCTCAGTTCAGGGATTGGAGCCCTAATGCTGGCTAACAGAAAAATGCTCAGTTCAGGGATTGGAGCCCTAATGCTGGCTAAAAGAAAAAATGCTCAGTTCAGGGGTTGGAGCCATAATGCTGGCTAACAGAAAAAATGCTCAGTTCAGGGGTTGGAGCCCTAATACTAGCTAACAGAAAAATGCTCAGTTCAGGGGTTGGAGCCCTAATGCTGGCTAAAGAAAAATGCTCAGTTCAGGGGTTGGAGCCCTAATGCTGGCTAACAGGAAAAATGCTCAGGTCAGGGGTTGGAGCCATAATGCTGGCTAACAGAAAAAACGCTCAGTTCAGGGGTTGGAGCCCTAATGCTGGCTAAAGAAAAATGCTCAGTTCAGGGGTTGGAGCCCTAATGCTGGCTAACAGGAAAAATGCTCAGGTCAGGGGTTGGAGCCCTAATGCTGGCTAACAGGAAAAATGCTCAGTTCAGTGGTTGGAGCCCTAATGCTGGCAAACAGAAAAAATGCTCAGTTCAGGGATTAGAGCCCTAATTCTGGCTAAAGAAAAATGCTCAGTTCAGGGGTTGGAGCCCTAATGCTGGCTAAAGAAAAAATGCTCAACTCAGGGATTGGAGCCCTAATGCTGGCTAAATGGAAAATGTCGGGGATTCTAACTGACCCTTTTTTTGAGTTTTCTTATTTTAGTAAAATGTAAGAGAGAATTTTGGGGAAACTTCCCTTTTGAGTAGATTCCTTATTGCCAAACTGTTTCTTGCACTCATGTATTTCTTTTCTTTTTGGGCGACACCTGCTTCTTGCACGGTTGCTTTGGATCACACCTGTTTCAGTTTTCCAAACAAAGAACAATTGTTAGTTCGGAAATGGTGGTTGATTCGGTGACATTGATTGTTCCAATTGCTTTGTCGCGTCCTTATTTCTGTTGAGAAACTCTGTCATTGATTGGATTCACAGGCGAAACCCTTTTAGACTGCTCAGACTCGTATTTCCAGATTTTGTGATGATTTGCCCGTGTAAGGCTTTGGTTCTTCCATCCCGTTCTGCTTGGGGATTTTTAGTGAGGATTTTTATTGGGGAGACTCTGTGGGGATTTGTACAAGGCAGACTCATTGGGGATTAGCTGGGGCAGACTCTTTGGGGGATTTTTACTGAGGGAGGCTCTGTGGGGATTTTTACAAAGGGAGGCCCTTTGGAGATTTGTACAAAGGGAGACCCTGTGGGGATTTGTTTTTTTTTTAGGTGTGCGTGGTTTACTTCGAATGCATCCAACACCATGATCCATCAGGATTGGACAAACATACCATTGAAGCGGGGTATTTACTTCTTACGAAACGGAGCTCCGTGAAACCGGTCCTGCCACCTATTCTTTCCAGTATATCTGGAACTTGGGGTTAAAAATGAAAGGGATTCAAAGAAAAGTAAAAACGAAGAACGGAGAAAGCAAATTTTAGAAGAGAAGTGTCTCTTTCGGGACAAGAAAGACTTATCTGACGGAAACATGCTGACTTTAAATTGACATGACATGCTTTTTGGACTGGACGCCTGACCTTCAACGAACTTGCATTTCCTCACGAACCAAAATGGATCTATGTTTCCAAACCGGTGGAATTTTTCCAAGACTTCCTGAGGTGGAATCATCCTTTCGGCCGACAGCGCCCTTTGCGGGTTTTCGCTAGTCGACCTCTTTCATTTCTCTTCTTGTTGTCGCTTGATAGCACTCTTTGCAAGTTTTTACTAAACAAGCTCTCTCATTTTTGGTTGCTCTACTCCCGTCGCCTCACGGTGCCCGAAGGTTTTCGCCGACAAGACTCTCTCGTTTTATTTCTCTCAATTCTGAATGTACCGGCCTCCAATCGTGATATCTCTTGGCTCCCCCTACCTTTGGTAATTGATCCGAAAGACTTGTGCTTGGTAAAAGAATGGTAGATGAAACTACAACTTCTAAGCCTTTTGGTGTGCCCCGGTTCCAATTTCAGGGTAAATTGGATTTTATTTTTGGTGTGACTGAACCCCAGAGAGAGGTTGCCTACGTATCCTTTCGGAATCAAGTCAGACGTAGTTCAGGCTCAATTTTTTTTGGATAGGTAGCCAAAGAAATGTAACCGGCTCAAAGGGCTTGTAGAGAGAGTTGATAGTGTTTGGGGTAGTGGGAATAAAACCTTCATCATCTCAAATGTGTCAGGACCACTGGAGTATAACTCAGACATAGTACCTTTTGACTGCGTCCGCATTCACTGCTGTTTCAGGATCATTTCCTTCAATATCACCCAGATACAATGCTCCTCTCGGCAATATCTTCCTGATGATGTATGGGCCTTTCCAATTTGGAGAAATTTTCCTTTCGCTTCCTAGTGATGTGGCAGAATGCGCCTCAGTACCAGTTGACCCACTTTGAAATTCCTGGGTCGGACTTTCTTGTTGTAAGCACGGGCCATTCTTCGTTGGTACAACTGCCCGTGACAAACCGCATCCATTCGTTTCTCATCAATCAAAGTCAACTGCTCCAATCGAGTCTTAACCCACTCGCTATCTTCAATTTCTGCTTCGACAATGGTTCGGAGCGAAGGAATTTCTACCTCTGCTGGTATCACAACCTCGGTCCCATAAACCAACAGATAAGGGGTTGCTCCTACTGACGTGCGTACCGTGGTGCGATATCCCAGCAATGCAAAGGGTAACTGTTCATGCCATTGTCGGGAACCCTGGATCGTCTTCCTCAAAATCTTCTTGATGTTCTTGTTTGATGCTTCAACAGCGCCATTGGCCTTGGGCCGATAAGGAGTGGAGTTCCTATGCATTATTTTGAACTGTTCGCATACATCCCCCATCAAGTGACTATTCAGGTTCGCCGCGTTATCTGTGATGATAGTTGCAGGAATACCGAAACGACAGATAAGATTTGAATGTACAAAATCCACCACAGCCTTCTTAGTGACCGACTTGAGAGTGACAGCCTCTACCTATTTCGTGAAGTAGTCAATAGCAACCAATATAAATTTGTGTCCATTTGAGGCCTTCGGCTCGATCGGACCAATGACGTCCATGCCCCAGACAATAAATGGCCAAGGTGCAGACATGGGATGCAATTCCGTGGGAGGTGCATGAATCAAATCACCGTGCACCTGACATTGATGACACTTCCGAACGAAGCTAAAGCAGTCCTTTTCCATGGTTATCCAGTAATAGCCTGCTCGAATGATTTTCTTTGCCAAAACATACCCGTTCATGTGGGGCCCGCACACTCCTGCGTGTACTTCATGCATGATCCTTCCCGCCTCCTCGGCGTCAACACATCTTAGCAGATTGAGGTCCGGGGTCCTTTTATACAATACCTCGCCTCTCAAAAAGAAACCTCATGCATGCCGCTTGATAGTCCTCTTCTGATCTCCGGTAGCATGTTCGGGGTATTCTTGTGTTTTTAAGAACCTCTTGATATCATGGTACCATGGATGTGTACACGATCCTGCCTCGATTACGTTGCATTAACCGTGTCTTTCCCTGATTTGGATTTCCAAGGGATCAACGTGGGCGTTGCCTGGGTAGGGTAGCATTGAAGCCAAGGTAGCAAGTGCATCCGCTAGTTCATTGTGACACCGCGGGATATACCTGAACTCTATTGATTTAAAACACTTGCCGAGGTCCTCCACGTGCTGTCGGTAAGGAATAAGCTTGACATCCCGAGTTTCCCATTCACCTTGGGCTTGCCGGATAATCAGGTCAGAATCTCCCATAATTAATAAATCTTCAACATCCTGATCGATTGCCATATGCATGCCCATGATGCAGGCTTCATATTCAGCTGTATTGTTCGTGCAAAAGAAACATAGTCTAGCTATAGCAGGATAGTGCTGACCAGAGGGCGAGATCAAAATTGCCCTGATTCCTACACCTTTGGCGTTTACGGCCCCATCAAAGAACATCTTCCAAACATGAGCGTTTTCCGAGACTACTTCTACGGTGTTTATTTCTTCATCCGGAAAATAAGTACTCAACGGTTGGTATTCCTCATCAACCGGGTTTTCGGCTAGATGATCTGCTAACGCCTGGGCTTTCATTGCCGTGCGAGTGACATAGACTATGTCAAATTTGGTAAGCAAGATTTGCCACTTGGCCAGTCTTCCCGTAGGCATTGTCTTCTGAAATATGTACTTCAAAGGATCCAACCTGCTTATGAGGTAAGTAGTGTGAGCCTGGAGATAATGTCTCAATTTTTGAGCAACCCATATCAAAGCACAACACGTTCTTTCCAGCAGAGTGTACTTGGCCTCGTAGCCGGTGAATTTCTTGCTCAAGTAGTAGATCGCTTGTTCCTTCTTTCTGGTTATGTCATGTTGCCCGAGGACGCAACCGAAAGAATTTTCCAAGACTGTCAGATACAAGAACATGGGTCTCTCTGGCTCAGGCGGGACCAAAACTGGGGGATTTAAAAGATATTCTTTGATTTTGTCAAAAGCTTCTTGACACTCAGCCATCCATTTGATCGCTGCATCTTTCCTCAATAGCTTAAATATGGTCTTACACGTGCTAGTCAGCTGGGCAATGAATCAACTGATATAGTTTAACCTGCCCAACAGACTCATCACGTCTTTCTTCGTTCTTGGGGGAGGTAGATCTCTGATAGATTTTATCTTTGTTGGATCTAATTCGATACCTCTCCTGCTTACTATGAAACCCAAAAGCTTGCCCGATGGGACTCCGAAAGCGCATTTGGCTGGGTTCAGCTTCAAGTCGTACTTCCTCAGTCTCTCTAAGAATTTCCTCAAGTCTTGGATATGATTGTCCCGCGTCCTGGACTTGACTATCACGTCGTCCACATACACCTCTATTTCTTGATGCATCATGTCATGAAAAATGGCAGTCATGGCCCTCATGTAAGTTGCCCCAGCATTCTTCAGACCAAATGGCATAACCCGATAACAGTAAGTGCCCCAAGGTGTAGTGAAGGCAGTCTTCTCGGCGTCTTCTTCATCCATCAACACCTGATGATACCCAGCGTAACAATCTACGAAAGACTGTATCTCATGTTTGGCGCAATTATCAACAAGGATGTGGATGTTGGGCAATGGGAAATTGTCTTTGGGACTCGCCTTGTTCAAATCTCGATAATCCACACATACCTGAGTCTTCCCGTCTTTTTTCGGCACTGGAACTACATTCGCCAACCACGTGGTGTACTGGACTACCTGAATTACTCCCGTTTTCAGCTGCTTGGTGATCTCTTCTTTAATTTTGTCACTGACATCAGTTTTGAACTTTCTTTGCTTTTGTTGAACTGGAGGACAATCAGGGTGAATTGGCAATTTATGAACCACTAGATCAACACCTAATCCTGGCATGTCATCGTATGACCAAGCAAACACATCTTTAAATTCAAAAAGGAGTTGAATTATCGCATCTCGCGTTTTCTCGTCCGTGTGAATGCTTATTTTGGTCTCTCGGATTTCTTCAAGAGTTCCCAAATTAACCGGTTCAGTGTCATTCAGATTCGGCTTAGGTTTATTCTCAAAGTGTTCCAATTCTCGATTTATCTCCCTAAAAGCCTCTTCTTCGTCATATTCTGACTCTTGGTTTATTATTTCACAATTAAACAGCTCGTTGTGATCTAGGCTTGAAGTCCGCAAGCATGTCATATTATTTAAAGCCGCATTATTATTACTGAAAGAAAAGATAAAGGGAAAAATAACAAAAATCAGAACAAAGGAAAAATGAGAAAACAACGATTTATATTTCTTGGAATTTGGAAGATAACAATGTTTATATTTCAGGAATTCAAAACAACAAATGAAGGAAAAAACATCCAAGTTATATCCTGGGGATAACTCGTGATGCAGGAAAGGTGGCAGGACAGGTCTACCCGAACTCCTGTCTAGTTGGGAATGGCGTGGCCTCCCAATTTCGAAGATTGGCATTTGGCCCTACATATAGCATCTCAGTGGTGCTTGTGCCTTCTCCTGTTTGAACCATGTGAGCTTCGTAGAGCATTTCTCTCATTGCCCCACATATCTCCTCGATCTCTTCGGCCGTGAAAACCTCATCGTCTTCTTCTTCGATGTATTTCAGTCCGACGAAAGTTTTGTATAAAATTGGCAATGGCCGAGGCAGTTTCCAGCCCTTATTTTTCCTCTTTTTTGCCCACTCTTCATCTTTTGGAGTGGGTTGAAAACCTATCCCAAAAAGTTTCTTGGTGGAAGGCAAGGTGATGGGTTCCGTTATTCCTTGCAATGTTCGTCCGAGCCCTTTCCCTGGCCTAAATCCATGCCGGATCATTTCTTTCGCCACCATAATTGAGGCATTGGACAAGAAAGGTTGGGGGCAAGGTCTTCCTTCTTCATACTGCTCCGCTAGCACAACTTCGAAAGCCTGATAAACCGTGTGCTCGCTCCCTTCCCTTGGTTCAAGATATGGGATGGATGGGTCCCGATAAATAGACTGTTCGTCTTCTTCGTGGACCACAATTTCCCGGTCTTCGTACTGAAACTTCACCATTTGGTGAAGAGTGGAAGGCACGGCCCCTGCTGCATGAATCCAAGGTCTGCCGAGGAGAAAATTGTAAGACGTATCCATATCAAGCACCTGGAAAGTTATTTCAAACTCCACTGGTCCTATAGTCAACACCAAGTCTATTTCCCCGAGGGTGTCCCTCTTGACGCCATCAAAAGCCCTTACGCAGACATTATTGGGGCAGATTCTCACGGTCCCAATTTCCATTCTCTGTAGTGTGGAGAGCGGACAAATGTCAACACCTGATCCTCCATCCAACATTACCCGCTTGACATAGTAGTCTTCGCATTTAACTGTCAGATGTAAGGCTTTGTTGTGAGCTGCTCCCTCTGGAGGTAAGTCGTTCTTGCTGAAAGAAACCTGGTTAACAGCGAAGAACCTCTTCGTCATCCGTTCCAGTTGTTTGACTGAGGTTTCAACTGGTACGTACGCTTCGTTCAGGGTCTTGAGTAAGATCTTTTGGTGTTCGGCCGACCTCATCAGCAGAGATAGCATGGACACTTTCTCGGGGCACTCACGTAGTTGATCTACCACTTCGTAGTCTGGCATTTTCATCTTTTGGAAGAAAGCTTCCGCTTCTTCAACGCTTACAGGCTTCTTTGGTGGGAAGCGTTTCCGCGTGGCGTTGTTTAACTCTTGAGTGTTCGAATACCTTCCAACGAAAGTACTCTCCGGAAGTTCTCCCGTGACTTCTCTGCCTTTGTACATAACCAACGTTCTTTGATAGTTCCATGGTACTGTGGACGGGTTTGTCATCGGTTTCTGTGGCACGCGTCCGATAACCACTGGCTCATTCAGTCGAGGTGGTTGAATCATCCCCCAGACCACATAGGCCCCTTTTGGTACGTACATTGGTTTTGCCCTTTTTACTTCGAAACTCTACGGCTTCTCTGCTCGACCTCGTGGAATGTAAAAAACTTTATTCCTCATAGGCACCATCGTCACTGTCGTTTTCTCCACCTTCTCTTCAGGCTCGACCTTGACAGTACTGACCTTCTTTTCCCCTTTCTCTAGCTTCGGGGTGGTTTTAGGCTTTTTCCCTGCATCGACGATGGCAATTATAGCTTTTAAAGCAGGATCAAATTCTTTGTCCTCGCAAATCATTCCAATCAGTGGACCGTTATTGTGAGCGGGAAACAGATTGTTAGTCACATTTGGGACCTCCTCGTCCCTTAGTACTATCTTCCCCTGCTCTATTAAATTCTCGACTACCCTTCTCAAATCCCAGCAGTCATTTGTATCGTGCCCTTCTACTCGTGAATGATAGGCGCACCTAACACCGGCTTTGTAAGTAGGTGATGCCGGATTGTGCCTTGTCTGAGGGACTGGCTGCAGGAAACCCAACTGGACTAGCTTTGGGAACATGGTAGAATATGGTTCACCGATGGGTGTGAAAGTCCGTCTTCTAGGTGGTTCCTGAGGGCGGAAGTTATTTTGAGGAGGCTGTGGATTATAGTGGTTGCGGTAGGGAGGCTGATTTCTGGGAGGTGGAGCTTGGCCTCGATTGTCTTGTTGTGGCGGATGGACATAGGGCTGGGTATTCATGACCATGTAGGGTTGAGGAGCATATGTCACATTTTGGTGGGGGTAGTAATGTTGTGGGGTTCTTTCTGGAAAACGGGGCCTGGGATTACGATATTCCCTCGCTTCTGAGGCTGCCATGGATGTTTCTTCCTTTTTCTTTCCTCTTGACATCCCTCCGGATCCGCTTTGGACGGCTTGGGAGGTTGCCCTTATGGCTGCTTGACTTAAGATTCTACCCATTTTCAAACCATTTTCTACCATCTCCCCTATCTTGATTGCTTCCGCGAAAGGCTTTCCCATGGCTGACATCATATTCTGGAAATAGTCTGATTCTTGAGCCTGGAGAAAAGTAGTGACCATTTCTACCTCGTCCATAGGAGGTTTTACCCTTGATGCCTGCTCGCGCCACTTAATAGCATATTCTCTGAAGCTCTCTGAAGGTTTCTTCTTCAAGTTTGACAGAGAATTTCTGTCTGGGGCAATGTCGATGTTATACTGGAATTGTCTCACAAAATCTCTGGCGAGATCATCCCATATATGCCATCGGGATATGTCTTGGTCCATGTACCACTCTGAAGCCATTCTTATCAGACATTCTCCGAAGTATGCCATCAGCAATTCCTCTTTGCCGCCGGCTCCCCGCAACTGGTTGCAATACTTCTTGAGATGAGCAATGGGGTCTCCGTACCCGTCATACTTCTCAAATTTTGGGGTTTTGAAACCCACGGGTAGGTGCACGTGAGGGAACATGCATAGATCGGTATAGGAGACACTCTTCTGTCTGCTTAAACCTTGCATGTTTTTCAAACTCTGCTCAAGGCTCCTCATTCTTTTTGCCATCTCATCTTGTTCAGCAGTTTTGGGGTTTTGATCCTGGCTAGGTGCAAACTCGTATTGAGGTTGTTGAGGATGAGTGCTAGTGGTGAACCGAGTTGGTTCCAGTGAGAAGGATGGTGCTTGGAATGTGAATGAGGATGAGTCAAAATTTGGCTTGTGTGTAGCAGGTTGTGCCACGATTGGACAGGGAGGTGCAATGAATATGTTCGTAGCTACATCTGTTGTTGACATCCGGGGATAAGAATCAGAGGGCGATCCAGCAGAGAGGGCTGAAATGGCTGGGTACCCGAATGGGGTAGTTGGATAGCTTATGGGGACGTTGGAAGTCCCACTTGTCCTGGAGAACAACTCAGGGAACCCAGGGATTACACTCGGTGGCTCTTTTCTGTTATTCCAGTCATCCAACATTTCCAACATGCGGAGCCGCAGGATTCTGTTTTCCTCAGCAGTTGCTGACTCGGGTGTCAGGACGGCGAGATTTAACTCTCCTCGGAAACAGGAACTGTCAGCAAAGGAATTTCTAAAGACATTTCTATGCTTCCCTTTGATCTCGTGAAGTAAGTGTGAATACTCCCTCTTGACTTAACAACGGGTAACTAAACACTCCCTTTCGACCTCGTGAAGTATGAATGTTAGGCCAGACCTCCACCAAACCAACCACCTTTTCTAAAAACCTAGAAGACTCAGCAGCAAGCAAACGGTTAGTTTGAAACAAATAACAGATAGGTAATCGCACGTTGGGGTGTGATGCACCTATACAGTTAAATGAATTTCTACATGTTTGCAACGAAGGCATGCGTCATTCCGGCTTCTCTTTAGGCTTTCCTTTATTTATCATCATTTTTTTTTATTATTGTTTTCAATATTTGTAGTTAAAAATGTGACCGGATCCGATGAGGATTGCCTACGTATCACGATGCCGCGTGAATCAGATCATTACGTAGTTCAAAACAGATGAGTGTAAAAGAAGCACACATTTTATTACTGAAACAATCTATTACAACCAACATTTGAAAAAGGAAAAATAACAAACCTTGAACATAAGTACAGACTCAAACGGACTAATGCACCCTGATGCGAAAAGACGAACAGAAGATGCTAAGATACAGACTCGACCTATGAATACATTAAGGTTTCGAAAATTGGTGCCCGCGGGGCATCGTTCGGCCTCGCCGCGGTCCTAGGTGTGAGATCCCTTTCAAGTTGTTCCAGCTCATGCATGGTCTGCTTGACATAAACCATCACTGCCGTGAGAACGGTAATGCTGGTCATGTTTTCACACCGTAGACACCTTCTGATGATGGCATGGGCAATGGTCCTAATCTTATCCCTGGTTTGCCTCTTTTCTATAAGCAGGCGTTTTATCTGATCACTGCATGTTTTTAACGCCTGAGAATCCTGCATATGCTGATTCTTCAGTTGCCGCACTTCTACCTCCATTTGGGCCAACAAGTCGTAACAGTGTCCGCTTTCAATTTGGAAATCCTCAGCCTGCTTAACTGCTTTACCCTCAAGTGTAGCCAACTTTCTTTTCATATTGGCAACAGTTTTCTCGTGGTCGCGTTTCAATTGGTTCAAATATCGGCGATGCTTATCTGCTCTTGTTCCCCACTGTACTTTGAGCTCTGCCATGACGTTATCAGACTATTCTAAACCATCTCGCCATTCCCTGACTTCATTTTTCAGCCCTTTTATCAACTACTCATCTAATCGACTCCTTGGTTGTTTATCAGGAGCCGTTCTCAATTTCTGGATAAGGCTGCTTGGTGGGCCGGGCCTGAACCGGACCGGACCGGGCCCGCGGTCCTAACGGGCCTGGTGGGCCGGTCCTGGTGGGCCGGTCCTGGTGGTTCTGAGAAGCCCGTGACGGGCCGGTCTTGTAGTATTAGCCCACGAGCCCGGGACCGTTTAGCCCGGGACCGTCAGACGGGCCTGGGCCGGTCGTGGCGGGCCTGGCGGGCCTAACGGGCCCAACGGCTATTTATTTTTTTTTTTAAAAAATTAAAATTCTCCAACGGCCATATTTAAAATCTAGCCGCTTGGGCTGAAAATATGACCGTTTTTAAGTTTAAAAAATGGCCATTTGGCCCCCAAACTTTATTTTAACCCCAAACTTTATATAATTACACTTTTCCCCATTTCTCAACTATAAATACCCCCTCATTCTTTCATTTTTATTCACCAATTCATCAATATCTCTCAATATCTCTCAATCTCTCTCAATCTCTCTCAATCTCTCTACTACAATTACTTAATTTATTGTTGAAATTTCGTGAAAAATTGTGAAGTTGTTGAATTGAAGTTTTCAAGTGTTCAACGATTTTCAATTTTCAAGAAGTTGTTCGGCAATCCGGTAAACTCGTTTCAACTCTTACGTTTTAAGAATATATTTTTGTGTGGTTTAGTTTGCATAATTATAATTAATATGGCATTTACTTTGAAAAAAATGTTTGGTAAAGGAAAAGATAAAACCGGTGAAAGTAGTGGCCAACCAACTACCCTTCCCCCGGCTCCCCGACCTAGAAAAGATAAGCAAGTTGAAAGTAGTCGCCAACCTAGACGTCCTCCTCCTTCCGTAATTCTTGATAGTGATCACCCTTGTTTTCAATTTACCGATAGTGAATTTTACCATAATGTTGCACCAGGTGAAAGATTAGATGATGAAATTATGAATGCTCTTTATCCTAATGAAACCATCTTAGAAAATAATGAGGAAAATGAGGATGATGATGAAACTCAAGCACCGGATTTAGATGATACACCTACTAGTCCTCTTAATAACCCAAGTGATGCACCGGTCGACCCACCTGTAGAAACTCCTACTTTTAATAGAGAACCTGCTAAACGCCTAGAAACATCATTAGTTTGGAATTTTTTTACTCAAGTAAGAGAACAAAATAAGGCTAAGTGTAAAACTTGTGGGAAATTAATGGTGCATAAATATACTGGAGACCGTAGCGGCACGGGTAGTTTGACTAGGCACATAAAAACACACCCTAGAGATAAGGCTAGATTTTTTCAAATGAAAGCGCAACTAGAGGGGACAAGTGTAGATTCTGCGGTTAACCCTAGTACAGGTTCAAATCTAGTTCAACCAGGAATTAACACTGTCACCGGAGGTATTTTATATTACGATCCAAATAGAGATCGTGAAGAATTAGCAAAGATGATTACTGTTATGTGCTTACCTTATACTTTTGCATCATAGAGCGTCTATGAGGGATAGCTTGGAAAAATCAGTATTGTTTAGAGATTGGATCCGCTCGGAAAGAAGAAACTTTGGAATTGCAGAAGCACAACCGGCGATAGATGAAGCTTATGAAGAAATGATAGCGGAACTTGCGGAGGATTCGGCTTCGCCCGGAAGTGGTGATGAACAAGCTTCTTTTCCACCACCACCAACGCAACCTCCTCCGAACCTTGAAGGATTTATGAGATTTGTTAGAGATAATACATAGACTAATATGTAACTTGTATTTTGGCACATCTTCCTTAGTTTTTTTTCCTTCTAATGGTGGTATTAGTACCTTGTTGTGCTCATTCCATTGGGGGAAGGATGACTAAGAAAGATATGCCATTTTTGGTAATAAAATTTATTGCTTCTACCCTTGAATATCTTTTCGCAATATTTCTTTGTCTTTACTTAGAATTATTTATAAGCTACAATATATACATAAGATACAATATATATACTACAAGAAAATATATTATGCGAATATATATACATAAGATACAATATATATACTACAAGAAAATATATAATGCGAATATATATACATAAGATACAATATATATACTACAAGAAAATATATAAGAGAATATATATACATAAGATACAATATATATACTACAAGACAATATATTATGCGAATATATATACATAAGATACAATATATATACTACAAGAAAATATATTATGCGAATATATATACATAAGATACAATATATATACTACAAGACAATATATTATGCGAATATATATACATAAGATACAATATATATACTACAAGACAATATATTATGCGAATATATATACATAAGATACAATATATATACTACAAGAAAATATATAAGAGAATATATATACATAAGATACAATATATATACTACAAGAAAATATATAAGAGAATATATATACATAAGATACAATATATACTACAAGAAAATATATAAGAGAATATATATACATAAGATACAATATATATACTACAAGAAAATATATAAGAGAATATATATACATAAGATACAATATATATACTACAAGACAATATATTATGCGAATATATATACATAAGATACAATATATATACTACAAGAAAATATATAAGAGAATATATATACATAAGATACAATATATATACTACAAGACAATATATTATGCATGACAATTTAGTGTTTTACTATTGTTTTGTTATTTTCTTTTTCGTCAAGCACTTTAATAATTAGATCTACATATATACTACATATATATTTTTAATATAGCCATGATACTACAAGAAATTGCCTTAAAAAAAAAACCCGCTAGGCCCGCGAAGCCCACGAGCCCGGCCCGTTAAGCACAGGACCATGTGGGCTTAGGCCCGTCACGGGCCGGTTCCACCCATTGAGCCCACGAAGCTCGGGACCGCCAGAGCTTAGGCCCACGAAGCCCGGCCCGTTTGGCCCACGAAGGCCCGAGCCCGGGCCAGAATACAACACTATTTCTGGATTTGGGCCCTAAGTTCTTCATTTTCTTGGGCCACTCTATTCTTTTCGCCTCGTTCTGCAGCGACCTGTATACTGTTATTGAATTTCAGACTTTCAACCTGTTTCTTCAAATCACCGATCTCCGCCCGATAACCTTTCTCCTTTGCTAACCAGTTCCATTTCTCCTGGGATGACTCAGCGAAATCTTTGAGATGAGGTCTTTTAGCCGGTCTCCCGCAGGACACGTCACCTCTAAACCAAGCGTGATATCCCGGGGAAACTTCTCCTCTAGCCGTATCCAATACACAAGTATTTGCCGTCAAATGTTGACATTCACTCCAGATCTGGCGAACTTCTTCTTCGGGGAACCGACCGTCCGGACTGATTTCAACCACTTGGGTACTTAAGTCTTCATCTTTCGGCACTACTTGATACCTCCCAAGTTGCCTCAAAACCTGATACGGTGCATAGGGTTGGATACTTTTAAGTCCCATTAACAGAAAATAGGGCCTGGTTGCCGGCATGTATATGATTTCCTCAACAGGTAACCATCCGAGCGTCCACTGGATTTGGTTGGCCGTGAGAGTTCGGAAGAATGTCGTCCAAGCTGTGACTCCCCCGGGTAGACTAACCCCTTTGATTCTTGTGTAGAATTCTCCAATACAAGTCTTCTCGGGCGAACCGTAACCCAAGAGCGGGGAGCGGTGGCATAAATGATCGGTCATCCACATTTGCAACAATAGGTTACATCCTTCGAAAAAGTCGCCCCCGGCTCGGCAAGCAGTGAGAGCCCGGAAGATGTTAGCCATAATCATGGGCACCAGAGTACTTTTATCTTGGGTGAGCAAAGTACTGACGACCCCAACTACTTTTAGATCAATGTTTCCGTCTTTCCTTGGGAACACTATAAGACCCAAAAAAGCTATCATAAAAGCTACCAGCCTGTGTTCATCCCACTTTTGTCGGTTATCTCTACTGCATAGTTTGAAGTCTAGCTTATTGAACCCGCCCACGTGGCCGTATCTAGCATATATGAGGCGGAGACTGCAGAAACCTTTTGCCAAATCTGGATGGTGAAACGTTCGGGGTATTTTTAGGAAATCCAAAAACCAGTGTACAGTGACGGCCCTAGGTGCAATCAAGTACTTGAACCTTAACGGAGCTTCATTACTTCCGATGTATCCCGCTATTTCTTCCAATGTCGGGGTGAGCTCAAAGTCTGAGAAATGAAATACATTATGTGCCGAATCCCAGCAAGTGACCAATGATCTGATAACATCACCCCGAGGCTGGATGTCTAGTAAATCCGGGAGATCTTTCAGATACTTCTTTACTTTGTCTTGCCCTTCCTTGCCTAAGTCATTCCACCATAATCGCAACTCAAAAGGGATCTTGGTCATTATTGAAAAGGGTTTGTTTTGTATCGTGCTCATCCTGCACATTTATTAAGGTGATTATGCCAACGAAAAACTTTTATTAGACTCAACAAAATAAAACTATCTATGTTTTTTTTCAAGATTTTGTTTTCAAAATGATGGACTCGGTTTTCAAATGCGGCCTTTTAGCACTTCGGGAACGAAGATTTTAAGGCTGCGAGGATCAAACGGTCAAAAATCAAAAACGATGACCAAAGATGACTGTTTATGCAATGTCAGCCTTCCGCCGTCCCTTTCGGGAACATTCGGCTGTTTTTGACAACAAAAGCATCACTTGATTTTTTTTTATTTTAGAATGGTGACCCGATATTGGGAACATGGCCTCACAGATCCTCGGGGACGAGGATCCTAAGGTCATTGGGCAACTTGGTCAAATTTTTTAAAAATGACCAAAATGGCTGTTTATGCAAAGTCAGCCTTCCGGCGTCCCTTTCGAGAACATTTGGCTATTCTTGACAAAACGACATCACCCGACTCATAAATTAAAATTCTGATATTTTGGCTATTTCTGAAAAAGGAGAGGTTGGACCCGATGAGGGTTGCCTACGTATCTCGCACCTTGCGAGAATCAAACCGGCGTAGTTCGGGGTTGATCAAACGTAGAGTAAATAAACTAAACTCCTTCTGAATACAATCTTTTAAAGAAAAGAAAAAAATATTTTTCTGGATTTTATATTATTTTTTTCGAAAAGAGATACAAAGAAAAATCTTTTTAAGGAAGTATTTGGACTATTAGTCTGAATTTATAAAAGAGATACTGCAAAAGATTTTTTTTTTTTTGAATTTTGAATTTTCCTTTCTTTCTTTTTTTTACTTTTAAATAAATACTTCCCTTTTTAATTTTAAAAATTTTCTTTTTTTTTTAATAAATCAAACTAAAAGAATTTTTTTTCTTGTTTTTCATTTCTTTTTCTTTTTTTTTTTGCTTTTGAAAATTCCGACGAGGTTTTGACACCACTTGGACATTGGTTTTATTTTCCAACAATAAGTAATTATCTCTCTACGCTGCTATTTTCTTTTTCTTTTTTTTTTTTAAGTTTTTTTTTTAGAAACCGGTCAGCATGCAGAACTGAAGCAAATAAATGCGCAAAACAAACGAGATGCAGCAGGATGGTCTTTTCATTTCAGGTTGCCTGTCCTAGACGGACCCAATCCCTGTGTTGAGTCCCCTATGTCAAATGCAACATGATGCAAATAAGCGTTCCTACTAGGAATCCGGCATGAGGTTTCGTTATACTAGGTTTATAACCTGGGTATATGTTCTAAACTGTGTACCCGAGCGGACAACTCGAGTCGAGGAGGGGGCAACTTACCGGGAACCAAAAGGCCATCCGGCTTCGTAACTTGTCCGAGCCTCTTTTTTATTTCAAGGTATGACACTAACAGAATAGGGAGTCTCAACCAGTAAGCACATCCCCGGAGGTGAAGAGAGAAGGGTTTCGGCACAGTTTATATACAGTTCAGATAATATCAAAGCGGTAAAAGACAAAATTTAGCACGTTATGCCGAAACATGTAATAAAGATCAGATAATAAAGCCAAATATAACAATTATTCTAAGCTCGAATTCTTGAACCCTGAACTAGTGGTTCTGGGTTTAATCCCTAGCAGAGTCGCCAGAGCTGTCACACCTCCTTTTTGCGCGCCCGCCCCGAAGGGTTAAACGCGCGAGAGAGTTTTTCCAATTTAAGTGACAATATTCGAAATGAGATTATTTATTTAATTCAGAGTCGCCACTTGGGAAAAGGTTTGGCTTTTGGTGTCCCAAGTCACCGGTTTATCTTGAATCCCAAATCGAGGAAATTTTCGACTTTCCAAATGAAGTCTGCGAACCAGAAATTCTAAGTAAGGAATTCTGTTGACCCGAGGGAAGGTGTTAGGCACCCTCGAATCCCGTGGTTCTAGCACGGTCGCTTAAATTGTTATAATGGCTAAATATCGGATTTAAATACATGTTGTGACTTATGTGCTTTTATTAAGTTTAAACCGCTTTTATTATTATCATTTATTTTTATAGAATTGCAACGTCGTGAAAATGCATCTTGAACCACGTCACAATCAATGCACCCGTAGTTGTTAACACATTTCGACTCCGTTGAGATTTGAATTTGGGTCACATAAATGCGCACCCGAATTTAAGAATGTAATTTAATTAAGTCGCGCCTAAAGAGTCTAACGAGTTATTATCTTTGGGGAAGGCAGTGAAATTCACTAAACAGTCCATCCCAAGTTCTAAGTATTTATTATGATCAATTATTGAGGGCCCCGCAATTTGCATTTTTTGTTATTTGGGGAGGCTCGTCTCATTATTTTTTGAAAGGATAAACCTACAATGACTACATCTTTATTATGCTCATCTCTAGGAAATGGAAGAAAGAAAATACATACTAATTGAATTGCATGCTTGGCCAATTCTGGATTCTTGTTAATTACCTGATTAATTGTTTATGAGGCGGGAATTGTTTCGTGCCTTATTCCATGGGTGAACATGCTTTTAATTTGGTAAAGAAAATTGCATGCAAGATTGATGAAATGCTAAGCTCACTCCAAACGCTTCTCAAGTTGAATTTAAACTAACCCATTTAAACAAGATTAATGGAATTACTGATTAGAAGATGCTACTAATGGTATTCGAAACTTGTCCTATAAACTGCCTAAGCGGGATTCAATAAAGTGAAAACTCAAAAGATTAAAACAACATTGCATTTGGCAAGTTTAAAAGCCACCTGCCCTACATATTTAAAACATAACTGGAGAGGAAGTTCAAATCAACAATTACACTAGCTAATTGTACATTCCATGAATTACATAGCTACATCATGTATACTGCTAAACAAACCATATATCGCATTTTTAGACCAACTAAGTTTCAATTAAGTATGAGCTAACTAAGGTGTTATCTATTGAGCTACAAACTAAAGAATTACACAATTTTAGCAACATTTATAAAGCTGTAAGTAACTGATTAAACTCCTTTGCGTTTTTCATTTCATGCTTTTACTGTTACATCAGTATGAGATTCAAATGTGTACCTGGAAATTGGAAAACAAGAAGGAAAAGAGGAGTGATCAGTGCAGCAGCAGTGATAAATAACAAACAGCCCCATTAACACAGTAGTTTCAGCAACCAGATGCACCAGGAACAACTCAAACGAAGCCCGAAATGATTTGTGAAACCCAAACAGCCACAAACAGCATGCAAAAGACTCAAAATGGACTTGAACTCAAATCAAAGTTGGACCAGTAGATTGCATAAGAAGTTCCAACAAGTTGGAGTCAAACCAGAAGATCAATATCAACTACTGGGGCTTTGAACTGAACCAAAGTTCAATGAAATGATGTTTTATCTACCCCTTTTTGTCAGCTGTTTTCAGAACAAAAGATAGACCTCCAAAAAATGCCCCCTGCCCTCTGTTCTCTCTGTGATTTTATACTGCTCAGCAATTCCCAAAAATAAGTTTTTTAGGGGGGCTATTTTTGATGGCTCGAAAAAAACCTCTGTGAACTAATGGAGACCCTTCTATTTTTATAGCTTCCCTCAGCCCATTCAAAACAGCCTGTTTAAACAAAAGGAAACCCCTCCCATGTTCTCCTGCTGTTTTTTCCACTCAACAGATTAAAATAAAGCCCCCTCCCATGAGATTCCCCCTGACAGCCCTATCTTTAAATATTAAAAGTGGTTTCCCTTTTATTAAGCTAAACAAGAGTATGGGCAGCCTGAATATGCCCTGACAGCACATGCTGTCCAATTTGCTCTAATTCAATAAGGAAACTATAATGCACATGTTGCCCAAGAGTGCACATGCCATCAATTCAGACTCAATCCTGAACTGCAGCTATAACCCAATCCTTAAATATTTCTGATTCAAATGCACAAACTATAAGTAGCTATACTCAATTCTTAATTGGATTCAAACAAAGATTCAGCAGAAAACAAATAACATGAATCAAATTATTACCATTCAAAGCTGAAACTAATTGACGACATATATTGAATCGACTACGCGAATTACAACACATACAATCAATAGCTAATGATCAGAATCGAACAGTATTGAACATGGGGTTCAGATTGCACTGTCAAAACAAGAAATGACACTGTCAAACACATACACTCATCAATGAATAGCAAAAGAGATTCAACCAAATGGAAGGTTCGGGCAAGATGGACAGAACAGTCGACACAAAAATTCAAAACAAATCAACTAAACATTTGGACATATGAACAGAAATTTAACTATAACAAAACAACAAAATGAACTGACAAGGAAAAGAAAAACAGAAATACCTTAAAGGTTTGAAAAAAAATCAGAAGACCCTGTCTCGGATTTCGAATCAAAACTTCTTTTGGGGTTGAACAGACTCTGAGAACACTTCTATTAAGGTCCATTAGACCCTAATCTTCTCGTTCAAAATGAAAAAAACTCGGACTCAGGACTTCTAGGGTTCCTAGGGCGGATTTGGGATTTAGGTTTTCCTGGTTGGATTCGGACCAAACCAAGCCTGGTTTGGTCACGAGGGAGGTCAGGGGAGTACCTGGCATGGATTTGGGGGGGTTTGGTGTAGGTTGAGGTTTGGTTCAAATCTTCAAATGAAGATTCGAGAATCTAGGGATTGATTCGAACTAAACGGTTGGTGGATTTGGATTCAGGGTGGTTGAGTGGTCTTAGGGTGTTAAAATGGTGGCCGGCGGCGTTGATGCCGCCGGGTTTCAAACGGGAGGGGACTAAGGCGTCTAGGGTTTCGTGGGGTTTGGGTCTGGTGAGGGAGACGAAGATGAGGGAGGGGTCTGGCTAGGGGGTGCGGGGTGAGAGATGAGGGGTTATATACGGGGGGTGTGTTTTGATCCTGGCCATTGGATCAGTCAAGATCAACGGCCAAGATCCAAGAGCTAATCAAACGGTGTCGTTTGGTTTAGTGTTGGGGTCGGGGTTGGTCCGGGTAATGGGTCGGGTATGAGGTTATGGGTGAGTGATCTGGACCGTCAATCTAGTGAGATCAATGGTCCAAATTGAGGGTGACACAACGACGTCGTTTGGACGGTCGTGTGGCCAGCCTAATTGGACCGGGTAAAAGGGTATTTGGACTGGGTTATTTTGGTTTGGGCCTGTTCTTATTTAGTTCAAACTGGCCCAATCCGAAAACCCCTTTCTTTTTTCTTCTTTAATTTCTAAAAATCCCACCTAAATTGTAAAACAAAACTATACAAATATTAAACAACTATCACAAACATTAATATTTAATTAAAATAAGATCACTCAAGGACGACAAATAGAATAACAACTGCATATTTTGTGATTTTCCTTTTAATAACCGAATCATGGTTTGATTAATTCCTAATAGTAGAACGATATCCTAAACTTACACACGACATATATTTTTGTATTTTTGTTTGATAAGACTAAATAAACACGGGCAAAACCACAAATAACTAACAAAAATGCCACGTAAATTCCAAAAATAGTACAGCAAGACCATTTGTTATTATTTTTGATTTCTTTTGGAGTAATTGTCGTGTAAACAAAAATCACGTGCTCACAGACATTTTTTAACTCAAGAGCTTGAATTACATACCTACAAGAGAGTGAATTCAAATGAATAAAATCTGAAAGTTGTAGAATCAATACAGCAGCAACAACAAAATCTCTATCAACTCTTCTTCAAACCCAAGATTCAAGGCCCGAAATGTTGAAAGAAATATTTAATGAAAACCTTCAACCTAAATTTCTCTCCTCCCCCTCTCTTCTTCTTTTTTATTCTCTCAAATTTTCTCTTCTATTTATAGCAATATTTTCGAAATTTTTTCAAATTATTTCTTTTAAAAATATTTTATTATTTTAGTATTTTTTAATTAAAAGAAATCTCACTTACAAATTACTTTTATTATTTTTTATAAAAATAAATCCCACCTTTCTTTACTTTTATTTTTTAAATTCCAACTTTAATTACTATTATCTTATTTAAAAATTTCACTTTTTTTACTTTTTAAAAGAGAATTCTACTTATTTAACTTTTCTTAAAAAAACAATCCACTTTCTTTTGCTTTTCTTTTAAAAATGTTACTTTCTTTTACTTTAATTTTTTTTTAATTTTCAGATACCTTTATATTTATTTTTTAATTCCAACTTTCTTTTACTTTTTATTTTTTTAAAAATTTCCACAAAACTTTACTTTTATTTTTTTAATTTTCTACTTTCTTTTACTTTTTAAAAGAAAATTCCACCTACTTTTACTTTTATTTTTTTTATTCAATACTTCCCTTTTTCTTATTTTTTAAATCACTCCTGAAAATTAAAAAAAAAATATTTTTCGGAATTTTTTTTATTATTTTAAAATAAAAATAAAAATAAAATAATATTAATAGTAATTATTCACCTTTTAAAATTTTGTATTTTTACCCTATAATTAAAAGTATAACAAAGCTAAAAATTGTAGATTAAAACCCCTAAAATATTTACATAGAAGAAGTGATAAAAAATTAAATATTGTCAAAAATTAGGTGTTCACAGCTGCCCCCCTTTGCTTGAAAACATGAAGAGTTTTCAAGCAAAGATATGGTGAGCCATGTGACTAATTTTTGAACATATTTTTATTCAAAAGGGAAGAAATAAGGATAAGAGAAAAGAGAAAGGGTGCAACCGAGTCTTGGTTTGGGACAACCTACATATCCTGGGTTATAGGGGAATCAGGTCGCGTGTAGTTCAAGAAGTTTTGGTAGCTGGTACAACCGAAGAGCTGTGATTTTGCTATTGTTGCTGCTATTTCTGCTTACTGAACTCCTTATTACACCATGACAAAATAAAAGAAACCAGTCTAAACTATGATATACGAATTACAAGAATCTTATCTATATCTTCAAACTTGAACTTGCAGTTTCTGCTGCCCTGCTGACTTGTACTTTCTGAGTGAGATTCCTTTGTTGCTGACTTGAATTGCATTCTGAGATGCTTTCCCTTTGTTCTTCAAGTGGGCTCCTGATTGTTGTCTTCCTTCGAACCTTGCTGCTTCCCTTTGTTCTCCAGGTGGGCTTCTGATTACCAACACTTGCGCTGCTTTTCCTCGAAACTTGAACTGCTTCCCTTCGTTTTCCAGGTGGGTTCCTGATTGCTGAACTCCTTTGAGCCTTGCTGCTTCCCTTCGTTCTCCAGGTGGGCTCCTGATTGCCAATACTTGCACTGCCTTTTCTCGAAACTTGAACTGCTTCCCTTCGTTCTTCAGGTGGGCTCCTAATTACCAATACTTGAACTGTATTCACTTGCTCTCCAGGTGGGCGCCTGATTGCCAAAACTTGAATTGTATTCCCTTGCTCTCCAGGTGGGCGCCTGATTGCCAAAATTGGAATTGTATTCTCTTGCTCTCCAGGTGGGCGCCTAATTGCCAAACCTGGAATTGTATTCCCTTGCTCTTCAGGTGGGCGCCTGATTTCAACAAAATAGACAAAAACAAAGAAAAATTTCGGCCCCACTTTGGTAGCTGGGCACATATGTGAGTGTAAACTGAATCATGTTACCAAATATCAATAAGAACTTGAAAGATGAAACTTGAACTGTACTCCCTTGCTCTCCAGGTGGGCGCCTGATTGCTGAAACGTGAATTGTATTCCCTTGCTCTCCAGGTAGGCGCCTGATTGTTGAACTTGAAATGTATTCCCTTGCTCTCCAGGTGGGCGCCTGATTACTGAACTTGAATTGTATTCCCTTGTTCTCCAGGTGGGCTCCTGATTTCAACAAAAATAGACAAAACAAAGAAAATTTCCTGCCCCAGTTTGGTAGCTGGGTGCATATGTGAGTGTTAAACTGAATCATATTACCAAATATTACTAAGAACTTGAAAGCTGAAACTTGAACTGTACTCCCTTGCTCTCCAGGTGGGCGCCTGATTGTTGAACTTGAATTGTATTCCCTTGCTCTCCAGGTGGGCGCCTGATTGTTGAAACTTGAATTATTGTTCCTTGTTCTCCAGGTGGACGCCTGATTACTGAATCTTCAACTGCTTTTCCTTGATCTCCAGGTGGACGCCTGATTGCTGATACTTCAACTGTTGTTCCTTATTTTCCAGGTGGACGCCTGATTGCTAGTACTTGGTCACGCTCTTATCTTTAACATCTGTGTTGCTCTCCCTGTTCTTCAGATAGGCACCTGATTTCAACAAAAATAGACAAAACAAAAGAAAATTTTCTGGCCCAGTTTGGTAGCTGGGAGCATCTGTAAGTGTTAAACTGAATCATATTACTAAGAATTTGAAAGCTAGGTCCCATTATCCAGGGGGTCCTGACAACTCTTAACTAAATGACAATTTTAAGTCTAAGCTATATCTTTTAAAGGTATGACTTCCGCTAAATCTTGTTATCTAAGAGGGTCTTAAACTACTCCCTATTATCCAGGAGGGTCCTGACAACTATTAACTAAACGGCAATTTTAAATCTAAGTTATATCTTCTAAAGGTGTTACTTCTACTAAATCTTGTTATGCAAGCCAGTTTTAAACTACGTCCTATTATCTAGGAGGGTCCTGACAATCAAAAATCAAGTCTTATTTTAAGAGTGACAATTTTACGGCTAAATTATATTACCCCACAACAAAACTTATGCTAAACCTTGTTAATGGAAATCTTAAAGCTAGGTCCCATTGTTCAGGAGGGTCCTGAAAACTCCTAATTGAATCCTATCTCAAACATGCAAACTTTGAAACCAACTTATATTCCTTGGGGTACATTTATGCTAGATTTTGCTACTTATGATTGTTTCGATTTTTAAACTAGGTCCCATTTTCCAGGAGGGTCCTGAAAACTTCAAATTAAATCCTATCCTAACAATAAAAGCTTTAAAGCCAACTTATATTCTTTTGGGGTACATTTATACTAGATCTTGCTACTCATGATTGTTTTGAATTTTAAACTAGGTCCCATTTTCCAGGAGGGTCCTGAAAATTTCAAAATAAATCTCACCTTAAGAGTGACAATTTTAAAGCTAAATCCTATTTCCTAAAGGTAAAACTTATGCTAAATCTTATTTTCTATAAAGGTCTTAGAACTAAATCACATTGTCCAGGAGGGTCCTGAAAAGCCGAGAATGAACTTACCTGAGCCATGCTTTCTTTCTGGAGGATCTCTGTAGAACGAAAAAAATTCCTTGCCTCTGAATCATGCTTTTCCTCATGGAGGGTTCCTACAGGTCGAACAAATTTTCCTTTCCCATTCTCAAACCACCTTTGGACTGACAAAATTTTGGCATGACACTTGAAAATAATCAAACTTCCAAGCTTTGATTTGGACACAATTTTTGTCCCTGTTTCAAACAAAGAGAACTTGTGAGTTTATAAATATGGTGGTTGGTTTGTGGCATTGACTTTGAGGGTGATTTATCCTTCACTTCCTATGATAACTTTGGTTTCAACTTGAAAAACATTGCCTGTTTATTGACTGGCAACTTTCTCTGTCACCATTATCACAAAAATACCTCTGATCCATTCAGACCCAATACCTTCTATCTGTTGCATTGCTCATGAACCGACATCTACCAAACCTTTGTGTTTCACATGATCCCCATGGTATATTGATTATTACCAACTTCAATGTGCACGTTGTTCTTTCCTGATTTAAATCACTGGCCTTGGTCTTGAGGTCTATTGCTCCATCACTTGCCATGATAGCTTTGATTTATGCAGGGAAGATCTTGCTTGTCACTGGTTTACCACCTTTTTTGTCTCTTGTATTTCACATGGATCCCAACGCATGTTGATTGTTACCAGCTCATTGCGCTTGTTGTTCTTTCCTGACTTATGACGCTTTGATGTGCTAGCCAGATCTCATTTTGTGCACTTGGAAAGCTGGTGGAAAATTTTGAAGTCATTTCTCACTTGTTTTGACCAAACAGACTCAGAAAATATGACAAAAGAAACAGAGTAAAGGACAAGGGAAAGAGATGATTCCTAACAAGAAAACTACAAAGGAGAAACCTATCAGATTGGATACCAACTCTAACGACCATGACATGCACCTATGACCTATTCTGTCAAGCAAGTTTGATGTTCAACTATTGTTGTACCCTCTAAGCCGTGAAACTGAGCTTCAATGCTCCGATTATCGAATCTGATTTACAATCCTTATTCGACTTGTAGTGTCCAAAGGGTTTTCACCATCAAGCCTCTCTCATTTTATTTTTTCTCTCAACTTTCGTCGCCTCAAGGTGCCCGTGAAGGTTTTCACCAATAAGACTCTCTCATTTGTATTTCTCTCAACTCCCGTCGCCTTATGGTGCCTATGAGGGTTTTCACCGATAAGACTCTCTCATTTTCATTACTTTTCTTGCTTGGACCAGAGTGTTACCCTGATATGAATCACCTCTATTTGCTTGACTTGGCATCTCTCGAAGACTGGTCGGAAGGTCTTTCTTTGGACCATAATGTGAGCTTTTGGATAGGGTTAGAAAGAAAGGGTATCAAAGGCTCAAAATAGTTTCGACATGGGTTTAAAATTACAACTTTTGGAATCAGATTTCTTACAGCAAACACAACTTCTGCCCCAATTTCTTTGCTTGGGGACTTTTGGATTTTTATTTTGATGGGACCGAACCATGAGGCTGCCTACGTCTCCTTAAAAGGAATCAGGTCGAACGTAGTTCATGTCATAGAAATCACTTTGTTTGTTGTGTTTTTTTTTCTTTTCTCTTTCTTCTCTCTTTTTTCTCTTTTGCTTTTCTCTTTTTCTTTTTATTATTTTTCTTCTTCTTTTCTCTTTTCTTCTTTTTTCTTTATTTTTCTCTTTTTCTTTCTTTCTTTCTCTTTCCTTTTCTTTCTCTTTTTCTTTCTTCCTTTTCTTATCTTTCATGTTTGTGTTTCTGATATTCGCTACTGATTCCGAAAGAGGGGTATGAAAGAAAAAAAATAAGGCTCAAAAGGGGTGACGAGGGATAAAGTGTTTAGATAGCATAACAAAATGCCTTCGTCATTCCAACCTTCAAAACATGCCAAGTACAAACAACACAATTAAACAAACCAAGGAAAACATTCGTAACATCTTTTGGTTGCGCCAGACTTGATGACCGTACCCACATATTCGCCTTCTACATTTGTTATATATAAAGCACCATTGGACAACACTCTCACTCTTATTACCACGAACGACCCCCTACAAATTTGGGGCAAACTTGCTTTTATCTTCAAATTGATGTGACAAGATGTATTTCAATAGGGGTTCGTTATGTTCTATCTGCCCCAGTTTCACACAATTCGGGCTTGAAGTGATCTCAAAATTCCTTTACTTATTTCCCTCAAATGTCCTTACATCTTCAACATTATTTCATTACTTCGTGATTAAACTGACTTTTAAAACCAGGCTGAGAATTACGCGTGCATGTCACGTCACTAGAGTCAACATGAAAAGGACTATAAAAGGAAAACAGAACTAAACAAAAATGACTAGAAATAACAGAAAACAGAAACTTGCATTAGACAGATGGTGAAAGGATTCGGACAACAAAACAGACAAAACTAGACTGGGGTTACAAACCTAGAACAAACCTAGAAAACACTAAGAAGGCTACTAGATTAAACAAACTAGGCAAAATAAGAGGATAGAAGAGTTTGAGTCACAAGACAATATCTGGATTACAACCCTGAAATAACCCGGACAACAAAAATGACAACAAAATAAACCACCAAAACTCCTCCCTGGCTAACCAAGACAGGAGCTCCTCTCCAACTGCCAAGCTCGGCATCTTAGCTACTGAATTCTGCATCAACATTACTAGGACCTTCACGAACATCCATCACATTGTTCTCAACAAATTGCTTTAGGGTTCTCTTTGCTGGCTCGTTCTTAAGATCAACCTCTGATAGCACTGAAAACTTTGCAGCATGTGGGCCTTCGAGGATCTCAGAAGAATCTTCATATTCCTTTTCAAAACAAATCATACTCACCATATGCGTCTCATTGCGAGCAGGCGATGGACTTTGGCTAGATTTTGCACGACAATGACACCTGCATCAATAAGCTTTTGAATTGCTTTCTTCAGATTCCAACACTTCTCTATGTCATGCCCCGAGGCATCTGAGCAATATGCGCACCTTTGAGAAAAATCAAACTTCTTTGAAAGAGGGTTTGACATTTTTATATGAATCGGCTTTAACATGTCCAATTGCTTCAACTTTTGGAATAAACTGCCATATGACACTCCCAATGGGGTGAAAGCCTTTTCTTTTTTCAGCAACCTCTCATTCTTAAATGCTTGATTGGGCCGGAAACCTGATCCAGGAGGTTTTCGATAGGCTCGTGGAGGTGGATATGCATTTTGTGGAGCTGGGTACTGGGAGAGTGATGTATAACTTTGGGAGTTCTGTGGAGAGAAGTGGCACTGGGGAGGATCATCTAGTGCATAAGGATATTCACGGGGACGATGTCGAGGCTGGAAGTGTTGATCGGGAAAGCACATTGGATCATATTTTTTTATTTCTCTTTCTTCCACCCAAACTTACTGGGATGTTCTGAATGTTTTTCGAACAACTCATGATTTTGTCAGACTTGATTCCCTCTTCTACTAGCTCCCCCATTTTTAACACATCATTGAAAGGCTTCCCCATGGTCGGGATCAAATGACTGAAGTAGGTGGGCCCCTGGGCTTGTAGGAAAAACTCAACCATTTCTTCTTTACCAATCGGGATATTGACTCGAGCCACTTGCTCCCTCCACCTGAGCCCAAACTCCCTAAAGCTTTCCTCCGACTTCTTTTCCATTTTAGATAGGGAGGAACGGTCTAGGGTAACACCTGATCTGTATTAAAAGTATCGAACAAAATTTTGAGCCATGTCACCCAATGTAGGCCACTTACCAACATCTTGACGATTATGCCATTCCAAAGCTGCCCCAGTCAGTCTCTCACTGAAGTACGTCATCAACAAATCGTCTTTTTCATCAACACTTCTCATTTCACTACAATAATCCCTCAAATGGGCTACCGGATCCCCACACCCATCATACAAGTTAAACTTTGGCATTTTAAACCCCGCAGGAAGACGAACGTCGGGGGACATAGACAATTTTTTGTAAGACATGCTACCCTGGTCTCCCATTCCTTGCTGCGGACCCTGCTTGTATGAGTTGGGAACCTTGTGGGCAACCTCTGAGGGGTAATATTGGGCATCATGAGCTTTGAGTGGGTGTTCATTGTTGGGGATGGTGGATAAGGCCGGAGGGCAATTTTTGGGAAAAGTAATTGGAAGATGAGTGATGGAGCTACTAGGGTGGTTGGGAAAGCCATGATAAGCGGGTGGATCTGGAGAGTATGGGGGATCATCTGGCACTGTGACCGGTGTTTGGGTAAGGGTAGTATTTATGAAGCTAGGTGGTGGCGGGGGTGGTGCCTTCCCAGTCATCCAAGCCTGATACATGTCCGCCATGTGTTGTCTTAACATCTTTACCTCTTCAACCAACCCATTGTCCTGTTCAGCCAACTGTTTTTGGCCACAGGTATCAACTAACTCAGTTCTGTTATTGTCTTCCATTGCCTTTTGACTTTGTGTTGTAGAGAAGAGTTACCACTTTAAAAACCACAAACCAACCACCCTTCTACTATGAATATAACAAAATGAGGCCATCACGTTAGCGTTAGGGTATTTAACAGCAAAAATATCACATTGCGTGCCATGCACCTAGCCATAATTAACGGTTCTAGAATGACTTCGAGGGTCATAAGGCCATTTGGCATCATCCCAATTTGTCCATTTGAATCTTCTCTTTACTTTTCTTTCCTCGCACTTCTTAGCTCGCTCATTTTCTTTCCCTTTTTTTCTTTTTGATTATCGCTCTTTTTCTTCCTTCTCATTTCTCACATCTCATAATTTCACCTCTTTTTTTTTGTTTTTTCTCTCTCTTTTTTTTCTCTTTTTTTTTTTCATTTAATAAATAAAAAATGATTCGATCGAACCCTATGTAGGTTGCCTACGTATCATGACACCGCATGAATCAGAACTTTGCGTAGTTCGGGAAGATCGGGAATAAATGAAACAAATTGACGTTCTCTGTTTCTTTTTTTTTACCTTAATGACTACTCTGCTGAGAAAGGAGAAATAAATGAAGCAAATCTTTTTTTTTTGAATTTTCTATACTTAATGTTCTATAACCTATTTTAAACTCAAGCTTAACGGATTTTTTTTCTTTTCTTTGAAACAAATACTCTATTAAGGAAAAACTCTAGAAGAGAAAGATATTTTTGATTCCTTTTTTTTAGGAAGAAAATCTAAAGAGTGAACCACAGAAAAATATTTAGAATTTTCATTTGATCTTCTGATGCAAGGTTTCGAAACAAGCAATGAAAAAGATAAAACAAAATATTTTTTGGATTTCAATTTGATTGCCTAAAGAAGAATTTCTAATGATAAACAAAGGATAAAGTATGTTTTTTTTTCTATATACAATATCCTAAAGTTCTAATGAAAATAAAAGGATTTTTTTTTCATTTTTCACTAATTTCCCCAAGAAACACCTCAAAAGAAAATCTTTTTGGATTTTGGAATTAATACCATAAAGAAGGATTTTAAAGAAGTACTAAAAGAAAATTCTCTTTTTTTTGAATTTTGGTCCTAATACAGTAGAGAAAATATAAAACTAATTTATTTTAAGTCCTAGATATTAATTGCCTAAAGGAAAAACAATCTCAAGGGAGAATTTTTTTTATTTCTTATAACAAAAATGCAAAATTTCTTCTCTTTTTTCTTCTTCTGGATTTTCGACTTGTAACACATTTCTACATACAAAATAAGAAATACAATAACAAAAGACTCGGCAAACTTAACCTGACTATTACAAACTCTAACATCACCTAAAAGACTAAATACTACTATACAAGACTGGAAAACAAAACAAAAACAATTGACTCAAAAACATAAAATGACTCCTCGAGCAGCTCCTGAATGCAATGATCCTGGGATATCTGTCATGCTCAAAATCCAGTAAGTAGATCCACACCTGTATGAGAAAACTTAAACTAGCACTATGTGAGACAATATTCCCTAAGACACATGCAAGACATGATTGAGGCTATTTTTGCAAAATGGCTTATTTAACCAAAAGGTGGCTAGAAGTGCAAAATTTGGCTATGACCCTGCAAAGCCAAGAAC
This sequence comes from Nicotiana sylvestris, assembly GCF_000393655.2. Taxonomy (NCBI): domain Eukaryota; kingdom Viridiplantae; phylum Streptophyta; class Magnoliopsida; order Solanales; family Solanaceae; genus Nicotiana; species Nicotiana sylvestris. The sequence continues at coordinate 38,145,502 of NC_091067.1, read as the reverse complement.
CTAAGATTTACTAGGAAGACCGGACCCTATGTGGGTTGCCTACGTATCACGTACCGAAAGACGAGAATCAGGTATGCGTAGTTCGGGCAAATTGGATACGGGCAAGAAATAAAAATAACAACTAATTTAGAGAAAATATATGTTTCTTCTTTTCTTTCTTTCTTTTTTTTTTTTGAAAAATGATGAAACATGTAAACTCTTCTTTTCTTTTCTTTTTTTTCTTTTTCCCCCTTTTTTTTTGATTTTTGATTTTTGAAAAAAATGATAAAAACTGCAAAATCTTTTTGAAGTTTCTATGCTCTTTTTTTCTTAATAAAATGTAACAAAAATAGAATTGGGCCCTACTCGCTTCATCTTCACACTTCACCCTCTCTTTTTCTTCTTTTTTGTTTCATTTGCCCTCAACTATGTTGGTCCGCCAAATGACCCTTTTACCCTTGAATGAATGCAACATGTAGCACATAGGATGCATCAAGATAGTCTTTTCATTTCAGGTACACCTGTCCTAGACAGACCCAACCCCTGTGTTGAGTCTCTAAAGTCAAATGCACATGATGCAAACAAACGTTCCTACTAGGGATCCGACATGAGGCTGAGTTATTCTAGGTTCAAAACCTATGTATTTGTTCTAGACTTGTGTACCCGAGCGGACAACTCGAGCCGAGGAGGCGGCTACGTACCGGGAACCAAAAGGCCATCCGACTTAGTAACTTATCCGAGCCTCTTTCTTATTTCAAGATATGACACTAACAGAATAGGGAGTCTCGACCAGCGAGCACATCCCCGAAGATGAGAAGAGAAGGGTTTCGTAGCAGTTTATATACAGTTCAGAAAATATCAAAGCGGTAAAAGCAACATTTAGCACATTAGGCCCAACACATGTAATAAAATCAGATAATAAATAAAGCCAAATAATAAAAATTATTCTAAGCTCGAATTCTGAACCCTAAACCAGAGATTCTGGGTTTTTTTCCCCAGCAGAGTCGCCAAAGCTGTCACACCTCCTTTTTACTTACACCCCCGAGAACGGGTATAAGGGAGTTTTTTCCAACTTAAAGTGCCAATCGAAACGGGATTCATTTAATATTAAAAATTCAGAGTCGCCACTTGGGATAATTTATGGTGTCCCAAGTCACCGGTTCAAATCCCGAATCGAGGAAAAGATTGACTATGTTTTACAGTCCGCGAACATAGAAATCCGGGTAAGGAATTCTATTAACCCGGGAGAAGGTGTTAGGCATTCCCCGGTTCCGTGGTTCTAGAACGGTCGCTGAACTATTATAATTGGCCTATTATCTGATTTTAATACATGTTTTAGCATATAGGTTAAATTTTAACTTATTAACCGCTCTTATTCATTTTTTAGGAAGATTGCAACGTTATTTAAAATATGTCTTGAACCACGTCACATAAATGCACCGCGGTCCACGACATATTTTATTTAATGTTGTTGGGATTTGGATTTGGGTCACATGAAATGCACACCCGAGTTTAGGAAGGTAATTTTAAATTACGCGCCTAAAGCAACTACGCATTTTTCAACTTTGCGAGGGCCATAGAAAATACGCTAAATAGCATGCCTCGAATTCTATGGATTTAAAATTAATTAAATGAGGGCCAGGCGTTTTGAAGTTTTATTGTGGATGGAGTGGTATAATTGATAAGTGCAAAAGACCTAAAGAAATGGGTTAGCTACATGTATATCACTGGAGCCTTTTGTTATAGCATACTACAATTCAGAAAGGTGGAGTTGACATTTATGTGAAAATAACAAAAGACAGGTACCAGCTTTGGGTTCATCTCCATATCATCTTCAAAAGACCGACTTTCGATTTCAAATTCTAGAAAGAAACTAACAAAATTTTATAGCAAAATAATGAATCTTAAATGACCATATGAGCACAAAAAGAAAAAGAAATCATGCTGAGAACTATTCGGATGAACCAGAAGGAACAAAACAAACATGGACATACAAAAATGCATTTTAAACTTGATTATAACAAAGAACACGTAAAGTAATTAATTTATTTAACACTATGCTAAAGAGAAAGTTGTAGTATCACCACTATAACTTCTACAGTACTATTTTGAAGAAGAAGAAGTTGAATCTTCACATGGTTAATTTAAGAAAATATGCAGCCAATAACATAAATTGAAGATTAGATCATTCCACTAACGCAATCTATTTTTTTTTACATCTTAACGTTGACAAATTGTTCAACTTCACATACTTCTTTAAATTTCAAAATATGAACATGGTGCTACATGATTTTGAAATCTAAATATAAACAAAACAATACCTGCTAGTTACAAGTCATGAGCCAAGAAAAAAAAAAGTAAAAAATAAAAATAAAGAAAAAAAAACAAAAACGAGACAGAGTCATGAACATACTAAAATAACATTAACATTTGCAAATCTCAATTCACTCAATCTAAGAAACATCATTCATGCGAACAGATTCAATACGAAAGAAACTTTATCAAAAGAACCAAATCAATTTACTTCTACTTCAATAAAGATGCTCCGACATTTTTTAACTCAAGAGCTTGAATTACATACCTACAAGAGAGTGAATTCAAATGAATAAAATCTGAAAGTTTTAGAGTCAATACAGCAGCAACAACAAAATCTCTATCAACTCTTCTTCAAACCCAAGATTCAAGGCCCGAAATGTTGAAAGAAATATTTAATGAAAACCTTCAACCTAAATTTCTCTCCTCCCCCTCTCTTATTCTTTTTTATTCTCTAAAATTTTCTCTTCTATTTATAACAAAATTTTCGAAAATTTTTCAGATTTTTTTAAAATTTTTTATTATTATTTTATTATTTTTTAATTAAAAGAAATCTCACTTACAAATTGCTTTTATTATTTTTTATAAAAAGAAATCCCACCTTTCTTTACTTTTATTTTTTAAATTCCAACTTTAATTACTTTTATCTTATTTAAAAATCCCACTTTTTTTACTTTTTTAAAAGAGAATTCTACTTATTTAACTTTTCTTAAAAAAAACAATCCACTTTCTTTTGCTTTTATTTTAAAAATGCTACTTTCTTTTACTTTAATTTTTTTTAATTTTCAGATACCTTTATATTTATTTTTAATTCCAACTTTCTTTTACCTTTTATTTTTTTAAAAATTTCCACAAAACTTTACTTTTATTTTTTTAATTTTCTACTTTCTTTTACTTTTTAAAAGAGAATTCCACCTACTTTTACATTTATCTTTTTTATTCAATACTTCCCTTTTTCTTATTTTTTAAATCACTCCTGAAAATAAAAAAAAATTAATATTTTTCGGATTTGTTTTTATTATTTTAAAATAAAAATAAAAATAAAATAATATTAATAGTAATAATTCACCTTTTAAAATTTTTATATTTTTACCCTATAATAAAAAGTATAACAAAGCTAAAAATTGTAGGTTAAAACCCCTAAAATATTTACATAGAAGAAGTGATAAAAAATTAAATATTGTCAAAAATTAGGTGCTCACACATGTTTGAAAGGTAAATCTGTGATTGAGCTTTGAATGGCCTTTGGAGTGAGGTAAGTGTTGAGTCTAACCTTGAGTTGAGAGAATTAGGAACCCTCAGACTTTGTGTTATGTGAATTCCATGTGAGCTGTATATATGCAAGGTGATGAGTACTTATACGCCGCCGAATTATCTATTTTCCTTGATTTATCGTTCTTCCTTAATTGTTTTTCCTCCTAACTTAATTGTTACATGCTCTAAATGCTTTCCATGCTTAACTGTTACGTGTTAATCAATGTTTTCTTTTGTTAATCATGTTAGCTCTTTTCATAGTTTCCCCTAATCCTTGCTATATGCTTAATTTGACTTGTTTGTACCTTTTAACTATAAATTGTTGGGTTGGTCTCGCTGCGTAGTATTATTTGTGTAGATTCTATATTGAACAAGGTTGTTTTTCTTGATTCAGTTTGGTATTTATTTATTGTAAAGGCCTTGTGATTTAGCATGTTGATTTGCCTGTGTACATTGACTATTTGGTACTGATATGGTGGGATCAGACTACACACCGGAGCAGGTATAATAAGGGAGAATCGATATGGTGAAGTAAGGGTAAATTGTGCTATCTATATTGATATATGGTGGGATCGAGTTGCACTCCGCAACAGGTGGAATAAGGGTGGATCAATACGGTAAAATAAAGGAGGATTATGATATTGATATATGGTGGTATCGGGTTGCACGCCGCAACAAATATATATATATATATATATATATATATATATATATATATATATATATATATATATATATACTGTTATTGATATTGTTATGGTAGAATAAGGGAGGATTATGTGTTGTCTGGTGGGATCGGGTTGCGCGCCGCAACAACCTATATGTTTCTATTTCTCGAGCTGCATTGTTTTTTGGTATTTTTATTTGAGCTGGTAAAGATTGGTAATTTTGGAAGACATTAGTTTATTTTCGAGGCTATGATTATTATTTCCTGTTGACTGTTTAATTATGTACCGTATTTCAATTATTCTATCATTATTTTAGACTGCGTACAAGTTTTAGCATAGGTGACCCACCTTAGCCTCGTCACTACTTCGTCGAGGTTAGGCTCGACACTTACCAGTACATTGGGTCGATTGTACTGATACTTCACTCTGCACATTGTGCAAATTTTGGAAGCGGTCCCAGCGGCAGTTATTAGCGAGCTCGGATCAGACATTTGCCGAGACTTGAGGTACGGCTGTACAACTCCTGGTGTCTCCATCCTCTATCTATTTAGCTGTGTACTTTCATTCTAACAGCTTGTTATTTATTTCAGACCCTTATGTATATTACTCTAGTAGCTCGTGCACTCGTGACACTAGGTTCAGGGAATTGTAATAGATATTTGGCTAGTTCAGCTTCCGCATTGTTACTTTAAATTTATTCAGTTATCGCAGTTCTTCTTTAATATCTAGTTTAAACTGTTAAAAGGAGTAGATTGTTCTAACATTGGCTTGCCTATCAAGTGTAATGTTAGGCGCCATCACGGTCCCGATGGTTCGGGTCGTGAGAAGTCGAATCTTGGATTGTAGACTCAGGTGCATCCTTTCACTCTACCTCATGCAAAGAATTATTACATAATTATATTGCTGAAAAATTTGGGAAGGTTTATCTAACAGATGACAAACCTCTAGATATTGTCAAGAAAGGTGAAGTTCATTTAAAGACTTCACAAGGGACGCTATGAAAATTACAAAATGTACGACATATTCCTGGCCTCAAGAAAAATATGATATTTATGGATTCGGTAATGGATCATGAAAAATAACAAACAAAAAAATTACTTGTGGCACGAGGCTTCAAGAAGGGAACACTATATGCAACTGCGATACAAAGAGATACTATAGCAGTAGTTGATCATGGTTATGATACAACAATGTGGTACTGGAGGCTCGGGCATATGAGTGAGTAAGGAATGAAGATATTGGCATCCAATGAAAAGTTTCCAAATCTAAAGCTTGTTGAATTAGGTTTGTGTGAAGACTGTATTTACGCAAAACAAAAGAGAGTTAGTTTCCCAAAAGCGGGAAGGATGCCAAAGAAAGAGAAGTTGGAACTAGTACATACAGATGTGTGGGGACCAGCTCTTGTAACTTCTCTGGGAGGCTCACACTATTATATCACCCCATTGATGATTCCACAAGAAAGGTATGGGTTTATTTTCTGAAAAATAAATCTGATGTGTTTGTCGCCTTTAAAAAATGGAAAGTTAAAGTTTAAAATCACACAAGCCTAAAGTTAAAATATCTTAAGTCTGACAATGTAGGAGAGTATGATAATCAAGAGTTTAAAGCATTCTACTTTGAGAATGGAATCATAATGATCAAGACAGTTCATGGAGCACCGGAACAAAATGGCATTGATGAGAGGATGAATAGAAATGAACGAGCCAGAAGTATGATAATACATTCTGGATTGTCGAAGTATTTTTAGGTCGAGGTTGTTAACACGACAGCTTACCTCATAAATGTGGGACCCTCTGTACGGCTGAATTTTGAAATTCCTGAGGAGGTATGAATAGGAAAGGAGGTAACTCTCTTACATCTAAATTTTTTTGTTGTGTTGCTTATGTGCATGTAAACTCTAATAATAAAGATAAACTTGATCCTAAAGCCAAGAAATGTTTCTTTATTTGCTATGGTGATGATAATTTTTGGTTATCGATTTTGGGATGATCAGCATAGAAAGATCCTAAGACACAGGAATGTCACATTTAATGAAAATATGATGTACAAGGACAAGCTTGAAGTAGAACCAACCAGCACCAGCAAATAGACATCTAAAATAGTTGAGTTAGAAGAAATCTTAGAAAATGAAGTGGCTAGAGGGATTACAACTGATTCTAAAATTGAAGATGAAGAACCAGAGATAGAATTAGATGCATAACCAAATCTAGAGTCAGGACTTGAATCAAATTCGGGATCAGTTACTCTTGAACCTACATTAAGGAGATCTAAAAGAGTCACAAATGCTCCAGATAGGTTAACTCTCTCTCTCCACAATTTACTTTTAATTGATGCTGGAGAACCAGAGCATTCTATTGAAGAAATGCAGGTGATAAACTCTGATAAGTGGAAGCTAGCCATAAAAAAGAGATGAATTCTCTTCAAAAGAATAAAACATGGATACTTACAAAGTTACCAAAAGGAAAGAAGGCATTGCAGAACAAGTGGGTGTACAGAGTCAAGGAAGAGCATGATGGTAAGAAGAGATACAAAGCACGATTAGTAGTAAAAGGCTTTCAGCAGAAAGAAGGAATTGACTACACCGAGATCTTCTCTCTTATTGTCAAATTAAGTACTATCAGGTTGGTACTAAGTATCGTAGCTGCAGAAAATCTGCATTTGGAGCAGCTAGATGTTAAAACTGCTTTCTTGCATAGTGACCTTAAAGAAGACATCTACATAAAGCAATCTGAAGGTTTTCAAGTTTCTGGTAAAGAAAACCTTGTGTGTAAGTTGAAAAAGAGTTTGTATGGTTTGAAACAAGCTCTCCGACAATGGTACAAGATATTTTATGGATTCATGCATAATAATGGTTTCACACGATGTGAGATGGACCATTTCTGTTATATCAAAAATCTTGATGAATCCTATATCATTTTACTATTGTACATTGATGATATGCTAATTGTAGTATCTAGCATAAATGAGATCAACAGGGTTAAGCAAAAACTGGTGGAGGAGTTTGAAATGAAAGACTTAGGACCAGCCAAGCAAATGCTTGGGATGAGGAATAGCAGAGACAGGTCTGAAGGAACCTTAAAATTGTCTCAAGAAAAGTACATACAGAATGTAATAAGCTGGCTCGGTCTTCGTGATGCAAAGACTAGAAGCACTCCACTCGGAAGCCATCTTAATCCGTTGAAGGACCAATCAACTAAGACAGATGAAGAAAGGAAGTACATGTCCAAAACTCCATATTCTTCAGTAGTAGGAAGTTTGATGTATGCTATGGTTTGCACTAGACCTAACATTTCCCATGCAGTTGGAGTTGTCAGTTGATACATAGGTTACAAGTACTTTGGTCATAAGTACTTTGCTTTATATTTTGATGATCTAACAGACTTACTATCCAGAACCAGATAAGGAACCTGTTACACATTTACAAGACCTTAAGATCACAAGGTTTGGGATCCATCTTTCGTTATGATTCAACTCTTCAGAGTGGAAAAAACAACTGAGGGAACATGTCCCTACCAGTTCCCGAGAAGAATGTGCGAAGTCAACTCTCTAGCTGGAAAGTTGTTGCCTACACACGCTACAGTTCAAGAATAGTGATGCAGTCAACTTTCTAGGGAAGGCTTTTTATCTACCTTGCTTATATCATTGTAAGTGATGTCACACATGTATATATACAATCAAGGGAGGTAAAACACATTCACTTGAACACTTAGAGATTTTACTCATGCTCACTCACGTGACCATCCAACAAGCAAGTTTTAAGTGCTTCAAGAACAAAGAACAAAACAACTAAGGACCAGTTCCCACATCTAGTAATTGTATGTCCTTAGTTGAGTTGTAACTTTTTAATAGTTCTGCAATTGTAATTCCTACCTAGCTTATTTAGAAGCATTCTGTAGGAAACATTTTGTAAATCTTAAACCTGTGTGTTTGAGTTTTGGCTAGAGTTAGTCATATTGTAAAGTCTTTGTAATAGAATTATTACAAAGTGGCTTGTAATAGAGTATTACAAGTTAGTGGAGGATTAAGAGGTTAATTCCTAGGTTGCATAGGTTGTAATCTAAAAAGTTGCTCAGTAGTAAATCCTACAAGGGTAGGTTGTGGTTTTTAATCCCGTTGAGCTGGGAATTTTCCACATAAAATTCCTCTTGTCATTTATTTACTGCCGTGTATGTGTGTGTACTGGTGAATCTGATAGAGAACCTAATTCTCTGTAGAATTTGGTGGACCCTTATATTCTATCATTTGGTATCATAGCGGGTTCTTTCTATTAGGTTAACACCTAGAAAAAATCCTCATGGCTGCTCCTCCAAACTTCAAAGAACACCAGTCTACTTACAAACTTCCAAGGTTCAACAGTCAATACTGTGGATGGTGGAAAATTAGGATGCACGACTTTATCCTGGCTGAAGATTTTGAGTTATAGGATGTCATATGTGAAGGACTCTCTGTCCCTACAAAAAACCTTGGCGACCCAGCTGTAGCCATTCCCAAGACCAGGAAGGAATTCAATGACGCTGATAGAAATGACATAGAAAAGAACTTTCGTGCCAAGAAAATTCTTAATTGTGGCATTGGTCCTGATGAATATAACAGGATATCAGCTTGTGAATCAGCAAAATAGATCTGGGAGGCTGTTCAGACAGCTCACGAGGGAACAACATAGGTAAAGCAATCCAAGATTGATATGCTCACAACTGAATATGAGCTCTTCAAAATGAAAGATGATGAATCCATTCAAGATATGCATACATGATTCACCTCCACCATCAATGAGCTTCACTCTATTGGTGAAAGTATTCCAAGAAACAATCTTGTCAAAAAAACTCCTTAGTGTACTGCCCAGTTCTTGGGAAAGAAAAATTAACGCCATTACATAGGCTAAGGACTTGCAGACACTGACTATGGATGAACTTGTTGGAAACTTGAAAACCTGTAAAATGAAGAAGAAGAAGAAGGATAATTAAAGAAGAGAGCCCAAGAGGGAGAAGAACCTAGTCCTCTAGGCGGACATCAATGACTCAAGTGGTGAAGACGGGGCCATGGCCTACTTGACAAAAAGATTCCAGAAGATTGTTCGCAGGAATGGAGGCATTCCAAAAAAGGAAAGTTCCAGCAAGCCAAGAAATTATGACCTCCGTCATAAATGTGGCAAGCCAGGACACTTCATCAAGGATTTCCCCATCCTAAAGCAAGATCAGTACAATAAAAACTTTGACAAAGCAGTCAAGAGGAACCAGGTTCCTGACAAACACTTCAATAGGAAGAATGATGCTGACAATGTTGTAATGTAAGCTTTTGTTGCATGGACAGACTCCTCCAGTGAATCTGAAGAAGAAAACGACCATGGTGTAGTTCAGCGATGGCAGTGAAAAATGAAACAAGTGAGTATGATTCAATATTTGATTTAGTGGTTCAATCTGATGATGACGAAGATGAGGACGGGGATAAGGTAAACTTTCCGGATGTTCAGAGAAATCTGAAATCTTACTCTCCAAAAAACTCATGTCATTAGCAAATGTGCTAATTGATGCATGCCATAGTCTTATAATGATAAAGATGTATTAAATATGGAACTAGGGGAAGCTGAACAAATCAGAGATAACATAGTAGTCGATTTAAAAGAAATAATAGAGAACCTGGAAAAAGAAAGAATGCCTTAGAAAAGAAAATTGCTAGTATTGAGTAAGAAAGAGATGACCTAGTAGTGGTGGTAGTAGACTTGAAAGAAACAATTGAGGAATTTAAAATGGTAAATAGGCCTGAAAACTCTGAAAAGGGAAAGGAAGTTGCAAGTGAGGCACACATTAAGCTTGAAAATGAGTTGAATTTGGTGAAGACTAGTCTTTATGCTGAGCTTAATAAAAACAAATAGCTTTAGGAAGAACTAGGGAAGGTAAAGAGTGACCTTGAAAAATCGCTTAAGTGGACCTGGTCCTCTGATGCTGTCACTCCCATGTACACCAACAGCGGGGGAAACATGCAGGAGATTGGGTTTCAAAGGGAAAAGATTCCCTACAACTCTCATAGCAAGTATGTTACTATAACTGACAATTGGATATGTACCTACTGTGGTAACAATGAGCACCTCAAGGAAAACTGCATGGCCAGGGTTCAGCCTCATTAGAAAAATAAAGTCTTTGCTGAGAGAGTAACTACTGCTAGAGGACCTGTTTTATCAAATAGGAAACCATAAAATAGGAGACACATTTTGCCTGCTTGGATTAAGAGAGCCCTCATTCATCCCTTCTCTCTTCACAAGGGACCCAAACTCGTTTGAGTTCCTAAATTTAACCCTTGATTTTCTTGTGCAGGGAGCAGTGAAGGTGAGCAGCCAACAATGACATATGGACAGTAGTTGTTCAAAGAATATGACTAAAAAATACGATCAATTCCTTCACTAAAAGCCCTGCAAGCAGAGAGTGTACCCTTTTGAAAATAGCTAAAAGGGGTACACTTTAGGAGTTGGAAGATATGTGTCAAGGAAAATAAAGTGGAATTCTTGTCCAGGATGTGTGCAATCTCAAATCCTGTGGATGGTGAGGTGATGTTGTAGCCAGAAGATACAAGAATATTTATGTTGCTGGGTTTGAGCCTCTATAGAGTGGTGATATAAGTTGGTTGAGAGCTGTTGAAATAAATGTTGAACTATGGGATAGAAGGACAGGATATGCAAGTTTTTCATCACTGAATAAACTGGCCTTGAAGGACCTGGTTCGTGATCTGACCAAGTTGAGTATCAAGGCACACAAAGTGTGCAATGCCTGTGCAAAAGGAAAGTATGGCAGATCTCTATTTAAGCCCAAAAAGGGGGAGTCAGTACCTCAAGTCCACTTGGACTCTGTTCTTCAAAACCATGGATGAGATCTTTTAAGTAATTGTGGCTTTTGTCAAGAAGATCTAGGTATAAATAGAAACAAATGTGGCTTGTATCAGATCAAATCATGGAACGGGTTTGGATAATGCCATAGTGGATGAATGATGTATTAAAAGAAGAATTACTCAACCGCTTAGCTCCAAGAACACTACAGCAAATGGAGTTGTGGAAAAGAAGAATAGGACTCTTGAAGATTGGGCACAGTCACTATTATTTGATAGAGGGATTGCAAATATCTTGACCAAAGTTGCTGACCCATTTGAGATATCTAGGTACAATTGTTATGCTCTCAATAATGGGAAGGATCAGCTTTGAAAATCTGATGGTAAAAGAGATGGAGGGTTATTCTTGATGTATTTGTCTCAAGAGAGAACAAAAATATTGATCAAGGTGGAGAATAGTCATTGATTTCATCAAGGAACCTGGTCCCACATCTACAATAGCAGAAGCTAAAAAATGAGTTGTGAAAAAGGTTTTGGCATAAAAGCATCATAGGTCATCAGCACCCCAATTGCCACAGCTACACGCCCACACATGGATGAACCTGGTTCTCATCTAAATCAAACTATGCATAGAGACATCACTGAATCACTCCTATATCTCACTGCAAGTAGACCAGACATCGTGCTCAAAGTTGGGTTCTGTGCAAGGTTTCAGTCAAATCCAAAGGATTCTCATCTTAAGGTTGGTGTAAGAATTTTGAGATATCTTAGAGGAACACAGGACCTAGTTCTCTACTATCCTTCAAGTAATTGATAGGAAAATCTCGCCTGAAATAGGATATTCTCTAGGTTCTTGTCTTGTCTCAGGAAGCTCAAGGAAGCAAAATTCAAGGGCACTCTCAACAGCTGAAGTAAAATATGCATCATCCTCCTCTTGCTCTGCTCAAATGCTATGAACCAAGCAGCATATTGGAAGACCTTGATTCCATTACAGGCATATTGGTTATGAAAGTCATAGTCAGGTAAATGTTAGCTAAAGTTTTTTCTGGCTAAGTCTAACTCACCTCTATACCATTACAGGTAGACATACATGATGACTATAGAAGCAAATGCTGCAGTGCATGCTGAAAAAGGGGTTAAACTCACTTGCTAGACCTATCACAAAACCTAATTTTCTTGATATAGGTTAGTAGCTTCCTTGTTCTGTCATACACAATTTAAAATGGACAAAAATTATGCCACATCATCATTAGTGTGACAATCTCTTTAAGTTGTGTCTTTTCATCCAAAGCATCACACCCTTTTCTGAACGATACAACTCCCCAAGCAAAAGGTTGTCGCTGTTTCAGAACCGGTCCCTCATCATAAATAAATCAACATCACAACCCTTCTCTTCCAAATTCAAAAACTTCTCTTTGTCTTCTCTCTTCTCAAATCCATAACCCTTCGAGTATAATCTCACCATGTCTAAAAATCAAGTAACCTCCAATGTGCCTGACAACACTCTAATTGAGTCCACACCAGTCAACGTTCCAATAATGAACTCCTTTCACAACACAATCACTAGTCCAAACCCTAAAGTAGAGTCTCCTCCACACTCCACTCCCTCTCCTACCCACTTTGATTCTGTTCCTCATCTGAGCAAGGTTGAAAATATGTGTCTTCCTTAATTCTCACCGGTCAACCAGACTGAACAAGGTGAACATCAACTCTCTCCATGGTTGGGGACTTAAGTGAAAATCTAGTGATTTATCATGAGAAGACTGAGTCGACCATGACAAGCCACAATTCTACAGGTATTACTCCTCCTTCTACAAAAATTTTCATGAAACCACAGAAAGAGATGAGATAGAAAATATGCTTTTCATTGCTTCAGAAAGGGTTATTGTAGAAGAAGGTGTAGGAGTGCCTGAGCTTCAAGAGGAAGAGCCTCCGTCCACAGAAGACTGGAGAGCACTTGTTCTCTTTGAAAAATCGACTCAAGATGACACTACTGGGGTCCCAAGTGATGAACCTAATCCCTCCGCGGAGGATCCAGGTCAGGAGTCATCTCCTCAGGCTAGTGTTGATCCTGCCCCTTCTCCCCACTTCTATGTTGATCCTCTGAATATGGTGGTGCCTGAGACGAATTCTGATAGTGAAGAAGACGTAGATGATTTAGCATATGCTAGCTTTATCAGGGCTAGAAGTAAGCCAGTTGTAGCTCCAGGGTCAACCCCTAAGCGACCCATTACTCGGTTGCACTAAAAGGAGGCTCTAGAGTCGACTCTCGAAAAAAGTAAAAGGGGAAGGAGAAAGAGAAGGCTTCTAAAGGATGGAAAAGTTGTGCATGAGAAGGTCATCCTTGTGGTAAATGTGGATGAGGAAGTTGAAGAGGAACCTAGTTCCTTAACCCATAAGTTTTTGAAGCAGAAGCACTCTCACTCTCAATCTATAAGGCACACTTCTACAAACGTTGAAGGTCCTTCCAAGAGTGCTAATGCTGGTTCTAGTGAAAAGTTGGTGAAAAATTCTAGTGACAAAACAGCAAAAGAAAATGGTGACAAGTCTGATGATGAAGAAGTGGAAAAATCTGGTGAATATATGCAGAAAAGGTCAGCGAAGAAGGGAAAGTCTGTTTGCAAGTCAGTAAAAAGAAAAATGGATGATGACGAGGAACCTGGTTCCATCAAGAAAGCAAAAGTTAGTGAGTCTCTGAGTTCCGAGAAGAGGAAGTTGAGAAATCAAAAAGTACTATGGGGCCGCCTATTTCCTTTGACATTCTAGAACTTGCTGGGATGAGACAATTAGTGGACATTTGTGATTCTCAACAATGGACCAATATGTTTACAAATGAGGTTCCCAAAGTGTATGAAGAGGAGGTACAGAGTTTCTATACCAGCCTCTTCACAGTAGAGGGTGATCAAATATGTGTTTTGATAAATGAGGTGGACATAGAAATGGACTCTGCCTTATTGGGGTCAATTCTAGGTATTCCTACCAAAGGACTGTTGTTTGCTCAGGGTGCCTGCATATCAAACTTCATAAATACCATTGTCAAGGACAAGGCAATACAACATGGGGAACATGTGTATAAGAAGGCACTCCTTCCAGTATATCAGTTTCTTTTTGAGATGGTTAACAAAGTATTATTTCCCTGTGCTGAGAGAAGATCGGTTGCATCCAAAGCTGACATGTTCCTTATGGAAGCCTTGGATAATTTTACCTTTGCCATAATGATTGAGCATATGCAGAAGGTAGAAAATATTAAGGATGGGAATCCTGGACTACCTTATGGTTTTCTTCTCACAAAGGTCTTTGAGTGATTCAAAGTACCTCTAGGACCGGCCAAAGTTGGCACTTAAAAGCAATCCTTTTTTCAAAAACTATTCTTGAGGAGTGTGAGTGCATTGACAAGGTTAGAGGAGCTGGAAGAACTTCCACTATCTCTCAACTGATAAATGCTCAGATGCCACAGAGGAGATCAGGAAGTTGAAGGCTAGGAAATTCTTGAGAGTTAGCTCAGTCAATACAAGAGGCACCTGGTTCTAGTAGTTCTTATAGCTCAGAAGTTGAACGCCTAACAAAAGAGAATGATGAACTCAGGAAACAGGTGGAGGACCTGAAAGAAAGACTTCTCAATGAGCAAATGTCCGCGAATGCTCGCATGGATCTTGTTCTCCATACCATTGCTACCTCTTCCAAGCCCCCTTCCTCCAGTATCCCCTAAAGAATGTCCCCTCAATGTCCAGTTTCAGTGTCTATCTTCTTAGTTGTTTTTTGTGATGTTTTTCTTGTTCTGGTAATTATTTTTGTTTGTTTTAAAATATGGATGATAACAATGATTCTGCTCCCTCCTGTAAAAGTCCAAATTCAGTTAATGCAAGTGGTTTCGTTTTTACTATTTATGCTGCTACTATTTTGTCTCTGTTTTCTATCATGTCGTGTGCATACAAGTGGAATGAGTTAACTATGCTAGACTTCTTTATGCTTCTTACTTGTTCTATGCTTTTTATGATGCCAAAAAGGGGAAGATTTAATTGAATAATAAAGAGCATAAATGAATAATAATTTGAAGGGGGAGAAATACAGATTCAGGGGGAACTCAAAGAGGTTCAGGTACTTATTAAGGGAGCAAGAGTTTTAGGTGAGAACTTAAGGTCTTTCTGGTTCATAGTTTGGTTTTATGTGGTTCTTTCTAGGTTTTTCAATTATGAGTTTGTCATCACCAAAAAAGAGGAAATTGATAGGTTATAAGTACTTTGGTCATAAGTATTTTGCTTGATGTTTTGATGATCTAACAAACTTACTATCCAGAACCAGATAAGAAACCCATTACACATTTATAAGACATTAAGATCATAAGGTTCCAGGTTGGGATCCAGCTTGCATTATGATTCAACTCTTCAGAGTGGAAGGAACAGCTGAGGGAACAGGTCTCTACCAGTTCCCGAGGAGACTGTGCGAAGTCAACTCTCCAGCTGGAAAGTTGCTGCCTGCACATGCTACAGTGCAGGAACAGTGATGCAGTCAACTTTTCAGGGAAAACTTTTAACCTACCTTGCTTACATTATTATAAGTGATGTCACATATGTATATAGACAATCAAGGGAGGTAAAACATATTCACTTGAACACTTAGAGATTTTACTCAAGTTCACTCATGTGACCATCCAACAAGCAAGTTTCAAGTGCTTCAAGAACAAAGAACAAAGCAACTAAGGACCAGTTCTGACATCTAGTAATTATATGTTCTTAGTTGAGCTATAACTTTGTAATAGTTCTTCAATTGTAATTCCTGCCTAGCTTATTTAGAAGCATTCTGTAGGAAACATTTTGTAAATCTTAAACCTGTGTATTTGAATCTTGGCTAGAGTTAGTCATGTTGTATTGGTAATAGAGTTATTACAAAGTGGCTTGTAATAGAGTATTCCAAGTTAGTGAGAGATTAAGAGGTTAATTCCCAGGTTGCATAGGTTGTAAGCTAAAAATTTGCTCTGTAGTGAAGTTGAAATCCTACAAGGGTATGTCGTGATTTTTAATTCCGTTGAGCTGGAAATTTTCCACATAAAATTCCTCTTGTCATTTATTTACTGCCTCGTGTGTGTGTGTGTACTGTTGAATCTGATAGAGAACCTGGTTCTCTATAGAATTTGGTGGACCCTTATATTCTATCAAGATACATGGCAAATCTAGCAAATGAGCATTGGGAAGGTGTAAAATGGATTTCGCGATATCTCAAAGGAACCTTAGGTATGGCACTTTGTTTTAAAAGGAAAAATATTATATTACACGGTTTTACTGATGAAAATTTAGGTGGCGATCTGGATAGTCGCAAAAGTACCACAAGCTAGGAATTCACCTTAGGTGGTACTACTGTTAGCTGGATGTTCAGACTTTAGAAAAGTGTTGCTCTATCTACCACAAAAGCAGAGTACACGACAACCTCAGAAGCTGGAAAAGAGATAATCTGGCTCAAGAACTTTCTTAAAGAGCTAGGTAAGGAGAAGGACAATTATGAGCTTTTCAGCGATAGCTAGAGTGCAATTCATCTTGCCAAGAATCCAGTATTTCATGCAAGATCAAAGCACATCCAGTTGAGGTATCATCATATTCGACAGTTGATAAGTGAAGGAACTCTTTCCCTGCAAAAGATATCAGGATCAAAGAACTCGTCAGACATGTTGACCAAACTTGTCGGTGTTGACAAACTGAGATGGTGCATTGCCACATGTAGCCTTCAAGATTGATAATGTGAAGGCTAGACCAGAGAATAACAATTTTTTAAATTTTCTTTCTTGATATATATGAGTTTGAAGGGGAGACTGAAGGGAATAAACCCAGCTGCAAAAGAAATAAAAGAAAGAAGACAAAAGCTGTAAAAGAAGATAAAGAGAAAAGGAGAAGAAAGAAAGCGTGGAAAAAGAAAAGTTGTAAAAGAAGGCAGAGAAAAAAAAAAGAAGAAAGAAAATGTGAAAAAGTCAAAGTTGACAGTCTGCAAATGTGAAAGAATAATTTGACGCGCAATTTGCGGTGTCGTCCTATTCGTAATCACATTCACTGGGAAAAAAATTCAGCAGATGCTCTACCTAAATAGGCATTCCCTTCCTCAATTGTAAATCATCTCTCAACTTCTTCTTTCTCTTCAATTAATAAAGAGTTGTTCTTTGTTTAGCCGTGGAGTAGACAAAAAATATCAAACCACGAAAATCTTGTCTTGTGCAATTTATTGCTTTTCTCTTTTAAATTTTTTTTCCTTCTATTAGCCTAACACACTTCCCAATATTGTTTACCGGAATGCCTTTTTTTTGCTAGGTGTTTATTTTAAGAATTTTTACCGCAAAATTTTAAACCTAATTACCACTATTATGGAGATTCCAATTTAACTACCTATATAACTATATTTAATTATTGTATACAATGTAATGAATGAGGCTTTATTTTTTCGCATTTTAGGCTCGAATATTTCTCATTTTCTCTCTATATATCTCTCTTGCCAAGCAAACCCAAGCCGAAAATATATTTTAGTGATGAATTTTGGTACTCAAAATCATAAGATCAGACATTATTTACACCCTAGAATGAATACAGAATCTAGAAAAGGACACAAATATTATTCAATTAATTGAACTCATATCCCAATATAATTAAATTTAGATTTTGAGAAACTGTTATTTGTTTGAATTTGATAATGTTGCAAACAATTGAGAATATCCTTTGGAATCTATATCTCAATTTTGAGAGAGTTTGGTAAAAGTTAGAGTTGCTTTTCGTTGGAATTTCAAATTGAAATTGAAAAGGAAGATATAAATAAGTTGTATATATGCAAGTTCTACGTAAGTTGTATGCAAATTGTATGTAAGTTGTAAGTTTTAACCAAATTTTTATACAACAAAAAAATTCATATGCAAGGTGTATGTAAGTTATATGTTTTGACTGGAGTTATACAACAAAAAGTTATATGAAATTATATATAAGTTGAATATTTCGTCCGAATTTGTATATATTTTATAAAACTGTCTTTTAAAAAAAAAACCGCAAAACCATGTAAATGTTATTCGACTTTTGTACTTATTTGTAAAAATCCCTTAAATTTTACAAGACTTTTTTTGTTTGAATCAATACCCCTAAATAGGGGTGTCAAATGGCAGGTTGGGCCAATTTTGGGCGGGTCAAAATAGGTTGACTCAATAATTGGATGGGTTAAATGACCCGTCCAAACGTTACTTGGGCTAAGATGGGTTGGGGCAAGATGAGCTAAAATTTAGGTCATAGTCCAACCCGCCCAACTCTTATCAAGTTTTACTTAATATGTGTTGTTTTCTTATGAATTATATAATTACTAAATAAGACTTTTTTTTTCTTTTGTTATGGTCATATATAACATATCAAACAAACAAAATATTTCTAAGATAATTTGAAAAATTACTCATGGATCAATTTGGGCTAAAAATCAGCCCAACTTTAAATGGATTGAGATGAGTTAGGTCAAGATTGATTGAGCTCAATAAATGAGTGGATCATTAACCAGCCCAATTATGAATGAGTTGGAGGGTCACTTGAGTTTGGGCCAAATTTGACAGGCCTACCCCTAAATAATTGAATGTTAATAGTGCAGGGAAGAGACTAGTGTGGGTGCCAATGGTGTAAATGATTTTTATGGCTGGGTGCCCATTTCTACCCACTTATGTCTTCTAAATCACCACCACAATTTTCTAATCTCCTATGCCTATAAATATGCCTTGTAAATACCAATTCCGGTCCATAATAAATAATTTTTTTGTCTTTTTATTTTGATTCTGTCACGACCCAAGTTCGCCCTCCGTGAACTCTTGTGACGGCACCTAGTCTCTATGACTAGGTAAGCCTAACAAATTGCGGAAAAGAAAACAAGGGACTAAAACTAACCAAAACTGTAGAAAAATATCAAAATGAAGCGTTTAAGATGCCGCTCGGCATATACAATACAACTCTCAAACTGAAACTACATTTCCCAAAACCCGGAATCTCATGAAATCACAAGATATTGAATAAATACAAGTGTCTAAATCCAAAATGTATAAACAAAAGTAAATATAGAAGGGCTGATATTATAATGGAGAATGGAAAGGGACTCCTCGGTCTGCGGATGCGGCAGATATACCTCGAAGTCTCTGGAGAATCGCCTCGCCTCAAGGGTAGGAGGGCTGAGTCGAAGTACCTGGATTTGCACATGTAAAACATGCGCAATAAGGGTATGAGTACACCACAGGGGAACTCAGTAAGTGCCAACCCTAACCTCGGTCGGTTAGTGACGAGAAAATTCAGGGCCCTACTGAGGTTAGATGAAAAACAAGGTATAACAGTATAGAATAAGACAGTATAATTAAGTGCAAAACAGTAAGAAGCAACACAGGGTAGTAAGAACAACACCAACTACAACAGAGATAAAATAATCACGGAAGAAATACAGCTCAACACATAGATAACAACCGAGGATCTCCTAGGATACTGTCCTTGTATTCCCAAATATAAATATCCAGTGGATCTCCCGGGTGCCGTCTCGTAGTCCAACTCATAATGCGCGGGGATCTCCCGAAATACCGATTCGTAGTCCCAAATGTAAATGCCCAGTACTGGGAGAATCTACCAGGTGCAGTCCCGTAGTTTTAAGATAAAAGTGTAGGGGGATCTCCCGGAATACAAATCT
The DNA here is from genome assembly GCF_000393655.2 of Nicotiana sylvestris. NCBI lineage: Eukaryota > Viridiplantae > Streptophyta > Magnoliopsida > Solanales > Solanaceae > Nicotiana > Nicotiana sylvestris. The sequence continues at coordinate 38,125,805 of NC_091067.1, read as the reverse complement.
ATAGTCCCAAAGTAAACAGGCAGGGAGATCTTTCAGGATACCGTCCCGTAGTCCCAAAGTAAACACACAACAGCAACACGAAGAATATTCAATTCAATTCAAATTTCATACCAAGATAAAACAGATATTTCTAACCTAGCATGCTGCACATGATCCAAATAAGGCAGTTGAGCAAGTAAGCAATTAAGTCAATTAGACATGCTTTCCTAAGCTAACAGTAGGCTTAAATTGCAAGTAGTATAAACAAGAAAGGAAACACAGCTATAGTTACTTAATGAAAACAGGATTTTCAACAATTAGCACAAGTACGCACTCGTCACCTCACGTACAAGGCATCTCAAATATCAATAATCCCAAATACTAAGAGGGTTCCCTCACACAAGGTTAGACAAACCATTTACCTCGAACCGGATCAAAAACCAACCCGAAACACACTCTTGCCATGAGTAGTCGACTCCAAATGGCCCAAATCAATTCAAATCAATTGCATAATGTAAATATAACTCCAACTAATTGATTCTACTAATTAATTCTAAGCTAATACGTGGAATTAGAAAAAATGACCAAAATGTCTCCCGAGCCCACGTTTCGGAATCGAGTAAAATTTATAAATTTGGAATTCTCACACTCTCATGAGTTCAGTCATACCAAAAGTACCAAAATCGGACCTCAGATGGTCCCTCAAATCACCACTCAAAGCTCTCCAATTAACAAAGCCCTAACCCTCAATTAACCACTGATTTTCCTTTAAATTTCATGCTTACAATGATAAAAATCACCACAATAACGAGCTTAAGAACTAAAGATCTTACCTCAATGAATCCTTCTGAAAATCTCCCTTGAAAATGCTCCCCAAAGCTTCTTCCCGTTGAAAATTTATGAAAATAAACCCAAATTCGCGAAGGAAATCTTTTTATACTTTATGACCTAGGTTTTTCTCACCTGCGGTCCATTTCCACTTCTGCGCTACCACTTCTGCGGTCAAGGGGACCACTTCTACGGTTTTCATTTAAGTCCCCTTCTCCGCACCTACGACCCAGAATTCGCATCTGCAGTCCCGCATGTGCGACATACCCTCCGCTTTTGCGATTTCAGCTGGCTTCACCTTTGGCCGCATCTGCGGCAGTGATCTCGCTTCTGCGGGATCGCACCTGCGGTCCCCAAGCCGCAGGTGCAGTTATGACAGCAAACTCAGCAGCTTCAGCTGCAAATTCCCTAGTCCAAACTTCCCGTTAACCATCCGAAATCATCCCGAGACCCCAGGACCTCAACCAAAAGTACGAATAACTCATATACCACTATCCAAATTTATACCAATCCTCAAAACACCTAAAACAACATTGAAACATTGAATTAACCATGGATTCAAGCCTAATAACTCCAAAAACTCTCAAATTACGCTTTCGATCAAAAAGTCTATCAAACCTCGTCCGAATGACCTGAAATTTTGCACACACGTCACATTTAACATTGCGAAGCTAATCCAACTTCCAGAATTCCATTCCGACCCTTAGATAAAAATCTCACCATCGAACCAGAAACTTCAAAAATTCAACTTTCGGCATTTCAAGCCTAAATAAGCTACGGACCTCCAAAACATCATATAAACACGCCCCTAAGCCTGAAATCACCCAACAGGAGCTAACGGAACCAACGACATTCCATTTCAAGGCCGTCTTTACACTGCTCCAACAATAGTCCAAATTCTAAAGCTTAAACTCTCATTTAGGGACTAAGTGTCCCAAAACTCTCCGAAACTCCAAATAAATCCTCTCGGCAACTCACAATAGCAGAAACAAACACGAAAAAAATAGTTAATAAGGGATCGGGGCATTAATTCTTAAAACGACCGGCCGGGTCGTTACATCCTTCTACACTTAAACATTTGTTCGTCCTCAAACGAGCATAGAGACATACCTGAAGTGGTAAAAAAATAAGGGTAACTGTTGCGCATATCCTGCTCTATCTCCCAGGTAGCCTCCTCGATCGGCTAACCTGCCACTGAATCTTTACTGATGCAATATTCTTTAACCTCAACTTTTGAACCTGCCTGTCCAATATCGCCACTGGCTCCTCAACATAAGGTAGATCCTTGTCCAACTGGACTGAACTGAACTGAAATCCAACATGTGCGACGGATTACCGTGATACCTACGGAGCATCGAAACATGAAATACCGGGTGAACTCCTGCCAAGCTAGGAGGTAAGGCAAGCTCATTAGAAACCTCCCCAATACGTCGCAATATCTCGAAAGGACCAATAAACCTCGGACTCAACTTCCCTTTTTTCGCAAATCTCATAACGCCCTTCATAGGCGAAACCCGAAGAAGAACCCGCTCTCCAACCATATAGGAAACATCACGAACATTCCGGTCCGCGTAACCCATCTGTCTGGACCGAGCTGTACGGAGTCTATCCTGAATCACCTTAACCTTCTCCAAGGCATCCTGAACCAAGCCTGTGACTAATAATCTAGCCTCACCCGGCTCAAACCAACTCACCGAGGATCTACATTGCCTACCATATAAAGCCTCATACGGTGCCATCTGGATGCTGGACTGATAGATGTTGTTGTAGGCAAACTCCGCCAATGGCAAGAACTGATCCCAAGACCCTCCAAACTCAATCACACATGCGCAGAGCATAACCTCAAGAATCTGAATAGTGCGCTCGGACTATCCGTCCGTCTGAGGGTGAAATGCTGTACTTAACTCCGCCCGAGTACCCAACTCATGCTGTACGACCCTCCAGAACCGTGATGTGAACTGAGTGCCTCTATCTGAAATGAATGAAATTGGATTACCATGCAGACGAACAATCTTCCGGATATAAATCTTTGCCAACCACTCCGAAGAATATGTAGTACACACAGGAATGAAATGTGTGGACTTGGTCAGCCGATCCACAATCACCCAAATGGCATCAAACTTCCTCAAGGTCCGTGGGAGTCCAACTACGAAGTCCATGGTGATCCACTCCCACTTCCACTCAGGAATCTCTATCTGCTGAAGCAAACCACCCGATCTCTAGTGCACATACTTCACCTGCTGACAATTGAAGCATTGAGCTACAAACCCAACTATATCTTTCTTCATCCGCCTCCACCAATAGTGCTGCCTCAAATCCTGGTACATCTTCGTGGCACCCGTATGAATGGAATACCACAAATTATGGGCCTCCTCTAGAATCAACTCCCGAAACCCATCAACATTGGGTATACAAATCTACCCTGCATCCTCAATACCCCGTCATCACCAATAGTCATATCTCTGGCATCACCGTGCTAAACCTTGTCCTTGAGGACAAGAAAATAAGGGTCATCATATTGACACTTCCGGATATGATCAAACAAGGAAGACCGGGAAACCACGCAAGCTAGAACCCGACTGGCTCCGAAAGATCCAATCTCACAAACTGGCTGGCTAAGGCCTGAACATTCATCACCATGGGCCTCTCCATTGCTGGTAAAGAAGCTAATCTCCCCAAACTCTCTGCCCGGCGACCCAAAGCATCGGCCTCCACGTTGGTATTGCCTGGGTGATACAAAATAGTGATATCATAGTCCTTCAGCAGCTCTAACCACCTCCTCTAATGCAAATTAAGATCCTTCTGCTTGAACAGATGCTACAAACTCTGGTGATCAGTATAAATCTCACAAGGCACACCGTACAAATAATGACACCATATCTTCAGGGCATGAACAATAGCAGCTAACTCGAGATCATGGACAAGATAATTCTTCTCATGCACCTTCAACTATCTGGACGCGTAGGCAATCACCCTACCGTCCTGCATCAATACCGCTCCAAGGTAAATCCTCAAAGCATCACAATAGACACTATAAGACCCCGAACCTATAGGCAATATCAAAACTGGGGTTGTAGTCAAAGCTGTCTTAAGCTTCTGAAAGCTTGCCTCATACTCTTCCGTCCACTGGAACGGAGCACCCTTCTAGGTCAGCCTGGTCATAGGTGCTGCAATAGATAAAAACCCCTCAACAAATCGACGGTAATAACCTGCCAAGCCAAGAAAACTACGGATCTCTGTAGCTGAAGATGGTCTGGGCCAACTCTGCACTGCTTCAACTTTCATCGGATACACCTGAATACCCTCACTCGATACCACGTGGCCTAAGAATTCCACGGAATCCAACTAAAACTCACATTTCAAGAAATTTGCATATAACTTATTTTCTCTCAAAGTCCGAAGCACTGTCCTCAGGTGCTTCTCATGATCCTCCCGACTCCGGGAATACATCAGAATATCATCAATAAAGACAATGATGAACGAGTCAAGATATGGCCGGAACACACTTTGCATCAAATGCATAAAGGCTGCTGGGGCATTGGTCAGCCCAAATGACATAAGAAGGAACTCGTAATGACCATACCGAGTCCTAAAGGCAGTCATCGGGATATCTGGCTCCCGAATCTTCAACTGATGGAAACCTGAATGCAAGTCAATCTTAGAAAACACTCGTGCACCCTGTAGCTGGTCAAACAAATCATCAATACGAGGTAAAGAATAACGATTCTTCATTGTAACTTTGTTCAAGTGGCGATAATCAATGCACATACGCATAGAACCGTCCTTTTTCTTCACAAACAAGACAGGAGCACCCCAAGGTGATACACTGGGCCGAATAAAACCCTTATCAAGCAATTCCTATAACTGATCATTCAACTCATTCAACTCAAGAGGTGCCATATGATACGGAGGAATAGAAATAGGTTGAGTGCCCGGCAATAGTTCAATGCCAAAATCAATATCTCTATCGGGCGGCATGCCCGGAAGTTTAGCTGGAAACATATCAGAAAAATCTCGTACTACTGGGACTGAATCAATTATAAGGGTATCAATACTGACATCTCTCACATAATCTAGATACGAGTCACACCCCTTCTCAACCATATGTTGAACCTTAAGGAATGAAATAACTCTACTGGAAGTATGATCTAAGGTTCCCTTCCACTCTACTCGTGGTACACCTGGCATAGCTAGCGTCACGATTTTGGCGTGACAATCAATAATAGCATAATGGGGCGACAACCAGTCCATGCCCAACATAACATCAAAATCTACCATGATGAGCAATAATAAATCAGCTCTAGTCTCAAAACCACTAAGAGCAACCACACACAACCGATAAATGCGGTCCATAACAAGAGAATCTCCCACATGAGTAGAAATATAAAATAGGGGAACTCAAAGAATTTCGAGATATACCCAAATGCGGGGCAAAATAAGAAGACATATAAGAATAGGTGGAGCCTGGATCGAATAAAACCGATGCATCTCTATGACAAACCAGGACAATACCTGTGATGACAAAATTGGAGGCGACAACCTCGGTACGGGCAGGAAGGGCATAATATCTGGCCTAGCCTCCCCCTCTAGGGCGACCTCTACCTCTCCGATCTCCACCTCTGGCTGGCTGGGCAGGTGGGGTAGCAACTGGAGCTGTAACCATAGCCTGAGAACTCTACAGGGTATGTTGTGGCTGAGAAGTCTGTGGAGGTGCACCCCTCCTATGTCTGGGGCAATCCTTCACCATATGGCGTGTGTCACCACACTCAAAACAAGCTCTGGGAGGATAGGGTGGCTATGACTAGATCAAGACAGGTTTGATGGACTAACTACTGAAAGCACCCCGTGCACGAGGCGCACTAGATACTGGTGGTTTATAATAAGGCTCATGAGGCCTAGGAGGAGCTGGAATACCACTGGATGCTGGAAGCGCTGAATGAACGGGGTGACTCATATAACCCATACCATGATGAACTGCAGCTGGAGCATAGGAACCAGAATAATGGCCCGACTCACGAGACCCCTTGGCCTCTCTCTCCTTTCTATCTCTAGCATACATGCCCTCCACTCTCCTAGCAATGCTCACCACTTGTTGATAAGAAATATCCATCTCAAACTCACAAGCCATGCTATACCTGATGTTATGAATAATCCCCTCAATAAACTGGTGAACCCTCTCGCGAACAGTAGAAACCAAGGTCGGTGCATGTGTAACGACCCGACCGGACGTTTGAGCTTTTGCACTTCACTCACTAGTTCTCGGGCATGACTTACCTCGTGTGGTCTATTATGACTTATGTAAATCGCTGGTGTTGGATTTCAGGTTAATCAGAATGAATTTGGAAGAACAGTCTCAGTTGAAAGCTTAAAATTTAAAAGGTTTGACTAAGATTTGACTTGTGTGTATTTGATCTCAGATTGGAATTTTTATGATTTGGTTAGCTCCGATAGGTTATTTGGGACTTACAAGTGTAATCGGAATGCATTTTGGAAGTTCGTGGAAGGTTTAGGCTTGAATTAGCGAAATTGAGATTTCAGCGTTTTCCGGTTGATAAGTGAGATTTTGATATCGGGGTCAGAATAGAATTCTGGAAATGGGAGTAGGTTCGTTGTGTCATTTGTGATATATGTGCAAAATTTCAGGTCATTCGGACAAGGTTTGATAGACTTTTTGACCGAATTCGGAATTCGAAAGTTTTGGAATTCTTAGGCTTGAATCTGAGGGTGATTTGATGTTTTGATGTTGTTTTAAGCGTTCCGAAGGTTGGAACAAGTTTGAATTATGTTATGGGATGTTTTGGCATGTTTTGTCGGGGTCCCATGAGGCTCGGATATGTTTTGGAAGACTTTTTGAAAGATTTTGGCATTTTGAGCATAAGCATGTAATGATCCAAAGGTCCATTTTTAGTTTTAGAGATTGAAATTTAATTTTGAGACTTCCAGAATTTTGATAATGAATTATAGGAGTGATCTGGAAAGTTTGGTCTAATTTCATCAAGTCGCGATTGGGTTTTTGACGCGAATCATGAGTTAATTGTTTAACGAGTGAAATGGATATCGCACTGAGCAAACAAGCTCCAAATTGAGTTTCGATTGAAGGACTATGTTCGTATCATTATTTGTGACTCATAGGAACAAGAATCATCAAATTTTGAGTTCGTATGATGGAGTTAGAGTCTTTTTAGCGAAATTAAAGACTGCTGGTGCATCAGATCTGGTGTGCACCTTTTAGCAATGGGAATTAAGCCTTTAGCGACCAGAATCGAATTTATTAAAGCTGTAATGTTTTTAGCTCATTTTGACGCTTTTTTGGTGAAAGAACACGGCTTGGGGTGATTTTTGAGCAAGAAATTATGGTAAATATTGAGGTAAGTCACTTGTGATCATTTCTACTCCATAATATTGAATTAACATCGAATAATCCGACTAGATTACATGTTTCTGAGGTTTAAATTGGGGATTTGAACCTAGGGATTTGAAAATAAGATTTAAATATTTGGAGGCCGAATTGTTATCGGAATTTTGTAATTTTGGTATGGTTGGACTCGTGGTTGAATGGGTTGTCAGATTTTATGAGTTTCATCGGATTCCGAAGCGTGGGCCCGGGGGGGGGGGGGTTAGGTTTGAGCAATTTCGGAATTTTGATGTTAAATTGGATATTTTCGAGTGGGTTTCGCTCCCTTAGCATATTTTAATGATTTTGTACTAATTGTGGCTATATTTGGAGCATCCGGAGGTCGATTCGCGCGGGTGAGGCATCGCGGCTAGAGTTTAGACCGGATCGAGGTGAGTAATGATTGTAAATAATGTTCTGAGGGTTTGAAACCCCGGATTGCACATCGCTGTGCTATATTAAGGTGAGGCACACGCTTGATGACGAGCGTGGGGTCATGCACTATTAGGGATTGTGACTTGGTCCGTCCCGATTGATGATTTTACCGCGTATTTGATTGAAAACTATTTGCTATCATCATTATTTGGGCTGAAATCCATATTTGGGCCTAGTGCCAGCTATTTGAACCCTTCGGGGATTTTTGTTGATATCTCCTCACTATTTTAACTTTATACTTGAACTCAGTCATGTTATTTTCTACTGTTTTCAAAACTCAACCATGTTTACTCTGCTTTAACACTTGAAATGATATTTTAAATAATATTTTGGGCTGAGCGGTTTGTTTTACTGTTGCCCGAGTGGCTTATGTGATTTTTGTCTGAGTAAGGCTGAGGGCCTATATTGTGAGGATACTTTTGGGTCGGGTTGTACGCCGCAATAGTGAGATACTAATTATGATAATGAGGCCGAGGGCATGAGATTGTGCGCCACAAGGTGGCTTGATATTGATATGAGGCCGAGAGCCTATTTATGATGCCACGAGGTGGCTTGATATTGCTCTTGGGACGTAAGGGGCCCTTCCCGGAGTATGTACACCCCTAGTGAGCGCGGGTACCCATTGTGATGTGAGATATAGCCCGAGGGGCTGATATTATTCTATGTGATAGACCGAGGGGCTAGTATTGTTCTATGTGATTGCCCGAGGGGCTGGTACCGTTCTATGTGATTGCCCAAGGGGCTGGTATTATTCTAAGATATGGCCCGAGGGGCGAAGTTGGTGATATTGTGCCCGAGGGGCGAACCTTTATGTGTTTATCTTTCATATTTACCTGTCATTTACCTGTTAAACTATGGTATTTGTGCCCGAGGGGCGAATTTCTATGCTTATGTTCACTAACTGTTTTGCATTCATTTGCGTAACTGTTGAAAAAGTCATTTTCAAAGAAGTTTAAACTGAGCTAAGATGTTTTAAGAGATTTTTACAGCTTCACTGCTTACTTACTGGTTTTGAACTGCTTCTATACAACATATTGATATGCTTTACGTGATTTCTTACCATTCAAGATTTAGTAACGATTATTACTCACTGAGTTGGAGTACTCACTTTACCCCCTGCACCTTGTGTGCAGATTCAGGTATTTATACACCCGGTAGCAGGTTTTGGCTGATCGGAGGTAGAGTCATCGGAGTTTAGCAAGGTAGCTGCCGGTTTTCATAGCATTGCTTCTCTCTCTTCATTCATTAGTCTGTATTTGTACACTCAGACTTTCATTTGTATTTATACCCTAGTAGATGCTCGTGACTTGTGACTCCTCGGTTTGGTTTGTGTCGGGTTGTATTTCCGCTACTTATTATCATTAAATCATGTTTAGACTGATTTTATATTGTTTAACTATTTTAAAAAGGTGAATTGGGTTTAGTTGGCTGGCCTTGTCTTCACGAGAGGCGCCATCACGATCGGATTGGGGTTTGGGTAGTGACAAGTTGGTATCAGAGCCTAGGCTACATAGGTCTCACGAGTTATGAGAAGGTTTAATAGAGTCTCGCGAATCAATACAGAGACATTTGTACTTATCCTCAAGAGGTTGTAGAACCTTTAGGAAAACTTCACATTCTTGAAGTCTAATCGTGCGTCCTTGAGTCAGATGTGATCTTTGTGAGTTAATGTTGGGCCAGTCTGGAGGACTTGAGACCGGATCTTTGCCTATGGCTTGAGCATCGAGGTGCAGATTGTGTGAGCAAGTGTTTTTGAACTTATATGTTCGGTATTGTCCCTACTAGTGGGAGTGACGGTTGGATAACTTTGTGATGAGTATGTTAGTACTGCGTGATGTATCCATATGATTTGGAGGCGACGAGAAATGTCTTCTAGAGGATAGAATAACTATTAGGTGCTTGAATTCCATCTTGATTCGAGGTATAGCCCCGAGTTATAGGCGTGTGAAGGATCTTTTCATGTTTCCCAGTTGTGAGTGAAGTAAATTTCATGTTGCGGTATGAGTTTAGACTCAGGAAGACTAAGTAACTGCGTACAATTTATGACGGTTGAAGGTATACAGAAATGTTAGTTGGAGGCAAAACAGGTGGGTTATCTCCTGCGATGTGTTCTAAGGTTGTGTGATTCTTATGTGTCTGCTAGAAGATCTCATTTGCAAGTGAAAGATATGTTTTGTAATGTAAATTGGGTCGCTTTGAGAGTGGGTGTAACTGTTGCGAGAGTGAATGCGAGATTTGCAGGAGATTTAAAGTACTAGATGATCTGTGTTTTCACAAGCTTACAAAGGATTTGAGTTTAATCTCACTATGTTATTATGGCAGCAATATAGTATATGCGCTATGGGCTATTGAGCGTGTTTTTATCTATGGCTTCGGGCCAAGTGGGGGAGTCTAATATTGACTAGTGATTGTAAGGTTATGTTGGCTCCAGTTTGAGGTGTCGGGTGAATTAGTTATGGCCTACGGAGATTGAGATTGAGAATGTCTCGAGTAAAGGAAAATTTTCATAAAGGTTATAGGATGCTTCGTAGGTGGGGGAGAATCACGGGATGTCTTGAGTCATTGTTGGTAAAGGATGCTCGGTGCATAAAGCAAGAAGTTGCTTGGTTGCAATGGAATGATGTCACATTCTACAGTGTTGGAGTGCTAATGAGGCACAGGTTGATCGGTTCGTTTGGTCAGACTAATTGCAGTTTGAGTAGAGTAAATAACTTGTGGGAGTGGTTCTAATGTGTTCAATATTCTACATGTAACAATAGGGTAAGTTAAAGTTGTATATGTGGTTAGAGACTGAGTTTTCATTGGAAGATGTCAAGACTTGTGGTGTTTTCTATATTAATTGTCGGATTCTATGTATTAGTATGAGAAGGTAACTGATTTAGATTTTCAAGAAGTTTTTCAGAGTAAAGTATTTCGAATGTGGTGCTTTTGGGAATATTTAAGAGAGTATTTAGCGGCTTATGAGTCTTAGACAGTGTGGTTTTATGCTTGGGTCTCATGTGGTAATCCTGGGTTGAGAAATTTTGGTGCTACAGCAAGAGGGAATATCAAGTTGAAGATGAATCAGAAGGAAACTTAGATAAATGGGATAGCTTGATAGTAGACCAGACCGGTATGGTAAGGATATGATTAGTTCCTTGTGTGTGTTCGAGGTAATGAGCTCTTACAGGTATTTTGCAGCAATGCTCTTAGGTTTTGATGGCTTGCATAGCTTGGTCGAGTTAGAAGGATTCAGTCCTGGCAGGTCTGATTTGTGCAAGGGGAACTCGGAGAGTTCTTGATGGTTTTTACCGCGGTTTGGAGATGAATATTTTCTATGGGCATGCAGAGCATGGGATGTATAGTGATTTTCTTCTAGATGGGACCAATAAGAAGTTCTTGACTAGTTGAGTACGTAGATGTTTGTGGCTCGGGAGGAAGATAAAGTTCTAAGGTTATCCTATAATGGTATGGTATATGCGGTATGTTGTGGAGGATTTGCAGGTGGAAGGTCACAGTTCAGTTTTGAATGGAAAGTCATAAAAAATTCTTAGGCAGCATGGGCAGTTTCAGAAAATTAGAGGAATGAGCTTCAGATAATTAGAGAAAGGGTCTTCGGATGATTTAGGAAATGGTGTTGTTAATTTGGGGTGATTTGACGAGGGCATATGTTTCAGAAAAAGCAATGTGATTAAGTTGATGATACTTCGGTAGTATTGCGGCACTTTCTTGTTAGATCGACTACTAGTATTCGAGTTTGCTTTGTGGCACAGAAGAATCTTAGAGTATCTCTCATGGGATGATTGGGTATTTGAGGTGTGATATGCATTCGGACGGCGGAATTGGGATCAGGCATGTTGATTCATGGGCCATATGGAGTTGGAGACGGGAGGTTCTCATATTCAGGCTATGTGGTGGTTGTGAGTCGTGTGTATCGGTACTATTTAGTGACTATCGATGTTTGGAGACCCGAGTGGATCTTTTGCTGCTTGGTATGTTCGATTTTGGATGTGATATTGGGTATAGACTGGTTGTCTCAGTGTTATGTCATTCTGAGCTATTGCGCTAAGGCGGCGATGTTGGCCATGCCGGGAATGCCACGGGTTGAATGGCGAGGTTTGACGGATTTTATGTTCATAATAGGGTGGTTTTATATTTCGAAGACCAGTGGATGGCTGGGAAGGATTGTCTTTAATTATTTAGGCTTTTGTGATGGATGTTAGTGTAGAGACTCCTACCATTGATTCAGTTCCGGTGGTGAATGACTCTTCAGGTGTGTTTCCTGTTTCAGGCATGTCGCCGAGCAAGGTTGTTGATTTCGGTATTGATTTGAGGTCGGGCACTGTATCGTATAGCATCGGCAGAGCTAAAGGGAATTGAAGAAGGAGCTTTAGGGTTTCCTTGATAAGGGGTTCGTTGGCAGACCAACATGGATGTGTGTTCTAACTTGAGTCGGCCTGGTTGGCTCCGAGTTGTATTGTTGTGGGATGTGTTGATTCAATTATTATTGAGCTTATTAGTAATCTGGGGAGGTCTATGAGTTACCCCTCCGTGTTGCGAGGCATTAGGATTTGTTGGTTATAGGCACATGTGGTGCGGTGTTATTGGGGTCTCTCAATGGAACTCGAACGGGAGGAGTATTGACTATTTCTTGGCGGATGGCGCACTGGTTATGTCCTTTTGTGTTGTGTGGTATTATGTATTTGCTTTACCGTGGTTATGATGAGTTGCTTTGGTTCCAGACATCAAATTGCGTGTGGTTGTCGATTTCGAGCAGAGTGATTGAGGTGTTTCATGTGGAGTAGTGTTTGGATAGGATCGTGCGTTGTAGCAAAGTTATGTGGAGGTATGACCTTGCGGGTTAGATTCGTGTGTTTTTGTTCCTATGATATGAGACGAGTTCTCAGCCTCGTGTTGTGGTGGTATTGGTGAGCTTGAGGTACAGCTCTTTCTTTCGAGTAATTTTCATGATTTGAGTATGTTCGGACTGTCGCTTACTGGTGCACGTATTGTGCAAGTTGTGGCTTAGGCCTGTATTCATATGTCATGCCACCAGAGTAGTGTGTTGGATTAGATGAGATCATTGGGATCATTAATGAATATGAATGGGTTCAATTTCAGCATGTTAGAAGGATAATATCGAACTTCGGCTCAAATATTTGTTGTGGTATTTGCCAAAGGAGAAGTGGCTTCATGAATGATTGATCTGAGAAATGGTTATGGCTTATTGCGTGTTTCATTTATCATTGTCATTATATGAAAGTGTTGGAATGAGGTTTTAGTTGATAAGAGGTTTTCTACCGGTATTCGGTTGTTGTGGGCGGCTGCTGTGAATAGAAGTTATCGATACAAGCGTTTGAGTTATGTGATTTATCATGACATTGCATCCAAGGTTGCAGGTATGGTTGGTTATAGCTGGTTCGGGCTTATTCAGAGTATAGATGTGAGATTCTGGCCTTGTGGATGATTTCGGAAATGGAAATGTAGTTCTAAGGTTTATGGGCTAGGTTGGATTGTGAAATTTTAGTTACATTGTGTTATCGGACCTATATGAGATAGGGTGACATGGAATCACCCCGGGTATATGCATGGTAAAGTTATTCAGCAATCGGTTGGCTTCTGGATCAACTCTGGGCACGTTCGAGGACGAACATGTGTTTAAGTGGGGGAGGATATAACAACCCAACCGGTCGTTTTGAGCTTTTTCACTTCGCTCGCCAGTTCTCGGGCATGACTTACCCCGTGTGGTGTATTATGACTTATGTAAATCGTTGGTGTTGGATTTCAGGTTAATCAGAATGAATTTGGAAGAACAATCTCAATTGAAAGCTTAAAATTTGAAAGATTTGACCAAGATTTGACTTGTGTGTATTTGATCTCAGATTGGAATTTTTATGGTTTGGTTAGTTCCGTTAGGTGATTTGGGACTTAGGAGCGTGATCGGAATGCATTTTGGAAGTTTGTGGAAGGTTTAGGCTTGAATTGGCGAAATTAAGATTTCGGCGTTTTCCGATTGATAGGTGAGATTTTGATATCAGGGTCGGAATGGAATTCCGGAAATTGGAGTAGGTCCATTGTGTCATTTTTGATGTGTGTGCACAATTTTAGGTCATTAGGACGAGGTTTGATAGACTTTTTGATCGAATTCGTAATTCGGAGGTTTTGGAATTCTTAGGCTTGAATACGAGGGTGATTTGATGTTTTGATGTTGTTTTGAGCATTCCAAAGGTTGGAACAAGTTTGATTTATGTTATGGAGTGTGTTGGCAAGTTTGGTCGGGGTCCCATGAGGCTCGGATATGTTTTGGAAGAGTTTTTGGAAGATTTTGGCGTTTTGAGCATAAGCATGTAATGATCCAAAGGTCCATTTTTAGTTCTAGTGATCAAAATTTAATTTTGAGACGTCTAGAATTTTGATAATGAATTACAGGAGTGATTTGGAAAGTTTGGTCTAATTTCATCAAGTCACGATTGGGTTTTTGACGCGAATCATGAGTTAATTTTTTAACGAGCGAAATGGATATCGCACTGAGCAAACGAGCTCCGAATTGAGTTTCGATTGAAGGACTACGTTCGTATCATTATTTGTGACTCATAGGAACAAGAATCATCGAATTCCGAGTTCGTATGATGGAGTTAGAGCCTTTTTAGTGAAATTAAAGACTGTTGGTGCATTAGATATGGTGTGCACCTTTTAGCGACCAGATTGGACCTTATAGCGACAGGAATTAAGCCTTTAGCGACCAGAATCGGATTTATTAAAGCTGTTACGTTTTTTTAGCTCATTTTGACGTTTTTTTGGTGAAATAACACGGCTTGGGGCGATTTTTGAGCAAGAAATCATGGGAAATATTGAGGTAAGTCACTTGTGATCATTTCTACTCCATAATATTGAATTATCATCTAATAATCCGACTAGATTACATGTTTTTGAGGTGTAAATTGGGGATTTGGACCTAGGGATTTGAAAATAAGATTTGAAGATTTGGAGGCCAAATTGTTATAGGAATTTAGTAATTTTGGTATGGTAGGACTCGTGGTTGAATGGGTTGTCGGATTTTGTGAGTTTTATCGAATTCCGAAGCGTGGGCTCGGGGGGCCGCGTTTAGGCGATTTCGGGATTTTGATGTTAAATTGGATATTTGCGAGTGGGCTTCGCTCCCTTAGCATATTTTAATGATTTTGTACTTATTGTGGCTAGATTTGTAGCATCCGGAGGTCGATTAGCGCGGGCGAGGCATCGCGGGCTAGAGTTCGGACCGGATCGAGGTGAGTAATAATTGTAAATGATGTTCTGAGGGTTTGAAACCCCAGATTGCACATCGTTGTGCTATATTGAGGTGAGGCACACGCTTGATGACGAGCGTGGGGTCGTGCACTTTGGGGATTGTGACTTGGTCCGTCCCGATTGATGATTTTACCGCGTATTTGATTGAAAACTATTTGCTATTATCATTATTTGGGCTGAAAGCCATATTTGGGCCTAGTGCCAGCTATTTGAACCCTTCGGGGATTTTTGTTGATATTTCCTCACTGTTTTAACTTTATACTTGAACTCAGTCATATTATTTTCCACTGTTTTCAAAACTCAGCCATGTTTACTCTGCTTTAATATTTTGGGTTGAGCGGTATGTTTTACTATTGCCCGAATGGCTTATGTGATTTTTGACTGTGTAAGGCCGAGGGCTTGTATTGTAAGGATACTTTTGGGTCGGGTTGCACGCCGCAGTAGTGAGATACTGATTATGATAATGAGGTTGAGGGCCTTAGATTGTGTGCCACATGGTGGCTTGCTACTGATATGAGGACGAGAGCCTGTTTATAATGTCACGAGGTGGCTTGATATTGCGCTTGGGCCGAAGGGGCCCCTCCCGGAGTCTGTACACCCCAGTGAGCGCGGGTACCCATTGTGATGTGAGATATAGTCCGAGGGGCTGATATTGTTTTATGTGATAGCCCGAGGGGCTGGTATTGTTCTTTGTGATTGCCCGAGCGGCTAGTACCATTCTATGTGATTGCCCGAGGGGCTGGTATTGTTCTAAGATATGGCCTGAGGGGCGGAGTTTTTGATATTGTGCCCAAGGGGCGAACCTTTATGTGTTTATCTTACATATTTCCTTGTCATTTACCTGTTAAAGTATGGTATTTATGCCCGAGGGGCGGATTTCTGTGCTAATCTGCACTAACTGTTTTGCATTCATTTGCGTAACTGTTGAAAAAGTCATTTTCAAAGAAGTTTAAACTGAGCTAAGATGTTTTAAGAGATTTTTACAGCTTCACTGCTTTCTTACTGGTTTTTGAACTGCTTTTATACAGGATCTTGATATGCTTTACGTGATTTCTTACTATTCAGGCTTTAGTTATGATTATTACTCACTAAGTTGGAGTACTCACTTTACTCCCTCCACTTTGTGTGCAGATTCAGGTATTTATACACCCGGTAGCGGGTTTTGGCTAATCGGAGGCAGAGTCATTGGAGTTTAGCAAGGTAGCTGCCGGCATTCGTAGCTTCATTTGTCTGTATTTGTACACTCAGACTTTCAGTTGTATTTATACCCTAGTAGATGCTCGTGACTACTGTTTTAAAAAAGTGAATTGGGTTTATTTGGCTGGCCTTGTTTTCACGAGAGGCGCCAGCACGACTGGGTCGGGGTTTGGGTCGTGATAGAATGTCTAGCCAAGCTAGTGTAATAGACAACATACTCCGAGATAGTCATAGTACCCTGGCGCAAATGCTTAAACTCTACGCGTCATGCATCCCTGAGGCTTTGAGGAATATACTCTCTCAGGAACATATCTGAAAACTGAGTCCAAGTCAGGGAAGCTGCCTCATCCGGACTATCTAACTCATAGGTATGCCACCACTCATAGGCGGCTCCTCGAAGATGGAAAGTAGTGAAGGAAACCCCGCTCGATCCTCATATACCCACGGTACAGAGAATACCGTGGCACTCATCTAGAAATCCCAGAGCATCATCTGATGCTAGACCACTGAATACAGGAGGCTTATACTTCTTGAACCTCTCAAGCCTCCACTGCTCATCCTCGGAAGCCGCTGTCCCCTCCTCGGGCTGATCTGGGACTGTAGGCTATACAGGAATAATCTCTGGGACCTGATCAACATGCACTCGCTGCTCAGGAGTGCAAGCGGCGGAGACTGTGCTCCTCCCCCGGCCTGAGATATAGCTGCAGTGAGGGGAAGCAACCATACCTGAGCCAAAGTGGTATACATGCTCATAAACTGTGCAAGAGTCTCCTGGAGAGCTGGAGTAGTAGTAGCAATAGGCGTATTAGGTACCTAGACTCCGGTAGGAACTGCTGGTGGCATCTCGGTGGCAACTCGTGCGGGTGCTCTGGCTACACCACGTGCGCGTCCTCGGCCTCTACCCCGACCCCGACCTCTGACGGCTTTAGTAGGGGCCGCAGCTACCTGATCATCTCTGGTAGCACGTGTCCTCACCATCTGTGAGAGAATAGAAAACAAAAGTTTAGAATTGTGATATCAAAATCTCGCACGACAAGGAAATCAAATGAAGTGGAATTTTCCTAACAGTTACATAGCCTCTCATAGAAAAGTACAAACGTCTCTGTACCGATCCGCGAGACTCTAATAAATTGGCTTGTGATTCATGACACCTATGATCCTAGAGCTCTGATACCAATTTGTCACGACCCAAGTTTAGCCTCCGTGAACTGTTGTGATGGCACCTAGTCTTTACGACTTGGTAAGCCTAACAAATTGCAGAAAAGAAAACAACGGAATAAAACTAGCCAAAACTATAGAAAAATATCAAAATGAAGCGTTTAAGATGTCGTTCGGCATATACAATAAAACTCTCAAACTGAAACTACATTTCCCAAAACCCAGAATCTCATGAAATCACAAGCTATTGCATAACTACAGGTGTCTAACTCCAGAATGTCTAAACAAAAGTAAATACAGAAGTGCTGATATTATAAGGGATAATGGAAAGGGCCTCCTCGGTCTGTGGACGCGACTGATATACCTCGAAGTCTCTGGAGAATCGCCTCGCCTCAAGGGTAGTAGGGCTGAGTCAAAGTACCTGGATCTGCACATGAAAAACATGTGCAGAAAGGGCATGAGTACACCACAACGGTACTCAGTAAGTGCCAAGCCTAACCTCGGCCAGGTAGTGACGAGAAACGACAGGGCCCTACTGAGGTTAGATAAAAAGCAAGGTATAACAGTATAGAATAAGACAATATAATTAAGTGCAAACAGTAAGAATCAACACAGGGTAGTATGAACAACACTAACTACAACAGAGACAAAATAATCACGGAAGGAATACAACTCAACACAGAGATAACAATCGGGGATCTCCCAGGATACCATCTTGTAGTCCCAAAAATAAATATCTAGTGGATCTCCCGGGTGTCGTCCCATAGTCCAACTCATAATGAGCGGGGAACTCCCGGAATACCGATCCGTAGTCCCAAATATAAATACCCAGTACTAGGGGAATCTACCGGGTGCAGTCCCGTAGTTCCAATATAAAAGTGTAGGGGGATCTTCCAGAATACAAGTCTGTAGTCCCAAAGTAAACAGGCAGGGGGATCTCCCGGGATACCATCCCATAGTCCCAAAGTAAACACACAGCAGCAGCATGAACAATACTCAATTCAATTCAAATTTCATACCAAGATAAAAATAGGTATTTCTAACCTAGCATGCTGCACATAATCTAAATAAGGCAGTTGAGCAAGTAAGGAATTAAGTCAATTAGACATGCTTCCCTAAGCTAACAGTAGGCTTAAATTGCAAGTAGTATAAACAGGAAAGGAAACATAATTATAGTTACTTAATGAAAATAGGATTTTCAACAATTAGCATAAGTAAGCACTCATCACCTCACACACAAGGCATCCCAAATATCAACAATACCAAATCCTAAGGGGGGGAGGGTTCCCCCATACAAGGTTAGACAAGCCACTTACCTCGAATCAGCTCAAAAATCAACCTGAAACCATGCTCTTGCAACGAGTACTCGACTCCAAATGGTCCAAATCTATTCAAATCAATTGCATAATGTAAATATAACTTCAAGTAACTGATTCCACTAATTAATTCTAAGCTAATATGCCAAATTAGGAAAAATGACCAAAATTCCCCCAGGGCCCACATCTCGGAATCGGGTAAAATTTTCAAATTCGGAATCCTCACACTCTCACGAGTTCAGTCATACCAAAAGTACTAAAATCGGACCTCAAATGGTCTCTCAAATTACCACTCAAATCTCTTCAATTAACCAAGCCCTAACCCTCAATTTACCACTGATTTTCCTTCAAATTTCATGCTTATAATGATAAAAATCACCACAATAACGAGCTTAAGGACCAAAGACCTTACCTCAATGAATCCCTCTGAAAATCTCCCTTGAAAATGCTCCCCAAAGCTTCTTCCCGTTGAAAATTTATGAAAAATAACCCAAATTCGCGAAGCAAATCTTTTTATACTTTCTGACCCAGTTTTTTCGCACCTGTGATCCATTTCCGCTTCTACGCTACCGCTTCTGCGATCAAAGGAACCGCTTCTATGGTTTACACTTAAGTCCCCTTCTCCGCACCTGCGACCCAGAATTCGCATCTGCGGTCCCGCAGGTGCGACATACTTCCTGTTTGTGCGGTTTCAGCTGTCTTTACCTTTGGCTACATCTGCGGCAGTGATCTCGCTTCTACTGGCTCACAGCTACGGTACCCAAGCCGCAGGTGCGGTTATGACAGCAAACTCAGCAGTTTCAGCTGCAAATTCCCAACTCCAAACTTCCCGTTAACCATCCGAAATCATCCCGAGGCCCCCAGGACCTCAATCAAAATCACGAAGAAGTCATATACCACTATCCAAACTTATACCAATCCTCAAAATACCTACAACAACATCGAAACATTGAATTAACCATGGATTCAAGCCTAAGAACTCCAAAAACTCTCAAATTACGCTTTCTATCAAAAAGTCTATCAAACCTCGTCCGAATGACCTAAAATTTTGCACACACGTCACATTCAACACTGCGGAGCTACTCCAACCTCTGGAATTCCATTCCAACCCTTAGATAAAAATCTCACTATCGAACCGGAAACTTCAAAAATTCAACTTTCGGCATTTCAAGCCTAAATAAGCTACAGACCTCCAAAACACCATCCGAACACGCCCCTAAGCCTGAAATCACTTAACTGAGCTAACAGAACCAACAGAATTCCATTCCGAGGCCGTCTTCACACTGCTCCAACTACGCTCCAAATTCTAAAGCTTAAACTCTCATTTAGGGACTAAGTGTCCAAAAACTCTCCGAAACGACAAATAAATCCTCCCGGCAACTCACAATAGTAGAAACAAACACGAGGAAAATAGTTAATAGGGGATCAGGGCGTTAATTTTTAAAACGACCGGTCGGGTCGTTACAGATTTTAAATAAGTGTTCTTTTTATATAATCAAGAATGAATTAGCTTTAGTTTTTCAAATTTGCCCTTATATATACATATCCCAATGTGTCAAGGTAATAATATGTAAATTTTAATTAAGAATAATTTAGTCAAGATACTTATTTAAACTTCTAGGAGTTAATATTTTATTAAGGTGTGTGTCAAAGGCCAAAAAGTCACTTAGTGTGAATAGGTAGAAGTATATGTTTTGGATACACTTGAAAGAGCAATGATAAAAGTCTCTTCGGCAATGATAAAATCCTCTCAATAAGTCAATATTATCGTTGATATTCATATGGTAGCCGATCTTGTTAATTACTTAATTTTTGTTATATTGTTTTTATTTCTTAATGCGTTATCAGTATGACACGATGCAACCTAAAGCTAGGACGAACTCTTCTTCTCTAAGTTAAGTTTCAATTTCTTCTATCCGCAATCTAGAAAAGATTAAATAGGAAGTGGGTGTTCTTGACTTAAAGGTCTGCTCTTGTGAGGTATGTCACGCTGTCTCAATTTTAAGTAGGCGTTTAGATATAGATTTGATTGAAATTTGAAAAATAAAATTTGAAGTTGTGTTGAGAAATAGTTTTGAAAGTTGAAGTTGTGTTTGGATATACATTTTACTTGAAAAATATTAAGTTTTGTTACTAGAAGAAATGTTTTTACCCAAAAACTGGGCCAAATATGTTTTTGGAACCTGAAAATCTTTCTTCAATTTTTTTTTAAAAGTGATCAATTTCCATGAACAAATTAATATTTTTTTTGGAAAAAATAAAGAATCTATATCCAAACGGAAGCTTAAACTATGTTACGAGTGTGCTCAGTGATTTTGACAAGCTTAGTTTTTGTGCTCTCATTTAAAAATTAAAATGTTATATACATCCCAGAGAGAAACAATATTTTAGCTTGGAAAAATTGGTAAGTATTTCTACTAGAACAGAAGTGTTCACAATAAGCTAAGTGGGCCCTACTATAAATTTGTATTATAAAATGAATGCTTACATTAGATAATACTGAAACTATTGGTATATATTTGGTCATTTAATAACATGCAAAAATAACCAATGGGATTATAATTATTATTATTTTCTACTATAATGTTGTCATGTTTGGTATATTTTACTACATCAAGTTCGTTAGAATTTGGGGTAACCTGATTTTATACCTTGATCAAGGATTATAAACTGAATAATAATAATTGGTAACTAAATTCACTTGTGCATATAATTACAAAATGTAAGGTGTTTAACGGCTCCAGAGTGTGTCCTAGAAACTTTGGCCTATGACAATGGGTGAGGGTGAGACGGTGGGTTCAAATCCCAATATCATGATGATAAAATGTTGGATTCAAGTTTCCACAACATGCTTTTATATGGGGACAATATTGGCTTTGAGTTTCAATGCACAATTTTAATGATATTATGATGACCGAGTCAAATTAATATATTTTTTGACGAAAAAATCATGAAGCCCGTCCATGAATTTGCTTCATTCCTTAAAACAAATGTAATAGCAATACATGATACGTACGAAAGAAGATAAAATAATTAACATGGTAGTGGGCTAGTGCGCATGGTCGTGAATGTGGTTGTGGAAAGAGACTCAAATAATAATAATCATATGCTATGATTTTCTTGATAGGCAATGTGTTTTTCGTTAGCAATGGCCATCGCCATTTAATATTTCATAAAGCGAAAGCATCTTTCTTGCTCGATGTTCAATGGATAAAATCATTCAATTTCTTTGGCTCGTCTAATTTTTAAAGCCTGTACCTATCTTTAATTGAAAATTTTATTATTTATGTCTTGTCTTATATGTTAAATTGTTACCATCGGTAAGCATCAAAGATCGAAGCAAACGGGATAATGACATACTTTACAAAAAAATTATTAATCCTCTTTTAGTCTCCGATGATAAAGAAAGCTTTGTTATAAAATAAAAGTAATGCAGTAAAATGTAAATAAGAAGAGATAGAAAGAAGGGAGAAGTGTTTTCTTCTTTCACTTTGGTGTATTTTTCCATTACAATTACATGGCCTTTTTAGGCATAAAAAGTAAAGATGATGGACATAAAGTAGGAAATTTAATCTTTAAGTTATTCACAACGTGGACATCCAATGTAGCATCCAATGTAGTATCCAAAATAGCATCAAATGTACAAACTATTCATAACACTACCCCTTGGATGTCCATGTAAGATAATGTGCCTCATTAAAAACTTACAAAAAAAATATTGGGATGTACATAGTTATTTAAAATATACATTACTTGCTGCCTCATTAAAAACCTTACCAGGAAAATCCAGTGGGACAAAACCTTGGTTAAGGAAAAGAGTGCAGCGTATAGTTACTCCCCCTGATGAATAATCACTTAATTCCTCAAAGACGACGCATTCCAGTCTTATATATCAGCTTTTCAAATAGAGGTTGGTAACGCCTTAGTGAACAGATCAGCCAAATTATCACTTGAACGAACTTGTTGTACATCTATTTCACCATTCTTCTAAAGATCATGAGTGAAAAAGAATTTCGGTGAAATGTGTTTTGTTCTATCTCCATTGATATATCCTCCTTTCAATTGAGTTATGCATGCAACATTGTCTTCATACAATATTGTTGGAATATTCTCTTTCGAAGAAAGACCACATGTTTGCTGAATGTGTTGAGTTATAGATCTTAACCAAACGCATTCTCGACTTGCTTCGTGAATGACTATTATCTCTGCATGATTTGAAGAAGTAGCAACCATAGTTTGTTTTGTCGAACGCCATGATATGGTTGTACCTCCACTTGTAAATAAATAGCCTGTCTGAGATCGACCTTTGTGTGGATCAGACAAATATCCTGCATCTGCATAACCAATCAATGATGGCTTGGATTCATTTGAATAAAATAAACTCATATCAATGGTCCCTTGGAGGTATCTGAATATATGTTTAATACCATTCCAGTGTCTTTGTGTTGGCGAAGTACTAAATCTTGCCAATAAGCTTACTGAGAAAGCTATATCTGGTCGGGAATTATTGGCAAGATACATTAATGCCCCAATTGCACTAAGATATGGTACTTCGGCACCAAGAAGCTCTTCATCATTTTCATGAGGTCGGAATGGATCTTTCTTTATATCAAGTGATCTCACAACCATTGGGGTACTCAATGGATGTGCTTTATCCATATAGAATCGCTTTAAAATCTTTTCGGTATATGTTGATTGATGGACAAATATTCCATCTTTCATATACTCAATTTGTAGACCAAGACAAAATTTTGTCTTTCCAAGATCTTTCATTTCAAATTCTTTCTTCAAACAGTCTACTGTTTTTGGAAGTTCCCCAGGAGTTCCAATGATATTTAAATCATCAACATACACGGCGATTATAACAAATTCAGATCCAGACCTTTTTATAAAGACACAAGGACAAATTGGATCATTCTTGTACCCTTCTTTCAACAGGTATTCACTCAGGCGATTGTACCACATACGACCTGATTGTTTCAATCCGTATAAAGATTTCTGAAGCTTTATTGAACAAGTTTCTCGAAAACTTTTATATGCTTCTGGCACTTTAAATCCCTCAGGTACTTTCATAAAAATTTCGTTGTCTAATGATCCATACAAATAGGCTGTAACAACATCCATTAGATGCATATCAAGTTTTTCTTGCACTGCCATATTTATGAGATACCTGAAGGTGATAGCATCCACTACAGGAGAATATGTCTCCATATAATCAATTCCAGGCCTTTGGAAAAACCCTTGTGCCACAAGTCGCGCTTTATATCTAACGACTTCATTTTTATCATTTCGTTTTCGCACAAAAACCCATTTATACCCTACTGGCTTTATGCCTTCAGGTGTTCGAACTATGGGTCCGAAGACTTCACGTTTTCCAAGTGAAGTTAACTCTGCCTGGATAGCGTCTTTCCATTTTGGCCAATCATTTCTCTGTCTACATTCATTGACAGATTTTGGTTCAAGATCCTCATCTTGTTGCATTATTTCAACAGCAACATTATAAGCAAAAATGTTATCGATAACAATATTATTTCGGTTCCATCTTTTCCCGGTTGAGACATAACTTATTGATATCTCTTCATTTTCATTATTTTCAGGTACCTGGACCTCTCCTAAGGTCTTATCATTTGTTACGTCTTGGGGCTCTTCTTGAGCCACTACCTCTGTGTTATGTTCACTTTGATCACTTGCTCCTTTTCTTCTTCGAGGATTTTTATCTTTAGAACCGATTGGTCTACCACGTTTCAAGCATGGCTTAGACTCATTTGCTTTAATTAATTGTTCTGTCGGGATATCAACTCGAATTGGAGCATTAGCAGCTGGAATATGTGACTTAGTCACCCTTGGTAGGTTAGTGAATGCATCTGGCAATTGATTTGCAATATTTTGTAAATGAATAATCTTTTGAACCTCTTGTTCACATTGATTTGTTCGAGGATCTAAATGAGACAGTGATAATGCATTCCAATCTATCTTCTTTTTCAGCTGCTTATTTTCTCCCCCTAATGTTGGATATACTGATTCATCAAAATGGCAATCAGAAAATCTTGCCGTAACTAAATCTCCAGTCATCGGCTCTAGATATTTTATAATAGAAGGAGATTCATATCCAACATATATCCCCAACCTTCTTTGATGACCCATCTTTGTGCGTTATGGTGGAGCAATTGGAACATATATCGCACATAAAAAGATCCTAAGATGGGAAATATTTGGCTCCTGACCAAAAGCCAATTGCAATGGGGAGACTTTATGATAACTTGTGGGCCTTATCCACACAAGTGCTGCTGCGTGCAAAATAGCATGACCCCATACTGAAATAGGAAGTTTTGTTCTCATAAGCATTGGTCTAGCAATTAATTGGAGGCGTTTGATCAATGATTCTGCTAGACCATTTTGTATATGAATATGAACAACCGGATGCTCAATTGTTATCCCAGTTGAAATACAATAATCTTTAAAGGCTTGGTATGTAAACTCACCAGCATTATCAAGACGAATTGTCTTAATTGCATAATCTGTAAATTGTGCTCTTAGCTTTATTATTTGAGCCAACAATCTCGCAAATGCCATATTGCGAGTTGATAGTAAGAACACATGTGACCATCTTGTAGATGCATCTACCAAAACCATATAATATTTGAATGGTCCACATGGAGGGTGAATGGGCCCATATATATCACCCTGAATACGTTCCAGAAATGTAAGCGATTTCATCCTAACTATAATAGTTGATGGTCTAATAATTAATTTTTCTTGAGAACATGCAGTACAAGAGAATTCCTTAAATTGAAAAATCTTCTGATTCTTCATTGCATGTCCATGTGAATTCTCACTTATTTTACGCATCATATTAGAACCAGGATGGACCAACCGATCATGCCAAATAATAAAATTGTCTTGATTAGTAAACTTCTCGTTTACTATGGCATGTGTTTCAATCCTGCTAATACTTGTGTAGTATAAGCCGGAGGAAAGAGCAGGTAACATTTCAAGCACATATTTCTTACTGGACATTATTGTAGTTATATAAAGATATTCAATGTTTTCATCATTTATAGTCTCAATATGATAGCCATTTTAGCGAATATCTTTGAAACTTAATAAGTTTCTTTGAGATTTACTACAATATAGTGCTTCATCAATAGCCAAATTTGTTCCTCCTGGTAGTAATAAATTGGCTCTTCCATAACCTTCAATTAATCTTGTACTACCGGATATTATATTAACATTCGCTTCTTTCATTACCAAATAAGAGAAATATCTCTTATCTTTTAAAATAGTGTGTGTTGTAGCACTATCCAGAAGCCAAATTCTCGAAAACTTTTATATGCTTCTGGCACTTTAAATCCCTCAGGTACTTTATAAAAATTTCGTTGTCTAATGATCCATACAAATAGGTTGTAACAACATCCATTAGATGCATATCAAGTTTTTCTTGCACTGCCATATTTATGAGATACCTGAAGGTGATAGCATCCACTACAGGAGAATATGTCTCCATATAATCAATTCCAGGCCTTTGGGAAAACCCTTGTGCCACAAGTCGTGCTTTATATCTAACGACTTCATTTTTATCATTTCGTTTTCGCACAAAAACCCATTTATACCCTACTGGCTTTATGCCTTCAGGTGTTCGAACTATGGGTCCGAAGACTTCACGTTTTCCAAGTGAAGTTAACTCTGCCTGGATAGCGTCTTTCCATTTTGGCCAATCATTTCTCTGTCTACATTCATTGACAGATTTTGGTTCAAGATCCTCATCTTGTTGCATTATTTAAACAACAGCATTATAAGCAAAAATGTTAGCGATAACAATATTATTTCGGTTCCATCTTTTCCCAGTTGAGACCTAACTTATTGATATCTCTTCATTTTCATTATTTTCAGGTACCTGGACCTCTCCTAAGGTCTTATCATTTGTTACGTCTTGGGGATCTTCTTGAGCCACTACCTCTGTGTTACGTTCACTTTGATCATTTGCTCCTTTTCTTCTTCGAGGATTTTTATCTTTAGAACCGATTGGTCTACCACATTTCAAGCATCGCTTAGACTCATTTACTTTAATTAATTGTCCTGCCGGGATATCAACTCGAATTGAAGCATTAGCAACTGGAATATGTGACTTAGTCACCCTTGGTAGGCCAGTGAATGCATCTGGCAATTAATTTGCAATATTTTGTAAATGAATAATCTTTTGAACCTCTTGTTCACATTGATTTGTTCGAGGATCTAAATGAGACAGTGATAATGCATTCCAATCTATCTTCTTTTTCACCTGCTTATTTTCTCCCCCTAATGTTGGATATACTGATTCATCAAAATGGCAATCAGAAAATCTTGCCGTAAATAAATCTCCAGTCATCGGCTCTAGATATTTTATAATAGAAGGAGATTCATATCCAACATATATCCCCAACCTTCTTTGAGGACCCATCTTTGTGCGTTGTGGTGGAGCAATTGGAACATATATCGCACAACCAAAGATCCTAAGATGGGAAATATTTGGCTCCTGACCAAAAGCCAATTGCAATGGGGAGACTTTATGATAACTTGTGGGCCTTATCCGTACAAGTGTTGCTGCGTGCAAAAATAGCATGACCCCATACTGAAATGGGAAGTTTTGTTCTCATAAGCATTGGTCTAGCAATTAATTGGAGGCGTTTGATCAATGATTCTGCTAGACCATTTTGTATATGAATATGAACAACCGGATGCTCAATTGTTATCCCAGTTGAAATACAATAATCTTTAAAGGCTTGGTATGTAAACTCACCAGCATTATCAAGACGAATTGTCTTAATTGCATAATCTGTAAATTGTGCTCTTAGCTTTATTATTTGAGGCAACAATCTCGCAAATGCCATATTGCGAGTTGATAGTAAGAACACATGTGACTATCTTGTAGATGCATCTACCAAAACCATATAATATTTGAATGGTCCACATGGAGGGTGAATGGGCCCACATATATCACCCTGAATACGTTCCAGAAATGTAGGGGATTCCATCCTAACTTTAATAGTTGATGGTGTAATAATTAATTTTCCTTGAGAACATGCAGCACAAGAGAATTCCTTAAATTGAAGAATCTTCTGATTCTTCATTGCATGTCCATGTGAATTCTCAATTATTTTACGCATCATATTAGAACCAGGATGGCCCAACCGGTCATGCCAAATAATAAAATTATCTTGATTAGTAAACTTCTCGTTTACTATGGCATGTGTTTCAATCCTGCTAATACTTGTGTAGTATAAGCCGGAGGAAAGAGCAGGTAACATTTCAAGCACATATTTCTTACCGGACATTATTGTAGTAATATAAAGATATTCAATCTTTTCATCATTTGTAGTCTCAATATGATAGCCATTTTGGCGAATATCTTTGAAACTTAATAAGTTTCTTTGAGATTTACTACAATATAGTGCTTCATCAATAGCCAAATTTGTTCCTCCTGGTAGTAATAAATTGGCTCTTCCAGAACCTTCAATTAATCTTGTACTACCGGATATTGTATTAACATTCGCTTCTTTCATTACCAAATAAGAGAAATATCTCTTATCTTTTAAAATAGTGTGTGTTGTAGCACTATCCAGAAGACATATATCATCTTTATTAATCTTGAGTCCAACTGAAGACTGGGGAATTTTCATATTCTTCATAAAAAAATAGATAATACATCATAAGAAATATGAAAGACAAGCGGAAAAAAAACATTAAGAAATACATTAGGAATGTAGAAACTAGCAACACATGATGCATTAGGAAAATACACTCAAGAAAAATAAACTAGTTGCAAACATAAAAATAACAACTTTTATAGCTTCATTCCCCAGTAAGATGATTAGTTCTTCAGTCAATATCCTCAAAGAAGTCTCCAACTTCTAAATGAGTAATATTTGTTAGGCCTTCAAAATCATCATCTTTATATGCAAGATGTGCCTTAGAATCATATTTATTTGAGGGACCTGCTTCATCATCATTATTTTGAAAGGTCAAGTGTGCCTCCACATTATTTTCTTTTTTCTTGAGGGAGACTTGATAAAGTTTGACAAAATGTTCTGGCGTACGACAAATGTGTGCCCAATGACCTCTCAGACCACATCGGTGACACATACTAGCTTTACCTTTTGAATGATTAATTTGAGAACCCTTATTGTTCTCCAATTTATTTCCACCATAATGACGATAATTGTTTCGCCCCTGCCCCGTCCACGTTTACGACCATGTCCACGACCATGGTAATTATTTTGTTTTCTTTCAAACTTATCATATGTTGCTACAACATTCACTCCCGGAAATGGAGCTGACCCAGTGGGACGAGCTTCATGATTTTTCATTAATAGAGTATTATTCTGCTCAGCCACAAGTAGACATGTGATTAACTCAGAATATTTCTTAAAACCTTTTACATGATAATGTTGTTGTAGCACCACATTTGAAGCGTGAAAAGTAGAAAATATTTTTTCCAATAAGTCCTCATCTGTGATAGTGTCTCCACATAATTTTAATAGAGAACTTACTTTAAAGATAACAGAATTATACTCACTTACGGTTTTAAAGTCTTGCAACCTTAAATGTATCCACTCATACCGAGCTTTCGGTAATACCGTAAGTTTTAGGTGGTCATATCGATCCTTCAAATTAATCCATAATTCAAGTGGATCTTTTACGGTTAAATATTCAGTTTTTAACCCTTCATGTAGATGATGACGAAGGAAAATCATGGCCTTCGCTTTATCCTGATTTGATGCTTCATTTCCTTGTATAATAGTATTTCCAAGACCTTTAGCGTCAAGGTGAATTTCAGCATCAAGAACCCATGATAAATAGTTCCTTCCGGTGATGTCAAGTGCCACAAATTCAAGTTTTGATAAATTTGACATAGTGAAAACTATCATAAAAGATGAATAAGTTAGAGAAATAATTATAATAATAAACAATTAATGAAAACAAAACGATTAAGGTAAAAGAAATGAAAATAGAGCTATATCATGTTAACAATCTACTATTTCATTTTATTCTTGCCATAAAGTAGAAATTACATACTTGTTTCATTTCACTTTATATTATTGATATATATATGTGTTAATAGAATTGAACGTGACTAACATTATTTATATGTTCCAATAAATATAAAGTAATTAAAAAATTATTGCTTGTCAATTCATTTCTCACAGTTCTTCAAAATGCCTTAAAGATATGTTTTGATCCAGGGAGTCCATGACATTAGTGCATAGCTAGTTTGATGACTTTTAGGTCCTCTAAGAGTTGAGCACGAAAGGAAATAGATATTTAATCACTGCAATGTACTTAAACTATTTCAGATGCCCAAGCGCACAAGTAATCTACAAATAGTGAACATATGATATGTACTGCCATAAATAAGATGATTATAATGATACATACCTTAATAAAATGAGGCTCAACTTAGCGGGAGTTAAGAATAAAATTAGAGCTTCGTGTTGATAACGTGTTATAAAATAAAAGTAATGCAGTAAAATGTAAATAAGAAGAGATAGAAAGAAGGGAGAAGTGTTTTCTTCTTTTACTTTGGTGTATTTTTCCATTGCAATTACATGACCTTTTATAGTCATAAAAAGTAAAGATGATGGACATAAAGTAGGAAATTTAATCTTTAAGTTATTCACAACATGTGCATCCAATGTAGCATCCAATGTAGTATCCAAAGTAGTATCCAATGTACAAACTATTTATAACAAGCTTAATGTTATTTTATTAGTCCTTGTTAGGCTATAGAGTCTACCAAATCTGCCTTTGTAATCAGTGAATTAATTTAATCAATTGTTATTTAATGAATTAGAAAATTTTACTTTATGGTCTTATCGTAGCGGATACACTGTTTACTTACTTTACATAAATAAAGGAGAAAAAAACAAAAAGAACATATACCTATGTTAAACAATATAAAAGCAGTCTAAACATGATTTAATGATAATAAGTAGCGGAAATACAACCCGACACAGCTCAAGTATCTTTGGTATTTAGGTTCAGACATTGATTTGTACTTAAAATAAATAAGCTAGTCTAACCACTCTAACCATAAAATGAAGTTATTTAGCAAAAAAAGTTGTGGTGGGTGTTTCTCCCAAACGCACACGCAAATATACGTGGTCGACAAGTAATATAGGATTGTAAGTCCAGATATCGTACCCATAGAGACTTGTGATTAACTATCAACTAAATTAAACTAAATAATTAATTTGTTCAAGCGAATCCTAACGTATGAATATTTAACTAAAATTAATCTAAACTAGCAAACAAAGAGATTAAAGAAAACAACAACAAGCTTAACGACGAATTTAATGTGGGTGAATATTCTAGAGCTACGGGTTAGCTAACAATCTCGTTGAATTTTCCACTTAAATCATCTAATTAATTTATCTGGTTTATTAGTTGACAGGGTTAATATTGCTCGTAGCCTTCTCCCGAAGTACAACTCGCCTATTCAAGCTAATTTAACGCCTATATTCCTATGGAAATAGAATTAATAAGAACACATTAATAATTCCTGTATATTAACCAAGCAAGATGATTAGGTATATTCCTATCCTAACCGTAAATTCCCCCCGTCCCCCCCCCCCGAGTTAAGATCTTGCTCTACTCAATCTTATATGCAATCTAGAATTCCCTCTCCCGAGTTCAATCATAGATTCGTAGATAGTATTCAATTAGTAATCAAGCAATCAAATAATTAAGCGCAAGATTGAATAAATAAACCAATATGATAAAATAATAAGATCAATTCAAACTTCAAACCACAACGTTCATATAACACCCAAAACTCTAGAACTAATAAACTATGAAACTAAAAGAAGAAAACTAGATAGGAGCCTCCTCTAAAGGGTGGTGTGTGTTCCTCCACGTCTAAAGTGTGTCCCTAGGTCTAATATGTGTGAAAAGTCCTCAAAATAGCATTTTTATATGTATTTATACCAAGTAGGGTCGGGCCCAGACAAAAACACCCTTTCATGTGCGAATTAGGACTTGGCTCTACAGATTTTGTACAAGCGCGCCGCACAATGCATCGTACAGTTCGGGGAGGTAGTGGGAATCTACCGAAATTCGAAACATGAAAGTTGTAGCCCTTTTAAATAACTTTCCAACGATATATTGTGGAGCCCAAACGGAGTTCTGAGAAAAAAGTTATGTGTATTTTACTAGACAATACGCTGTATGCCTGCTCGATTCTTCGTTTTGTTCTTCACTATCATCCGTCGATCCCCGAACACGATCCCGGCTTAATTCCTTGGGCTTTTACTCAGACTTCAAAGCTCCAAATCACTTAAGTTCATTCCATAATGCCTACATAGATCGGAATCACTCCTACAAGGCATAAAATACATATTTAGTGCAAAACACTAGCGATTAAAGTTCAAACTCAATTAAAGTGCAGTAAATTAGAGTGTAATAAGAGACTAAAATACACAATTATTGCTTATCATCAAAACCCCACACTTTAACCATTGTTCTTCCTCTAGCAATCAAACTACACTTTACCAAGAATATTTAAAATAGACTAAGCACAAGAGTGTAACATATTCACCTCAAGATTTGACTCACAAGTACCACGCATTATTCGTAACTCTCCCACTTACTCTAACATAGAGGTCACTGACATTACCTTTTCTTTCATGAATCAAGTACCCTCACACAACAAAAGAGAGTAGTTCCGCACACAATACAATTTAAGAACAATTAGGAACTCAAGATAGAAAGAATTCGCTCACTCTCAAAAATAACATTCATATGCCACAAAATATGCACCATAGACTTGCCCGTAGTGTATTACTATACTAATCGAGCTCATTAAGTCTAAGATCAAGTAGAACTTTATGCGGCTGTAATGTAGGCTGTCGGTCGGGTAGTATACATTTAGATATAATAGTGACTATACCTCCCTAAGCACTTAAATACATATACTTTAACATTTAAAATCCATACTTATGTCAAACCATAACTCCACCTTCACATCAATATATATTGACTCATCACTTCTTTAAGCACAATTATATCAAGAGTCACCACTATCACGTATTTTCACAGCAATACAACTATCTTTTTTTTTCAATTCAATTAGCTCTTACTTTTTTTCAAAACACTGCACCTTTCTCCTTATTTCATTAGTTCCACTGAAAAGACAAACCAACCACCCCACATTTTAACTTTTACAAATTTCATAACAATTCAAGTGGTCATGAGAGGTGAAAAGGTTATAATAGATGGTCAATTCAAACTAATGGGTAAGGCTTGTAATGTGGTTGCCAAAGAAACAGGATTACAAGCTCAAAGGGGTTAACTATGATACATAGCAATTAGGCGGGTAAAATATATATATGTCTCAGCAAAGAAATGTCTATATCACTTCCAAGACTGAGCAAAACTACTATTTCGCTTTGCAAACATACGGGGCAAGTTCTAGACATAAAATGCAATGCACAAAATAATTTAAAACCGTACACACACATGGCACACAACTCACTTAGGATTGGACTCATCAAGACACTCTAGTCAAAGAAGTTAAGCAAAGTTAAGATCATACAATTCAAGGTACTTATACAAGAGTCAAAAATTGAGCCTAAGCATCACCACCAAAGTACTCACTATTGTCAAGGCATGACAAAGTTAAAAGATATTGCTTCAATTCAATTCTAAGCACAAGTTTTCCTAGTTCTAAAAAAATTAAAACTAACTATACCCGGTTCAAACAAAACCCTTGAAAAAGAACCGCTGCCTAAAGAAAAACCAAGGGGCAATTACTACACTACCTACAAAGAAAATCTTTTTGGCTTTTTTCTTTAGACTTAAATCCCTTAAGAAAACTATCTAGGAGATCCATCGTCGGGAAAAGTCCAATTTTTCTAATTTTTTTTTACAAAACCCTACTACACTAAGAGCGAGTACTACAACTAAGCTAAGATAGCACAGAATCTCACCCAAACAATCTCCTCGCCCCACACTTAAAATTGTGCAATGTCCTCAATGCACACTGAAAATAACAATAGGGTAAAAGAGACTCCCTGATAGGCCAAAGGCGGAAGCATTAGCAGCTCACGGGATACTCAGACTTCTCCCAAGTATGATTGTAAGCACGTGATTTTTGCTTCACGGGAATTACTCCAAAAGAAAAGAAAATCAAAAATATATGCATAAGTGTGTTTGTCATTGAGTGATTTTTATTTAATGTGTGGTAATTATTGTAAGGTCTTAACCAATGTGTGTGTAAATGTATTTTTAATTTTTACAATTTATTTAGGGGTTTAGTTCAATTTTAATAATTGAAGAAAAGAAAAGGGTTGTGGAAAATCGGATTGAGCCCCAAAATGAGGCCCAAAACCAAAGCAAAGACCCAGTCCAAACCAGGCCTGCCCAGGCACGGACCCAAAACGACGTCGCATAGGGCGTCTGATCTGAGACGTCCGTTCAAACTCATCCAACGGTCCAAACTCACACCCATAACCCTACCTGTTTACTCGGGTCAACCCAACCCCTCACTTAAACCAAAACGACCCCATTCCCATACCAAACGACCCCGTCCTGTCACTCACCAGTAGATCCAAGCCGTTGAGATCACTTGATCTAACGGCCCTGATCTATCTTCCCCTTCCGTATATAAACCCTCCATCACACCCCACGCCCCCTATCCAAACACCCCCCGGTTCCATCGTCCCCAAGATCCCAACCCTAATGTCCCAAACCCTAGCCGCCCCCTTCACCTTCACCGTAAAGCCGGCGGCAAGGACGCCGATGACCACCCCCTTAACACCCCTGATGCATCTCACCACCCCGAACCCAAATCTATTACCCCCTGGCCTCGAATCACACTCCATCATCTCAAATCTTGATTTGAAGATTCGAGACCAAACCCCGATCTACACCAAACCAACCCAGATTCACACAGGACAACCCCCTGACCTCCCTCGTGACCAAACCAAGCTTGGTTTGGTCCGAATCTACCCACAAATCCTAGAATCTCAAATCTGAAGATCCAAACCCTAGAACACAAGAACCTGGGGAATCCGGCCAGTTTTAATAGATGTTTGAGGTCTAATAGACCTTAATCAAGGTGTTCTCGGTTGAGAACACCCCGATTAAAGTTTGTTCGGCCTCAAATGGTCAAATCTAATTCGGACCTGGGTCGGCTTTGGTTGAACATTTTCAGTAAGTTTTCCTTTTTCTTTTCTGTTTTATTTGAGTACTGATTGAGTTTGTTATCATGTTCTGTTGTGATTATTTGGTATTTCTGGTATTTTCATTCCAATTTCTTCCGTCTTTGTAAGGCCTTTTATTTGGTCGATTGTTTTCCGTGCATGTTTGAAAATATTATGTGATATACATGTTCGATTAGATTAGTCATCGCATAAATAATTCATATGGCCTCCCAGTATTGTGCAAAGTTGTCTGAAGTTATTCAGGACCCCGTACGTGTTGTTTATTTAATCGACTGATTATACCTGGTTATAATTAGTATGGTCGACTTGATAAACGTCGTCGATTAGTTTTCTATGACTGAATGTTCGAATGTTCTGATAACTTCACATGACTGATCGAACTTTGTTGTTAATTGGATGCTTAACATTGTTTTGTAACTGCAATGCAAATGATTAGGATCCAGTCTAGGGCAGTTTTGAATTTGAACTTTCAAAAGTTCAAAATGCCCTGATGCTGCAATGGTTTAGGACAGTAATAATCAGGGTTTAACAAGGGTAATTTGGGTGTAAAAAAGAACAGAAATGATTAGTTTAAATGAGCTGACAAATAGGGTACTGGATTAGGATTAAACTAATGTAATAGTGGGAGCCAAACTTGTTAGCATGAGGCTGATTGAATAAAAAAGGGGTGCCCATGTTTTTGGGCAGAAAATACAGGCTAAAGGCCTGTCGAATGGATGGGCATGGGGAATATTTTGATTAGTTTAAAAAAGAAGTTATGGGCAGGAAAGAGGGGAAGGGCTCAAGGCAGCTTAGTGCTTGCCATTTCTGCCTATAAATAGGACTGTTTCAGAACATAAAAGGGGCTGGACATTTTTTAGTCTTCAGAGGGATTTGAGTTTGGAAAAACTGAAAGAAATAAACATAAAGAAAATTTTAGCATATAGTAACAAAACACTGCATGAAAACTGCATAAGAGCGCAAGTTGGTCAAGCTGTCTTTGCCAATTGTTGTTGGGTTGTTTGCCGAGCTGTTTGTGATTGTTGAACTGCTGGTGCTGTTACATTGAATATTCTGGGCTTTCTGTTGTTTTCTACTCTGTTTCTGGGATTGTCTGTTTGATGCTCGACCACCTGTGGTCTTCATAATTGTTGCTGGTTATTGTTGCTGGTTGTTGTTGCTGTGTTGTTGCTGTTTGGTTGCCTGTTGCTGATCATTCTCCTTCTTCTTTTGCTTTCCATACCAGGTACACGACTAATACACTATCAATGTAACCTGAAAGTTGAGCATGAATACAAAAGAGAAGAGTTGAAGATGTCATTTTTACACATAGTCTGTCACATTGAATATCATGCAATGTATAATGGTTTACGTTTTGCCTGGATACCGGAGTTAACCCTCCCACATAGTGAATGTAAATGTAGTGTAACTTAGTGTCATATTGTGTGTGTAGGCTGATAGACAACATGATTGACAGTGTAGTAGGCTATATCTTAGAAGCTAGCTATATTTGTGATTAGCATGTCATTAAATGCATAGCACGTATAAAGCTATCCATTGTTAGCTAATTTCATTTCCTTTGATAAACTGCCCTGTTATAACTGATAAACCATCCCTTTAGAACAAAAACACAAGTTTCCGGCCTCAACCTCACGAAGGTCAAGCCCAAGTCGAAACAGGTTAAGCAGACCTTCACCGGAAAATCAGTGGCCCAGGACTGGCAAATCCCGCATAAGCTGGGTTTGGGCCCATGAGGTCCGATCGCTCGCCCATGGGTGTGGCCCTGTTTCTGATTTTTGTTTGAAAAAGCATTCGGAATCCTGCTGTAAATAACTGTAAGCATGTAATTAACTAGGGCGATTTCTGCTTTCAACTGGTAGAGACAAATGCGACAAGAAACATAGCCGCTATAGGATATCCTTTTAAAATAAAAAGATGAGATGAGCCTCGACAAATAAAAATGCACAAGCTGCGGGGCCCTCGTTAAATGTATATATTAAAATACTTAGAATTCGGGACAGGCCGTTTAGCAAAATTCACGACCTTCCCAGGATAATAATACGATAGTCTCTTTAGGCGCGTGTTTCATAATCTTACCTTCCTAAACTCGGGTGCGCATTTCATGCGACCCAACTCCAAATCTTAAAACATTGAATAAAAATATGTTCCGGATCGCGGGTGCGTTTCATGTGACGCGAGCTAAAGACATGTTTTAAGCGATGTTCACATTCTTTTAAAATAATAATAATAAAGTGGTAAAAAGTTAAAATTGGCACATCGGTTCATAATTGTATTAAAATCAGATAAATAAGCCGAATATGACAGTTGAGCGACCGTGCTAGAACCACGAAACTCGGGAATGCCTAACACTTTCTCCCGGGTTAACAGAATTTCTTATCAGGATTTCTGGTACGCAGACTGTAATATGGAGTCATCCTTTTCCTCGATTCGGGATTAAAATTGGTGACTTGGGACACCCTAAATCTCCCAAGTGGCGACTCTGAAATAAATAAACGAATCCCGTTTCGATTGTCCTTTAATTGGAAAAACTCCCTTGCACCCTCTCGGGTGCGGAAAAAGGAGGTGTGACAGCTCTGGCGACTCTGCTGGGGATCTCTGTCGACCCAGAACCACTAGGTTCAGGGTTAGAAATTCGAGCTTAAATAAATTGTTATTTTCAGCTTTAGTTGATTTTGTTACATGATCTGTGCTCAATGTGCTAACCAACTGCTTTTACCGCTTTGATATTTTGTGAACTGTATATAAATTGTGCCGAAACCCATATTCTCTCTGAGTCTTCTAAATCATGAAGAAGGGTGTACTTCGTACGGCTTCTTTTCTGTATAGTGTCAATTCCCAATTTAGAACGAGGTTCGGACAAGTTGCTAAGCCGGTGAAGCTTCTGTATTCCCGGTACGCTGCCCCCCTCGGCTCAAGCTGTCCGCTCGGGTAAGCCAGGTCTAGAATAAGCACCCAGGTTCTGAACCTAGAATAACTCAACTTCATGCCGGATCCCTAGTAGGAATGCTTATCTGCATCATGTGCATTTTTGACTTAGGGGACTCAACACAGGGGTTGGGTCCGTCTAGGAATAGCAACCTGAAACAGAAAAGGCCATCCTAATGCATCATGCTCACTGCTTGTGCATTTATTTGCCCCGAACATGCATGATGACCGGTTTTGAATGTTGGGAAATTTTTTGCAAAAAAAAAATAAAAAAAAAAATAAAAATAAAAAAAAATGACAAAGTTCAAATAGAAGAGAAAATGGGTATATTTTATTTTAATAGTTTGTTTTACTAAAAACAAAGGAAAAGAGAAAAGAGAAAAAATAGCAAGCTGAGAATGAGGAATGAGTTTTTATTTTAATTTGCTTTATTTTCAAAAAAAAAAAGAAAATAAAAAAAATATAAACTAGTTAGTTTATTACCCGAACTACGTCGGTTTGATTCTCACCGGATGTGAGATACGTAGGCAACCCTCATCGGGCCCAACTCCCTATTTCATTTTACCAATAATGATATACAACAAAGTATATAGGTATATATATATATACATATGTGTATATATGCATATATTGTTTTTTTTTCAAAGATTTTTTGTTTGGAACCAAAATAAAGATTTTTGCTTTCGCCTAAAAACACCTTAATAAATGTGCAGGATGAGCACAGAGCAAAATGAACCGTTCTCGGCCCTCAGCGAGGTCCCTCTACAACTCCACATGTGGTGGAATGACTTGGAAGCCGATAGCAAAGAGATAGTGGGAAGAGTATTGGGAGGCTTTGTCGATTTGCTGAGTGTTAGGCCAAGGACAGATATTCTTGAAGCTCTAATACCATTTTGGGACCCAACCCGCAATGTATTCCGTTTCATTGACTTTGAACTTTCACCAACACTGGAGGAAGTCGTCGGATATGCAGGATTGAATGGGAGGTTAAGAGGGCAATACCTGCTTTCGCCAAGGCCAGTATCTCCGCATGCGTTTCTGGATCTACTAAGCATCAGTCGGAAGATACAACATGATGATTTATCAAGAGGATGTTGTGATCTTCATATATTGTATTAGCGGTACGGAGCTCCGCAAGGTTTCGAGGAACCAAACCCCGGACTAACTCATGGCGGGAACAGAAGCAAATGGGAAGCAAGACGTACTTTGGCTTTCATCACAGCATTCTTGGGAGTCATGGTCTGTCCAAGAAAGGATAAAAAGATTGAGATAGGCCATGTAGGGATGGCCGACGTTGCAATCAAAAGAACCGACAGCACTGTGGTTCCTTTGATTTTGTCCGAAATCTACCGAGCTTTGACTATATGCCGAGAAGGGGGCAAGTTCTTCCAGGGTTGCAATCTGTTACTTCAGCTATGGATGCAAGAACACCTCCATCACTGAGTAGGATACATGAACCGCGGTTCGACCGAGAGGAATTGTATCAGCGGCTTCGAGAAGCGCATGACAGGCGCCAGATTTCCTGAAGGTGTCGAAGCATGGTTTACACGGTTAAGGTCAACAACAGCTGACCAAATCGAATGGGCATTCGGTTGGTTGATTGATACTGAGGTGATCTACATGTCGGCTGAAGAATGTCATGTTCTCTTAATGGGACTTCGCAGCATCCAGCCATATGCTCCTCATCGGGTATTACGACAGCTGGGCAGGTTTCAAGTAATCCCTACTGATGAAGATCTGAGCAAGCATGCTCTGGAGTTGAGCCCGAGAATAATATTTCCCGAGGGGAAGATTAGAAAGTTGTGGCACGAATGTAGATTCTTGGAACCCAAGACCATGGTGCGAGAACTAGCTAAAGGTGAGGTAGACCCAAAGTACGATGCTTGGTTAGAAAGAAGGTTTCAGATTCGGCAAAGACCTGCTAAAAGAGCCCACGTCCAACAGTTCACAGATGATTCGCAGGAGCAATGGGGATGGTTAAAAAGTGAGGAAGGTTACCGGGTTGAAATCGGGAAGCTAAAGCAACAAGTTGAAAGGCTTGTATTTGAAAACAACGTGCAAGTCGCCTCGGAGCAGGCTGAAAGAAACAAGCTAGCCCAAGAGAACCATACCCTGAAGGCCCGCCTTCGCCAAGCCAGTAAGAGTAACATTGACCGACAGAAGCGTCGCTCCGACGAAAGATTGATAGCAAGTTTGAGAAATCAGGTCATCCAAAGCCAAGAATAATTAGAACAATCAGAAGCTTGCATAGCAAGGATGAAGGTCAAATGGGCAAAAGGTACAATGGCCCGGAGGCAGCGTCTGCAACAGGTCATAAGGGATTATGAAGTGAGCGTCGGGATATTAAGGGAGACAAACTCCACTCTACATGATCGGGTCATCAAACAAGCACGAGACGCTCAGGCCGACAGAAGACATTGCTACGATGAAATGGCCTGCATGGAAAGACAAATGGAGTTGATCCAGGATCGACTTGCCAACAATGCTCAGACACTGGGATTGAAGAACCGACAAATAAGGCAATTGTTCATTGAGAGGGACAACATTCGAGGAAGGATCGACGAAATTGGGCATTACATCTACATGAAATGCCTAGCAGGGGAGCAAATACCTCGGAAAACCCTCCTTGTTTCCATCATGGGCTGCGTCCACCGAATTATGAATGAGTTAAAAAGCTTGCAGAGGGACCTCACACCAAGGGCCGCGAAAAGGCCGAATGATGCCTCGCGGGCCCTTAAGTTGGAAAATTAATCTTTGGTCGAGTCCTGTTTATTTGTCTTTGTTGCTTTCCCATATGTTGTTTTCTTTTCTTTTAGTCAAATCAAGTTAAAAACTATGGAGTCTGTACTGTTGCTTTTTTTGTCTGAAGTAATGTGTAATAGCCAATTTTGATAATGAAATTAAGTGACTCTAGAAGAATTTTTATGTGTCTTTACTTTGTGGCAGAACTACGCCTGGTCTGATTCACGCGGGGACGTGATACGTAGGCAATCCCCATAAGATTCGACCGCTTTTAATAAAGAAAGAAAAGAAAATACAAAAATAAAATAAAATATAGGGTTTCCCAAAGTACTTTAAAAAGGGACAAATGAGCAAGCCGGGATGACGCATGTTGTTTGAAGAAAAGCATGTAGAAACGGTTAACTGCCTAAGAGCATTGCATCCTCTATGTGTTATGGTCAAATCTGTTAAACTCTAACGCTAACAAAGTGTGTTGTTGTCTGAATCCAGACAGTTAGTTGTTAAAGAATTCTGGCAACACACCCTTACCAAACCAGATCCAAAGGACCGGTAGCAATAAGCATGACTACTTCAGAGAATAGTAACGAGGAAGAAAGGCCGATGAGCCAGTTGTTAAAAGAAGCGATGGAAAAGATTGAAAGGATGGGACTAGAGATGAATGCAATGCAGCTAGCTTTAGCCAAAGCACAAAAGAGCCCTGAACCACTGGGGCACATGCCGGAATACCCTCATTCCGGCCCTTTAACAAGCCTCCCGAATCCCCGTTATCATCAGGAAAGAAGCCCCCATGATTCCCAAGCTCCACCACCCCATCAACCTCTCCCAACACCAAATATTCCCACTTTTGTGGGACCCACATCAGCCACCTTGCAAAGAACGATCAGTGAGCCATTGTTTCAGGCTCACGATACGCAATACTATCCCCCTGAGACTACATTCCATGCCCCCGAACCACAGGCCTACAATCCGCACTTGGAGGTACCGGCAGAGATTGAAAAGCCGGTTAAAGCCCCTGAATAGGATGAGGTATTAAGGAAGTTCAAAAGACTAGAGCAGTCCTTCAGGAACCTGCACGGATTGGGCAACCAAGTCAGCGTGGCTTACAAAGACCTATGCCCTTTCCCGGACGTCCAACTCCCGGCTGGGTTCAAGATGCCTAAGTTTGATTTATATGAAGGGCACGGTGATCCCATGGCACATTTGCGGGGATTCTGTAGCAAAATGAGAGGGGCAGGCGGCAAAGATGAGCTGCTGATAGCTTATTTCGGCCAAAGTCTGCGGATCTGCACTAGAATGGTATACCAGGCAGGATTCCAGTAGGTGGTACACTTGGGATGATCTGGCGCAGGATTTCGCGGGTCATTTCCAATACAATATCGAGATAGTCCCTGACCGTCTCACATTATTGAGAACTGGGAAGAAACCCAGGGAAAGTTTTTGCGAGTTCGGGTTCCGCTGGAGAGAGCAAGCGGCCAGAGTCGATCCTCCCATGAGAGAGGGAGAGATGGTGGACTATTTCTTACAAACATTGGATCCAACCTACTTTGGTCACTTGGTGACAACGGTTGGAAAATCCTTCAACGAGGTGGTCAAGATAGGGGTCATGATAGAAGAGGGTCTGAGGTCTGACAAAATCCCGAATTACTCAGCACTCAAGGCAACGACCCAGGCTATTCAGAACGGCACGGGAGGTGCGCTGAGAAGAAAGAAAGAATAAAATGCCACGATCGAGGCAGGCAGTTGGTCCGGGTCTGGCAAGCCACACTACAACCAACCCAGACCTCACAGGCCAAGCTACCCATACAACCCACCACATCACTACTATCCACCCCAAGAACCGCATTTCACCGTCCATCAGGCCCAAACATACACCCAACCTCAGGTTCGCCCACAATGGCATGCGTCAGCCCCCCACAATACATACCCAGCTCCACATAATACCTACCCACCACCACAAAATACCTACCCTCCACCCAGAGCATACAGGAACCCTCCAGGGACAGGTTTTCGAGGGAGTCAAGTTGCTAAAAATGATAGGCTACAGAAATATAGAGCCTTTACTGAGCTGGGAGAATCATATACCGCCGTATTCCACAAATTAAGACGGTTGGGTTTGGTGAGTCCTGTCGAACCTAGAGAGC
The DNA here is from genome assembly GCF_000393655.2 of Nicotiana sylvestris. Classification (NCBI taxonomy): domain Eukaryota; kingdom Viridiplantae; phylum Streptophyta; class Magnoliopsida; order Solanales; family Solanaceae; genus Nicotiana; species Nicotiana sylvestris. Next base: position 38,083,228 of record NC_091067.1, on the reverse strand, counting down.
AAAACCCCCCATCCCAAAATGTGAACAGGTCAATAAGCTGTGAGTACTGCTCAGGAATGCTGGGACATGAAACTGAAAAATGTTGGAGACTGAAGTAGGCGATACAAGACCTCATTGATGCTAACAAAATCGAGGTCCAGACGCCGGAGGCACCTAACATCAATCAGAATCCACTGCCAACGCATCACGAGACTCACATGATCGAGTTGGTGTATGAAGGAGGAGAGCTGAGAAAGCCCTCGCAAACAGTGATGATGATCCAGGCCGCTCCGAGAGAAGGATCGCCCCGTGGAGGAATGGGGGTACAGTCGCAGGGAGAAGGCGTCAAGCCAGTAGTGATATTGGGAAAGAGCCCATCCGCCATAACAAGAAAACCTGAGCCAAACAAGTTGGTAATATCAGGGACTCCGCCCACACCCGCAGTTGTGCTGAAGGGGGTATATAGAGAACTGGTCACCATAAAGCCTGTAGTCCAGCTGCCGATGATTGATAGCAAGGTTGTGCCTTGGAAATATGAAAAGGCGGTGGTGATGTACAAAGGAAAACAAGTGGAGGAAGTTAGTTGTGAAGCGCAAGGGCTGACTCGATCAGGACGGTGTTTCGCTCCGGTAGAGCTGAGAAGAACCAACCCAGCTGCAACCAAGAAACCTGTGTCCGAAGAAGAGGCTGAGGAGTTCTTGAGGAAGATGAAAGTGCAGGACTACTCCGTGGTCGAACAGCTGAGGAAAACACCATCCCAGATCTCGCTGCTGTCATTACTAATCCATTCTGAGGAGCATCGTCGGGCCTTGATGAAGATATTAAACGAAGCTCACGTGCCCAACGAGATTTCTGTAAACCACCTGGAAACCATTGCCAACAAGATTTTCGAGGTGAATAGGGTAACATTCTCAGACGATGACCTGTCGATGGAAGGAACGGAGCATAATAAAGCTCTCTACCTAACTGTCAATTGTGAAAACTCGGTAGTTACTCGGGTATTGGTGGATAACGGTTCAAGTGCCAATATTTGTCCATTATCCACTCTGAACCAGTTAAAGATCGACCACGGAAAAATCCGCAAGAATAGCATCTGTGTCCGAGGATTTGACGGAAATGGAACAGCCACTATAGGGGATGTTGTACTTGAATTGACCATCGGTCCAGTCCTATTCACCATGGAGTTCCAGGTGTTAGATGCCACAGTATTTTATAACCTTCTGTTAGGACGACCATGGATTCATGCAGCCAAAGCAGTGCCCTCCACCCTACATCAGATGGTGAAGTTCGAGTGGGATAGGCAAGAGGTCGTACTACACGGCGAGGACAAGGCGTGCACCATGGGTGGCGCTATTGTACCCTTCATAGAGACCGATGATGACAAAGGTCCTTGGGTCTACCAGATTTTCGACACAGGGTCGGCAAACAAAATTGCTGAAGGAGAAATCATCCCGCACCCTAGGGTCGCTGCCGTGACAGTCATGATGGTATTTGAAATGCTGGGTAATGGATTTGTGCCGGGAAAAGGCCTGGGAGTCGAGCTTTAGGGGATTGTCCAACCTGTCTCCCTACCCAAGAACTTGGAAAACTTCGGTTTGGAGTTCAAACCAACCACAGCAGATAGGAAGCAATCGCGAAAAATGAAGAAGAGGGTTTGGTTTCTGCCCAAGCCGGTGCCACGTCTCTCGAGGTCTTTTGTCAGAACAAGTGCCAAGGGGCCGCCAGTCCCGAAGATTCTAGGACCATTGATTGGTATGGATGGGGACCTGAATCAGAGTTTCGAGAAGCTATTCACTGATGTCAGTATGGTAGAGGCTGGAGAAGGTTCCAGGAGAGCAGAGATACAGTTTGTGGGGCTTGAGGCCAAAACCAACAATTTGACAGTTACTCCTCTTCCTGTCCGAGGGGAGTCTTGGTAGTAGGCTTTGATTTATGTTTTTGTTTGTTTTGTTTTGTTCAGATTATTCTAGGGTGTAATCCAAATTTTACTTTTGTTTTGTAAAAGTGTGAACCCTTTTATCCCGCAAGTTTAATAAAGTTCTCTTCTTTTGTCTCATTTTAATTTTGTTATGTTCTTTTTCTTTCTGAACAGTTCTCTTTTTACTGGTTCTAATGACATGGCATGCACAGCGGATCTTCGACCTAGTCTAATAAATCAATCTGCATCCGACTTAATGATACAAGAGGTCGTTTGTGACGATGAATCTGAATATGATGAAGATAAATCCTTCGAAGAGATAAACCGAGAACTGTGCCAATTTGAAGAAAAACCCAAACCTAACCTAAATGACACTGAGGCTGTGAATCTAGGAGACGCTGATAATGTCCAAGAAACCAAGATCAACATCCATATTGAGCCAAATGTCAGGGAGGAATTGATCCAAACCCTCGTGGAATTCAAAGATGTTTTTGCATGGTCATATGATGATATGCCGAGATTAAGCACCAATCTAGTGGTTCACAAATTGCCCACTGACCCGGCATACCCTCCGGTCAAGCAAAAGCTAAGGAAATTTAAAACAGAAATGAGTGTAAAGATCAAAGAAGAGGTGATTAAGCAGTTGCAGGCGAAGGTCATTCGGGTCACTCGATATCCCGAGTGGTTGGCCAATGTGGTACCAGTTCCAAAGAAGGACAGGAAAATCAGGGTGTGCGTCGACTACCGCAACCTCAACAAAGCAAGTTCCAAGGACAATTTTCCATTGCCCAACATCCAAATCTTGATCGATAATTGCGCTGGGCGCGAGATCGGATCATTTGTGGATTGCTATGCGGGTTATCATCAGATCCTAATGGACGAGAAAGATATGGAAAAGACAGCATTTATCACGCCATGGGGAACTTAGTGCTATCGGGTAATGCCGTTCGGACTGAAGAATGCCGGGGCAACGTGCATGCAAGCAATGACTGTTGTGTTTCACGACATGATACACAAAGAAATGGAGGTGTACGTAGATGATGTGATCATAAAGTCTTGGCGTCAGGAAGACCATGTAACAGACCTAAGGAGATTCTTCCAAAGACTCCGAAAGTATGATATCAAGCTTAATCCGGCCAAATACACATTCGGGGTTCCATCAGGAAAGCTGTTAGGATTCATCGTCAGTCGACGGGGTATTGAGTTAGACCCATATAAGATCGAATCCATCCGAGATTTGCCACCGCCAAAGAACAAAACAGAGGTAATGAGTTTGCTGGGTAGACTCAATTACATCAGCAGGTTCATCGCTCAACTCACAGCAACTTGTGAGCCCATATTTCGGCTGCTGAAAAAGGATGCTGCGGTAAGTTGGACGGCAGAGTGTCAAGAGGCTTTCGACCAAATCAAAGGGTATCTGTCTAATCCACCCATGTTGGTCCCGCCTAAGCCAGGGAAGCCCTTAATTCTTTATCTGACGGTCCTGGAAAATTCATTTGGTTGTGTACTGGGGCAACATGATGACACAGGAAGGAAGGAGCAGGCCATTTACTATCTTAGCAAGAAATTCACAGTATATGAGGTCAAGTACACTCAACTCGAGAAAACATGTTGCGCCCTAACTTGGGTAGCTCAGAAGTTGAAACACTACCTGTCCTTGTATACTACTTATCTCATATCCCGTTTGGACCCATTAAAGTATATCTTTCAGAAACCTATGCCCACAGGGAAGTTGGCAAAATGGCAAATTCTGCTCACAGAGTTTGATATCGTCTATGTGACGAGGACAGGCATGAAAGCCCAAGCGCTGGCCGACCATTTGGCAGAGAATCCCGTTGATGAAAAATACGATCCTTTAAGAACGTATTTTCCCGACGAAGAGGTAATGCATACAAATGAGCTGGAGTTACCCGAGGAACCGAGGTGGAAGCTTTTCTTCGATGGATCTGCAAACGCGAAAGGGGTTGGAATAGGAGTAGTACTCATTTCTGAAACAGGATGCCATTACCCTGTTACAGCTCAACTATGCTTCTATTGCACCAATAATATGGCCGAGTATAAAGCTTGCATTTTGGGTCTGCGATTGGCTGTGGACATGGATGTCCAAGACGTTTTGATCTTACGAGACTCGGACCTCTTGGTGCATCAGATTCAGGGTGAATGGGAAATGCGGGATCTGAAACTCATACCATATCGACAATGCTTGTACGATCTGAGCAAGCGATTTCGATCGGTAAAGTTCAAACATATCCCGAGAGTTCATAACGAGGTTGCGGATGCATTGGCCACCTTAGCATCAATGTTGCACCACCCTAACAAAATGTATGTTGATCCTCTGCACATCCAGGTCCGTGATCAACACGCTTATTGCAACGTCGTAGAAGAGGAAGCAGATGGCGAGCCCTGGTTTCATGATATCAAGGAATACCTCAGAATGGGGATATATCCGGAACAGGCCACTGGAGACCAAAAAAGAGCCCTTCGGCGTTTGTCGAATGGTTTCTTCCTCAGCGGAGGAGTTTTGTACAAAAGAACCCCGGATTTGGGATTGTTAAGATGTATAGACGCCGGTCAAGCCACGACGGTCATGGAAGAGGTACATGTTGGAGTTTGCGGGCCACATATGAGCGGATATGTATTGGCAAGGAAGATCCTTCAAGCAGGGTATTATTGGCTTACCATGGAGCATAACTGTATCTCTTTCGTGAGAAAATGCCATCAGTGTCAGATACATGGAGATCTGATTCATTCTCCGCCAACAGAGTTACATACGATGTCAGCACCCTGGCCGTTTGTGGCATGGGGCATGGATGTCATTGGACCTATCGAGCCGGCAGCATCCAACGGTCATAGGTTCATTCTAGTAACCATTGACTACTTCACCAAATGGGTTGAGGCTAAAACCTTCAAGTCGGTAACTAAAAAGGCAGTGGTGGATTTTGTGCACTCCCATATCATCTGCAGATTTGGGATCCCAAAAGTAATCATCACGGATAACGGTGCGAATCTTAACAGCAGCCTGATGAGAGAGGTATGCCAACAATTCAAGATTACACACCGCAATTCCACCCCATATCGTCCCAAGGCGAATGGAGCGGTCGAAGCAGCCAATAAAAACATCAAGAAGATACTGCGAAAGATGGTGGAAGGGTCCAGACAATGGCACGAGAGATTACCCTTTGCTTTGTTGGGTTACCGCACTACCGTCCGGACTTCCATAGGTACAACTCCTTATTTGTTGGTGTACGGAACTGAGGCCGTAATACCGGCGGAGGTCGAAATTCCGTCCCTCTGGATTGTCGCTGAAGCCGAGATTGATGATGATGAATGGGTCAAAGCTCGATTGGAACAGTTGAGCTTGATAGACGAGAAAAGATTGACAGCAGTGTGCCATGGTCAGCTGTATCAGAAGAGAATGGCGAGAACATATAATAAGAAGGTACGCCCCAGGAAGTTTGAAGTAGGGCAACAGGTATTGAAGAGGATCCTCCAGCATCATGTCGAAGCAAAAGGCAAGTTCGCCCCAAATTGGCAAGGGCCTTATATCGTGACCAGAGTATTGTCCAACGGTGCTTTGTGTTTGACGGATATCGAGGGGAGATGTGTTGACATGGCTATCAATTCGGATGCAGTCAAAAGATATTATGCGTAATTTCTTTGATTATGGCAATTATTGGTTCGTTTGTTTGTACTTGGTACTTATTGGATAATGAAATGACGGAGGCAATTCTTTCTTCTATCCAAACACTGTTAACCCTTGTTTCCCCCTTTTGAGCCTTAATTTATTCTTTCATACCCCTCTTTCGGAATCACTAATGGAAAGATATGAAAAGGAGAAAGAAAAGAAAAGAAAATTTTTAAAAGAAAAAAAAAGAAGAAAAAAAAAGGGAAAAAAAGAGATAAAAATCACAAGAAAAACAAAACCATGGGAACTACGTTTGACCTGATTCCTGAAAGAGGATACGTAGGCGCCTCACGGCTCGGTCATAGTGTACATAAGTGTGCATAATAGGCACAGTGTGCATAACGCACATAGCCCAACATAGAGTAAAAATAAAATCCCCCAAGCAAGAAAACTGGGACAGAGGTTATGTTTTAAAATTCCAACAAAAGGTTTGATTCCAAAAGTTGTAGATGATCACCCATCAAAGTTATTTCATTTTTGATAGCCTTTCTTTAGCCCCACACCAAAACCAACATCGACGTCCAAAAGACCTCCCGATCAATATCCAAGAGGTGCCAAGTCAGGCAAATAAAGCCGAGAATAATACACTGATCCCCGGCGAAAAAGAGGATCATAAAACTGGAAATGATTTGATAGTACAAAGGAATCTCCAGAAGAGAGGGTCATATCAACAGCACTCCAATTCTCCGGTAAAGAAATAAAATGAGAGAGTCTTGGCGGTGAAAATCTTCGCAGGCACCACAAGGCGACCAAAGATGAGAGATATAAATGAGAGAGTCTTATCGGTGAAAACCTTCGCAGGCACCATAAGGCGCCGAGAGCTGAGAGAAAAGAGAGAGTCTCATTAGTGAAAACCCCTCGAAGGGCACTATGAGGCGACAAGATAGATCAACAAAAGGGTCCGCGTTCACAAAGAAATGGACACCCATTTATCCCCAGCAAGTAAGGTCATCAGGCAAGTTGATTGATACAAATAGACTGGGCCGGGAATCTATGGTGCACGTCATGATCACAAGGACCAGTCATGTCATCCAGATAAGTTTTTCTCTTTTTTCCTTTTTCCACCAAGTATTGGTTCAGAAAGATTTTCCTCCTTTTTCTATCTCTTTCAGTCTTAGTATAACGAGAAGAATATTTTCATATCTTAGTATTAAATAGGCACCCACCTGTATAACGAGAGGAATATTTTCATGTCTTAGTTTAAATAGGCACCCACCTGTATAACGAGAGGAATATTTTCATGTCTTAGTTTAAATAGGCGCCCACATGTATAACGAGAGGAATAATTTTCATGTCTTAGTTTGAATAGGCGCCCACCTGTATAACGAGAGGAAAATTTTCATGTCTTAGTTTAAATAGCCGCCCACCTATATAACGAGAGGAATAATATTCAGTCTTAGTTTGAATAGGCACCCACCTGTATAACGAGAGGAATAATTTTCAGTCTTAGTTTAAATAGGCGTCCACCTGTATAACGAGAGGAATAATTTTCATGTCTTAGTTTAAATAGGCGCCCACCTGTATAACGAGAGGAATATTTTCATGTCTTAGTTTAAATAGGCGCCCACCTGTATAACGAGAGGAATAATTTTCAGTCTTAGTTTAAATAGGCGCCCACCTGTATAACGAGAGGAATATTTTCATGTCTTAGTTTAAATAGGCGCCCACCTGTATAACGAGAGGAATAATTTTCATGTCTTAGTTTAAATAGGCGCCCACCTGTATAACGAGAGGAATAATTTTCATGTCTTAGTTTAAATAGGCGCCCACCTGTATAACGAGAGGAATAATTTTCAGTCTTAGTTTAAATAGGCGCCCACCTGTATAACGAGAGGAATAATTTTCATGTCTTAGTTTAAATAGGCGCCCACCTGTATAACGAGAGGAATAATTTTCAGTCTTAGTTTAAATAGGCGCCCACCTGTATAACGAGAGGAATAATTTTCAGTCTTAGTTTAAATAGGCGTCCACCTGTATAACGAGAGGAATAATTTTCATGTCTTAGTTTAAATAGGCGCCCACCTGTATAACGAGAGGAATAATTTTCATGTCTTAGTTTAAATAGGCTCCCACCTGTATAACGAGAGGAATAATTTTCAGTCTTAGTTTAAATAGGCGCCCACCTGTATAACGAGAGGAATATTTTCATGTCTTAGTTTAAATAGGCGCCCACCTGTATAACGAGAGGAATAATTTTCATGTCTTAGTTTAAATAGGCGCCCACCTGTATAACGAGAGGAATAATTTTCATGTCTTAGTTTAAATAGGCGCCCACCTGTATAACGAGAGGAATAATTTTCAGTCTTAGTTTAAATAGGCGCCCACCTGTATAACGAGAGGAATAATTTTCAGTCTTAGTTTAAATAGGCGCCCACCTGTATAACGAGAGGAATAATTTTCAGTCTTAATATAAATAGGCGCCCACCTGTATAACGAGAGGAATAATTTTCATGTCTTAGTTTAAATAGGCGCCCACCTGTATAACGAGAGGAATAATTTTCAGTCTTAGTTTAAATAGGCGCCCACCTGTATAACGAGAGGAATAATTTTCATGTCTTAGTTTAAATAGGCGCCCACCTGTATAACGAGAGGAATAATTTTCAGTCTTAGTTTAAATAGGCGCCCACCTGTATAACGAGAGGAATAATTTTCATGTCTTAGTTTAAATAGGCGCCCACCTGTATAACGAGAGGAATATTTTCATGTCTTAGTTTAAATAGGCGTCCACATGTATAACGAGAGGAATAATTTTCATGTCTTAGTTTAAATAGGCGCCCACCTGTATAACGAGAGGAATAATTTTCATGTCTTAGTTTAAATAGGCGCCCACCTGTATAACGAGAGGAATATTTTCATGTATTAGTTTAAATAGGCGCCCACCTGTATAACGAGAGAAATAATTTTCATGTCTTAGTTTAAATAGGCGCCCACCTGTATAACGAGAGGAATAATTTTCATGTCTTAGTTTAAATAGGCGCCCACCTGTATAACGAGAGGAATATTTTCATGTCTTAGTTTAAATAGGCGCCCACCTGTATAACGAGAGGAATAATTTTCATGTCTTAGTTTAAATAGGCGCCCACCTGTATAACGAGAGGAATATTTTCATGTCTTAGTTTAAATAGGCGCCCACCTGTATAACGAGAGGAATAATTTTCATGTCTTAGTTTAAATAGGCGCCCACCTGTATAACGAGAGGAATATTTTCATGTCTTAGTTTAAATAGGCGCCCACCTGTATAACGAGAGGAATAATTTTCATGTCTTAGTTTAAATAGGCGCCCACCTGTATAACGAGAGGAATAATTTTCATGTCTTAGTTTAAATAGGCGCCCACCTGTATAACGAGAGGAATATTTTCATGTCTTAGTTTAAATAGGCGCCCACCTGTATAACGAGAGGAATAATTTTCATGTCTTAGTTTAAATAGGCGCCCACCTGTATAACGAGAGGAATATTTTCATGTCTTAGTTTAAATAGGCGCCCACCTGTATAACGAGAGGAATAATTTTCATGTCTTAGTTTAAATAGGCGCCCACCTGTATAACGAGAGGAATAATTTTCATGTCTTAGTTTAAATAGGCGCCCACCTGTATAACGAGAGGAATAATTTTCAGTCTTAGTTTAAATAGGCGCCCACCTGTATAACGAGAGGAATAATTTTCAGTCTTAGTTTAAATAGGCGCCCACCTGTATAATGAGAGCAATAATTTTCAGTCTTAATATAAATAGGCGCCCACCTGTATAACGAGAGGAATAATTTTCATGTCTTAGTTTAAAAAGGCGCCCACCTGTATAACGAGAGGAATATTTTCATGTCTTAGTTTAAATAGGCGTCCACATGTATAACGAGAGGAATAATTTTCATGTCTTAGTTTAAATAGGCGCCCACCTGTATAACGAGAGGAATAATTTTCAGTCTTAGTTTAAATAGGCGCCCACCTGTATAACGAGAGGAATATTTTCATGTCTTAGTTTAAATAGGCGCCCACCTGTATAATGAGAGGAATATTTTTATGTTTTGAATATTGCAGATTTTGGGAGCAGTAACCCCACCGGAAAGTAGAAGGTTACAACAGAGATCCCCAAGCAGGAAGCAATAAAATCCCCAGCACCAAGAAGCAGAAGGTTGCAAACTCAAGTGCAGGTGTCAAAAGAAAAGATGTGTCTGATGAAAAGGACGCGTTTTGAAAAAAAGCGGCTTGTGAACATCAAATCATGCCCGATGTAGCAAATCTGATGAAGAGAGTCGCACCACCAGAGGAACCACTGAAAAGCTTAATGAAGAAATCCATGTCCCCAGCGGACCAAGCAAAATGATGAAAACTGGCATTCATAAGGGCCAAGGACCAGCGTCTTCCCCAAATTCATGGGAAAAAGCACCGGAGGAAACACAAGACGACAAGAAAGCAAGGCAACAAGAACAAGTTGAAGATAGATGAGATCTTATGATCCGTAGTCTAGCCTAGCTTTTTGTTTTTCTTTTTAGCACGGTGTAACAAGGAGATCGGTAAGAGATAGCGTCCTACAGCAGCATGTAACAGCACACAACAACAGCGAACGCTACAGTCACACGGTAGTCCCAGCTACCGAAGCTTCCCGAACTACATTGACCTGATTCCTGTTCAGCCCAGGATATGTAGGAAACCTCTGAAGCAAAGGTTCGGTCAATTCTTTTTCAAAAAAAAAATGCTTCACACGGAGTACTCGGATGGGCAAAAATCGCTCTCTTCATCTTTGCGCGAAAACCTTTCGTGTCTTCGGGCAAAAAGGGGCAGCTGTAAGCACGTGATTTTTGCTTCACGGGAATTACTCCAAAAGAAAAGAAAATCAAAAATATATGCATAAGTGTGTTTGTCATTGAGTGATTTTTATTTAATGTGTGGTAATTATTGTAAGGTCTTAACCAATGTGTGTGTAATTGTATTTTTAATTTTTACAATTTATTTAGGGGTTTAGTTCAATTTTAATAATTGAAGAAAAGAAAAGGGTTGTGGAAAATCGGATTGGGCCCCAAAATGAGGCCCAAAACCAAAGCAAAGACCCAGTCCAAACCAGGCCTGCCCAGGCACGGACCCAAAACGACGTCGCATAGGGCGTCTGATCTGAGCCGTCCGTTCAAACTCATCCAACGGTCCACACTCACACCCATAACCCGACCTGTTTACTCGGGTCAACCCAACCCCTCACTTAAACCAAAACGACCTCGTTCCCATACCAAACGACCCCGTCCTATCACTCACCAATAGATCCAAGCCGTTGAGATCACTTGATCTAACGGCCCTGATCTATTTTCCCCTTCCGTATATAAACCCTCCATCACGCCCCACGCCCCCCTATCGAAACACCCCCCGGTTCCATCGTCCCCAAGAGCCCAACTTTAATGTCCCAAACCCTAGCCGCCCCCCTTCACCTTCACCGTAAAGCCGGCGGAAAGGACGCCGGTGACCACCCCCTTAACACCCCTAATGCATCTTACCACCCCGAACTCAAATCTGTTACCCCCTGGCCTCGAATCACACTCCATCATCTCGAATCTTGATTTGAAGATTCGAGACCAAACCCCGATCTACACCAAACCAACCCAGATTCATACTGGACAACCCCTTGACCTCCCTCGTGACCAAACCTAGCTTGGTTTGGTCCGAATCTACCCACAAATCCTAGAATCTCAAATCTGAAGATCCAAACCCTAGAACACAAGAACCTGGAGAATCCGGCCAGTTTTAATAGAGGTTTGAGGTCTAATAGACCTTAATCAAGGTGTTCTCGGTTGAGAACACCCCGATTAAAGTTTGTTCGGCCTCAAATGGTCAAATCTAATTCGGACCTGGGTCGACTTTGGTTGAACATTTTCAGTAAGTTTTCCTTTTTCTTTTCTGTTTTATTTGAGTACTGATTGAGTTTGTTAGCATGTTCTGTTGTGATTATTTGGTATTTCTGGTATTTTCATTCCAATTTCTTCCGTCTTTGTAAGGCCTTTTATTTGGTCGATTGTTTTCCGTGCATGTTTGAATATATTCTGTGATATACATGTTCGATTAGATTAGTCGTCGCATAAATAATTCATATGGCCTCCCAGTATTGTGCAAAGTTGTCTGAAGTTATTCAGGACCCCGTACGTGTTGTTTATTTAATCGACTGATTATACCTGGTTATAATTAGTATGGTCAACTTGATAAACGTCGTCGATTAGTTTTCTATGACCGAATGTTCGAATGTTCTGATAACTTCCCATGACTGATCGAACTTTGTTATTAATTGGATGCTTAACATTGTTTTGTAACTGCAATGCAAATGATTAGGATCCAGTCTAGGGCAGTTTTGAATTTGAACTTCCAAAAGTTCAAAATGCCCTGATGCTGCAATGGTTTAGGACAGTAATAATCAGGGTTTAACAAGGGTAATTTGGGTGTAAAAAAGAACAGAAATGATTAGTTTAAATAAGCTGACAAATAGGGTACTGGATTAGGATTAAACTAATATAATAGTGGCAGCCAAACTTGTTAGCATGGGGCTGATTGAATAAAAAAGGGGTGCCCATGTTTTTGGGTAGAAAATACAGGCTAAAGGCCTGTCGAATGGATGGGCATGGGGAATATTTTGATTAGTTTAAAAAAGAAGTTATGGGCAGGAAAGAGGGGAAGGGCTCAAGGCATCTTAGTGCTTGCCATTTCTGCCTATAAATAGGACTGTTTCAGAACATAAAAGGGGCTGGACATTTTTTAGTCTTCAGAGGGATTTGAGTTTGGAAAAACTGAAAGAAAGAAACATAAAGAAAATTTCAGCATATAGTAACAAAACACTACATGAAAACTTGCATAAGAGTGCAAGTTGGTCAAGTTGTCTTTGCCAATTGTTGTTGGGTTGTTTGCCGAGCTATTTGTGATTGTTGAACTGCTGGTGTTGTTACATTGAATATTCTGGGCTTTCTGTTGTTTTCTACTCTGTTTCTGGGATTGTCTGTTTGATGCTCGACCACCTGTGGGCTTCATAATTGTTGCTGGTTATTGTTGCTGGTTGTTGTTGCTGTGTTGTTGCTGTTTGGTTGCCTGTTGCTGATCATTCTCCTTCTTCTTTTGCTTTCCATACCAGGTACACGACTAATACACTATCAATGTAACCTGAAAGTTGAGCATGAATACAAAAGAGAAGAGTTGAAGATGTCATTTTTACACATAGTCTGTCACATTGAATATCATGCAATGTATAATGGTTTACGTTTTGCCTGGATACCGGAGTTAGCCCTCCCACATAGTGAATGTAAATGTAGTGTAACTTAGTGTCATATTGTGAGTGTAGGCTGATAGACAACAGGATTGACAGTGTAGTAGGCTATATCTTATAAGCTAGCTATATTTGTGATTAGCATGTCATTAAATGCATGGCACGTATAAAGCTATCCATTGTTAGCTAATTTCATTTCCTTTGATAAACTGCCCTGTTATAACTGATAAACCATCCCTTTAGAACAAAAACACAAGTTTCCGGCCTTAACCTCACGAAGGTCGAGCCTAAGTCGAAACAGGTTAAGCAGGCCTTCACCGGAAAATCAGTGGCCCAGGCCTGGCGAATCCCGCATAAGCTGGGTTTGGGCCCATGAGGTCCGATCGCTCGCCCATGGGTGTGGCCCTGTTTCTGATTTTTGTTTGAAAAAGCATTCGGAATCCTGCTGTAAATAACTGTAAGCATGTAATTAACTAGGGCGATTTCTGCTTTCAACTGGTAGAGACAAATGCGACAAGAAACATAGCCGCTATAGGATATCCTTTTAAAATAAAAAAATGAGATGAGCCTCGACAAATAAAAATGCACAAGTTGCGGGGCCCTCATTAAATGTATATATTAAAATACTTAGAATTCGGGACAAGCCGTTTAGCAAAATTCGCAGCCTTCCCAGGATAATAATACGATAGTCTCTTTAGGCGCGTGTTTAATAATCTTACCTTCCTAAACTCGGGTGCGCATTTCATGCGACCCAACTCCAAATCTTAAAACATTGAATAAAAATATGTTCCAGATCGCGGGTGCTTTTCATGTGGCGCGAGCTAAAGACATGTTTTAAGCGATGTTCACATTCTTTTAAAATAATAATAATAAAGTGGTAAAAAGTTAAAATTGGCACATCGGTTCATAATTGTATTAAAATCAGATAAATAAGCCGAATATGACAGTTGAGCGACCGTGCTAGAACCACGGAACTCGGGAATGCCTAACACCTTCTCCCAGGTTAACAGAATTTCTTATCCGGATTTCTGGTACGTAGACTGTAATATGGAGTCATCCTTTTCCTCGATTCGGGATCAAAATTAGTGACTTGGGACACCCTAAATCTCCCAAGTGGCGACTATGAAATAAATAAACAAATCCCGTTTCGATTGTCCTTTAATTGGATAAAACTCCCTTGCACCCTCTCGGGTGCGGAAAAAGGAGGTGTGACAATGATCCTTTGTGCGGGTTTCTCACACTCAGTTTCAAACACATGCTCACTTTTGCACTTGCCTATTGTCTTTGACTCCATGCTACTACTGCTACAAAACACAAAAACAACACTACAAATATAACACAATAAAAAAATTAAAAAAAAGTAAATAAAAAATAGAATTGTGTTGCCTCCCGTTGAGAAATGCAGTTTTGTCTCCTTGGTGTGGCAAATTTCAGAATATAAACACTTTGTTCCTCATCCATTGACTCCTCCATATGCTCGACTGGATCAATTCACATATCATCAACCAAACACAATGTTGAAAAATAGTTAGAATGAGGTGCAACACGCTCCAAATCCAAAATTGCATCATTTTTGACATCCTAAATTTTGCACTCTTCGTCAACCTTGGTATCGTGAATAATATTTTGGTCGAATAGTTGAAGTTCCTCTTTCTGCTCCTCAGGCTGGCCAGTATCCACAAAAATTGGTTGTAGGGCATCAGATGCCTCAACCTTTTTATTCAATTGATCATGCAGGTCATGGATATCTAAGCCAAATTGGTCTATCTCTTGCCTGAGTTCAGTTCTTTCGTCTACCAGATGTTCTCTCATATTTGAAAGACCGTCAAGGAGAAACGCACGAGATTTTATCAGTTGAGCTTGTTCCCCTAGCCAAGATTTGATCACTATATCTATTTCTTCTAAATTATCTTCTGGTGGGAACTCACTCTCTTCAACCATTTCCTCTGCCTCGGTCTTCATTCTCATGATTTTTGTACTAATTCTTCATTGCTCCTATCAAACTCATAAACATTATTAGAAACATCATAATAAGAGCTCTGAGAAGGATACTAAGAATTAGGACAACCATCCCAATGGTCATCTTGACCACCACATATATTACAAATATTCCACTCAAATGATTGAGATTGTGCGCACAACTCGCTCCCGGGAACATTCTGACAATATTTTCGCCAGTGAGGTCCTCCACAATATGGACATGGATCATCATAATAAGAATAACCAATATTCGACCAATTCTCATTCCAAGATGCCATGTCAACAAAGATAATAAAATATTAAACTAAGTTAAAAATAAAAAATAAAAACTTGAATAGGCAAAAAGTAAAAATCCAATCTAATTGAATAGTTAATTTATAAGTCCCCGCTAACGGCACCAAAAACATGTTGCCCCCAAACGCACACGCAAGTATACGTGGTCGACAAGTAATATAGGATTGTAAGTCCAGATATCGTACCCACAGGGACTTGTGATTAACTATCAACTAAATTAAACCAAACAATTAATCTGTTCTAGCGAATCCTAATGTATGAATATTTAACTAAAATTAATCTAAAGTAGCAAACAAGGAGATTAAAGAAAACAACGACAAGCTTAACGACGAATTTAATGTGGGTGAATATTCTAGAGCTATGGGTTAGCTAACAATCCCGTTGAATTTTTCACTTAAATCGTCTAATTAATTTATCTAGCTTATTGGTTGCCAGGGTTGATATTGCTCATAGCCTTATCCCGAAGTACAACTCGCCTATTCAAGCTAATCTAACGCCTATATTCCTATGGAATTAGAATTAACAAGAACGCATTAATAATTCATGTATAGTAACCAAGCAAGGCGATTAGGTATATTCCTATCCTAACCGCAAATCCATCCCCCCCCCGAGTTAAGATCTTGCTCTACTCAATCTTATATGCAATCTAGAATTCCCTCTCTCGAGTTCAATCCTATATTCGTAGATAGTACTCAATTAGTGATCAAGAAATCAAATAATTAAGCGCAAGATTGAATAAATAAACCTATATGATAAAATAATAAGATCAATTCAAGATTCAAACCACAACGTTCATGTAGCACCCAAAACTCTAGAACTAATAAACTATGAAACATAAAAAAGAAAAGAGAAGAAAAACTAGTTAGGAGACTCCTCCAAAGTGTGGTGTGTGTTCCTCCACGGCTAAAGTGTGTCCCTAGGTCTAAGATGTATCAAATGTCCTCAAAATAGCATTTTTATATGTATTTATACCAAGTAGGGTCGGGCCCAGACGAAAACACCCTTTCCTGTGCGAATTAGGACTTGGCTCTGTAGATTTTGTACAAGCGCGCCGCATAATGCGTCGCATAATACGGGGCGGTATTGGGAATCTGCCAAAATGCAAAACATGAAAGTTGTATCCCTTTTGAATGGCTTTCCAACGATATATTGTGGAGCCCAAACAGAGTTCTAAGCAAAAAGTTATTTGTATTTTACTAGACAATGTGTCGTATGCCCGCTCGATTCTTCGTTTCGTTCTTAACTATCATCCGTTGATCTCCGAACACGATCCCGACTTAATTCCTTGGGCTTTTACTCAGACTTCAAAGCTCCAAATCACTTGAGTTCATTCCATAACGCCTACATAGATTGGAATCACTCCTACATGGCATAAATACACATTTAGTGCAAAACACTAGCGGTTAAAGCTTAAACTCAATTAAAGTGTAGTAAATTAGAGTGTAATAAGCGACTAAAATACACAATTATAGCCTATCATCAGTGGGATATATAAGATTCTTTCACCTTAATCAAATGTCTCGATTTCGAGCGAGATAGAAAAAATCTTGTTAGAAAATGTTTCCCACCTTAATGGGCCTTACTCGGACGAAACCGAACAAGCAAAGACCACTTTTAGGCCCCCACCAAAACTATTTATATTTGTTAGTCGTAAAAGTGTATAAAATTTGTATTTTTTTGTATATAACATATATGAGCGTATTATATACAAATATATATATATTTCAGCTATTATTTGTAGAGCAGCTATACGATGTCATTTTTAGAATTCAAATTAGTCAAGGTTTGATTATCTTTGCTATTCGGATAGTTTATATCATACTATCGTAAGGGTCATACTACTATCTTTAACCTCTGTCTAGTGATTAATGATATCTAAAATTAGTTCAGATTTGTAAATATTTTGGCATAGATTCTTGAATGATCGATAGTATCGCCCGATGTACTATGCTCCAGCTATGCGCGGGGTTCGGGGAACGGCCGGAGCACAAAAGCTCCTGCTATGTGCAGGGTTCGGGGAACGGCCGGAGCATAAAAGCCTATTGTAGGCAGCCTTACCCTATATTTCTGTAGGAGGCTGTATCCATGGCTCGAACCCTTGACCTCCTGATCACATGGCAACAACTTTACCAATTATACCAAAGCTCCTCTTCGATCAATATCATCGCCCTAAGTTTTTATATCCACTTATTCAGTATACATGTTGATGGGATATTGCAATTGTTAAATCGAGTAATCAAGAAGCACAACAAGCTAAAAAAGACACTGATTTTATGAAGATAAAAAATTAAAATATTCTTATTATTTAATATAATATCGCGTTTCAAAGATATCAAATTTCAAAAAATCTTCTATATTAATGATGATAGGCTATAATTATGTATTTTAGTCGCTTATTACACTCTAATTTGTGTGTTTTATGCCTTGTAGGAGTGATTCCAAGCTATGTAGATGTAATGGAATGAACTTAAGTAATTTGGAACTTTGAAGTATAAGGAAAAGCTCAAGGAATTAAGCCGAGATCGTGTTTGGGGATCAACGAATTATAGTTAAGAACGAACGACGAATCGAGTAGGCATATTGTACATTGGTTAGTAAAATGCATATAACTCTTCTCTCAAAAATCTATTTAGGCTCCACAATATATGGCTGGAAAGCTAATTCAAAGGGATAAAACTTTCGTGTTTTATGTTTTTCCAAATTCTAAACAGAACAAGGTGAAATGTGCGCGTCAAGGGCAAGGCCGCGCAAATGGGGCAGAACACTGGTCAATATGCGCGGCCCATCCGTGAATTGTGAGACCTAAGCAACCTAGAGCTCTGATACCAACTTGTCACGATCCGAATTACCCACCGTCGTGACTGTGATAGCGCCTAATATTGAACCCGCTAGGCAAGCCAACGTTATTGATTATTCCACCTTTTTACCTTTATCTTTAACAGTTTACCAAATTAATGCAAGCATACAGTGGAATTAGAAATGTGGAAGAACTTAATTTAATAATTTAGCTAATACCAATATGAAATCCATAACAATACTCCACCCAGAACTGGTGTCACAATCTCATGGACTATCTATGAATACTACAAATAGGGTCTGAACAAAGAAAATACATGTCTGTCTCTGAAATAGAAAAGAACAGAAAGAAACAGGATAGAAGGGGACGCCAAGGCCTGCGGATGCCTACAGGACTAGCTCGGGTCTCCGCTGGACTGAAGGCAGCAACCTCTAACTTTGGTCTGTATGCTCCAGTACAAGGATCTTCACAAAAGAATGCAGAGTGTAGTATCAGTACAACCGACCTCATGTACTTAGTAAGTGTCAAGCCTAACCTCAGCGAAGTAGTAACGAGGCTAGGACACAACAAACAACATAACCTGCAGTTAAACAATATTTAACAGAATAACCATAATAGAAGAAAATCAAAAGTAACGAGGAGGGGTAACATGCTATGGGGGATACCAACATAAAGAATCATAGAAATAACGGAATGAAACAATTAAGGCACTTGAACCGATAACAACAAGAAAATCATAACAAACTAGCAATAAATGCACGACATCATCCTTCGTGCTTTTACTCTCAATCCTAACCATGCAATCAATAATGAAAATGTGCACGACATCACCCTTCGTGCTTTATCTCTCTTCCTCACTATATAAATATTAGAAATGTGCACGGCATCACCCTTCGTGCTTTATCTCTCTTCCTTACCATATGCATCAATATCAATGTAAATGTGCACGACATCACCCTTCGTGCTTTATCACTCTTTCCTCACCATATGCATAAGTATGAATGTGCTCGGCATCACCCTTTGTGCTTTATCACTCTTTCCTTACCCAAACAATAGTAACAATCAATATCCCGACAAGGGAATCAACAATAAGAATAAATACATCCCGGCAAGGGAATCAACAATAAGAATTAAATACGTCCCGGCAAGGGAATCAGCTAAAACCAATCTTGTTCCAACAATTAACTTCACAAATGAACCTCAACTGGAGCCAATGCTCAACAATAGACAAATACTACAAAAAATGACCATAAGTCTTACTCAACATGGGTAATCAACAATTTAGTCATTTATAGTACTTATCAAGAATCACAACGATTACAATTTAAGACTTACGAGCATGCTTGACTCCAACGTATAGATACTCGTCACCACACCTATGCGTCGTACACTATATTAGCACATAGCAAATAAGGCACAACACTTATTCCCCCAAGCTATAAGGTTAGACCAAACAGTTACTTTGATTCCACGGCCACGAATGAAGCCTCAACTATCGCTTTCCCTTTTGATTCCACTTCTAATTCAATTGTATCTAGCCAATATTAACTTATTAACATCAATAAATGCTAAAGAACTCATACCCAATGCTTAATTATAGCTTTTCCAATATTTTTCCCAAAAACCCAAAAATCGACCCCAGGCTCACTTGGTCAAAACTCGAGGTTCGGACCAAAACCTGAATACCCATTCACCCACGAGCCCAAATATGTAATAAGTTTCGGAATCCGACCCCAAATCGAGGTCTAATTCCTCAAATTTGTAAAATCCTCAAATTTGAAAAATGACCAAAATTCCCCTGGCCCACATCTCGAAATCGGGTAAAATTTTCAAATTCGGAATCCTCACACTCTCACGAGTTCAGTCATACCAAAAGTACTAAAATCGGACCTCAAATGGTCCCTCAAATTACCACTCAAAACTCTTCAATTAACCAAGCCCTAACCCTCAATTTACCACTGATTTTCCTTCAAATTTCATGCTTATAATGAGAAAAATCACCACAATAATGAGCTTAAGGACCAAAGACCTTACCTCAATGAATCCCTCTGAAAATCTCCCTTGAAAATGCTCCCCAAAGCTTCTTCCCGTTGAAAATTTATGAAAAATAACCCAAATTCGCGAAGGAAATCTTTTTATACTTTCTGACCTAGTTTTTTCGCACCTGCGATCCATTTCCGCTTCTGCGCTACCGCTTCTGCGATCAAAGGAACCGCTTCTGCGGTTTTCACTTAAGTCCCCTTCTCCGCACCTGCGACCCAGAAGTCGCATCTGCGGTCCCGCAGGTGCGACATACTTCCTGCTTCTGCGGTTTCAGCTGTCTTTACCTTTGGCTACATCTGTGCAGTGATCTCGCTTCTACTGGCTCACACCTATGGACTCCAAGCCGCAGGTGCGGTTATGATAGCAAACTCAACAGTTTCAGCTGCAAATTCCCAACTCCAAACTTCTCGTAAACCATCCGAAATCATCCCGAGGCCCCCAGGACCTCAATCAAAATCACGAAGAAGTCATATACCACTATC
Organism: Nicotiana sylvestris; assembly: GCF_000393655.2. Taxonomy (NCBI): domain Eukaryota; kingdom Viridiplantae; phylum Streptophyta; class Magnoliopsida; order Solanales; family Solanaceae; genus Nicotiana; species Nicotiana sylvestris. The sequence goes on along the minus strand of NC_091067.1, from coordinate 38,062,824 downwards.
CAAACTTATACCAATCCTCAAAATACCTACAACAACATCGAAACATCGAATTAACCATGGATTCAAGCCTAAGAACTCCAAAAACTCTCAAATTACGCTTTCTATCAAAAAGTCTATCAAACCTCGTCCGAATGACCTAAAATTTTGCACACACGTCACATTCAACACTGCGGAGCTACTCCAACTTCTGGAATTCCATTCCAACACTTAGATAAAAATCTCACTATCGAACCGGAAACTTCAAAATTCAACTTTCGGCATTTCAAGCCTAAATAAGCTACGGACCTCCAAAACACCATCCGAACACGCCCCTAAGCCCGAAATCACTTAACCGAGCTAACAGAACCAACATAATTCCATTCCGAGGCCGTCTTCACACTGCTCCGACTACGCTCCAAATTCTAAAGCTTAAACTCTCATTTAGGGACTAAGTGTCCAAAAACTCTCCGAAACGACAAATAAATCCTCCCGGCAACTCACAATAGTAGAAACAAACACGGGAAAAATAGTTAATAGGGGATCGGGGAGTTAATTTTTAAAACGACTGGCCGGGTCGTTACAGATTTTAAATAAGTGTTCTTTTTATATAATCAAGAATGAATTAGCTTTAGTTTTTCAAATTTGCCCTTATATATACATATCCCAATGTGTCAAGGTAATAATATGTAAATTTTAATTAAGAATAATTTAGTCAAGATACTTATTTAAACTTCTAGGAGTTAATATTTTATTAAGGGGTGTGTCAAAGGCCAAAAAGTCACTTAGTGTGAATAGGAAGGAGTATGTTTTGGATACACTTGAAAGAGCAATGATAAAAGTCTCTTCGGCAATGATAAAATCCTCTCAATAAGTCAATATTATCGTTGATATTCATATTGTAGCCGATCTTGTTAATTACTTAGTTTTTGTTATATTGTTTTTATTTCTTAAGTTATCAGTATGACACGATGCAACCTAAAGCTAGGACGAACTCTTCTTCTCTAAGTTAAGTTTCAATTTCTTCTATCCGCAATCTAGAAAAGATTAAATAGGAAGTGGGTGTTCTTGACTTAAATAGGAAGTGGGTGTGCTCAGTGATTTTGACAAGCTTAGTTTTTGTGGTCTCATTTAAAAATTAAAATGTTATATACATCCCAGAGATAAACAATATTTTAGCTTGGAAAAATTGGTAAGTATTTCTACTAGAACAGAAGTGTTCGCAATAAGCTAAGTGGGCCCTACTATAAATTTGTATTATAAAATGAATGCTTACATTAGATAATACTGAAACTATTGGTATATATTTGGTCATTTAATAACATGCAAAAATAACCAAAGGGATTATAATTATTATTATTTTCTACTATAATGTTGTCATGTTTGGTATATTTTACTACATCAAGTTCGTTAGAATTTGGGGTAACCTGATTTTATACCTTGATCAAGGATTGTAAACTGAATAATAATAATTGGTAACTAAATTCACTTGTGCATATAATTACAAAATGTAAGGTTTTTAACGGCTCCAGAGAGTGTCCTAGAAACTTTGGCCTATGACAAAGGGTGAGGGTGAGACGGTGGGTTCAAATCCCAATATCATGATGATAAAACGTTGGATTCAAGTTCCCACAACATGCTTTTATATGGGGACAATATTGGCTTTGAATTTCAATGCACAATTTTAATGATATTATGATGACCGAGTCAAATTAATGTATTTTTTGACGAAAAAATCATGAAGCCCGTCCATGAATTTGCTCCATTCCTTAAAACAAACGAAAAAAAAAAAAAAGATTTTTTCCTTATTTGATCGGATTAAAAAGAAACTTTGGGATTGCTGAATCACAGACAAAAAAAAAAAAAGAAAAAATAAACATATAAAGCAACGGAGCCATCATAGTATTTTTTAACTCCTCCGAAAGGAAGGATGGCAATTTGATCATTTACCCATCTGAGTCTGATAGATTCTATTTTTCTCTTTCTTCAATAGAAAGGAGGGGAGGTCAATTTTCTTGTAGAGCCGTATGCACAAAAGATGCCTGTACGGTTGTTCAATTCTATCTTTTTTCTATTCTTTATCTTTCTTTTCTCTTTGCTTTATCATGCGAGATAGGGGAAGCTTTTATTTTGTTATATCATCAGGGTAATGATCCATCAACCTGCTAGTTCTTTTTATGAGGCACAAACAGGCGAATTTGTCCTGGAAGCGGAAGAACTGCTGAAACTGCGTGAAACCCTCACAAGGGTTTATGTACAAAGAACGGGGAAACCCTTATGGGTTGTATCCGAAGATATGGAAAGAGATGTTTTTATGTCAGCAACAGAAGCCCAAGCTTATGGAATTGTTGATCTTGTAGCGGTTGAATGAAAATAACATGGATTTCGCGCAAATCTGTGATTTGAGATTTTATCTTCGAATTGAATATTCTATTAAATAGAAGTAATTCATCATCATTCGGTTAGGATCAATCTAAACCAACCCATCATATTATGTATACGATTCAACATGCCAACTATTAAACAACTTATTAGAAATACAAGACAGCCAATCAGAAATGTCACGAAATCCCCCGCTCTTCGGGGCTGTCCTCAGCGTCGAGGAACATGTACTAGGGTGTATGTGCGACTCGTTTAGATCATGAGCTGGCACAAAAGCAAGAAAACGACTTTTACAGATGTTCAATGAATAAAATCATTCAATTTCTTTGGCTTGTCTAATTTTTAAAGCCTGTACCTATCTTTAATTGAAAATTTTATTATTTATGTCTTGTCTTATATGTTAAATTTTTAACATCGGTAAGCATCAAAGATCGAGCCAAACGGGATAATGACATACTTTACAAAAAAATTATTAATCCTCTTTTAGTCTCCGATGATAAAGAAAACTTTGTTATAAAATAAAAGTAATGCAGTAAAATGTAAATAAGAAGAGATAGAAAGAAGGGAGAAGTGTTTTCTTCTTTCACTTTGGTGTATTTTTTCATTGCAATTACATGGCGTTTTATAGGCATAAAAAGTATAGATGATGGACATAAAGTAGGAAATTTAATTTTTAAGTTATTCACAACATGAACATCCAATGTAACATCCAATGTAGTATCCAATGTACAAACTATTCATAACAAGCTTAATGTTATTTTATTAGTCCTTGTTAGGCTATAAAGTCTACCAAATCTGCCTTTGTAATCAGTGAATTCATTTAATCAATTGTTATTTAATGAATTAGGAAATTTTACTTTATGGTCTTATCGTAGCGGTTACACTGTTTACTTACTTTACATAAATAAAGGAGAAAAAAACAAAAAGAACATATACTTATGTTAAACAATATAAAAGCAGTCTAAACATGATTTAATGATAATAAGTAGCGGATATACAACCCCACACAGCCCAAGTATCTTTGGTATTTAGGTTCAGACATTGATTTGTACTTAAAATAAATAAGCTAGTCTAACCACTCTAACCATAAAATGAAATTATTTAGCATAAAAAGTTGTGGTGGGTGTTTCTCCCAAACGCACACGCAAATATACGTGATCGACAAGTAATATAAGATTGTAAGTCCAGATATCGTACCCATAGAGACTTGTGATTAACTATCAACTAAATTAAACCAAATAATTAGTCTGTTCAAGCGAATCCTAATGTATGAATATTTAACTAAAATTAATCTAAAGTAGTAAACAAAGAGATTAAAGAAAACAACGACAAGCTTAACGACGAATTTAATGTGGGCGAATATTCTAGAGCTACGGGTTAGCTAACAATCCCGTTGAATTTTCCACTTAAATCGTCTAATTAATTTATCTGGTTTATTAGTTGACAGGGTTAATATTGCTCGTAGCCTTCTCCCGAAGTACAACTCGCCTATTCAAGCTAATTTAACGCCTATATTCCTGTGGAATTCGAATTAACAAGAACGCATTAATAATTCCTGTATATTAACCAAGCAAGGCGATTAGGTATATTCCTATCCTAACCGCAAATCCCCCCCCCCGAGTTAAGATCTTGCTCTACTCAATCTTATATGCAATCTAGAATTCCCTCTCCCGAGTTCAATCCTAGATTCGTAGATAGTATTCAATTGGTAATCAAGCAATCAAATAATTAAGCGCAAGATTGAATAAATAAACCAATATGATAAAATAACAAGATCAATTCAAACTTCAAACCACAACGTTCATATAGCACCCTAAACTCTAGAACTAATAAACTATGAAACTAAAAGAAGAAAACTAGTTAGGAGCCTCCTCTAAAGCGTGGTGTGTGTTCCTCCACGTCTAAAGTGTGCCCCTAGGTCTAAGATGTGTCAAAAGTCCTCAAAATAGCATTTTTATATGTATTTATACCAAGTAGGGTCGGGCCCAGACAAAAACACCCTTTCCTGTGCGAATTAAGACTCGGGGCGGGCCAAACGGAGTTCTGAGCGAAAAGTTATGTGTATTTTACTAGACAATGCGTTGTATGCCCGCTCGATTCTTCGTTTTGTTCTTCATATAATGCCTACATAGATCGGAATCACTCCTACAAGGCATAAAATACATATTTAGTGCAAAACACTAGCGATTAAAGTTCAAACTCAATTAAAGTGCAGTAAATTAGAGTGTAATAAGCGACTAAAATACACAATTATTGCTTATTATCAACACCCCACACTTAAACCATTCCTCTTCCTCTAGAAATCAAACTACACTTTACCAAGAATATTTAAAATAGACTAAGCACAAGAGTGTAACATCTTCACCTCAAGATTTGACTCATAAGTACCACGCATTATTCGTAACTCTCCCACTTACTCTAACATAGAGGTCACTGACATTACCTTTTCTTTCATGAATCAAGTACCCTCACACAACAAAAGAGAGTAGTTCCACACACAATACAATTTAAGAACAATTAGGAACACAAGATAGAAAGAATTCGCTCACTCTAAAAAATAACATTCATATGCCACAAAAGATGCACCATAGGCTTGCCCGTAGTGTATTACTCTACTAATCGAGCTCATTCAGTCTAAGATCAAGTAGGACTTTATGCGGTTGTAATGTAGGCTGTCGGTCGGGTAGTATACATTTAGATATAATAGTGACTATACCTCCCTAAGCACTTAAATACATACACTTTAACATTTAAAATCCATACTTATGTCAAACCATAACTCCACCTTCACATCAATATATATTGACTCATCACTTCTTTAAGCACAATTATATAAAGAGTCACCATTATCACGTATTTTCACAGCAATACAACTATCTTTTTTTTCTTTTTCAATTCAAGTGGCTCTTACTTTTTTTCAAAACACTGCACCTTTCTCCTTATTTCATTAGTTCCACTAAAAAGACAAACCAACCACCCCACGTTTTAACTTTTACAAATTTCATAACAATTCAAGTGCTCATTGTGAGCACGTGATTTTTGTTTTTGCGCGACAGTCGCTCCAAAAGAATAAAATTGGTCCTGCTGTACAATTTTTGGATTTCTGTGCGGCACTTTGTTGATTTATTTGTGACTTTGGCCCGTTTTTATTTATTTACTTTATTAAAACAAAATTCAAAAAAAATGTGTGTACGTGTCATGCATAATCTGAACCGTAACACGGTTTAAATAGAAAAGCATAAACAAGCATCTTTGTCTGTGATTTTGTTTTGTTTAATTTTACCTGTTTTGAATTATTTTAATGTGTGTGCAAATAATTGTACTAGGTGTTTATTTTTAATTTGATTTTACTTATTTTTGTATTTTTATAATAAAAGAAAAAGAAAAAAAAATAATAAGAAAAGGTCCCTTCCCTTCCGGATTTGGGCCAATTTGTTAAAATTGGCCCAAACAAACAGCCCAAAACCTAGGCCTGCCCGGTCCAACACCACCTGATACCCAGGACGTCTAAACGACGACATTTTAGTCCAGTGTGATATGGGCCGTTGATCTCAGATTGATCAACGGCCAAGATCACTTCCCCACAACCCACTGAGGAACCCGACCCGTTTACACCCGGACCGAACCCAAAGCCTCAACACTTGAAACGACACCGTCCCACTTAACCATCAGATCCAGACCGTAGATCTAAATTGATCTAACGGTCGAGATCCGTCCACCCACTAACTATATAAGCCCATAATCCAATGTCCAAGTAGTGTCAAAACCTCGCCGGAATTTTTTCTAAAAAAAAAACCTGTCTTTTATTGAGAGTTATTAAAAAAAAAACTTTTATCACTTTCAAAATCAAAAAAAAAAAGGTATTTATTTTAAAAGTAAAAAAAATGGACAATCCATAATTAAAAAAAATGTGTTGTTTCTTTTGTAGTACCCCTTTTTTATAAATCCAGACTAATAGTCCAAATATTGCCAAAAAATATATTTCTCTTTAGTCTTTATCTTTTTTCAAAAATAATAAAAATACTTATTCTTGATTTCTAGGTTTATTTGATTTTCTCTATTCATGATATGCCCGAACTACGCCGGTTTGATTCTCACCGGACGTGAGATACGTAGGCAACCCTCGTCGGGTTCAACCCCATTTTTGCTAAAATAGCCCAAAATCAATAAATAAATAAAAAATGTGTCAAATTTAAAAGATTCGTAAATAAATCGGGTGACGTTGTTTTGTCATAAATAGCCGAATGTTCCCGAAAGGGACGCCGGAAGGCTGACTTTGTCTAAATAGCCACCTTTGGGTCTTATTTGGCATTTTTACCCAGTAGACCCACACAGCCTTAAAATCTTCATCCCCGAAGTGTTTAAGGGCCGTGTTCAAAACTTGATCCCCTCTGTAAAAATATTTTTGAGTCAGTCATTTAATTAAAATCACCTTAATAAATGTGCAGGATGAGCACGATGCAAAATGAACATTTTTCAATAATGACCAAAATCCCTGTCAAGTTACGGCTATGGTGGAATGATCTAGGTGTTGAAGGACAAAATGAGGTTAAGAAATATTTGAAAGGTCTTGTGGGTCTGTTGGAAATCCAGCCTCGGGGAGATATCATAAGAGCTTTGGTTACCTATTGGGACCCGGCGCACAATGTTTTCCATTTCTCTGATTTTGAGCTCACCCCAACTTTGGAAGAAATGGCCGGATACATCGGGAATACTGAACTTCCGTTGAGGGAAAAATACTTGGTCGCCCCAAGAGTCGTCACGGTACATCGGTTCCTGGATTCATTGAAAATACCTAGAACAGTCCACAACCCGGATCTAGCAGCCGGATTCTGTACTCCATGCTTCATATATGATAGATACGGTCACGAGGGGGGATTCAATAATCCAATCAACAAACTGTGCAGCAAAGGAGTTCGTCAGAAGTGGGACGAGCACAGACGGGTGGCGTTCATGATAACGTTTCTGGGTCTTCTGGTATTTCCCAGGAAAGATGGAAACATTGATTTGAAGATATCTGGGGTCGTCAGCACTTTACTCACGCAAAGTGACAGTACTCTCGCGCCTATGGTGGTATCTGACATCTTTCGAGCTCTTACAGCTTGTAAAGCTGGGGGAAATTTCTTCGAAGGTTGTAACTTGCTCCTACAGATATGGATGACCGAGCACCTCTGCCATCATTCCGAGATTTTGAGCCATGGTTCCCCGGAAAAGACCTGCATAGAAGAATCTTACACGAGAACCAAAGAGATCAGTTTGCCCAAAGGAGTCCTGGCATGGACCTCGTTCTTTCAAACTCTTACTGCCAGCCAAATACAATGGACATTGGGATGGTTGCCTGTTGATGAGATCTTATATATGTCGGCCGCTAAAACTCATTTCTTGTTGATGGGGCTTAAGAGCATTCAACCTTACGCACCCGGCCGAGTTTTGAGACAGTTCGGAAGATGCCAGACAGTACCTCATGAGGAAGATCTTAGCACTCAAGCAGTCGAGATAAGTCCTAACGGACAGTTCCCAGAAGCAAAGATTCGCCAAATCTGGAATGAGGGTCAAAATCTGAAATCAGATACTTGCGTGCGGGATCGAGCCGAAGGAGAAACGGCGCCAGGTTACCTTGCATGGTATAGAAGGGAACTCGAGCATGAAAGGCCAGCTAAAAGACCCCACATCCGGAATTTCACCGAGTCATCGCAAAGGCATTGGGATTGGTTAGCAAAGGAAAGAGGCTATTGTGTCGAAATCAGCAGGTTAAAGCAACAAGTAGAAGGCATGAGATACGAGCACAACGTGCAAATTGCCACCGATCTGGGAGAGCGGAACAGGTTAATCCAAGAAAATGAAATGCTCAAAGCCCAGAACAAACAGATAAGGTTGGATGCAGATAAACAACCAAGGCGTCGATCAGACGAGCACCTGATAAAAGGGCTAAGAAGCAAGATCAGAGAATGGCAAGATGGTTTGGAGAAGTCTGAAAATGTCATAGCAGAGCTCAAAGTGCAGTGGGATACGAGAGCAGATAAGCATCGCAGATACCTGAATCAATTGGAAGGCGACCACGAGAAAACCGTTGCTAAGATAAAGAGAGAGATGGCTGCACTTGAGATCAAAGCAGTTAATCAGGCTAAGGATTTCCAAATCGAGAGCAGATACTGGTACGACTCAATAGCCCAGATGAAGTTGGAAGTACGGCGACTGAAGCATCAGCATGTACAAGATAATCAAGTCTTCAAGATATGCAGCGATTAGATAAAACGCCTGCTCGTAGAGAAGAAGCAAACCAGAGATAGGATCAAGGCCATTACCCATGCCATCACCAGACGATGTCTACGATGTGAGAACATGTCCAGTGTTACCTTCCTCTCGGCAGTAATGGTTTATGTCAAGCAGACTATGCACGAGCTAGATCAACTTGAGAGGGATCTCACGCCTAGGACCGCGGCAAGGCCGAACGATGCCCCGCGGAAACCAATTTTTAAAACCATAATGCATTCATAGGTCAAATCTGTATTTTTGCACCTTCTGCCTGTTTTTCCATCAGGGTGATTTTCAGTCTATTTTGAGTCTAGGTTTATTTTTCAAAAGTTTGCTTTCTTCTGCAAATATAGTTTGTAATAGAACATTTTTCAACAATAAAGAGGTTGTTTCTTTTACGCTCATTTTTGTTTTTCGAACTACGTAATGATCTGATTCACGTAGGCATCGTGATACGTAGGCAATCCTCATCGGATCCAGTCGCATTTCTTTTACTGCAAAATAAAAAAAAACATAAAAGAAAAACAAAAGAGAAAAAGAAAAAAAAGAAAGAAAAAAAACTAATAAAACGCCGGAATGACGCATGCTCTCGTAGCAAACATATAGTAATCCACTTAACTGTATAGGTGCATCATGCCCAACGTGAGATTAACTATCTGTTATTTGCTACAAATTAACCGTGCGTTTGTCATTGAGCATTTTTTCAGGGTTTTTTGAAAGACGGTTGGTTTGGTGAAAGTCTGGCCTCGCACTCATATTTCACGAGGTCAAGGAGAAGTGTTCAACTACCTGTTGTTAGGGCCAGAAGCAGTACTCACACTTACTTCACCAGGTCAAAAGGAAGTGTGGAAATGTCTTCAGAAATTCCATTGCAAACGATCCCTGTTTCTGAGGAAAGCTCAATCTCAGCCGTCCTCACACCTGAATCCGCAACCGCGGAGGAAAATAGAATCCTACGGCTCCGCATGTTGGAAATGCTGGACGACTGGAACAATGGGAAAGAACCGCCAAGTGTCGTCCCCGGATTCCCTGAATTATTCTCCAGGTCAAGTGGGACTTCTAATGTCCCCATAAATTATCCTGCTACCCCATTCGGGTACCCAGCCACCTCAGCCTTCTCTGCTGGATCGCCTTCTGAACCTCATCCCCGAATGTCGGCCACTGATGCAAGCATGAACATCTTTACTGCATCGCCTTGCCCAGTTACGGCACAGCCTACCACGTACAAGCCAAGCTTTGACTCATCCTCTTTTACATTCCAAGCACCATCGTTCTCAATGGAACCAACTAGGTTCGCTACCAGTACCAATCCTCTACCGCCTCAGTGCGAGCTCGAACCAGGGCAGGATCAGAACCCCAGAATTGCAGAACAAAATGAGATTGCCAAGAGAATGAGAAGCCTTGAACAAAGTTTGAAGAATATGCAAGGATTGAGCGGACAAAAGAGCGTCTCTTACGCCGACCTGTGCATGTTCCCTCACGTGCACCTGCCAACGGGTTTCAAGACCCCTAAGTTCGAGAAATACGATGGGCACGGTGACCCCATTGCGCATCTTAAGAAATACTGCAACCAATTGCGGGGAGCCGGCGGAAAAGAAGAACTGCTAATGGCATATTTTGGGGAAAGTCTAGTAGGGATAGCTTCGGAATGGTATATGGATCAGGAAATGTCCCGATGGCATATATGGGATGATCTCGCCAGAGATTTTGTAAAACAATTCCAGTATAACATCGACATTGCGCCAGACCGAAACTCTCTGTCGAATTTGAAGAAGAAGCCTTCGGAAAGCTTTAGAGAGTATGCTATTAAGTGGCGTGAACAGGCGTCGAGAGTGAAGCCTCCCATGGATGAAGTGGAAATGGTCACTACCTTTCTCCAGGCTCAAGAGTCTGACTATTTCCAAAACATGATGTCGGCCATGGGTAAGCCATTCGCGGAAGCGATCAAGATTGGAGAGATGGTGGAAAATGGGTTGAAAACGGGAAGGATTTTGAGTCAAGCAGCCATAAGGGCAACCTCCCAGGCCGTCCAAAGCGGGTCTGGAGGAACAACAAGGGGGAAGAAGAAAGAAGAAACGACTATGGCAGCCTCTGAAGCAAGGGAGTATCGTCATCCCAGGCCCCATTTTCCGGAAAGAGCCCCACAACACTATTACCCCCATTCAAATTCGGCATATGCTCATCAACCTTATATGGTCATGAATGCCCAACCTTATAACCATCCACCACAACAAGCCAACCGAGGCCCAGCTCCACCTCCCAGAAATCAGCCTCCTTACCGCAACCACTATAACCCACAACCCCCGCAGAATAACTACCGCCCCAGGAGCCACCTCGACGGCGGACTTTTACGCCCATCGGTGAACAATACTCTACTTTGTTCCCTAAGCTAGTCCAATTGGGTTTCTTGCAACCAAATTCCCCAAACAAGGCAAAACCCAACATCGCCTTCTTACAAAGCCGGAGTCAGTTGCGCCTATCATTCAGGGGCCGAGGGACATGATACAAACGACTGCTGGTCATTGAAAAGAGTGGTCGAAAATTTGATAGAACAGGGGAAAATAGTACTAAGGGACGAAGAGATCCCAAATGTGACTAACAATCCATTGTCCGCTCACAATAATGGGCCGCTGATCGGAATGATTTGTGAGGACAAAGAGTTCGACCCTGCTTTGAAAGCCATAATTGCCATTGTCGACACGGGGAAGAGGCCTGAAATAGACCAGAAACCAGAAAATGGGGAAGAGGTCAAAGCTATAAAAAACAAGCCTGAAAAGAAGGTAGAGAAGAAAGTGGTACCTGTAAAAAATGAAGTTCTTTACATACCACGAGGTCGAGCTGAGAAGGCGCAGAACTTCGGGATCAAAAAGACAAAACCTATGTACGTGCCAAAAGGGGCCTATGTGGTCCGGGGGACGATTCAACCACCTCGGCTGAATGAGCCAGTGGTTATCGGACGCGTGCCACAAAAGCCAATGACCAACCCGTCCACAGTGCCGTGGAATTATCAAAAGACTTTGGTAATGTACAAAGGTAAAGAGGTCATGGGAGAACTTCCAGAAAATACTTTCGTTAGAGGGTACTCAAATACCCAAGAACTGAACAACGCCACACAAAGGCGCTTCCCTCCAAAGAAGCCTGTGAGTGTTGAAGAAGCGGAAGTGTTCTTCCAACAAATGAAGATGCCGGATTACGAAGTGATAGATCAGCTGCGCAAGCACCCTGAGCAAGTGTCCATGCTATCATTATTGATAAGGTCGGCCGAGCATCAAAAGATCTTACTGAAGACCCTGAATGAAGCATATGTACCAGTTGAAACCTCGGTGGAACAACTAGAGCGGATGACAGAAAGATTCTTCGCTGTCAACCAAATCTCTTTCAGCAAAAACGATTTACCCCCGGAAGGAGCAGCACACAACAAGGCCTTGCATTTAACAGTTAAATGCGAGGACTACTATGTCAAGCGGGTAATGTTGGATGGAGGCTCAGGCGTTGACATTTGCCCGCTCTCCTCGCTACAAAGAATGGAAATTGGGATCGGAAGAATCCGACCCAACAATGTCTGCGTAAGAGCTTTCGACGGCATCAAGAGAGATACCATGGGAGAAATAGACCTGATGTTGGTCATAGGACCAGTCGAATTTCGAGTAACCTTCCAGGTGATCGACATGGACACATCCTACAATTTTCTCCTTGGCAGACCTTGGATCCATGCGGCAGGAGCCGTTCCTTCCACTCTTCACCAGATGGTGAAGTTCGAGTACGAAGACCGAGAGATCGTGGTCCATGGGGAAGATGAGCATGCCATTTATCGAGACCCATCCATCCCGTACCTTGAACCGAGAGAAGGAAGCGAACATACGGTCTATCAAGCTTTCGAGATTGTACTGGCAGAGCAGCACGAAGAGGGAATGCCCTGCCCCCAGCCTTTCCTATCTAACGCCTCATTTATGGTGGCCAAAGAGATGATCCGGCACGGATTTAGGCCAGGGAAGGGACTTGGACGAACCCTTCAGGGAATAACAGAACCCATTACTTTGCCAATCATCAAGAAACCTTTTGGACTAGGTTTCAAACATACTCCAGCAGACGAAGAGTGGGCAAAGAAAAGGAAAAATGAGGGTTGGAAGTTACCACAACCACTGCCAGATTTATATGCAACTTTCATCAGTCCGAGATACATTGAAGAAGAAGATGATGAGGTCTTCACAGCTGAGGAAATTGAGGAGATATGTGGGGCAATGAGAGAGATGCTCTACGAGGTCCACATGGTTCAACCAGGTGAAGGCACAAGCACTGCTGAGATGCTGTACATGGGGCCGAGCGCCCAACTTCAAAACTGGGAGGCCACGCCATTCCCGACTAGACGGAAGTCCGGGTAGACCTGTCCCGCCACCTTTCCTGTGTCACAAGTTATCTCCAGGACATAACTTGAACGTTTTCTTCTTTTCAATTGTTGCTTTGAATTCCTAGTTGTAAACATTGTTGTCTTCCAACTTTCCAAAGAAAATATAAAAAAAAAAAATCATCATTGCTTTCCTATTCTTTCTTTTGTTCTGATTTTTATCATTTTTCCTTTTATTTTCCTTTTCAGTCCTAATAATGCGGCTTTAAATATGACATGCTTGCGGACTTCACGCCCGGATCACAATGAGTTATTTAACTGCGAATTAATGAACCCAGAACCAGAATATGATGCGGAAGAGGCTTTTAGGGAGATAAACCGAGAGTTGGAATATTTCGAGAATAAACCTAAGCCGAATCTGAATGACACTGAACCGGTAAATTTAGGAACCCCGGAAGAAATCCGGGAGACCAAGATAAGCATTCACACGGACAAGAAAACGCGAGAGGCGATAATTCAACTTCTTCTTGAATTTAAAGACGTGTTTGCTTGGTCATATGATGACATGCCGGGAGTAGGTGTTGATCTAGTGGTTCATAAATTGCCGATTCATCCTGATTGTCCTCCAGTTCAACAAAAGCAACGAAAGTTCAAAACTGAGGTCAGTGACAAGATTAAAGAGGAGATCACCAAACAACTGAAAACGGGAGTGATTCGGGTAGTCCAATATACAACATGGTTGGCGAATGTGGTTCCAGTACCAAAAAAGGACGGGAAAACTCGGGTATGTGTAGATTACCGAGATCTGAACAGAGCAAGTCCTAAAGATAATTTCCCGCTGCCCAACATCCACATCCTCGTTGATAATTGTGCCAAACACGAGATACAGTCTTTTGTAGATTGTTATGCTGGGTATCATCAGGTACTGATGGATGAAGAGGACGCCGAGAAAACTGCCTTCACCACGCCTTGGGGCACCTACTGTTACCGGGTCATGCCATTTGGTCTGAAGAATGCTGGGGCTACTTACATGAGGGCCATGACTGCCATTTTCCATGACATGATGCACCAGGAAATAGAGGTGTACGTGGACGATGTGATAGTCAAGTCCAGGACGCAGGATAATCACATCCAAGACTTGAGGAAATTCTTCGAGAGGCTAAGGAAGTATGACTTGAAGCTAAATCCAGCCAAATGCGCTTTCGGAGTTCCGTCGGGCAAACTTTTGGGTTTCATCGTAAGCAGGAGAGGTATCGAGCTAGATCCAACTAAGATAAAATCCATCAGAGATTTGCCTCCTCCAAGAACAAAGAAAGACGTGATGAGTCTTTTGGTTATTGACTTAATTATCTTGAATTTTATTAAATACTTTTTGTTACGTGATTTTTCTACCGCTTTTACTTATTATGATTAAGGACCCTTCTTTGAATCGAATTACGCGTACGTATATTCGTGTTACAAATTTAAGAATGCGGAATTGTGTCACGCGTACGTGTACCCAATAACTTTTGATAATATATTAAGCAATCATTTTTTCCGAGATTGTGTTGGATCAAGAATATTTGTTTTTCTTAAATATTGAACCGCACATCGCGGGTTTTTATGAAATTAACTTGACGCCTAAAAAAAATTCTTTTGTTAAATATTCGCTCGAAATTGCGCGTACGCATAATCCGAATTTTTGCTTTTTTTTAAAAAAAAAAAAAATATAATCAAGGTACGCGAACGTATCCCTAATTGCGCAAAAATATTTTGCAATGATATTAAGGATTTTTCCACAAATTATTTGTTGTATCTACACATTTTATATGAAAATGCTAAGAAATTCATATTAAAGGGGGTGTCTTTAAATTCTTTTAAAAGAAATTCACAAAAAAAAATTTATGCTGCCTGTTGACTATAATTTCCGAGTATTAATTATGTTTATCCCAAGACTATTCAAACTCTCATTGAAAGGATAAAATATGATTAACACTATTTGTGACAATTATAAAACATATATATGCCAACGAATGAATTGTATATAAAATTGAAATGAATTATAAAGGAAAGAATATTTTTAAGAACTTTTGTTATTATTAATTAGTGCAAGTTCTATTCTAATTACCATTGATATAAAATTTTGCAATTTATATCTTACTTTTATATACTTGTTTTGATCCAATAGACGAAATTGACTTAATTAATTATGCCTATGATTGAATTATATATGTAATCAAACCCATTTGATTCTAGATCTATATGAATTATTACAACCATTAACTTTCGAATCGTACAAATTCATAAGCCCTTTTATTATTAAGAACGAGAACAAGTCTAACTGACTAAATAAAAATGAACATTGCATACAATATTACTTACCATATTTGACATCATAAACATAATGGATTATACTAACTCGTCTTTCAACTATAGATTATGAACACAACCAATGTTATGCCAAAAGATAATTAATTGCAACCAATCATCATCTAGCTTTAAACAACATTGAATTAACTAACAAAATAAACTAATAGCATATTTTCCTTGATATTTCAGAATGTTCTATACCTGACTAACAATGTCATAGAACTTAACTAATAACCAACTTTCTGTCATATTCCTTACCTTAACAATTCAATCATAACTATACTTCAATGAAAATTTAGAAAATTAATCTTATTACAACACTTATACAGTCTTCAATGAAGGATATTTAAATTACAATCATCCTATCAACATATATTTCTTATTTGATCAAGAAACAAAACTGAATTTTTAATTAAAGAGCTCCAATGAATAACAGACATTATTACAATTCAAACTTCATTTATCTGTCATGCTGAAACTCTTTCCAACATAGAATTTAAAAGGATATATATACCTGAAAATGAAGGTAGAAGGAGTAAATTTCAGCAGTAGCAGCAATAACAAAATCAGTAGAATATACCAATGACACAGCAAGTCTGAATAAGACCCGTTGAACCAGATGAACAGTGACAGAGACTTAAGGAAATTTCAGATTTTTCTGAATAACATTCACAGGCAAACAACGGACAGATTCCAGAAAGAATGCATTTCAGATTTCAGTTTCTTTCTGTTGCGGATTCCTTATTTCTGATTTTTCTATTTCAGATTGTGTGTGTGTGAATGTTCTCTTTTCTATTTCTCTTTCTATTTTCTTCCTCTCTTTCCTTTTAAACAAAATCTGAGTTCTTTTCCTTTCTTCAGAATCTTAATCCTAAAAATCTCTTACTTCTCCTTTTCTTTTTCTTTCTTAAAATATTCTCTAACTCCCCCCTCTTTTTCCTGAAATCTGCCCCTGTATTTATACAGGTATGCCTCCTTCCTTTTTTGTGCTGCCTGGACCCCCTTTTATCTTTTAAAAACAGAAAATCATATCTAAAATCTGCTTTTAACTACTTTAAATCCCATTGAGTGAACTTTTTCCTGATTTCCAGCATTCCATTACCCTTTGTTTCCCATTATCTCCTAAATTATAGCCACTAACATTCCATTATAAGCACACTATTATTATTATATTACCCTACTGTTTCATTTCTCAAATAATCACTGAAAATCCCTTAATACTACTGTTATTACTGCCCCAGACCAAAACTGCTTAAACCTTAACCAAATTATCTGAATTAAACCTGTTTAGCAGCTAATAACCAATTCCTAAATCAAACAAACATTCTGTCTACTCAATGATAGCTAATTGATCCAACACCCAATGTCTAATAGCTAATGGACAAAACTAAATTCAGATTTGAACACTGAACTTGTACACAAACATTTTAACAATACACAGAACTTAACAGAACAAAATCTGAATTGAAATTGAATTTAGCATAAGTGCAGGGGTATTGACAGTATATGCATTACCTGAAACTAACTGCCCAGAAATCAATACATACACAACATCCATTTGACGGACTCATTGATTTACAAACAAACATGATTTAAAAGACTAATTAACTAACTATCTATAACAATTGTCAACAAATAATAGGTAGACAGATTGTTTCAATCAGTATTTATCATAAACGAGAATTCATAATATAACTAATCGACGAACTTAATCGAGTCGATTACATACATTGTAAATAATCACAACCAATAGAAACAATTCACATTCGGATCAAGTAAATAGGTAGGAGACAGAAATGACAGAATTGATCAAAACAAATATGAAAAATCAAAAAGCTATTGACACAGACAACAATACACTTAGAATACACAAAATAATAGAAAAATACCTCTGAATTTTAATCAGACTCGAACTCAACTCGGCTTCGGATTTTTTGTTTGAAATCAAACAGACCTTAGTCGAAGTATTTTCCACTGAAAATACTTTGACTAAGGTCGATTGAACCTCAATCTTTTACTTGAAATCGGAAAAACTCCAAGACTGGAAATATTTAGGGTTTCATGTTCTTGGATCTTAAATCCGAACATTTCTGGGCAGATTTGCAGGGAACCAAACATGATACGAGGGTGAGGGTAGCCTAGGGGTTATTTGGTGTTAGTTTGAAACGGATCTGAGTCTGTTCTTGTTTGGTCCGAATCTTCAAAAGAAGATTCGAGAAGTTCCGAACTGATTCGAACCAAACAAACGATAGATCCATATTCAGGGTGACTAGGGGAAGTTGTGGTGTCGATTTGGGACTGTTAGGTCTAGATCTGAACTTGGCTCGAATCTTCAAATGAAGATTCGAGAACCTCCAGGGAGATTCGAACCAAGCAGGTAACATTTTCGGATAGAGGGTGTTCAGGGGGTCCTAGGGTGTTAAGTTGGTGACCGGCGACGTTGATGCCGCCGGGTTTCAGGTGGTGGAATCCTGGGGCGGCCAGGGTTAGGAGTGGGGGTTTGGGGGACGATGATGAACAGTATATGAGGGGGGGTGTTCAGTTAGGGGCCGGGTAGAGGCTTGGGATTTATATAGGGGTGGGGTGGACTGGTATCGTCCGTTGGATCAAGTAGAATGGATGGTTGAGATCTACTCACTTAACCAAACGGTGTCGTTTGGTTTAAGTTAGGGGACGGGTTGAACCGGGTATTGGATCGGGTAAGGGTCTTGGGTTAGGGTGATGAGATCTTGGCCGTTGGTTGGATTTAATCCAACGGCCCTTGATAAGGGGTAACCAAACGACGTCGTTTGATTCTGCTTTGAATTGACCGGACATGGTCATTTGGATTGGGCCTGATTTTGTTTAGAAATTTTGGCCCAGATCCGTTTTTGCCCATTTAATTCCACTCTCTTTAATTTCCAATTTAATTCTTCAATTATTAAAAATCCTAATTAAAATTATAAAAACAAAAAAAAAATTACTCCTTCAAAATATTAATCAACCTTTAACAATTAACACATAGACAAAATATTAATCACATAGTGAAACATTAAAATTAGAACAAACGCATATTTTTGTAATTTTATTTAAATTAACTTAATTAAATGCATACTTAAATCCTAGATGAAACATGTATTTTTATTTTAATTTTGTTTAATTATAACAAAGCAAACATTTTACGGACATAAACAAATATTTAACACCACGCAAATTCAGAAATTACACAGTAAAAGAAATTTATTTTGATTTATTTTGGAGTAGTTTTTCGTAAGGCAAAAATCACGTGCTCACAACGTGGACGACGTGATAGTCAAGTCCAGGACGCAAGACAATCACATCCAAGACTTGAGGAAGTTCTTCGAGAGATTAAGGAAGTATGACTTGAAGCTAAACCCAGCCAAATGCGCTTTCGGAGTACCGTCGGGCAAACTTTTGGGCTTCATCGTAAGCAGGAGAGGAATCGAGCTAGATCCAACTAAGATAAAATCCATCAGAGATTTACCTCCCCCAAGAACAAAGAAGGACGTGATGAGTTTGTTGGGCAGGTTGAATTACATCAGTCGGTTCATTGCCCAGCTGACGAGCACGTGCGAGCCCATCTTCAAGCTGTTAAGGAAAGACGCGGCGATCAAATGGACAGTCGAATGTCAAGAAGCCTTTGATAAAGTCAAAGAGAACCTTTCGAATCCCCCGGTCTTGGTCCCTCCAGAACCGGGAAGGCCACTTTTCTTGTATCTAACAGTCTTGGAGAACTCTTTCGGTTGCGTCCTCGGGCAACACGACATAACCGGAAAGAAGGAACAAGCAATTTACTACTTGAGCAAGAAATTCACCGGCTACGAGGCCAAATACACTCTGCTGGAAAGGACATGCTGCGCTCTCACATGGGTTGCTCAAAAGCTGAGACATTATCTCCAAGCCCACACTACATTCCTCATAAGCAGGTTGGATCCTTTGAAGTATATATTCCAGAAACCAATGCCTACTGGGAGACTGGCTAAATGGCAAATCTTGCTTACGGAATTCGACATAGTTTATGTCACTCGCACGGCAATGAAAGCCCAGGCGCTAGCAGATCATTTGGCCGAAAATCCGGTCGATGAGGAATACCAGCCATTGGATACCTACTTTCCAGACGAAGAGGTAAACACCGTAGAAGTGATCTCGGAAGAAGCTCATGTTTGGAAGATGTTCTTTGACGGAGCCGTGAACGCCAAGGGTGTAGGGATTGGAGCAATTTTGATCTCGCCTTCCGGTCAGCATTATCCCGCCACAGCTAGACTGCGTTTCTTTTGCACAAACAATACAGCTGAGTATGAAGCCTGCATTATGGGCATGCATATGGCAATCGATCAGGATGTCGAAAACTTACTGATTATGGGAGATTCTGACCTGATCATCCGGCAAGCTCAAGGCGAGTGGGAAACTCGGGATGTCAAACTTATCCCATACCGACAACATGTGGAGGACCTCAGCAAGCGCTTTACCTCAATAGAGTTCAGGTACATTCCGAGGTGTCACAATGAACTGGCAGATGCACTTGCTACTTTGGCTTCAATGCTACCCTACCCGGGCAACGCCCATGTCGATCCTTTGGAAATCCAAATCAAGGAAAGACACGGTTACTGCAGTGTAATCGAGGTGGGATCAAGTACGCAGCCTTGGTACCATGACATCAGGAAATTCCTGAAGACGCAAGAATACCCAGAGCATGCTACTGGAGATCAGAAGAGGACCATTAGGCGACATGCAAGTGGTTTCTTTCTAAGCGGTGAATTGTTATATAAGAGGACCCCGGACCTCAATCTCCTAAGATGTGTCGATATCGAGGAATCGAGAAAGATCATGCACGAAGTACACGCAGGTGTGTGCGGACCTCACATGAACGGGTATGTCTTGGCAAAGAAAATCCTCCGAGCAGGTTATTATTGGATGACCATGGAAAAGGATTGCTTTAGCTTTGTCCGGAAGTGTCATCAGTGTTAGGTGCACGGTGATTTGATTCATGCACCTCCCACGGAACTGCATCCCATGTCCGCCCCTTGGCCATTTGTCGCTTGGGGCATGGACGTCATTGGACCGATTGAACCAAAGGCTTCGAATGGACACAGGTTTATACTGGTAGCCATCGATTACTTCACAAAATGGGTAGAAGCTGTCACTCTCAAGTCGGTCACTAAGAAAGCTGTGGTGGATTTTGTACACTCAAATCTTATATGTCGCTTCGGTATTCCTGCGACTATCATTACAGATAACGCAGCAAACTTGAACAGTCACTTGATGGGAGATGTATGCGAGCAATTCAAGATAACGCATAGGAATTCCACGCCTTATCGGCCAAAGGCCAATGGTGCCGTGGAAGCGGCGAACAAAAACATCAAGAAGATTTTGAGGAAAACGATCCAAAGTTCCCGACAGTGGCATGAGCAGTTGCCCTTTGCATTGTTGGGGTACCGCACTACGGTACGCACATCGGTGGGAGCAACTCCTTATCTTTTGGTTTATGGGACCGAGGCTGTAATACCGGCAGAGGTAGAAATTCCTTCGCTTCGAATCATTGTCGAAGCAGAAATCGAGGACAGCGAGTGGGTCAAGACTCGGTTAGAGCAATTGACGTTGATTGATGAAAAGCGAATGGCCGCAGTTTGTCACGGACAGTTATACCAACGAAGGATGGCCCGTGCTTACAACAAGAAAGTCCGACCCCGGAATTTCGAAGTAGGTCAGCTGGTACTGAGGCGTATTCTGCCGCATCATGAAGAAGCAAAAGGAAAGTTTGCCCCAAATTGGAAAGGCCCATACATCGTAAGGAAAATATTGCCAAGAGGAGCATTGTATTTAGGTGATATCGAAGGAAATGACCCCGACACAGCAGTAAATGCAGATGCAGTCAAGAGGTACTACGTCTAAATCATACTCCAGTGGTCCTGACACGTTTGAAAATGGCGAAGGTTTTATTCCCCACTACTCCCCAAACACTACCCAATCCTCTCTACAAAAAGAAAAAAAAGAAGAAAAACAAAAAAAAAAAAAAAAAAAAAAAAAAAAAAAAAACAAAAAAAAACAAAGAAAGAAAACAAAAACAAAATTTGATTGAGGCCTGAACTACGTTTGACTTGATTCCGAAAGGATACGTAGGCATCCTCTCCCTGAGGTTCAGTCACACCAACAATAAAATCCCATCCACCCTGAAATTGAAACCGGGGCACATCGACCAGTTGAGAAGTTGGTATCATTTACCTCTTTTTTACCAAGCACAAGCCTTTAGATCAATTACCAAATATGGTGGGGAACCAATAAGCGTCACAAATGGAGACCAGCGCACTCTGAATTGAGAAAGATAAAATGAGAGAGTCTCGGCGGTGAAAACCTTCGGGCACCACGAGGCGACGGGAGTAGAGAAACCAAAATGAGAGAGCTTGTTTAGTAAAAAACTCGCAAAGAGTGCTTTCAAGCAATGACAGGAAGAGAAATGAGAGAAGTCAGCCAGCGAAAACCCGCAAAGGGCGCTGTTGGCCGAAAAAGAATGACGCCACCCCAAGAAAGTTTCGGCAGAATGCCACCAGTTTGGAATCACAGATCCGTTCTGGTTCAGGAAAACGCAAGCTCTTAGAAGGTCAGACGTCCAACCCAAAGAGCATGTCATGTCATTTAAAGCCAGCGTTATCTTCCTCAGATAAGTCTTCCTCGTCCCGAAAAGGGTATTCCTTTTCTGATTTGTTTTCCCCTTTCCTTGTTTCTTTTCGAATCCCTTTTGCATTTTAACCCCGAGTTCAAGACACACCGGAAAGGACAGGTGGCATGGTTTGTTTGCACGGAATCCCGTCTCATGAAGGAAAGCGCCTCATCTCGTGGGTATGATTGCCCAAGCATGATGAATCATGACGTTTGATGGTGTTTCAGAGTAAAGAGGAAAGAGAGAAATCTTGAAATCTTCCCCAGCAAGTCCGCCCTTGTACAATCCCCCACAGAGTCTCCCCAATATAAAATATATATATATATATATATATATATATATATATTAAAAAAATAATAAAAAAATCCCCGTTGGAATTTCCCCAGCACATCCCCAGCGAGTCCCTTTGTAAAAAATTCCCCAACAAGCTTACCCCAACAAATCCTAGAAAGCCCGCTTTGAAACAAATCCCCAGCATGCCCCATTATACAAAAATCCACACAAAGAATCCACTTTGTAAATATTCCCCCCACAGAGCTTCCTTTTGTACAAATCCCCACAGAGTATCCCCAATAAAATCCCCGTTGAGAATCTCCAAGCAAGATGGGACACAAAAAAAAGAGCCTTACGAGGCAAATCATCACAGAATCTGGAAATACAAAGCCTGAGAAGTCAAAAGAGTTTCGCCATTTGAATCAAATCAATGGCAGGATTTCGCAACAGGAATGAGGACGCAACAAAGCAACTGGGAACGATCAAGGTCACCGAACCGACCGTCATTTCCGAACTAACAATTGTTCTTTGTCTGAAAAGTTGAAACAGGTATAATCCAAGACAACCGTGCAAGAAGCAGGTGTCGCCCAAAGAGGAAGGTACACGGGTACAAGAAATACTTTGGCAATGATGAATTCACTCGAAAGGTAAGTTTCCACGAAACCCCCTTTTATATTCTACTAAGACAAGAAAATTCAAAAAAAGAGGTCGCTTAGTATTCTCGAACTTTGTCCCCAGCCAGCCAGCATTAGGGTTTTAAACCCTAAACTGAGCTTTTCCATGCAATCAGCATTAGGGTTTTAAACCCTAAACTGAATTTTTCCTTTAGTCAGCATTAGGGTTTTAAACCCTAAACTGAACTTTTTCCTTCCAGCCAGCATTAGAGTTTTAAACTCTAAACTGAGCTTTTTCATGCAATCAGCATTAGGGTTTTAAACCCTAAACTGAATTTTCCTTTTAGTCAGCATTAGGGTTTTAAACCCTAAACTGAACTTTTTCCTTCCAGCCAGCATTAGAGTTTTAAACTCTAAACTGAGCTTTTTCATGCAATCAGCATTAGGGTTTTAAACCCTAAACTGAATTTTCCTTTTAGTCAGCATTAGGGTTTTAAACCCTAAACTGAACTTTTTCCTTCCAGCCAGCATTAGAGTTTTAAACTCTAAACTGAGCTTTTTCATGCAATCAGCATTAGGGTTTTAAACCCTAAACTGAATTTTCCTTTTAGTCAGCATTAGGGTTTTAAACCCTAAACTGAACTTTTTCCTTTCAGCCAGCATTAGAGTTTTAAACTCTAAACTGAGCTTTTTCATGCAATCAGCATTAGGGTTTTAAACCCTAAACTGAATTTTCCTTTTAGTCAGCATTAGGGTTTTAAACCCTAAACTGAACTTTTTCCTTTCAGCCAGCATTAGAGTTTTAAACTCTAAACTGAGCTTTTTCATGCAATCAGCATTAGGGTTTTAAACCCTAAACTGAATTTTCCTTTTAGTCAGCATTAGGGTTTTAAACCCTAAACTGAACTTTTTCCTTCCAGCCAGCATTAGAGTTTTAAACTCTAAACTGAGCTTTTTCATGCAATCAGCATTAGGGTTTTAAACCCTAAACTGAATTTTCCTTTTAGTCAGCATTAGGGTTTTAAACCCTAAACTGAACTTTTTCCTTCCAGCCAGCATTAGAGTTTTAAACTCTAAACTGAGCTTTTTCATGCAATCAGCATTAGGGTTTTAAACCCTAAACTGAATTTTCCTTTTAGTCAGCATTAGGGTTTTAAACCCTAAACTGAACTTTTTCCTTTCAGCCAGCATTAGAGTTTTAAACTCTAAATTGAGCTTTTTCATGCAATCAGCATTAGGGTTTTAAACCCTAAACTGAATTTTCCTTTTAGTCAGCATTAGGGTTTTAAACCCTAAACTGAACTTTTTCCTTTCAGCCAGCATTAGAGTTTTAAACTCTAAACTGAGCTTTTTCATACAATCAGCATTAGGGTTTTAAACCCTAAACTGAATTTTCCTTTTAGTCAGCATTAGGGTTTTAAACCCTAAACTAAACTTTTTCCTTTCAGCCAGCATTAGAGTTTTAAACTCTAAACTGAGCTTTTTTCATGCAATCAGCATTAGGGTTTTAAACCCTAAACTGAATTTTTCTTTTAGTCAGCATTAGGGTTTTAAACCCTAAACTGAACTTTTTCCTTTCAGCCAGCATTAGAGTTTTAAACTCTAAACTGAGCTTTTTCATGCAATCAGCATTGGGGTTTTAAACCCTAAACTGAATTTTCCTTTTAGTCAGCATTAGGGTTTTAAACCCTAAACTGAACTTTTTCCTTCCAGCCAGCATTAGAGTTTTAAACTCTAAACTGAGCTTTTTCATGCAATCAGCATTAGGGTTTTAAACCCTAAACTGAATTTTCCTTTTAGTCAGCATTAGGGTTTTAAACCCTAAACTGAACTTTTTCCTTTCAGCCAGCATTAGAGTTTTAAACTCTAAACTGAGCTTTTTCATGCAATCAGCATTAGGGTTTTAAACCCTAAACTGAATTTTCCTTTTAGTCAGCATTATGGTTTTAAACCCTAAACTGAACTTTTTCCTTTCAGCCAGCATTAGAGTTTTAAACTCTAAATTGAGCTTTTTCATGCAATCAGCATTAGGGTTTTAAACCCTAAACTGAATTTTCCTTTTAGTCAGCATTAGGGTTTTAAACCCTAAACTGAACTTTTTCCTTTTAGTCAGCATTAGGGTTTTAACCCTAAACTGAACCTTTTCCTTCCAACCAACATTAGGGTTTTAAGCCCTAAACTGAGCTTTTCCATGCAATCAGTATTAGGGTTTTAAACCCTAAACTGAACTTTTCCTTTAATCAGCATTAGGGTTTTAAATCCTAAACTGAATTCTTCTTTTGTTCGGCATTAGGGTTTTAAACCCTAAACTGAACCTTTCCCCATCTAGTCGGTATTAGGGCTCCAACCCTGAACTGAGCATGCATATCCTCTTTCATCAATTTTATGAACTTCCTGGTGAATAATTAATGAAATTTTCCTAGTGAAACTGGGGCAGAAAATTTCGTCCGTTTGTTTTCTCCCGCAGGTCTAACCTCGAGCCACACTGATCGAAATGACCCACGAGATGAGTCTCAACTCAGAATCAAAGAAGAAAAAGACAAAAGAAGACATCCCGAGATATCAGAGTGAATGGAGAGCAGATCGACTCCAACATTTGACTAAGGTCCTAAACCCTGCCAATCGCGTCTCACTCAGTATCCCAGAGGTTAAACAAGTCGCCGCAACTCGCAAGCATCAAGATTCAGATCGGAGTCTACAAGCAGAATCAGCTAAGACCCAAGATCAAGTCGTAAAAGAATCATAGATAGGAATCTTGTAACTAGCAGTTGACATGCATATAAGTAGTTAGTTCAGTTTCCAATTTTCGTTTGGTTGTAATAAGGCGGTCAGTGACGTAGCAGTGACAACAGCAGCAGCAGTAGCAGCAAGCATTGCAGTCCCATGGTAGTCCCAGCTACCAAAACTTCTCGAACTACATTGACCTGATTCCTGTTTAGCCCAGGATATGTAGGAAATCTTTGAAGCAAGATTCGGTCAGATCTTTCAAAAAAAACATGCTTCATACGGAGTGGTCCATAGGCAAAAATCGCTCATATACGCTCACTTTATCTTTGCACGAAAACTCTTCGTGTTTCCGAACAAAGAGGGGCAGCTGTGAGCACGTGATTTTTGTTTTTGCGCGACAGTCGCTCCAAAAGAATAAAATTGGTCCTGCTGTACAATTTTTGGATTTCTGTGCGGCACTTAGTTGATTTATTTGTGACTTTGGCCCGTTTTTATTTATTTACTTTATTAAAACAAAATTTAAAAAAAATGTGTGTACGTGTCATGCATAATCTGAACCGTAACACGGTTTAAATAGAAAAGCATAAACAAGCATCTTTGTCCGTGATTTTGTTTTGTTTAATTTTACCTGTTTTGAATTATTTTAATGTGTGTGCAAATAATTGTACTAGGTGTTTATTTTTAATTTGATTTTACTTATTTTTGTATTTTTATAATAAAAGAAAAAGAAAAGAAAAAAATAAGAAAAGGTCCCTTCCCTTCCGGACTTGGGCCAATTTGTTAAAATTGGCCCAAACAAACAGCCCAAAACCCAGGCCTGCCCGGTCCAACACCACCTGATACCCAGGACGTCCAAACGACGACGTTTTAGTCCAGTGTGATCTGGGCCGTTGATCTCAGATTGATCAACGGCCAAGATCACTTCCCCACAACCCACTGAGGAACCCGACCCGTTTACACCCGGACCGAACCCAAACCCTCAACACTTGAAACGACACCGTCCCACTTAACCATCAGATCCAGACCGTAGATCTAAATTGATCTAATGGTCGAGATTCGTCCACCCACTAACTATATAAGCCCATAATCCTACCATGCCCCCCCCTATCCGAACCCCAGCCTTCGTCTCCACAAACCCTTCCCTTCAAACCCTAGCCGCCCCTGCACACCTTCACCAGAAACCCGGCGACATGAATGCCGGTGACCTCCACCTGAACACCATAGAACCCCCATGCCGTCCTGAACCCAAATCTACCAACCACACACTTCGAATCCTATCCCACCTTCTCGAATCTTCATTTGAAGATTCGAGTCGGAACCTAATCTACACCGATCTGCCTTAAATTCATACCAGACACTCCCCAGACCCCCCTCGTGACCAAACCATACTTGGTTTGGTCCGAATCTGATCAGGGAAGCATGAATCCCAGATCTGAGTTTTGGAAATTTTGTGTTCCTCCGTCACTGGTTCAACCGAAGAGATTAAGGTCTAATGGACTTTAATCAAAGTGTTTCTCATCTGAGAAACACTTCGTTTAAAGTCCGTTCAGCCTTAAGAAAGGCCTGACCAAGTCCGAGTTAAGGTTTTGATCTGTTGCGGTTTAAGGTGAGTTTCTTTCTTTTCTTAGTTGTTTTGGTTCGTTTGATTGTTGTAAGGGTCTGTTCGTTTTCTGTTTATGGCCTTGACTTCTATCAACTGTGCTTCAACCACTTTGCCTGAACCTCTGTTGTTTGTCTAAATCCCCCCCTATTCTGATAAGGCATTATGTATTTGTTTGTGCAAGTAGCTGATTTTCGAGTTTGGACTGACTAGTTGACTCCTCGAGTGCATTTCTGATTAGTCAGTATAATTCGAACCATGTATCGATACTGTTTAAATGTTTGATTTTTGGCTACGATTGTGTATGTTAATGCTAATATAGTCGAGTCGACATGTGTCGTCAATTAGTTTCAACTGTCCGAACAATTACAAATCGACTTACTTCTGCTAAGCATTTATTGAATCAATTAAGAGCTAGTTTTGTTTACTTATAGCTGTTGATTTGGATCAGTAATGTAGAAAGGATGCTTGGTTTAAATGCTGAATTGGAGGGCATGTGCACTTGTGCACAGCATGTGCATTGGTGCACCTCATGTGCTTTGTGCATGACCTGTGGCCTGCATAAAGGTCTTTGTTAAGTTTTAAATAATTTGACAGCATATGCTGTCAGCTACATTCTGCTGCCCATACTCTACTTTAACCTCAAAAATAATAAACATTACTTAAGGAGAGTCTGCCAGGGAATATCATGGGCTTTGTTAATACTTAAACAACTAATTGGAATCTGAAAAGGTTAAAGGCACATGGGAGGGGTACTGCGATATTCTGAAAAACAGGCTGTTAAAAGAGATAGTTTTGAGGCTTATAAAGGGGGATATAGACATACAGAACAGGGGGAGATCTGAAAAAAAGGAGACCCAGAGAGTTAGAGGTTAGAAAAGAGAGATATACAAACTGGACCTTGAGAGCTAAAAAAGAAAAACACACACACAGAGAAGAGAGCAAAAGAGAAAAGGATACCACCTGGTATTAAGGAGAGGACATACACTGTGAGGATAGAAGAGAAAAGATAGAACTGATTTTAGGAAAACACAGATAGAGAGAGGTTAAGAGATAGAAGGTGTACAATCAACAACCAGAAACTGTTTCCTCTTATTATTATTTGGGTTTCAGTTGTTCAACTTGTCCAAATCAATTCTGATTCTTTGAAGTTCCAGTTGTGTCTACTAGTCGAGTGTTTTTTCATTGGTTTACTACTGGTTTGGTCTGTCTGGAGTTTTGATTCTACTCCACTGGGTGTTGCTGTCATTTGGCTACTGTTTTTTCTATCGGCCATAGTTGCATTTCTGCACTCGAGCCTGTTCTTGCTGCTGCTATTTTGCTCACTATTGCTGCTGCATTTCTGTCCTGCTGCTACTGCTATTCTGCTTCCTGCTGTTGCTGATTTCCCTATCTTCTTCCTCTTCTCTTTGGCATTTTCAGTTTGTTTCCAGGTACACATCTCAAGTCTCACATTGGTGTAGCTGAATGTAACATTGAAAAAGCATGAATAGAAAGATTTGAAGGAGTTATAATCACCCGTTTACTGACTGCCTTTTCATAAATGTTGTTAAGTTTATGTAAATTGTAGTTTATAGCTGATAGAGAATACATTATTAAGCTTGTACTTGTTGATTTGAACTGTGGTGTTCGATTCGTTTAGTGGCATACAGAATGTAAATGGAACTCTTGGAATGTGAAATTATTTAATGTGATTGTTAAAAATTAAATTCACTCCTTCAGCATGTATTGAATAAGTAAGGGCAAATGGCTATTAAAATAATGTGGTTTTGAACTGCCCGGTTTTCGATTTCTTTAGGCCTTTACAGGATTAGTTTTTTTTCGGTAGTATTCTTCAATAAGGAATTCTATTAACCCTGTTTAAGCAAGTTAATCTAATTTTGACCTAAAGATGTTTGTTCGGATTAAGTGTCGTATTTCATTAGAATAAGCGGATTTCCTCTGTCAAACTAAAGCAATTTTCCATTGAAGAGTAGTGTTTTCTCTACTTTGTAAATAATTAATCAGGAATTGGTAAGAATCCGGATGAGGCAAAAGCATATAGCTAAATTAGCATGTACCTTTTCTTCTAGTTTTAGAGACAAATGCATTAGAAATGTAGCCACTTTAGGACATCCTTTCTAAAATAGAGATGAGCCTCGCCAAATAAAGATGCAAAATTGCGGGGCCCTCAATAAATAACCATGATAATTATTTAGAATTCAGGATAGACCATTTAATAAATTTCATGGCCTTCTACAAAATAATAACGCGTTAGACTCTTTAGGCGCGGCTTAATTAAATCATATTCTTAAATTCGGGTGCACATTGATGTGACCCAAATCCAAATCTCAACGAAGTCCAAATGTGTCGACGATCACGGGTGCATTGATTGTGACGTGGTTCGAGATGCATTTTCACGACGTTGCAATTCTATAAAAAATAAGTGACAATGATAAAAGCGGTTTAAACTTAATAAAAGCACGGAAGTCATAACATGTATTTAAATCAGATATTTAGCCATTATAACAATTTAAGCGACCGTGCTAGAACCACGGGATTCGAGGGTGCCTAACACCTTCCCTCGGGTTAACAGAATTCCTTACTTAGAATTTCTGGTTCGCAGACTTCATTTGGAAAAGTCTAAAATTTCCTCGATTTGGGATTCAAGATAAACCGGTGACTTGGGACACCAAAAGCCAAACCTTTCCCAAGTGGAGACTCTGAATTAAATAAATAATCCCATTTCGAATATTGTCACTTAAATTGGAAAAACTCCACCCGCGCATTTAACCCTTCGGGGCCGGGCGCGCAAAAAGGAGGTGTGACACTCATGAGAGGTGAAAAGGTTCAAATAGATGGTCAATTCAAACAAATGGGTAAGGCTTGTAATGTGGTTGTCAAAGAAACATGATTACAAGCTCAAAGGGATTAACTATGATACATAGCAATTAGGCGGGTAATATATATATATATATATATATATGGCTCAACATATATATATATATGTCTCAGCAAAGAAATGTCTATATCACTTCCAAGACTGAACAAAACTACTATTTCGCTTTGCAAACATACGGGGCAAGTTCTAGACATAAAATGCAATGCACAAAATAACACAAAACTTTACACACACATGGCACACAACTCACTTAGGATTGGATTCATCAAGACACTCTAGTCAAAGAAGTTAAACAAAGTTAAGATCATACAATTCAAGGTACTTATACAAAAGTCAAAAATTGAGCCTAAGCGTCACCACCAAAGTACTCACTATTGTCAAGGCATGACAAAGTTAAAAGATATTGCTTCAATTTAATTCTAAGCACAAGTTTTCCTAGTTCTAAAAAATAAAAACTAACTATACCCGGTTCAAACAAAACCCTTGGAAAAGAATTGCTGCCTAAAGAAAAACCAAGGGGGAATTACTACACTACCTACAAAGAAAATCTTTTTGGCCTTTTTCTTTAGACTTAAATCCCTCAAGAAAACTGTCTAGGAGATCCATGGTCGGGAAAATTCCAATTTTTCTAAATTTGTTTTTACAAAAATCTACTACACTAAGAGCGAGTACTACAACTAAGCTAAGATAGCACAGAATCTCACCCAAACAATCTCCTCACCCCACACTTAAAATTGTGCAATGTCCTCAATGCACACTGAAAATAACAATAGGGTAAAAGAGACTCCCTGATAGGCCAAAGGCCGAAGCATTAGCAGTTCACGGGATACTCAGACTTCTCCTAGGTATGATCCCTTGTGCGGGTACCTCACACTCAGTTTCAAACACATGCTCGCTTTTGCACTCGCCTATTGTCTTTGACTCCATGCTGCTACTACTACAAAACACAAAAACAACACTACAAATATAACACAATAAAAAAATAAATAAAAAATAGAATTGGGTTGCCTCCCAACAAGCGCCTTATTTAACGTCTTGGCACGACGCCATCACTGTCACACCTCCTTTTTCTGTTCCCGCGAGGGGTGAAGGAGTTTTTTCCATTTAAAGGACAATCGAAACGGGATTTGTTTATTTATTTCAGAGTCGCCACTTGGGAGATTTAGGGTGTCCCAAGTCACCAATTTAATCCCGAATCAAGGAAAAGAATGACTCTGTATTACAGTCTGCGAGCCAGAAATCCGGATAAGGAATTCTGTTAACCCGGGAGAAGGTGTTAGGCATTCCCGAGTTCCGTGGTTCTAGCACGGTCGCTCAACTGTCATATTTGGCTTAAATATCTGATTTTTATACAATTATGAGCTCATGTGCAAATTTTTAACTCTTTACCGCTTTTATTATTATATTTTTAAAAGAATGTGAACATCGTTTAAAAATATGTCTTTGGATTGCGTCACATGAAATGCACCCGCGATCCGGAACGTATTTTTATTCAATGTTTTGGGATTTGGATTAGGGTCGCATAAATGCGCACCCGAGTTTAGGAATGTATTTTTATTAAAATCGTACCTAAATCGATTAGCGTATTATTATTTCTGGGTAAGACCGTGGAATTTTGCCAAACGGTCTATCCCGAAGTCTAAGCAATTTTAAAAACAAATATTTACCGAGGGCCCCGCAATTTTTGTATTTTTATTCGGCGATGCTCATCTCAGTCTTATTTTTTAAGGAATTTGCAACGTCATGGACATGCATCTCGGACCACATCACAATCAATGTACCCGTGATTGGAGACACATTTCGACTCCGTTGAGATTTGGATTTGGGTCACATAAATGTGCACCCGAGTTTTAAGAAGGTAAGATTAATTAAATCGCGCCTAAAGAGTCTAACGCGTTATTATCTTTGGGGAAGGCAGTGAAATTCACTAAACAGTCCATCCCGAATTCTAAATATTCAATTAAACATTTATTGAGGGCCCCGCAATTGGTGCGTTTTATTGGGCGAGGCTCATCTCATTTATTTTTAAAGGACAGTCCTAAAATGCCTACATTTTTCTCTATTAAATTTGTCTCTACAAAATAAAAGAGAAAATGTCTTAATTTATTTACATGCTTGAGTTGTTATAGATGAGTTTCGAATATGATTCATAAAATCTAAAAATGATGCAAACAGGACAGTCCGTTGCCAATGCGGGTGTGAGCACGTGATTTTCGCCCTATATGAGAAATACTCCCAAAAATTCAAAATAAAACAATTTTCCTTTGTGTGCAATGTTTGTATTTTTGTGGTATTTTTGTATAATTATTTGTATTTTTGTCTGTGCGTGTTTATTTGTTTAAATTAATAAAAATATAAAATATGTCGCATTTTCATTTAGTATTTATTTAAGTTTGTTTTACAAAAATGACAAAATCATAAAAAATAAATGTACGTTGCATTTTTAGCATTTAAACGTCTAAATTGTGTGATTTTGTCGTTAATTGCTATTTAAATGTAC
Source organism: Nicotiana sylvestris (assembly GCF_000393655.2). Classification (NCBI taxonomy): domain Eukaryota; kingdom Viridiplantae; phylum Streptophyta; class Magnoliopsida; order Solanales; family Solanaceae; genus Nicotiana; species Nicotiana sylvestris. The sequence continues at coordinate 38,030,264 of NC_091067.1, read as the reverse complement.
GATAATTATTTTTAGAGTTAATTAGTTTTTTTTATAAGATAATTTAGTTTATAATTTAATTTAGAATTTTAGTTTTATTAATTAGGAAGTAAAAGAAAAGAGAGCAAAAAATACAAAGGAAATCGGATTGGGCCTTTTCTTCAATTTTAAGTCATATGCCCAAAGAGACCCAATCTTCCCAAACGACCCGGTCCATTTCAAATCGGGTCGACCCAGTCCATAACCCAACACCCCTATTTCCCTATCTTTCAAAAAAAAAACCTAACATTCTTTTTTTTCACTGTTGAAGCCCCCCCCCTCTCTTTCGTTCTTCTTCCTCAAGCTCCAAGCAAGCCATCAATGGCTACCATTTTCACCATATCCACACACACACACACCCTCACCCCGTCACACTCACACACACACACGTCAACACATACACACACATACACAATGGAAAAAGCACACACGCAGCAGCCATTCATGGCTGCTTCTTCTTCTTTGTTCTTCGTCCAAACGACCGTACTATCATCGCGCAACTGCTGCTCCGTCCAGCCAGTCACACACAGCCCGTCGCATCGTCGACCACATTTGATGTTTCTTCGTCTCCGAGCAGCCATGAACGAGCTCGAGCTCAAGCTTTCATGGTTGCCGACTTCGACCATGGCTTCGTCCAAACGAGCATCGTTGCTGCCACCAGTTGAGCAGCGTTGCTATTGCTGCTTTGCCCAGCTGTTGCTACTCCGACGAACTACTGCTTCCATGTCGGACGACAGCATGAATTCATGCCGCTGCTACTGTTTCGTGTTGCTGCTACAGTTGAGCAGCGTTGCTAACTGCTTCGTTGCTGCTGCTGCTTCGCCCTTCATCGTCGTCAGTTTGATTATAGCTCGAGCTCGAGCTCTCATGGTTGCTGCTCGTCGTTCCTCAGTTTTAATTCGTCGAGGTCGTCGTTTGTCGTTTTGAGTTCGTCGAGTTTAAAAGGAAGGTGGGTTTCGTTGAAGTCGAGATCCGTTAGGTCATTGGCAGACTTGGCTCGAGTTCATCGTCGTTCCGATCCGGTTTTGTTTGATATTTTTCGGATTTGAAATCAAATATGTTTGATATTAACTTCATGTTCATCGTTTTTTTATTTTGTTTCATTCATTTTTCTTGTTTATTTTAGGTAGAAATTGATTAGTTAATTATAATGTTGCTAGATTTAAATTGAAGATTCATTTGATTATTTTTCAGTTTGTTTTATTAATTTAAAAGGATTTAATGTTAATATAAAAGAATGTTAGTTTAAATCGCTTGAATCTGTTGTTTGTTGTAGATTAAATTCGTGTTCATTTTGTTTAAAGTTCGTTTTTAATTCCGTGATTTAATGTGAAGTTATGTTTTGGTTTTTTATTTTTTGAATCATGTATCTTTGTTATAATTTTGTTGGAGTTAATTTAAAAAGATCAATTGATTATTTGAAGTTTAGTGATTTGAATATGTTTATTTGTTTTGTTTAAACTTAATTCGAGTTTAATTCGAATTTGAATAAAACTTGCTTGTTATTGTTGATGAATCTTTTCATTTATGTCCATACTTTGTTTGATTGTTCTTGAATCCGAAATTAGTATAAGTTTGATCTTCTTGTTTGTTGATTATCATTTTTGATTATTTCTTCAGTTTGCTTCATGATTTTGTTTAGTTTTAATATAGAAATTGTTGGTTGTAATGTTGTTAGATTTAATTTTAAGTTCAAATGATTATTGAATTTAGAAATCTGAATATACATGTTTGTTGGTGTTGAATCTGAAAGTAGGTTTGTTTGTTGTTAAAAATATTGTTCAATCAAGATAATTTTAGTTGTTTCTTTGTTGTTCATCATTTAGTTTGAATTTGTTGTTAAAACTTGTTTAGAAATTGGTCATATTTGTTGTATTTTGGGTTGAAATTAATTAGGTGAATTTGTTATAGCTGATGTGGGTAGTTTGGTAATTTGCAGTACGTTCAGGGGTAAAATGGTAATTTCAGTAAGGGCAGAGGGGTATTTTTGGAATTAAAATTTTGAATAATTATTTATTTTGAGTGTTCTTTCCATTAAAATTAAGATAATATTAAAATAATCAATAATTGGGGGACAAGATATTATGGTGGGGAATAATGCATTTGTTTAATATAAGCATGGAGGACAAGATATAATGGGGTATTTGTTTAATAAAGTGGGGGACAAAATATTAGGTAGTGAGATTAAAAGGGGATGAGTGGAAGATAGTGGGTTTTAATTTTTTTTAATGCTGAAAGATGTTAATAAAAGGAATGACTTGATCAGATTTTGGGAGGAGGACAAATAGAGAGAGAGAGAGAGAGAGAGAGAGAGAGAGAGAGAGAGAGAGAGAGAAAAGCTGAATATTTAAGAGAGAAAGAAAAATTCCGAAAAATATTAAAACTTTCAAGAAAAAAAAAAGAAAAGAAAAAATACATATAAAAGAGGAGCTGGAAATTAGAAGAGAGAGTAGTACACACCTGATAAATATTCTGATATACGGGTTTAAAAAAGAAGGGTTAAGCATTAATTAGCCTTTCAAATATGAAAATTCCCTTGGTTTCTGTCCGTTGTTTGTTGTTGGTGTTTCTGGATTTTATTTTGATTTTCAAATCTGTCACTGGGATTTCTGTTGACTGGATTGCTGGTTATTATTGTTGTTGCTGTGTTACGTACTACGTGGCTGACTTTCTTCTTCTTATATTGACAATACCAGGTACACAACTGTAATTTTGGCCTTTTGTAAGCTGAAATGAAGAATGGAAGTTTAAATTTTTAATTTAGTTTTTTTTATTAATTGCATTTAGGTTATTTCATGTATTATTATTCTGTAAATCGCCGTTGTTTTGCATAATTAGGCATATTGTAGCGATGTATTAAATAATGCTTTGCTTTAACCTGATTATTAGGTAGTATATATTTAAGCATGTTCATTACTGATTAAACTGTCAAATAATTAAAATAGAAGAAAATAACGTAAAAATGGCTTTATTAAATCAGTTTGGCAAAATTGATTAAGTTCCTTATTCATAAGGGTTTTAGTATCGCCAACGTTAAGTTAATCGGAATCATGTAGCTAAATTCAGTTAAAACATGAATTAATTTTGCGAATCAAGTATTAGGACATGATTTGAATTAAAACAAGGTTAGTTAAGGTTAAATTATTTAATTTTTAGAAACACGGTTTAGTAATCAAGATTATTTCTAATTTTCAGTATTTGTAAATAATTAATTTCAATAGCTCAAGTCATCTAACAATATGATTTTTAATCCGACTATGGGATATTTAGTTTTTTTTAAAAAAAAAAAATTATGTGACAATTCCATGTTGTATTTATAATTATAATTTTAGTAATATTACTTTCCGTTAATATTTGTTTTAAACTAGTATTTAATATGTTATTTTTAAGTATGTAGAGATTGATTTTATATTTATAGACAAACTTAGTAATAATAAAATGTAGTCATTAAAAGATATTCATAAAATAAGGGAGGATTTCGCTAAAAATAAATAAATGTAAACAATACAAAAATTTGCAGGTTTCTCCAATCTTATTTATTTATTTATTTATTTATTTTTTTAAAAAAAATACTTAGATCCCGGGATGGGCCGTTTAGTAAATTTCACGGTCCTACTTAAAAGTATAATAACGTGTAGTCTTTTGGCGCATATTTAATAAGGTTATTTTCTTAAATATGGGTGTGCATTTATGTAACCCAAATCCCAATCTTGACGGAGTCAAAATGCGTCAACAAATCACGTGTACACTGGTTGTGACGTGGTTCGAGATGCGTTTTCACGACGTTGCAATTCTTGTATAAAATAATAATAAGAATAATGATAAAAGCGGTTAAAAGTTAAATTTTGCACATAGGTTCAACATGTATTAAATCAGATAATCAAGCCAAATATGACAGTTGAGCGACCGTGCTAGAACCACGGAACTCGGGAATGCCTAACACCTTCTCCCGGGTTAACAGAATTCCTTATCCGAATTTCTGGTACGCAGACTGTAATATGGAGTCATTCTTTTCCTCGATTCGGGATTAAAATTGGTGACTTGGGACACCCTAAATCTCCCAAGTGGCGACTCTGAAATAAATAAACAAATCCCGTTTCGATTGTCCTTTAATTGGAAAAAACTCCCTACGTACCCTCGCGGGGGCGGAAAATGGAGGTGTGACAGCTCTGGCGACTCTGCTGGGGACTGGTGACCCAGAACCACCGGTTCAGGGTTAGAAATTCGAGCTTGATAAATTGTTATATTTTGGCTTTATTATCTGATATTCTCGTATGATCTGTGCTTAATATGCAAAATGATGCTTTTACTGCTTTGATATTATTTGAACTGTACATATAAACTGTGTCAAAACCTTCTCTTCTTACCTCCGGGGATGTGCTTACTGGTTAAGACTCCCTATTCTGTTAGTGTCATACCCTAAAATAAAAGAGGCTCGGAAAGTTTCTAAGCCGGCTGGCCTTTTGGTTCCCGAAAAGGAGCTCCTTCCTCAACTCGAGTTGTCCACTCGGGTATACTGTCTAGAACATAGACCCAGGTTTTGACATAGAATAACGTGACTTAATGCCGGATCCCTAGTAGGAACGCTTATTTGCATCATGTTGCATTTTGACTTAGGGGGCTCAACACAGGGGTTGGGTCCGTCTAGGACTAGCAACCTGAAATAGAAAAAGACCATCCTGCTGCATCCTGTTTGATTTGCATATTTATTTGCTTCAGATCTGCATGCTGACCAGCTTCTGAAATCATCAATTTTTAAGATAAATTGTGAAAAAGAAGAAGAAGAGAAAAATAGCAGTGTAGGGAGATAACTACTTTTTAGAAAAATAAAACCAAAAGTCCAAAAAGTATCAAAACCCTGCCAAAATTTTGAAAAATAAAAATAAAAATGTTTTGTTTTTTTTAGTTTAATTTATTTGAAAAAAAGAAAAAGAAAAAGAAAGGAGTCTTGTTTACAAGTTTAGTTTATGTCTGCGCCGGTTTGATTCTCACAGGACGTGAGATACGTAGGCAACCCTCTTCGGGTCCAACCTCTCATTTTGTAAAAAATCGAAAAAATATATGTCAAAATTTTAATTTTTTGTCACAGAGTCGGGTGATGCCGTTTTTTATCAAAAGCTGAATGCTCCCAAAAGGAACGCCGGAAGGCTGACTTTGTATAAATGGCCACTTCTGTCATTTTTTATAACTCGCACAACCTTAAAATCTTCGTCCCTGAAGTGTTGAAAGGTCGTGTTCGGAAGATCTGTTTTTTTAGGAAAATAATCAAATCATTTTGAGTCAAATAAATTTTCTTTTGTTTAATCATATTAATAAATGTGCAGAATGAGCACGATTCAGAATGAACCTTTTTCAATCATGAATAAAATTCCCCTCCAGTTGCGGCTATGGTGGAGTGATTTAGGCAAAGAAGGGCATGACTAAATCAAGAAACATTTGAAAGGTCTCACGAGTTTGTTGGACATCAGGCCTCGAGGAGATATTATAAGGGCCCTAGTCCCTTACTGGGACCCTGCGCACAATGTCTTCCATTTCTCGGACTTTGAACTCACCCCAACTTTAGAGGAAATAGCAGGGTACATCGGCAGTACTGAGGTTCCATTGAGGCATAAATACCTGGTTGCTCCAAGAGCCGTAGCAGTGCACCGGTTTCTGGACTCGTTAAAGATAGTCAGAACATCCATAACCCTGATTTGGCAAAAGATTTTTGCACTCTGAGCTTCATATACCAAAGATATGGCCACATAGGAGGATTCGACAAGCCAGAAAACAAGTTGTGCAGCAAAAGTAACCGTCGAAAGTGGGACGAACATAGACGGGTTGCTTTCATGATAACCTTCTTAGGGCTTTTAATTTTCCCGAGAAAAGACGGGAATATTGACATAAAGATAGCTGGGGTCGTCAGTACTTTGCTCACTCAAAAAGATAGCACGCTGGCACCGATGATTGTATCTGATATGTTCCGAGCTCTCACGGCCTGCAAAGCCGGAGGAAATTTTTTTGAAGGTTGTAACTTATTGTTGCAAATGTGGATGACCGAACACCTATGTCACCGAGCCTAGTTCCTAAGCCATGGGTCTTCTGAAAAGACGTGCATAGAGGAGTTCTACACCAAAATTAATGAGGCCCGCCTACCTGAAGGAGTCTCGGCATGGACTTCATATTTCTGGACCCTCAACGCCAGTCAAATACAGTGGACACTAGGATGGTTACCGATCGACGAAGTCATATACATGCCAGCAGCTAGACCCCATTTTCTCTTGATGTGACTTATGAGCATTCAACCTTATGCGCCATATTGGGTTTTGAGGCAACTTGGGAGGTGTCAGATAGTGCCCAAAGATGAGGATTTAAGCACCCAGGTAATTGAGATCAGTTCTGATGGTCAGTTTCCTGAAGCGAGGGTCCGCCAGATTTGGAGCCAATGTCAATACTTAGAGGCAAATACTTGTGTGTTGAATCAAGCAATATGGGAAGTTTCACCTAGATATCAGGCTTGGTACAAAGGGGAAATGTCGTCTGGAAGGCCGGCTAAAAGACCTCACCTTCAATAGTTTGCCAAATCTTCACAAGAACATTGGGACCGGTTGGCCAAAGAGCGGGAATATCTTGCCGAAATAGGCAAGCTGAAACAACAGATTAAGGATCTAAAATTTAAGAACAAAGTGCACGTTGCTGCCGACAAGGGAAAAAAGAACAGATTAGCCAAAGAAAGCGAGAACCTCAAAGCTCAGATCCGGAGGATGAAAATGGATGCCAACAACCAACTGAGAACCGGGCTGATACGAGGTTGATAGCAGAATTGAGGAGTCAGGTCAGCAAAAGCCGAGAAGACTTGGAGAGATCTGAGGCTCGTATAGCAAGAATGCGGGTCAGGTGGGCAAAAGTTACAGCAGCGCGGAGAGAGCACCTATGGCAAGTGAAAAGGGACTACGAAATGAGTGTTACAACATTGAGAGAAATAAACTCCATTCTCAATAATCGGGTCCTTAAACAAGCCCGGGATGCTAGAACAGATAGGGAACGCTGCTATGAGTCAATAGCCCAAATGGAAGAACAAATGGAGAGGTTCCAAGATCAGCTCATTGACAATACTCGAATATTGGGACTAAAGAATCAACGGATAGAACAACTGTGCATAGAAAGGGATAATATCTGAGGTAGGATTGATGAGATTGGGCACTACATCTACATGAGATGCCTAGCATGTGAGCAAATACCTTGTGATACCCTTCTTGCCTCCATCATGGGCTACGTCCACCGGATCATGAATGAGTTGAAGAACTTGCAAAGGGGTCTTACACCAAAGCCCGCGGAAAGGCCGAACGATGCCTCGCGGGTACCTAAATTGAAATCTTTAATGTATCCCTAGTTCAAGTCTGCATTTGTTTGTTTTTCAGAGTTTGTTGTCTACCGCTATGTTCTCTTCAAACATTGTTAATAGTGTGGAGTCTGTATTTCGTTTGTTTTCTTTCAAATAACAATTTGTAATAGCATATTTGGGTAACAAAATGTAAAATTGGGTCTTTATTTTATGGATGCACGAACTACGCTTGGTCTAATTCGTGCGGGGTCACGATACGTAGGCAATCTCTATAGGATTCGACCGTAAATATAAATATATATATATAAATCTGTCAGAGCGAAAATAAGCCGAGATGATGCATGCGGTCAGAGCAAAAGCATGTTAGAAATGATTAATTGCCTAAGAATATTGCATCCCCCCAACGTGCAATTACAATATCTGTTAAGACTCTAACACTGACAAGTTTGTTGTTTTTCCAATCAATACCAGTTAGTTGTTAGAGCGTACTGGCACCGTACCATTATCAAACAAGATCGAAAGGTCCTATACCAGAAAGCATGACTGGATCAGACAACAGTGTTGAGTCGGAAAAGACGGCACATCAGATGCTGAAGGAGGCGATGGAAAAAATGGAAAAAATGAGGCTGGAAATGAATGAAATGCAGATAGCCTTGGCTAGAGCCCAAAAGGGGCAGGAACTACCTGTTACTCCTACTCTCCAACCAGGACACACGTCAGAATACCCCTCTCCCGGTCCTTCAACAAGTTTCCCAAGCCATCACTATTATCAGGGAAGAGAGGCTTATGATCCCCAAGCTCCACCACCCACTCAAAACCCTCCTCCACCAAATGTTCCCGTCTTTGTGGCACCTCCCCTAGCCCCATTGCACAGATCATCCAGTGAGCCACTGTTTTAGGCTCACGACACACAATATTACCCCCTGAACTCACATTCAAAGCACCCGAGCCACATACCTATAATCCCCACTTTGAGGTCTCGGCGGAGATTGAAAAGCCGGCTAAGAGCCCAGAGCAGGACGAGATGATGCGGAAATTTAAAAGCTTGGAGCAGTCCTTCAGGAACATACACGGGTTAGGCAACCAGGTCAGCGTGGCGTACAAGGATCTAAGCCCTTTCCCTGACGTTCAATTACCAGCAGGGTTCAAAATGCCCAAGTTTGATTTATACGATGGGCATGGCGATCCTATGTCACATCTACGGGGTTTTTGTAGCAAAATGAGGGGAGCAGGGGGAAAATATGAGCTGCTGATAGCTTACTTTGGCCAGAGTTTGAGCGGATCGGCACTGGAGTGGTATACAAGACAAGATCCGAGCATGTGGTACACCTGGGATGACTTGGCACAGGCTTTCGCAGGACACTTCCAATACAACCTTGAGATAGTCCCAGACTGTCTCACATTGCTAAAGCTTGAGAAGAAACCTGGAGAGAGCTTCAGGGAATTTGGGTTCCGATGGAGAGAGCAGGCAGCCAGAGTTGATCCTCCAATGAGAGAAGGAGAAATGGTAGATTACTTTCTACAAACTCTAGAGCCGACTTACTTCGGTCACTTGGTGACGTCAGTTGGCAAATCCTTCAATGAAGTGGTGAAAATGGGAAGCATGATAGAAGAGGGACTTAAGTCCAATAAGATCCTGAGTTACTCGGCAATTAAGGCAACAACTCAGGCTATTCAGAGCGGCACGGGAGGTGCGCTCGGAAAGAAAAGGAGAGAGGAGGTCACAACAGTAGAGGCAGGCAATTGGTCCAGATCTAAAGGCCCTTCCCCTCATTACCCACCCAAACCCCATCATCTAAACTACCCACACAATCCATACAACCCTCCACAACCCTACTACCCACCACAACCCTACTACCCACCACAAGAACAACATTTTTCCATACATCACGCCCAAACTTATACACAGCCTCCGGTTCATCCGCAATGGCATGTACCGGCTCCCCAACATACATATCCACCTCCACAAAGCACATATCCACCACCGAGGGCCTACAGGAATCCTTCAGGGCCAGGATTCCGCGGGAATCAGGCTTTCCGAAATGAAAGGATACAGAAGCCAAGAACATTCACTCCGTTGGGAGAAAACTATACTACTTTGTTTCACAAGTTGAAGCAGATAGGCCTACTAAGTCCTATTGAAACCAAATTGCCAAATCCCCTTCCCAGAAATCTGGACCATTCAGTGAGCTACGAATATTGTTCGGGTACTCCCGGGCACGATACTGAGAAATGTTGGAAGTTGAAGACTGCCATACAAGATCTTATTGACACAAATAAGATCGAGGTTCAGGCACCAGGGGCCCCCAACATCACTGAAAATCCGTTACCGGTGCACCATGAAGCCCACATGATCGAATTAGTGCATAAGGGAGGGAAACCAAACTCCCTTCTTGATCGATTTATTGCTCAACTCACAGCAACCTGTGAACCCATTTTTTGGCTGTTAAAGAAGGATGCTGCAATAGGATGGACGGCGGAATATCAGGAGGCATTCGACCAGATCAAAGAATATTTATCAAATCCACCTGTATTGGTTCCCCCTGAGCCGGGAAGACCATTAATTCTTTATCTAACGGTCTTGGAGAATTCTTTTGGTTGCGTGTTGGGGCAACACGACATTACAGGAATAAAAGAGCAAGCCATCTATTATCTCAGCAAGAAGTTTACAGCATATGAGGTTAAGTACACTCAACTCGAGAAGACATGTTGCGCCCTAACCTGGGTGGCTCAGAAGTTGAAACATTATTTATCCTCATATACTACTTATCTCATTTCCCAGTTAGATCTGTTAAAGTATATTTTCCAGAAGCCTATGCCCACAGGAAGGTTAGCAAAATGGAAAATATTACTCACGGAGTTTGACATCGTTTATGTGACGAGGACAGCCATGAAGGCCCAAGCGTTGGAAGATCACTTGGCTGAGAATCCTGTTGATGAAGAATACGAGCCGTTGAGGACGTATTTTCTTGACGAGGAAGTAATGAATATAGATGAGTTGAACTTACCTGAGGAACCAGGTTGGAAGCTTTTCTTTGATGGAGCCGCAAATGCGAAGGGACTTGGAATAGGAGCAGTGCTTATTTCTTAAACAGGACATCATTATCCTGTTATAGCTCAACTTCGTTTCTATTGTACCAACAACATGGCTGAGTATGAGGCATGTATTTTGGGTTTGCGATTAGCGGCAGACATGGATGTCCATGACGTTTTGGTCTTAGGGGACTCCGACCTCCTGGTGCATCAAATTCAGGGTGAATGGGAAACACGGGATTTGAAGCTCATACCATATTGACAATGTTTGCACGATTTGAGCAAGCGATTTTGATCAGTGGAGTTCAGACACATCCCAAGAGTTCACAATGAGGTTGCCGATGCATTGGCCACTTTATCATCAATGTTGCATCACCCAGACAAAATTCATGTTGACCCATTGCACATCCAGGTTTGTGATCAGCATGCCTATTAAAACATGATAGAGGAAGAAGTGGATGGCGAGCCATGGTTTTATGACGTCAAAGAGTACCTCAGGATGGGGATATACCCGGAGCAGGCCACCGGAGATCAAAAAAGAGCCATTCGGCGATTGTCAAATGGTTTCTTCCTCAATGGGGGACTGTTGTACAAAAGAATCCCAGATTTGGGATTGCTGAGATGTATAGATGCCAGTCAAGCCACGACAGTTATGACCGAGGTACATGCTGGAGTTTGTGGGCCACATATGAGCGGATATATATTGGCAAAGAATATTCTTCGAGCAGGGTATTATTGGCTCACTATGGAGCATGATTGTATCAGTTTCGTACAAAAATGCCATCAGTGTCAGATACACGGAGATCTGATTCATTCTCCACCAACGAAATTGCACACAATGTCAGCACCATGTCCATTTGTGGCATGGGGCATGGATGTCATTGGGCCTATTGAGTCGGCAGCTTCGAACAGTCATAGTTTCATTCTGGTGGCCATCGACTATTTTACTAAGTGGGTTGAATCCAAAACTTTCAAGTCAGTAACCAAGAAGGCAGTAGTGGATTTTGTCCATTCCCATATCATCTGTAGATTTGGGATCCCGAAAGTGATAATCACGGACAATAGTGTTAATCTTAACAGCAATTTGATGAGAGAAGTATGTGAACAGTTTAAGATTACACACCGTAATTCCATACCTTATCGTCCCAAGGCAAATGAAGCTGTTGAAGCGGCCAACAAGAACATCAAGAAGATACTGAGGAAGATGGTAGAAGGATCCAGGCAATGGCATGAAAAATTACCATTTGCATTGTTGGGTTATCGCACTACCGTCCGGACCTTAGTAGGTGCAACCCCTTATTTGTTGGTATATGGAACTGAAGCAGTAATACCAGCGGAAGTGGAAATTCCATCCCTTCGGATTGTCGCCGAGGCTGAGATTGATGATGATGACTGTGTCAAAACCCATTTGGAACAGTTGAGCTTGATTGATGAAAAGAGATTGGCAGCTGTGTGTCATGGCCAGTTATATCAAAGGAGAATGGAAAGAGCCTACAACAAGAGGGTGCGCCCCAGAAAATTTGAAGTGGGGCAACAAGTGTTGAAACGAATCCTGCCACACCAAGTAGAAGCAAAGGGCAAATTCGCCCCGAATTGGCAAGGACCATTCATTGTAACCAGAGTATTGTCCAATGGTGCTTTATGTTTAACAGATGTCAAAGGAAAATGCGTCGACATGGCTATCAATTCCGACGCAGTTAAGAGATATTATGTATGATTCCTTTTGATTGTAATTGACATTTGTTTGTGGTTGGCATTTATCGGAGAATGAAATGACGGAGGCAATTCTTTCTTCTATCCAAACACCTTAACCTTTGCTTACCCTTTTGAGCCTTATTTATTCTTTCATATCCCTCTTTTGGAGTCAGTAATTAAAATAAAAGATAAAAAGAGAGAAAAACAATAATAAAGACAAAAGAAAATCACAAGAAAAACAAAGGAGGTGGGAACTACGTTTGACCTGATTCCTCAAAGATGGATACGTAGGCGCTTCACGGCTCGGTCATAGTATAACCAAAAATAAAAATCCCCAAGCAAGAAGAACTGGGGCAGAAGTGGTAAAAAAAAAAGAGTTTGATTCCAAGAGTTGTACTGTTTTGCCCCTCTAAATTATTTTAAAACTTTTTGATACCCCTTTTCCTTTTAGCCATACACAAAAAAAAACCATATTGTTGTCCAAAAAAGACCTCCCGATCAGTATCCGAGAAGTGCCAAGTTCATGCACATAGAAGTCGGGAACAACACTCTGATCCCCAGCAGAGAAGAGGATCATAAACTATAAATGAATTGATAGCCGAAAGAATCCCCCAACAAAGAGTGTCGTATCGACACGCTCCAATCCCCAGCTGAAAAATAAAACAAAATGAGAAAGTCTTATTAGTGAAAACCTTCATAGGCACCATGGGGCGACGGGATTTGAGAGAAATGAGAGAGTCTTATTAGTGAAAACCCCTCAAAGGGCACTATGAGGCGACAAGGCGAAGTTGGCGGAAAAGGTCCACCTTTGGGAAACGTTGAGTATTTATTTATCCCCAGTGAGATGAGCCCATCCGAAAGATTGATTGATACAAATAGACTGGGTTGATCGATTCGGAATGTACGACATGATCGTTGGGATTGTTATATCATTCAGGTAAGTTCTTTTCTTTTCTTTTTCCCCAGCGTTTGCTCAGAAAGACTTCTTCTCTATCTTTAAAGTTATCAATCTTTCATTTCTTGGTTTTAAAAGATTTCATTTCCCCAATAGTTTATTTTTTAAAAGGATTTTCAGAGTTTACTACCAATTTCCAAAATGGTGCAAGGCGAAATGCGAAAAGGACAAGCCAAAGATAAGGCGACAAAACGAAAGGAAGTTTGTCGCAAGACCAAATGATGAATGGGTCTAGATCCTAAGATGCCCAAATTTCCAAGGGAAGCTATGGATCAAATTCCAAGATGATCCTCAGTAGATTTGCGAGATACAGGGACAACTCCGACAGATTCTCGACCAAGCTCCACAATGGTCGGACGACACGGAGCGGGGAAGGAAGAGGAACGACAACCGTCCCCAGCAGGAATATCAGCCCCAACAATCAATATTCTCCCTAGCAAGTTTTATAGCAATGAAAGGAAAAGAAAAGGGAAAAACCATCCTCAGCAGAAGTGGCACGATCACTCGCCCCCATTTTAAACTAATAAATTTTTCCTTGATTTGAAACAGGGAAAAGAAATATTATTGACCGCAGGAAGACAGGGTCACAGAGAAGATCATCAAACTGGGGCAGAAAATTTTCTCTCATTACAAAAATTTTCTTAAAATCAGATAGTCATTTGGGAAAGAGAAAAAATAACACAAGTGTTGAAGGAAGAAAAAATCCCCAGTAGTAAACGAGAAGGGAGATACAAGTTTTAAGAGAAAAGCAATCTTTGAAGAAGCAAGATAATCAGTATCATCCCCACTATTGTTAAAAGGAGAAAGATAATTCCCCAGCAGTGTTATTCTCGGCAGGTTTCAGGGAAGTGAAAGCACCAGCTTTAAAGGAAATAGTCTTTAAAGAAGGAAAATGACACATTGATGAAATAAAATATCGGTTTTATCCCCAGCAATTTTCAGAGGAATAAAACACCAATTTTGAAGGAAGCAGTTGAAGAAGTCAGGAGCCCACCTGGAGAATAGAGGTGATAGAATTTAAGAAGTTGTTGAAGTCAGGAGCCCGCCTGGAGAACGGAGGTTGATATATTTTAAGTTGAAGAAGACAGGAGCCCGCCTGGAGAATGGAGGTGATAAAATTTTGAGAAGTTATTGAAGTCAGGATCCCACTTGGAGAATGGAGGTGATAAAATTTAAGAAGTTATTGAAGTCAGGAGCCCGTCTGGAGAACGGAGGTTGTTATATTTTTAAAGTTGTTGAAGTCAGGAGCCCGCCTGGAGAATGGAGGTGTTATTTTTAAGGATTGAAGAAGTCAGGAGCCCGCCTGGAGAATGGAGGTGTTATTTTTAAGGATTTGTTGAAGTCAGGAGCCCACCTGGAGAATGGAGGTGTTACATTTAAGTTGTTGTTGAAGTCAAGAGCCCGCCTGGAGAATGGAGGTGTTACATTTAAGTTGTTGCTAAAGTCAGAATCCTGCCTGCAGAATGGAGGTTGTTATATTGTTGAAGTCAGGATCCCGCCTAGAGAATTGAGGTTGTGTCATCTTTCAAAAGTTAAGATTGAAGTCAGGAGCCCGCCTGCAGAACAGAGGAATACATGTCAAGATCAAGCAGAAGGCAGTAATTAGGAGGGTTACAACAAAAATCCTCAGCATAACAAGCTTTAATACAGAAAGCAGCGTCCCCAGCAGACAGAACGGAATAATAAAACTTATACTCAAAAAGGCAAAAGGCCAGTGTCATCCCCAGCAGTTTTCGAAAGAAAGGCACAAGAGGAAACACAAGCCGACAAGAAAGCAAGGAAACTAGAGCAAGGGGAAGACAGATAAGATCTTGTATTCTGTAGTCTAACCTAACTTCTTGATTTTTCTTTTAAGCATGGTGTAATAAGGAGGTCAACAAACAGTAAAAGTAGCATGCAACAACAGTAACATTGCAGTTTCATGGTAGTCCTAGCTACCAAAACTTCCCGAACTATATTGACCTAATTCCTGTTTAGCCCAGGATATGTAGGAAACTTCAGAAGCAGAGGTTCGGTCATATCTTTTCAAAAAATGCTTCACACGGAGTACTCGAACGGGCAAAAATCGCTCGTATCCGCTCACTTTATCGTTGCACGAAAACCCTTCATGTTTTTGGACAAAGAGGGGCAGATGTGAGCACGTGATTTTTGCCCTATGAAAGAATTACTCCCAAAAAATTCAAAATAAAACGATTTTTCCTTGGTGTGCAATTTTTGAATTTTTGTGGTATTTTTGTATAATTATTTGTATTTTTGTCTGTGCATGTTTATTTGTTTAAATTAATAAAAATATAAAATATGTCGCATTTTCATTTAGTATTTATTTAAGTTTGTTTTACAAAAATGAGAAAATCATAAAAAATAAATGTACGTTGCATTTTTAGCATTTAAACGTCTAAATTGTGTGATTTTGTCGTTAATTGCTATTTAAATGTACGATAATTATTTTTAGAGTTAATTAGTTTTTTTTATAAGATAATTTAGTTTATAATTTAATTTAAAATTTTAGTTTTATTAATTAGGAAGTAAAAGAAAAGAGAGCAAAAAATACAAAGAAAATCGGATTGGGCCTTTTCTTCAATTTCAAGTTATAGGCCCAAAGAGACCCAATCTTCCCAAACGACCCGGTCCATTTCAAACCGGGTCGACCCAGTCCATAACCCAACACCCCTATTTCCCTATCTTTCAAAAAAAAAACCTAACATTCTTTTCTTTCACTATTGAAGCCCGCCCCCCCTCTCTTTCGTTCTTCTTCCTCAAGCTCAAAGCAAGCCATCAATGGCTACCCTTTTCACCATATCCACACACACACACACCCCCCCTCACCCCGTCACACTCACATACACACACGTCAACACATACACACACATACACAACGAAAAAAGCACACACGCAGCAGCCGTTCATGGCTGCTGCTTCTTCTTCGTTCTTCATCCAAACAACCGAAGGACCCTACTGTCATCGCGCAGCTGCTGCTCCGTCCAGCCAGTCACACACAGCCCGTCGCATCGTCGACCACCTTTGATGTTTCTTCGTCTCCGAGCAGACATGAACGAGCTCGAGCTCAAGCTTTCATGGTTGCCGACTTCGACCATGGCTTCGTCCAAACGAGCATCGTCGTTGCCACCAGTTGAGCAGCGTTGCTATTGCTGCTTCACCCACCTGCTGCTGCTCCGACGAACTACTGCTTCCATGTCCGACGACAACATGAATTCATGACGCTGCTACTGTTTCGTGTTGCTGCTACAGTTGAGCAGCGTTGCTAACTGCTTCGTTGTTGCTGCTGCTTCGCCCTTCATCGTCGTCAGTTTGATTATAGCTTGAGCTCGAGCTCTCATGGCTGCTGCTCGTCGTTCCTCAGTTTTAATCTGTCAAGGTCGTCATTTGTCGTTTTGAGTTTGTCGAGTTTAAAAGGAAGGTGGGTTTCGTTGAAGTCGAGATCCGTTAGGTCATTGGCAGACTTGGCTCGAGTTCATCGTCGTTCTGATCCGGTTAGTTGGTTTAAGTTTCGTTTCTGTCCGTAATTTGTTTGATATTTTTCGGATTTGAAATCAAATATGTTTGATATTAACTTCATGTTCATCGTTTTTTTTATTATTTTGTTTCATTCATTTTTCTTGTTTATTTTAGGTAGAAATTGATTAGTTAATTATAATGTTGCTAGATTTAAATTGAAGATTCATTTGATTATTTTTCAGTTTGTTTTATTAATTTAAAAGTATTTAATGTTAATTATAATGCTAGATTTAAATTGATTAGTTAATTATAATGCTACTCTGAATACCAATTCTCACTGTCTGGTTCGGTCCGCTGGGGATATGGCTTTCTTTATTAAGCTTTGTTATGCAGGGCATAATTCAATGTTCACAGGCCGCTTCTTTCAAGATGCGTCTTTTCTTCCTTTTGACTCATGCGCTTGATTTTGCACTGGGATCTCTTGTTGCAACCTTCTGCTTTCCGGTGCTGGGGATTTTTATTGTTTTTTTCTGCTTTACTGACTTGCAATGTATTCCTCTATTATATGGGCGGGCTCCCAACTTCAACTAACAACTTTGCAAATAAATTCGCCATTCCTCTCTTCAGGCGGGCTCCTGACTTCATCAACAACTTTGAAAAATAAAACGCCTTTCCTTTCTTCAGGCGGGCTCCTGACCTCAACAACAACTTTGAAAATACTTTCTTCAGGCGGGCTCCTGACTTCAACAACAACTTTGAAAATAAAATGTCATTCCTTTCTTTAGGCTGGCGTGATTTCAACAACTTTTAAAAATAAAATGCCTTTCCTCTCTTCAGGCGGGCTCCTGACCTCAACAACAACTTTGAAAATAAAATGCCATTCCTTTCTTTAAGCTGGCAAGATTTCAACAACTTTTAAAAATAAAACGCCTTTCCTTTCTTCAGGTGGGCTCCTGACTTCAACAACAACTTTGAAAATAAAATGCCATTCCTTTCTTTAGGCTGGCGAGATTTCAACAACTTTTAAAAATAAAACGCCTTTCTTTTCTTCAGGCGGGCTCCTGACTTCAACAACAACTTTGAAAAAAAATAAAACGCCTTTCCTCTCTTCAGGCGGGCTCCTGACTTCAACAAACAACTCTGAAAATAAAATGCCATTCCTTTCTTTAGGCTGGCGAGATTTCAACAACTTTTAAAAATAAAACGCCTTTCCTCTCTTCATGCGGGCTCCTGACTTCAACAAACAACTTTGAAAAATAAAATGCCTTTCCTCTCTCCAGGCGGGCTCCTGACTTCAACAACTTTGAAAATAAAATGCCATTCCTTTCTTTAGGCTGGCGAGATTTCAACAACTTTTAAAAATAAAACGCCATTCTGTTCTTCAGGGGGGGCTCCTGACCTTAACAACTTTGAAAAAAAATGCCATTCCTTTCTTTAAGCTGGCGAGATTTCAACAACTTTTAAAAATAAAACGCCTTTCCTCTCTTCAGGCGGGCTCCTGACTTCAACGACAACTTTGAAAAATAAAACGCCATTCCTTTCTTTAGGCTGGCGAGATTTCAACAACTTTTAAAAATAAAACGCCTTTTCTCTCTTCAGGCGGGCTCCTGATTTCAAC
Source organism: Nicotiana sylvestris (assembly GCF_000393655.2). Classification (NCBI taxonomy): domain Eukaryota; kingdom Viridiplantae; phylum Streptophyta; class Magnoliopsida; order Solanales; family Solanaceae; genus Nicotiana; species Nicotiana sylvestris. The sequence continues at coordinate 38,012,165 of NC_091067.1, read as the reverse complement.
AACAACTTTGAAAATAAAGTGTCATTCCTTCCTTTAGGTTGGCGAGATTTAAACAACTTTAAAAATAAAACGCCTTTCCTCTTTTCAGGCGGGCTCCTGACTTCAACAATAACTTTGAAAATAAAATCCTATTTGAGGGCGGATGAACCCAACATATCCTATTTTGAGGGCGGATGAACCTAAAATATCCTATTAGAGGGCGGATGAACCCAAAATATCCTATTCGAGGGCGGATAAACCCAAAATATCCTATTCGAGGGCGGATGAACCCAATTTCTTCAACTTAAATGTAAAGACTGAAATGTATTCCAACTTCAAAACTTGAAATTTAAATTGCCATTCTACAGGTGGGCTCCTGACTTCTTTAACTTAAAATTTAACAACCTCCGTTCTACAGGCGGGCTCCTGACTTCAACAATTTCTTAAATTTTAACACCTCCATTCTCCAGGCGGGCTCCTGACTTTAACAATTTCTTAAATTTTAACACCTCTATTCTCCAGGTGGGCTCCTGACTTTAACAATTTCTCAGATTTTAACACCTCCATTCTCCAGGCGGGTTCCTGACTTCTTCAACTTCTCAGATTTTAACACCTCCATTCTCCAGGCGGGTTCCTGACTTCTTCAACTTTTCAAAATATATTCAGCCTCCATTCTCCAGGCGGGCTCCTGACTTCAACAACTTCCTCAAAATTTAACACCTCCACTCTCCAGGCGGGCTCCTGACTTCAACTCTAATATTTTTAAAAATAAATCAAGCTCCTTTCGAGCTTTGGAGAAAGATTCATCGGACTAAAATTTGATATCTCAGGAGAAAATTTCATCAGACTAGGACTTTTATCCTAGGAGGAAAATGTAAAGATCAAAGGTTTGAGAAACTTACCTTTGTAATTCCTTCTTTTCTTTTCTTTTTCCCTTGCGCTGCTTTGTTCCTGTTTCAACTCTCAAGCAAAGAAAATTTTATCAGTTTTTTTTTTCAAAAAAAAATGGTGGCCGATTTGTGGCCTTGCTGGGAATGGTTATCTCCTTTAAAAGCTCGTGTTGTCTTTCCCCAAGACTGCTGGGGATAACACTGCTGGGGAATTATTTACTTACCTGTTGGGGAATAATATTATTGGGGAGTCTTCTTTCTTCCCCTTTTCTCCAAAGCTACTTCCTTCAAAACTTTTCTCTCTCATCATTGCTGGGGATAAAATGTTATCAGCCGAGGATAACGCTGTTGAGGATAACACTGCTGGGAGATTTTGATTCCTTCAAAACTAGTGCTTCAATCTTCTGAAGGCTGCTGGGAATGATACTGGCCTTTTGCTTTTTCCGAGCACAAGTTTCATCCTTTTGTTCTGTCCGCTGGGGAACAACTTCCTTTATTAAAACTTGTTATGCTGGGGGTAAAACTAGTTCAAAGACCACTTCCCTTGAGACTGGTGCTATCTTTATTCTTACCCAAATGGGTATCTGACTTCCAGAAAATTTTCTAAATGAAAGGAAAATTTTCTACCCCAGTTTGACAATATCCCTTGTGGCATGCCTTTCCGCCATCAATGCCATTTCCTTTTAAGATTTGACTGTGGTGGTTGGTTGTGATACTCCTACTGGGGATGGCTTTTCCCTTTCTCCTTCCCTGCTCTGCGTTCCAAAAAACTTGATGGGGATGATATTATTTGATGGGAATGATCCCTTTCTGCTGGGGATATCCCTCTTCTTTTGTGGCATAGTTCGGAAACTATCATTTTCCCGACCTTTTAGTCTCGTATGAATTTCCCAAATCATGCCCATTGCTCTTCTTGATCTGTCCCCGGGCCTTGGACTTGAGGTTTATAACCTTTGATTTCGACAAGGATATCCCTCTTGACATTCGTCAATCCTTTTGTCAATTCCCTTTTGCTGGGGATATCTTTCTTGACACTGGCCTCGCGCTTGTTCCTTGCTGACTATACCACTTGGATGTACTAGTCAGATCTTATCTTGCATAATTGGAAAGCTGATGGCATATTTTGAAGTCATTTCTCACTTGTTCTGACCAAACAGACTCTACTGGGGAAATTTTCTATGAAAGGAGAAAGATAAAAAGGAACAGAATAAAAGACAAAGGAAAAAGATGACTCTTTAACAAGAGAAACTATAAATAAAAATACCTATCAAACGCAAATACCGACTCTAATGGTCATGACATGCACATGTGGCCTATCCTCCGCCTTCAATCGTCTTTCAGGATCTTCATTTGGCGATTCCCCATCTAATTCTCAATCTTATTCGACTTGTAGTGCCCGAAGGGTTTTCGCTATCAAGCCTCTCTCATTTTGGTTTTCTCTCAGCTTTTATCGCTTTATGGTGTCCGTGAAGATTTTCACCGATAAGACTCTCTCATTTGTATCACTTTCCAGCTGGGGATTTGGAGTGTTGCCGATATGACTCTCTCTGCTGGGGATTAGAGTCCTTTATGCTGTGGATCAGAGTGTTATGTTCATCGGTATGACTCTCATTTGTCTGACTTGGCATCTTTTGAAGACTGATCAGAAGGTCTTTCTTTGGACCGTAATGTGGGTTTTTGGATAGGCTAGAAAGAAAGAGTATTAAAGGCTCAAAAATAAATCAATTTGGGGTTCAAAATTACAACCTTCGGAACCATATTTGTTTAAAACAAGCGCAACATTTGGCCCAGTTACTTGCTTGGGGATTTTTTTTTTAATTTTTTATTACACTATGACCGAGCCATGAGGCGCCTACGTATCCTCTTTGAGGAATCAGGTCGAACGTAGTTCCCAAATCCTCCGTTTTCTTCTGACTTTCTTTTGTTTTTGGTTATCATTTTTATTTTTCTTTTTTTCATTTTCTTTTGTCGTTTTGTTGATTTTTTTTCTTTCTTTTTTTGTGTTTTTCTTTTTCTTTTTCTTTTCTTATCTTTTTATGTTTGTGTTTCTACTCTTTGTTACTGATTCTGAAAGAGGGGTATGAAAGAAAACAAATAAGGCTCAAAGAGTTAACGAAGGAGAAAGTGTTTAGATAGCAGAATAAAATGCCTTCGTCATTCCAATCTTCAAAACACGCCAAGCACAAACAACACCATTAAATATTCGCCATATCTTCTAATTATGCCGGATATGATAACCATGTGCATACATTTGCCTTTTTCTTTCGTCATTTTTAAAGCACCGTTGTGCAATACTCTCACTCTCATTATGCTGAAAGGCGAATCTTGCTTTTAACGGTTTTCTTTATGTTTTTTTTGCCCCAGTTCCACATGACTCGAGCTCCGAATAATCTCAAACCGTCTTTCTTACTTTTAAATGTTCCGATCACCTCCCAATGGTTTTATGATTATCTTAAAGATCAGGCCCAAACTGTGTGCGCATGTCATGTCACCAGAATCGGCGCTGAATAAAAATGATAAAAGGACCAAACAAAAAGATGACTGGAAATAATAAAAGACCGGATTTTGCATTAGATTACCGGTGAAATGGTTTGAATAACAAAACGAACGAAACAAACCAGAATAAAATCCTAAAATAGCCTGGACAAAACTTAAACAAACCGCTATGACAAAAATGGAAAGATAAGAAGGTTTGACACAAGACAATATCCGGATTACAACCCTAAGAATAATCCGGACAACAAAAATGACAACAAAAATAAGCCACCAAAAGCTTCTCTCTTGCTAACCAAGGAACGGAGCGTCCTCCCATTTTATCAAAACTGGCATCTCAGCCACTGAGCTTCGCATCAGTATTGTCCAGACCATTGCCAACTTCAATATCATCAACCTTAGTCAACAAGTCCCAATAGGATTCGAGTGCTTCTATTATCAGGCCTGATCCCCGCAAAGTGTGCTTCTAGGTGTTGTATTTCCGGCTTACCACAAACCAACCACCTAACTTTCTTTGTGATTCAAAGCAAAACAGGTTAGAATGGACTCAGTCGGTCCTCATTATTAACAACATCTTTTTTTCTTTCTTTTTTTCCATTTTTTTCATTTTTTTTTTTGCTTTTTTTCCATTCTTTTTTTTTTTTTGCTTTTTTGTTGTGGTCGAATCTTATGGAGATTGCCTACGTATCATGACCTCGCATGAATTAGACCTTGCGTAGTTCGGACCCATAAAAGATAAATAATAATAAAACATTTTTTTTTTGGAATTTTCAATTTTCATATTAAAACAAACTTGATTACAAAAGTTTAAAAAAACTGACCATACTAACAGACTTTGACAAAAGACAACAAACGGCCTCGAAAATCAAATAACTCGCATACTCTAATCAAAGAATTACAAACTCAAAAACAAACGGCCAGTTCCTTTCCCCGTTTGACAAATGCAACCAAACAGTTATTTTTTGCAAATGTGGCCCCTTCCAAATTTCATATGAATTTTGAGGCCGGGGAGGATTATTTTATGACACTTTACAAACTTGCCCATTCTTTTACGAAAATAGCCTTTCGACAACTGAAAGATACTCTGAGGCTATTTCGGCAAGAACAGTTTAAGACGCGGCCGAAGCTGGCTTGGCTTATTTTGACTAAAAATCCAAACGGTGTTCACCTTACCGCTGACTCTTTGTTTTTTTTTTCAAATTACAGTGAAAACCTGGTGTTGCAAACACGGCCCTTCAGCGCCTCGGGGACGAAGATTTTTAAGGCTGTATGAGTCAACTGGACCAAAATCCTAAAAAAATAACCCAAGGTGGCTGTTTATACAAAGTCAGCCATCCGGCGTCCTTTTCGGGAACATTCGACTATTTTTGACAAAAACAGCATCACCCGACTTATTTATGACTCTTTTTATCATTTTTTCAAAAATAGAATACTCAATATTGCAAACACGGCCTTTCAACGCCTCGGGGACGAAGATTTTTAAGGTTGTGGGGGTCAACTGGACCAAATCTTAAACATGACCCAAAAAGTGGCTGTTTATGCAAGGTCAGCCTTCCTGCGTCCCTTTCGGGAACATTCGGCTATTTTTGACAAAATAAACATCACCCGACTTATTTATGACAAAATTAAAATTTTAACATGTTTTTTATTTATTTGTTTGTTTTTGGCTATTTTAGCAAAAAGGGAGGTTGGACCCGATGAGGGTTGCCTACGTATCTCACATCCGGTGAGAATCAAACCAGTGTAGTTCGGGCAATTAACTGAACTATTTTAAACTTTTTTTTTCATTCATTTTTGGTAGCAAATATAAAAAAACAGACCCACATTTCTTCGCCAATTCTAGATCTTTTCCTTTTGATTTTGGGTATTTTCATAAAAAAAAAAAAAACTATTTTAAAAATAATACCCTTTTTTTTATTTTCATTTTTCATGGCAAGACAAACTATTTTCCTTTTTCTATTTTTTTGAAAACGAGACAGAACAACGATTCTTTTTTTTTCTATTTTTCCTTTGCTTTTAGTAAAACAAATTAATACAACATTTTTTTTATTTTCTCAAAATTTCGGCAGAGTTCGACGGTATTTGGGCATTGGGTTTTTCAAAAATAAACAATTAACTCCCTAACCGCTATTTCTTTTTTTTTTTTCAATTTCACAATATTCCTAATATTCAAAAACCGGTCAGCATGCGGGCGCGAGACAAATAAATGCCCGGAAAACAAATAGGATGCATCAGGATGGTCGTTTCATATCAGGTTGCTAGTCCTAGATGGACCCAACTCCTGTGTTGAGTCCCTTAAGTCAAATGCAACGTGATGCAAATAAGCGTTCCTACTAGGGATCCGGCATGAAGTCACGTTATTCTATGTTCAAAACCTGGGTCGGTGTTCTAGACAGTGTACCCGAGCGGACAACTCGAGTTGAGGAAGGAGCTCCTTTCCGGGAACCAAAAGGCCAAGCCGGCTTAGAAACTTTCCGAGCCTCTTTTATTTCAAGGTATGACACTAACAGAATAGGGAGTCTCAACCAGTAAGCACATCCCCGGAGGTAAGAAGAGAAAGGTTTCGGCACAGTTTATATACAGTTCAGATAATATCAAAGCGATAAAAGCATCATTTCGCACATTGAGCCCAACCATGTAACAAAATCAGATAGAACCAAATATAACAATTTATCTAAGCTCGAATTTCTAACCCTGAACCAGTGGTTCTGGGTTACGTCCCCAGCAGAGTCGCTAGAGATGTCACACCTCCTTTTTCTGTCCCCGCGAGGGGCGTAGGAGTTTTTTCCAATTAAAGGACAATCGAAACGGGATTTATTTATTTATTTCAGAGTCGCCACTTGGGAGATTTAGGGTGTCCCAAGTCACCAATTTTAATCCCGAATCGAGGAAAAGAATGACTCTGTATTACAGTCTGCGCACCAGAAATCCGGATAAGGAATTCTGTTAACCCGGGAGAAGGTGTTAGGCATTCCCGAGTTCCGTGGTTCTAGCACGGTCGCTCAACTGTCATATTTGGCTTAAATATCTGATTTTTATACAATTATGAGCTCATGTGCAAATTTTTAACTCTTTACCGCTTTTATTATTATATTTTTAAAAGAATGTGAACATCGTTTAAAAATATGTCTTTGGATTGCGTCACATGAAATGCACCCGCGATCCGGAACGTATTTTTATTCAATGTTTTAGGATTTGGATTTGGGTCGCATAAATGCGCACCCGAGTTTAGGAATATATTTTTATTAAAATCGTGCCTAAAGCGATTAGCGTATTATGATTACTAGGTAAGACCGTGGAATTTTGCCAAACGGTCCATCCCGAAGTCTAAGCAATTTTAAAAACAAATATTTACCGAGGGCCCCGCAATTTTTGTATTTTTATTCGGCGATGCTCATCTCAGTCTTATTTTTTAAGGAATTTGCAATGTCATGGATATGCATCTCGGACCACGTCACAATCAATGTACCCGTGATTGGAGACACATTTCGACTCCGTTGAGATTTGGATTTGGGTCACATAAATGTGCACCCGAGTTTTAAGAAGGTAAGATAAATTAAATCGCGCTTAAAGAGTCTAACGCGTTATTATCTTTGGGGAAGGCAGTGAAATTCACTAAACAGTCCATCCCGAATTCTAAATATTCAATTAAACATTTATTGAGGGCCCCGCAATTGGTGCGTTTTATTGGGCGAGGCTCATCTCATTTATTTTTAAAGGACAGTCCTAAAATGCCTACATTTTTCTCTATTAAATTTGTCTCTACAAAATAAAAGAGAAAATGTCTTAATTTATTTACATGCTTGAGTTGTTATAGATGGGTTTCGAATATGATTCATAAAATCTGAAAATGATGCAAACAGGACAGTCCGTTGCCACTGCGGGCCCAGGCCCAACGTGTATGACATAAAACTAGACCTGGGCCGTCTTATTCACATGTTACTACCTAGTTACATTATACTAGGCATGTTCTCAGTTTGTCAAATTAAAAAAAAACTTAGCAATCTAATTTTAATCTTAGACCATTTACATGCTGAAATTAACCAATATTATTTAACTAAACAATATTCCTACCAAGTTCCGAAATGGTCTATTCGTTTGATTTTTAACTAGACGGAGTTACTACACTATTTATTTATTTATAGGCAATATATAGATAGTTCATCTGTTAAGCTATCGTCAGATGTTCCACTATATATATTAAATAGCTACATGATTCTGATTTTTGTAAGCTAAATAATTTATATATACAAATAAAATTCAAAATATAATTAAAATAAATTTAGAACTTCAACTCTTCATTTTCGTATTCATGCTTCATATTTCAGTTTACAGTAACCAGCGTGTCAGTTGTGTACCTGATATTGGAAGCAAAAGAAAAGAGAGATCAGCAAAAATTCAGTAGCATACAACAACAGCAACCCTAGCAACCAGTAACAACCAGCAACGAGAAACCAGTGACTGATTTTAAAATCAAGATAAAAATCCAGAAACACCGACAACAATCAACGGACAGAAGCCAAAGGAATCTTTTCAGATTTGAAAGACTAATTAATGTTCAACCCTTAATTTCTGAATCCGTATATCAGAATATTTAGATTGTATATCAGGTATATACTACTCTCTCTTTTGATTTCCAGAATGTTTTTGTTTTTATTTTTTGAAGTCTTCGTATTTTCGGAATTTTTCTCTCTCCTAAAATTCAGCTCCCTTTTTTTCTCTCTCTCCTCCTCCTTCTCTCCTCTTCTTAAAATCTGATCAAGTCCCTCTTATTTATTCTCATCCCAAACCTTTTAATCAATTAATAAAACAACCACTTTCTCCTACCAAACCCACTACTAGTTAAAAAATACAATTATTATTTATTTAAACAACTTTTCTTGAGCCCCGCAATCCCACTATGTCTTGTTCCCCCATTATTGATTATTTTAATATTATTTTAATCCTAATTGACAGAGCACTCAAAATAAATAATTGTTCAGAATTTTAATTCCAAAAATACCCCTCTGACCTTACTGAAATTATCATTTTACCCCTGAACGTACTGCATATTACCAAACTACCCCCATCAGCTATAACCAATTCACCTAATTAATTTCAACCAAAATACAGCAAATATGACCAATTTCTAAACAATTTTCAACAACAAATTCAAACTAAATGATGAACAACAAAGAAACAAATAAAATTATTTTGATTGAACAATATTTTTAACAACAAACAAACCTACTTTCAGATTCAACAACAACAACAACAACAAACAAGTATATTCAGATTTCTAAATTCAATAATTATTTGAACTTAAAATTAAATCCAACAACATTACAACAAAGATGAATGATTCAAAACGAAGCTATGTTGAACTACTACGGGCAGATTTCAGAGTACGATTGACATACAGATGCAAGGGACTAAACTAACTGTATTGGAAATAAAATCGTGATTTAATTTAGACAAAACCTGAACGAACAGGGAACCAAACAACGTTATCAACAACAAAGAGCAAACTGGCACCATTTCAACAAATAGCAAACTACAACAATACAAATATACAAACCAACTAACGGAAACGAGATAATATGACAATTAATGGAGACAAACGACTATGTAAAACTTCTTATGTGATTCATCAATTAAACAAACAAACATCACAAATCAAAGGGCCAAGATATCAATATCACGTGAATCATAAAACTAGAATGAAGGAGATCGAACAAAACAACTCATATACCCACGACGCAAGATCTAAAAATCGAAAGATGAGCAAAGTTAGAATATGACCTTCTTAATAGAAACTTCTTCATTTTCAACATCAAAGAAACTCCATTGAAAAGCTCAATTTTTGAATCACGAATGGAACTAACGAATGGGCGATCTCGTCGGATCCGAACTCAAACTGGCGACTGGACATGAACTCGAACGGACGATCCATGACTGGACGATCTCGTCTCTTGCAATGAGGAGATGGGTGAGGGTGATGTGCGATGAAGAAAGCTGAAGCAGTAGCAGCATGCTGCTGAAGCAGTAGCAGCACGGGAGCAGCTGCTATGTAGAAAAAGAACGGAGCAGCAGCGGCATCAATGGAGAAGAACAGTAGCAGCCATGGACGATGAACGCAGCAGTAGCAGCACGACGGAGCAGCAGCGACTGTGAAGCAGATCGACGAAGAAGAAACAACAACGGGCTTCAACAACATCTGGACGCATCCATGGTAGCAGCGAAGCGACGAAGAAGAAGCAACCAGCAGCGGCGAAGAAGATGATGGTGGAGTGAACGACGTGAAGACGTCGAAGAAGAAGAAGACGCATCAGTGTGTGTGTTTCGTTGTGTGTGTGTGTATGTGCGGAAGGTGAAGGACGGGGGGGGGGGTGTGAGGGGGAAGGGCTGCCATGGGAGGAGCTTGGTGAAGCTTGGAGAAGAAGAAGAAAAAGAGAGGTGGGGGGGTGGTTTTTATTTTTTTAGGGTTTTTTGGTTTTTGTTTTGTTTTGTGTAAGATAGGGGGTGTTGGGTATTTGGGTTATGGACCAGGTCGACCCGGTTTGAAATGGACCGGGTCATGGGGAAGGTTGGGTATTTTTTGGGCCTGTGGCTTGAATTTGAATAAGAGTCCAATTCCGATTTTCTTTATATTTTTTGCTCTCTTTTCTTCTTTTATTTTTCTAAAACTAAATTCTAAAAATCCTTAAATTTTCATATAGAACTAAATTAAGTTATGAAAGCGCAAATTAACTCCCAATAATAATTAACACAAAATTAAGTAATAATTAAGCATGAAATTGTATAATTGGACATTAAATGCTAAAAATGCAAAAGATGCCTATTTTTGTGATTTTCGTTTTTTGTAAAACAAACCTAATTACTAACAATTGTAGGATTAAATCCTAAATGCAAATGCGACATATTTTTTTATTTTTTATTAATTTAACAAATAAACATGCGCAGACAAATGCAATAATTATCTAAAAATACCAAAAAAATTCAAAAATTGCACACCAAGGAAAATTATTTTATTTTTTATTTTTGGGGAGTAATTCTTTCATAGGGGAAAAATCACGTGCTTACAATCACTTTCATAATTTTTCCTTCCACCTTTAGTATATAAATTGCGCCCCCAATTTTGCATCAATTTTTCTGTCACGTTCCTGGGGCGGTGGTGTAAAAATAAAAGAACCAAGTAATAGATATCGCATCTTGCACTTCTTGGCCCTTAAGTAAGAAATGCAATTTTGTCTCCTTGGTGTGGCAAATTTCAGAATATAAACACTTTGTTCCTCATCCATTGACTCCTCCATATGCTCGACAGGATCAATTCACATATCACCAACCATACACAATGTTGAAAAATGGTTAGAATGAGGTGCAACATGCTCCAAATCCAAAATTGCATCATTTTTAACATCCTAAATTTTGCACTCTTCGTCAACCTTGGTATCATGAATAATATTTTGGTCGAATAGTTGAAGTTCCTCTTTCTGCTCCTCAGGCTGGCCAGTATCCACAAAAATTGGTTATAGGGCATCAGATGCCTCAACCTTTTTATTCAATTGATCATGCAGGTCATGGATATCTAAGCCAAATTGGTCTATCTCTTGCCTGAGTTCAGTTCTTTCGTCTATCAGATGTTCTCTCATATTTGAAAGACCATCAAGGAGAAACTCATGAGATTTTATCAGTTGAGCTTGTTCCCCTAGCAAAGATTTGCTCACTATATCTGTTTCTTCTAAATTATCTTCTGGTGGGAACTCGCTCTCTTCAGCCATTTCCTCTGCCTCGGTCTTCATTCTCATGGTTGTTGTACTAATTCTTCATTGCTCCTATCAAACTCATAAACATTATTAGAAACATCATAATAAGAGCTCTGAGAAGGATACTAAGAATTAGGACAACCATCCCAATGGTCATCTTGACTACCACATATATTACAAATATTCCACTCAAATGATTGAGATTGTGCGCACAACTCGCTCTCGGGAACATTCTGACAATTTTTTCACCAGTGAGGTCCTCCACAATATGGACATGGATCATCATAATAAGAATAACCATTATTCGACCAATTCTCATTCCAAGATGCCATGTCAACAAAGATAATAAAATATTAAACTAAGTTAAAAATAAAAAAATAAAATAAAAACTTGAATAGGCAAAAAGTAAAAATCCAATCTAATTGAATAGTTAATTTATAAGTCCCCGCCAACGACACCAAAAACTTGTCGCCCCCAAACGCACACACAAGTATACGTGGTCGACAAGTAATATAGCATTGTAAGTCCATATATCGTACCCACAGGGACTTGTGATTAACTATCAACTAAATTAAACGAAACAATTAATCTGTTCTAGCGAATCCTAATGTATGAATATTTAACTAAAATTAATCTAAAGTAGCAAACAAGGAGATTAAAGAAAACAACGACAAGCTTAACGACGAATTTAATGTGGGTGAATATTCTAGAGCTATGGGTTAGCTAACAATCCCGTTGAATTTTTCACTTAAATCGTCTCATTAATTTATCTAGTTTATTGGTTGCCAGGGTTGATATTGCTCGTAGCCTTATCCCGAATTACAACTACCCTATTCAAGCTAATATAACGCTTATATTCCTATGGAATTAGAATTAACAAGAACGCATTAATAATTCATGTATAGTAACCAAGCAAGGCGATTAGGTATATTACTATCCTCCGCAAATCCGTCCCCCCCCCCCCCGAGTTAAGATCTTGCTCTGCTCAAGTTCAATCATATATTCGTAGATAGTATTCAATTAGTGATCAAGAAATCAAATAATTAAGTGCAAGATTGAATAAATAAACCTATATGATAAAATAATAAGATCAATTCAAGATTCAAACCACAACGTTCATGTAGCACCCAAAACTCTAGAACTAATAAACTATAAAACTAAAAAAAGAAAAGAGAAGAAAAACGAGTTAGGAGACTCCTCCAAAGTGTGGTGTGTGTTCCTCCACGGCTAAAGTGTGTCTCTAGGTCTAAGATGTATCAAATGTCCTCAAAATAGCATTTTTATATGTATTTATACCAATTAGGGTCGGGCCCAGACGAAAACACCTTTTCCTGCGCGAATTAGGACTTGGCTCTGTAGATTTTGTACAAGAGTGCCGCATAATGCGTCGCATAGTGCAGGGCGGTAGTGGGAATCTGCCAAAATGCAAAACATGAAAGTTGTATCCCTTTTGAATGGCTTTCCAGTGATATATTGTGGAGCCCAAATAGAGTTCTGAGCAAAAGGTTATTTGTATTTTACTAGACAATGCGTTGTATGCCGCTCGATTCTTCGTTTCGTTCTTAACTATCATCCATTGATCTCTGAACACGATCCCGGCTTAATTCCTTGGGCTTTTACTCAGACTTCAAAGCTCCAAATCACTTGAGTTCATTCCATAACGCCTACATAGATTGGAATTACTCCTATAAGGCATAAATACACATTTAGTGCAAAACACTAGTGATTAAAGCTTAAACTCAATTAAAGTGCAGTAAATTAGAGTGTAATAAGCGACTAAAATACACAATTATAGTCTATCATCAGTGGTATATATAAGATTCTTTCACCTTAATCAAATATCTCGATTTCGAGCAAGATAGAAAAAATCTAGATAGAAAATGTTTCCCACCTTAATGGTCCTTACTCGGACGAAACCGAACAAGCAAAGACCACTTTTAGGCCCCCACCAAAACTATTTATATTTGTTAGTCGTAAAAGTGATAAAATTTGTTTTTTTTGTATATAACATATATGAGCGTATTATATATATATATATATATTTCAGCTATTATTTGTAGAGCAGCTATATGATGTCATTTTTCGAATTCAAATTAGTCAAGGTTTGATTATCTTTGCTATTCGGATAGTTTATCTCATACTGTCGTAAGGGTCATACTACTATCTTTAAGCTCTGTCTAGTGATTAATGATATCTAAAATTAGTTCAGATTTGTAAATATTTTGGAATAGATTCTTGAATGATCGATAGTATCGCCCGGTGTACTAAGCTCCAGCTATGCGCGGGGTTCGGGGAACGGCCGGAGCACAAAAGCTCCTGCTATGTGCGGGGTTCGGGGAACGGCCAGAGCATAGAAGCCTATTGTAGGCAGCCTTACCCCGCATTTCTGTAGGAGGCTGTTTCCATGGCTCGAACCCTTGACCTCCTGGTCACATGGCAGCAACTTTACCAATTATACCAAAGCTCCTCTTCGATCAATATCATCGCCCTAAGTTTTTATATCCACTTATTCAGTATACATGTTGATGGGATATTGCAATTGTTAAATCGAGTAATCAAGAAGCACGACAAGCTAAAAAAGACACCGATTTATGAAGATAAAAAATTAAAATATTCTTATTATTTAATATAATATCATGTTTCAAAGATATCAAATTTAAAAAAATCTTCTATATTAATGATGATAGGCTATAATTATGTATTTTAGTCGCTTATTACACTCTAATTTACTGCGCTTTAATTGAGTTTGAACTTTAATCGCTAGTGTTTTGCACTAATTGTATGTTTTATGCCTTGTAGGAGTGATTCCGAGCTATGTAGATGTAATGGAATGAATTTAAGTGATTTGGAACTTTGAAGTATCAGTAAAAGCTCAAGAAATTAAGCCGGGATCGTGTTCGGGGATCAACGAATTATAGTTAAGAATGAACGACGAATCGAGTAGGCATATTGTACACCGTTTAGTAAAATGCATATAACTCTTCTTTCAAAAATCCATTTGGGCTCAACAATATATGGCTGGAAAGCTAATTCAAAGGGATAAAACTTTCATGTTTTATGTTTTTCCAAATTCTAAACAGAACAAGGTGAAATGTGCGCGTCAAGGGCGAGGCCGCGCAAATGGGGCAGAACACTGGTCAATATGTGTGGCCCATCCGTGAATTGTGAGACCTAAGCAACCTAGAGCTCTGATACCAACTTGTCACGATCCGAATTACCCACCGTCGTGACCGTGATAGCGCCTAATATTGAACCCACTAGGCAAGCCAACGTTATTGATTATTCCACCTTTTTACCTTTATCTTTAACCGTTTACCAAGTTAATGCAAGCATACAGTGGAATTAGAAATGTGGAAGAACATAATTTAATAGCTTAGCTAATACCAATATGAAATCCATAACAATACTCCACCCAGAACTGGTGTCACAATCTCATGGACTATCTATGAATACTACAAATAGGGCCTGAACAAAGAAAATACATGTCTGTCTCTGAAATAGAAAAGAACAGAAAGAAACAGGATATAAGGGGACGCCAAGGCCTGCGGATGCCTACAGGACTAGCTCGGGTCTCCGCTGGACTGAAGGCAGCAACCTCTAACTTTGGTCTGTATGCTCCAGTACAGGGATCTTCACAAAAGAATGCAGAGTATAGTATCAGTACAACTGACCTCATGTACTGAGTAAGTGCCAAACCTAACCTCGGCGAAGTAGTAACGAGGCTAGGACACAACAAACAACATAACCTGCAGTTAAACAATATTTAACAGAATAACCATAATAGAAGCAAATCAAAAGTAACGGGGATGGGTAACATGCTTTGGGGGATACCAACATAAAGAATAATAGAAATAACGGAATGAAACAATTAAGGAACTTGAACCGATAATAACAAGAAAATCATAACAAACTGGCAATAAATGCACGGCATCACCCTTCGTGCTTTTACTCTCAATCCTAACCATGCAATCAATAATGAAAATGTGCACGACATCACCCTTCGTGCTTTATCTCTCTTCCTCACCATATAAATATTAGAAATGTGCACGGCATCACCTTTCGTGCTTTATCTCTCTTCCTTACCATATGCATCAATATCAATGTAAATGTGCACGGCATCACCCTTCGTGCTTTATCATTATTTCCTCACCATATGCATAAGTATGAATGTGCTCGGCATCACCCTTTGTGTTTTATCACTCTTTCCTCACCCAAACAATAGTAACAATCAATATCCTGACAAGGGAATCAACAATAAGAATAAATACATCCCGGCAAGGGAATCAACAATAAGAATTAAATACGTCCCGACAAGGGAATCAGCTATAACCAATCTTGTTCCAACAATTAACTTCACAAATGAACCTCAACTGGAGCCAATGCTCAACAATAGACAAATACTACAAAAAATGACCATAAGTCTTACTCAACATGGGTAATCAACAATTTAGTCATTTATAGTACTTATCAAGATCACAACGATTACAATTTAAGACTCACGTGCATGCTTGACTCCAACGTATAGATACTCGTCACCACACCTATGCGTCGTACACTACATTAGCACATAACAAATAAGGCACAACACTTATTCCCCCAAGCTATAAGGTTAGACCAAACACTTACCTTGTGTGACGACCCAAAGGGTCATCACCGTAATTCTTCCTTGTTCCGTGCTTCTGAGACCTTGAAAATCTCGCTGTTAGTTGCCTTGATTTGCATGTACAGTCCGGGTGCATAGCCGGAAAGCTTTTATGTTGAAATATGCGAATTATGTGAAACATTTGATGAATTTTGATATTAATATGCATAATATTGACTTAGGTCAACATTTTGGGTAAACGGATCCGGACCTGTGAATCGACGGTCCCGGAGGGTCCGTAGAAAAATATGGGACTTGGGAGTGTGCAAGAAATCAAATTCCGAGGTCCCAAGCCCAAGAAATGAATTTTTGTGTGAAATTGTTTTCTAAAATTAATTAAGGAAAAGGAAGAAGAAAATTGATTAGAAAACTGTGGTATCGGGCTCGTATTTTGGTTCTGATGCCCGGTACGAGTCTTAAATATGTTTTAAGCACTATCTGTAAAGTTTGGCTAAAAACGGACGTCATATGATGTGTTTCGGACTTAAAATGGGGAATTTGAGTTTTATGAAAGTTGAAAGAAAATCATGTGTTTCGAGGCTTGATCCTATGTATATGATGTCGTTTTTGGCGATTTGATCGCACGAGTAAGTCCGTAAGGTGTTTTCAAGATCATATGAATGTTTGGTTTGGAGCCTCGAGGGCTCGGGTGAGTTTTGAGTGGGGCCCGGGAGGTCTTAGGCTTAAAAAATGCAGGTTCAGATGTTGCAGGCCCCAGTGCGGCCGCGGTCATTTCCGCGCGGTCCGCGCTGGCAGCCAAGCGGCCGCAGTGCTTTTCTGTGCGATCCGCGTGGTGGAGTTCAGAGGGTCGACCAGCGCGGCCGCGCACCGAATCAGTGCAGTCCGCGTTGTGTGGGTTCAAAGAAAGCCCACTTCTTCCCTCCCTCGGCGCGACCGCGGTGCATTTCTGCGCGGTCCGCTCCAGTCCCTAGCAAAAGTATATATATTCGGTACTTCAATCATTTTTTTTTTCCACTTTTCAAAAACCCAAAACCTAAGAGGCGATTTTCCAAACAACGTTTCTTCTCCAAAACCATTGGTAAGTGATTTCTAACTTAATTTCTTCATTTCTTAACATCTTTTAACATGATTTCAACTTCAAATCAAAGATTTTCATGGGGAAATTAGGTGTTTTGGGTAGAACCTAGGTTTTCTACAAATTGAGAAGTTGGACCTCAATTTGGGGTCCGATTTCAAAACAAAATATATATTTGGATTCGTGGGAGAATGGGTAACCGGGTTTTGGTCCGAACCTCGAGTTTCGACCATGTGGGTTCGGGGGTATTTTTGACCTTTTTGGGAAAAACCTTGTAAAACTATTTTTATGCATTGGGGTTAGTTCCAATAGTAATTATTAATGCATTCAAGCAATTTGTGAATAGATTCGAGCGGTTGGGTGGTGAATTCAAGGGGTAAAGCTATTCTAGAAGCGTGAGTTGAGTTTGGAGCATTCGAGGTAAGTGGCTTGTCTAACCTTGTATGAGGGACCTTTCCCCTTAGGATGTACTATATTTGATAATTGAAATGCCCTGTACGTGAAGTGACGAGCGCGCACTTGAGCTAATTGTTGAAAATCCGATTTTCCTTAAGTATTTCAATTGAGTTCCTTTTTTTGTTTTATTCTACTTGTGAATTTAGCATGTTTCTAGTCTAAAAAGGCTTGTTTAGTTGACTTAATTGCCTATTTGCTTAAATTTCCTGAATTGCATTACGTGAAGCATGTTAGGCTAGAAGTAAATGTTTACTTGGTACGAAATTAGCGTTTAATTTAATATTCTTGTGTTGCTGCTCTTTGTTTTAAATTGGGACTACGGGTGAGATTCCCAGGAGATTCCCCCTGCACATTTACTTTGGGACTACGGGTTAGATTCCCGGGAGATCCCGCATGCACATTTACTTTGGGACTACGGGTTAGATTCCCGGGAGATCCCCCGGCACATATATTGAGGATACCGAGAGATCCTCGGGATACCAAGAGATCCCTAGCACATATTGAGGATACCAAGAGATCCTCGGGATACCAAGAGATCCTTGGCTTATATTGAGGATACCGAGAGATCCTCGGGATACCAAGAGGTCCCTAGTACATGTCGAGGATACTAAGAGATCCTCGGGATACTTAGAGATCCCCGGTTACTTTCCTTATGGTTTGCTTTCATCATTGTTTCCGTTATTGTACTCTTATTATCCTGCATAGATTCTTACTGTAGGTTCTCAATTGCACTGCTTATCTTATCCTGCCATCTTTATATTTTATATAACCTCAGTAGGGCCCTGACCTTCCTCGTCACTACCCAACCGAGGTTAGGCTTGGCACTTACTGAGTACCGCTGTGGTGTACTCACGCCTCTTCTGCGCATGTTTTTTTTTCATGTGCAGATCCAGGTACCTCTACTGAGGTGCACTATCGGTGAGGCAGGAGGACTTCGGAGACTTCGAGGTAGATCTGCTGCGTCCGCAGACCGACGAGTCTCCTTCTTTATTCTATCTTTAGTACTTAGTTCTCTTTCCTTCCATTTGTTAGATATTCTGGAGTTTGGAGCTTCATTATACATTTCTGTAGCCTGTGTTTTTCTGTGAGTTTCCGGGTTTTGGGATTTGTTTTAGTCTTGAGATATTAAGTCGTATATGCCGAGCGACATTCAGTTCAATTTCCTTTTTTAGATAATTAAATATGGTATTCTATTTCTCCGCAATTATTATGTTTCCGCAAGTGTTAGGCTTACCTGGTCACAGAGACTAGGTGCCATCATGACATGTTCACGGTTGGTGAACTAGGGTCGTGACAAGTTGGTATCAGAGCTCTAGGTTCATAGGAGTCACGGAACATAGGCCGGTTTATTAGAGTCTCGCTGATCGGTACGGAGACGTCTGTACTTATATACGAGAGGCTATGTAAGTGTTTAGGAAAAATTCTTCATTTCATTGATCTCCTTGTCGTGCGATATTTTTGACATCAATTCTAAACTTCTGTCTTCTATTCTCTCATAGATGGTGAGGACACGTGCTACTCGGGACGATCAAGCACCCGCACCCCCTCCTACAGTCGTTAGAGGCAAGGGTCGGGGAAGAGGCCGTGTATGTGCACGGGGTACAGCTAGAGCACCTGCGCGAGCTGCCGTTGAGGTACCGCCAGCAGATCCAGCCGGAGTTCAGGCACTCGACACGCCTACAACCACTACTACTCCAGCCCTTGAGGAGACATTGGCACAGTTTATGAGTATGTATACCACGCTGGCTCAGGCAGGGTTGCTTCCCCTTGCTGCAGCCACATCCCAGGCCGGGGGAGGGGCACAGACTCCCGCCGCCCGCACTCCTGAGCAGCGAGTGCAGGTTGAGCAAGTCCCAGAGATCACTATTGTACAGATTGCAGTACCAGTTCAGCCCGAGGATGGGGCAGCTGCTTCTGAGGATGAGCAGTGGAGACTCGAGAGGTTCAAGAAGTATGATCCTCCGGTTTTCAGTGGACTAGCGATAGATGATGCCTTGGGATTTCTGGAGGATTTCCACCGTATTCTTCACACTATGGGTATTACCGGATCGAGCGGGGTTTCCTTCACTGCTTTCCAACTTCGGGGAGACACCTATGAGTGGTGGCACACCTATGAGTTAGACAGTCCAGACGAGGCTGCTTCACTGACTTGGACCCAGTTCTCAGACATGTTTTTGAGAGAGTTCGTCTCTCAGAGCCTCAGGGATGCATGGCGTGCAGAGTTTGAGAATTTGTGCCAGGGTGCTATGACTGTTTCAGAGTATGCTATCCGTTACACCAGATTGGCTAGGCATGCACCAGCCATGGTTGCTACTATCCGCGAGAGGGTTTGCTGGTTCATTGAAGGGCTTATTCCTCCCATCAGATCTAGCATGGCTCGTGAGTTGGAGATGGACATTTCTTATCAGCAGGTGGTGAGCATTGCTAGGAGGATTGAGGGTATGCATGCTAGGGAGAGAGAGGAGAGGGAGTCCAAGAGGTCTCGTGAGTCGGACCATTATTCTGGTGCCCATACCCCAGCTGCAGGTCATCATGGTAGGGGCTATATGAGTCGTCCCGTTCATTCAGCTCTTCCAGCATCCAGCAATGCTCCAACTCCTCCCAGATCTCAGGAGCCATATTATGCATCTCCGGTTTCTAGCGCGCCTCCTGCGCGGGGTGCTTTCAGAGGCCAGTCTAGCAGACCTGGCCCTAGCCAGTCGCAGCCACCACGTCCTCCCAGAGCTTCTTTCAAGTGTGTTGACACACGCCACGTGGTGAGGGATTGCCCTAGACTTGGGAGGGGTGCACCTCCATACACTTCTTAGCCACAGCGTGCCCCACAAGGTTCTCAGGCTATGGTTACAGCTCCAGTTGCTACCCCACCTACTCAGCCAGCTAGAGGTGGAGGTCGGGGAGGTAGAGGTCGCCCTAGAGGGGGGGAGGCCATGCCAGATATTATGCCATTCCTGCTCGTACCGAGGTTATTGCCTCCGATTCCATCATCACAGGTATTATACTGGTTTGTCACAGAGATGCATTGGTTCTATTTGATCCAGGCTCCACTTATTCTTATGTGTCTTCTTATTTCGCTCAGCATTTGGGTGTAGCCCGAGATTCGTTGAGTTTTCCTGTTTATGTATCTACTCCTGTGGGAGGTTCTATTGTTGTGGACCGTATTTATCGGTCGTGTTTGGTCACTATTCGTGGTTTTGAGACCAGAGCAGATCTATTGTTACTCAACATGGTTGATTTTGATATTATTCTGGGCATGGACTGGTTGTCGCCTCATTATGATATTCTTGATTGTCACGCCAAGACCGTGACGCTGGCTATGCCAGGTATTCCGCGTGTTGAGTGGAGTAGTACTTTAGATCACACTCCCTGTAGAGTTATCTCTTTTCTTAAAGCTCAGTGTATGGTTGGAAAGGGGTGTGCCGCGTATTTAGCTTATGTGAGAGAGGTCAGTATTGATACTTCTTCAGTTGATTCAGTTCCAGTAGAACGGGATTTTCCCGATGTGTTTCCAGCTGATCTTCCAGGCATGCCGCATGATAGAGATATTGATTTTGGCATTGATCTGTTGCCGGGCACTCAGCACATTTCTATTCCCCCATATCGTATGGCTCCTCCTGAGTTGAAGGAGTTGAAGGAGTTGAAGGATCAGTTGCAAGAATTGCTTGATAAGGGTTTTATTCGGCCCAGTGTATCGCCTTGGGGTGCTCCTGTCTTGTTTGTAAAGAAAAAGGATGGTTCTATGCGTATGTGTATTGATTATCGCTAGTTGAACAAAGTTACAGTCAAGAACCGTTATCCTTTGCCTCGTATCGATGATCTGTTTGACCAACTTCAGGGCGCACGGGTGTTTTCTAAGATTGATTTGCGCTCAGGTTACCATCAGTTGAAGATTCGAGAACCAGATATCCCGAAGACCGCTTTCAAGACTCAGTATGGCCATTACGAGTTCCTTGTTATGTCATTTGGGCTGACCAATGCCCCAGCAGCCTTTATGCATTTGATGCACAGTGTGTTCCGGCCATATCTTGACTCATTCGTCATTGTCTTTATTGATGATATTCTGGTGTATTCCCGGAGTTGGGAAGATCATGAGAAGCACCTGGGAACTATGCTTCAGACTTTGAGAGAGAAGAAGTTATATGTTAAGTTCTCGAAATAAGAGTTTTGGTTGGATTCAGTGGCATTCTTAGGCCACGTGATTTCGAGTGAAGGTATTCAGGTGGATCCGAAGAAGGTAGAGGCCGTGCAGAGTTGGCCCAGACCATCCTCAGCTACTGAGATCCGCAGTTTCCTCGGTTTGGCTGGCTACTACCGTCGTTTTGTGGAGGGGTTTTCATCAATTGCAGCCCCTATGACCAGGTTGACCCAAAAAGGGTGCTCTATTTCAGTGGATGGAGGAGTGTGAGGCGAGCTTTCATAAGCTCAAGACAGCCTTGACTACAGCCCTAATTTTGATACTGCCTACAGGTTCGGGGCCTTATACAGTCTATTGCGACGCCTCGAGGGTTGGCCTCGGAATGGTGTTGATGCATGATGGTAGGGTGATTGCCTACGCGTCCAGACAATTGAAGATACATGAGAAGAACTACCCTGTTCACGACCTTGAGTTAGCCACCATTGTTCACGCCCTAAAGATTTGGCGCCTTACTTATATGGTGTGACGTGTGAGGTGTTCATGGATCATAAGAGTCTTCAGTATTTGTTCAAACAAAAGGAGTTGAATTTGAGGCAAAGGAGGTGGTTGGAATTGTTGAAAGATTATGACATCACTATCTTATATCACCCGGGAAAGGCCAATGTGGTGGCCGATGCCTTGAGTAGGAAGTCATCCAGTATGGGCAGTCTTGCTTATATCCCGGTCGGTGAGAGATCGCTTTCTTTGGACGTTCAGGCTTTGGCAAATCAGTTTGTAAGGTTGGACATTTCTGAGCCTAGTCGAGTATTAGCTTGCACGGTCGCTCGTTCTTCATTGTTGGAGCATATCCGTGATCGGCAGTTCGATGATCCCCATTTGTGTGACTTGAGAGACACGGTACAGTGTGGAGGTGCTAAGAAAGTAACCTTGGGAGATGATGGTGTATTGATATTGCAGGGTCGAGTTTGTGTGCCTAACGTGGATGGGCTTCGGGAATTGATTTTAGAGGAGGCCCATAGCTCCCGGTACTCTATTCATCCGGGCACCGCGAAGATGTATCAGGATGCGGTAACATTATTGGTGGCGTAGAATGAAGAAAGATATTGTGGCATATGTGGCATGGTGTTAGAATTGTCAGCATGTTAAGTATGAGCATCAGAGACATGGTGGGTCGTTTCAGAGGATTGAGCTTCCCGAGTGGAAGTGGGAGCGAATCACTATGGACTTCGTTACTGGACTTCCGTTGACTCGGAAGAAGTTTGACGCGGTTTGGTTTATTGTTGATAGGCTGACCAAGTCAGTGCATTTTATTCCCGTTGCAGCCACCTATTCATCCGAGAGATTAGCTGAGATTTACATCAGGAAGATCGTCCGCCTTCATGGGGTGCCCATATCTATCATTTCGGACCAGGGTCTGCAGTTTACCTCGCATTTCTGGAGAGCAGTTCAGCGAGAGTTAGGCACCCAGGTGCAGTTGAGCACAACATTTCATCCCTAGATGGACGGTCAGTCCGAGAGGACTATTCAGATTCTTGAAGATATGCTTTGAGCCTGTATTATTGATTTTGGAGGCTCGTGGGACCAGTTTTTTCCTTTAGCGGAGTTTGCTTACAACAACAGCTATCAGTCCAGTATTCAGATGGCACCGTATGAGGCTTTATATGGGAGATGGTGTAGATCTCCAGTTGGATGGTTTGAGCCGGGAGAGGCTCGATTATTGGGTACTGATTTTGTTCTGGAGGCCTTGGATAAAGTCCGGATTATTCAGGATAGACTTCGTACAGCTCAGTCCAGACAGAAGAGTTATGCAGACCGCAAGGTCAGAGATGTTGCTTTCATGGTTGGTGAGCGGGTATTGCTCCGTGTATCGCCTATGAAGGGCGTGATGAGATTTGGGAAGAAGGGCAAGCTCAGCCCTAGGTTCATCGGTCCATTTGAGATTCTTGATCGTGTGGGAGAGGTGGCTTATAGACTTGCCTTGCCACCTAGCTTGTCAGCTGTGCATCCCGTGTTTCATGTATCTATGCTCTGGAAGTATCACGATGATCCATCGCACGTGTTTGATTTCAGCACTGTCCAATTGGACAAGGATCTGTCATATGAGGAGGAGCCGGTGGCTATTCTAGACCGGCAGGTTCGACAGTTGAGGTCGAAAAGTTTTCCTTCAGTGCGTGTTCAGTGGAGAGGTCAGCCTCCTGAGGCATCGACTTGGGAGTCCGAGTCTGATATACGGAGCCGTTATCCTCATTTATTTCCCGACTCAGGTACTTCTTTCTTTTGCCCGTTCGAGGACGAACGGTTGTTTTAGAGGTGGAGAATGTGACGACCCAAAGGGTCATCACCATAATTCTTCCTTGTTCCGTGCTTCCGAGGCCTTGAAAACCTCGTTGTTAGTTGCCTTGATTTGCGTGAGCAGTTCGGGCGCGTAGCCGGAAAGATTTTATGTTGAAATATGCGAATTATGTGAATAATTTGATGAATTTTGATATTAATATGCATAATATTGACTTCGGTCAATATTTTGGGTAAACGGACCTGGACCTATGATTCGACGGTTCCGAAGGGTCCGTAGAAAAATATGGGACTTAGGAGTGTGCCCGGAATCAAATTTCGAGGTCCCAAGCCTGAGAAATAAATTTTTGTGTGAAATTGTTTTCTGAAATTAATTAAGGAAAAAGAAGAAGAAAATTGATCAGACAACTGTGGTATCGGGCTCGTATTTTGGTTCCGACGCCCGGTACGAGTCTTAAATATGTTTTAAGCACTATCTGTAAAGTTTGGCTAAAAACGGACGTCATATGACGTGTTTCAGATTTAAAATGGGGAATTTGAGTTTTATGAAAGTTGAAAGAAAATCATGTGTTTCGAGGCTTGATCCTATGTATATGATGTCGTTTTTGGCGATTTGATCGCACGAGTAAGTCCGTAAGGTATTTTCGAGATCATATGAATGTTTGGTTTGGATCCCCGAGGGCTCGGGTGAGTTTTGAGTGGGGCCCGGGAGGTCTTAGGCTTAAAAAAATGCAGGTTCAGATGTTGCAGGCCCCAGTGCGGCCGGGGTCATTTCCACGCG
Source organism: Nicotiana sylvestris (assembly GCF_000393655.2). Taxonomy (NCBI): domain Eukaryota; kingdom Viridiplantae; phylum Streptophyta; class Magnoliopsida; order Solanales; family Solanaceae; genus Nicotiana; species Nicotiana sylvestris. The sequence continues at coordinate 37,987,719 of NC_091067.1, read as the reverse complement.
GTCCGCGCTGGCAGCCACGCGGCCGCGATGCTTTTCTGTGCGGTCCACGTGGTGGAGTTCAGAGGGTCGACCAGCGCGGCCGCGTACCAAATCAGCACGGTCCGCGCTGGGTGGGTTCAGAGAAAGCCCACTTCTTACCTCCCTCGGCGCGACCGCGGTGCATTTCTACGCGGTCCGCGCCAGCTTCCAGCAAAAGTATTCTAAACCCAAAACCTAAGAGGCGATTTTCCAAACAACTTTTCTTCTTCAAAACCATTGGTAAGTGATTTCTAACTTAATTTCTTCACTTCTTAACATCTTTTAATATGATTTCAACTTCAAATCAAAGATTTTCATGGGGAAATTGGGTGTTTTGGGTAGAACCTAGGTTTTCTATAAATTGAGAAGTTGGACCTCAATTTAGGGTCCGATTTCAAAACAAAACATATATTTGGATTCGTGGGAGAATGGGTAACTGGGTTTTGGTCTGAACCTCGAGTTTCGACCACGTGGGTCCGGGGGTATTTTTGACCTTTTTAGGAAAAACCTTGTAAAAACTATTTTTATGCATTGGGGTTAGTTCTAATAGTAATTATTAATGCATTCAAGCAATTTGTGACTAGATTCGAGCGGTTGGGTGGTGAATTCGAGGGGTAAAGCTATTCTAGAAGCGTGAGTTGAGTTTGGAGCATTCGAGGTAAGTGGCTTGTCTAACCTTGTGTGGGGGACCTTTCCCCTTAGGATGTGCTATATTTGATAATTGAAAAGCCCTGTACGTGAGGTGACGAGCGCGCACTTGAGCTAATTGTTGAAAATCCGATTTTTCCTTAATTATTTCAATTGAGTTCCTTTCTTGTTTTATTCTACTTGTGAATTTAACTTGTTGCTAGTCTAGAAAGGCATGTTTAGTTGACTTAATTGCCTATTTGCTTAAATTGCCTGAATTGCATTACGTGAAGCATGTTAGGCTAGAAATAAATGTTTACTTGGTACGAAATTAGCGTTTAATTTAATATTCTTATGTTGCTGCTCTGTGTTTTAAATTGGGACTACGGGTGAGATTCCCGGGAGATTCCCCCTGCACATTTTCTTTGGGACTACGGGTTAGATTCCCGGGAGATTCCCCCTGCACATTTACTTTGGGACTACGGGTTAGATTCTCGGGAGATCCCCGGCACATATATTGAGGATACCGAGAGATCCTCGGGATACCAAGAGATCCCTAGCACATATTGAGGATACCAAGAGATCCTCGGGATACCAAGAGATCCCTGGCTTATATTGAGGATACCGAGAGATCTTTGGGATACCAAGAGGTCCTTAGTACATGTCGAGGATACTAAGAAATCCTCGGGATACTTAGAGATTCCCGGTTACTTTCCTTATGGTTTGCTTTCATCATTGTTTTCGTTATTGTACTCTTATTATCCTGCATAGATTCTTACTGTAGGTTCTCAATTGCACTGCTTATCTTATCCTGCCATCTTTATATTTTATTTAACCTCAGTAGGGCCCTGACCTGCCTCGTCACTACCCAACCGAGGTTAGGCTTGGCACTTACTGAGTACCGTTGTGGTGTACTCACGCCTCTTCTGTGCATGTTTTTTTTTCATGTGAAGATCCAGGTACCTCTACTCAGGCGCACTATCAGTGAGGCAGGAAGACTTCGGAGACTTCGAGGTAGATCTGCTGCGTCCGCAGACTGATGAGTCTCCCTCTTTATTCTATCTTTAGTACTTAGTTCTCTTTCCTTCCGTTTGTTAGATATTCTGGAGTTTGGAGCCTCACTATACATTTCTGTAGCCTGTGTTTTCCCGTGAGTTTCCGGGTTTTGGGATTTGTTTTAGTCTTGAGATATTGAGTCGTATATGCCGAGCGACATTCAGTACAATTTCCTTTTTTAAATAATTAAATATGGTAATCTATTTATCCGTAATTATTATGTTTCCGCAAGTGTTAGACTTACCTGGTCACGGAGACTAGGTGCCATCATGACATGTTCACGGTTGGTGAACTAGGGTCGTGACAACTTGATTCCACGGCCACGAATGAAGCCTCAACTATCGCTTTCCCTTTTGATTCCACTTCCAATTCAATTGTATCTAGCCAATATTAACTTATTAACATCAATAAATGCTAAAGAACTCGTACCCAATGCTTAATTATAGCTTTTCCAATATTTTTCCCAAAAACCCAAAAATCGACCGCTCACTTGGTCAAAACTCGATGTTCGGACCAAAACTTGAATACCCATTCACCCACGAGCCCAAATGTGCAATAAGTTTCGGAATCGGACCCCAAATCGAGGTCTAATTCCTCAAATTTGTAAAATCCTCAAATTTAAAAAATGACCAAAATTCCCCCAGGGACCACATCTTGGAATCGGGTAAATTTTTCAAATTCAGAATCCTCACACTCTCACGAGTTCAGTCATACCAAAAGTACTAAAATCGGACCTCAAATGGTCCCTCAAATTACCACTCAAAGCTCTTCAATTAACCAAGCCCTAACCCTCAATTTACCACTGATTTTCCTTCAAATTTCATGCTTATAATGATAAAAATCACCACAATAACAAGCTTAAGGACCAAAGACCTTACCTCAATGAATCCCTCTGAAAATCTCCCTTGAAAATGCTCCCCAAAGCTTCTTCCCGTTGAAAATTTATGAAAAATAACCCAAATTCGCGAAGGAAATCTTTTTATACTTTCTGACCCAGTTTTTTCGCACCTGCGATCCATTTCCGCTTCTGAGCTACCGCTTCTGCGATCAAAGGAACCGCTTCTGTGGTTTTCACTTAAGTCCCCTTCTCTGCACCTGCGACCCAGAATTCGCATCTGCCCGTCCCGCAGGTGCGACATACTTCCTGCTTCTGCGGTTTCAGCTGTCTTTACCTTTGGCTACATCTTCGGCAGTGATCTCGCTTCTACTGGCTCTCACCTACGGTCCCCAAGCCGCAGGTGCGGTTATGACAGCAAACTCAGCAGTTTCAACTGCAAATTCCCAACTCCAAACTTCCCGTTAACCATCCGAAATCATCCCGAGGCCCTCAGGATCTCAATAAAAATCACGAAGAAGTCATATACCACTATCCAAACGTATACCAATCCTCAAAATACCTACAACAACATCGAAACATCGAATTAACCATGGATTCAAGCCTAAGAACTCCAAAAACTCTCAAATTACGCTTTCGATCAAAAAGTCTATCAAACCTCGTCCGAATGACCTAAATGTTTGCACACACGTCACATTCAACACTGTGGAGCTACTCCAACTTTTGGAATTCCATTCCAACCCTTAGATAAAAATCTCACTATCGAACCGGAAACTTCAAAAATTCAACTTTCGGCATTTCAAGCCTAAATAAGCTACGGACCTCCAAAACACCATCCGAACACGCCCCTAAGCCCGAAATCACTTAACGGAGCTAACAGAACCAACGGAATTCCATTCCGAGGCCGTCTTCATACTGCTCCGACTACACTCCAAATTCTAAAGCTTAAACTCTCATTTAGGGACTAAGTGTCCCAAAACTCTCCGAAACTCCAAATAAATCCTCCCGGCAACTCACAATAGTAGAAACAAACACGGGGAAAACAGTTAATACGGGATCGGGGCGTTAATTTTTAAAACGATCGGCCGGGTCGTTACAGATTTTAAATAAGTGTTCTTTTTATATAATCAAGAATGAATTAGCTTTAGTTTTTCAAATTTGCCCTTATATATACATATCCCAATGTGTCAAGCTAATAATATGTAAATTTTAATTAAGAATAATTTAGTCAAGATACTTATTTAAACTTCTAGGAGTTAATATTTTATTAAGGGGTGTGTCAAAGGCCAAAAAATCACTTAGTGTGAACAGGAAGGAGTATATGTTTTGGATACACTTGAAAGAGCAATGCTAAAAGTCTCTTCGGCAATGATAAAATCCTCTCAATAAGTCAATATTATCGTCGATATTCATATTGTAGCCGATCTTGTTAATTACTTAGTTTTTGTTATATTGTTTTTATTTCTTAATGCGTTAGCAGTATGACACGATGCAACCTAAAGCTAGGACGAACTCTTCTTCTCTAAGTTAAGTTTCAATTTCTTCTATCCGCAATCTAGAAAAGATTAAATAGGAAGTGGGTGTTCTTGACTTAAAGGTCTGCTCTTGTGAGGTATGTCACGCTGTCTCAATTTTAAGTAGGCGTTTAGACATAGATTTGATTGAAACTTGAAAAATAAAATTTGAAGTTGTGTTGAAAAATAGTTTTGAAAGTTGAAATTGTGTTTGGATATACATTTTACTTGAAAAATATTAAGTTTTGTGACTAGAAGAAATGTTTTTACCCAAAAACTGGGCCAAATATGTTTTTGGAACCTGAAAATCTTTCTTCAATTTTTTTTTTTTTTAAAAGTGATCAATTTCCATGAACAAATTAATATTTTTTTTTGAAAAAAATAAAGAATCTATATCCAAACGGAAGCTTAAACTATGGTACGAGTGTGCTCAGTGATTTTGACAAGCTTAGTTTTTGTGCTCTCATTTAAAAATTAAAATGTTATATACATCCCAGAGAGAAACAATATTTTAGCTTGGAAAAATTGGTAAGTATTTCTACTAGAACAGAAGTGTTCACAATAAGCTAAGTGGGCCCTACTATAAATTTGTATCATAAAATGAATGCTTACATTAGATAATACTGAAACTATTGGTATATATTTGGTCATTTAATAACATGCAAAAATAACCAAAGGGATTATAATTATTATTATTTTCTACTATAATGTTGTCATGTTTGGTATATTTTACTACATCAAGTTCGTTAGAATTTGGGGTAACCTGATTTTATACCTTGATCAAGGATTATAAACTGAATAATAATAATTGGTAACTAAATTCACTTGTGCATATAATTACAAAATGTAAGGTTTTTAACGGCTCCAGAGTGTGTCCTAGAAACTTTGGCCTATGACAATGGGTGAGGGTGAGACGGTGGGTTCAAATCCCAATATCATGATGATAAAACGTTGGATTCAAGTTCCCATAACATGTTTTTATATGGGGACAATATTGGCTTTGAGTTTCAATGCACAATTTTAATGATATTACGATAACTGAGTCAAATTAATGTATTTTTTGACGAAAAAATCATGAAGCCCGTCCATGAATTTGCTCCATTCCTTAAAACAAATGTAATAGCAATACATGATACGTACGAAAGAACGGATTAAAAAGAGACTTTGGGATTGCTGAATCACAGATAAAAAAAAAAGAAAAAATAAATATATAAAGCAACAGAGCCATCATAGTATTTTTTAACTCCTCCGAAAGGAAGGATGACAATTTGATCATTTACCCATCTGAGTCTGATAGATTCTATTTTTCTCTTTCTTCAATAGAAAGGTGGGGAGGCCAATTTTCTTGTAGAGCTGTATGCACAAAAGATGCATGTACGGTTGTTTAATTCTATCTTTTTTCTATTCTTTATCTTTCTTTTCTCTTTGCTTTTATCATGCGAGATAGGGGAAGCTTTTATTTTGTTATATCATCAGGGTAATGATCCATCAACCTGCTAGTTCTTTTTATGAGGCACAAACATGCGAATTTGTCATGGAAGCGGAAGAACTGCTGAAACTGCGTGAAACCCTCGCAAAGGTTTATGTACAAAGAACGGGGAAACCATGGGTTGTATCCGAAGATATGGAAAGAGATATGGTATGTTGGGGGATATCATTATTGCCGAACCCAATGCCTACATTGCATTTGCAGGTAAAAGAGTAATTGAACAAATATTGAATAAAACAGTACCCGAAGGTTCACAAGCAGCTAAATACTTATTTCAGAAGGGTTTATTCGACCTAATTGTACCACGTAATCTTTTAAAAAGCGTTCTGAGTGAGTTATTTAAGCTCCACACCTTTTTTCCTTTGAATCAAAAGTCAAGCAAAATCAAGTAGAGCACTAAGTTCAATTATTTTATTTGTGTTTGTAGCAAAAAAATAGTTAGTTTGTCGGAATCAAAGTAAATAAAATAATTAACATGGTAGTGGGCTAGTGCGCATGGTCGTGAATGTGGTTGTGGAAAGAGACTCAAATAATAATAATCATATGCTATGATTTTCATGATAGGCAATGTGTTTTTCGTTAGCAATGGCCATCGCCATTTAATATTTCAGAAAGCGAAAGCGTCTTTCTTGCTCGATTTTCAATGGATAAAATCATTCAATTTCTTTGGCTCGTCTAATTTTTAAAGCCTGTACCTATCTTTAATTGAAAATTTTATTATTTATGTCTTGTCTTATATGTTAAATTGTTAACATCTGTAAGCATCAAAGATCGAACCAAACGGGATAATGACATACTTTACAAAAAAATTATTAATCCTCTTTTAGTCTCCGATGATAAAGAAAGCTTTGTTATAAAATAAAAGTAATGTAGTAAAATGTAGATAAGAAGAGATAGAAAGAAGGGAGAAGTGTTTTCTTCTTTCATTTTGGTGTATTTTTCCATTGCAATTACGTGGCCTTTTATATGCATAAAAAGTAAAGATGATGAACATAAAGTAGGAAATTTAATCTTTAAGTTATTCACAACATATGCATCCAATGTACAAACTATTCATAACAAGCTTAATGTTATTTTATTAGTCCTTGTTAGGCTATAGAGTCTACCAAATCTGCCTTTGTAATCAGTGAATTAATTTAATCAATTGTTATTTAATGAATTAGGAAATTTTACTTTATGGTCTTATAGTAGCGGATACACTGTTTACTTACTTTACATAAATAAAGGAGAAAAAAACATAAAGAACATATACCTATGTTAAACAATATAAAAGCAGTCTAAACATGATTTAATGATAATAAGTAGCGGAAATACAACCCGACATAGCCCAACTATCTTTGGTATTTAGGTTCAGACATTGATTTGTACTTAAAATAAATAAGCTAGTCTAACCACTCTAACCATAAAATGAAATTATTTAGCATAAAAAGTTGTGGTGGGTGTTGCTCCCAAACGCACACGCAAATATACGTGGTCGACAAATAATATAGGATTGTAAGTCCAAATATCGTACCCATAGGGACTTGTGATTAACTATCAACTAAATTAAACAAAATAATTAATCTGTTCAAGCGAATCCTAACGTATGAATATTTAACTAAAATTAATCTAAAGTAGCAAACAAAGAGATTAAAGAAAACAACGACAAGCTTAACGACGAATTTAATGTGGGTGAATATTCTAGAGCTACGGGTTAGCTAAAAGTCCCGTTGAATTTTCCACTTAAATCGTCTAATTAATTTATCTGGTTTATTAGTTGACAGGGTTAATATTGCTCGTAGCATTCTCCCGAAGTACAACTCGCCTATTCAAGCTAGTTTAACGCTCATATTCCTATGGAATTAGAATTAACAAGAACGCATTAATAATTCATGTATATTAACCAAGCAAGGCGATTAGGTATATTTCTATCCTAACCGCAAATCCCCCCTCCCCCCCTCCTCCAAGTTAAGATCTTGCTCTACTCAATCTTATATGCAATCTAGAATTCTCTCTCCCGAGTTCAATCCTAGATTCGTAGATAGTATTCAATTGGTAATCAAGCAATCGAATAATTAAGCGCAAGATTGAATAAATAAACCAATATGATAAAATAATAAGATCAATTCAAACTTCAAACCACAACGTTCATATAGCACCCAAAACTCTAGAACTAATAAACTATGAAACTAAAAGAAGAAAAGAGAAGAAAACTAGTTAGGAGCCTCCTCTAAAGCGTGGTGTGTGTTCCTCCACGTCTAAAGTGTGTCCCTAGGTCTAGGATGTGTCAAAGGTCCTCAAAATAGCATTTTATATGTATTTATACCAAGTAGGGTCGGGCCCAGACAAAAACACCCTTTCCTGTGCGAATTAGAACTTGGCTCTATAGATTTTGTACAAGCGCGCCGCACAATGCGTCGCACAGTTCAGGGCGGTAGTGGGAATCTACCGAATTGCAAAACATGAAAGTTGTATCTCTTTTGAATAGCTTTCCAACGATATATTGTGGAGCCCAAACGGAGTTCTGAGCGAAAGGTTATGTATATTTTACTAGACAATGCGTTGTATGCCCGCTCGATTCTTCGTTTTGTTCTTCACTATCATCCGTCGATCCGCGAACACGATCCCGACTTAATTCCTTGGGCTTTTACTCAGACTTCAAAGCTCCAAATCACTTAAGTTCATTCCATAATGCCTACATAGATCGGAATCACTCATACAAGGCATAAATTACATATTTAGTGCAAAACACTAGCGATTAAAGTTCAAACTCAATTAAAGTGCAGTAAATTAGAGTGTAATAAGCGACTAAAATACACAATTATTGCTTATCATCAATACCCCACACTTAAACCATTACTCTTCCTCTAGCAATCAAACTACACTTTACCAAGAATATTTAAAATAGACTAAGCACAAGAGTGTAACATCTTCACATCAAGATTTGACTCACAAGTACCACGCATTATTCGTAACTCTCCCACTTACTCTAACATATAGGTCACTCACATTACCTTTTCTTTTATGAATCAAGTACCCTCAAACAACAAAAGAGAGTAGTTCCACACACAATACAATTTAAGAACAATTAGGAACTCAAGATAGAAAGAATTCGCTCACTCTCAGAAATAACATTCATATGCCACAAAAGATGCACCATAGGCTTGCCCGTAGTGTATTACTCTACTAATCGAGATCATTCAGTCTAAGATCAAGTAGGACTTTATGCGGTTGTAATGTAGGCTGTCGGTCGGGTAGTATACATTTAGATATAATAGTGACTATACCTCCCTAAGCACTTAAATACATACACTTTAACATTTAAAATCCATACTTATGTCAAACCATAACTCCACCTTCACATCAATATATATTGACTCATCACTTCTTTAAGCACAATTATATCAAGAGTCACCACTATCACGTATTTTCACAACAATACAACTATCTTTTTTTTCTTTTTCAATTCAAGTGGCTCTTACTTTTTTTCAAAACACTGCACCTTTCTCCTTATTTCATTAGTTCCACTGAAAAGACAAACCAACCACCCTACATTTTAAATTTTACAAATTTCATAACAATTCAAGTGCTCATGAGAGGTAAAAAGGTTCAAATAGATGGTCAATTCAAACAAATGGGTAAGGCGGGTAAAATATATATATGTCTCAGCAAAGAAATGTCTATATCACTTCCAAAGAAATGTCTATATCAGCAAAGAAATGTCTATATCAGCAAAGAAATGGGTAAGGCGGGTAAAAAGGTTCAAATAGAGGTAAAAAGGCTTGTAATGTGGTTGCCAAAGAAACAAGATTACAAGCTCAAAGGGGTTAACTATGATACATAGCAATTAGGCGGGTAAAATATATATATGTCTCAGCAAAGAAATGTCACTTCCAAGACTGAGCAAAACTACTATTTCGCTTTGCAAACATACGGGGCAAGTTCTAGACATAAAATGCAATGCACAAAATAACAAAAAACCTTACACACACATGGCACACAACTCACTTAGGATTGGACTCATCAAGACACTCTAGTCAAAGAAGTTAAGCAAAGTTAAGATCATACAATTCAAGGTACTTATACAAGAGTCAAAAATTGAGCCTAAGCGTCACCACCAAAGTACTCACTATTGTCAAGGCATGACAAAGTTAAAAGATATTGCTTCAATTTAATTCTAAGCACAAGTTTTCCTAGTTCTAAAAAAAATAAAAACTAACTATACCCGGTTCAAACAAAACCCTTGGAAAAGAACTGCTGCCTAAAGAAAAATCAAGGGGGAATTACTACACTACCTACAAAGAAAATCTTTTTGGCCTTTTTCTTTAGACTTAAATCCCTCAAGAAAACTATCTAGGAGATCCATCATCGGGAAAAGTCCAATTTTTCTAAATTTGTTTTTACAAAAAACCTACTACACTAAGAGCGAGTACTACAACTAAGCTAAGATAGCACAGAATCTCACCCAAACAATCTCCTCGCCCCACACTTAAAATTGTGCAATGTCCTCAATGCACACTGAAAATAACAATAGGGTAAAAGAGACTCCCTGATAGGCCAAAGGCCGAAGCATTAGCAGCTCACGGGATACTCAGACTTCTCCAGGTATGATCCCTTGTGCGGGTACCTCACACTCAGTTTCAAACACATGCTCGCTTTTGCACTCGCCTATTGTCTTTGACTCCATTCTGCTACTGCTACAAAACACAAAAATAACACTACAAATATAACACAATAAAAAAATAAAAAAAATAAATAAAAAATAGAATTGGGTTGCCTCCCAACAAGCGCCTTATTTAACGTCTTGGCACGTCGCCATCACTTTCATCATTTTTCCTTCCACCTTTAGGATATAAATTGCGCCCCCAATTTTGCATCAATTTTTCTGTCACGTTCCTGGGGCGGTGGTGTAAAAATAAAGGAACCAAGTAATAAACATCGCATCTTGCACTTCTTGGCCCTTAAGTGAGAAATGTAGTTTTGTCTCCTTGGTGTGGCAAATTTCAGAATATAAACACTTTGTTTCTCATCCATTGACTCCTCTATATGCTCGACTGGATCAATTCACATATCACCAACCAAACACAATGTTGAAAAATGGTTAGAATGAGGTACAACATGCTCCAAATCCATAATTGCATCATTTTTGACATCCTATATTTTGCACTCTTCGTTAACCTTGGTATCATGAATAATATTTTGGTCGAATAGTTGAAGTTCCTCTTTCTGCTCCTCAGGCTGGCCAGCATCCACAAATATTGTTTGTGGGGCATCAGACGCCTCAACCTTTATATTCAATTGATCATGCAGGTCATGGATATCTAAGCCAAATTGGTCTATCTCTTGCCTGAGTTCAGTTCTTTCGTCTATCAGATGTTCTCTCATATTTGAAAGACCATCAAGGAGAAACTCATGAGATTTTATTAGTTGAGCTTGTTCCCCTAGCCAAGATTTGCTCACTATATCTGTTTCTTCTAAATTATCTTCTGGTGGGAACTCACTCTCTTCAGCCATTTCCTCTACCTCGGTCTTCATTCTCATGATTGTTGTACTAATTCTTCATTGCTCCTATCAAACTCATAAAAATTATTAGAAACTTCATAATAAGAGCTCTGAGAAGGATACTAAGAATAGGACAACCATCCCAATGGTCATCTTGACCACCACATATATTACAAATATTCCACTCAAATGATTGAGATTGTGCGCACAACTCGCTCCCGTTTTTAACCAGTGAGGTCCTCCATAATATGGACATGGATCATCATAATAAGAATAACCAATATTCGACCAATTCTCATTCCAGGATGTCATGTCAACAAAGATAATAAAATATTAAACTAAGTTAAAAATAAAAAAAATAAAAACTTGAATAGGCAAAAAGTAAAAATCCAATATAATTGAATAGTTAATTTATAAGTCCCCACCAACGGCACCAAAAACTTGTTGCCCCCAAACGCACATGCAAGTATACGTGGTCGACAAGTAATATAGGATTGTAAGTCCAGATATCGTACCCACATGGACTTGTGATTAACTATCAACTAAATTAAACGAAATAATTAATCTATTCTAGCGAATCCTAATGTATGAATATTTAACTAAAATTAATCTAAAGTAGCAAACAAGGAGATTAAAGAAAACAACGACAAGCTTAACGACGAATTTAATGTGGGTGAATATTCTAGAGCTATGGGTTAGCTAACAATCCCGTTGAATTTTTCACTTAAATCGTCTAATTAATTTATCTAGTTTATTGGTTTCCAGGGTTGATATTGCTCGTAGCCTTATCCCGAAGTACAACTCGCCTATTCAAGCTAATCTAACGCCTATATTCCTATGGAATTAGAATTAACAAGAACGCATTAATAATTCATGTATAGTAACCAAGCAAGGCAATTAGGTATATTCCTATCCTAACCCAAATCCGTCCCCCCCCCCCCCCCCGAGTTAAGATCTTGCTCTACTCAAGTTCAATCATATATTCGTAGATAGTATTCAATTAGTGATCAAGAAATCAAATAATTAAGCGCAAGATTGAATAAATAAACCTATATGATAAAATAATAAGATCAATTCAAGATTCAAACCACAACGTTCATGTAGCACCCAAAACTCTAGAACTAATAAACTATGAAACTAAAAAAAGAAAAGAGAAGAAAAACTAGTTAGGAGACTCCTCCAAAGTGTGGTGTGTGTTCCTCCACGGCTAAAGTGTGTCTCTAGGTCTAAGATGTATCAAATGTCCTCAAAATAGCATTTTTATATGTATTTATACCAAGTAGGGTTGGGCCCAGACGAAAACACCCTTTCCTGCGCGAATTAGGACTTGGCTCTGTAGATTTTGAACAAGCGTGCCGCATAATGCGTCGCACAGTGCGGGGCGGTAGTGGGAATCTGCCAAAATGCAAAACATGAAAGTTGTATGCCTTTTGAATGGCTTTCCAACGATATATTGTGGAGCCCGAACAGAGTTCTGAGCAAAAGGTTATTTGTATTTTACTAGACAATGCGTTGTATGCCCGCTCGATTCTTCGTTTCGTTCTTAACTATCATCTGTTGATCTCCGAACACGATCCCGGCTTAATTACTTGGGCTTTTACTCAGACGTCAAAGCTCCAAATCACTTGAGTTAATTCCATAATGCCTACATAGATTGGAATCACTCCTACAAGGCATAAATACACATTTAGTGCAAAACACTAGCGATTAAAGCTTAAACTCAATTAAAGTGCAGTAAATTAGAGTGTAATAAGCGACTAAAATACACAATTATAGCCTATCATCAGTGGGATATATAAGATTCTTTCACCTTAATCAAATGTCTCGATTTCGAGCGAGATAGAAAAAATCTGGATAGAAAATGTTTCCCACCTTAATGGGCCTTACTCAGATTAAACCGAACAAGTAAAGACCACTTTTACCCCCCCCCCCCCCAAAACTATTTATATTTGTTAGTCGTAAAAGTGTATAAAATTTGTATTTTTTTGTATATAACATATATGAGCGTATTATATACAAATATATATATATTTCAGCTATTATTTGTAGAGATATATATATCAGCTATTATTTGTAGAGCAGCTATACGATGTCATTTTTCGAATTCAAATTAGCCAAGGTTTGATTATCTTTGCTATTCGGATAGTTTATATCATACTGTCGTAAGGGACATACTACTATCTTTAAGCTCTGTCTAGTGATTAATGATATCTAAAATTAGTTCAGATTTGTAAATATTTTGGCATAGATTCTTGAATGATCGATAGTATCGCCCGGTGTACTAAGCTCCAGCTATGTGTGGGGTTCGGGGAACGGCCGGAGCACAAAAGCTCTTGCTATGTGCGGGGTTCAGGGAATGGCCGGAGCATAAAAGCCTATTGTAGGCAGCCTTACCCTGTATTTCTGTAGGAGGCTGTTTCCATGGCTCGAACCCTTGATCTCCTGGTCACATGGCAACAACTTTACCAATTATACCAAAGCTCCTCTCCGATCAATATCATCGCCCTAAGTTTTTATATCCACTTATTCAGTATACATGTTGATGGGATATTGCAATTGTTAAATCGAGTAATCAAGAAGCACGACAAGCTAAAAAAGACTCCGATTTTATGAAGATAAAAAATTAAAATATTCTTATTATTTAATATAATATCGCATTTCAAAGATATCAAATTTCAAAAAATCTTCTATATTAATGATGATAGGCTATAATTATGTATTTTAGTCGCTTATTACACTGTAATTTACTGCGCTTTAATTGAGTTTGAACTTTAATCGCTAGTGTTTTGCACTAATTGTGTGTTTTATGCCTTGTAGGAGTGATTTCAAGCTATTTAGATGTAATGGAATGAATTTAAGTGATTTGGAACTTTTAAGTATGAGTAAAAGCTCAAGGAATTAAGCCGGGATCGTGTTCGGGGATCAACGAATTATAGTTAAGAACGAACGACGAATCGAGTAGGCATATTGTACACTGTTTAGTAAAATGCATATAACTCTTCTCTCAAAACTCCATTTGGGTTCCACAATATATGGCTGGAAAGCTAATTCAAAGGGATAAAACTTTCATGTTTTATGTTTTTCCAAATTCTAAACAGAACAAGGTGAAATGTGCGCGTCAAGGGTGAGGCCGCGCAAATGGGGCAGAACACTGGTCAATATGCGCGGCCCATCCGTGAATTGTGAGACCTAAGCAACCTAGAGCTCTGATACCAACTTGTCACGATCCGAATTACCCACCGTCGTGACCGTGATAGCGCCTAATATTGAACCCGCTAGGCAAGCCAACGTTATTGATTATTCCACCTTTTTACCTTTATCTTTAATAGTTTACCAAATTAATGCAAGCATACAGTGGAATTAGAAATGTGGAAGAACATAATTTAATAGTTTAGCTAATACCAATATGAAATCCATAACAATACTCAACCCAGAACTAGTGTCACAATCTCATGGACTATCTATGAATACTACAAATAAGGTCTGAACAAAGAAAATACATGCATGTCTTTGAAATAGAAAAGAACAGAAAGAAACAGGATAGAAGGGGACGCCAAGGCCTGCGGATGCCTACAAGACTAGCTCGGGTCTTCGCTGGACTGAAGGCAACAACCTCTAAGTTTGGTCTGTATGCTCCAATACAGGGATCTTCACAAAAGAATGTAGAGTGTAGTATCAGTACAACCGACCTCATGTACTGAGTAAGTGTCAAACCTAACCTCGACGAAGTAGTAACGAGGCTAGGACACAACAAACAATATAATCTGCAGTTAAACAATATTTAACAGAATAACCATAAAAGAAGCAAATCAAAAGTAACGGGGAGGGGTAACATGCTATGGGGGATACCAACATAAAGAATCATAGAAATAACGGAATGAAACAATTGAGGAACTTGAACCGATAACAACAAGAAAATCATAATAAACTGGCAATAAATGCACGGCATCACCCTTCGTGCTTTTACTCTCAATCCTAACCATGCAATCAATAATGAAAATGTGCACGGCATCACCCTTCGTGCTTTATCTCTCTTCCTCACCATATAAATATTAGAAATGTGCACGGCATCACCCTTCGTGCTTTATCTCTCTTCCTTATCATATGCATCAATATCAATGTAAATGTGCACGACATCACCCTTCGTGCTTTATCACTCTTTCCTCACTATATACATAAGTATGAATGTGCTCGGCATCACCCTTTGTGCTTTATCACTCTTTCCTCACCCAAACAATAGTAACAATCAATATCCCGGCAAGGGAATCAACAATAAGAATAAATACATCCCTGCAAGGGAATCAATAATAAGAATTAAATACGTCCCGACAAGGGAATCAGCTATAACCAATCTTGTTCCAACAATTAACTTCACAAATGAACCTCAACTGAAGCCAATGCTCAACAATAGACAAATACTACAAAAAATGACCATAAGTCTTACTCAACATGGGTAATCAACAATTTAGTCATTTATAGTACTTATCAAGAATCACAACGATTACAATTTAAGACTCACGGGCATGCTTGACTCCAACGTATAGATACTCGTCACCACACCTATGCGTCGTACACTACATTAGCACATAGCAAATAAGGTACAACACTTATTCCCCCAAGCTATAAGGTTAGACCAAACACTTACCTTGTGTGACGACCCAAAGGGTCATCACCATAATTCTTCCTTGTTCCGTGTTTATAAGGCCTTGAAAACCTCACTGTTAGTTGCCTCGATTTGCGTGTACAGTCCAGGCACGTAGCCGAAAAGCTTTTATGTTGAAATATGCGAATTATGTGAAAAATTTGATGAATTTTGATATTAATATGCATAATATTGACTTCGGTCAACATTTTGGGTAAACGGACCCGGACCTGTGATTCGACGGTCCCAGAGGGTCCGTAGAAAAATATGGGACTTGGGAGTGTGCCCGGAATCAAATTCCGAGGTCCCAAGCCCGAGAAATGAATTTTTGTGTGAAATTGTTTTCTGAAATTAATTAAGGAAAAAGAAGAAGAAAATTGATCAGAAAACTATGGTATCGGGCTCGTATTTTGGTTCCAACGGTTGGTACGAGTCTTAAATATGTTTTAAGCACTATATGTAAAGTTTGGCTAAAAACAGACGTCATATGACGTGTTTCGGACTTAAAATGGGGAATTTGAGTTTTATGAAAGTTGAAAGAAAATCATGTGTTTCGAGGCTTGATCCTATGTATATGATGTCATTTTTGGCAATTTGATCGCACGAGTAAGTCCGTAAGGTGTTTTCGAGATCATATGAATGTTTGGTTTGGAGCCCCGAGGGCTCGGGTGAGTTTTGAGTGGGGCCCGGGAGGTCTTAGGCTTAAAAATGCAGTTCAGATGTTGCAGGCCCAGTGCGGCCGCAGTCATTTCCGCGCGGTCCGCGCTGGCAGCCACGCGGCCGCGGTGCTTTTCTGTGCCGTCCGCGTTGTGGAGTTCAGAGGGAAGACCAGCACGGCTGCGCACCAAATCAGTGCGGTCCGCGCTGGGTGGGTTCAGAGAAAGCCCACTTCTTCCCTCCCTCGGCGCGACCGCGGTGCATTTCTGTGCGGTACGCGCCAGCCCCCAGCAAAAGTATATATATTCGGGACTTCAGTCATTGTTTTTCCACTTTTGAAAAACCCAAAACCTAAGAGGCGATTTTCCAAACAACTTTTCTTCTCCAAAACCATTGGTAAGTGATTTCTAACTTAGTTTCTTCACTTCTTAACATCTTTTAACATGATTTCAACTTCAAATCAAAGATTTTCATGGGGAAATTGGGTGTTTTGGGTAGAACCTAGGTTTTCTACAAATTGAGAAGTCGGACCTCAATTTGGGGTCCGATTTCAAAACAAAACATATATTTGGATTCGTGGGAGAATGGGTAACTGGGTTTTGGTTCGAACCTCGAGTTTCGACTATGTGGGTCCAGGGGTATTTTTGACCTTTTTGGGAAAAACCTTGTAAAAACTATTTTTATGCATTGGGGTTTGTTCCAATAGTAATTATTAATGCATTCAAGCAATTTGTGACAAGATTCGAGCGTTTGGGTGGTGAATTCGACGGGTAAAGCTATTCTAGAAGCGTGAGTTGAGTTTGGAGCATTCGAGGTAAGTGGCTTGTCTAACCTTGTGTGGGGGACCTTTCCCCTTAGGATGTACTATATTTGATAATTGAAATGCCCTGTACGTGAGGTGACGAGCGCGCACTTGAGCTAATTGTTGAAAATCCGGTTTTTTCTTAAGTATTTCAATTAAGTTCCTTTTTTGTTTTATTCTACTTGTGAATTTAGCATGTTGATAGTCTAGAAAGGCATGTTTAGTTGACTTAATTGCCTATTTGCTTAAATTACCTGAATTGCATTACGTGAAGCATGTTAGGCTAGAAGTAAATGTTTACTTGGTACGAAATTAGCGTTTAATTTAATATTCATGTGTTGCTGCTTTGTGTTTTAAATTGGGACTACGGGTGAGATTCCTGGGATATTCCCCCTGCACATTTACTTTGGGACTACGGGTTAGATTCCCGGGAGATTCCCCCTGCACATTTACTTTGGGACTACGGGTTAGATTTTCAGGAGATCCCCGGCACATATATTGAGGATACCGAGAGATCCTCGGGATACCAAGAGATCCCTACCACATATTGAGGATACCAAGAGATCCTCGGGATACCAAGAGATCCCTGGCTTATATTGAAGATACCGAGAGATCCTCGGGATACCAAGAGGTCCCTAGTACATGTCGAGGATACTAAGAGATCCTCGGGATACTTAGAGATCCCCGGTTACTTTCCTTATGGTTTGCTTTCATCATTGTTTCCGTTATTGTATTCTTATTATCCTGCATAGATTCTTACTGTAGGTTCTCAATTGCACTGCTTATCTTATCCTGCCATCTTTATATTTTATTTAACCTCAGTAGGGCCCTAACCTTCCTCATCACTACCCAACCGAGGTTAGGCTTGGCACTTACTGAGTACCGCTGTGGTGTACTCATGCCTCTTCTATGCATGTTTTTTTTTCATGTGCAGATCCAAGTACCTCTACTCAGGCGCACTATCAGTGAGGCAGGAGGACTTCAGAGACTTCGAGGTAGATCTGTTGCGTCCACAGACCAACGAGTCTCCCTCTTTATTCTATCTTTAGTACTTAGTTCTCTTTCCTTCCGTTTGTTAGATATTCTAGAGTTTGGAGCCTCACTATACATTTCTGTAGCTTGTGTTTTCCCGTGGGTTTCCGGGTTTTGGGATTTATTTTAGTCTTGAGATATAGAGTCGTATATGCCGAGCGACATTCAGTACAATTTCCTTTTTTAGATAATTAAATATGGTATTCTATTTCTAAGTAATTATTATGTTTCCGCAAGTGTTAGGCTTACCTGGTCACGGAGACTAGGTGCCGTCATGACATGTTCATGGTTGGTGAACTAGGGTCGTGACAAGTTGGTATCAGAGCTCTAGGTTCATAGGAGTCACAGAACATAGGCCGGTTTATTAGAGTCTCGCTGATCGTACGGAGACGTCTGTACTTATCTACGAGAGGCTATGTAACTGTTTAGGAAAAATTCTTCACTTCATTGATCTCCTTGTCGTGCGATATTTTTGACATTAATTCTAAACTTCTGTCTTCTATTCTCTCATAGATGGTGAGGACACGTGCTACTCGGGACGATCAGGCATCTGTACCCCCTCCTGCAGCTGTCAGAGGCAAGGGTCGAGGAAGAGGCCATGGATGCGCACGGGGTACAGCCAGAGCACCTGCACGAGCTGCCGCTGAGGTACCGCCAACAGATCCAGCCGGAGTTCAGGCACCCGACACGCCTACAACCACTACTACTCCAGCCCTTCCGGAGACATTGGCACATTTTATGAGTATGTACACCACGCTGGCTCAGGCAGGGTTGCTTCCCCTTGCTGCAGCCACATCCCAGGCCAGGGGAGGGGCACAAACTCCCGCCGACCGCACTCCTGAGCAGCGAGTGTAGGTTGAGCAGGTCCCAGAGATCACTCCTGTACAGACTGCAGTACCAGTTCAGCCCGAGGATGAGCAGTTGCTTCTGAGGATGAGCAGCGGAGACTCGAGAGGTTCAAGAAGTATGATCCTCCGATTTTTTGTGGACTAGCGACAGATGATTGTCACACCTCCTTTTTCGCCTACACCTCTGGGAAAGGGTGTATAAGGGAGTTTTTCCAATTTAAGTGACAATCGAAATGGGATTATTTTATTTAAAATTCAGAATCGCCACTTGGGAGATTTATGGTGTCCCAAGTCACCGGTTTAAATCCCGAATCGAGGAAAAAATTGACTCTGTTTAACAGTCCGCGAACCAGAACCCGAGTAAGGAATTCTGTTAACCCGGGAGAAGGTATTAGGCATTCCCGGGTTCCGTGGTTCTAGCACGGTCGCTCAACTGTCATATTCGACTTATTTATCTGATTTTAATACATTTTGAACCTTTGTGCAAATTTTAACTTTTAGCTGCTTTTATTATTATTATTATTATTATTTTAAAAGAGAATTACAACGTCGTTAAAGCACATCTAGAACCACGTCACATAAATGCACCCGTAGTTTTTAACATATTTTAACGTCGTTGAGATTTGATTTGGGTCACATAAATGCGCACCCGAATTTAGGAAAGTAATTTTATTAAATATGCACCTAAAGAGACTATCGTGTTATTAACTCGGTGAAGGCCGTGGATATTCGCTAAACGGCCTCTCCCGAAAGCTAGATAGTTATTAAAAAATAGAGGGCCTCGCCGCTTGTACGTTTTATTTGGGCGAGGCACGCCTCTTTTATTTTTAAAAGAACATTCCTAAAGTGTCTACATTTTCTATTTAAGTTTGTCTCTAAAATAAAAGAGAAAAATCCTAGTTAATTACATGCTTGAAAAGGCCATCACTTATTTATCGGATTAAAGTAAACGTAACCGGAAAATTGCAATCAAACTTGCATAAAAGGAGATTATTTCATGTCTTATTCTATAAGCCAATACTACTGAAATTGAAATTATAAATAAATACGGAATTGACAAACAATATATATTCAAAAGAAACTAATTATCCTATAACTAATTTAAACCCACACTGTTAGATGAAATGAACTGTTGGAACTAATTGTTTTCAACTACTTGAAACTAAGCCAAACTTAATTACTAATGAATATGAAAGTTTGCTTAAGCTTGATCATTAACTTAAATAACCTGTTGGATTAGTGTTCTTAGTAGTACTACATTGAATCGCACTTCAAATATATCAAGCCTACGGATTATACGAAATTACTAACCAATTATATTTGCCTAACACTTACGGATCTTTGTTACTAACAAGATTCAAAAAATCACAAACTTCAAGTTACTTCTATTCCAATATTCACGAGTTCAAAGCTACATTTTACCAACCAATTAAATCGATTCACTACATTAACTAATTACCAATTCGAGTTGGATGTGATTCCGAAGCTACATTATTTTAAATATATGAATTAGCAAAACTGAAACTGATAACTATGCAATTCCTACAGAAATACGTCCAATAGTTCAACAATCTAACAATTCTGCTCAAATTAAACATGCATACTGTATTGACTAATATTCACGTCATTTCAAGGATCTTAGGTCCGTAATCTAACGTTATGCCCTATCTAGCTTCTAATCAGTGATCTTACAAAAATAGTCTTAATACTACATGCCTCTACCTTTCATACAACATGAAACACATAACTAATATCTAACTACAATACAATTATTCTATAGTTAAATATAGAAATCATCTGTCCATTTTATTTCAACTTCAATAATCAAACATCGAGGTAATTCAAAGTAGTGTACCTAATAATAGAACAGAAGAAAAAGGTGAGGATTAGTAGATCAGTAGCAAACAACAGCAACAATAACCAACAGGCAACTTAAAACCAACGGAATAAAATCCGTCAACCAACAGTCCCGAGAACCAATGGAGCAAAACCCAGAAGTAGCAACGAAATAGTAACAGATGTCCAATAGCACCCTTCAGGAAAGACTACTTGAAAACCAACAATGCCAAACAATTATTTTAGTTTGAAAGTCAGCCTATTTCAACTTTAAAATTACTGAATTCTGATGATAAAATCCAGCAGGTTTTTAACTTGAACTATGAATGTTTTTCCTTTCTTCAAAGTTCAGCTTTCATTCACTCTTAAACTCTCCAAAATTCCCCTCTTTCTCTACAGACCTCATCCCCCTCTTATACAAGCCTGTCTTTCTTTCAAACTTACTGCCCGACCCCTCTTTTCCACTAAAATCTAAATTTTCCACTTAAAATCCCACTAAGGAAAACTTTTCCTTATTTTCAGCCACCCATTCCCTTTTGTTCCCCATTATCACATTAATTTAAAGACACTAACATCCCACTAACAAAACACTAACATTAATATATTATTCTGACTGTTTCATTCCCAAATCACCCCTGAAACCCCTTAATATTACTGCCCCCTAATACAACTATTCAAATATATTAAAACTTTTGATTCTAAAATTTGCTCAACTAGCAATTAACTAAAACTAATTTGATTAACAGCTATAACCAATTCTCCTAACAAACTGAATGATTAAGGTTGAATTCCAATTGACACAAATGAACTGAATTTAAATCATATTAACACCACACAGAACTCAGCAGAACCATTAACACTGAAACTGAAAATTGAACCAAAATGAACATGAATATAGGTAACATGAATGCAGGTTCATTGTCTGCCTATTGACAATGCCCTGAAACTAAATGTCCACAGATCAAGCACACACAATATTCGACCTTAAATCATTTTACGAAACTACTGATAAAACGTGACTTAATTGATGATAACTGATTAAACGATTGCCTACAACAATTGACAGCAATTACTCAGAAATAGACAATCAGGCCATTCAAGTAATTTCAGTGGTATTGACAAAAACAGGGACTAACAGGAAACTAATTAATCGACGCAACTTATTAATCGATTATACACACAATTGGTAACAACAAATAGAATCAAACATACAAACAGGGTGATTCATGGCTTTGGACAAAACAAGGGACTTATGAAACAAATTATTCGACGACATTAATCAAATCGAATGTGTAGTTTATAACAGGTACAATTAATCAACAAACAGAAAAATCGACCAAATAAAAAGGTCACTGGAGATGAGAAGATGAATTGATAAAGAATGGAAAAATCAACAAAACTAAACTAAATAGATACATAGATAAAAAAACATGAACACAGAACAAGGGAAAAAGAAAAATACCTCAGAACATCAGAACTATACGGACCCAGGCTCGAGCTCAGACTCGGACACTTTGAGGTCGAACAGACCTTAGTCAAAGTGTTCTCAACTGAGAACACTTCGATTAAGGTCGATTAGACCCCAAATCCTCACTTAATTTTGACGGATTCCATGATTTGGAATTTCTAGGGTTCCTGGTTTTCGATTTCGGGTTCGAACGTTTCTAGGCAGATTTGAACGGAACCAAAGTCATTTATAGTATGAAGGAGGTCTGGGGGTTGCCTTGTATGAATTTGGAGTGGATTGGAATAGGTTCATGTTTGGCTCGAATCTTCAAATGAAGATTCGAGGAGTTTTAGGAAGATTCGAGCCAGATGGTTAACATATTTGGAGTGAGGGTGGGTTGATGGTCTTATGGTGTTGATTTGGTGACCGGCGGCATTGTTGCCGCCGGGTTTTAGGCGGTGGGGTGTCATGGCGGTTAGGGTTTCAGTAAGGGGTGTTTGGTTCAGTCTTTGAGTTGAGACGATGAACAGGAAGACGAGGGGGGTGTTTGGTTAGGGGGACTGGGGTAGGAGGTTGAGTTTATATAGGGGCGGGGTTGTTTGATCCTGGCCGTTCAATCAAGCACGATCGACGACCTAGATCGTTTCATTTAATGGAACGACTCCGTTTAGTCTCTATACGAAATTGGGCCGACCTTGGGTGAAAATGGGTCGGGTATAGAGGAGGCCGTTGGATCGAGATAGATGAACGGCTCAGATCTGATCACTTAAAACGACGTCGTTTCAATTATGCAGGGGCTGAACTGGACCGTTTGATTAAAACAAATCAACGGCCCAGATTTGAGACTCAGAAACGACGTCGTTCGAGTCTTCTGAGGGACTGGCTGAAATGGACCGGGTCTTTTGAATGTTTGGGCCTGATTTTTGGTCTAAAATTTTGGCCCAAATCCGATTTGACTTATATTTTCAACTCTTTTCATTTTCTTCTTTTAATTAATAATTAACAAAAATTCTAAAAATAAATTGTAAAACCAAAATTAAACTATAAAATATTAATTAACTCTTAACAACAATTATCACACAAGTTAAAACATTTAATTAAAATAAAATCATACGATGGCACACTTTAAATGACATAAAATAGACTAAATGCATATTTTTGTGATTTTCTTCTTTTAAAACCAAATTATGGTTCGATTAGTTCCTAAATGCACAATCAAATCCTAAATATGCATGCAACATATTTTTGTTTTTGTATTTTAATTAATTAAAACAGGATAAACATTTACAGATAAAAACACAAATAATTATCCAAAAATGCCACGCAAATTATAAAAATTGTACACCAAGAAAATTTGTTTTAATTTTCGATTTCTTTTGGAGTAGTTTTTTTCGTGAAGCAAAAATCACGTGCTCACAGCTGCCCCTCTTTGTCCGAAAACACAAAGAGTTTTCGTACAAAGATAAAGTGAGCGGATTCGAGCGATTTTTGCCCGTTGGAATACTCCGTGTGAAGCATTTTTTTGAAAAGGTTTGACCGAACCTTTGCTTCAAAGGTTTCCTACATATCCTTGGCTAAGAGGGAATTAGATTAATGTAGTTCGGGAAGTATTGGTAGCTGGGACTACCATGGGACTGCAATTTTGTTGTTACTGCTGCTGCATGTTGTTACTACTGCTTACCGATCTCCTTGTTACATTGTGCTCAAAAGAAAACAAGAGGCTAGACTAAACTAGGAATTACAAAATCTTATCTATCTTCCACTCGCTCTGGTTGCCTTGCTTTCTTGTCGGCTTGTGTTTCCTCTGGTGCTTTTTCTTCCGAAAACTGCTGGGGATGACACTGGCCTTTTGCTTTTCTGAACACAAGTTTTATCATTTCGTTCTGTCTGCTGGGGACACTGCTTCCTACATTAAAGCTTGTTATGCTGGGGATTTTTGTTGTAATCCTCCGCATTACTGACTTCTGATTTGATCTTGAAATGTATTCCTCTGTTCTGCAGGCGGGCTCCTGACTCCAACTTGACTTTTGAAAGATGACACAACCTCCATTCTCCAGGCGGGCTCCTGACTTCAACAGTAATTTAAAAATATAACAACCTCCATTCTACAGGCGGGCTACTGACTGCTTCAACAATTTAAAAATATAACAACCTCCATTATACAGGCGGGCTCCTGACTTCTTCAACAATTTAAGATTTACAACCTCCATTCTACAGGCGGGCTCCTGACTTCTTCTTAAACTTTAAATATAACAACCTCCATTCTACAGGCGGGCTCCTAACTTCTTCAACAACTTAAAAATATAACAACCTCCGTTCTACAGGCGGGCTCCTGACTTCTCAACTTCAACTTTAAAATAAACACCCCCATTCTCCAGGCGGGCTCTTGACTTCTTCGACTTAAAATTATAACAACCTTCGTTCTATAGGCGGGCTCCTGACTTTTTCAACTTAAAATTTTAACAACCTCCATTTTCCAGGCGGACTCCTGATTTCTTCAGCAATTTAAAATTTACAACCTCCATTCTACAGGCGGGCTCCTGACTTCTTCAATAACTTAAAATATAACAACCTCCATTCTACAGGCGGGCTCCTAACTCCAACTTAAAATTTAACAACCTCCGTTCTACAGGCGGGCTCCTGACTCCAACTTAAAATTTAACAACCTCCGTTTTACAGGCGGGCTCCTGACTTCTTCGACTTAAAATTATAACAACCTCTGTTCTACAGGCGGGCTCCTGACTTTTCAACTTAAAATTTTAACAACCTCCATTCTCCAGGCGGACTCCTGACTTCTTCAACAATTTAAAATTTACAATCTCCATTCTACAGGCGAGCTCCTGACTTCTTCAACAACTTAAAATATAACAACATCCGTTCTACAGGTGGGCTCCTGACTCCATCTTAAAATTTAACAACCTCCGTTCTACAGGCGGGCTCCTGACTCCAACTTAAAATTTAACAACCTCCATTCTACAGGCGGGCTCCTAACTCCAACTTAAAATTTAACAACCTCCGTTCTACAGGCGGGCTCCTGACTTTTTTAGTGATTACTTCCCTCAAACTGGTGTTTTATTTCTCTGAAACCTGCTGGGGATAATACTGCTGGGGAATTATCTTCCTTCTTTAAGACTGGTTATTTTCCTTCTTTAAGACTGGTTATTTTCCTTCTTTCAACAATGGTGGGGATAATACTGGTTCAAAGACCACTACCCTTAAAACTTGGGTTATCTTGCTTCTCCCGAGATTGCTTTATTTAAAACTTGTATTTCCTTCTCCCGCGGACTACTGGGGATTCCACTGCCTTCAAAACTTGTGCTATCTTCCATCTTCCCCAAGTGGGTATCTGATTTCAAGAAAATTTTCAATGAGAGAAAATTTTCTGCCCCAGTTTGATAATCTTCTTTGTGGCCTATCTTTCTTCCATCAATAACATTTCCTTTCCCTGCTTTAAATCAAAGAAAATTTGTTAGTTTAAAACGTGGTGAGTGGTCATGCCACTCCTGCCGGGGATGATATTATTTGCTAGGGATGACATTCCTGCTGGGGATGGTTTTTCCCTTTCTTCCTTCCCTGCTCTGTGTTATCCGACCCTCTTGGAACTTGGTCGATAGTCTGCCGGGGATGCTCCTTCTTCCCGATGATCCTTATTAACAAATTTCTCAACTGCTATTTTTTCGATTTTTCTCCATACTTTCCCTAAAATCCCAAACCAATCCATCATTTGGTCTTGTAACAAACGTCTTTTCGTTTTATTTCATTATCTTTGGCCTATTCACATTTTGCTTTGCATCATTTTGGCAACTGGTAGTAAGCTCTGAAAAATCCTTCCCTAAAACAAACTGCTGGAAAAAAAAGTCTTTAAACAAAGAAATGAAAAGTGATGACTTCAAAAGATAGAAAAGAAAAGTCTTTCTGAACAAATGTTGGGGAGAAGAAAAAGGAAAAGAACTTATCTGCATGGTATAACCGATCCCAATGATTATGTCGTGCATTCCGGATCTTACCAACCAAGTCTATTTATCAATCAATCTTTATGACGTCCTCATTTTGCTGGGGATAATCAGGCGCTCAACTCTTTTGCCGAATTGACATTTTTGCAATGCTTGATGCCTTGACGGATCCCTTCCGCCAATCTTATCTTGTTTGCCCTTTTCAACTCCTTGTCGCCTCATAGTGCCCTTCGAGGGATTTTCACTAACGAGACTCTCTCATTTCTCTCAACTTCCTTCGCCTTATGGTGCCTGTTAAGGTTTTCACCGATAAGACTCTCTCATTTTATTATATATATATATATCAGTTGGGGATTGGAGTGTTACAGATAAGACTCTCTCTGCTGGGGATTCTTTTGGCTATCAATTCTTTTCAACTTATGATCCTCTTTCTGCTGGGGATCAGTGTATTATTCTTGGCTTTCATTTGCCTGACTTGGCACCTCTCGGATACTGATCGGGAGGTCTTTTTGGACATCACATGTGGGTTTTTGTGTGGGTTTAAAAAAGAAAAGGCTATCAAAAAATTCAAAATAACTTTGAATGGGTGAAACATTACAACTCTTGGAATCTAACCTCTTTCCCAAAATTTAAAACATAACTTCTGCCCCGGTTTTCTTGCTTGGGGGATTTTTGATTTTTATTATACTTTGACCGAGCCGTGAGGCGCCTACGTATCCTCTTTGAGGAATCAGGTCGAACGTAGTTCACTCGATTCCTTTGTTTTTCTTGTGACTTTCCCTTTTTGTTTTTGTTATTATTATTTTATTTTCTTCTCTTCTCTCTTTATCATTTCTTCATTAATGATTCCAAGAGAGAGGTATGAAAGAATGAATAAGGCTCAAAGGGGGCAGCAAAGGTTAAAGTGTTTGGATAGAAGAAAGAATTGCCTCCGTCATTTCATTCTCCGATAAATGCCAAGTACAAACAAACAAACAAACAACAATTACAATTAAAGAAATTACACATAATATCTCTTGACTGCGTCAGAATTGATAGCCATGTCGATGCATCTTCCCTCGACATCTGTCAAACATAAAGCGCCACTGGATAACACTCTGGTCACAATGAACGATCCTTGCCATTTCGGGGCGAACTTTCCTTTTGTTTCGGCCTGATGTGGCAGGATTCGTTTCAACACCGACTGCCCCACTTCAAATTTTCTGGGGCGCACCTTCTTGTTGTAGGCTCTCGCCATTCTCTTTTGATATAACTGGCCATGACACACAGCTGCCAATCTCTTTTCATCAATCAGGTTCAACTGCTTCAACCGGGCTTTGACCCACTCGTCATCATCAATCTCAGCTTCAGCGACAATCCGAAGGGATGGAATTTCAACTTTCGACGGTATTACTGCTTCAGTTCCATATACAACAAATAAGGAGTTGCACCTACTGAAGTCCGAACAGTAGTGCGATAACCCAACAGTGCAAATGGTAATTTCTCATGCCATTGTCTGGACCCTTCTATCATCTTCCTCAGTATCTTCTTTATGTTTTTGTTGGCCGCTTCAACTGCTCCATTCGCCTTGGGACGATATGGGGTGGAATTGCAGTGTGCAATCTTAAACTATTGGCATACCTCCCTCATCAAATTGCTGTTAAGATTTGCACCATTATCCGTGATGATCACTTTTGGGACCCCAAATCTGCAGATGATATGGGAGTGAACAAAATCCACCACTGCCTTCTTGGTTACCGACTTGAAAGTTTTAGCTTCAACCCACTTAGTGAAATAGTCGATGGTCACCAGAATGAACCTATGACCGTTGGTAGCTACCGGCTCAATAGGTCCAATGACATCCATGCCCCACGCAACAAATGGCCATGGTGCTGACATTGTATGTAATTCTATCGGCGGAGAATGAATCAAATCTCCTTGTATCTGACACTGATGGCATTTTCGCACGAACTTGATACAATCATGCTCCATAGTGAGCTAATAGTACCCTGATTGAAGAATCTTCTCCGCCAACACATATCCGCTCATATGTGGCCTACAAACTCCAGCATATACCTCTATCATAACTGTCGTGGCTTGACTGGCATCTATACATCTCAGCAATCCCAAATCTAGGGCTCTTTTGTACAACACTCCTCCACTGAGGAAGAAACCATTTGCCAATCACCGAATGGCTCTCTTTTGATCTCTGGTGGCCTGCTCCGGGTATATCCCCATCCTGAGGTACTCCTTGACATCATAAAACCATGGCTCGCCATCTATTTCTTCCTCTATCATGTTGCAATAAGCATGCTGATCACGAACCTGGATATGCAATGGGTCAACATGAATTTTGTCTGGGTGGTGCAACATTGATGCTAAAGTGGACAAAGCATCGGCAACCTCATTGTGAACTCTTGGGATGTGTCTGAACTCCACTGATCGAAATCGCTTGCTCAGATTGTGCAAACATTGTTGATATGGTACGAGCTTCAAATCCCATGTTTCCCATTCACCATGAATCTGATGCACCAGGAGTTCCGAGTCTCCCAAGACCAAGACATCCTGGACATCCATGTCTGCAGCTAGTCGCAGACCCAAAATGCATGCCTCATACTCAGCCATGTTGTTGGTACAATAGAAATGCAGCTGAGCCGTAACAGGATAATGACGTCCTGTTTCAGAAATAAGTACCGCTCCTATTCCAACTCCCTTCGCATTTGCGGTTCCATCAAAGAAGAGCTTCCAACCTGGTTCCTCATGTAATTCTAACTCATCTATATGCATCACTTCTTCGTCAGGAAAATACGTCCTCAACGGCTCGTATTCTTCATCAACAGGATTCTTAGCCAAGTGATCGGTCAGTGCTTGGGCTTTCATGGCCGTCCTCGTCACATAGACGATGTCAAACTCCGTGAGTAATATTTTCCATTTCGCTAACCTCCTTGTGGGCATAGGATTCTTGAAAATATACTTTAGTGGATCCAAGCGTGAAATGAGATAAGTAGTATATGATGATAGATAATGAATCAATTTCTAGGCCACCCAAGTTAGGGCGCAACATGTCTTCTCGAGTTGAGTGTACTTAACCTCATATACTGTAAACTTCTTGCTGAGATAATAGATGGATTGCTCCTTCCTTCCTGTAATGTCGTGTTGCCCCAACACGCAGCCAAACGAATTCTCCAGGACCGTCAGATAAAGAATTAACGGTCTCCCCAGCTCAGGTGGAACCAACATAGGTGGATTTGATAAATATCATTTGATCTGGTCAAATGCCTCCTGACATTCTACTGTCCATTCTATCACAGCATCTTTCTTCAGTAGCCGAAAAATGGGTTCACAAGTTGCTGTGATTTGAGCAATAAATCTGCTGATGTAATTCAACCTTCCCAACATACTCATTACTTCTGTCTTGTTCTTCGGTGGTGGCAAATCTTGGATAGATTTGATCTTCGACGGGTCCAGTTCAATACCTCACCGACTGACGATGAATCCCAACAGCTTTCCATATGGAACTCCAAATGCACATTTGGCCGAGTTGAGCTTAATATCGTACCTTCGAAGTCTTTAGAAAAAATTCCTTAGGTTTGCTACGTGGTTTTCATGATGCTTGGATTT
This sequence comes from Nicotiana sylvestris, assembly GCF_000393655.2. Lineage (NCBI taxonomy): Eukaryota > Viridiplantae > Streptophyta > Magnoliopsida > Solanales > Solanaceae > Nicotiana > Nicotiana sylvestris. Next base: position 37,957,882 of record NC_091067.1, on the reverse strand, counting down.
TATGATCACATCGTCCATGTACACCTCAATTTCTTTATGTATCATGTCATGAAACACATTAGTCATTGCTCTCATGTACGTTGCCCCAACATTCTTCAAACCAAATGGCATTACCCGGTAGCAATAAGTCCCCCAAAGCATAATGAATGACGTCTTTTCTGCATCTTCTTCATCCATCAGAATCTGATGATACACAGCATAGCAATCTACAAAAGATCTGATCTCACGTCCGGCACAATTGTCGCTCAAGATGGATGTTGGGTAAAGGAATGTTGTCCTTTGGGCTTGCCCTGTTTTGATTGCGGTAATCGACACACACCCTAAACTTCCCATCTTCTTTGGCACCGGCATCACATTAGCCAACCAATTAGGATATCGAGTGACACGAATAACCTTTGCTTGCAGCTGCTTGGTTACTTCCTCTTTAATCTTCACACTCATATCTGTCTTGAACTTCCTCAATTTCTGCTTGACGGGAGGGTATGCCGGGTCAGTGGGCAATTTATGAACCACTAAATCCGTGCTTAACCCTGGCATGTCATCATACGACCATGCAAAAACATCTTTGAACTCAATAAGTGTTTTGATTAGTTCTTTCCTGATATTTGGTACAATGTGGATGCTTATTTTAGTTTCCTTGATATCGTCTACATCCCCTAAATTGATGGCTTCTGTGTCATTTAAGTTGGGCTTGGATTTCTCTTCAAACGGGCTTAACTCTCTGTTTATCTCTTCGAAGGCTTCGTCCTCATCGTATTCTGATTCATTATCATAATCGACCTCTTGTATAGTTAGTTCGGAATCAAATTGATCTTTTAGACTAGGTTGAAGATCCGTTGTGCATGCCATGTCATTAAGACCAGTATAAAGAGAACTGTTCAGAAAAAGAAAAGAAGAAAACAAAATTAAAAATAAAAAATAAAATAAGGAATGAAGAAGAAACTTTTTATTTTATTGAATTATGGGATAACAAGGTTTCACACTTTGATGAACGCAATAAAAATAAAAAAGAATCTGGATTACAACCCTGGAATAATCCAGAAAACAAGAAGGAAAATCAGAGCCAACTACCAGGACTCCCTCCGAGTAGGAAGAGGAGTAGCTGTCAAATTGTTGACATTGTCCCTAGGCCCCACAAACTGTATGTCTGCCTTACTTGAACCTTCTCCAGCTTCTATCATGTTGACATCGGCGAACAACCTTTCAAAGCCTTCATTCAAATCTCCATCTGGCCCGATCAGTGGACTGAGAACCTTCGCTACCGACAACTCTCTGATACCTGCTCCGACAAATGATCTGGATAGGCGCGGGATTGGCTTAGGAAGGACCCAGACTCTTTTCTTCAACTTGCCGGCCCACTTTACATCCGCTGCGGTAGGCTTGAATCCTAACCCAAAAGTATCCAGGTTCTTGGGCAAGGAAACTGGCTGGACAATACCCTGCAGATCAACCCCCAAACCTTTCCCTGGTACAAATCCGCTGTTTAACATTTCCGAGGCTATCATGAAGGTCGCAGCCGCGATTTTGGAAAGTGGAAGGCCCCCACCCTCAGGAATTTTGTCTACTGAGACTGCGTAAAAAACATGATAAACCCATGGGCCCTTGTCATCGTCGGTTTCTATGAAGGGCACAATGGCATCACTAACGGCATGTGTACTGTCATCCCCGTGTACCATAATCTCTTGTATATCCCATTCAAATTTGACCATCTGATGCAGTGTAGAAGGAACTGCTTTGGCTGCGTGGATCCAGGGTCATCCCAATAGAAGATTATACGACACCGCCACATCTATCACTTGAAATTCCATGGTGAACTTGACCGGACCAATGGTCAATTCCAGTATGATATCACCTATTGTGTCAGTACCGCCCCCATCAAAACCTCGGACGTAGACGCTGTTCTTTTGAATCCTATCACCATCCACCTTCAGTTTGTTCAGTGTGGCCAAAGGACAAATATTGGCACTTGACCCATTATCAATCAGTACTCGAGTGACCACCGAGTCTTCGCATTTCACCGTCAGGTAGAGTGCCCTGTTGTGTTCTGTACCCTCTACTGGTAACTCATCGTCAGAGAATGTCACTCGGTTTACCTCGAAGATTTTGTGCACTATTTTCTCTAAATGGTTCACGGAGAGCTTGTCCAGAACATGGGCTTCGTTCAGAATCTTCATTAATGCCCGGCAATGATCGCTTGAATGGATCAACAAGGATAGCAACGAATTCTGGGCTAGGGTCTTCCTCAACTTCTCTACAATGGAGTAGTCTTGTGCCTTCATCTTCTTCAAAAACTCCTCTGCTTCTTACTCCGTCACTGGCTTCTTTATTGTTACAGGATTGGCCCTTCTCAATTCTGCGGGAACAAAACACCTTCCTGAACGAGTTAACCCCTGGGGCTCACATACTTCTTCCACAACCTTCTTCCCCTTATGCATCACTCTCACTTGACTGTAACTCCATGGCACAACTTTCTCACTTGTTATCGGCAATTGCATTACTAGCCTGATAAAAACTGGTTCTACGCGGGCCCCCTTCACTACCAACACTGGTGTGCTTGATACTCCCTGCAGCACTACCCTGACTGACTCTGTCTTCTTCGCAGCAACAGACGAACCTTTCCCCACTACCACAAATGGTTTGTCATCTACCTTTCCCAACTGTACCACTGCCTTTCCACTGGTCGACTTTTCATTTGGACTGGTACGTATCATCATTACCGTTTGTGAGGGTTTCTTGGGCTCTCCCCCTTCGTGCATTAGTTCGATCATGTGAGCCTCGTGGTGCACCGGAAATGGGTTATCATTGATGTTGGGTGCCTCTGGTGCCTGAACCTCGATCCTATTTGTGTCAATAAGATCTTGTACGACAGTCTTCAACTTCCAACACTTCTCAGTATCATGCCCAGGAGCCCCCGAACAATATTCACAGCTTACTGAGTGGTCCAGATTTTTGGGAAGGGGATTTGGCAATTTGGGTTCAACAGGACTTAATAGGCCTAACTGCCTCAACTTGTGGAACAGAGTAGTATAGGTTTCTCCCAACAGAGTGAATGTTCTCGACCTCTGCACCCTTTTGTTCCTGAAAGTCTGATTCCCATGGAAGCTTGGCCCTGAAGGATTCCTGTAGGCCCTTGGTGGTGGATATGTGTTTTGTGGAGGTGGATATATGTTTTGTGCAGGTGGATATGTATGTTGGGGAGGTGGATATGTAAGTTGGGGAGCCGGCGCACGCCATTGTGGGCGAGCTGGAGGCTGGGTGTAAGTTTGGGCATGATGGACGGAGAAATGTGGCTCTTGTGGTGGATAATAGGGTTGTAGAGGGTTGTATGGAGTGTGTGGATAGTTTGGGTAATGGGGTCTGGGTTGGTAGCGAGGGTAAGGACCTCTTGATCTGGACCAAGTACCTGCTTCGATTGTTGTGACCTCCTCTCTCTTCTTTTTCCCGAGCGTACCTCCCGTGCCGCTTTGGATAGCCTGAGTTGTAGCCTTGATTGTTGAATAACTCATTATCTTGTTGGACCTGAGTCCTTCTTCAACCATACCGCCCATTTTTACTACTTCATTGAAAGATTTACTAACTGATGTCACCAGGTGACCAAAGTAAGTTGGCTCCAACGTTTGTAAGAAATAGTCCACCATTTCACCTTCCCTCATTAGTGGATCGACTCTTGCTGCTTGTTCTCTCCAACGGAATCTGAATTCCCTGAAGCTCTCTCCAGGCTTTTTCTCAAGTCTTAACAGTGTGAGACGGTCGGGGACGATCTCAAGGTTATACTGGAAATGACCTGCAAATGCTTGTGCTAGATCATCCCAGGTATACCACCTGCTAGGATCCTGCCTCGTGTACCATTCTAATGCGGACCCGCTTAAACTTTGACCGAAATAAGCTATCAGCAGCTCATCCTTTCCACATTCCCCTCTCATCTTACTACAGAAACCTCGTAGATGCGCCATGGGATCACCATATCCCTCATATAGATCAAATTTTGGCATCTTAAAACCTGCCGACAATTAAACATTGGGGAAGGGACACAGATCTTTATAGGACACACTGACTTGGCTGCCCAATCCATGCATATTCCTAAAGGATTGCTCCAGGCTTTTCACTTTACGGAGCACTTCGTCCTACTCCGGATTCTTAGCTGGTCTCTCAGTTTCTGTCGGGAGCTAAAGGTGAGGGGTGTAAGTGTATGGCTCGGGTGCTTTGAAGGTGAGTTTAGGAGGATAGTATTGGTTGTCGTGAACCTGAAACACTGGTTCATCGGATGATTTTTGCAATGTGGCGGGTGGAGGTGCCACGAAAATAGGAACAACTGGTGGAGGAGGGTTTTGTTTGGGTGGTGAAGCTTGGGGATTATAGGATGTTTCCCCTTGATAGTATTGGGCAATGGGGAAGCTCGTTGATGGACCAGTGGAAGGGTGTTCCGGAGTCCGAGCTGGTGAAAGGGTAGGAGTAGGCGGAAGTATTGGTGATGTTTGTCCCTTAGCCCAGGCTAGGTGCATCCCAGCTATCTCTTGTCTCAACCTGTCTACTTCCTCCTTCATCATTTGTATCTCTGTCTTTTCCTCCTCAACACTTTTGTCTGAACCAGACATACTTTCCGGAATTGGCCCTTTAGATCTTGTATGGTAATGGTAATCTGCCAGAACGTTCTAACGAGCTAACTGTTTTGAAATCTCTTTCTTTGATATAAACAACAAACTTGTTAGCATTAGAGTTTAACACATATTGCAATTTCACATTGGGGAATGCAATGTTCCTAGGCAGTTTAACCATTTCTAACATGTTTTTGCTTCGATTGCATGCGTCATCCCGGCTTACTCTTTCTTTTTATGTCCTTTTTTCCTTTATTTTATTCACAATGCCTTTTCTTTTCTTTTTTTTTCTTTTTAGTGATGGTCAAATCTTATGTGGATTGCCTACGTATCATGTCCCCGCATAAATCAGACCGGGCGTAGTTCTGGCGAATAAAACAAACTTCTTTTGAAAACAAGACTTTTTTCAATGAAAAACCATTCTCATAAACAAAACCCCTTTTTTCATTTTTTTTAAAAATTCGACAGAGTTTAGACGCTATTTGGACATCGATTTTTTTTTTTTGATTTTTATAACTCTAAACAGGCGATTAACTACTTCTACCTCTCTCCTCAAAGTATTCAAAAGCCGGTCAGCATGCAAGTTCGAAGCAAACAAATGCACAGGTAGCAAGTCGGATGCATCAGGATGGTCTTTTGTCATTTTGGTACACCTGTCCTAGACAGACCCAACCCCTGTGTTGAGCCTCCAAAGTCAAATGCACATGATGCAAACAAACGTTCCTACTAGGGATCTGGCATGAAGCTGAGTTATTCTAGGTTCGTAACCTGGGTATTTGTTCTAGACTGTGTACCCGAGCGGACAACTCGAGTCGAGGAGGGGCTACGTACTGGGGACCCGCGGGATCGTTTGGCTTTGTAACTTGTCCGGCCTCTTTCTTATTTCAAGGTATGACACTAATAGAATAGGGAGTCTCGACCAGCAAGCTCATCCCCGGAGGCAAGAAGAGAAGGGTTTCGGCACAGTTTATATACAGTTCAGATAATATCAAAGCGGTAAAAGCATCATTTAGCACATTAGGCCCAAACAGGTAACAAAATCAGATAAAGCCAAATATAACAATTTATCTAAGCTCGAATTTTGAACCCTGAACCAGAGATTCTGGGTCCTATAGTCCCCAGCGGAGTCGCCAGAGCTGTCACACCTCCTTTTTCACCTACACCTCTTGGAAAGGGTGTATAAGAGAGTTTTTCCAATTTAAGTGACAATCGAAACGGGATTATTTTATTTAAAATTCAGAGTCGCCACTTGGGAGATTTATGGTGTCCTAAGTCACCGGTTTAAATCCCGAATCGAGGAAACAATTGACTCTGTTTAACAGTCCGCGAACCAGAACCCGAGTAAGGAATTTTGTTAACCCGGGAGAAGGTATTAGGCATTCCCGGGTTCCGTGGTTCTAGCACGGTCGCTCAACTGTCATATTCGACTTATTTATCTGATTTTAATACATTTTGAACCTTTGTGCAAATTTTAACTTTTAGCCGCTTTTATTATTATTATTTTAAAAGAGAATTACAACGTCGTTAACGCACGTCTCGAACCACGTCACATAAATGCACCCGTAGTTTTTAACATATTTTAACGTCGTTGAGATTTGATTTGGGTCACATAAATGCGCACCCGAATTTAGGAAAGTAATTTTATTAAATATGCGCCTAAAGAGACTATCATGTTATTAACTCGGTGAAAACTGTGGATATTCACTAAACGGCCTCTCCCGAAAGCTAGATAGTTATTAAAAAATAGAGTGCCTCGCCGCTTGTACATTTTATTTTGGCGAGGCACGCCACTTTTATTTTTAAAAGGACATTCCTATTTAAGTTTGTCTCTAAAATAAAATAGAAAAATCCTAGTTAATTACATGCTTGAAAAGGCCATCACTTATTTATCGGATTAAAGCAAACATAACCGGAAAATTGCAATCAAACTTGCGTAAAAGGAGATTATTTCATGCCTTATTATATAAGCCAATACTATTGAAATTGAAATTATAAATAAATACGGAATTGACAAACAATATATATTCAAAAGAAACTAATTATCCTATAACTAATTTAAACCCACACTGTTAGATGAAATGAACTGTTGGAACTAATTGTTTTCAACTACTTGAAACTAAGCCAAACTTAATTACTAATGATTACGAAAGTTTGCTTAAGCTTGATCATTAACTTAAATAACCTGTTGGATTAGTGTTCTTAGCATTACTACATTGAATCGCACTTCAAATATATCAAGCCTATGGATTATACGAAATTACTAACCAATTATATTTGCCTAACACTTACGGATCTTTGTTACTAACAAGATTCAAAAAATAAATTCACAAACTTCAAGTTACTTCTATTCCAATATTCACGAGTTCAAAGCTAGATTTTACCAACTAATTAAATTGATTAACCACATTAACTAATTACCAATTCGAGTTGTTAGTGATTCCGAAGCTACATTATTTTAAATATATGAATTAGCAAAACTGAAACTGATAACTATGCAATTCCTACAGAAATACGTCCAATAGTTCAACAATCTAACAATTCTGCTCGAATTAAACATGCATACTGTATTGACTAATATTCACGTCATTTCAAGGATCTTAGGTCTGTAATCTAACGTTATGCCCTATCTAGCTGCTAATCAGTGATCTTACAAAAATAGTCTTAATACTACATGCCTCTACCTTTCATACAATATGAAACACATAACTAATATCTAACTACAATACAATTATTCTATAGTTAAATACAGAAATCTTCTGTCCATTTTATTTCAACTTCAATAATCAAACATCGAGGTGATTCAAAATAGTGTACCTGATAATAGAACAGAAGAAAAAGGTGAGGATTAGTAGATCAGTAGCAGACAACAACAACAATAACCAACAAACAACTTAAAACCAACGGAACAAAATCCGTCAACCAGCAGTCCCGAGAACCAATGGAGCAAAACCCAGAAGTAGCAATGAAATAGTAACAGATGTCCAATAGCACACTTCAGGAAATACTACTTGAAAACCAACAATGCCAAACAATTATTTTAGTTTGAAAGTCAGCCTATTTCAACTTTAAAATTACTGAATTCTGATGATAAAATCCAGCAGGTTTTTAACTTGAACTATGAATGTTTTTCCTTTCTTCAAAGTTCAGCTTTCATTCACTCTTAAACTCTCCAAAATTCCCCTCTTTTTCTACAGAACTCATCCCCCTCTTATACAAGTCTGCCTTCCTTTCAAACTTACTGCCCGATCCCTCTTTTCCACAAAAATCTGAATTTTCAACTTAAAATCCCACTAAGGAAAATTTTTCCTTATTTTCAGCCCCTATTCCCTTTAGTTCCCCATTACCATATTAATTTAAAGACACTAACATCCCACTAACAAAACACTAACATTAACATATTATTCTAACTGTTTTATTCCCAAATCACCCCTGAAACCCCTTAATATTACTGCCCCCTAATACAACTATTCAAATATATTAAAACTTTTGATTCTAAAATCTGCTCAACTAGCAATTAACTAAAACTAATTTGATTAACAGTTATAACCAATTCTCCTAACAAACTGAATGATTAAGGTTGAATTCCAATTGACACAAATGAACTAAATTTAAATCATATTAACACCACACAGAACTCAGCAGAACCATTAACACTGAAACTGAAAATTGAACCAAAATGAACATGAATATAGGTAACATGAATGCAGGTTCATTGTCAGCCTATTGACAATGCCCTGAAACTAAATGTCCACAGATCAAGCACACACAACATTCGACCTTAAATCATTTTACGAAACTACTGATAAAACGTGACTTAATCGATGATAACTGATTAAACGATTGCCTACAACAGTTGACAGCAATTACTCAGAAATAGACAATCAGGCCATTCAAGTAATTTCAGTGGTATTGACAGAAACAGGGACTAACAGGAAACTAATTAATCGACGCAACTTATTAATCGATTATACACACAATTGGTAAATACAAACAGAATCAAACATACAAACAGGGTGATTCATGGCTTTGGACAAAACAGGGGACTTATGAAACTGGTTATTCGACGACATTAATCAAATCGAATGTGTAGTTTATAACAGGTACAATTAATCAACAAACAGAAAAATCGACCAAATAAAAAGGTCACTGGAGATGAGAAGATGAATTGATAAATAATGGAAAAATCAACAAAACTAAACTAAACAGATACAGAGATAAAAAAAACATGAACACAGAACAAGGGAAAAAGAAAAATACCTCAGAACATCAGAACTATATGGACCCAGGCTCGAGCTCAGACTCGGACACTTTGAGGTCGAACAGACCTTAGTCGAAGTGTTCTCAACTAAGAACACTTCGATTAAGGTCGATTAGACCCCAAATCCTCACTTAATTTGGACGGATTCCATGATTTGGAATTTCTAGGGTTCCTGGTTTTCGATTTAGGGTTCGAACATTTCTAGGCAGATTTGAGCGGAACCAAAGTCATTTATGGTATGAGGGAGGTCTGGGGGTTGCCTGGTGTGAATTTGGAGTGGATTGGGGTAGGTTCATGTTTGGCTCGAATGAAGATTCGAGGAGTTTCAGGAAGATTCGAGCCAGATGGTTAACATATTTGGAGCGAGGGTGGTCTAATGGTCTTATGATGTTGATTTGGTGACCGGTTGCGTTGTTGCCGTCGGGTTTTAGGCGGTGGGGTGTCATGGCAGCTAGGGTTTCGGTGAGGGGTGTTTAGTTCAGTCTCTGAGTTGAGACGATGAACAGGAAGACGAGAGGGGGTGTTTGGTTAGGGGGGCTGGGGTAGGAGGTTGAGTTTATATAAGAGCGTGGTTGTTTGATCCTGGTCGTTCGATCAAGCACGATCGACGGCCTGGATCGTTTCATTTAATGGCACGACGCATTTTGGTCTCTATACGAAATTGGGCCGACCTTGGGTGAAAATGGGTCGGGTATAGAGGAGGCCTTGAGGCCGTTGGATTGAGATAGATGAACGGCTCAGATCTGATCACCTAAAACGACGTCGTTTAATTATGCAGGGGCTGAACTGGACCGTTTGATTGAAACAAATCAACGACCCAGATTTGAGACTCAGAAACGACGTCGTTCGAGTCTTCTGAGGGACTTGCTGAAATGGACCGGGTCTTTTGAATGTTTTGGCCTGGTTTTTGGTCTAAAATTTTGGCCCAAATCCGATTTGCCTTATATTTTCAACTCTTTTCATTTTCTTCTTTTAATTAATAATTAACAAAAATTCTAAAAATAAATTGTAATACCAAAATTAAACTACAAAATATTAATTAACTCTTAACAACAATTAGCACACAAGTTAAAACATTTAATTAAAATAAAATCACACGATGACACACTTTAAATGACATAAAATAGACTAAATGCATATTTTTGTGATTTTCTTCTTTTAAAACCAAATTATGGTTCGATTAGTTCCTAAATGCACAATCAAATCCTAAATATGCATGCAACATATTTTTGTTTTTGTATTTTAATTAATTAAAACAGGATAAACATTCACAGATAAAAACACAAATAATTATCCAAAAATACCACGCAAATTCTAAAAATTGTACACCAAGAAAATTTGTTTTAATTTTCGATTTCTTTTGGAGTAGTTTTTTTCGTGAAGCAAAAATCACGTGCTCACAATGATGCCTTGGGATTTCTGGAGGATTGCCACCGTATTCTTCGCACTATGGGTATTACCAGATCGAGCGGGGTTTCCTTCACTGCTTTCCAACTTCGGGGAGCCGCGTATGAGTGGTGGCAGACCTATGAGTTAGACAGTCCAGACGAGGCTGCTTCACTGACTTGGACCCAGTTCTCAGACATGTTTTTGATAGAGTCCGTCTCTCAGAGCCTCAGGGATGCATGGAATGCAGAGTTTGAGAATTTACGCCAGGGTGCTATGACTATTTCAGAGTATGATATCCGTTACACCAGATTGGCTAGGCATGCACCATCCTTGGTTGCTACTGTCCGCGAGAGGGTTCGCTGGTTCATTGAAGGGCTTATTCCTCCCATCAGATCTAGCATGGCTTGTGAGTTGGAGATGGACATTTCTTATCAGCAGGTGGTGAGCATTGCTAGGAGGATTGAGGGTATGCATGCTAGGGAGAGATAGGAGAGGGAGGCCAAAAGGTCTCGTGAGTCGGGCCATTATTCTGGTGCCCATACCCCAGCTGCAGGTCGTCATGGTAGGGGCTATATGAGTCTTCCCGTTCATTCAGCTCTTCCAGCATCCAGCAATGCTCCAACTCCTCCCAGATCTCAGGAGCCGTATTATGCACCTCCGGTTTCTAGCGCGCCTCCTACGCGGGGTGCTTTCAGACGCTAGTCTAGCAGACCTAGACCTAGCCAGTCACAGCCACCACATCCTCCCAGAGCTTGTTTCGAGTGTAATGACACACGCCACGTGGTGAGGGATTACCCTAGACTTGGGAGGGGTGCACCTCCATACATTTCTCAGCCACAGCGTGCCCCACAGGGTTCTCAGGCTATGGTTACAGCTACAGTTGCTACCCCACCTACTCAGCCAGCTAGAGGTGGAGGTCGGGGAGGTATAGGTCGCCCTAGAGGGGGAGGCCAAGCCAGATATTATGCTATTCCTGCTCGTACCGAGGCTGTTGCCTCTGATTCCGTCATCACAAGTATTATACTGGTTTGTTACAGAGATGCATTGATTCTATTCGATCCAGGCTCCACTTATTCTTATGTGTCTTCTTATTTCGCTCCGCATTTAGGTGTAGCCCGAGATTCGCTGAGTTCTCCTGTTTATGTATCTACTCCTGTGGGAGATTCTATTGTTGTGGACCGCATTTATCGGTCGTGTTTGGTCACTATTCGTGGTTTTGAGACCAGAGAAGATCTATTGTTACTCAACATGGTTGATTTTGATATTATTCTGGGCATGGACTGGTTGTCGCCCCATTATGCTATTCTTGATTGTCACGCCAAGACCGTGACGCTGGCTATGCCAGGTATTCCGCGTGTTGAGTGGAGTGGTACTTTAGATCATACTCCCAGTAGAGTTATCTCTTTTCTTAAAGCTTAGCGTATAGTTGGAAAGGGGTGTGCCGCGTATTTAGCTTATGTGAGAGACGTCAGTATTGATACTCCTTCAGTTGATTCAGTTCCTGTAGTACGGGATTTTCCCGATGTGTTTCCAGCTGATCTTCCAGGCATGCCGCCTGATAGAGATATTGAATTTGGCATTGATCTGTTTCCGGGCACTCAGCCCATTTCTATTCCCCCATATCGTATGGCTCCTCTTGAGTTGAAGGAGTTGAAGGATCAGTTGCAAGAATTGCTTGATAAGGGTTTTATTCGGCCCAGTGTATCGCCTTGGGGTGCTCCTGTCTTGTTTGTAAAGAAAAATGATGGTTCTATACGTATGTGTATTGATTATCGCCAGTTGAACAAAGTTACAGTCAAGAACCGTTATCCTTTGCCTCGTATCGAGGATCTGTTTGACCAGCTTTACGGCGCACAAGTGTTTTCTAAGATTGATTTGTGCTCAGGTTACCATCAGTTGAAGACGAGAACCAGATATCCCGAAGACCACTTTCAAGACTCGGTATGGCCATTACGAGTTCCTTGTTATGTCATTTGGGCTGACCAATGCCCCAGCAGCCTTTATGCATGTGATGCACAGTTTGTTCCGGCCATATCTTGACTCGTTCATCATTGTCTTTATTGATGATATTCTGGTGTATTCCCGGAGTCGGGAAGATCATGAGCAACACATGGGAACTGTGCTTCAGACTATGAGAGAGAAGAAGTTATATGCTAAGTTCTCGAAATGTGAGTTTTAGTTGGATTCAGTGGCATTCTTAGGCCACGTGATTTCGAGTGAAGGTATTCAGGTGGATCCGAAGAAGGTAGAGGCCGTGCAGAGTTGGCCCAGACCATCCTCAGCTACCGAGATCCGCAGTTTCCTCGGTTTGTCTGGCTACCACCGTCGTTTTGTGGATGGGTTTTCATCAATTGCAGCCCCTATGACCAGGTTGACCCAGAAGGGTGCTCCATTTCAGTGGACGGGGGAGTGTGAGGCGAGCTTTTAGAAGCTCAAGACAGCCTTGACCATAGCCCCAATTTTGATACTGCCTACAGGTTCGGGGCCTTATACAGTCTATTGCGATGCCTCGAGGGTTGGCCTCGGAGCGGTGTTGATGTAGGATGGTAGGGTGATTGCCTACGCATCCAGACAGTTGAAGATACATGAGAAGAACTACCCTGTTCACGACCTTGAGTTAGCCGCCATTGTTCACGCCCTAAAGATTTGGTGCCATTACTTATATGGTGTGACGTGTGAGGTGTTCACGGATCATAAGAGTCTTCAGTATTTGTTCAAGCAAAAGGAGTTGAATTTGAGGCAGAGGAGGTGGTTGGAATTGTTGAAAGATTATGACATCACTATCTTATATCACCCGGGAAAGGCCAATGTGGTGGCCGATGCCTTGAGTAGGAAGTCAGCCAGTATGGGCAGTCTTGCTTATATTCTGGTCGGTGAGAGATCGCTTGCTTTGGACGTTCAGGCTTTGGCAAATCAGTTTGTGAGGTTGGACATTTCTGAACCTAGTCGAGTATTAGCTTGCACGGTCGCTCGTTCTTCGTTATTGGAGCATATCCGTGATCGGCAGTTCGATGATCCCTATTTGTGTGACTTGAGAGACACGGTACAGTGTGGAGGTGCCAAGAAAGTAACCTTGGGAGATGATGGTGTACTGAGATTGCAGGGTCGAGTTTGTGTGCCTAACGTGTATGGGCTTCGGGAATTGATTTTAGAGGAGGCCCATAGCTCCCGGTACTCTATTCATCCGGGCGCCGCGAAGATGTATCAGGATTTGCGGCAACATTATTGGTGGCATAGAATGAAGAAAGATATTGTGGCATATGTGGCACGGTGTTTGAATTGTCAGCAGGTTAAGTATGATCATCAGAGACCTGGTGGGTCATTTCATAGGATTGAGCTTCCCGAGTGGAAGTGGGAGCGAATCACTATGGACTTCGTTACTGGACTTCCGTTGACTCAGAAGAAGTTTGACGCGGTTTGGGTTATTGTTGATAGGCTGACCAAGTCAGTGCATTTTATTCCCGTTGTAGCCACCTATTCATCCGAGATATTAGCTGAGATTTACATCAAGGAGATCGTCCGCCTTCATGGGGTGCCCATATATATCATTTCGGACCGGGGTCCGCAGTTTACCTCGCATTTCTGGAGAGCAGTTCAGCGAGAGTTAGGCACCCAGGTGCAGTTGAGCAAAACATTTCATCCCCAGATGGACGGTCAGTTCGAGAGGACTATTTAGATTCTTGAAGATATGCTTCGAGCCTGTGTTATTGATTTTGGAGGCTCGTGGGACCAGTTTTTGCCTTTAGCAGAGTTTGCTTACAACAACAGCTATCAGTCCAGTATTCAGATGGCACCGTATGAGGCTTTATATGGGAGATGGTGTAGATCTCCAGTTGGATGGTTTGAGCCGGGAGAGGCTTGATTATTGGGTACTGATTTGGTTCAGGAGGCCTTGGATAAAGTCCGGATTATTCAGGATAGACTTCGTACAGCTCAGTCCAGACAGAAGAGTTATGCAGACCGGAAGGTCAGATATGTTGCTTTCATGGTTGGTGAGCGGGTATTGCTCCGTGTATCGCCTATGAAGGTCGTGATGAGATTTGGGAAGAAGGGCAAGCTCAGCCCTAGGTTCATCGGTCCATTTGAGATTCTTGATCATATGGGAGAGGTGGCTTATAGACTTGCCTTGCCACCTAGCTTGTCAACTGTTCATCCCGTGTTTCATGTATCTATACTCCGGAAGTATCACGGCGATCCATCGCACGTGTTGGATTTCAACACTATCCAATTGGACAAGGATCTGTCATATGAGGAGGAGCCAGTGGCTATTATAGACCAGCAGGTTCGACAGTTGAGGTCGAAAAGTTTTCCTTCAGTGGAGAGGTTAGCCTCCTGAGGCATCGACCTGGGAGTCTGAGTCTGATATGCGAAGCCGTTATCCTCATTTATTTACCGACTCAGGTACTTCTTTATTTTGCCCGTTCGAGGACGAACGGTTGTTTTAGAGGTGGAGAATGTAACGACCCAAAGGGTCATCACCGTAATTCTTCCTTGTTCCGTGCCCCCGAGGCCTTGAAAACCTCGTTGTTAGTTGCCTTGATTTGCGTGCGCAGTCCGGGCGTGTAGCTGGAACGATTTTATGTTGAAATATGTGAATTATGTGAATAATTTGATGAATTTTGATATTAATATGCATAATATTGACTTCGGTCAATATTTTGGGTAAACGGACCCGGACCTGTGATTCGACGGTTCCGGAGGATCCGTAGAAAAATATGGGACTTGGGAGTGTTCCCGGAATCAAATTCCGAGGTCCCAAACCCGAGAAATGAATTTTTGTGTGAAATTGTTTTCTGAAATTAATTAAGGTCCCTCTCGCCCCCGACCAACAACCCCTCATTCCATTCACCTCCACAATTCCAAGTGATTGGTGAAACTCCAGTCCCAGAGTCAGTCTTGAAGAAGCAGAAGAGGAGTGAGGAATGGGATCTTGCAAAGAAGCAAGAACTTGAAGCTGCAAAGAAGAAGAATGCTAAGAACCGGAAACTAATCTACAACAGGGCAAAACAGTATTCAAAGGAGTATGAGGAGCAGGAGAAGGAGTTAATTCGTTTGAAACGTGAGGCTAGATTGAAGGGTGGTTTCTATGTGGACGCTGAGGCAAAGTTGTTGTTTATCATTAAGATACAAGGGATTAACGCTATGGCCCCACAGACCAAAAAAATATTGCAGTACCTAAGGCTGCGACAGATCTTTAACGGGGTCTTTTTGAAAGTTAACAAAGCCACGGTGAACATGCTGCATAGGATTGAACCTTATGTTACCTACGGTTATCCAAACCTAAAAATTGTAAGGGAATTGATCTACAAGAGAGGTTACGGGAAACTTGACAAGCAGAGAATTGCTTTAACCGACAATTCTATCATTGATCAGGCATTGGGCAAGCATGGAATTATCTGTGTAGAAGACCTTCTCCATGAGATCATGACTGTAGGACCCTACTTTAAGGAGGCCAACAACTTCCTGTGGCCATTCCAGCTGAAAGCACCTTTGGGTGGACTCAAGAAGAAGAGGAATCACTATGTTGAAGGTGGTGATGCCGGCAACCGCGAGAACTACATTAATGAACTTATCAGGAGGATGAACTAAAGTGCATGAAATTTTGCTTTTTAGGCATTTTATCTGTTCTATTTGGACTTCTGGATATTGAAGTAAATAGCAGTTTCAAATTTCTTGCCATTTTAGATGCTATTCCAAACTATGATAGTAGTATATGACATTTTTGTTGACGTGGCAATTTCAATTTATTGTGTTAAATCTTGAAAAAAAAGAAATTAATTAAGGAAAAGGAAGAAGAAAATTGATCAGAAAACTATGGTATCAGGCTCGTATTTTGGTTCTGATGCCCGGTACGAGTCTTAAATATGTTTTAAGCACTATCTGTAAAGTTTGGCTAAAACCGGACGCCATATGACGTGTTTCGGACTTAAAATGAGGAATTTGAGTTTTATGGAAGTTGAAAGAAAATCATGTATTTCGAGGCTTGATCCTATGTATATGATGTCATTTTTTGGCGATTTGATCGCACGAGTAAGTCCACAAGGTGTTTTCAAGATCATATGAATGTTTGGTTTGGAGTTCAGAGTAAGCCGCGGGGCTTTTCAGTGCGGTCCGCGTGGTGGAGTTCAGAGGGTCGACCAGCGCGGCCGCACACCAAATCAGTGCGGTCCGCGCTGGGTGGGTTCAGAGAAAGCCCACTTATTCCCTCCCTCGGCGCGACCGCGGTGCATTTCTGCGGAGTCCGCGCCATCCCCCAGCAAAAGTATATATATTCGGGACTTCAGTCATTTTTTTCCACTTTTCAAAAACCCAAAACCTAAGAGGCGATTTTCCAAACAACTTTTCTTCTCCAAAACCATTGGTAAGTGATTTCTAACTTAATTTCTTCACTTTTTAACATCTTTTAACATGATTTCAACTTCACATCAAAGATTTTCATGGGGAAATTGGGTGTTTTGGGTAAAACCTAAGTTTTCTATAAATTGAGAAGTTGGACCTCAATTTGGGGTCCGATTTCAAAACAAAACATATATTTGGATTCGTGGGAGAATGGGTAACCGGGTTTTGGTCCGAACCTCGAGTTTCGACCACGTGGGTCTGGGGGTATTTTTGACCCTTTTGGGAAAAACCTTGTAAAAACTATTTTTATGCATTGGGGTTAGTTCCAATAGTAATTATTAATGCATTCAAGCAATTTGTGACTAGATTCGAGCGGTTGGGTGGTGAATTCGAGGGGTAAAGCTATTCTAGAAGCGTGAGTTGAGTTTGGAGCATTCGAGGTAAGTGGCTTGTCTAACCTTGTGTGGGGGACCTTTCCCCTTAGGATGTGCTATATTTGATAATTGAAATGCCCTGTACGTGAGATGACGAGCGCGCACTTGAGCTAATTATTGAAAATCCGATTTTTCCTTAAGTATTTCAATTGAGTTCTTTTCTTGTTTTATTCTACTTGTGAATTTAGCATGTTGCTAGTCTAGAAAGGCATGTTTAGTTGACTTAATTGCCTATTTGCTTAAATTGCCTGAATTGCATTACGTGAAGCATGTTAGGCTAGAAGTAAATGTTTACTTGGTACGAAATTAGCGTTTAATTTAATATTCTTGTGTTGCTGCTCTGTGTTTTAAATTGGGACTACGGGTGAGATTCCTGGGAGATTCCCCCTGCACATTTACTTTGGGACTACGGGTTAGATTCCCAGGAGATCCCCGGCACATATATTGAGGATACCGAGAGATCCTCGGGATACCAAGAGATCCCTAGCACATATTGAGGATACCAAGAGATCCTCGGGATACCAAGAGATCCCTGGCTTATATTGAGGATACCGAGAGATCCTCGGGATACCAAGAGATCCCTAGTACATGTCGAGGATACTAAGAGATCCTCGGGATACTTAGAGATCCCCGGTTACTTTCCTTATGGTTTGCTTTCATCATTGTTTCCGTTATTGTACTCTTATTATCCTGCATAGATTCTTACTGTAGGTTCTCAATTGCACTGCTTATCTTATCCTGCCATCTTTATATTTTATTTAACCTCAGTAGGGCCCTGACCTTCCTCGTCACTACCCAACCGAGGTTAGGCTTGGCACTTACTGAGTACCGCTGTGGTGTACTCACGCCTCTTCTGCGCATGTTTTTTTTTCATTTGCAGATCCAGGTACCTCTACTCAGGCGCACTATCAGTGAGACAGGAGGACTTTGGAGATTTTGAGGTAGATCTGTTGCGTCTGCAGACCGACGAGTCTCCCTCTTTATTCTATCTTTAGTACTTAGTTCTCTTTCCTTCCGTTTGTTAGATATTCTTGAGTTTGGAGCCTCACTATACATTTCTGTAGCCTGTGTTTTCCCGTGAGTTTCCGGGTTTTGGGATTTGTTTTAGTCTTGAGATATTAAGTCGTATATGCCGAGCGGCATTCAGTACAATTTCCTTTTTTAGATAATTAAATATGGTATTCTATTTCTCCGCAATTATTATGTTTCCGCAAGTGTTAGGCTTACCTGGTCACGGAGACTAGGAGCCGTCATGACATGTTCACGGTTGGTGCACAAGGGTCGTGACACCTTGATTCCACGGCCACGAATGAATCCTCAACTATCGCTTTCCCTTTTGATTCCACTTCCAATTCAATTGTATCTAGCCAATATTAACTTATTAACATCAATAAATGCTAAAGAACTCGTACCCAATGCTTAATTATAGCTTTTCCAATATTTTTCCCAAAAACCCAAAAATCGACCCCAGACTCACTTGGTCAAAACTCGATGTTCGGACCAAAACCTGAATACCCATTCACCCACAAGCCCAAATGTGCAATAAGTTTCGGAATCCGACCCCAAATCGAGGTCTAATTCCTCAAATTTGTAAAATCCTCAAATTTGAAAATGACCAAAATTCCCCCAGGGCCCACATCTTGGAATCGGGTAAATTTTTCAAATTCGGAATCCTCACACTCTCACGAGTTCAGTCATACCAAAAGTACTAAAATCGGACCTCAAATGGTCCCTCAAATTACCACTCAAAGCTCTTCAATTAACCAAGCCCTAACCCTCAATTTACCACTGATGTTTCTTCAAAATTCATGCTTATAATGATAAAAATCACCACAATAACGAGCTTAAGGACCAAAGACCTTACCTCAATGAATTCCTCTGAAAATCTCCCTTGAAAATGCTCCCCAAAGCTTCTTCCCGTTGAAAATTTATGAAAAATAACCCAAATTCGCGACCACTTCTGCGGTTTTCACTTAAGTCCCCTTCTCCGCACCTGCGACCCAGAATTCGCATCTGCGGTCCCGCAGGTGCGACATACTTCCTGCTTCTGCGGTTTCAGCTGTCTTTACCTTTGGCTACATCTGTGGCAGTGATCTCGCTTCTACTGGCTCACACCTACGGTCCCCAAGCCGCAGGTGCGGTTATGATAGCAAACTCAGCAGTTTCAACTGCAAATTCCCAACTCCAAACTTCCCGTTAACCATCCGAAATCATCCCGAGGCCCCCCAGGACCTCAATAAAAATCACAAAGAAGTCATATACCACTATCCAAACTTATACCAATCCTCAAAATACCTACAACAACATCGAAACATCGAATTAACCATGGATTCAAGCCTAAGAACTCCAAAAACTCTCAAATTACGCTTTCGATCAAAAAGTCTATCAAACCTCGTCCGAATGACCTAAAATTTTGCACACACGTCACATTCAACACTGCAGAGCTACTCCAACTTTTGGAATTCCATTCCAACCCTTAGATAAAAATCTCACTATCGAACCGGAAACTTAAAAAATTCAACTTTCGGCATTTCAAGCCTAAATAAGCTACGGACCTCCAAAACACCATCTGAACACGCCCCTAAGCCCGAAATCACTTAACGGAGCTAACAGAACCAACGGAATTCCATTCCGAGGCCGTCTTCATACTGCTCCGACTACACTCCAAATTCTAAAGCTTAAACTCTCATTTAGGGACTAAGTGTCCCAAAACTCTCCGAAACTCCAAATAAATCCTCCCGGCAACTCACAATAGTAGAAACAAACACGGGGAAAACAGTTAATAGGGGATCGGGGCGTTAATTTTTAAAACGATCGGCCGGGTCGTTACAGATTTTAAATAAGTGTTCTTTTTATATAATCAAGAATGAATTAGCTTTAGTTTTTCAAATTTGCCCTTATATATACATATCCCAATGTGTCAAGCTAATAATATGTAAATTTTATTTAAGAATAATTTAGTCAAGATACTTATTTAAATTTCTAGGAGTTAATATTTTCTTAAGGGGTGTGTCAAAAGCCAAAAAGTCACTTAGTGTGAATAGGAAGGAGTATATGTTTTGGATACACTTGAAAGAGCAATGATAAAAGTCTCTTCGGCAATGATAAAATCCTCTCAATAAGTCAATATTATCGTTGATATTCATATTGTAGCCGATCTTGTTAATTACTTAGTTTTTGTTATATTGTTTTTATTTCTTAATGCGTTAGCAGTATGACACGATGCAACCTAAAGCTAGGACGAACTCTTCTTCTCTGAGTGAAGTTTCAATTTCTTCTATCCGCAATCTAGAATAGATTAAATAGGAAGTGGGTGTTCTTGACTTAAATAGGAAGTGGGTGTGCTCAGTGATTTTGACAAGCTTAGTTTTTGTGGTCTCATTTAAAAATTAAAATGTTATATACATCCCAGAGAGAAACAATATTTTAGCTTGGAAAAATTGGTAAGTATTTCTACTAGAACAGAAGTGTTCACAATAAGCTAAGTGGGCCCTACTATAAATTTGTATTATAAAATGAATGCTTACATTAGATAATACTGAAACTATTGGTATATATTTGGTCATTTAATAACATGCAAAAATAACCAAAGGGATTATAATTATTATTATTTTCTACTATAATGTTGTCATGTTTGGTATATTTTACTACATCAAGTTCGTTAGAATTTGGGGTAACCTGATTTTATACCTTGATCAAGGATTATAAACTGAATAATAATAATTGGTAACTAAATTCACTTGTGCATATAATTACAAAATGTAAGGTTTTTAACGGCTCCAGAGTAGTGCTGTATTCTGGGCCGGGACCGGGCCTTCGTGGGCACGGGCCGGGCTTTGTGGGCACGGGACGGGCGGTCCCGGGCTTCGTGGGCTCAACGGGTGGAACCGGTCCGTGACGGGCCTAAGCCCACATGGTCCTGGGCTTAACGGGCCGGGCTCGTGGGCTTCGTGGGCCTAGCGATTTTTTTTTAAGGCAATTTCTTGTAGTATCATGGTTATATTAAAAATATATATGTAGTATATATGTAAATCTAATTATTAAAGTGCTTGACGAAAAAGGAAAATAACAAAACAATAGTAAAACACTAAATTGTCATGCATAATATATTGTCTTGTAGTATATATATTGTATCTTATGTATATATATTATAACTTATTACTTATATATTTTCTTGTAGTATATATTGTATGTTATGTATATATATTCTCTTATATATTTTTTTGTAGTATATATTGTATCTTATGTATATATATTCTCTTATATATTTTCTTGTAGTATATATATTGTATCTTATGTATATATATTCTCTTATATATTTTCTTGTAGTATATATATTGTATCTTATGTATATATATTCTCTTATATATTGTCTTGTAGTATATATATTGTATCTTATGTATATATATTGTCTTATTACTTATATATATGAAAACGTATACTCAACCCAATCTGCAACTATCTCTTTCTGATGTTAATATTCTTGATGCTTTGACTTTGAATGTGAAAACGCATGGTTATAATTATGCGCCTGGTTCTGAACTTATATGTCTGTCCTATAGGATTTATTTCAAACTGTTATCTACTTTGAATCCTTGATGTAAGTTATACGATACTTCGGATCAGACCATATTGGTCGAAACCAATTTTGCAAAGTCCAAGGTTACCACTAGGAGACCTATCAGGTGGGACGAAATTAATTTTCCAACTACATGGACTTTAAATTCAGTCATATCCCCAAGTCAGATTACTAACGACTTGTCAAATACTGAATTTTCACATGTTACTCAAAATTCGGATAGTAGGATTTGTATTCAATTTGATGATAAGTCTACTATTTATAATAGACATTCATTTTCTAATCATAGACTTCTACCTGCTATTCAACATATTTCTCCTGTTGAACCAGTTTACGGTCCAGCCCGCAATCGTGCGGCTTCTTTACACACTATTGCTAGTGATAAGCCTGATCAAAAGGTTAAAAGGGTTGAAAGGGTTAAGATTAACCCTCAAACAAATATTGTTCAAGATAATGACAATATTTCAGATAAGGATATTCCTTCTTTATCCGAGATGGATTTCGACCCCAATAATATTTAATGATTCCACACCAAATTGATTTTAGCCCCGGTTCTCGGGCCCGTATTTATATTCAAAAGGAATTTTTTAGTGAAAAATGGAACCAGTTTAAAACATGGTTTTTTGATACTTATAGTAAAGAGGATTTGAATAATATATCTCAAGAATTTTATGAAACTTGTGTCTTGCATAATCAAATTATGTATTTTGTTCCTTGGTTTATAACAACTTATTTACCTCTTTATATAAAGGTATTAGAAAGATCTTATAAAGACGGGAGTGGTAATATTACTAAAGCAATTTATCCGCCTCAGGCTCCCTTTATTTTACCTAATAATACTGGTATTACTTTCACTGCCTTTCAAAAATTTATTGATGATAATGTGGCAGCTATTAGTATTGCAGAAATTAATAAATTGATTTCTCAAAACAATTATTTGGGTTTATATGTTAAAATTTTAGGAGAACATATTGGTTCTCTTGATAAAAAACTTGATGATTTGACTATTTTAATAAAAGAAATGGGTACTAAGAAAGGACCAACTGATATTGCCTCCACTTCAGGAAATAAAACAGTTGATCAAAACATTCTTACTCATATTCAAAGACCTCCTGAGATTCAGGATTTTAAATTTAAATCTCTTGATGACTTAGCTCAGCTTTTAGATAAAAAGCTTTCTGGTTTAAATATTAGACCTATTGATTTATCAAAAAAATTTGCTGATAAAATGGAGACCGTTTCTGATTATAAAACTGAGACTTGGTCAGAGTTTAATAAACTCAAAGGGATTGTTAAACAAAATCATAGGTATGCTGATAAACCAAGAATGCAGACCTATTATTATCCTCGTCCTACTCCTCAAGATGTGTTGATTGAGGAACGAGATTGGAATCAGACTAATACGTCTTATAACGGTTCCGAAATTTATGAATGGAATCTTGATGGTCTAACTGATAGACAATTAACCATTCTCGTACACAGAATGCTTATGTATTCGACTATCTGTAAAAGTGTTAAAAATACAGATAGAACTATTTGCAAAATGATTATTGCAGGATTTACTGGCCAACTTCGTGGCTGGTGGGATAATCATTTATCTGTAGAGGAAAAGGCTTTCGTTATAAATGCTACAGCAACCGACGAAGGTGTTGATAACATAGGTATGGCTCTAGTGGTGGGTAGAGAAGATGCAGTTTATACCCTTATACTTACAATTTTAGAGCATTTCAATGGTAGATTTACCTCAAATCATCAGACCGTCCGAACTTTACTTAATGGACTTAGGATGTAAGACCCTTAGTGAGTTTAGATGGTATAAAGATACTTTTATGAGTAGAGTTATGGAACTACCCGAGAATAGATATGAGCACTGGAAAGCCAAGTTTATAGACGGCCTCCCTTCCTTATTTGCTGAAAGAGTAAGGAATGTGTTAAAGGGTAGTTGCGGAGAGATTCTGTATAATAATTATACCTATGGTAAGCTTATAGGTGTTTGTACAGAAGAAGGTCTTAAATTATGTAATGAGCTAAGACTTTCTAGACAGCTTAAGATAGATAAGCTTAAAGAAAGGTCCCAAGTAGGTGACTTTTGTACCCAGTTTGGTTTACCCGGAACTTCCACTCAAAATAGGAAGAAGAAAACCAAATATCATAGGTACCCTAACCCGGATAGCCCATATAAGAAAAAGAGGTCTAGATATAGGCCTAGGGAAGAACGTGATACTAGAAAAGCGCATAGGAAATCTACTCGATTTGCGAAGAATAGATCCAAACGTGATCTCGCTGATATTAAGTGTTATAAGTGTGGGAAGTTTGGTCATATTTCCCCAAATTGCAAACTTCAAAAGCTAAAAACCTTAGAACTCGATGATGAGTTACACGATAAGGTTTATGGCTTGTTATACACTTCGAGATCAGAATCTGACTATTACTCAGAGACTGAATCTGAAGCTGAAATTGAGTTAATTGATTTTTCTGATAATAATAAAAATATTAATACTGCTTGCACTGCTTGCAAAGGTAATATTTGTACTTGTGATAGTGACGAATTTTATAAATTGCAATCACAATTTGATAATCTTAATATAAAAACTATTACATCTGACAATGTAATAGAACTTTTAAAAGAAGTTACTGATGAAAAACTTCGTGAAAGAATTATTAATTTAGCTGCAAATTCCAGTTCTAGTAATTCAAAATCTGTTGAAAAATACAAGAACGAATTTGAAAATTTTGCACCATATTCTTTATCTGAAATTAATAGAAGACTTCAAAAGTCCAGTACACCTAGTCGAGATACTTCTTTTGATGACTTAAAAGAAGAAATTGAGAATTTGAAAAGAGATATTAAGTCTCTTAAGCAAAATCAAATGATTTGCGATCACCGTATTACACAAATTGAGAAAAATAATTCTCTACCTGAATCTTCGACTAAAGGATTTTCTGATTTTTCTAATGATAAAGGAAAAGAAATTTCTGATGCAAATCTGATTTATTTTTAGGTATGATGCAAATTATTACTGCACACAAATGGTATATTAAATGTACTATTTTAATCGATAATAATTTTTCTATAACTGATATAGCTATGATTGATAGTGGTGCAGATGTAAGCTGCATTCAGGAAGGATTAATTCCTACTAAGTATTTTCAAAAGACCACTCATTTGGTGAAATCCGCTTCTGGTCATGCTTTAGATATAGAGTACAAATTGCCTAATACTCATATTTGCCAGAATAAAGTCTGCATCCCACATTTCTTCTTTCTAGTAAAAAACTAGTTATACCTTCCAATTATACTTGGAACACCTTTTATTAATGCTATTTACCCGTTCAATAATATAGATGAACATGATTTTTCTGCTAATTACCAAGATAAAAGGATAAGTTATTCCTTTGTTACAGATCCCGTAACTAGAGATATTAATGCTTTGATTAATATGAAACAGAGGCATATTGATTCATTACAATTAGAAATTCTTAGCATGAATATATTCGATGCTTTACAATCTGTTAAAGTTCAGCAAAAGATTAAATTGATTGCTGAAAAAATAGCCGTTGATGTTTGCGCCGATCACCCTAGTGCCTTTTGGAACAGGAAAAGGCATATTGTAACTCTTCCATACAAAGAAAATTTCGGTGAGGATGATATTCCTACTAAATCTCGACCTTGCCAGATGAATGCTGAGTTAGTTGAATTCTGCAAAAACGAGATTGATAGTTTGTTACAAAAGGGTTTGATAAAACCCTCAAAATCTCCTTGGTCATGTTCTGCCTTTTATGTTAATAATGCGGCAGAAAAGGAACGAGGTATTCCTCGCTTAGTTATAAATTATAAACCATTAAATAAACATCTAAAATGGATTAGGTATCATATCCCTAATAAAAGGGACTTGCTATCTAGGTTATATGACGCCAATATATTTTCAAAATTTGATTTAAAATCTGGTTATTGGCAAATTCAAATATTTAAAAAGCATACTTATAGAACTGCTTTCAATGTTCCATTTGGGCAATATGAATGGAATGTTATGCCATTTGGTTTGAAAAACGCCCCTTCTGAATTTCAAAAAATTATGAATGATATTTTTAACCCATATTTAGATTTTATCATCGTTTATATTGATGACATATTAGTATTTTCTAAAACTTTGGAAATGCATATTAAGCATCTTGATATTTTTAAGAAGATTGTTATACAAAACGGTTTAGTAATTTCTAAACCTAAGATGAGTCTATTCCAAACGAATGTTCGTTTTCTAGGTCATAATATTTGCCAGGGAAAAATTACCCCAATACAAAGATCAATTGATTTTGCCTCAAAATTTCCTGATGTTATTACTGACAGGACTCAATTACAAAGATTTTTGGGGAGTCTAAATTATATATCCCCTTTCTATAAAAGTTTGTCACGAGATCTAGCCCCTCTATACGATCGACTGAAAAAAGATCATAAACACCCTTGGACTAACCAACATACTGAGTTAGTCAAAAGTATTAAAGGGCGTGTTAAATCTTTACCTTGTTTAACCCTTGCCAATCCTACTTGGCAAAAGATTATCGAGACAGATGCGTCTAATGTTGGATATGGAGGGATTTTGAAACAAGTAAATCCCAATAATAAGAGTGAATACTTAATAAGATTTCACTCTGGTAAATGGACCGAAGCCCAGAAGAAATACGCTACTGTGGCGCATGAAATGTTAACAATTGTTAAGTGTGTATTAAAATTTCAAGACGACTTATACAACCAAAAGTTTTTGATAAAAACTGATGCTCAATCTGTTAAATACATGTTTGACAAAGATTTTAAGCACGATGCTTCAAAATTAATATTTGCTAGATGGCAGGCTCAGCTAGCACCTTTCGATTTTGAAATACAATACAAAAAAGGAATTGATAATTCCCTTCCGGATTTTCTATCCCGGGAATATTTAGAATAGATTATGAATTATTATACCATGTTTTTTGATGATAAGGTATTGATCACTATTCTTAAAGTGATTAAATTAAATAGAGACTTACAAGAAGTTATACTTGATATAATTATGGCTGACATAATTAAAACAAGGGAAGAAGAAGACTCTAATTTTCAAGAAGTTATTGATATTTTTCAGTTAATTGAAAATGTGTGTCCCTTCGGTCAAGATAATATCAGCACTAGGATTATGCTATCCTTTTTAATTAATAATGATTTGCAATTTCTGCAGAATGGACCCTTCATGGGTCACCAGGGGCAGAGGTAGGGGAAGATCTTCCCCTAGTAGGACTTATTCTCAGGGATCGTCATACGGATCCTCATCAAACTCCCCAGTAATACAAAGAGGGAAAAAGAGTTTGATAAACTCAAAGGTACCGCATACAGGTGAATCCTCAGGACATTCTATACATTTGGAAGATATTCCAGAAGATAGTCCGTTATATGGACATCTGCAGGCTTATTTAGCATCCAAAAAGCAAAGTGATACTTTTGCTTCAATTGCTAAAGAGGAAGACAATGACGATATCAAGTCATATGAAAAGTTACCAAAGAGAGAAATGATATTTCTCCTTGAAAACTCTGAGATTCAGAGAAAAGAAGAACCGTGGAAAATATTTCAGAGATATCTGATTAATGGATTATACTATCCGGGTGAATCATATAAAACCCGCACCTATTATGAAACTATCCTGATCAGTACAGGTAGTGCAGAATTCCAGCACTTTTCGGGTTATAACACGAATGAAAATGTTTATAACTTTTCAAAAGTCATTATCAAACAGATTATATCTGTTGAAGAATGGGGTATTTCAACAATGAAAGAAAGGCAGATAAGCCTTAATAAATCACCTATGAATTTCACTTATTGGGATTATATTCAAGCATTTGATAGGGTGCTTTATTATAACAATGAGAGACATAAGCATACTTGGTTTATCAAAGTATGCGCAAAGGTATTTACAGGACCTATCCCTAACTGGTTTTTAAACTGGTGGTCATACCACGGTCCTACTACCAAGATTTTGCCCGAACCATTTCTAAAGTTATACAAAGAATGGACAAAAGCTTCACCGTTCTTAACAGAGTTATATCACGCAGATCATATCTGCTACCTAGAAAAAATTGATCAAATCTACTTCTTTATTGAATTTTCTATCCCCTGGATCCATAAATGGACTCCGGAATTAGGTTATACGGAAGAACAAATCCCTTGTTTATATAGGGTATTCTACAATAATTTTTGGGACAAATTGATGAAGACTGATCCCAAAACAAAGACGTTATATGGACAAGAATTATTAGATTCTATCAAAACACAAATCCATTTATACGTAACGGCCCCTCAAAAAAGGATAATAGAAGAAAGCACTGTTAAACATATTGCTCGGAGAATATCAATCCAAGACGGAGATAAAATTGATTTGATAAATCAATACTTAGAAGGATTGAAAAGAAATCTGCTCCAATCACTAGATCAGTGCGAAAAATCAGACACTTCGATGAGAAGTGAAACGAGTGGTGATGACCTCGTAGAAGATACACAACCTATACAGCCAAAAATGATATTATCTGACAGAGATATCGACAAGGTGGAAGAATTCCTCCAACAAATGCACAATTTGGACAAAAAGAAGACTTGACAGCTTATCAGCCGCCAAGACCCACTTAAACAGTAGATACATTGTTCATCCACAGTAGAAACACTATTTATCTACAGTAAAAACACTGTGTAGGGACCCAGATGTGGGACCCATTTTACTATTCAAGATTCTTTTTTTTTATATAAGGATGCTTCTTCATTTGAAGAAGACAGGCCGGAACTCAATTTCAGCTACCTTTAACCCTTAAAGGATTACCAGAGACCTTTTTAGCAGCTCTTAGAGATGCTAGAAATCTGAATTTCAGACAGTCTCTAATGGGTTCGATAGAATCTACAGTGGCCTATGGTCCAGTATATTTTAATACTCAACCCAATCTGCAACTATCTCTTTCTGATGTTAATATTCTTGATGCTTTGACTTTAAATGTGAAAACGCATGGTTATAATTATGCGCCTGGTTCTGAACTTATATGTCTGTCCTATAGGATTTATTTCAAACTATTATCTACTTTGAATCCTAGATGTAAGTTATACGATACTTCGGATCAGACCATATTGGTCGAAACCAATTTTGCAAAGTCCAAGGTTACCACTAGGAGACCTATCAGGTGGGAGGAAATTAATTTTCCAACTACATGGACTTTAAATTCAGTCATATCCCCAAGTCAGATTACTAACGACTTGTCAAATACTGAATTTTCGCATGTTACTCAAAATCCAGATGGTAGGATTTGTATTCAATTTGATGATAAGTCTACTATTTATAATAGACATTCATTTTCTAATCATAGACTTCTACCTGCTATTCAACATATTTCCCCTGTTGAACCAGTTTACGGTCCAGCTCGCAATCGTGCGGCTTCTTTACACACTATTGCTAGTGATAAGCCTGATCAAAAGGTTAAAAGGGTTGAAAGGGTTAAGATTAACCCTCAAACAAATATTGTTCAAGATAATGACAATATTTCAGATAAGGATATTCCTTCTTTATCCGAGATGGATTTTGACCCCAATAATATTTAATGATTCCACACCAAATTGATTTTAGCCCCAGTTCTCGGGCCCGTATTTATATTCAAAAGGAATTTTTTAGTGAAAAATGGAACCAGTTTAAAACATGGTTTTTTGATACTTATAGTAAAGAGGATTTGAGTAATATATCTCAAGAATTTTATGAAACTTGTGCCTTACATAATCAAATTATGTATTTTGTTCCTTGGTTTATAACAACTTATTTACCTCTTTATATAAAGGTATTAGAAAGATCTTATAAAGACGGGAGTGGTAATATTACTAAAGCAATTTATCCGCCTCAGGCTCCCTTTATTTTACCTAATAATACTGGTATTACTTTCACTGCCTTTCAAAAATTTATTGATGATAATGTGGCAGCTATTAGTATTGCAGAAATTAATAAATTGATTTCTCAAAACAATTATTTGGGTTTATATGTTAAAATTTTAGGAGAACATATTGGTTCTCTTGATAAAAAACTTGATGATTTGACTATTTTAATAAAAGAAATGGGTACTAAGAAAGGACCAACTGATATTGCCTCCACTTCAGGAAGTAAAACAGTTGATCAAAACATTCTTACTCATATTCAAAGACCTCCTGAGATTCAGGATTTTAAATTTAAATCTCTTGATGACTTAGCTCAGCTTTTAGATAAAAAGCTTTCTGGTTTAAATATTAGACCTATTTGGATCTGGGAGAAACAAGTACTAAAAGTACTAGACTTGAAGAGGTAGATATACCTCAAAACCTTGATTTATTAAATAAATGGACAATTCCTAAAGTTTCTATAAAAACCATTTATGATTATGGTTGGTTTGATAAACTTTCTTCTAAACAATTGATAAAAACGACTGAACAGTCTTTAGCATTAAATTCATCTGAACAGACTATTCGTTTGTTAAACAAGCATGATATAGATTTATATAAACATCATTACCATTATGTGCATATTGGTATGGTTCAAATTGCTTTTAAACCTTTAACCCTTAAAGGGTTACCAGAGACCTTCTTAGCAGCTCTTAGAGATGCTAGAAATCTGAATTTCAGACAGTCTCTAATGGGTTCGATAGAATCTACAGTGGCCTATGGTCCAGTATATTTTAATACTCAACCCAATTTGCAACTATCCCTTTCTGATGTTAATATTCTTGATGCTTTAACTTTAAATGTGAAAACGCATGGTTATAATTATGCGCCTGGTTCTGAACTTATATGTCTGTCCTATAGGATTTATTTCAAATTATTATCTACTTTCCCCAGCCGTGACTATGTCCGGCTAAACGGATTCATATCTATGTTGAAGAACTAATTTCTCTTGCATATTAACCATGAAGAATCCAGACTCTTTCAAAATATAAAGAAATTTTAATATAGTTTCTTGATTTGGTTCCAAGATGGTGGTACAGTCGGTTCTGGTACTACTCTTATTGGCTTTGCCTTAGTGGCTACGTCTAGCCAGCTGTGACATTAAAGCCCGCTGAAGTTGTCAAAAGGGCTACCTCTTTCACAGTTAGAACTGCTAGACACATGGGCTCAGTAAGAGTATGTATCGGGCTTAGACAGGCCCCTTGCTTGGGTAAAAGGATATAGATCCTTCCATACAGTCATTAAACTATAATAGAATTTCCGTATATTTCGAATCCTTATTGGTCGTGCGGACTACCGCCAACCTTTAAAGTGTACTAAAGCAGCTAGATCTGGATGGCCGTGCGGACTACCGCCCGCCTACCTAGATCCTGGTGATAAATGGTATCAGAGCCTAGGAATTTTCATGGTAAATATGTACTAGATATGAAAGATTCAACATAGATATGAAGCTTTTGGAATGGATCTGGGAGAAACAAGTACTAAAAGTACTAGACTTGAAGAAGGGATTGTTAAACCTTTAACCCTTTAAGGATTACCAGAGACCTTTTTAGCAGCTCTTAGAGATGCTAGAAATCTGAATTTCAGACAGTCTCTAATGGGTTCGATAGAATCTACAGTGGCCTATGGTCCAGTATATTTTAATACTCAACCCAATCTGCAACTATCTCTTTCTGATGTTAATATTCTTGATGCTTTGACTTTAAATGTGAAAACGCATGGTTATAATTATGCGCCTGGTTCTGAACTTATATGTCTGTCCTATAGGATTTATTTCAAATTGTTATCTACTTTGAATCCTAGATGTAAGTTATACGATACATCGGATCAGACCATATTGGTCGAAACCAATTTTGCAAAGTCCAAGGTTACCACTAGGAGACCTATCAGGTGGGAGGAAATTAATTTTCCAACTACATGGACTTTAAATTCAGTCATATCCCCAAGTCAGATTACTAACGACTTGTCAAATACTGAATTTTCACATGTTACTCAAAATCCGGATGGTAGGATTTGTATTCAATTTGATGATAAGTCTACTATTTATAATAGACATTCATTTTCTAATCATAGACTTCTACCTGCTATTCAACATATTTGTCCTGTTGAACCAGTTTATGGTCCAGCCCGCAATCGTGCGGCTTCTTTACACACTATTGCTAGTGATAAGCCTGATCAAAAGGTTAAAAGGGTTGAAAGGGTTAAGATTAACCCTCAAACAAATATTGTTCAAGATAATGACAATATTTCAGATAAGGATATTCCTTCTTTATCCGAGATGGATTTCGACCCCAATAATATTTAATGATTCCACACCAAATTAATTTTAGCCCCGGTTCTCGGGCCCGTATTTATATTCAAAAGGAATTTTTTAGTGAAAAATGGAACCAGTTTAAAACATGGTTTTTTGATACTTATAGTAAAGAGGATTTGAATAATATATCTCAAGAATTTTATGAAACTTGTGCCTTGCATAATCAAATTATGTATTTTGTTCCTTGGTTTATAACAACTTATTTACCTCTTTATATAAAGGTATTAGAAAGATCTTATAAAGACGGGAGTGGTAATATTACTAAAGCAATTTATCCTCCTCAGGCTCCCTTTATTTTACCTAATAATACTGGTATTACTTTCACTGCCTTTCAAAAATTTATTGATGATAACGTGGCAGCTATTAGTATTGCAGAAATTAATAAATTGATTTCTCAAAACAATTATTTGGGTTTATATGTTAAAATTTTAGAAGAACATATTGGTTCTCTTGATAAAAAACTTGATGATTTGACTATTTTAATAAAAAAAATGGGTACTAAGAATGGACCAACTGATATTGCCTCCACTTCAGGAAATAAAACAGTTGATCAGAACATTCTTACTCATATTCAAAGACCTCCTGAGATTC
Organism: Nicotiana sylvestris; assembly: GCF_000393655.2. Classification (NCBI taxonomy): domain Eukaryota; kingdom Viridiplantae; phylum Streptophyta; class Magnoliopsida; order Solanales; family Solanaceae; genus Nicotiana; species Nicotiana sylvestris. The sequence goes on along the minus strand of NC_091067.1, from coordinate 37,925,420 downwards.
AGGATTTTAAATTTAAATCTCTTGATGACTTAGCTCAGCTTTTAGATAAAAAGCTTTCTGGTTTAAATATTAGACCTATTGATTTATCAAAAAAATTTGCTGATAAAATGGAGACCGTTTCTGATTATAAAACTGAGACTTGGTCAGAGTTTAATAAACTCAAAGGGATTGTTAAACAAAATCATAGGTATGCTGATAAACCAAGAATGCAGACCTATTATTATCCTCGTCCTACTCCTCAAGATGTGTTGATTGAGGAACGAGATTGGAATCAGACTAATACGTCTTATAACGGTTCCGAAATTTATGAATGGAATCTTGATGGTCTAACTGATAGACAATTAACCATTCTCGTACACAGAATGCTTATGTATTCGACTATCTGTAAAAGTGTTAAAAATACAGATAGAACTATTTGCAAAATGATTATTGCAGGATTTACTGGCCAACTTCGTGGCTGGTGGGATAATCATTTATCTGTAGAGGAAAAGGCTTTCGTTATAAATGCTACAGCAACCGACGAAGGTGTTGATAACATAGGTATGGCTCTAGTGGTGGGTAGAGAAGATGCAGTTTATACCCTTATACTTACAATTTTAGAGCATTTCAATGGTAGATTTACAATTTTTTGTATTGTATTTCAAAATCGAAAGGCGCCAGCTGAGCCTGCCATCTAGCAAATATTAATTTTGAAGCATCGTGCTTAAAATCTTTGTCAAACATGTATTTAACAGATTGAGCATCAGTTTTTATCAAAAACTTTTGGTTGTATAAGTCGTCTTGAAATTTTAATACACACTTAACAATTGTTAACATTTCATGCGCCACAGTAGCGTATTTCTTCTGGGCTTCGGTCCATTTACCAGAGTGAAATCTTATTAAGTATTCACTCTTATTATTGGGATTTACTTGTTTCAAAATCCCTCCATATCCAACATTAGACGCATCTGTCTCGATAATCTTTTGCCAAGTAGGATTGGCAAGGGTTAAACAAGGTAAAGATTTAACACGCCCTTTAATACTTTTGACTAACTCAGTATGTTGGTTAGTCCAAGGGTGTTTATGATCTTTCTTCAGCCGATCGTATAGAGGGGCTAGATCTCGTGACAAACTTTTATAGAAAGGGGATATATAATTTAGACTCCCCAAAAATCTTTGTAATTGAGTCCTGTCAGTAATAACATCAGGAAATTTTGAGGCAAAATCAATTGATCTTTGTATTGGGGTAATTTTTCCCTGGCAAATATTATGACCTAGAAAACGAACATTCGTTTGGAATAGACTCATCTTAGGTTTAGAAATTACTAAACCGTTTTGTATAACAATCTTCTTAAAAATATCAAGATGCTTAATATGCATTTCCAAAGTTTTAGAAAATACTAATATGTCATCAATATAAACGATGATTAAATCTAAATATGGGTTAAAAATATCATTCATAATTTTTTGAAATTCAGAAGGGGCATTTTTTAAACCAAATGGCATAACATTCCATTCATATTGTCCAAATGGAACATTGAAAGCAGTTCTATAAGTATGCTCTTTAAATATTTGAATTTGCCAATAACCAGATTTTAAATCAAATTTTGAAAATATATTGGCGTCATATAACCTAGATAGCAAGTCCCTTTTATTAGGGATAGGATACCTAATCCATTTTAGATGTTTATTTAATGGTTTATAATTTATAACTAAGCGAGGAATACCTCGTTCCTTTTCTGCCGCATTATTAACATAAAAGGCAGAACATGACCAAGGAGATTTTGAGGGTTTTATCAAACCCTTTTGTAACAAACTATCAATCTCGTTTTTGCAGAATTCAACTAACTCAGCATTCATCTGGCAAGGTCGAGATTTAGTAGGAATATCATCCTCACCGAAATTTTCGTCGTATGGAAGAGTTACAATATGCCTTTTCCTATTCCAAAAGGCACTAGGGTGATCGGCGCAAACATCAACGGCCATTTTTTCAACAATCAATTTAATCTTTTGCTGAACTTTAACAGATTGTAACGCATCGAATATATTCATGCTAAGAATTTCTAATTGTAATGAATCAATATGCCTCTGTTTCATATTAATCAAGGCCTACAAGGTACATATTTTTTCTTTTTAATAATTTTAGTCTTTCTCCCTAGCCGTGACTATGTCCGGCTAAACGGATTCATATCTATGTTGAAAAACTAATTTCTCTTGCATATTAACCATGAAGAATCCAGACTCTTTCAAAATATAAAGAAATTTTAATATAGTTTCTTGATTTGGTTCCAAGATGGTGGTATAGTCGGTTCTGGTACTACTCTTATTGGCTTTGCCTTAGTGGCTACGTCTAGCCAGCTGTGACATTAAAGCCCGTCTGAAGTTGTCAAAAGGGCTACCTCTTTCACAGTTAGAACTGCTAGACACATGGGCTCACATCTGGGTCCCTACACAGTGTTTTTACTGTAGATAAACAGTGTTTCTACTGTGGATGAACAATGTATCTACTGTTTAAGTGGGTCCTGGCGGCTGATAAGCTGTCAAGTCTTCTTTTTGTCCAAATTGTGCATTTGTTGGAGGAATTCTTCCACCTTGTAGATATCTCTGTCAGATAATATCATTTCTGGCTGTATAGGTTGTGTATCTTCTACGAGGTCATCACCACTCGTTTCACTTCTCATCGAAGTGTCTGATTTTTCGCACTGATCTAGTGATTGGAGCATATTTCTTTTCAATCCTTCTAAGTATTGATTTATTAAATCAATTTTATCTCTGTCTTGGATTGATATTCTCCGAGCAATATGTTTAACAGTGCTTTCTTCTATTATCCTTTTTTGAGGGGCCGTTACGTATAAATGGATTTGTGTTTTGATAGAATCTAATAGTTCTTGTCCATATAACGTCTTTGTTTTGGGATCAGTCTTCATCAATTTGTCCCAAATATTATTGTAGAATACCCTATATAAACAAGGGATTTGTTCTTCCGTATAACCTAATTCCGGAGTCCATTTATGGATCCATGGGATAGAAAATTCAATAAAGAAGTAGATTTGATCAATTTTTTCTAGGTAGCAGATATGATCTGTGTGATATAACTCTGTTAAGAACGGTGAAGCTTTTGTCCATTCTTTGTATAACTTTAGAAATAGTTCGGGCAAAATCTTGGTAGTAGGACCGTGGTATGACAACCAGTTTAAAAACCAGTTAGGGATAGGTCCTGTAAATACCTTAGCGCATACTTTGATAAACCAAGAATGCTTATGTCTCTCATTGTTATAATAAAGCACCCTATCAAATGCTTGAATATAATCCCAATAAGTGAAATTCATAGGTGATTTATTAAGGCTTATCTGCCTTTCTTTCATTGTTGAAATACCCCATTCTTCAACAGATATAATCTGTTTGATAATGACTTTTGAAAAGTTATAAACATTTTCATTCGTGTTATAACCCGAAAAGTGCTGGAATTCTGCACTACCTGTACTGATCAGGATAGTTTCATAATAGGTGCGGGTTTTATATGATTCACCCGGATAGTATAATCCATTAATCAGATATCTCTGAAATATTTTCCACGGTTCTTCTTTTCTCTGAATCTCAGAGTTTTCAAGGAGAAATATCATTTCTCTCTTTGGTAAAATTTCATATGACTTGATATCATCATTGTCTTCCTCTTTAGCAATTGAAGCAAAAGTATCACTTTGCTTTTTGGATGCCAGATAAGCCTGCAGATGTCCATATAACGGACTATCTTCTGGAATATCTTCCAAATGTATAGAAAGTCCTGAGGATTCACCTGTATGCGGTACCTTTGAGTTTATCAAACTCTTTTTCCCTCTTTGTATTTCTGGGGAGTTTGATGAGGATCCGTATGACGATCCCTGAGAATAAGTCCTACTAGGGGAAGATCTTCCCCTACCTCTGCCCCTGGTGACCCATGAAGGGTCCATTCTGCAGAAATTGCAAATCATTATTAATTAAAAAGGATAGCATAATCCTAGTGTTGATATTATCTTGACCGAAGGGACACACATTTTCAATTAACTGAAAAATATCAATAACTTCTTGAAAATTAGAGTCTTCTTCTTCCCTTGTTTTAATTATGTCAGCCATAATTATATCAAGTATAACTTCTTGTAAGTCTCTATTTAATTTAATCACTTTAAGAATAGTGATCAATACCTTATCATCAAAAAACATGGTATAATAATTCATAATCTATTCTAAATATTCCCGGGATAGAAAATCCGGAAGGGAATTATCAATTCCTTTTTTTTATTGTATTTCAAAATCGAAAGGCGCCAGCTGAGCCTGCCATCTAGCAAATATTAATTTTGAAGCATCGTGCTTAAAATCTTTGTCAAACATGTATTTAACAGATTGAGCATCAGTTTTTATCAAAAACTTTTGGTTATATAAGTCGTCTTGAAATTTTAATACACACTTAACAATTGTTAACATTTCATGTGCCACAGTAGCATATTTCATGCCTTGATTAATATGAAACCAATTTTGCAAAGTCCAAGGTTACCACTTGGAGACCTATCAGGTGGGAGGAAATTAATTTTCCAACTACATGGACTTTAAATTCAGTCATATCCCCAAGTCATATTACTAACGACTTGTCAAATACTGAATTTTCACATGTTACTCAAAATCCGGATGGTAGGATTTGTATTCAATTTGATGATAAGTCTACTATTTATAATAGACATTCATTTTCTAATCATAAACTTCTACCTGCTATTCAACATATTTCTCCTATTGAACCAGTTTACGGTTTCGACCAATATGATCTGATCCGAAGTATCGTATAACTTACATCTAGGATTCAAAGTAGATAACAGTTTGAAATAAATCCTATAGGACAGACATATAAGTTCAGAACCAGGCGCATAATTATAACCATGCGTTTTCACATTTAAAGTCAAAGCATCAAGAATATTAACATCAGAAAGAGATAGTTGCAGATTGGGTTGAGTATTAAAATATACTGGACCATAGGCCACTGTAGATTCTATCGAACCCATTAGAGACTGTCTGAAATTCAGATTTCTAGCATCTCTAAGAGCTGCTAAAAAGGTCTCTGGTAATCCTTTAAGGGTTAAAGGTTTAAAAGCAATTTGAACCATACCAATATGCACATAATGGTAATGATGTTTATATAAATCTATATCATGCTTGTTTAACAAACGAATAGTCTGTTCAGATGAATTTAATGCTAAAGACTGTTCAGTCGTTTTTATCAATTGTTTAGAAGAAAGTTTATCAAACCAACCATAATCATAAATGGTTTTTATAGAAACTTTAGGAATTGTCCATTTATTTAATAAATCAAGGTTTTGAGGTATATCTACCTCTTCAAGTCTAGTACTTTTAGTACTTGTTTCTCCCAGATCCATTCCAAAAGCTTCATATCTATGTTGAATCTTTCATATCTATTACACAATTACCATGAAAATTCCTAGGCTCTGATACCATTTTACACCAGGATCTAGGTAGGCGGGCGGTAGTCCGCACGGCCATCCAGATCTAGCTGCTTTAGTACACTTTTAAAGGTTGGCGGTAGTCCGCACGACCAATAAGGATTCGAAATATACGGAAATTCTATTATAGTTTAATGACTGTATGGAAGGATCTATATCCTTTTACCCAAGCAAGGGGCCTGTCTAAGCCCGATACATACTCTTACGGAGCCCATGTGTCTAGCAGTTCTAAAAGGCACTAGGGTGATCGGCGCAAACATCAACGGGCATTTTTTCAGCAATCAATTTAATCTTTTGTTGAACTTTAACAGATTGTAAAGCATCGAATATATTCATGCTAAGAATTTCTAATTGTAATGAATCAATATGCCTTGTTGAAAAACTAATTTCTCTTGCATATTAACCATGGAGAATCCAGACTCTTTCAAAATATAAAGAAATTTTAATATAGTTTCTTGATTTGGTTCCAAGATGGTGGTACAGTCGGTTCTGGTACTACTCTTATTGGCTTTGCCTTAGTGGCTACGTCTAGCCAGCTGTGACATTAAAGCCCGCTGAAGTTGTCAAAAGGGCTACCTCTTTCACAGTTAGAACTGCTAGACACATGGGCTCAGTAAGAGTATGTATCGGGCTTAGACAGGCCCCTTGCTTGGGTAAAAGGATATAGATCCTTCTATACAGTCATTAAACTATAATAGAATTTCCGTATATTTCGAATCCTTATTGGTCGTGCGCTTTTCTAGTATCACGTTCTTCCCTAGGCCTATATCTAGACCTCTTTTTCTTATATGGGCTATCCGGGTTAGGGTACCTATGATATTTGGTTTTCTTCTTCCTATTTTGAGTGGAAGTTCCGGGTAAACCAACTATTACATCTGACAATGTAATAGAACTTTTAAAAGAAGTTACTGATGAAAAACTTCGTGAAAAAATTATTAATTTAGCTGCAAATTCCAGTTCTAGTAATTCAAAATCTGTTGAAAAATACAAGAACGAATTTGAAAATTTTGCACCATATTCTTTATCTGAAATTAATAGAAGACTTCAAAAGTCCAGTACACCTAGTCGAGATACTTCTTTTGATGACTTAAAAGAAGAAATTGAGAATTTAAAAAGAGATATTAAGTCTCTTAAGCAAAATCAAATGATTTGCGATCACCGTATTACACAAATTGAGAAAAATAATTCTCTACCTGAATCTTCGACTAAAGGATTTTCTGATTTTTCTAATGATAAAGGAAAAGAAATTTCTGATGAAAAATCTGATTTATTGTTAGGTATGATGCAAATTATTACTGCACGCAAATGGTATATTAAATGTACTATTTTAATCGATAATAATTTTTCTATAACTGATATAGCTATGATTGATAGTGGTGCAGATGTAAGCTGCATTCAGGAAGGATTAATTCCTACTAAGTATTTTCAAAAGACCACTCATTTGGTGAAATCCGCTTCTGGTCATGCTTTAGATATAGAGTACAAATTGTCTAATACTCATATTTGCCAGAATAAAGTCTGCATCCCACATTTCTTCTTTCTAGTAAAAAACCAGTTATACCCTCCAATTATACTTGGAACACCTTTTATTAATGCTATTTACCCGTTCAATAATATAGATGAACATGGTTTTTCTGCTAATTACCAAGATAAAAGGATAAGTTATTCCTTTGTTACAGATCCCGTAACTAGAGATATTAATGCCTTGATTAATATGAAACAGAGGCATATTGATTCATTACAATTAGAAATTCTTAGCATGAATATATTCGATGCTTTACAATCTGTTAAAGTTCAGCAAAAGATTAAATTGATTGCTGAAAAAATGGTCGTTGATGTTTGCGCCGATCACCCTAGTGCCTTTTGGAACAGGAAAAGACATATTGTAACTCTTCCATACGAAGAAAATTTCGGTGAGGATGATATTCCTACTAAATCTCGACCTTGCCAGATGAATGCTGAGTTAGTTGAATTCTGCAAAAACGAGATTGATAGTTTGTTACAAAAGGGTTTGATAAAACCCTCAAAATCTCCTTGGTCATGTTCTGCCTTTTATGTTAATAATGCGGCAGAAAAGGAACGAGGTATTCCTCGCTTAGTTATAAATTATAAACCATTAAATAAACATCTAAAATGGATTAGGTATCCTATCCCTAATAAAAGGGACTTGCTATCTAGGTTATATGACGCCAATATATTTTCAAAATTTGATTTAAAATCTGGTTATTGGCAAATTCAAATATTTAAAGAGCATACTTATAGAACTGCTTTCAATGTTCCATTTGGGCAATATGAATGGAATGTTATGCCATTTGGTTTGAAAAACGCCCCTTCTGAATTTCAAAAAATTATGAATGATATTTTTAACCCATATTTAGATTTTATCATCGTTTATATTGATTACATATTAGTATTTTCTAAAACTTTGGAAATGCATATTAAGCATCTTGATATTTTTAAGAAGATTGTTATACAAAACGGTTTAGTAATTTCTAAACCTAAGATGAGTCTATTCCAAACGAATGTTCGTTTTCTAGGTCATAATATTTGCCAGGGAAAAATTACCCCAATACAAAGATCAATTGATTTTGCCTCAAAATTTCCTGATGTTATTACTGACAGGACTCAATTACAAAGATTTTTGGGGAGTCTAAATTATATATCCCCTTTCTATAAAAGTTTGTCACGAGATCTAGCCCCTCTATACGATCGGCTGAAGAAAGATCATAAACACCCTTGGACTAACCAACATACTGAGTTAGTCAAAAGTATTAAAGGGCGTGTTAAATCTTTACCTTGTTTAACCCTTGCCAATCCTACTTGGCAAAAGATTATCGAGACAGATGCGTCTAATGTTGGATATGGAGGGATTTTGAAACAAGTAAATCCCAATAATAAGAGTGAATACTTAATAAGATTTCACTCTGGTAAATGGACCGAAGCCCAGAAGAAATACGCTACTGTGGCGCATGAAATGTTAACAATTGTTAAGTGTGTATTAAAATTTCAAGACGACTTATACAACCAAAAGTTTTTGATAAAAACTGATGCTCAATCTGTTAAATACATGTTTGACAAAGATTTTAAGCACGATGCTTCAAAATTAATATTTGCTAGATGGCAGGCTCAGCTAGCACCTTTCGATTTTGAAATACAATACAAAAAAGGAATTGATAATTCCCTTCCGGATTTTCTATCCCGGGAATATTTAGAATAGATTATGAATTATTATACCATGTTTTTTGATGATAAGGTATTGATCACTATTCTTAAAGTGATTAAATTAAATAGAGACTTACAAGAAGTTATACTTGATATAATTATGGCTGACATAATTAAAACAAGGGAAGAAGAAGACTCTAATTTTCAAGAAGTTATTGATATTTTTCAGTTAATTGAAAATGTGTGTCCCTTCGGTCAAGATAATATCAGCACTAGGATTATGCTATCCTTTTTAATTAATAATGATTTGCAATTTCTGCAGAATGGACCCTTCATGGGTCACCAGGGGCAGAGGTAGGGGAAGATCTTCCCCTAGTAGGACTTATTCTCAGGGATCGTCATACGGATCCTCATCAAACTCCCCAGTAATACAAAGAGGGAAAAAGAGTTTGATAAACTCAAAGGTACCGCATACAGGTGAATCCTCAGGACATTCTATACATTTGGAAGATATGCCAGAAGATAGTCCGTTATATGGACATCTGCAGGCTTATTTAGCATCCAAAAAGCAAAGTGATACTTTTGCTTCAATTGCTAAAGAGGAAGACAATGATGATATCAAGTCATATGAAAAGTTACCAAAGAGAGAAATGATATTTCTCCTTGAAAACTCTGAGATTCAGAGAAAAGAAGAACCGTGGAAAATATTTCAGAGATATCTGATTAATGGATTATACTATCCGGGTGAATCATATAAAACCCGCACCTATTATGAAACTATCCTGATCAGTACAGGTAGTGCAGAATTCCAGCACTTTTCGGGTTATAACACGAATGAAAATGTTTATAACTTTTCAAAAGTCATTATCAAACAGATTATATCTGTTGAAGAATGGGGTATTTCAACAATGAAAGAAAGGCAGATAAGCCTTAATAAATCACCTATGAATTTCACTTATTGGGATTATATTCAAGCATTTGATAGGGTGCTTTATTATAACAATGAGAGACATAAGCATACTTGGTTTATCAAAGTATGCGCAAAGGTATTTACAGGACCTATCCCTAACTGGTTTTTAAACTGGTGGTCATACCACGGTCCTACTACCAAGATTTTGCCCGAACCATTTCTAAAGTTATACAAAGAATGGACAAAAGCTTCGCCGTTCTTAACAGATTTATATCACGCAGATCATATCTGCTATCTAGAAAAAATTGATCAGATTTACTTCTTTATTGAATTTTCTATCCCCTGGATCCATAAATGGACCCCGGAAATGGGTTATACGGAAGAACAAATCCCTTGTTTATATAGGGTATTCTACAACAATTTTTGGGACAAATTGATGAAAACTGATCCCAAAACAAAGACGTTATACGGCCAAGAATTATTAGATTCTATAAAAACACAAATTCATTTATATGTGACAGCCCCTCAAAAAAGGATAGTAGAAGAAAGCACTGTTAAACATATTGCTCGGAGAATATCAATCCAAGATGGAGATAAAATGGATTTGATAAATCAATACTTAGAAGGGTTGAAAAGAAATCTGCTCCAATCACTAGATCAGTGTGAAAAATCAGACACTTCAATGAGAAGTGAGGAGAGAGAAAGTAGAGAGAGGGGGGGGGGGGGTTCCGGCCTCTCTACTTCAAATGAAGAAGCATCCTTATATATATAAAAAAAAGAATCTTGAATAGTAAAATGGGTCCCACATCTGGGTCCCTACACAGTGTTTTTACTGTAGATAAACAGTGTTTCTACTGTGGATGAACAGTGTATCTACTGTTTAAGTGGGTCCTGGCGGCTGATAAGCTGTCAAGTCTTCTTTTTGTCCAAATTGTGCATTTGTTGGAGGAATTCTTCCACCTTGTCGATATCTCTGTCAGATAATATCATTTCTGGCTGTATAGGTTGTGTATCTTCTACGAGGTCATCACCACTCGTTTCACTTCTCTATATATATTCTCTTATATATTGTCTTGTAGTATTTATATTGTATCTTATGTATATATATTCTCTTATATATTTTCTTGTAGTATATATATTGTATCTTATGTATATATATTCTCTTATATATTTTCTTGTAGTATATATATTGTATCTTATGTATATATATTCTCTTATATATTTTCTTGTAGTATATATTGTATCTTATGTATATATATTCTCTTATATATTTTCTTGTAGTATATATTGTATGTTATGTATATATTGTAGCTTATAAATAATTCTAAGTAAAGACAAAGAAATATTGCGAAAAGATATTCAAGGGTAGAAGCAATAAATTTTATTACCAAAAATGGCATATCTTTCTTAGTCATCCTTCCCCCAATGGAATGAGCACAACAAGGTACTAATACCACCATTAGAAGGAAAAAAAACTAAGGAAGATGTGCCAAAATACAAGTTACATATTAGTCTATGTATTATCTCTAACAAATCTCATAAATCCTTCAAGGTTCGGAGGAGGTTGCGTTGGTGGTGGTGGAAAAGAAGCTTGTTCATCACCACTTCCGGGCGAAGCCGAATCCTCCGCAAGTTCCGCTATCATTTCTTCATAAGCTTCATCTATCGCCGGTTGTGCTTCTGCAATTCCAAAGTTTCTTCTTTCCGAGCGGATCCAATCTCTAAACAGTACTGATTTTTCCAAGCTATCCCTCATAGACGCTCTATGATCACCTATTTGCAGTCTTGCTTGACTGAAAGCGCTCTCTGATGCAACAGTTGAAGCTTGAATTGATAAAATATCCCGAGCCATCCTTGCAAGAACAGGAAAATGTTTTTCCCTTGCCTTCCACCATTCCAAAAGATCAAAAGAGCCGTCTGGATTCTCCTTTTCAAGTCCCTGAGACAAATAAACTTGAAGCTCATTTAGATGTGAAGTTTCATCATAATTATCACTTTGAGAACCCCTGAACTCCGTCCAAGATTTAAGAGCTTTTAAGCCCGCAACTCTTTTAGACGATTGTGAGCTAGACGAAGTAGGGGTTGGAATAGTTGGCCTAGCATGCTCTAAGGCAAGTTGATAAGCATTATAAACTGTTTGAGCATTAATTTTAATTGAGGCTTTTGCATCTGCAAGTGTAGCAACTTCCTCATTTGAAAGATCTAAAGCCTTATAAATATTTGAATACCAAAAATGAGGACCTCCCAATTTCATTGTAGGATTTAACATTGCAGCAACACCATAAATAGGAGGGATAGGAAAAAAATATTTTTTAAACTTTTGTTTCATTTCATTTATAGCAAGTTCATAAATGTCCCCACCCTCACCAAATTCAACAAACAAATCAGATAGTGCTGCAATATAAACTAAACAGTTTGAAATAGTAGGATAATATTGCCCAGAAAATGCATTTGTAGCAATTTGAAAATGTTCTAAAAAATCTAAAAGAATTTTAACATTCGTCCAATCTTGAGTAGTAAGCATTTCATCATCATCCTCACCACCTACCCGAGAATTAAACGTTGCATTAATTGGGTTTCTATATTCATATGCAACTACTAAACTTTCGTACATACAATTCCATCTAGTCGGGCAAGGTTTAGGAACCTTTCTTTCTCTAAGGCCATATTCATCACATTTTTTAAAATACTCTCTAAGTCTACTTCTACGGTTTGAATAAAAAGCCAATTAAGAGCCATTCTAACCTTTTCAATTTCTATGTTTAAAATTCGCATACCATCACCGACAATTAAATGATAAATATGACAAATACATCTAACATGGAAAATATTAGTAAATGCAGGATTTAGTGTTGTTGTAAGCATGCCTATAGCACTAGTGTTACTAGAAGCATTATCCATAGAAATTGCCATTATTTTATCGCTAAAGCAAAAATATCTACAAATATCTGCAACAGTGTTAGCTATAAACTTACCTGTGTGACGCGAATTAATTATTCTATATGCAATTATGCGTTTTTGCATTATCCATTCCTCATCTATCCAATGACTTGTAACAGTTAGATAATCACAATCATTACCACTTCTACCAATATCAGTAGTAATAGAAATTCGATTAGGTATATGAGTAAATAAATACCGCAAATATTGTTCATATTCATGTTTGAATTTATAAATATTACTCTTAACTGTTGCGCGAGGCCAACCTTTATAAGTAGGATTAAAACTCTTCTAATATAATGAACCCAATTAGGATTAGAAGCAAAAGTATAAGGTAAGCATATAACAGTAATCATCTTTGCTAATTCTTCACGATCTCTATTTGGATCGTAATATAAAATACCTCCGGTGACAGTGTTAATTCCTGGTTGAACTAGATTTGAACCTGTACTAGGGTTAACCGCAGAATCTACACTTGTCCCCTCTAGTTGCGCTTTCATTTGAAAAAATCTAGCCTTATCTCTAGGGTGTGTTTTTATGTGCCTAGTCAAACTACCCGTGCCGCTACGGTCTCCAGTATATTTATGCACCATTAATTTCCCACAAGTTTTACACTTAGCCTTATTTTGTTCTCTTACTTGAGTAAAAAAATTCCAAACTAATGATGTTTCTAGGCGTTTAGCAGGTTCTCTATTAAAAGTAGGAGTTTCTACAGGTGGGTCGACCGGTGCATCAGTTGGGTTATTAAGAGGACTAGTAGGTGTATCATCTAAATCCGGTGCTTGGGTTTCATCATCATCCTCATTTTCCTCATTATTTTCTAAGATGGTTTCATTAGGATAAAGAGCATTCATAATTTCATCATCTAATCTTTCACCTGGTGCAACATTATGGTAAAATTCACTATCGGTAAATTGAAAACAAGGGTGATCACTATCAAGAATTAAAGAAGGAGGAGGACGTCTAGGTTGGCGACTACTTTCAACTTGCTTATCTTTTCTAGGTCGGGGAGCCGGGGGAAGGGTAGTTGGTTGGCCACTACTTTCACCGGTTTTATCTTTTCCTTTACCAAACATTTTTTTCAAAGAAAATGCCATATTAATTATAATTATGCAATCTAAACCACACAAAAATATATTCTTAAAACATAAGAGTTGAAACGAGTTTACCGGATTGCCGAACAACTTCTTGAAAATTGAAAATCGTTGAACACTTGGAAACTTCAATTCAACAACTTCACAATTTTTCACGAAATTTCAACAATAGATTAAGTAATTGTAGTAGAGAGATTGAGAGAGATTGAGAGATATTGATGAATTGGTAAATAAAAATGAAAGAATGAAGGGGTATTTATAGTTGAGAAATGGGAAAAAGTGTAATTATATAAAGTTTGGGGTTAAAATAAAGTTTGGGGGCCAAATGGCCATTTTCTAAACTACCAAACGGTCAAAAAAAGCCCCAAACGGCTACGTTTTAAATATGGTCGTTGGGCTGTTTTTTTTTTAAAAAAATATTAAAATTATAGCGGTTAGACCCGCTAGGCCCGCTGGGCCCGGACCAGGCCCGCCAACCGGTCCCGGGCTAAACGGTCCCGGGCTCGTGGGCTTACCAAAGAAGACCAAACCGCCTCGGGCTTTAAGAGACCACCGGGACCGGCCCACCGGGCCCGTGAAGCCCGTTAAGACCGCGGGCACGGTCCGGTCCGGTTCGGGACCGGCCCACAGTGCAACATTACTCCAGAGTGTGTCCTAGAAACTTTGGCCTATGACAATGGGTGAGGGTGAGACGGTGGGTTCAAATCCCAATATCATGATGATAAAACGTTGGATCCAAGTTCCCACAACATGCTTTTATATGGGGACAATATTGGCTTTGAGTTTCAATGTACAATTTTAATGATATTATGATGACCGAGTCAAATTAATGTATTTTTTGACGAAAAAATCATGAAGCTCGTCCATGAATTTGCTCCATTCCTTAAAACAAATGTAATAGCAATACATGATACGTACGAAAGAAGATAAAATAATTAACATGGTAGTGGGCTAGTGTGCATGGTCGTGAATGTGGTTGTGGAAAGAGACTCAAATAATAATAATCATATGCTATGATTTTCTTGATAGGCAATGCGTTTTTCGTTAGCAATGGCCATCGCCATTTAATATTTCATAAAGCGAAAGCGTCTTTCTTGCTCGATGTTCAATGGATAAAATCATTCAATTTCTTTGGCTCGTCTAATTTTTAAAGCCTGTACCTATCTTTAATTGAAAATTTTATTATTTATGTCTTGTCTTATATGTTAAATTGTTAACATCGGTAAGCATCAAAGATCGAACCAAACGGGATAATGACATACTTTACAAAAAAATTATTAATCCTCTTTTAGTCTCCGATGATAAAGAAAGTTTTGTTATAAAATAAAAGTAATGCAGTAAAATGTAAATAGGAAGAGATAGAAAGAAGGGAGAAGTATTTTCTTCTTTCACTTTGGTGTATTTTTTCATTGCAATTACATGACCTTTTATAGGCATAAAAAGTAAAGATGATGGACATAAAGTAGGAAATTTAATCTTTAAGTTATTCACAACATGGGCATCCAATGTAACATCCAATATAGTATCCAAAGTAGTATCCAATGTACAAACTATTCATAACACTCCCCCTTGGATGTCCATGTAAGATAATGTGCCTCATTAAAAACTTACAAAAAAAATATTGGGATGTACATAGTTATTTAAAATATACATTGCTTGCTGCCTCATTAAAAACCTTACCAGAAAAACTCAGTGGGACAAAACCTTGGTTAAGGAAAAGAGTGCAGCGTGTAGTTACTCCCCCTGATGAATAATCACTTAATGCCTCAAAGACGACGCATTCCAATCTTATATATCATCTTGAGGTTGGTAACGCCTTAGTGAACAGATCAGCCAAATTATCACTTGAATGAACTTGTTGTACATCTATTTCACCATTCTTCTGAAGATCATGAGTGAAAAAGAATTTCGGTGAAATGTGTTTTGTTCTATATCCTTTGATATATCCTCCTTTCAATTGAGCTATGCATGCAACATTGTCTTCATACAATATTGTTGGAATATTCTCTTTCGAAGAAAGACCACATGTTTGCTGAATGTGTTGAGTTATAGATCTTAACCAAACGCATTCTCGACTTGCTTCGTGAATGGCTATTATCTCTGCATGATTTGAAGAAGTAGCAACCATAGTTTGTTTTGTCGAACGCCATGATATGGTTGTACCTCCACTTGTAAATAAATAGCCTATCTGAGATCGACCTTTGTGTGGATCAGACAAATATCCTGCATCTGCATAACCAATCAATGATGGCTTGGATTCATTTGAATAAAATAAACCCATATCAATGGTCCCTTGGAGGTATCTGAATATATGTTTAATACCATTCCAGTGTCTTTGTGTTGGCGAAGTACTAAATCTTGCCAATAAGCTTACTGAGAAAGCTATATCTGGTCGGGAATTATTGGCAAGATACATTAATGCCCCAATTGCACTAAGATATGGTACTTCGGCACCAAGAAGCTCTTCATCATTTTCATGAGGTCGGAATGGATCTTTCTTTATATCAAGTGATCTCACAACTATCGGGGTACTCAATGGATGTGCTTTATCCATATAGAATCGCTTTAAAATCTTTTCGGTGTATGTTGATTGATGGACAAATATTCCATCTTTCATATACTCAATTTGTAGACCAAGACAAAATTTTGTCTTTCCAAGATCTTTCATTTCAAATTCTTTCTTCAAACAGTCTACTGTTTTTGGAAGCTCCTCAGGAGTTCCAATGATATTTAAATCATCAACATACACAGCGATTATAACAAATTCAGATCCAGACCTTTTTATAAAGACACAAGGACAAATTGGATCATTCTTGTACCCTTCTTTCAACAGGTATTCACTCAGGCGATTGTACCACATACGACCTGATTGTTTCAATCCGTATAAAGATTTCTGAAGCTTTATTGAACAAGTTTCTCGAAAACTTTTATATGCTTCTGGCACTTTAAATCCCTCAGGTACTTTCATAAAAATTTCGTTGTCTAATGATCCATACAAATAGGCTGTAACAACATCCATTAGATGCATATCAAGTTTTTCTTGCACTGCCATATTTATGAGATACCTGAAGGTGATAGCATCCACTACAGGAGAATATGTCTCCATATAATCAATTCCAGGCCTTTGGGAAAACCCTTGTGCCACAAGTCGCGCTTTATATCTAACGACTTCATTTTTATCATTTCGTTTTCGCACAAAAACCCATTTATACCCTACTGGCTTTATGCCTTCAGGTGTTCGAACTATGGGTCCGAAGACTTCACGTTTTCCAAGTGAAGTTAACTCTGCCTGGATAGCGTCTTTCCATTTTGGCCAATCATTTCTCTGTCTACATTCATTGACAGATTTTGGTTCAAGATCCTCATCTTGTTGCATTATTTCAACAGCAACATTATAAGCAAAAATGTTAGCGATAACAATATTATTTCGGTTCCATCTTTTCCCGGTTGAGACCTAACTTATTGATATCTCTTCATTTTCATTATTTTCAGGTACCTGGACCTCTCCTAAGGTCTTATCATTTGTTACGTCTTGGGGCTCTTCTTGAGCCACTACCTCTGTGTTACGTTCACTTTGATCACTTGCTCCTTTTCTTCTTCGAGGATTTTTATCTTTAGAACCGATTGGTCTACCACGTTTCAAGCATGGCTTAGACTCATTTACTTTAATTAATTGTCATGCCGGGATATCAACTCGAATTGAAGCATTAGCAACTGGAATATGTGACTTAGTCACCCTTGGTAGGCCAGTGAATGCATCTGGCAATTGATTTGCAATATTTTGCAAATGAATAATCTTTTGAACCTCTTGTTCACATTGATTTGTTCGAGTATCTAAATGAGACAGTGATAATGCATTCCAATCTATATTCTTTTTCAGCTGCTTATTTTCTCCCCCTAATGTTGGATATACTGATTCATCAAAATGACAATCAGAAAATCTTGCCGTAAATAAATCTCCAGTCATCGGCTCTAGATATTTTATAATTGAAGGAGATTCATATCCAACATATATCCCCAACCTTCTTTGAGGACCCATCTTTGTGCGTTGTGGTGGAGCAATTGGAACATATATCGCACAACCAAAGATCCTAAGATGGGAAATATTTGGCTCCTGACCAAAAGCCAATTGCAATGGGGAGACTTTATGATAACTTGTGGGCCTTATCCGCACAAGTGCTGCTGCGTGCAAAATAGCATGACCCCATACTGAAATGGGAAGTTTTGTTCTCATAAGCATTGGTCTAGCAATTAATTGGAGGCGTTTGATCAATGATTCTGCTAGACCATTTTGTGTATGAACATGAGCAACCGGATGCTCAATTGTTATCCCAGTTGAAATACAATAATCATTAAAGGCTTGGGATGTAAACTCACCAGCATTATCAAGATGAATTGTCTTAATTGCATAATCTGGAAATTGTGCTCTTAGCTTTATTATTTGAGCCAACAATCTCGCAAATGCCATATTGCGAGTTGATAGTAAGCACACATGTGACCATCTTGTAGATGCATCTACCAAAACCATATAATATTTGAATGGTCCACATGGAGGGTGAATGGGCCCACATATATCACCCTGTATACGTTCCAGAAATGCAGGGGATTCCATCTTAACTTTAATAGTTGATGGTCTAATAATTAATTTTCCTTGAGAACATGCAGCACAAGAGAATTCCTTAAATTGAAGAATCTTCTGATTCTTCATTGCATGTCCATATGAATTCTCAATTATTTTACGCATCATATTAGAACCAGGATGGACCAACCGGTCATGCCAAATAATAAAATTGTCTTGATTAGTAAACTTCTCGTTTACTATGGCATGTGTTTCAATCCTGCTAATACTTGTGCAGTATAAGCCGGAGGAAAGAGCAGGTAACATTTCAAGCACATATTTCTTATCGGACATTATTGTAGTAATATAAAGATATTCAATCTTTTCATCATTTGTAGTCTCAATATGATAGCCATTTTGGCGAATATCTTTGAAACTTAATAAGTTTCTTTGAGATTTACTACAATATAGTGCTTCATCAATAGCCAAATTTGTTCCTCCTGGTAGTAATAAATTGGCTCTTCCAGAACCTTCAATTAATCTTGTACTACCGGATATTGTATTAACATTCGCTTCTTTCATTACCAAATAAGAGAAATATCTCTTATCTTTTAAAATAGTGTGTGTTGTAGCACTATCCAGAAGACATATATCATCTTTATTAATCTTGAGTCCAACTGAAGACTGGGAAATTTTCATATTCTTCATAAAAAAAACAAATAATACATCATAAGAAATATGAAAGACAAGCGGAAAAAAATATTAAGAAATACATTAGGAATATAGAAACTAGCAACACATGATGCATTAGGAAAATACACTCAAGAAAAATAAACTAGTTGCAAACATAAAAATAACAACTTTTATAGTTTCATTCCCCAGTAAGATGATTAGTTCTTCAGTCAATATCCTCAAAGAAGATTCCAACTTCTAAATGAGTAATATTTGTTAGGCCTTAAAAATCATCATCTTTATATGCAAGATGTGCCTTAGAATAATATTTACTTGAGGGACCTGCTTCATCATCATTATTTTGAAAGGTCAAGTGTGCCTCCACATTATTTTCTTTTTTCTTGAGGGAGACTTGATAAAGTTTGACAAAATGTTCTGGCGTACGACAAATACGTGCCCAATGACCTCTCAGACCACATCGGTGACACATACTAGCTTTACCTTTTGAATGATAAATTTGAGAACCCTTACCATAATGACGATAATTGTTTCGCCCCCTGCCACATCCACGTTTACGACCATATCCACAACCATGGTAATTATTTTGTTTTCTTTCAAACTTATCATACGTTGCTACAACATTCACTTCCGGAAATGGAGCTGACCCAGTGGGACGAGCTTCATGATTTTTCATTAATAGAGTATTATTCTGCTCAGCCACAAGTAGGCATGTGATTAACTCAGAATATTTCTTAAAACCTTTTTCATGGTATTGTTGTTGTAGCACCACATTTGAAGCGTGAAAAGTAGAAAATATTTTTTCCAATAAGTCCTCATCTGTGATAATGTCTCCACATAATTTTAATAGAGAACTTACTTTAAAGATAGCAGAATTATACTCACTTACGGTTTTAAAGTCTTGCAACCTTAAATGTATCCACTCATACCGAGCTTTTGGTAATACCGTAAGTTTTAGGTGGTCATATCGATCCTTCAAATTAATCCATAATTCAAGTGGATCTTTTACGGTTAAATATTCAGTTTTTAACCCTTCATGTTAGATGATGACGAAGGAAAATCATGGCCTTCGCTTTATCCTGATTTGATGCTTCATTTCCTTGTATAATAGTATTTCCAAGACCTTTAGCGTCAAGGTGAATTTCAGCATCAAGAACCCATGATAAATAGTTCCTTCCGGTGATGTCAAGTGCCACAAATTCAAGTTTTGATAAATTTGACATAGTGAAAACTATCATAAAAGATGAATAAGTTAGAGAAATAATTATAATAATAAACAATTAATGAAAACAAAACGATTAAGGTAAAAAAAATGAAAATAGAGCTATATCATGTTAACAATCTACTATTTCATTTTATTCTTGCCATAAAGTAGAAATTACATACTTGTTTCATTTAACTTTATATTTTGATATATATGTGTTAATAGAATTGAACGTGACTAACATTATTTATATGTTCCAATAAATATAAAGTAATTAAAAAATTATTGCTTGTCAATTCATTTCTCATAGTTCTTCAAAATGCCTTAAAGATATGTTTTGATCCACGGAGTCCATGACATTAGTTCATAGCTAGTTTGATGACTTTGAGGTCCTCTAAGAGTTGAGCACGGAAGGAAATTGTTATTTAATCACTGCAATGTACTTAAACTATTTAAGATGCCCAAGCGCACAAGTAATCTGCAAACAGTGAGCATATGATATGTACTGCCATAAATAAAATGATTATAATGATACATACCTTAATAAAATATGGCTCAACTTAGAGGGAGTTAAGAATAAAATTAGAGCTTCGTGCTGATAACTTGTTATAAAATAAAAGTAATGCAGTAAAATGTAAATAAGAAGAGATAGAAAGAAGGGAGAAGTATTTTCTTCTTTCAATTTGGTGTATTTTTCCATTGCAATTATGTAGCCTTTTATAGGCATAAAAAGTAAAGATGATGGACATAAAGTAGGAAATTTAATCTTTAAGTTATTCACAACATGTGCATTTAATGTAGCATCCAATGCAGTATCCAAAGTAGTATCCAATGTACAAACTATTCATAACAAGCTTAATATTATTTTATTAGTCCTTGTTAGGCTATAGAGTCTACCAAATCCGCCTTTGTAATCAGTGAATTAATTTAATCAATTGTTATTTAATGAATTAGGAAATTTTACTTTATGGTCTTATCGTAGCGGATACACTGTTTACTTACTTTACATAAATAAAGGAGAAAAAAACAAAAAGAACATATACCTATGTTAAACAATATAAAAGCAGTCTAAACATGATTTAATGATAATAAGTAGCGGAAATACAACCCGACATAGCCCAACTATCTTTGGTATTTAGGTTCAGACATTGATTTGTACTTAAAATAAATAAGCTAGTCCAACCACTCTAACCATAAAATAAAATTATTTAGCATAAAAAGTTGTGGTGGGTGTTGCTCCCAAACGCACACGCAAATATACGTGGTCGACAAGTAATATAGGATTGTAAGTCCAGATATCGTACCCATAGGGACTTGTGATTAACTATCAACTAAATTAAACCAAATAATTAATCTGTTCAAGCGAATCCTAACGTATGAATATTTAACTAAAATTAATCTAAAGTAGCAAACAAAGATATTAAAGAAAACAACGACAAGCTTAACGACGAATTTAATGTGGGTGAATATTCTAGAGCTACGGGTTAGCTAACAATCCCGTTGAATTTTTCACTTAAATCGTCTAATTAATTTATCTGGTTTATTAGTTGACAGGGTTAATATTGCTCGTAGCCTTCTCCCAAAGTACAACTCGTCTATTCAAGCTAATTTAACGCCTATATTCCTATGGAATTAGAATTAACAAGAACGCATTAATAATTCATGTATATTAACCAATCAAGGCGATTAGGTATATTCCTATCCTAACCGCAACCCCCCCCCCCCCCGAGTTAAGATCTTGCTCTACTCAATCTTATATGCAATCTAGAATTCCCTCTCCCGAGTTCAATTCTAGATTCGTAGATAGTATTCAATTGGTAATCAAGCAATCAAATAATTAAGCGCAAAATTGAATAAATAAACCAATATGATAAAATAATAAGATCAATTCAAACTTCAAACCACAACGTTCATATAGCACCCAAACCTCTAGAACTAATAAACTATGAAACTAAAAGAAGCAAAGAGAAGAAAACTAGTTAGGAGCCTCCTCTAAAGCGTGGTGTGTGTTCCTCCACGTCTAAAGTGTGTCCCTACATTTAGGATGTGTCAAAGGTCCTCAAAATAGCATTTTTATATGTATTTATATCAAGTAGGGTAGGTCCCAGACAAAAACACCCTTTCATGTGCGAATTAGGACTCGGCTCTATATATTTTGTACAAGCGCGCCGCACAATGCGTCGCACAGTTCGGAGCGGTAGTGGGAATCTACCGAAAATGAAAAACCTGAAAGTTGTATCCCTTTTGAATAGCTTTCCAATGATATATTGTGGAGCCCAAACGGAGTTCTGAGCGAAACGTTATGTGTGTTTTACTAGACAATGCGTTGTATGCCCGCTCGATTCTTCGTTTTGTTCTTCACTATCATCCGTCGATCCCCGAACAGGATCACGGCTTAATTCCTTGGGATTTTACTCAGACTTCAAAGCTCCAAATCACTTAAGTTCATTCTATAATGCCTACACAGATCGGAATCACTCCTACAAGGCATAAAATACATATTTAGTGCAAAACACTAGCGATTAAAGTTCAAACTCAATTGTGAAGTAAATTAGAGTGTAGTAAGCGACTAAAATACACAATTATTGCTTATCATCAACACCCCACACTTAAACCATTGCTCTTCCTCTATCAATCAAACTACACTTTACCAAGAATATTTAAAAAAGACTAAGCACAAGAGTGTAACATCTTCACCTCAAGATTTGACTCACAAGTACAACGCATTATTCGTAACTCTCCCACTTACTCTAACATAGAGGTCACTGACATTACCTTTTCTTTCATGAATCAAGTACCCTCACACAACAAAAGAGAGTAGTTCCACACACAATATAATTTAAGAACAATTAGGAACTCAAGATAGAAAGAATTCACTCACTCTCAGAAATAACATTCATATGCCACAAAAGATGCACCATAGGCTTGCCCGTAGTGTATTACTCTACTAATCGAGCTCATTCAGTCTAAGATCAAGTAGGACTTTATGCGGTTGTAATGTAGGCTGCCGGTCGGGTAGTATACATTTATATATAATAGTGACTATACCTCCCTAAGCACTTAAATACATACACTTTAACATTTAAAATCCATACTTATGTCAAACCATAACTCCACCTTCACATCAATATTTATTGACTCATCACTTCTTTAAGCATAATTATATCAAGAGTCACCAATATCACATATTTTCACAGCAATACAACTATCTTTTTTTCTTTTTCAATTCAAGTGGCTGTTACTTTTTTCAAAACACTGCATCTTTCTCCTTATTTCATTAGTTCCACTGAAAAGACAAACCAACCACCCCACATTTTAACTTTTACAAATTTCATAACAATTCAAGTGCTCATGAGAGGTGAAAAGCTCAAATAAATGGTCAATTCAAACAAATGGGTAAGGCTTGTAATGTGGTTGCCAAAGAAACAGGATTACAAGCTCAAAGAGGTTAACTATGATACATAGCAACTAGGCGGGTAAAATATATATATGTCTCAGCAAAGAAATGTTTGTATCACTTCCAAGACTGAGCAAAACTACTATTTCGCTTTGCAAACATACGGGGCAAGTTCTAGACATAAAATGCAATGCACAAAATAACACAAAACCTTACACACACATGGCACACAACTTACTTAGGATTGGACTCATCAAGAAACTCTAGTCAAAGAAGTTAAGCAAAGTTAAGATCATACAATTCAAGGTACTTATACAAGAGTCAAAAATTGAGCCTAAGCGTCACCACCAAAGTACTCACTATTGTCAAGGCATGACAAAGTTAAAAGATATTGCTTCAATTCAATTCTAAGCACAAGTTTTCCTAGTTCTAAAAAAAATAAAAACTAACTATACCCGGTTCAAACAAAACCCTTGGAAAAGAACCGTTGCCTAAAGATAAATCAAAGGGGAATTACTACACTACCTACAAAGAAAATCTTTTTGGCCTTTTTCTTTAGACTTAAATCCCTCAAGAAAACTGTCTAGGAGATCCATCGTCGGGAAAAGTCCAATTTTTCTAAATTTGTTTTTACAAAAACCTACTACACTAAGAGCGAGTACTACAACTAAGCTAAGATAGCACAGAATCTCACCCAAACAATCTCCTCACCCCACACTTAAAATTGTGCAATGTCCTCAATGCATACTGAAAATAACAATAGGGTAAAAGAGACTCCCTGATAGGCCAAAGGCCGAAGCATTAGCAGCTCACGGGATACTCAGACTTCTCCCAGGTATGATCCCTTGTGCGGGTACCTCACACTCAGTTTCAAACACATGCTCACTTTTGCACTCGCCTATTGTTTTTGACTCCACGCTGCTACTGCTACAAAACACAAAAACAACACTACAAATATAACACAATAAAAAAATAAAAATAAAAAATAAAAAATAGAATTGGGTTGCCTCCCAACAAGCGCCTTATTTAACGTCTTGGCACGACGCCATCACTTTCATCATTTTTCCTTCCACCTTTAGGATATAAATTGCCCCCCCAATTTTGCATCAATTTTTCTGTCACGTTCCTGGGGCGGTGGTGTAAAAATAAAGGAACCAAGTAATAGATATCGCATCTTGCACTTCTTGGCCATTAAGTGAGAAATGCAGTTTTGTCTCCTTGGTGTGGCAAATTTCAGAATATAAACACTTTGTTCCTCATCCATTGACTCCTCCATATGCTCGACTGGATCAATTCACATATCACCAACCAAACACAATGTTGAAAAATGGTTAGAATGAGGTGCAACACGCTCCAAATCCAAAATTGCATCATTTTTGACATCCTAAATTTTGCACTCTTCGTCAACCTTGGTATCATGAATAATATTTTGGTCGAATAGTTGAAGTTCCTCTTTCTGCTCCTCAGGCTGGCCAGTATCCACAAAAATTGGTTGTAGGGCATCAGACGCCTCAACCTTTTTATTCAATTGATCATGCAGGTCATGGATATCTAAGCCAAATTGGTATATCTCTTGCCTGAGTTCAGTTCTTTCGTCTATCAGATGTTCTCTCATATTTAAAAGACCATCAAGGAGAAACTCATGAGATTTTATCAGTTGAGCTTGTTCCCCTAGCCAAGATTTGCTCACTATATATGTTTCTTCTAAATTATCTTCTGGTGGGAACTCGCTCTCTTCAGCCATTTCCTCTACCTCGGTCTTCATTCTCATGATTGTTGTACTAATTCTTCATTGCTCCTATCAAACTCATAAACATTATTAGAAACATCATAATAAGAGCTCTGAGAAGGATACTAAGAATTAGGACAACCATCCCAATGGTCATCTTGACCACCACATAAATTACAAATATTCCACTCAAATGATTGAGATTGTGCGCACAACTCGCTCCCGGGAACATTCTGACAATTTTTTTCACCAGTGAGGTCCTCCACAATATGGATATGGATCATCATAATAAGAATAACCAATATTTGACCAATTCTCATTCCAAGATGCCATGTCAACAAAGATAATAAAATATTAAACTAAGTTAAAAATAAAAAAAATAAAAACTTGAATAGGAAAAAAGTAAAAATCCAATCTAATTGAATAGTTAATTTATAAGTCCCCGCCAACGGCACCAAAAACTTGTTGCCCCCAAACGCACACGCAAGTATATGTGGTCGACAAGTAACATAGGATTGTAAGTCCAGATATCGTACCAACAGGGACTTGTGATTAACTATCAACTAAATTAAACCAAACAATTAATCTGTTCTAGCGAATCCTAATGTATGAATATTTAACTAAAATTAATCTAAATAGCAAACAAGGAGATTAAAGAAAACAACGACAAGCTTAACGACGAATTTAATGTGGGTGAATATTCTAGAGCTATGGGTTAGCTAACAATCCCGTTAAATTTTTCACTTAAATCGTCTAATTAATTTATCTAGTTTATTGGTTGCCAGGGTTGATATTGCTCGTAGCCTTATCCCGAAGTACAACTCGCCTATTCAAGCTAATCTAACACCTATATTCCAATGGAATTAGAATTAACAAGAACCCATTAATAATTCATGTGTAGTAACCAAGCAAGGCGGTTAGGTATATTCCTATCCTAACTGCAAATCCGTCTCCCCCCCCCCGAGTTAAGATCTTGCTCTACTCAATCTTATATGCAATCTAGAATTCCCTCTCCCGAGTTCAATCCTAGATTCGTAGATAGTATTCAATTGGTAATCAAGCAATCAAATAATTAAGCACAAGATTGAATAAATAAATCTATATGATAAAATAATAAGATCAATTCAAGATTCAAACTACAACATTCATGTAGCACCCAAAACTCTAAAACTAATAAACTATGAAACTAAAAAAAGAAAAGAGAAGAAAAACTAGTTAGGAGACTCCTCCAAAGTGTGGTGTGTGTTCCTCCACGGCTAAAGTGTGTCCCTAGGTCTAAGATGTATCAAATGTCCTCAAAATAGCATTTTTATATGTATTTATACCAAGTAGGGTCAGGCCCATACGAAAACACCCTTTCCTGCGCGAATTAGGACTTGGCTCTGTAGATTTTGTACAAGCGCGCCACATAATGCGTCGCACAGTGTGGGGCGGTAGTGGGAATCTGCCAAAATGCAAAACATGAAAGTTGTATCCCTTTTGAATGGCTTTCCAACGATATATTGTGGAGCCCAAACAGAGTTCTGAGCAAAAAGTTATTTGTATTCTGAGCCAAAATGCCCGCTCGATTCTTCGTTTCGTTCTTAACTATCATCCGTTGATCTCCGAACACGATCCCGGCTTAATTCCTTGGGCTTTTACTCAGACTTCAAAGCTCCAAATCACTTGAGTTCATTCCATAACGCCTACATAGATTGGAATCACTCATACAAGGCATAAATACACATTTAGTGCAAAACACTAGCGATTAAAGCTTAAACTCAATTAAAGTGCAGTAAATTAGAGTGTAATAAGCGACTAAAATACACAATTATAGCCTATCATCAGTGGGATATATAAGATTCTTTCACCTTAATCAAATGTATCGATTTCGAGCGAGATAGAAAAAATCTGGATAGAAAATGTTTCCCACCTTAATGGGCCTTACTCGGACGAAACCGAACAAGCAAAGACCACTTTTAGGCCCCCACCAAAACTATTTATATTTGTTAGTCGTAAAAGCGTATAAAATTTATATTTTTTTGTATGTAACATATATGAGCATATTATATACAAATATATATATATATATATATATATATATATATATATATATATATATATATATATATATATATCAGCTATTATTTGTAGAGCAGCTATACGATGTCATTTTTCGAATTCAAATTAGTCAAGGTTTGATTATCTTTGCTATTCGGATAGTTTATATCATACTGTCGTAAGGGTCATACTACTATCTTTAAGCTTTATCTAGCGATTAATGATATCTAAAATTAGTTCAGATTTGTAAATATTTTGGCATAGATTCTTGAATGATCGATAGTATCGCCCGGTGTACTAAGCTCCAGCTATGCGCGGGGTTCGGGGAATGGCCGGAGCACAAAAGCTCCTGCTATGTGCGGGGTTTGAGGAACGGCCAGAGCATAAAAGCCTATTGTAGGCAGCCTTACCCTGTATTTCTGTAGGAGGCTGTTTCCATGGCTCGAACCCTTGACCTCCTGGTCACATGGCAGCAACTTTACCAATTATACCAAAGCTCCTCTTCGATCAATATCATCGCCCTAAGTTTTTATATCCACTTATTCAGTATACATGTTGATGGGATATTGCAATTGTTAAATCGAGTAATCAAGAAGCACGACAAGCTAAAAAAGACACCGATTTTATGAAGATAAAAAATTAAAATATTCTTATTATTTAATATAATATCGCGTTTCAAAGATATCAAATTTCAAAAAATCTTCTATATTAATGATGATAGGCTATAATTATGGATTTTAGTCGCTTATTACACTATAATTTACTGCGCTTTAATTGAGTTTGAACTTTAATCGCTAGTGTTTTGCACTAATTGTGTATTTTATGCCTTGTAGGAGTGATTCCGAGCTATGTAGATGTAATGGAATGAATTTAAGTGATTTGGAACTTTGAAGTATGAGTAAAAGCTCAAGGAATTAAGCCGGGATCGTGTTCGGGGATCAACGAATTATAGTTAAGAACGAACAACGAATCGAGTAGGCATATTGTACACTGTTTGGTAAAATGCATATAATTCTTCTCTCAAAAATCCATTTGGGCTCCACAATATATGTCTGGAAAGCTAATTCAAAGGGATAAAACTTTCATGTTTTATGTTTTTCCAAATTCTAAACAGAACAAGGTGAAATGTGTGCGTCAAGAGCGAGACCGCGCAAATGGGGCAGAACACTGGTCAATATGCGCGGCCCATCCGTGAATTGTGAGACCTAAGCAACCTAGAGCTCTGATACCAACTTGTCACGATCCAAATTACCCACCGTCGTGACCGTGATAGCGCCTAATATTGAACCCGCTAGGCAAGCCAACGTTATTGATTATTCCACCTTTTTACCTTTATCTTTAACAGTTTACCAAATTAATGCAAGCATACAGTGGAATTAGAAATGTGGAAGAACATAATTTAATAGTTTAGCTAAATACCAATATGAAATCCATAACAATACTCCACCCAGAACTGGTGTCACAATCTCATGGACTATCTATGAATACTACAAATAGGGTCTGAACAAAGAAAATACATGTTTGTCTCTAAAATAGAAAAGAACAGAAAGAAACAGGATAGAAGGGGACGCCAAGGCCTGCGGATGCCTACAGGACTAGCTCGGGTCTCCGCTGGACTGAAGGCAGCAACCTCTAACTTTGGTCTGTATGCTCCAGTACAGGGATCTTCACAAAAGAATGCAGAGTATAGTATTAGTACAACCGGCCTCTTGTACTGAGTAAGTGTCAAGCCTAACCTCGGCGAAGTAGTAACGAGGCTAGGACACAACAAACAACATAACCTGCAGTTAAACAATATTTGACAGAATAACCATAATAGAAGAAAATCAAAAGTAATGGGGAGGGGTAACATGCTATGAGAGATACCAACATAAAGAATCATAGAAATAACAGAATGAAACAATTAAGTCACTTGAACCGATGACCACAAGAAAATCATAACAAACTGGCAATAAATGCACGGCATCACCCTTCGTGCTTTTACTCTCAATCCTAACCATGCAATCAATAGTGAAAATGTGCACGGCATCACCCTTCGTGCTTTATCTCTCTTCCTCACCATATAAATATTAGAAATGTGCACGGCATCACCCTTCGTGCTTTATCTCTCTTCCTTACCATATGCATCAATATCAATGTAAATGTACACGGCATCACCCTTCGTGCTTTATCACTCTTTCCTCACCATATGCATAAGTATGAATGTGTTCGGCATCACCCTTTGTGCTTTATCACTCTTTCCTCACCCAAACAATAGTAACAATCAATATCCCGACAAGGGAATCAACAATAAGAATAAATACATCCCGGCAAGGGAATCAACAATAAGAATTAAATACGTCCCGGCAAGGGAATCGGCTATAACCAATCTTGTTCCAACAATTAACTTCACAAATGAACCTCAACTGGAGCCAATTCTCAACAATAGACAAATACTACAAAAAATGACCATAAGTCTTACTTAACATGGGTAATCAACAATTTAGTCATTTATAGTACTTATCAAGAATTACAACGATTACAATTTAAGACTCACGGGCATGCTTGACTCCAGCGTATAGATACTCGTCACCACACCTATGCGTCGTACACTACATTAGCACATAGCAAATAAGGCACAACACTTATTCCCCCAAGCTATAATGTTAGACCAAACACTTACCTTGATTCCACGGCCACGAATGAAGCCTCAACTATCGCTTTGCCTTTTGATTCCACTTCCAATTCAATTGTATCTAGCCAATATTAACTTATTAACATCAATAAATGCTAAAAAACTCGTACCAATGCTTAATTATAGCTTTTCCAATATTTTTCCCAAAAATCCAAAAATCGACCCCGGGCTCACTTGGTCAAAACTCGAGGTTCGGACCAAAACCCGAATACCCATTCACCCACGAGCCCAAATATGCAATAAGTTTCGGAATCCGACCCCAAATCGAGGTCTAATTCCTCAAATTTGTAAAATCCTCAATTCTCTTAAAATCCCTAATTTCTACCCTTAAAAACCAAGATATAGTCCTAGAAATCTAATGGGTTTTGTTGAAAAATGAAAGAAATGAGTCTAAGAACACATACCTATGGTTTGGTTATGAAATTCCCCTTCAAAAATCGCCCAAGGTATGATTATAGGGAAGGAGATATGAAATTTTGGCTTATTTCCCATTCTGGTTTTGTTTTAAAAAGACTGGACAGGCCTTCTTCGCGTTCGCGAAGGGCCTGCCATGTTCACGAAGGGTTGCTTTCCTCATGCTTACGCGATCGTGAGTTCTTCCATGCATTCGCGAAGTTCTATTTTCACAACCGAGGGTCCGATTCACGTCATATGAATTCCGTTTCTTACCAAATTTTACATGCACAACTTAAATAACATATTAAACCTGTATCAAGATGCAGAACCAAAGTACGGGCTCGATACCCTCAAATTCAAACATCTTTAAATTTCCAAAAACTCTTATAATTTCAGTTAAACAATTTCTTTAAAAAATTCATTTATCGGGCTTGGGACCTCGGAATTCAATTCCGGGCATATGCCCAAGTCCCATATTTTTCTACGGAGCCTATGGGACCATCAAATCATGGGTCCGGGTCAGTATACCCAAAATGCTGACCGAAGTCAACTTAAATTTAATTTTTAAGGCAAAATTAGCATTTTCTCAAATTATTCACATAAGGGCTTTCTGGATATACGCCCGGACTGCGCACGCAAATTGAGATGAGACAAAAGGAGGTTCTTAAGGCCTCAGAACGTAGAATTGACTTTTCAAACATGTGATGACCTTTTAGGTCATCACAGGGAGCAAGGCGGAGAATTCTTCTACGAGTTTTTCACTTCCTTCTTCATATTATTCATCGTTGGTTATGAATTCTAGTATTGTAGTTCTGCATACTATTATGAATAGCTAATTTGTTATCTAGGTTTTTGATGGAACCTATTGGAGGATGATTTTCATGTTACATTAATATAGATTTGCCATAGTATTTTCTCTATTTGTTCAACTACGTTTATATTGTGGTTAGTTGAAGAGCTCTCAATCGACTGTGCCTATTTAGTATGTATTACTTGGGAGAGAGTGCATATTTAGGTAGTTGTTGAACAACATCACTCATAACGTATATGAGGGATCAGTACGGAGGGTTTTAATGTGGGATTAGGGATAATGAAACCTTGGGTGTGATCCGAATAAGCCGTACTTAATGCCAGCTAGCATAATTTGGGAGAATATGTCTAGTAAATTGTGGTAATTACTCGGGAGAGAGTTATGACAGTCAGAGCGCTCATGATCAGTGGAGAATACTTAGGCGAATTTATAGAAAACGTAGCGGGAAGGATTCCGACAATAGGAGAAATCATAACTCTAGACCTCCTGAATCTTGTCTCTAACCCTTAGTATCTTTAGTTATTAATTTACTATTTTAATTTGTTGGTTAATTAGTTAAACACAAGAATCTTAATATCTATTAGTTAGGAATTGTTCAAGCTTGTCTTCTTGGTGATATTGTGTTGCAGCTAAGCCACAGTTCTATGTGAGATTCGAATCCGAACTTGTAAACCGGATTATATTTGCAGCGATCGCTTAGTCCTTTTCATAAAGCATAGTTGGGCGTGATCAAATTTTGGCGTCGTTGTCGTGGAACTAATGGTATAGCTGTAAGTGTATATATTTCTAGGTTGCAAGTTTGAACTTTTATTTTTGTTTTCTTGTATTTGATTATTTTTTGTTTATTTTTTATTTTTGACTTGAGAGACATGGCATCTTGGAATTATGAGAGTTTTGATGTTGGTAATTCTAATTTTTATCCTCCTTATGCATATTGTGGAGGAAACCACCCAGGGCAAAATTATCAAAATATTTCCGAGAGCGAGTTATGTGCATCAACTCAATCTTATGTATGAAATGTGTGGGATATGTGTGGTTGTCAAGATGGTCACTTTTATGGTTGTGCACATATTTCTTATCTTCCCCCAAACCCTTACTATGATGGTTCTACTTTTTCTTGTGAGGATAACAGGAACAAAGAACCTAGGGATGCTGACCTAAAGGAGATCAAAGATATATTAAAGTGCCATGTGGAACAATATGATGAGAAACCATGGCAGATACAAAGGCAAGAGGCAACTATTCACAACTTTGAGGCTCAAGCAAATAAATTAATTGAACCTTGTAATGCGCAACAAGTTGACATTGTGGATAGTAACAAATATGAATATGAATTGGCTATAGAAATTGCCATTATAATGGAGGATTTAAAAAATATGGGGATGAGCTAGAGGAGAAGGCCAGAGTAGAACACCAACAATCAATTGAACTACATTTTGAGGATGCCGATATCGTAGAAGAGATACTAGAGTCAACCAAGGATATTGAGGATACATATTTAGTTGACTATAGTTTCATTAGTGTTGAGGATGTTGACAATCCCATTGTTTATGTAGTTGAGCACATTGGTCCACACTCCAAGCATTTTTCCACATTGTGTTTGGATGATGATATGGAAATAGAATCGTCTGAGCCACTTGAGGAGTCAAGGAGTAAGGAACACGATGCCTACATTTTGGAATTCTTCGTTCCATAAAGTCGGGAATACACATCTCATCCAAAGGACAAGAAGTACAAAATACTACATTATTTTATTGGTCTAGTCAGATTTGTTCTGCCACCCCATAAGCAAGATCACGGAGCAGAATCAAAACTAGGGGTCCAATTCATAAGTTCAAGGTGAAGGCAGAAATTGATTTGCATCGTGTCGCGACGTTAAATCAAGTGATTATTGGGAGGCAACCCAACTTTACTACTTCTTTTATTTTATTTTTTTAGTTATATTATTTTTATAGTATCGATTTTTGAGTTTATAAGAGCATGGAAAGCAAAGATATTGGAAGGATGCAACAGCAAACTAGATGGTTGGAACTAACTGTGAGGTACTCGCACGAAGGACCAGGCCAGGGAGAAGTCTGATTACGCCATGAGTTGCTAGTTCTTCGGCCTTTAGCCTACCAGGGAGTTTCTTTTACCCTCTTATTAGTATGGTGTGTATTGGAGACAATGCACAATTTTAAGTGTGGGGTGAGGAGATTGTCTGGGTGACTTTCTATGCTATTTTAGTTGTGTTAGCTTAATTAATTAAGTTTTTTTCTTGAGGGATTTAAGACTAAAGGAAAAAAGATTTTCTTTGTAGGTAGTGTAGTAATTCCCCCTTGGTTTTTCTTTGTGTCGTGGTTCTTTTACAAGGGTTTTGTTTGAACCAGGTGTAGTTAGTTTTATTTTTTGTAGGAGTAGGAGCCGATGAGATAAATTGAATTGAAGAAATATCTCTTAACTTTGTTATGCCTTGAGAATAGTGAGTACTTTGATTGTGACACTTAGGCTCAGTTTTTGACTCTTGTATAAGTACCTTAAATTTTATAAGCAACTTTACTTAACTCCTTTGACTAGAGTGTCTTGATGAATCCAATCTTGAATGAGTCATGTGCCATGTGCGTATGAGGTTTGTTGTATTATGTGGATTGCATTTGATGTCTAGAACTTGCCCCGTGTGTTTGCAAAGCGAAATAGTAGTTTTGTTCATTCTTGAAAGTGATATAGGCGTTTCTTTGTTGAGCCATATATATATTTTACCCACCTAATTGTTATGTATCGTAGTTAACCCCTTTGAGCCAGTAATCATGTTTATGTGGCAACCACATTACAAGACTTACCCATTTGTTTGAATTAACCATCTATTTGAACCTTTTAACCTCTCATGAGCACTTGAATTATTATGAACTGTGTAAAAGTTAAAGTGTGGGGGTGATTGATTTGGCGTTTGAGTGGAACTAATGAAATAAGGAGAAATGTGCATTGTTTTGAAAAAGAAAGAGCCACTTGAATTGAAAAATAAAGAAAAGGAAAAAATAGTTGTATTGTTGTGAAAGAAAAAATATTCCTTGCTAAGTGGTGACTCTTGATGTAAGTGTGCTTAAAGAAGAATGGAGTTAATATGGAGTTAATATATAGTGATGTGAAGGTGGAGTTATGGTTTGACATAAGTGTGAGGTTTTAAATGTTAAAATATATGTATTAAAGTGCTTAGGGAGATGTAGTCACTCTTATATCTAAATGTATCCTACCCGCAGCCTACATTACAACTAATTAAAGTCCTACTTGATCCTAGACTGAATGAGCTCGATTAGTAGAGTAGTACACTACGGGCAAGCCTATGATGCATCTTTTGTGGCATATGAATGTTATTTCTAAGAATAAGTGAATTCTTTCTATCTTGAGTTCCTAAGTGTACTTAAACTTTATTGTGTGTGGAACTACTCTCGTTGTGTGAGGGCACGTGATTCATGAAGGAACGGTAATGTCAGTGACCTCTATGTTAGAGTAAGTGGGTGAATTGTGAATAATGTGTGGTACTTGTGAGTCAAATCTTGAGGTGAAGATGTTATGCTTTTGTACTTAGTCTATTTTCAATATTCTTGGTGTGATGAGTTAGGAGAATTGTTTAAAAAGGTCGTGTCCATATAAAGTGTTGTTTGATTGCTCGAGGACAAGCAATGGTTCAAGTATGGGGTATTTATGATAGGCTATAATTACGTATTTTAGTCGCTTATTACACTCTAATTTACTGCGCTTTAGTTGAGTTTGAGCTTTAATCGCTAGTGTTTTGCACTAATGGTGTGTTTTATGCCTTGTAGGAGTGATTTAGAGCTATATAGATGTTATAGAATGAATTCAAGTTATTTTGAGATTTGAAATATGAGTAAAAGCCCCAGGAATTAAGCCGGGATCGTGTTCGGGGATCAACGGATGATAGTTAAGACTGAACGACGAATCGAGTAGGCATATTGTACACTGTTTAGTAAAATATATATAACTTTTAGTTCAGAAATCTATTTGGGCTCCACAATATACGATTGGAAATCTAACTCAAATAGCTACAACTTTCATGTTTTACATTTGTCCAAATTCCAAACAGAACAGGGTGAAAAGTGCGCAACCGCACAAATGGGGCAGAACATTGGTCAATATGCGCGGCCCATCCGCGGTTTATCCGCGGCCGCGCACGTCCTGTCCAGAAAAAGTGTCCATTTTCACGTAGGAGAAGGTATAAGTGTTTGGGCCAGACCCTACTTGGTATATATGCATGGAAAAATGGTATTTTGAGGACTTTTGACACACTTTTGACATAATTTAGACCTAAGGAGGCTAAGGAGACCGGTGATTCGACTTAAGGAGGCAAGAACACATTGGGAGCAAGGCGGAGAATTCTTCTACAAGTTTTTTACTTCCTTCTTCCTATTATTCATTATTGGTTATGAATTCTAGTATTGTAGTTTTGCATACTATTATGAATAGCTAATTTGTTATCTAGGGTTTTGATGGAACGTATTGGAGGATGATTTTCCTATTACGTTAATATAGATTTACCGTAGTATTTTCTCTATTTGTTCAACTACATTTATATTGTGGTTGGTTGAAGAGCACTCAATCGACTGTGCCTATTTAATGTGTATTACTCGGGAGAGAGTGCATATTTAGGTAGTTGTTAAACAACATCACTCCTAACGTATATGAGGGATCAATACGGATGGTTTAAATGTGAGATTAGGGATAACGAAAACTTGGGTGCGATCTGAGTGAGCCATACTTAATGTCAGCTAGGGTAATTCGGGAGAATATGTCTAGTAAATTATGGTAATTACTCGGGGAGAGTTACGACAGTCAGAGCGCTCATGATCGGTAGAGAATACTTAGGCGAATTTATAAAAAATGTAGCGGGAAGGATTCCGACAATAGGGAAAATCATAAATCTAAACCTCCTGAATATTGTCTCTAATCCTTAATATCTTTAGTTGTTAATTTACTATTTTAATTTGTTAGTTAATTAGTTAAACACAAGAATCTTAATATCTATAAGTTAGGAATTGTTCAAACTTGTCTTCTTAGTGATATAGAATAGTTGTAGTTAAATCTTAGTTCTATGTGGGATTCGACTCTAAACTTGTAAATCGGATTATATTTGCAACGATCGTTTAATCCTTTTTATAAGATATAATTGGGCGTGATCAATTAACACACAAAAGATTTTGGTTACGGAAGTCAATGATATTGAAAAGGGCCATCATATCTTATGACATGGCCGACCAAATATAATTATTGAAATCGCTTGATTAAAGAAGAACCAACATGTCTCTAATAAATGACAAAAATAGTCCTTTATATTTGGGGTTAGGTTTAAAATAATCAAATTAAATATATTCTTGAGCAATTTTAATTCTTCTTTTTTTTGAGCAAACAGAAAATATTATATTAAAAATTACTTTTAATCCTTTAAATTTATCAAAGTTAGCACTTTTGTCTTCTGTCAAATAATTCTAATAGGCTATGACTATTAGATTTAAAGAGAATGTGAAAAAAGGTTTTAGTAGAAACTCACATTTGGAGGCATCTTTTTCTATTTTTGATTTATTTTTGCGCAATTTTTTTGCAGGTCTATTTCTGGTGTATGGTGCAATTTGCAGTTTTTAAGATTTGACGAGACTTTTATAGTGTCTCTGGCTAAGTTTTTGCATAGTTCCCATTAAATCTCACGAGTTTATTAAGTATGTGACGGGAATCAAAAGTGCTCACTTTTGCAAATTTAAAGGACTATTTCAAAGAAGGAAGTTTAAGTGAATCTAAAATTGTCAAATTGATGAAGGTCCAAATTTGACTGTACAATGAGACATATATCCAAAAGCAAAAAGAGTAGTAAATCTGTATATGTAAACATCAATTTTGACATGGTTTTTATCGCAGCAAAAACGCTGCATAATTTTGAACTCGGATTTGCTTAATTGGACCAACGTGGTGTTGAATCATCATTACCAATAATGACCAAAACATAATAATCAAGAAAGCATGTTTGCGGACACTAGGCATCTTTTAATTTGATCCCCTTTTAAACCTCAAAGATAATTATTCATGTTGTAGTTAACTTTAGTTGAACCAGAGCTAAAAACCTAGGAAGAGTGAATATAAGTTGATGTAGAGGTGATCTTGGATTAGAGGTGGATACATTATTTGAATTTTGAAGTTTATGGGTTTTTATAGCAAATTTAAGTCAATATACAATAATAAATGAATTCACAATCAAATATATAATGAAAATTTTAATAAGTATATAGGGTTTGGACAAAAACTATCGAGAATTATGATATGTACAAAAAGATATGGACTTGAATTAATAACCTCCAAAAAGGAACCTAGTTGGAGATTCTTGTATAATCCTTCAATGATCCTTTAACTCTTAAGTATTGTAATCTGCTTAATTGAGCCGAAGAGATTCTGTGATCTTAGCATCAACAGGATACCCCAATGAATAGTTCGAGCCTTTTAATCTCCATGTCTAAGAGCAGTATTTAGGAGGGCCGGCAACTTACAAGCAGTGTGTATACGGTTAAAATCGTATGCCTCCGATTTATAGGCTTGAGGGTCCGTCCTAGGCCTGAGTCCGGGCGAGGTCGAGTTCGAGACCGGCTGATCAGACTTGAGCTCGAAGACAGAGTACAATGCCCGGAGATAGGAGTTCGAGGAATACCGGGGCCAAGTATGCTCGACCCCGAAATAGTACCGTTATGGATTTATACCAGAATGAGCTAGATTCCTGCCACGTCCCCAAAGTCATGGCGCAAATCTCGGAATAGGATTGTACGATTCCGTACTAGGCGGTTAGACAGATGTATCAAGAATATTCCTTACTGTAAATAGAAATATTCTTTATTTAAGGTTCCCCTATTATATAAAGGGGACCCCAATCATTTGTAACATCATCTAATCATTAAGAAAAGAATATACTCTCTACTTTTTGCCTACTGTTCATCAGAATTATCTTCTAGCTCTACTGTTCTTACTTACTTTTCTTGCTTAATTGTTCTTATTGTTCTAAGTCCACCTCGAGGTCACTAAGCTCGGGATCGCTACTGCTGAGTAACTTTGGTTTGATTTACTTCTATCTTTCATTTCTACTTCACATTTCTTGATTATCAATTGGTATTGAACTAAATCATATATCTTTAAAACCACTAATCAAATTTAATTGTTACTCGTATTTTCAAGGTAAACAGTTTGGCGCCCATCGTGGGGCTAAAGATAATAGTGATTATTTCTTTACTAATCTCATTAACTTTTTCTTGTCAAGATTTTTTTATTCTCAGGTGGAAACATGTCTAGCTTACAAAACGCACCCATTCATGACAACGAAAGATTTGAAGAAAACAATAATGCAGGGGTCGGTGTACCACCGATAAACCCAGGGGAAGTGCCGAATGTGAAACATGTTGATGTTAGTTCGCACATTGCTTTGAATGTAGATCTAGACGCGGACCCCGAAGGAAATATACAGAGAGAAGCCCGGTCTGGTGGCCAACGAACGCAAGAAATGGGAGATGGGGGAATCAGCCTCCAAGTGGTATTTGAGATGCTGCAAGCTCAGCAAGTTGCCATCACGTAACTTCAGAGTCAGAATAAGACTGCGAATACAGCCGAACCTGTCACGACCCAATTCTCCGAACCCGGTCGTGATGGCGCCTCTCGTGAAGACAAGGCAAGCCAGACCAAAATAGACCACCTCTTTTAAACAGTTAAATACCATAAGTAGTTATAAAACATGATATAATAACCATAATTTGCGGAATTAACGATAACAACAGTAGAAACCATCCCGACACATCCCAAACCGGGGTGTCACAAGTCATGAGCAAGAAATCCGGATACAAGTCTACTGAACACTAAATCCGATACAATAGTTCTAAAAACATGAAAATGATAAGACAAGGGAGGCACGGGGCTGGAACGCCAACAGCTACCTCGTAGTCTCCGAATCACTTCCTGGACTGGGAGAATCAGCACTCAGGAGCGGACTCTGCGATGCCTGAATCTGCACACATGGTGCAGGGAGTAATGTGAGTACTCCGACTCAGTGAGTAATAATTATAAATAATGGCTGAAAGTATGAAAACACATAAGGGCACAAAGCAATTCCATATTAAGTAGTAAAATCACTTAAAGCAGTAAATCAGTGAAGAAATCAAATGATATCCTTTTTTAAAACAAGTAAAACAGGTAGTTTAACAGGTAAATAACAAGTAGAAATCCGCCCCTCGGGCACAGTATCAATCGCTCAGAACAGTAGCAGCCTCTCAGCTCACTCTCAGTACAGTATCAGCCCCTCGGGCTCAGTATCAATCACTCAGAATAGTATCAGCCCCTCGGGCTCACTCTCAGATCATAATGGGTACCCGCGCTCACTATAGGTGTGCAGACTCCGGAGGGGCCCCTTACGGCCCAAGCGCTATATCAAGCCACCTCGTGGCATCATCACTCGGCACTCGGCCTCACATTACTCGGCACTCGGCCTCACATCACTCAACATATCCTCATATATGGCCCTCAGCCTCACTCAGTCCGAAAACCATCACAAGCCCCTCGGGCATTAGTAAAACAGTAGTTCTCAGCCCAAAGCATCATTTAGAAATATCATATAAGTTTACAAATCTGAGTAAAAGTGGCTGAGTTTGTAAAACAGTAGACATCAACAGGACTAAATTCAAATAATAAGTCAAAGCAGTGAGGAAATAGTGATAAAAATCCCCGAAGGGTTCAAATAGTTGGCACGAAGCCCAAATATGGCAATCAACTCAAATAGTGATGATAACAAATATATTTCAGTCAAATACGCGGTAAAATCATCAATTGGGACGGACCAAGTCACAATACCCAGTAGTAAGGACCCCACGCTCATCATCAAGCGCGTGTCTCACCTCAATATAGCACTACGATGTGCAATCCGGGGTTTCAAACCCTTAGGACATCATTTACAACCATTACTCACCTCGAACCGGCTAATTCTCTAGCTCGCGACGCCTTTGCCCCTCGAATGGGCCTCCACGCGCGTAAAATCTATCCAAATCAAAACAAATACGACACAATATGCTAAGGGAACAAAGCCCAAGCGAAAACATTCGAAAAATATCAAAAATCCCGAAATTAGCAAAACCCGAGCTCCGGGCCCACGTCTCGGAATCGGGTAAAATTTACATTTTCAGAATCCTCATACCCTCACGAGTCTAACCATACCAAAATTATCCAATTCCGATACCATTTGGTCTTTCAAATCATCATTTTATATTTTTGAAAGGTTTCACAATTGTCTTCCCAAATTACATCCCAAATCATGAATTAAATGATGAATTCAATAATAGATTCATGTACTCTAGCCAAATGTGAGTTAGAATCATTTACCCCGATGAATTTCTTGAAAACCCTTCGAAAAATCGCCAAAATCCGAGCTCTCTAGCTCAAAATATTAAATAAAACCCAAAACCTCGTATTTATAGAGTACCCCTCAGATCTCAGCCTCCGCGGTCCGCACAGAACCACCGCGGTCCGCACAAAAGCACCGCGGTCCGCACAAAACCACCACGGCCCGCACAAAACCACCGCGACCGCACTTTATTTTGTGCGGTCCTCACAGTACATACCGTGGCCGCACTTCCTTTTGTGCGGTCCGAGCGGGTGGGTTCCGAGGCCTGCAACCCTTCTGGACCTGCTATAGCTATGATTTTGGCCTAAAACATCCCGGTACTTACCCGAAACTCCTGGAATTCCAAACCAATTGTACCAACACATCCCATGACATCGTTCAAACTTGTTCAAAACCTCGGGACACTCACAACAACATCAAATCACTAATTTAACAGGGGATTCAAACCTAAGAACTCCAAGAACTCTTAAATTATGCTTTCGATCAAAAAGTCTATCAAATCTCGTCCGATTGACCTAAAATTTTGGACACATATCCCAAATGACACAACGAAGCTACTGTCACTCTCGGAATCTCATTCCGACCCCTATATCAAAATCTTGCCTATCAACCGGAACCGCCAAAATATCAACTTCGCCAATTTAAGCCTAAATCTTCTCTAAAACTCCAAAGCCCATTCCGATCGCACTCCTAAGTAACAAATCACCTCCCGAAGCTAACCGAACCATCATAACTCACTTCTGAGCCTTCTAACACATAAGTCAACATCCGGTTGACTTTTCCAACTTAAGCCTTCTTAAAAAGACTAAGTGTCTCATTTCTTACCAAATCCTCTCCGAACTCGAACAAATCAACCTGATCACATAAAACACGGATAACGAAGCATAAAGAAGATAAAATAGGAAAAAATGGAGTGGTAACTCATGATATGACTGGCCTGGTCATCATATCCTCCCCAACTTAAACAAACGTTCGTCCTCGAACGAGTCAAGAAACATACCTGAAGCCTCAAACAGGTGAGGATATCTGCTCCGCATCTCCCGCTCGGCCTCCCAGGTAGCCTCCTCCATAGGCCGACCTCTCCACTGCACTTTCACTGAAACTATATTCTTTGACCTCAACTTCCGAACCTGACAACCCAAAATAAATACTGGCTCCACATCATAGGTCAAATCATCATCCAACTGAACTGTGCTGAAGTCCAAAATATGAGATAGATCCCCAATATACTTTCGAAGCATAGAAACATGAAATACCGGATGCACACTCGACAAGCTGGGTGGCAAAGCAAGCTCATAAGCCACCTCCCAAATCCTCCGAAACACCTCAAAAGGCCTAATGAACCGCGGAATCAACTTCCCTTTCTTCCCAAACCTCATAACACCCTTCAGCAAGACCTTCTCACCGACCATGTAGGACACATCTCGAACTTTTCGGTCCGTATAACTCTTCTGACACGACTGCGCTGTACAAAGCCTCTCCCGAATAACCTTCACCTTCTCTAAGGCATGTTGAACCAAATCTGTCCCTAATAGTCTAGCCTCGTCGGGCTCGAACCAACCAACTGGAGATCTACACTGCCTCCCGTACAAAGCCTCATACGGAGCCATCTGAATACTTGACTGGTAGCTGTTGTTGTAAGCAAACTCTGCAAGTGGTAGAAACTCATCCCATGAACCTCCAAAGTCAATAACACAAGCATGCAACATGTCCTCCAATATCTGAATCGTACGCTTGGACTGTCCGTCCGTTTGAGGGTGAAATGTTGTACTCAACTCCACCTGAGTACCCAACTCTCTCTGCACGGCTCTCCAAAACTGCAAAGTAAACTGAGTACCTCTATCTGAGATGATGGAAACCGGAACACTGTGCAACCGAACAATCTCCCAGATATAAATCCCTGCCAACCGCTCTAAAGAATAGGTAGTAGGTAGCTAAATGAAGTGTGCGGACTAGGTCAGCCGATCCACAATCACCCAGATAGCATCAAACTTCTTCAAAATCTGAGGAAGTCCAACTATAAAGTCCATAGTGATCCTCTCCCACTTCCACTCGGGAATAACCATCTGCTGAAGCAAGCC
Source organism: Nicotiana sylvestris (assembly GCF_000393655.2). Taxonomy (NCBI): domain Eukaryota; kingdom Viridiplantae; phylum Streptophyta; class Magnoliopsida; order Solanales; family Solanaceae; genus Nicotiana; species Nicotiana sylvestris. The sequence continues at coordinate 37,882,860 of NC_091067.1, read as the reverse complement.
ACCCGGTCTCTGATGCTCATATTTTACCTGCTGACAGTTGAGACACCGAGCTACAAATCCCACAATATCTTTCTTCATTCTTCTCCACCAATAGTGCTGCCTCAAATCCTGGTACATCTTCGCGGCACCCGGATGGATAGAATACCGTGAGCTATGGGCCTCCTCCAGAATCAACTCTCTAAGCCCATCTACATTGGGCACACAAATCCGGCCATGCATCCTCAACACACCATCGACCGATGGTCACATCTCTGGCATCATCATGATAAACTCTGTCCTTAAGGAAAAGCAAATGCGGATCATCATACTGGCGCTCTCTGATGCGATCATATAAGGAAAACCGAGAAACTACACATGCCAACACCCGACTGGGCTCCGAAATATCCAATCTCACGAACTGATTGGCCAAGGCCTGAACATCAACTACAAGAGATCTCTCCCCAACTGGGATGTATGCCAAACTCCCCATACTCACTGCCTTTCGACTCAAAGCATCGGCCACCACATTGGCCTTTCCCGAATGGTACAATATAGTGATATCATAATCCTTAAGCAACTTTAACCATCTCCGCTGCCTCAAATTAAGATCTTTCTACTTGAACAAATGTTGAAGACTACGATGATTAGTGAATACCTCACAAGATACGACATACAAGTAATGCCTCCAAATCTTCAATGCATGAGCTATGGCGGCCAATTCCAAATCATGAACAAGGTAGTTCTTCTCATGGGGCTTCAACTGACGAGAAGCATAAGTAATAACTCTACCCTCCTACATCAATACACAACCAATCTCAACTCTCGAAGCATCATAGTATACGGTATATGAACCTGAAGCTAATGGCAAAACCAATATTAGAGTTGTGGTCAAAGCTGTCTTGAGCCTCCGAAAGCTCTCCTCACACTCGTCCGACCATACAAATGGAGCACTCTTCTGAGTCAACTTGGTCAAGGGCGATGCAATAGACTAAAATCCCTGAATAAACCGGCGATAATAGCCTACCAAACCAAGAAAGCTACGAATCTCTGTGGCTGAGGACAGTCTAGGCCAACTCTAAACCGCCTCTATCTTCTTTGGATCAACCTGAATACCCTCGTTGGACACCACGTGTCCCAAGAAAGCCACTAAACTGAGCCAAAACTCTCACTTGGAGAATTTTGCATAAATTTTCTCCTCCCTCAATCTCTACAACACAACTCTCAAATGCTCCGTGAGCTCTTCCTGACTACGCGAGTACACCAGAATATCATCAATGAATACAATAACTAACGAATCCAGATAAGGTCGGAACACGTTGTTTATCAAATGCATGAATGTTGCTGGGGCATTGGTTAGCCCGAAAGACATCAAAAGGAACTCATAATGACCATATCTGGTCCTGAAGCCAGTCTTAAGAATATCTGAATCCCTGATCTTCAACTGGTCATAACCGGAATGGAGATCAATCTTGTAGAACACTCTCGCTCCCTGAAGCTGATCAAATAAATCATCAATGCGAGGCAAAGGATACTTGTTCTTAATTGTTACTTTGTTCAATTGCCTATAATCAATGCACATTCTCATCGTGTCATCCTTCTTCTTCACAAACAAAACCGGTGCACCCCAAGGTGACACACTAGGCCGAATGAACCCCTTATCTAGGAGTTCCTGAAGTTGTTCTTTCAATTCCTTCAACTCTGCTGGTGCCATACGATATGGCGAAATAGAAATGGGTTGAGTGCCCGGCACTAGGTCAATACCAAAATCAATATCCTTGTCTGGTGGCATGCCTGATAGGTCTACAGGAAACACATCAAGAAAATCCTTCACAACTGGGATAGAATCGATACTAGGAGTCACAGCTCCAACATCCCTCACAAATGCTAAATATGAAAGACAGCCCTTCCCAACCATACGTTGGGCCTTTAAGAAAGATATCACTCTACTAGGAACATAATCAGTCACACCACGCCACTCGATCCACGGTACGCCCGGCATAGCCAACGTGACTATCTTAGCATGACAGTCTAGAATAGCACGACACGGAGATAGTCAATCCATACCCAAAATGACATCAAAATCCACTATGCTCAATAGCAATAGATCTACTCGGGTCTCCAAACCCCCAATAGTCACCACACATGACCGGTACACAAGGTCTACAACAACAGTATCGCCCATCGGGGTAGATACATGAACAGGTAAAGCAAGAAACTCACAGGGCGTATCCAAATAACGAGCAAAGTATGATGACACATAAGAAAAGGTGGAACCGGGATCAAATAATATAGAGGCATCTCTGTGGCAGACTGAAACAATACTTGTAATGACAGCATCTAAAGCAATAGCATCTGGCCTACCTGGAAGTGCATAGAAACGGGCCTGACCGCCCCCTGATCAACCTCCCCCTCTGGGGAGACCCTTGGCTACCTGACCTACACCCCTAGCTGGTTGGGCGGGTGGTGAGGTAACTGGAGCAGAAGTCGAGGGCTGACCCCTCTGCTGAGATGAACTAGCAATACGACGAGGACACTGCCTCCACACATGTCCAAACTCTCCACACTCAAAACAACTCCCAGGTGCTGGAGAAGGGGACTGAAGGGAACCCCTCGCACCGGAGTTACTAGCTGATGCACTCGGCATAGAAGAACCCTGAGTTGACGGGGCACGAGATGAACTATGGGTTGGAAGGGCACTAAGTGATGACTGGACCTGCTGAGTACCATGATAACCATGACCCGAAGATGTCCCACGATAACCTGGGCGGGCTGACTAAGCAGGCTTGAAGGAACGACCTCTACCATGCTGGAATTGGCCCCTCGAAGGAGCACCACTGCAACCACCAAATCCTCGAGGCATCTTAGCCTCCCTCTCCTCCTGATACTGACGGCGAACCATCTCAATCTCGCAAGCGATATCAACCACCTCCTCGAACATAGCACCCAACACTCTATCTCTAGTCATCAGAATACGGAGATGGTAGTTAAGGCCATCAACAAATCTCCTGATCCTCTCACGATCTGTCGGAACCACCCAGATAGCATGACGAGCCAACTCAGAAAACCTCGACTCCTACTGTGACACAGTCATATCCCCCTATCGCAACCACTCAAACTGCCTACGCAGCTCCTCTCTGCGAGACTGTGGTACATACTTCTCTAAGAAGAGAGTGGAGAACTCATGCCAAGTAAGGGGCACTGCTCCAACCGGCCTACGCCTCTCATACGCCTCCCACCATGTGAAGGAAGCCCCAGTAAACTGAAAGGTGGTAAATGCCACACCACTAGTCTCAAGAATCCCTGTTGTACGGAGCATCCGCTGACACTTATCAAGAAAACCCTGGGCATCCTCGCCCTCAGCACCAATGAATGACGGAGGTTGGAGTCTACCAAACCTCTCAAGACGACGTTGCTCATCATCCGGCACTGGCACAACAAACTCTTGTGCCGGTGCAACTGGCTGAGCTGGAGGAGCCCCCGGTATCTGTAGTCCTTACACTACCTGCTCAGGTGTGCGAGCAGCGGGGGTCTGATTGCCTCCCCCGGCTTGTGAAGTAACTGTTGTTGTAGTGGCTAAAACTGCCTGAGCCAGGCCAGTGCAAACTGATAAGATTTGTGCAAAGGCCTTCTGAAAACCCGGAATCATGATGGGCATGGCTGGTGCCTGAACTGGTGCTGCTGGAGCATCCATAGCTGGAGCCTGATCCGGAGCTAGGGCAGCTGTTGGATCTACAGGTGCTTCCCTCGCTGCTCTGCCTCTGCCACGACCACAACCACGTCCATGACCTCTGGTGGCCTCAGTGGGTGGCACTGGTGGTATTCCACCTCATCCGGTAGCTTGTGTCCTCACCATCTGTGAGAGAATGGAATAATAAAAGTTTAGTACTCGGACCAACAAGCTCGCACAACAAGAGTTTCAAGAATATGAAGATTTTCCTAAAAAGGTTCTGCAGCCTCTCAAGGATAAATACAGATGTCTTTGTACCGATCCGCGAGACTCTACTAAACTCGCTTATGACTCGTGAGACCTATGTAACCTAGTCACTGATACCAACTTGTCATGACCCCATTCCCCGAACCTGGTCGTGATGGCGCCTCTCATGAAGACAAGGCCAGCCAGACCAAAATAGACCACCTCTTTTAAATAGTTAAATACCATAAGTAGTTCTAAAACATGATATAATAACCATAATTTGCGGAATTAACGATAACAACAGTAGAAACCATCCCGACACAGCCCAAACTGGGGTGTCACAAGTCATGAGCAACTAAGAAATCTGGATACAAGTCTATTGAACACTAAATCTGATACAATAGTTCAAAAAATATGAAAATGATAAGATACGAGAGGCACGGGGCTGCGAATGCCAACAGCTACCTCGTAGTCTCTGAATCACTGCCTAGACTGGGAAAATCAGCACTCAAGAGCGGACTCTGCGATACCTGGATCTGCACACATGGTGCAGGGAGTAATGTGAGTACTCCGACTCAGTGAGTAATAATTATAAATAATGGCTGAAAGTATGAAAACAATCAAGCAGTAAAATCACTTAAAGTAGTAAATCAGTGAAGAAATCAAATGATATCCCTTTTTAAAACAAGTAAAACATGTAGTTTAACAGGTAAATTAACAAGTAGAAATCTGCCCTTCGGGTACAGTATCAATCGCTCAGAACAGTATCAGCCCCTCGGGCTCACTCTCAGTATAGTATCAGCCCATCGGGCTCAGTATCAATCACTCAGAACAGTATCAGTCCCTCGGGCTCACTCTCAGATCATAATGGGTACTCGCGCTCACTGTGGGGGTGCAGATTCCAGAGGGGACCCTTATGGCCCAAGCACTATGTCAAGCCACCTCGTGGTATCATCACTCGGCACTCAGCCTCACATCACTTAACATATCCTCATATATGACCCTCGGCCTCACTCAGTCTGAAAACCATCACAAGCCCCTCGGGCATTAGTAAAACAGTAGTTCTCAGCCCAAAGCATCATTTAGAAATATCATATAAGTTTTCAAATCTGAGTAAAAGTGGCTAAGTTTGCAAAACAGTAGACATCAACAGGACTGAGTTCAAATAATAAGTCAAAGCAGTGAGGAAATAGTGATAAAAATCCCCGAAGGGTTCAAATAGTTGGCACGAAACCCAAATATGGCAATCAACTCAAATCGTGATGATAACAAATAAATTTCAGTCAAATACGCGGTAAAATCATCAATCGGGACGGACCAAGTCACAATCCCCTGTAGTAAAAGACCCCACGCTCATCATCCAGCGCGTGTCTCACCTCAATATAGCACTATGATGTGCAATTAGGGGTTTCAAACCCTCAGGACATCATTTACAACCATTACCCACCTCGAATCGGCTAATTCTCTAGCTCGCAACGCCTTTGCCCCTCGATTTGGCCTCCACGCGCGTCGAATCTATCCAAAATCAGAACAAATACATCACAATATGCTAAGGGAACAAAGCCCAAGCGAAAACATTCGAAAAATATCAAAAATCCCGAAATTAGCAAAACCCGAGCTCTGGTACCACATCTCGGAATCGGGTAAAATTTACATTTTCAGAATCCTCATACCCTCACAAGTCTAACCATACCAAAATTATCCAATTCTAATACTATTTGGTCTTTCAAATCATCATTTTATATTTTTGAAAAGTTTCACAATTTTCTTCCCAAATTCCATCCCAAATCATGAATTAAATGATGAATTCAATGATAGATTCATGAACTCTAGCCAAATCTGAGTTAGAATCACTTACCCCCATGAATTTCTTGAAAAATCTTCAAAGATCGCCAAAATCCGAGCTCTCTAGATCAAAATATTAAAGAAAACCCAAAACCTCTTATTTATAGAGTACCCCTCAGATCTCAGCCTTCGCGGTCCGCACAGAACCACCGCGGTATGCACAAAACCACCGCGGCCCGCACAACACCACCGCGGCCACACTTCATTTTGGGCAGTCCGCACAGCACATATCGTGGCCGCACTTCCTTTTGTGCGGTCCGCGCGGGTGGGTTCCGAGGCCTGCAACTCTTCTGGACCTGCTATAGCTATGATTTTGGCCTAAAACATCCCGGAACTCCTGGAATTCCAAACCAATTGCACCAACACATCCTATGACATCGTTCAAACTTGTTCAAAACCTCAGGACGCTCACAACAACATCAAATCACTAATTTAACAGGGGATTCAAGCCTAAGAACTCCAAGAACTCTTAAATTATGCTTTCGATCAAAAAGTCTATCAAATCTTGTTCGAATGACCTAATCTTTTGCACACATATCCCAAATGATACAATGAAGCTACTGTCACTCTCGGAATCTCATCCGACCCCTATATCAAAATCTCGCCTATCAACTGGAATCGCCAAAATATCAACTTTGCCAATTTAAGCCTAAATCTTCTCTACAACTCCAAAACTCATTCCAATCGCGATCCTAAGTCAAAACTCACCTCCCAATGCTAATCGAACCATCGAAACTCACTTCCGAGCCTTATAACACATAAGTCAACATCCAGTTGACTTTTCCAACTTAAGCCTTCTTAAAAGAGACTAAGTGTCTCATTTCTTACCAAATCCTCTCCGAACTCAAACTAATCAACCCGATCACATAAAACCCGGATAACGAACGTAAAGAAGCTAAAATAGGGGAAAACAGAGTGGTAAGTCATGAGACGATTGGCAAGGTCATCACAGAACTAGTAAACACTCGGCGTACTAAACTAACGCTAGAAAGGCCCGATGAAAGTGGCTCGGGGACTGACCCCACAATTATGAGAATGCTCGAGGAGCTTACCAAGAGAATCAAGTCTAGAGAAAAGAAAATTGAAGACAATGACAAAAAGGTGGAGACTTACAACTTCCGTGTTGATCAGATACTGAGGGCACCTCCGGTCTTGAAAGGTTTAGATGCCAAAAGGTTCATACAAAAATAATTTCACCCGAGTGCGGCTCCGATGCTTATTCCCAAGAAGTTTCGCATTCCCTATATACCCAAATATAATGGGACAACCGACCCTAACGAGCATATTACTTCATACACTTGTGGGATCAAAGAAAATGACTTGAATGACGATGAAATCGAGTCAGTTTTGTTTAAAATGTTTGGGGAAACACTATCAAAAGGAGCTATGATTTGGTATCACAACATAGCTCCTAACTCTATTGATTCATTTGCTATGTTAGCAGACGCCTTCGTGAAAGCACATGCTCGGGCTATAAAGGTAGCCGCGAGAAAATCGGACGTTTTCAAGATAAAGCAAAGGAACGACGAGATGTTAAGGGAATTCGTATCTAGGTTCCAAATGGAGTGAATGGAGTTATCACCGGTCTCGAATGACTGGGCAGTACAAGCTTTCATGCAGGGTTTGAATGAAAGGAGCTCAATTGCATCTCGAAAACTAAAGCAGAACTTGATCGAATATCCAGTTGTGACATGGTCGGATGTGCACAATCGTTACCAGTCAAAAATCAGGGTCGAGGATGACCAGTTGGGAGCCCCCTCGGGTTCAGTTCATCCTAATAGATTCGCAACCAAGCCCCCGAGGGACACAGACCAAGAATCGAGATTCAACAAAGAAAGGTATCAGCCATATGTCGATCGAAGAAATAGCGGCCCGAGCCGTAACTCTCCTCAGAGTGATCGGAGAAACGATCGAGGTCAAAGTTCTCGGGGACACATGAATAAGAGCGGGTTCGATAAACATACCGACCCTGCAGAGTTTCCTCGATTATCAGAATGCAACTTTAGCATAGATGCGTCGGGGATTGTCTCAACTATTGGGAGAATCAAAGATACCAAGTGGCCCAGGCTTATACAAACTGATCCTTCTCAAAGAAACCCGAACTTGATGTGCAAGTATCATGGCACACATGGTCATCGAACAGAAGATTGCAGACAGCTAAGGGAAGAAGTGGATCGTTTGTTCAACGAGGGCTACCTTCGAGAATTCCTAAGTGATCGGGCTAAGAATCACTTCAGGGAGAGAGATGCAAGGAAAAATGAACAAGAAGAACCAAAGCATGTAATCCACCTGATCATTGGCGGAGCCAATGTCCCTCAACGACCTATATTCAAATGCACCAAAGTATCAATCACCAGAGAAAAATGGACTCAAAGCTATATGCCCGAGTACGTCTTATCATTCTGTGACGAGGAAGCAGAGGGCATATCTCAGCGTCACAACGATGCACTGGTAATCTCTATCCTTTTAAATAAAATTCAAGTTAAAAGTGTTTTAGTGGATCCAGGTAGCTCTGCAAATATAATCAGATCGAGGGTCGTAGAACAACTCAACCTACAAGATCAGATTGTACCTGCATCCCGGGTCCTAAATGACTTCAACATGGCAAGCGAAACAACAAAGGGAGAGATTATCCTACCAGTAAACGTAGCCGGGACCATACAAGATACAAAGTTCCATGCATCGAAGGTGACATGAGGTACAACACGCTCCTCAGGAGACCATGGATATACAACATGAGGGTAGTACCTTCAACTTCTCATTAGATGATGAAGTTCCCAACATATGAAGGGGTGAAAACAATCTACAGAGAGCAACATGTTGTAAAGGAGATGCTTGCGATCGAGGAAGTAGTGTTGATACCAGAGCCTTTGACCTCAGGGAAATCAAGCACCAGGGGTAAACATGTAGCCAAATAGCTATCACGGCCTCCAGCCTCGATGGAATCGGAGCAACAGGTAATCGAAGACGAAGATGAGGATTTCCTTACTCCTCGAACCTTTGTCGTTCCCAAAGAATCCAATGCAACCAAATCAACTATCGAGGAGCTGGATCAGGTCATTTTGATCAAATATATGCCCGAGAAAAAGGTATACCTGGGAACGGGATTGAACCCCAAACTCAGGAAAAAACTCATTTAATTTCTTATTGATAATATGGATTGTTTTGCTTGGTCCCCTTAGATATAATAGGTATTCCAGCGGGAATCACCACGCATCAGCTTAGCACCTATCCCAGGTTCAGACCAATGAAGCAAAAAAGGAGGCCTCAATCTGAGGTAAAACATGTTTTCATAAAGGACGAGGAAACCAAAATTCTTAAAATAGGATCTATATGGGAGGTAAAGTACCCCGAGTGTTTAGCCAATGTAGTTGTAGTTCCTAAAAAAGGAAACAAACTTAGAATGTGTATAGACTATAAGGACTTCGACAAAACATGTCCAAAGGATTCTTTCCCACTGCCCAACATCGATTATATGATCGATGTCATGGTCGGCCACGAGATCCTAACTTTTCTCGATGCCTATTTCGGGTACATTTAGATTCAGATGAACCCGGAGGACCTGGAAAAGACTTCGGTTATTACTAAATTTGGGACTTATTTTTACAAAGTAATGCCCTTCGGGCTAAAAAAATGCAAGATCTACATACCAACGCCTAGTTAACAAAATGTTTGAAGAACAAATAGGTAAAACAATGGAAGTTTACATTGATGATATGTTGGTTAAGTCACTGCGCGCAGAGGACCATTTGACTCATTTTCAAGAAAGATTCAAAATCTTGAGAAAATACAATATGAAGCTCAACCCGAAGAAATGTTCCTTCGGAGTCGGCTCGGATAAGTTCCTCGGCTTCGTGGTGTCAAATCAGGGTATAAAAATCAATCCCAGTAAGATTAAGGCTATCTAGGATATCACGATCGTGGATAGTGTAAAGGTCGTGCAAAGGCTAACAAGGCAAATAACTGCCTTGGGTCGATTCATTTCGAGGTCGTCGAATCGGAGTTACCGGTTCTTTTCCTTGCTCAAAAAGAAAAAGGATTTTGCATGGACCCCGGAATGTCATCAAGCCTTAGAAGAACTAAAGTGATATCTATTGAGCCCGCCTTTGCTTCACAACCTGAAGGTAGATGAAAAACTCTACCAATATTTGGCAGTATCCGAGATAGCAGTAAGTGGCGTAATAGTCCGAGAAGAGAAAAGTACGCAATTCCCTATTTATTATGTAAGTCTAACTCTGGGAGATGCTGAAACTAGATATCCTCACTTATAAAAATTAGCACTTGCATTAATCAGCGCATCAAGAAAGTTAAAGCCATATTTTCAATGTCATCCCATATGTGTATTAACCATTTATCCCTTCGAAAAGTTTTGAATAAGCCCGAGCTATCGGGCTGCCAAATGGGCCATTGGACTTAGCGTGTACGATATCGAATATCAACCCCGAACGGCCATCAAGTCTCAAATCCTATCTGACTTCATGGCCAATTTTATGCCGACCCTCGTACCCGAAGTGGAAAAAGAACTGCTAAGCTCAGGTACAATATCGTGGCTATGGACCCTTTTCACAGATGGTGCCTCAAATGTAAAGGGGTCTGGGCTTTCCATTGTCTTGAAGCCACCCACGGGTGATGCCATTAGGAAATCTATCAAAACTCCAAGATTAACTAACAATAAGGTCGAGTATAAGACCATGATTTCATGTTTTGAGCTAGCTAAAAGCTTAGGAGCAGAAGTCATCGAGGCCAAATGTGATTCTCTATTTGTGGTAAACCAAGTGAACAAAAGTTTCGAGGTTCGAGAGGATAGAATGCAAAAGTACTTGGACAAGCTACAGATAACTTTGCACCATTTCAAGGAGTGGACTCTGGATCATGTGCCTCAAGAACAAAGTAGCAAGGCTGACGCACTTGCTAATCTGGGATCCTCGGTCGAAGAAGATGACATTTTCCCGGGGACTGTCGTCCAATTATCAAGGTCTGTGGTCGAAGAGTTTCATGCCGAGATAAATTCAACTAGTTTAACATGGGACTGGAGGAATAAGTATATCGACTATTTGAAGAGTGGAAAACTCCCATCGGACTACAAAGAATCAAGGGCCCTACGAGCCAAGGTTGCTAGGTTTGCATTAGATGAAGATGGAACATTGTACCGAAGAACATTCGATGGACCATAGGCGGTATGCTTAGGTCCAGGAGACACCGATTATGTTCTATGAGAAATCCACGAAGGCACTTATGGGAACCATTCCGGTGCCAAATCTTTGGTCCGCAAAATTATCAGGGCAGGTTACCACTGGGATAGCACGGAAAAAGATACTAAGAAATTTGTCAAAAAATGTGATAAGTGTCAACAATTTGCACCAATGATCCATTAACATGGGGAACAACTCTATTTGGTCATATCCCTATGGCCTTTCATGAAACGAGAAATGGATATAGTTGGCCCTCTACCAACGGCCCCAAGTAAGGCTAAATACATTTTGTTTATGACTGATTATTTTTCTAAGTGGGTGGAAGCACAAGCCTTCGAGAAGGTCCGAGAAAAAGAAGTTATTGAAGTTATCTGGGACCACATCATATGTCGATTCGGGATACTCGCCGAGATTGTATGTGACAATGGAAAACAATTCATCGGCGGCAAGGTGACGGAGTTCCTCGAGGCACACAAAATAAAGAGGATTTTGTCAACATCATACAACCCAACTAGAAATGGGAAAGCCGAGTCAACAAACAAAACTATCATTCACAACCTGAAGAAACGGTTTGACGATGCAAAGGGGAAATGGAGGGAAGTTCTACCCGAGGTCCTTTGGGCATATTGTACAACATCGAAGACTAGCATGGGGGACACTCTGTTTTCTCTAGTATATGGCTCTGAGTCCCTCATCCCTATCAAGGTCGGAAAACCCAGCTTCAGGTTTCAACATGCATCGAAGGAGACAAATCACGAGGCCATGAATACTAACCTCGAGTTAATAGATGAAAAGCGAGAAGCAATGCTTGATCGGATGGTCATGCAGAAGCAAAGGATCGAAAGATACTATAATAGAAGGACCAACCTTCGGCACTTTGGAATCAGGGACTTAGTCCTACGGAAAGTCATTCTCAATACTCGAGACCCAAATAAAGGAAAACTGGGCCAAAATTAGGAAGGACCGTACCAAGTCCTCGGAGTTGTTGGTAAGGGATCTTACAAACATAGCACAATGGAAGGTGAACAACTGCCAAACACTTGGAACGTATCACTACTCAAACGATACTACTGCTAAGGTATGACTTTGTCCTTTTGACTATTTGAGTTTTACACTAACTTATTACAGATTTTCGATCGAAGCTATCAAAGGAACATGGTCTAGAAGACACCCTTTTTACACGAAGACCTTAGGTTTTAAAGCATGCATTGCACTCTTTTTCCCTTAGATCGGATTTTGTCCCAAATGGGTTTTACCGGCAAGGTTTTTAACGAGACAACAACTATGTGCTACCTAAGGAGAACTCAACAGTATCCAAGGCTTCTTTTCAATCAACCTCGAATACTGGGGGGCATCACCCTCGTAGGTTATATTTTCAAGAAAATACTCTACTTAATGCCAAAGAGGGCCTCGATAGGAGAACTTTGTAATGGGCCAAACGGTCAGATGAACCGTGTCCATATAAAATAATCGAGCCCCGGCGACAAAACATGTACGCATGTATCAATTATTTGAAGAAGCATTCTGTTTATATCAAAAACACTTTGCATCTCAAAAAAGTTTACTATTATATGAGCTCTACACTTACAATCCTACGGGAAGCAGCTAAAGAGCCAAAACTCAAATGCACCCCGAAATACTCGGGGACTTTCATCGACATTCAACACATCTGAGTCATCGGAAACTCGGACTCGTAAGCCCTCAAAGAGGCATCCCCTCGAAACAAAGGCTAAGGCCAATATGCTCGGGGACTAACTTTTCGGACAAGTTCGAAAGGTTATTGGGAAACAAGTCCAAGCGACATACCTGAATGCTACGACCATATTAAAGACTACGGTCATGTAAAACGGCTACGGCCAAAATAATGCGGCTCAGAGACATCCGACTTCCACTATAAATTAAAGGCCTTCAAACATTGAAAAATCGGTTAAATCAGGCTACCCTCTCCAAAACCAAAATATTAATTGCTTCGATAAATTCAGCCCTCGAATAATCTAAGGGCTTCGATAAATTCAGCCCTGGAACAATCTAAGGGCTTCGATAACATCAGCCTTCGAAAAAACCTCAAGAGGTATTCGATTATGTTTACACAAATGAATTATTAATAAAGGTTCCAATTCATCGAACCCTCGAAAATCCCAACGGGTACAAAAAAAATACATGACAAGGCATACAAAATTTTTACTAAGTCTTTTAATCGAAAAGAGGGAAAAATTATATAGCCGTTCTAGAGGCCGAATTGGCCCAACTAAAAGAGCCTAAGAGCCGGACTAAAAGAGCGTAAGGGCCATAATATATAGAGTTCGAGACCCCATTCTCACTCAACTCGGACTCACGAGTCCCTTTATTCCAAGCTCACATTGAATTGATTTAAGCTTAGCTCGAGAATTAGCGAAACCTTAAGGGATATTATATTGATCAATAAAAGCCTAAAGGTTTATTATGTTCTGAGTCTGAATCAATACTCGGACTGATTGTTTGAATTATCGGGATCATCCAGTAATGAGAACAAAATAAAATTCAGCACAAGTTAATGATAGAGCAAAAAGATACTTTATATTCATAAGGGTTTTACAAAACATATTTACAATGCCCACAGGGGGCCCTTGCACATAAAAGAAAAAAGCACCTAATCTATTTTCGGGGGTGCCAACCTCAAGAAATGCACCTTCGGCGGCCCTATCATAGGGAACTCTATTTTTGGGAGCCCCATCTCCCTCGGGAACATCTGCTTCACCTTCCCCATCCCCGGAGCCACTCGTAACATCCTCATCATCGGAAGAGACAAGAAACCTGGCATCGGTTTCCCGTTCCTTTGCTTCGGCTATCTCCTCGGCAAGGTCGAATCCTCGGGAGTGGATCTCTTCGAGAGTCTCCCTCCGGGCTTGGCACTTAGCCAGATCATTGACCCGTTTTTCCCCGTCGAAGGCCTCCCTCAACTCATCTTGAACGGCCGCAGTGTCCCTTAAGTATACGGCGATGGTTTTATCAGTCGTAGCCTTTGTCTTCTCAACTTCAGCCTTAGCCTGTATAGCTTCGGCCAGATCTCTAGCGAGCTCTGCCTCTAACTCCTCAATTTTTTTGGCCTAGGCCAGACCCTTCGCATTAACGCCTCAGAGTTGAGTTTTAGCTAAGGATCGTTGGGCTGCAACGGTTTCTTTATCGGCAGCAAGCTGATCCATGATCTCCTTCCATCGATGGCAATCAGCTTTGACTGGATCGACCTCGCCTTGGAGCTTCCCAATCAACTCTAACTTTTGTTGCAGCTGAGATATCGAAGTGTTAGCCTCCGAAGTAGGGCCAAGAAGTCCATACTCTGTTAAAATCACAGTTACTAGCTCATCTATCTCGGACTCATTTTTCCGAGCTTTGGCCAATTCAGCCTGGAGGTCCTTAAGCTCCTCTTCCTTTTGGCTACAGAGGAGCCTTAACTTTGCCCAAAACTTTCTTGAGCTCAGCCTCATATTGGCTCAGCTCAGGTCTAAACTTAACGATGGCCTATACATGAAATGAAGATATATTAGTCAAAGGAAAAGAAAGAAGGAGAAAATTACAACAATGAAAGTAAGTGTCACACCTCCTTTTTCACCTACACCCCGGAAAGGGTATAATAAAGGGAGTTTTTTCTAATTTAAGTGACAATCGAAATGAGATTATTTTAATTAAAATTAAGAGTCTCCACTTGGGATAATTAATGGTGTCCCAAGTCACCGGTTCAAATCTCTAATCGAGGAAAAGATTGACTTTGTATTACAGTCTGCGAACACAGAAATCCGGGTAAGGAATTCTGTTAACCCGGGAGAAGGTGTTAGGCATTCCCGAGTTCCGTGATTCTAGCACGGTCGCTCAACTATTATAATTGGCCTATTATCTGATTTTAGTACATGTTTAAACCTGTGTGAAAATTTTAACTTAAACCGCTTTTCTTTATTTAATTTTTTAAGAAAAATTCAACGTCATCTAAAACACGTCTTGAACCCCGTCACATAAATGCACACGTTGTCCGTGACGTATTTTATCCAACATTGTTGAGATTTATATTTGGGTCACATAAATGCGCAACCGAGTTTAGGAAGATAAATTATTAAAATAACGTGCCTAAAGCAACTACGCACTTTCAAATTTGCGAGGGCCATGGAAAATTCAACTAATGGCATGCCTCGATTTCTAAAGGATTAAATTTAGTTATATGCGGGCTATGGATTATGAACAAAATATATTGTGGAAAACCATCTTCAATAGGAGAACTATTGTGGATACATCTGCGGTACATTACTGCTAAAGTAAACATTTGCTCAAATATGTGCAGAAAACAAGCATATCAAAATTGTTTGACATAGGTTCAGGTGAAACCAAAATAGAAGAGATCAAAAGATATTAAATTCTTTATTGACAAAATATCGTGAGAATATTCATAGGATTTAATAATATGAAACATGGCCATTTCACAAGTAGATATACAATACAGCACATCATTCAGGCATCTTAAAAGTTAACCGCTAATATAATAAATAAAGGCACTAATTTGACAACTACATACAACACATCGTTAAAACACATCTAAAGGACACAATGATATAAATAGCAATACTTTTCAACTTTAGCTAACAATTTCCATAGCTTTTGTTGTTTACTTTCTAAATAATGAGTTTTAAATTCAAAGGGAAATCATGTACTTCTTCAGCAACCTTCAAATAAATCAAAAGGCCTTCAACTTAAACTCACGTTTCCAACTAACCAAAGATAATAAAATATTTTACGTCAAACAAATACAGGGATGCAAAATCGACAATAACCAAACTAGCTGAGAAGATCAACACTGATACAGTAGTATTATCAAAGTGCTAGAAAATAGGAGCTGACCTTATCTTCCAAATTCAAACAAAACAACAGCGGCAAAGTCAAACAGGAACCGCAAGCAAAATCGAGACCTCGAACCGGAAACCTCAGAACTACGTTCTTCGACGACCTCGAAACTCGCCGGAACAGTTTTGGAAGTGGACTATTTGGGGCGTTTTATGGGGTGTTTTTCAGGTGGAGAAGATGAGCTCTCATGGCTCTTTCATGGTGGATGTTAAGCTCTAGATGTAGAATTTTTAGGAGGAAGAAGACCCTCTTTTCGTTGGCTGTCCGTGTATATCCAGTGTATATCGAGAGTATCTCTAGTGTATATAGACTGTATACTGACTGTATATTAAATGTATACCCCATAACTCCGTTAAGAAGAAGCCATCTCTTTTTTCCTCTCTATATTTTGAACTCCCCCCCCCTCTTTCTCCAACTCTCTAATCTCTAAATAGGCATCAAATTAGTGCATCTTCTATTACAAATTATACTTTTAACTTCTTTAAATATCAACTAGTTAGTGTAATTATTTAATTTTCATTAGTGTTAGTTTTACCCTACCAATATAGAAGTTTCCTAATTAGTTAGGTAAGACTCTTTTTTCATTTTTTTAAATAAAACCTAAATTAATTTCTATCCCCAAATTATCTTAGACAATTAAATTAATTAACCCTAATAATTATTACAACTAATTAAAAACCAAATTAAAAGAAAATTGCCAAAATTTGAAAATTAAAGAGTAAAATATAACATGACTATTTTTTTATGATCTTTTTCTATTTTTTCAACAACAACTTACTTAATTAATCTAAAAATATAAAATAAAATCAAAAATGCAAATGCAATATATATTTTTTTGTATTTTTTCATAATCTGAAATACTACATAATGCATTTTAAAATAATATAGAAATATTGCGCAATACCAAAGCTAATCCTAATTAATTAAACTAAATATAAACTATTTTTGTGTTTTCGAAATTATATAAAGATAAAAATATGGTACTATTTTTTTTAAATTGTTTTTTATGAAAAGTACATAAACTAAAATACTTGTTTGTAATTTTTATTTTTCTTGTAAGAAAATAAAATAAAAGAGTTAAAATGAGTTAAAATAGCTATATTAGGCCTAAATTAAATATTTACGTGCTAAAATATAAAAAATTTGGGGAAGGTCAAAAATCACATGTCTACAGCTGCCCCTCTTTGACTGGAAACGTGAAGAGTTTTCAGACAAAGAACGACTAGATATGTTTTTTGACCCGACCCTTATTTAAAGAGACCAAAACTTAAGAGAAAAGGGAAATGTGACGGAGCCTTGGTATTTGGGCTGCCTACATATCCTTGGCTATAAAGGAATCAGGTCACGTGTAGTTCAGAAGTGAGTGAGATGATTGAGTATGCCGAGGTGGAGAGCCAGTCGAGGTGCCGTTCCGTCGAGGTTCTGATCTGCGGTCCTGTTATTACATCAAAATGAAAAAAAAATAATAACTAAGTCTATCAACTATGAGTTACAAGATTTTTATCTACATCTTCAAACTCGATCTTTCAACTCTTGTTGCCATGTTGACTTGTATTCTCCCGGTGAAATCCATTGTTGCCGCTTTGCACCGACTTCTTGAAAGGATCTCCCTCTAGTTATGCTAGTACCTGATTACTAATCCTTTAAATGTCTCCATCTTGATCATTGTCGTCTTCCTCTGCTCTCTAGGCGAGCTCCTGACTTCTTCATCTTGAATGTATTTCTCTTGATTTTTGTTGTATTCCTCTTGATTTTTTTGTATTCCTCCGCTCTCCCGGCGGGTTACTGACTACTTGACTTAAAAAGGTATTCCTTTGTTATCCATACGGGCTCCTGACTTATCTATTTTTCAGGCGGGCTCCTCACTTCAAAACGTGAAATGTATCCCTCTGTTATCCAGGCAGGCTCCTGACTTCGACATTTGAAATGTATTCCTCTGTTATCCAGGCGGGCTCCTAACTTCTCTGTTCTCCAGGCGGGCTCCTGACTTCAACACTTGAATTGTACTCCTCTGTTCTCCAGGCGGGCTCCTGACTTCAAAACTTGAAATGTATTCCTCTGTTCTCCAGGCAGGCTCCTGACTTCAGCAAAATAGATACAACAAAGAAAATCTCTTGCCCCCGTTTGGTGGCTGAACATCATACTACCTGATATTGATAAGAATTTGAAAATTAAAACTTGAATTTTAATACCTCTGTTCTTCAGGCGGGCTCCTGACTTCAACACTTGAATTGTACTCCTCTGTTCTCCAGGCGGGCTCCTGACTTCAAAACTTGAAATGTATTCCTCTGTTCTCCAGGCAGGCTCCTGACTTCAGCAAAATAGATACAACAAAGAAAATCTCTTTCCCCCGTTTGGTGGTTGAGCATCATACTACCAGATATTGATAAGAATTTGAAAATTAAAACTTGAATTTTAATACATCTATTCTACAGGCGGGCTCCTGACTTCTTCGACTTAAAATTATAACAACCTCCGTTCTACAGGCAGGCTCCTGACTTCATCAACTTAAAATTTAACAACCTCCATTCTACAGGCGGGCTCCTGACTTCTCCAACTTAAAATATAACAACCTCCGTTCTACAGGCGGGCTCCTGACTTCTTCAACTTAAAACATAAACAACCTCCGTTCTACAGGCGGGCTCCTGACTTCATCAGCAATTTCTTCCTTCAAACTGGTGTTTTTCACTTCTCTGAAACTTGCCGAGGATAACGGGAATTATCTTCCTTATTTAAGACTAGTTAGTTTCCTCCTTTTAACAATGGTGGGGATGATACTAATTCAAAGACCACTACCCTTAAAACTTGGGTTATCTTGCTTCTTCCAAGATTGCTTTCTTTAAAACTTGTATTGCCTTCTCCCGTAAACTGCTGGGGATTCCACTTCCTTCAAAACTTGTGTTATCTTCCATCTTCCCCAAGTGGGTATCTGATTTCAAGAAAATTTTCGCAATGAGAGAAAATTTTCTGCCCCAGTTTGATAATCTTCTTTGTGGCCATGTCTTCCCACTGTCAATAACATTTCCTTTCCCTGCTTCAAATCAAAGAAAATTTTGTTAGTTTAAAACGTGGTGAGTGGTCGTGTCACTCCTGCTGGGGATGGTTTTTCCCTTTTTCCTTTCCCTGCTTTGTGTTGTATTACAAAACTTGTTGGGGATGATATTATTTGCTGGGGATGATATTCCTACTGGGGATGGTTTTTCTTTTCTCTTCCTTCCCCGCTCTGTGTTTTCCGACCATCGCGGAACTTGGTCGATAATCTGTCGGAGTTGTTCTTGCATCTCGCAAATCTGTTGGGGATATTCTTGGAATTTGATCCATAACTTTTCAACTGTTGTTTTTTCTGTTTTTCTCCAACTTCCCCTGGAAATTTGGTCCTCTTGAAATCTAGACCCATTCATCATTTGGTCTTGCGACAAACTTCTTTTTGCTTTGTCGCCTTATCTTTGGCCTGTCCTATTCGCATTTTGCTTTGCACCATTTTGGCAACTGGTAGTAAGCTCTGAAAAATCTTTCTCAAAACAAACTACTGGAGGAAAAAATTTTAAAACAAAAGAAATGAAAAGTGATGATTTCAAAAGATGGAAAAAGAAGAAGTCTTTCCGAACGAATGCTGGGGAGAAGAAAAGGAAAAGGACTTATCTGAATGATATAACCGATCCCAACGATCATGTCGTGCATTCCGGATTAATCAACCCAGTCTATTTGTATCAATCAATCTTTCTGGTGGCCTCATTTTGCTGGGGGATATGCAGGCGCCAAACTCTTTTTGCCAAATCAACACTTTTGCATTGCTTGATGCCTCGACGGATCTTTTCCGCCAATCTTATCTTGTCGCCTCATAGTGCCCTTCGAGGGGTTTTCACTAATAAGACTCTCTCATTTCTCTCAACTCTCGTCGCTTTCTGGTGCCTATGAAAGTTTTCACCATAAGACTCTCTCGTTTTGTTTCTGTCAGCTTTCGTCGCCTTACGGTTCCTGTGAAGGTTTTCACCATAAGACTCTCTCATTTTATTTTCTCTTTCTCAGCTGGGGATTGGAGTGTTGCCAATAATATTCTCTTTACTGGGGATTCCTTTGGCTATCAATTCCGTCGGCTCATAATCCTCTTTCAGTCGGGGATCAGTGTGTTATTCTTGGCTTTCATTTGCTTGCTCGGCATCTCTCAGATACTGATCGGGAGGTCTTTTTGGACATCAAATATGGGTTTTTGTGTGGGGATAAAAGGAAAAGGATATCAAAAGATTCAAAAATAACTTTAATGGGTAAAACATTACAACTCTCGGAATCAATCCTTTTTCCACAATTTAAAACGTAACTTCTGCCCCAGTTTTCTTGTTTGGGGGATTTTTTGATTTTTGTTATACTATGACCGAGCCATGAGGCGCCTACGTATCCTCTTTGAGGAATCAGGTCGAACGTAGTTCATTCGATTCCTTTGTATTTCTTTTTCTTGTGGTTTTTTTTTGTTTTGATATTATTTTTTCTTCCTTTTTTTTTTTTTTGCATTTTCATTAGTGATTCCAAGAGAAGGGTATGAAAGAATAAATAAGGCTCAAAGGGGGAAGCAAAGTTTAAAGTGTTTGGATAGAAGAAAGAATTGCCTCCTTCATTTCATTCTCCGATAAATGCCAAGTACGAACAGACAAACATCAATTGCAATCAAAGGAATTACACATAATATCTCTTGACTGCGTCAGAATTTATAGCCATGTCGATGCATCTTCCCTCGACATCTGTCAGACATAAGGCGTCGTTGGATAACACTCTGGTCACAATAAACGGCCCTTGCCAATTCGGGGCGAACTTGCCCTTTGCTTCGGCCTGATGTGGCAAGATTCGTTTCAGCACCTGCTGTCCTACTTCAAATTTCCTGGGACGCACCTTCTTATTATATGATCTTGCCATCCTCTTTTGATACAACTGGCCATGACATACTGCTACCAATCTCTTTTCATCAATCAAGCTCAACTACTCCAATCGGGCTTTGACCCATTCATCATCATCAATCCCAGCTTCAGCGATAATCCGGAGGGACGGAATTTCTACTTCTGCCGGTATCACTGCTTCAGTTCCGTATACCAACAAATAAGGAGTTGCACCTACTGAAGTGCGGACAGTAGTGTGATATCCCAACAATGCAAATGGCAACTTTTCATGCCATAGCCTGGACCCTTCTACCATCTTCCTCAATATCTTCTTTATGTTCTTGTTGGCTGCCTCAACCACGCCATTTGCCTTGGGACGATATGGGGTGGAATTACGGTGTGTAATCTTGAACTGTTGACATACTTCTTTCATCAAACTGTTGTTAAGATTAGCGCCATTGTCCGTGATGATCACTTTGGGGATCCCAAATCTACAGATGATATGGGAATGAACGAAATCCACCACTGCCTTCTTGGTTAACGACTTGAAAGTTTTATCCTCAACCCACTTGGTAAAATAATCGATGGTGACCAGAATGAACCTATGACCATTGGAAGCTACCGGCTCAATTGGTCCAATGACATCCATGCCCCCATGCAACAAATGGCCATGGTGCTGACATTGTATACAATTCTGTTGGCGGAGAATGAATCAAATCTCCGTGTATCTGACACTGATAGCATTTTCGCACGAAATTGATACAATCACGCTCCATAGTGAGCCAATAATACCCTGCTCGAAGAATCTTCTTCGCCAATACATATCCGCTCATATGTGGCCCACAAACTCCCGCATGTACCTCTGTCATCACTATCGTGGCTTGACCAACATCTATACATCTCAGCAATCCCAAATCTGGTGTTCTTTTGTATAACACTCCTCCACTGAGGAAAAATCCATTTGCCAATCGCCGAATGGCTCTCTTTTGATCTCCGGTGGCCTGCTCTGGGTATATCCCCATCCTGAGGTATTCCTTGACATCATAAAACCATGGCTCGCCATCCATTTCTTCCTCTATCATGGTGTAATAAGCATGCTGATCACGAACCTGGATATGCAACGGGTAAACATGAATTTTGTCTGGGTGGTGCAACATCGATGCTAAAGTGGCCAAAGCATCGGCAACCTCATTGTGAACTCTTGGGATGTGTCTGAACTCCACTGATCGAAATCGCTTGCTCAGATCGTGCGAACATTGCTGATATGGTATAAACTTCAAATCTCGTGTTTCTCATTCACCCTGGATTTGATGCACCAGGAGGTCCGAGTCTCCCAAGACCAAGACGTCCTAGACATCCATGTCTGCAGCTAACCGTAAGCCCAAAATGCATGCCTTATATTTAGCCATGTTATTGGTACAATAGAAACGTAGTTGTGCCGTAACAGGATAATGATGTCCTATTTCAGAAATAAGTACTGCTCCAATTCCAACTCCTTTCGCATTTGCGGCTCCATAAAAGAAGAGTTTCCAACCTGGTTCCTCAGATAATTCCAACTCATCTATATGCATCACTTCTTCATCAAGAAAATACGTCATTAATGGCTCGTATTCTTCATCAACAGGATTTTCAACCAAGTGATCGGCCAATGCTTGGGCTTTCATGTCCGTCCTTGTCACATAGACGATGTCGAACTCCGTGAGTAATATTTTCCATTTCGCTAACCTCCCTGTAGGCATAGGCTTCTGGAAAATATACTTCAGTGGATCCAAGCGTAAAATGAGATAAGTAGTATATGATGACAGATAATGTTTAAACTTTTGTGCCATCCAAGTTAGAGCGCAACACGTCTTCTCAAGTTGAGTGTACTTAACCTCATAGACCGTAAACTTCTTACTGAGATAATAGATGGCTTGCTCCTTCCTTCCTGTGATATCATGTTGCCTCAGTACGCAACCAAATGAATTCTCCAGTACCGTTAGATAGAGAATTAACGGTCTTCCTGGTTCAGGTGGGACCAACACAGGTGGGTTTGATAGATACCCTTTGATTTCGTCGAAGACTTCCTGACATTCTACCGTCCATTCTACCGCAACATCTTTCTTCAGTAGCCGAAAAATGGGTTCACAAGTCGCCGTGAGTTGAGCGATGAACCTACTGATATAATTCAACCTTCCCAACAGACTCATTACTTCTGTTTTGTTCTTCGGTGATGGCAATTCCTGGATGGATTTGATTTTTGACGGGTCCAACTCAATGCCTCGCCGACTGACGATGAATCCCAACAGCTTTCCAGATGGAACACCAAATGCACATTTGGCTGGGTTGAGCTTAATGTCGTACCTTCGAAGTCTTTGGAAAAACTTCCTTAGGTCTGCTACGTGGTCTTCCTGACGCTTATATTTTATGATCACATCATGTACGTACACCTCAATCTCTTTGTGTATCATGTCATGAAACACCATAGCCATTGCTCTCATGTACGTTGCCCCAGCGTTCTTCAAGCCAAAAGGCATTACCCGGTAGCAATAAGTCCCCCATGGTGTAATGAATTTCGTCTTTTCCGCATCTTCTTCATCCATTAGAATCTGATGATACCCAGCATAGCAATCTACAAAAGACCTGATCTCACGTCCGACACAATTATAGATCAAGATATGGATGTTGGGTAATGGAAAGTTGTCCTTGGGGCTTGCCCTGTTCAAATTGCGGTAATCAACACACACTCTGATCTTCCCATCTTTCTTCGGCACTTGCACCACATTATCCAACCAATCAGGATATCGAGTGACCCGAATAACCTTTGCCTGCAACTGCTTGGTTACTTCTTCTTTAATCTTCACACTCATATCTGTCTTGAACTTCCTCAATTTCTGCTTGACGGGAGGGCACGCCGGGTTAGTGGGCAATTTGTGAACCACTAGATTTGTGCTTAAGCCCGGCATGTCATCGTACGACCATGCAAAAATATCTTTGAATTCAATGAGTGCTTTGTTTAGTTCCTTCCTGATGTTCGGCTCAATGTGGATGCTTATTTTGGTTTCCCTGACATCGTTTGCATCCCCTAAATTGACAGCTTCAGTGTCGTTCAAATTGGGCTTGGGTTTCTCATCGAACTGGCTTAATTCTCTGTTTATCTCTTCAAAGGCTTCATCCTCATCGTATTCTGATTCATCATCATAATCGACCTCTTGTACAATTAGTTCGGAATCAGATTGATTTTTTAGACTAGGTTGAAGATCCGTTGTGCATGCCATGTCATTAGAACCAGTATAAAGAGAACTGTTCAGAAAGAGAAAAGAAGAAAACAGAATTAAAAAAAATAAAGAGAGAAAACTTTCACTTTATTAAAATGCAGGATAACAGAGTTTCACGCTTTTGTCGAATACAAAAATAAAATAAAACTGGATTACAACTCTGGAATAATCCAGAAAACAAGAAAGAAAATCCAGAGCCTACTACCAAGACTCCCTCCGGGTAGGAAGAGGAGTAGCTGTCCAATTGTTGATATTGGCCCTAGGCCCCACAAACTGTATATCTGCCCTACTGGAACCTTCTCCAGCTTCTATCACGTTGACGTCAGCGAACAGCCTTTCAAAACCCTGATTCAAATCTCCATCTGACCCAATCAGAGGTCCGAGAATTTTGGGGACTGACAACCTTCTGATACCTGCTCTAACAAAGGATCTGGAAAGACGTGGAACTGGCTTGGGAAGAACCCAAACTTTTCTCTTCAACTTTCGGGCCCGCTTTACATCTGCTGCCGTAGGCTTGAATCCTAGCCCAAAACTTTCCAGGTTCTTGGGCAAAGAAACTGGCTGGACCATACCTCGCAGATCAACCTTCCCGTTGTTTAGCATTTCTGAGGCAAACCCGTTGTTTAGCATTTCTGAGGCTACCATGAAGGTCGCAGCTGCGATCCTGGGAAGTGGAAGGTCCTCGCCTTCAGAAATTTTATCCACTGAAACCGCGTCGAAAATCTAGTACACCCATGGACCTTTGTCATCATCAGTTTCTATGAATGGCATAACGGCATCACTCACAATGCCTGTACCGTCATCCCCGTGCACCACTATCTCCTGCCTGTCCCATTTAAATTTCACCATCTGGTGCAATGTAGAAGGCACTGCTTTGGCGGCATGGATCCAGGGTCGCCCCAATAGAAGATTGTATGATACTGCCACGTCTACCACTTGGAATTCCATGGTGAATTCTACTGGACCAATGGTCAATCCCAGTATGATATCACCCATCGTGTCGGTACCACCTCCATCGAAACCTCGGACGCAGACGATGTTCCTGCGAATCCGATCATGATCAACTTTCAGCTTGTTCAGAGTAGTCAAAGTACAGATGTTGGCGCTTGATCCATTATCAATCAATACTCGGGTGACCACCGAGTCTTCGCATTTCACGGTCAAGTATAGGGCTTTGTTGTGTTCTATACCCTCTGCTGGCAATTCATCATCAGAAAACGTCACTCGGTTTACCTCGAAGATTTTGTGCACTATCCTCTCCAAGTGATTTATAGAGATTTTATCCGGAATATGGGCCTCGTTCAGGATTTTCATCAGTGTCTGGCAATGATCGCTGGAATGGATCAGCAGTGATAGTAACGAAATCTGCGCTGGGGTCTTTCTTAACTGCTCCACAATGGAGTAGTCTTGTGCCTTCATTTTCTTCAAAAACTCCTCAGCCTCTTCCTCCGTCACTGGCTTCTTTACCACCGCTGGGTTGGACCTTCTTAACTCTACGGGAGCAAAACACCTTCCCGAACGAGTTAAGCCCTGTGCCTCACATACTTCTTCCACAACCTCCTTCCCTTTGTACATTACCATCGCTTTACTGTAGCTCCATGGCACGGCTTTCTCGCTGGTTATCAGCATCTGCATTACTGGCCTGATGACAACTGGCCCTATGCATGTTGGCTTGCTTGGTACCCCTCGCACCGTTACTTTGACCGGCTCTGGATTCTTTGCAACAATAGGCGAACTCTTCCCCATCACCACTACTGGCTTGACGTCTACCTTTTCCAACTGTACCACCTCTTCTCCACCTGTCGACTTTTCTTTTGGACTGGTACGGATCATCATCACCGTCTGTGAGGGTTTCTTTAGCTCCCCTCCTTCGTGCACTAGTTCGATCATGTGAGCTTCATGGTGTGCCGACAACGGGTTCTGATTGATGTTAGGTGCCTCTGGCTCCTGGACCTCGATCCTATTAGTGTCAATAAGATCTTGTACGGCAGTCTTCAACTTCCAACACTTCTCAGTATCATGCCCGGGAGCCTCCGAACAATATTCACAGCTTACCGAGTAGTCCAGATTTTTGGGAAGGGGATTTGGCAACTTGGGCTCCACAGGACTAAATAGGCCTAACTGCCTCAATTTGTAGAACAGAGTAGTATAGGTTTCTCCTAGCAGAGTGAATGTTCTCTGCCGCTGCATCCTTTCATTCCTGAACGTCTGATTCCCACGAAAACCTGGTCCCGAAGGATTCCTGTAGGCCCTTGGTGGTAGATATGTGTTTTGTGGAGGTGGATATGTGTTTTATGGAGGCGGATATGTGTTTTGGGGAGCCGGCGCGCGCCACTATGGGCGAGCCGGAGGCTGGGTATATGTCTGGGCTTGATGGACGGAGAAATGTGGTTCTTGTGGTGGGTAGTAGGGCTGTGGGGGTAATTTGGAGTGTGTAGGTAATTTGGGTGATGGGGTCTGGCTTGGTAGAGGGGGAAAGGACCTCTCGATCTGGACCAATTACCTGCCTCTATTGTTGCGACCTCTTCTCTTTTCTTCTTCCCGAGCGCACCTCCCGTGGCGCTCTGAATGGCCTGAGTTGTTGCTTTGATTGCCGAATAGCTCAGGATTTTGTTGGACTTAAGTACCTCTTCAATCATACCGCCCATTTTCACCACCTCGTTGTAAGATTTGCCAACTGACGTCACCAAGTGACCAAAGTAAGTTGGCTCTAGAGTTTGCAGAAAGTAGTCCACCATTTCCCCCTCTCTCATCGAAGGATCAACTCTTGATGCATGTTCTCTCCACGGAACCCAAATTCTCTAAAGCTCTCTCCCGGCTTCTTCTCAAGTTTCAGCAATGTGAGACGGTCAGGGACGATCTCAAGGTTGTACTGGAAGTGACCTGCGAATGCTTGTGCTAGATCGTCCCAGGTGTACCACCTGCTCGGATCCTGTCTTGTGTACCATTCCAGTGCATACCCACTTAGACTTTGACCAAAGTAAGCTATTAGCAGCTCATCTTTACCACATGCTCATCTCATCTTGCTGCAAAACCCTCGCAGATGTGCCATTGGATCACTGTTCCCCTCGTATAGATCAAACTTTGGCATCTTGAACCCTGCTGGTAATTGAACATCAGGGAAAGGACATAGATCTTTGTAAGCTACACTGACCTGATTGCCTAACCCATGTATATTCCTGAAGGACTGCTCCAGGCTTTTAATTTTTGAAGCACTTCGTCCTACTCCGGGCCCTTAGCCGGTTTTTCAGTCTCCACCGAGATTTCAAAGTGAGGATTACAAGCATATGGCTCGGGTGCTTTGAGGGTAGGTTCAAGGGGTAATATTGGTTATCGTGAGCCTGAAACAACGGTCCACCGGATGATCTTTGTAACGTGGCTTGTGGGGGTGCCACGAAAATAGGAACATTTGGTGGGGGAAGGTTCTGATTGGGTGGTGGAGCTTGGGGATCATAGGGATTTCTTCCCTGATAGTAGTGGTGACTTGGGAAGCTTGTCGAAGGGCTGGGTGAAGGGTATTCTGGCGTGTTTCCTGGTGGGAGAGTAGGAGTAACGGGTGGTTCGGGCCCCTTTTGTACCCTAGCCAGGGCTAGATGCATTTCATTCATCTCCAGTCTCATGTTTTCCATTTTTTCCATTGCCTCTTTCAGTATCTGACTTTCCGTCCTTTCCTCTTCAACACTGTTTTCTGAGTTAGTCATGCTTTTCGGTATGGGCCCTTTGGATCTTGTTTGGTAATGGTAGTCTGCCAGAACATTCTAACAAACTAACTGGTTTGAAATCTCTGGAAAACAACAAACTTGTTAGCGTTAGAGTTTAACACATATTGCAATTGCACGTTGGGGAATGCAATGTTCCTAGGTAGTTTAACCATTTCTAACATGTCTTTGCTCCGTATGCATCATCCCGACTTATTTTACTTGTGCCCTTTAGGTGTTTCTGAAACTTTCCTTTATTTGCTTTCTCTTTCTCTCTTTTTCTTTCTTTCTTTTCCTTTCTTTTATTCACTTTTTCTTTTAGCGGTGGTCGAATCTTATGTGGATTGCCTACATATCATGTCCCCGCATGAATCAGACCGTGCGTAGTTCTACCACAAATAAAGACACCAATTTTTGGAAAATTTATTTCATTTCTAAAACTTCTATTACAAACTACCCATTTGGAAAAGGAAAACAAAATACAGACTCTGAAGTACTAACATAATTTGATGCCAAAAGGAAACACACGGACAGACAACAGACTTTTGAAAATAGAAAAATACATATTTGAAACGCTTTGAATTTTGGTGCCCACGGAGCATCGTTCGGCCTTTCCGCGGGCTTTGGTGCAAGGCCCCTTTGCAAGCTTTTCAATTCTTCTATGATTTGGTGGACGTAACCCATGACTGAAGAAAAAAGGGTATCACGGGGTATTTCCTCACATTCTAGGCACCTCATGGTGACGTAATTCCCAATCTCCTCAATTCTACCCCTGATTCTATCCCTTTCCATGAACAGTTGCTCTATTCATTGATTCTTTGCTCCCAGTACTTGAGTGTTGTCAGCGAGTTGATCTTGGAACCTCTCCATTTGTTCTTCCATTCGGGCCATTAAATCATAGTAGCGCTTCCTGTCCGTTCTGGCATCTCAGGCTTGTTTAAAGACCCGATCTTTGAGAGTGGAATTTGTTTCTCTTAATATTTCAATGCTCGCTTCATAATCCCTTCTCACTTTCCGTAAGTGCTTTGCTCGCGCTGTTGTACCTTTTGCCCATCTGGCCCGAATTCTTGCTATGCAGGCCTCTGATCTTGCCAAACCCTCTCGGCTTTCAATGACTTGGTTTCTTAACCCAGTTATCGGACCTTCGTCGGACCGACTCCTTTGTTGGTTGTCGTCATCCATTCTGACTCGTTGGATTTGGGCTTTCAAGGCCTTATTTACTTAAGTCAATCTGTTCTTTTTTCCTGTGTCAGCATCGACTTGCACGCTATTTTCATATTTCAGATCCTCAATTTGCTGTTTCAGCTTGCCAATTTCAACCCGATAGCCTTCTTCTCTTGTCAGCCAGCCCCATTGTTCTTGCGAGTCATTCGTGAATTGCTGGACATGGGCTCTTTTAGGCCTTTGACGAATCCGGAACCTTTTCCCAAACCATGAATCATACTTCGGGTCCACCTCGCCTTTGGTTAAATCTCGCACCACAGTTTTGGGCTCAAGGAATCTGCATTCATGCCACAATTTGCGAATTGTATCTTCCGGGACTGTGGCATTCGGTCTTAGCTCGATGGTATGCTTGCTCAAATCTTCATCATGAGTGATAATCTGGAACCTTCCCAATTGACGCAATACCCGATGGGGAGCGTATGGTTGGATACTACGGACACCCATCAGAAGAACATAACATTCTTTGGCCGACATGTATATTGCTTCAGTAGCGGGCAACCACCCAAACGCCCATTCAATTTGGTCCGCCGTTAGTGATCTCAGTCGTATAAACCAATCTCCAGTACCCTCGGGGAACGCAACACCCGTTACCCGCTTCTCAAACTTTTCAATGCAGTTTAAACCAGTCAGCCCGAAGTTCATATACCCCACTCGATGGCAGAGATGTTCCTGTATCCACAACTGAAGTAATAGATTGCAACCTTGGAAAAACTTCCTCCCTCCTTACACACGGTCAATGCTCGGTATATTTCTGATAAGATCAGGGAAACTATAGTGTTGTCAGCCCTTTTCATTGCGACATCAACCATCCCCATGAGACCTATCTCTATTTTCTAGTCGTCTCATGGGAAAACTATGATTCCCAAGAATGTCGTTATGAATGCCAAGGTTCGTCTTGCTTCCCATTTACCTCTGTTTCCGGCGTGAGTCAGTCCCAAATTTGGCTCGTCAAAACCCCGCGGATTACCATAACGCTAATATAAGAACTGAAGAGCGCAGCATCCTTTTGATAAATCATTATTTTGCACAGTCTGGCTGATATTTAACAAGTCCATAAATCGGTGTGGTGATACCGGCCTTGGTGACAACAGATACTGACTTCTCAGATTCCCATTCATACCCGCATAACCTGCTACTTCCTCCAATGTGGGTGTAAGCTCAAAATCCGCAAAGCAAAATACATTTCGGGTCGGGTCCCAAAATGGTATCAAAGCCTCGATGACATCCGTCCTTGCCTTGACATTTAGTAGACTGATGAGACCCCCCAGGACTCTGACCACTATTTCTTTGCTGCTTTTTCCCAAATCGTCCCACCACATATGGAGCTGGAGAGGGACCTCGCTAAAGACTGTGAATGGTTTGTTTTCACTTGTGCTCATCCTACACATTTATTAAGGCGATTTAAACAAAAGCAAAAAATTATTTGACTCAAAAAATGATTTGACTATATTTTCAGAAAGAAAGATCCGATTTTCCGAACACGGCCTTTCAGCACTTCGGGGATGAAGCCTGTGAGGGTCAACCGATCAAAACTCTAAAGGATGATAAAAAGTGGTCGTTTATGCAAAGTCAGCCTTCCGGCGTCCCTTTCGGGAACATTTGGCTAATTTTGACAAAAATAGCATCACTTGATTTATTTAAGACTCTTTTCTGTTTTTTCCAAAATAGTAACCCGACATTGAGAACACGGCCTTACAGAGCCTCGGGGACGAGGATTCTAAGGTTGTGTGGGCTAATTGGTCAAAATTCAAAAACAAAATGACCAAAAGTGGCCGTTTATGCAAAGTCAGCCCTCCAGCATCCCTTTCAGGAACATTTGGTTACTTTTGACAACAACGGCACCGCCCGACTTATAATAAATGTTTTTACATTTTTTGGGTATTTTTGCAAAAAGGGGAAGTTGGACCCGATGAGGGTTGCCTACGTATCTCACATCCGGTGAGAATCAAACTGACGTAGTTCGGGCAAATAAAATAGACTATATTTTTTTTTCCTAAATAAACTATTTTGAAAACAAGACAAACTAAAAATAAAGACTTTTTTTTGCTTTTTGAATAAAACAAACTATTTAAAATAAAAACTTTTTTTTTCATTTTCTAAAAAAATTTGGCAGAATTTCGACACTATTCGGGCATTGGTATTTTCAAAACTAGTGATTAACTCTCTTAACCCTCTACACTGCTGTTTCTCTTCTTTTTTTTCATTTTTTTCATTTTTCCCAATATTTAAAAGCCGGTCAGCATGCGAGTCCGAAGCATATAAATGCACATGTAGCAAGTAAGATGCATCAGATGGTCTTTTTTATTTCAGGTACACCTGTCCTAAACAGACCCAGCCCCTGTGTTGAGTCTCCAAAGTCAAATGCACATGATGCAAACAAACGTTCCTACTAGGGATCCGGCATGTGGTTTTGTCATACTAGGTTTAAAACCTGAGTGTATTGTTCTAAACCTGGCTTACCCGAGCGGACAACTCGAGCCGAGGAGGAGGCAGCATACTGGGAATACAGAAGCTTCACCGGCTTAGCAACTTATCCGAACCTCGTTCTAAAAAAATGGGATTGACTCTAAACAGAAAAGAAGTCACACGAAGTGCACCCTTCTTCATGATTTAGAAGACTTAGAAGATGGGTTTCGTAACAATTTATATACAATTCACAGAATAACAAAGCGGTAAAAGCAACATTTAGCACATTAGATGAAAAAAATGTAATAAAATCAGATAATAAATAAAGCCAATATAACAATTATTCCAAGCTCAAATTTCTAACACTGAACCAGTGGTTCTGGGTAAATGTCCCGAGCAGAGTTGCCAGAGCTGTCACACCTCCTTTTTCACCTACACCCCGGAAAGGGTATAATAAAAGGAATTTTTTTCAATTTAAGTGACAATCGAAACGGGATTATTTTAATTAAAATTCAGAGTCGCCACTTGGGAAAATTAATGGTGTCCCAATTCACCGGTTCAAATCACGAATCGAGGAAAAGATTGACTTTGTATTACAGTCTGCGAACAGAGAAATCCGGGTAAGGAATTTTGTTAACCCGGGAGAAGGTGTTAGGCATTCCCGAGTTCCGTGATTCTAGCACGGTCGCTCAACTGTTATAATTGGCCTATTATCTGATTTTAGTACATGTTTAAACCTATGTGCAAATTTTAACTTAAACCGCTTTTCTTTATTTAATTTTTTAAGAAAAATTCAACGTCATCTAAAACACGTCTTGAACCCCGTCACATAAATGCACCCGCGGTCCGTGACGTATTTTATCCAACATTGTTGAGATTTAGATTTGGGTCACATAAATGCGCACCCGAGTTTAGGAAGATAAATTATTAAAATAACGCGCCTAAAGCAACTACGCACTTTCAAATTTGCGAGGGCCATGGAAAATTCAACTAATGGCACGCCTCGATTTCTAAAGGATTAAAATTAGTTATATGCGGGCTATGGATTATGAACAAAATATATTGTGAAAAACCATCTTCAATAGGAGAACTATTGTGGATACATCTGCGGTACATTACTGCTAAAGTAAACATTTGCTCCAATATGTGCAGAAAACAAGCATATCAAAATTGTTTGACATAGGTTCAGGTGAAACCAAAATAGAAGAGATCAAAAGATATTAAATTCTTTATTGACAAAATATCGTGAGAATATTCATAGGATTTAATAATATGAAACATGGTCATTTCACAAGTAGATATACAATACAGCACATCATTCAGGCATCTTAAAAGTTAACCGCTAATATAATAAATAAAGGCACTAATTTGACAACTACATACAACACATCGTTAAAATATATCTAAAGGACACAATAATATAAATAGCAATACTTTTCAACTTTAGCTAACAATTTCCATAGCTTTTGTTATTTACTTTCTAAATAATGAGTTTTAAATTCAAAGGGAAATCATGTACTTCTTCAGCAACCTTCAAATAAATCAAAAGGCCTTCAACTTAAACTCACGTTTCCAACTAACCAAAGATAATAAAATATTTTACGTCAAACAAATACAGGGATGCAAAATCGACAATAACCAAACTAGCTGAGAAGATCAACACTGATACAGTAGTATTATCAAAGTGCTAGAAAATAGGAGCTGACCTTATCTTCAAAATTCAAACAAAACAACAGCGGCAAAGTCAAACAGGAATCGCAAGCAAAATCGAGACCTCGAACCGGAAACCTCAGAACTACGTTCTTCGACGACCTCGAAACTCGTCGGAACAGTTTTGGAAGTGGACTATTTGGGGCGTTTTATGGGATGTTTTTTAGGTGGAGAAGATGATCTCTCATGGCTCTTTCATGGTGGATGTTAAGCTCTAGATTTAGAATTTTTAGGAGGAAGAAGACCCTCTTTTCGTTGGTTGTCCGTGTATATCCAGTGTATATCGAGAGTATCTCTAGTGTATATAGACTGTATACTGACTGTATATTGAGAGTATACCCCCTGTCTCCGTTAAGAAGAAGCCATCTCTTTTTTCCTCTCTATCTTTTTAACTCCCCCCCCCCTTTCTCCCGCTCTCTAATCTCTAAATAGGCATCAAATTAGTGCATCTTCCATTATAAATTATACTTTTAACTTCTTTAATTATCCACTAGTTATTGTTATTATTTAATTTTCATTAGTGTTAGTTTTACCCTACCAATATAGAAGCTTCCTAATTAGTTAGGTAAGACTCTTTTTTATTTTTTTAAATAAAACCTAAATTAATTTCTATCCCCAAATTATCTTAGACAATTAAATTAATTAACCCTAATAATTATTACAACTAATTAAAACCCAAATTAAAAGAAAATTGCCAAAATTTGAAAATTAAAGAGTAAAATGTAACATGACTATTTTTTTATGATCTTTTTCTATTTTTTCAACAACAACTTACTTAATTAATCTAAAAATGTAAAATAAAATAAAAAATGCAAATGCAATATATATTTTTTTGTATTTTTTCATAATCTGAAATACTACATAATGCATTTTAAAATAAGATAGAAATATTGCACAATACCAAAGCTAATCCTAATTAATTAAACTAAATATAAACTATTTTTGTGTTTTCGAAATTATATAAAGATAAAAATAAGGTACTATTTTTTTTAAATTGTTTTTTATGAAAAGTACATAAACTAAAATACTTGTTTGTAATTTTTATTTTTCTTGTAAGAAAATAAAATAATAGAGTTAAAATGAGTTGAAATAGCTATATTAGGCCTAAATTAAATATTTACGTGCTAAAATATAAAATTTTGGGGAAGGTCAAAAATCACATGTCTACAGTAAGTATTTACCCGAGAGAGGAGATGTTGAGCCTTTTCGAAGATGGTGGATGCATCATTAAGGTCGGTGGTATCCTCGACCCCAGCAAATCAACCCTGAAAGGGATCTTCCTTGAGGACCTTGCTCGGATCGGGCATACACAGAGCATTAGCATCTTCGATTGCCTCCTCGGAATAGGATGGCAGTGAAAGGTAGTTACCGTTTGTCATGGCCCCGAGCTCTTCACTCGGGGCGTTCTTATTAGCTTTGAGGGTTTCCACATTCACCCCTTCGGTATATTTATTGAAGGCGGAGGAACGATTTCAACCTCCGGGAACATGGAGGCCTTGCCCGAATCTTTCTTTGGGGTTCCCTCACAACGGGATAAGGTCTCTAGTTCAGAGAGCTTGGTGGCTTCGATTGGTTTTCTGGTTCGAGGCACCAACGCCGACTCTGCACCATCATTTTCTTCATCATCCAGGAAATCGTGGCCCGAATCTACGCCTGCTTGAGAAAATCTCTTTCGTAGCCTCCGAGTAGGTTTTCTCGTATTAAGGGTCTTCAGGCTTCGAAACCCTCTTTCTTTTGTTGTCCTTCTCCGATTTCGGAATCGAAGACTTGGTCCTTCCCCAGGCGGGGCTGGCCTCATTTCGGAGACATCTCTGATGCCTGTACAAGTAAATATGAATAAGTTTACTCCACCAACGGATGAAAAATATCTGAAAGTTGGGAAGAGGATTTACTATGATGTTTGGCCTCCCACTTTCCCCTCGATAATTCACGCCAATCGCGCTCATCATAGGAAGAGGTAGCAGCTAACTTTTGGACCTAGCCCTCAAGGTTGGGGACTGCGTGGGGCGCCCAAGAAGTATCTGTAAAAAAAAAAGTAAATGCATTATGAGGCTTGAAAACTAAGAATGAATAGATACTGGGAAGAAGAACTCCTCTTACGTTTAAAGTTCCATCTCTCCGGGAACGACATTATATCCCTAAGGATGATGTCCCAAGTCCTTACTCTGATGAATCGGCTCATCCAGCCTCGGTCTTTGGCTTCGTCATTACTAGCAAAAAAGGCTTTGTTTGTTCGACGTTGAAGTTTGATAAGCCCTCGAAACAGGTGGGCCCAATACAATCGAATCAAATGATTGAGGGAGAATTCCAACCCCTCGGCCTTGTCAGAAAAGTAGCGCAGCATGATCATGATACACCAAAAGGAGGAATGAATCTGGCCAAGGGTGGCATCGTATGTTTTGCAGAAGTCGATCACCACCGGATCGAGAGGACCTAGTGTGAAGGGGTAAGTGTAAACACTTAAAGACCCCTCCACGTAGGTAGTAATGCTTTCCTCGGGGCTCGAACTCTGAACCACGACCTCGTCTTCCCCAGCCACATTCCTTCTGCATATCTTTGAGATGCTTCTCCGATATCAAACTAAGATATCGAGATGCATGTTTGTATCGGCCTGGGACATCGAGTTGATTTTCAATACTAAAATCCTTCTTAATCACGCAAGGGCTAGGGGTGATTTCTTCAAGAGTCGGTGGCACCACTGGTTTGGTCGACTGGGAGGTAGAAGAAGAAGACACTTTATCTTTTTTGGGGACCGTTTTGGAAGTTTTGGCCATGATTTCAAGCTAAAGAATATAGACTGTATCGGAATGTGGTGTTTTTACAAGAACTTGGCATTTTCCCGTGCTCAACGAGGTGGTGGAAATAGGTGATTAGAGAAAGAGATGAAGAAGGGAAAGATGTAATGAAAGAGTAAAGTCCTTTTACTCAAAGGAATAACCTCATATTTATAGAAGGGCAACGATGATTCCGCGACGCTAGTGGCCGACCAATACTGGCGTGCATTCAATATTTTGGGGAAGTGAACCGACGGGATGTTTCATTCACTTTGAACGCATGCATCACGAAAATTACGCCATCACTAAAGACTTCGGGAAAACGAGGATCAAATCGTTTTTTATCATCTAATTCTAAGAAATGTGGGGACTATCTGTATACGGTCAAAATTGTATGCCTCCAATTTATAGGCTCGAGGGTCCTTCCTAGGCTCGAGTATGGGCAAGGTCGAGTTCGAGACCAGCTGGCCAGACTTGAGCCTGAAGACAGAGTGAAATGCCCGGAGATAGGAATTCGAGGAATACCAGAGCGAAGTATGCTCGACCCCGAAATAGTACCGTTATGAATTTGTATCAGAATGAGCTAGATTTCTGACACGTCCCCAAAGTCATGTCGCAAATCTCGGAATATGGTTATACGATTCCATACTAGGCGGTTAGACAGTTGTATCAAGAATATTACTTACTGTTAATAGAAATATTCATTATTTAGGGTTCCCCTATTATATAAAGGGGATCCCAATCATTTGTAACATCATCTAATCATTGAGAAAAGAATATACTCTCTACTTTTTGCCTACTGTTCATCATAATCATCTTTTAGCTCTACTGTTCTTACTTACTTTTCTTGCTTAATTGTTCTTATTTTTATAAGTCCACCTCGAGGTCACTACTGTTGAGTAACTTTGGTTTAATTTACTTCTATCTTTCATTTCTACTTCACATTTCTTGATTATCAATTGGTATTGAACTAAATCACATATCTTTAAAACCACTAATCAAATTTAATTGTTACTCGTATTTTCGAGGTAAACAGAGTAGCAGAGCTAGAATGCTGAGAGCGGATCCGGTCAAACCTAGTAGTTTGATTTGATATTTGTCTTAAAAAATTCATTGAATATGTATAAATTATTCATTAATTTACAAATAAGAATAAAGCAATCAAAAGTTGGTTCAGTCAATGCTTCTTTTTTTAGATAATGGTGGTGTCTGAGAACAAACTTGCGCAAGTCAATAGTTACACTGACTACCTACTATCTCCTATCAACCCAAGTACATGGCAATCTTTGCCCACCAAGGCCAGGAGATGGGAAGTAATGACCTAGCGTTTATTTGTTTGTACTGGGATTTGAACATTGCTCTCCAATATTTGACCACTAGACCACCCCAGGTGTGGTTCAGCAAAAAAGCTATCTAAAATAATAGATTTCAAAAGCATTAACCTATACCTATTTCCATATTGAGGCAAGGACTTACTTTATTAAACAGCTACACTTATACACACACAAAACAAACATAAATTTCCATATTTAGTGTTCATGCTTCCAACCGTTTCCCGAATAGTAGAGCAATACAGAACATCACTCCAACTAAACGATGTTTGATCCTCAGACTAGTAGTTTCATTGCACTGATTAAAAGTCAGCATCTTCTTCAAGTGATAGAATGGATTTCAATTTCATCTCATGTCGAAGAAAAAGATATGTCAATGTTGATTCCAATGTGGCTGATGGTAACGTTTGATGAAGATACCTTAATACATTAATGATGTGATTCTTAGTTTCTTCTGTAGCAATATCTTTTTTAGAACATAAAACCTGTAGAAGAAGTAACACACTCAATTACCGAATGTTTACATATACATTAGTTTGGGTTTGATAGGCCGCATCCACAATATAATGAAATGTTCATGTCGGCAGATAATTAGTCGACCATTGTAACAAACCCGAAATTCCTCGCTATATAATAAGAACGGGAATAATGATTACAACCCTGAGATACCAATTGCAACACTAACTACTATAATGGAAAATAAGTAACTAAGAATAAAGACAAGAATGAGGATGAGAAGAAGAACTCAGAGAAAGGAGATGAGGTACAAATTCGAAAGAGGAGATGAGAAGCAAAGTCTTGAGCCAAAGCTTCAACATAATTCGTATCTCCCTTTTGCAGCACCTAATTCTCTTTTTAATAGCTCAACTGCTGACCCTTTCCCTGGGTCCCACACAAAGTTTTCTAATATTTCAAACAAGCCCTTTATCTTAGTCTTTTGGCCAATCTATGTGATGACCCAATAGGTCATCTAGAGTTTTAAACATTAATTCTATATTTTGAAATCCTTCAATAGCTTCTTTAAGCCTTCCTCGATTTGCGTGCACAATCCGTGTCTTTTTTCAGAAAAAAAATTTCATGTTTTGACGGTCCCAATAGGTCCGTATCATGATTTCGGACCTGAACATATGCCCGAAATCGAATTCGAAGATCCCTAACTCGAATTATCACATTTTGTCAAGAATTTGAAGTTTAAAGGTTTAAAGAATTTAAAGATTTGGCCAAAGTTTGACTCTATTGCTACCGGGTCTGGATTTTAGTTTCGGAGCTTGGTATAGGTGCATTACTATATTTACAACTTGCCTACAAAAGTTGGTGAAAAACGGAGTTGTTTTGACGTGATTCGGACATCCGATTGTTATAATAGAAATTCTTAAGTTTCATTTGATTTGGTATCTGATTCGTAGTTCTAGGTGTTATTTTGATATTTTGATTGCACGAGCGAGTTCGTATGAGATTTTTGGATTTGTGTGCATGTTTGGTTTGGAGCCACGAGGGCTAGGGTGATTATCGGATAGGCTACAAAGTGATTTTTGAACTTAGAGAAATGCTGGTACATCAGGTCTGCAGACTTTGCAATTGTGAGGTCTAGCTTGCAAATGCGAGCCTCGCATTTGCGAAGAAACCTTCGCATTTGCGAGTACTCTATAGCATCTACGATGGAGGCAAGTTCGCAGTCGCGAACAAATGGTTTGCATTTGCGATGTCTGCTAGGGGAAGGCTAGTTCACAATCGCGATCACTTTTGTCGCATTTGCGATAGGTCCCAGTTTGCATTACGAACAAATCATCGCAAATGCAATGATATCAGAGGTGTGAGACCTTTGCATTTGCGAAGGATTTTTTGCAGTTGCGGGGTTCCCAATTGCGAACCCTAGGTCCCAATTGCGACATCTGCACCTGGACTTAAGAAGAGTTAGACAGGATTTTTCTCATTCTTTTAAATCTTCAACCTTAGAAACCTTAAAAGCGATTTTTCCAAGAGCTCTTCTTCCCCAATTCGTTAGTAAATAATTCTAACCTACTTTCTTTCAATTATCCATTATATTTCATAAGATTTCAACCTAAAATCTAGGATTTTCATTGTAGAAATTGGGGATTTGGGTAGAATTACGGATTTTTGTAAAATTAGAATTTAGACTTCAAATTGATGTCATATTTCGAAATAAATTACATAACCGGGCTGGGAGTAAATGGATAATTGGGTTTTGGCCGAATTTCGGGTTTGGACCAAGCGGACTCGGGAGCTTACTTTTGTTGACCTTTTCAATAATGACCTAAATTGAACCTCTTTCATTCGTGGGTAGTTCCTAAGGCTTATTTTGAATCATTTGGTTGATAATTTGATAGATTTGGTTGGTTCGGAGGCTTGTTCAAAAGGCAAATGTGTGGTTGAGCTTTGAATCGATTTTGGAGTGAGGTAAGTGTTGGGTTTAACGTTGATTTAAGGGAGTTAGGAACCCTCGGCCTATGTGCTATGTGAAATTAATGTGTTGCGCCTTATATACGAGGTGACGGGTGCTTATATGCTGTCGAATTGCTTGTTTCCCTGATTTTCCGCATTCCTTAATTACTTCCTTCCATGTTTTAACTATTAGGTGCTTTAAATGCTTCCCATGCTTTAATTGCTACTTGTTAATCATTGTTTCTCGTTTTAAAAATGTTAGACCTTCTCATGCTTTCATGGCTCGTTGTTATTACCTTAATTAACTTACTTGCCCTCTTTAATTGTCATTTACTGAACTTGTCTTACCGTGTAATATTACATATGGTAAATTCTCAATTTGGTACGAGGTTTCCTTTCTAATTTAACTTCATATTCATTAATCGTAGAGGTTCTTGTGATTCGTGCTATTGATTTGATTGTATGGTGGGATCGGGTTGCATGCTGCAATAGGTGAAATAAGGTCGAATTATGATATTGATTCTGATTATATGGTAGGATCGGATTACACACCGCAACATATATATACATATACATATACATACATACATACATACATACATACATACATACATATATATATATATATATATATATATATATATATATATATATATATATATATATATATATATATATATATATATATCTACTATTGTTGATATTATTACGGTGGAATAAGTGAGGATTGTATTGTACGGTGGGATCAGTTTGCACGCCGCAACAGTCTATGTGTTTCTATTTCCTTATTGTGTTGTGTTGGTTTTCGGTATTTTCATACGAGACTTTAAGGATTGGTAATTTTGACCTTCACTGGGTTTTCTTTGAGGATTGAGCTATTTTTCCAGTTAACTGCTTTATTTCTTTCTTTATTTCCCTTTTCTGTCTTTATTTTTATACTGAGTACAGGTTATAGTGTAAGTGACCCACCTTAGCCTAGTCACTACTTCGTCGAGGTTAGGCTCGGCACTTACAGAGTACATGGGGTTGGTTATACTCATACTACACTCTGTACTTCTTTTGCAGATTTTGGAGTCTGTCCCCGCAGCGGTCATTAGCATGCTCGGGTTGGCTATCAGTGCAGAGACTTGAAGTATAGCTACTTGGCATCCGCAACCCCTAAAATCCCTTTCATTTTATTAGTTGTGTATTTTTTCTCAAACAACTCTATGTTTTATTCATACCTTTATTTGTATTATACTAGTAGCTTGTGTACTTGTGACATCAGGTCGAGGATTGTATTAGATACTTCACTTGATATGGCTTCCGCATTTTACTTTTGGATTATTGCAGTTATTCTAGCTTCATTGTTATCATTTAATCTGAACTGTAAAATGGATAAATTGTTTTATGTTGTCTTGCCTTGCAAGTAAAATGTTAGGCGTCATCACAATTTCGAAGGTAGGAATTCCGGATCGTGGCAATCTCATTCATAACAACCATCCGGATGAAATTTAAAGCAAAAGGGAATTGAACACGAGAATGTCAGTTAAGGTTAGATTCTTGAAAAGCATTTCTACATAGTTTTACTCATTTTTACCTCTCTATTTACTTTAATAAAATTTTACTTCATTTATTAACAGTATATTTCCTGCTAGAGAACTGAATCATTGATAGCCTAGGCATAGTCTTTCTTATTGTGAGGGTTACTTTAACGCTTTTAAGTTTCTTGGGAAATCTTTAGTATCTAATAGTTCTGATTTCAAACTAACCTCTGCAAAATTGAAATAAGTTTTGAAATATACTGATAGTTGGGACCAATAAGTTCTCTATATAACCTGCAAATGAGAAAATTTGGTTAAACATTGAAGATAGGAGTGTTCACGAAAATCCGAAAAACCGAACCAAACCAAATCGACCAAAAAATCGATATTTTTTCGTTTGGTTTGGTTTTGGTTTTGAATTTTAAAAACCGATCAAATTTGGTTTGGTTTTGGTCTTAATCAGAAAAAAATCGAACCTAACCGACTATAGAAGTAGCTATTTCAAATTTATTTTTACACACACACACACACACACACACACACATATATATATATATATATATATATATATATATATATATATATATATATATATATATATATATATATATATATATATATATATATGTATGTATATATATATATATATATATGTATGTATGTATGTATATATATATATATATATGTATGTATGTATATATATATATATATATATATGTATGTATGTATGTATGTATATATATATATATATATATGTATGTATGTATGTATATTGTTATACAAAGTTTCAAAAACTTTATGGTAAATGTTAATAGTTTTCACTTTAATATAGTTCTTTACCTTTACATTCTAGTTTGATTGGTAGTTTTCTTTTGTTTAGTGTAAGAGTCCATTTCGTGTTAAAAATAACATATTTTTAATTGAGTCCTTAAATTATTCATCACTATTTGATTCAATTATCATCAATATATTTTGGTAAATAATAGATTTCTCAAAGGGCAATTGATTTGATAGTGTTACATTGAAAATGTGGTTGTCGGAATATATGTTTGGTAGTGTATGTCTTATATTTAAGAAAAAACCGACAAATAACCGAAAAAACCGAAAAACCGACATAAACCGAATCGAGAAAAACCGACTTAATTGGTTTGGTTTGGTTCTAATATTTGAAAAACCGACTTACTTGGTTTGGTTTCTTTTTAAGGAAAAACCGATCCAAACCGAACCATTAACACCCCTAATTGAAGACTAGTTGTAAGCACGTGATTTTTGCCCTATGAAAGAATTACTCCCAAAAAATTCAAAATAAAACAATTTTCCTTGGTGCGCAATTTTGAGAATTTTTGTGACATTTTGGATAAT
Source organism: Nicotiana sylvestris (assembly GCF_000393655.2). Lineage (NCBI taxonomy): Eukaryota > Viridiplantae > Streptophyta > Magnoliopsida > Solanales > Solanaceae > Nicotiana > Nicotiana sylvestris. Next base: position 37,840,509 of record NC_091067.1, on the reverse strand, counting down.
TATTTGTATTTGTCTGTGCATGTTTATTTGTTAAATTAATAAAAAAAATACAAAAATATGTCGCATTTGCATTTAGGATTTAATTCTACAATTAGGAATAATTAAGCTTGTTTTACAAGAATGAAAATTACAAAAATATGCATCGTTTGCATTTTTAGCATTTAATGTCCAATTGTACAATTTTATGCTTAATTATTACTTAATTGTGTGTTAATTGTTATTGGGAGTTAATTTGCGCTTTTATAAATTAATTTAGTTCTATATGATAATTTAAGGATTTTTAGAATTTAGTTTAAGAAAAATAAAAGAAGAAAAGAGAGCAAAAATATAAAGAAAATCGGAATTGGGCTCTTCTTCAAATTCAAGCCACAGGCCCAAAAAATACCCAACCTTCCCCATGACCCGGTCCATCTCCACACGGTCCATAACCCCAATACCTAACCCCTCTTCATTTTTCATTTTTTCCCAAAAAACAAAACAAAACAAAAAAAAAACCAAACCCAAAAACTAAACTATCCGCCCCCCACCCTCTCTTCTTCTTCTCCAAGACAACACCCCAAAACCCCAAGCAACCATGGCTGTTGCCCTTTCCCCCTCACGCCTCACCCTCAACACACACACACACTCACACTCACCATCATCGTCAACGAGCAGCTACGAACGACCCCGCTGCCAATGCTTCATCTTCTTCGTCAAGCTCGAGCTTGAGCTCGACACCCATAGCTGCTGATGTGTCTTCTTCTCAACCCCTTCACTGCTGCTTCATCTTCAGCTGCCTCATCGAGCGCGAGCCTGAGCTCCCATGGCTGCTGGTCGTTGCGTCTTCAGCTTCACCTACTGCCTCTTTTGCTTCGTTTTCAACAGCTCCAGCCACCGCCATTTTTGAGCTCGCTTCTACTGCTTCTGCTACGTCCATCACGTCCAAGCAAACCCCATCGCCACTGCTTCGTCAACCAGCCAGAACCTCGCCATGAACAAACCACCCAGACCACGTTTCTGCTTCTGCTTCGTCGACCCCGTTGCCTTCTTCTCCACCTGAAAAAAAAAGAAAAAAAAGGGGCTGCACAAAACACACAAAACAGCCTTCTCGTCGTCTTCTCCGATCCAGTCGATCTCCAGTTCAATGGTCCGTTCATGGTCGTCTTAGGCGTCGAGTTATTTTGGTGCGATAATCGTTTCCGGACAAGATTTGTTTTCATTCAAGTTCTTAGTCGTTTCGATCCGGTTAGTTGGTTTAAGTTTCAGTTCTGTCCGTATCTTGTTTGATATTTTTGGATTTGAAATCCGTATATGTTTGATTCATTTCTTGACTATTTCTTCAGTGTGTTTTTATGCATTTGTTCTTGTTTAGTTTTAGTATGGAAGTATGTTGGTTATAATATTGTTAGATTTTATTTGATGTTCAATTGTTTATCGAAGTTTAGTGATTTGAATCTATTTGTTTGTTATGATCAATTTGTTGTTTTTGTTAAATCTGAAAGTAGGATTGTTGTTAAAAAGTTATTCAGTCAAAATAATTCCTGCTTTTTGTTGTTCATGGTATGATTTCAGTTTGCATTTTCGTTTCCGTTAATTGCGATTCATGTTGTTTCAGTTTATTTTTGTTGTGAATATTGTTGTCTCCTTGCTCATTCATTTTGTCTAAGTTAACCAGGATTGGTTCCCAATATGGTTAACTTATTCCCATTAATTTGAAGTTGTATGATTCAATCTGTGTTCATGAGATTTATTGTTGAATTTGTTTAGAAATTGGTCATATTCGTTGTATTTTGGTTGGAATTGATTAGGCGGATTGGATATAGCTGATGGGGGTAGATTGGTAAATTGCAGTACGTTCAGGGGTAAAATGGTAATTTCAGTAAGGTCGGAGGGGTATTTTTTGGAATTGAACATTTGATCAATTATTTAATTTGAGTGCTCTGTCCACTAGGCATTAACAATATTAAAATAATACATTGTGGGGGACAAGACATAAATTAGTGGGGAGGTGATATAATTATTTAATATAATGGGGGACAAGACATAATGTAGTGGGGAATAATGTAATTGTTTAAGTTAAGCATGGGGACAAGATATAATGGGATGAGGTTGATATATTTGTTTAATGTAGTAGGGGACAAAACATGTAGGCATGGGGGACTAAACATGTAGGCATGGGGAACAAAGGAATTAAATAAGAAAAACATTAAGTAGTGGGGACAAAGCATGCAATTAAAAGAATATTTCGGGTTAGTGGTTCAAGACAAGAGTTTTTCTATAAATAGAGTCATTCTTGACATGGAGGGGGAGAACATTTTGGAGAGGATTTTAGAAGGATTTTGAGGAGAACATTTTAGGAAGACATTTTTACAAAGATAGTTTTAGAGAGGATTATTTTTGGAGAGAGGAAAACATTCTGAAAATTCTAAGAGAGTGTTGGAGAGTTTAAAAAGAGAAAACAAAAACAAAGGGAGAGACGAGTTTAGTTTCGGGTTTAATACACGTGGGGTTGAGTATGTTTGTGGTGATGTGGTTTGTTGTTGTTTAAGTCTTTTACAAACTTTTGGGTTTGTTCTATCGAGTTTGCTTGATTTTTTTCAAATTTTTCTGGGTCTTGAATCTGGTTCGAATTGCTGCTGTGGGGTTGCTGTTGCGTTGCTGTGTTACTACTGCTGCTGACTCTCTCTTCTTTTCTCATTGTATTACCATTTCCAGGTACACATCTGTACACTCCTGTCTTGAGGCGAAATGAAGTATTGACCAGGCTTTGTTCCTGTTGAATTCCCCCTGTTTAGATTTGTGCTTGAATAGAGTTTTCCTTTCTTTGTATAAAAATGTAGTTGACTGATTAACGAGTAATGAGGTTGCATATGTATAACTTCTTCATCTAATAATGTTAGTTTAAATTAATCAAAGACTAGTTAATTTGTTTTGATATTATGGTGTGTCAATCTCATGTTCCAGTATTATTAAATAATAGAATATAGAGCGAAAGCAATCTTTCTTTGTACAAACTCGGTTGCAATTTTCCATTCGCATTAGCCGTAAACTAATAACTAATAAGTTACGTCTTTTTTTTAGCATGTAATTAATCGGGAGGTTTTCTTTTATTTTAGAAACGAACTTAATAGAAAGAATGTAGTCACTGTAGGTTTATCCTTTTAAATAAAAATGAGACAAGCCTCGCCAAATAAAACGCACAGATTGTGGGGCCCTCACAAAAATGTATGTGTTAATTACTTAGAACTCGGGATATGCCGCTTAGCGAACTCCACGGCCTTACCCAAAATAACAATTCGTTAGTTTCTTTAGGACGCGTCTTAATTAAAATTACCTTCTTAAATTCGGGTGCACATTTATGTGACCCAAATCCAAATCTCAACGGAGTCGAAATGTGTTTCTAATCACGGGTACATTGATTGTGACGTGGTCCGAGATGCATGTCCATGACGTTGCAAATTCCTTTTAAAAAATAAGAATGAGATGAGCCTCGCCGAATAAAAATACAAAATTGCGGGGCCCTCGGTAAATATTTGCTTTAAAATTGCTTAGACTTCGGGATGGACTGTTTAGCAAAATTTTACGGCCCTACCCAAAGTAAATGATACACTAGTCGCTTTAGGTGCGCCTTTAATAATTTAATTTTCTTAAAACTCGGGTGCACATTTATGTGACCCAAATCCAAATCTCAACAGAGTTGAAATGTGCCAACAACTACGGGTGCATTAATGTGACATGGTTGGAGATGTATTTCCATGATGTTGCAATTCTTGATAAAAAAATATATAATAATAATGACAAAAGCGGTTAAAAGTTAAAACTTGCACATGAACTCATAATTGTACAAAATCAGATAAACAAGCCGAACATGACAGTTGAGCGACCGTGCTAGAACCACGGAACTCGGGAATGCCTAATACCTTCTCCCAGTTAACAGAATTCCTTATCCGGATTTCTGGTTCGCGGACTGTAATACAGAGTCATTCTTCTCCTCGATTTGGGATTAAATTGGTGACTTGGGACACCCTAAATCTCCCAAGTGGCGACTCTGAAATAAACAAACAAATCTCGTTTCGATTGTCCTTTAATTGAAAAAACTCCTTCACCCCTCGCGGGGGCGGAAAAAGGAGGTGTCACACTAGTAAATGTCACTAAAATTAAGTTTCCATATTAGAGTTTGCCTACTTTAATTGAAAAAATAGAGAAATCCTATGCTGCTTCTTGCTTTGTCAACAATCATGAAGCATTTCATTAATTGGCTTAATAGTGATTTACTGAGACAATTGCAAGTTTCATTAAGGAGTCAATCTACTACATAGTTAATAATCTGTTTTTTGTCTTACCTATTCATGTGAAGGGAAATCTCGTAATTACGGAATTTATGGTAGTAAGGGAAGCCTTGGAGCAACGATAAAGTTGTCTTTGTGTGACCTATATCGCTAATGCTTGCATTATGATAGGTTATCTACATCACACTCCTTGAGGTGCGGCCCTCCACCGACCCTGTATAAATGGAGGATGCTTTGTTCATCGGGCTGCCTTTATATGATTTAAGGTAGATTTTGTAATCTGTTTTAATTCTGGGAAAAACTACGTACTTGGATCAAAGTAAAGAAACCATCTTAACATGACGTACCAATAGGCATATATTTGCACATATTTTTGCCTCAGGCTCCTGCATGAGAAAGCAATCAAAGTGTCACTTTCTCATTATTCAGATAAATGGAGCTCAATCTTTTTCCCCAAAGAAAAACAAAAAAAAAAAAAAAACAGAAGCATATGTTGAAGGCAACCGAATATAAAGCGTCCCCCAAAGCTAGTATTATATCGCCAGACACTGCGTGAAGTATGACTGGTTTCCACCTCGAGCAATCCCTTTCTCTATCGCCAGTTTAGCAGAAGGCAATAGGAATGACAATGCTTAACCACCACAAATTATAACATCTCATCAAAAGTTGGAGTAGTCAAAAAAAAAGACCATATGAAATCATGAATTTTTTTTACCATAATTAGCGTAGTTCCTGACATCATCATCGATATAGAATTTAAGAAGTGGAACTAAAACTGAAGCAACCTGTTTCATGATTTAAGCCATAAGTATCACCTGTCGTAAATCCACTTAATAGCACACGAGATAAAGTAAACGTGCAAGTGATTATTCATGCTAACCTGGGAAATCCATCGATAGAATTCTTCCTTCAAATTATGAGCATATCTACCAAGGAGACCACAGGCTATAGATTTCACCTCTAGGAGGTCACTTCCTTTGATGCATATAATTTCATTCCCAAACTTGACTTTGTATATACTGCAAAATGTGAAACTCAAGTTGATCCTAGGTTGCCCCAATAACCACATCTCCTAGCAGTCTTAGTACTGATCAGTAAAAAAAAGGGTAGCTCGGTGCACTAAGCTCCCGCTATGCGCGGGTTCGGGAAAGGGTCGGACCACATGGGTCTATTGTACATAGTCTTACCCTGTATTTCTGAAAGAGGTTGTTTCTACTGCTTGAACTCGTGACCTCCTGGGCACGCGGTAGCAACCTACCAGTTACGCCAAGGCTCTCCTTCGATCAGTAGAGCAAAACAAATAACAAGAAATCCTATGGAATATTCCCGAGTAATTATATTTAATTGGGCGAGTAACTAAAGCAATTGTGCTCCTAAATGTGTGGTGACTATACATCTGGAGAAGAATTTGAAAACAGGATGTTGCAAACTAACTGACACCGTGTCTAGTAGATATCAAAGCAATATAGGTAGATAATATTCAGCCAGAGTTGGAGGACATGTTATGCCATTTTGAGCTATAGATATAAAGACAGATATGAGGGATCAATATATAACAAAAAGTTAAATATATTAGTCTAACATCCTTTTTAAAATAGGCATGGGCTAGAAGGCCTTTGGATCCTCTGACAGCTTTTCATAAGTTAAGAGGTTGTCCGCAAAAATCCAAATGAAATTCAAAAATAAATACAAAGCCAAACCTCAATGATAAAAGCTTACCTATCATATAATTTATCAGTCGATACAGTCTTATCAGGCTCAAATTGAGCACACGCCTGCGATGAAATTAAGAAATGCTGAGAGGCCAATATAAACAGAAGTTCTGAGCTCGTAATATCAAAGAATTACAAAACATACATGTAGAATGTAAACAATAGTATCAGACTCTCTCACTTGTGATTTTTGAAATGACTTGAGTACTTCCATAACCTTTAATGACACCAAAAATAAAATTTAAAAAGTTGATGTTGAGAAATGAATGAACGGATAAGATCACATGATCACGACACCAAGAGAAGAACGAGAGTGTCAAAAGAGAGGCAGAATGTAGGACAAAAGAGGAATTAGGAGGATAAGATATATGAGTCATTAGTTGTTGCTCCCAAGTCCTGAAGATTAATGGTAATCCATGATCTGCAATGACACTGCAAAAAAATACTCGCTCATGATGATGTTTACACCAAATCAATGAATACATGACATGTGTCATTGACACTTTATCACTCCATCATGGTTAACTAACATGTATTTTTCACCTCAAGTTATCATTAACCATTGATAAAATATAGTTGTATGGTATAAACACCGAGTGTATATAAGTTTTTCCAATAACATGAATATATGTCTTGTGCAACACACGCACATGCAAAATGATGTATTGGGCATAGATGGGAGAAGACCGGATCTAAGTCATCTCTGAATTTTTCTTTGCCTACAACCATTGCATCCAGGCTTATGCACTCGAAGGCACTGACTTGAAGCTTGTGATTAGATATATCATTTGCATTTGCCCGGATAAGTTTCAAATATGTCATTACAAAATCATAGTATGCTTGGAATTGCTCTTGTTGAAGTATATATGATATTTTAGCCATTAATATTCATAACATAAGCAGATAAAAACTGAGTAAAAACTGAATGCAAGAAGGTATGTTAGAAATATGCTTTAGAAGCTGCTCTGAGTAAAATTATTTTACTATTTCAGATTAAGAGTTATTTACTGCAGTAATTAATTTGAATTTGAAATAATTTTGAACTGGTCTTTACAAGTGAACTAGTCTGATGTTATTTCCAGTAGATTTTGTACTGATTTTTAGGTCTTTTAAGTTAGTAGTTATCTTATAAATTGTAGTCCAGATCCAATGAAACAATATAGAATTTTCAGCTTCAATTCTTTAGAGTTCCTTTTACATCTATTCCAGTATACTCCTTTTATTTTTTTGTCATCTTCCCCTTTTATTTTCCTTAGTTTCTTTTATCAAGAATCAACAATTGGCATCAGAGCCATCTTCATAAAAGACCTGAGTAAAAATAAATTCTTGAGTGAGATGGAGATTGAAACGAGTTTTTCTCAATTGGCTCCTCCGGTCTTTGATGGTGAAAATTACCAACTGAGTGAGAATGGAGACATACTTGGAGGCTTCAGTTCTTTGGGAGGTCGTGGATGAGGATTATAATGTTCTTTTGCTGCCTAACAATTCTACCGTGGCCCAGATCAAGAGTCACAAGAAAAAGAAAATCAGGAAATCAAAGGCGAAAGCAACTTTGTTTGGCATCAATTTTCACGAGAGTTATGGCTCTCAAATCAGCAAAAGAAATTTGGGATTATCTGAATGAATAATATATATGAGATGAAAGAATGCGAGGCATGAAGGTGTTGAATTTAATAAGGGAATTCGAGTTGCAGAAATGAAGGAATCTGAGACCGTCAAAGAATATTCTAATCGGTTGCTTGGCATTGTTAACAAGGTAAGATTGCTTGTTACTAAATTTAAAAATTCAAGAATTGTTGAAAAAATTCTTATTACGGTGCCTGAAAAATGAAGTATTCATAACTACCTTGGAAAACACAAAAGATCTATACAAGATTACCTTGACAGAGTTTTTAAATATATTGCAGGCACAAGAGCAAAGGAAGCATATGAGGCAAGATGGTATGGTTGAAGGAGCCTTGGCAACCAACCACAAAATTCAAAGCAAGGGTAATAATAAAAAGAATTACCCACCTTATCAATACTGTGACAAAAAAGGTCATCCACCATTCAAGTGTTGGAAGAAGTCAGATGCAAAGTGCAAAATCTACAACCAACTTGGTCATGAAGCTGTAATTTGCAAAGGCAAATCTCAAAAGCATGAAACATTCAAAAGCATGAAGCAGATTTCCAAGTCACCAATGAAGAAGAAGATCACTTGTTTTTGGAAACTCTTCTTTTAACCAAGAAATATAATTTTTAGATAATTGATAGTGGTTGTACAACCCACATGACAAAAAAATTCAAAGAATTCATGTGTATGAGAAATAAGAAAGTCAGAATTGGGAATGGTGATTATATTCTTGCTGAAGAAAAAGGAACAATTGCAATTGCAACAAATTCAAGTACTAAGAAAATTTCATATGTTCTTTATGTTCCTGATAGTGTTGGACAACTAATGGAAAAGGGATTTAAAGTATCCTTTGAAGATAAACATTGTTTCATTTATGATGCAACTAAACTTGAGATTTTAACGGTTAATATGAGAGGTAAAAACTTCTCATTTGATCCAACATAAGATGAAAAGTGGAGCCAAAAGAATCTACAAAGTTCAGATAATCCTCCAGTTTAGGACATATGTGAAAATGAGCAAAGAAGAAGTTGTCAACATTTCAGAAAAATAAAATCTGCAAGAAGGGTGACAAGCCTTAAGGCAAAATGCAAATCCGGAAGAAAGTTGACAAGCCTCAAGGCAAGATGCAAATGAAGCCAAAAAAAGAGCCAACTTATTTCGTTGACAACCATGAGATGTAACAAAAGAGAAAAGTAAACTCAATTTATTGCAAGTCCAAAGATCAGTTGGCAGATTTACGTACAAAGTCGCTTCCAGTTAAAGGTTTACAATGCATAAATTCAGAATTTGCAGCTTTAAAAGGAAGCTTGAGTGTTAGAAATATGCTTTAGAAGCCGCTCTCAATAAAATTATTTAATGTTTCAGCTTAAGAGTTATTTATTGCAGTAATTTAGTTTTAATTTAAAATAATTTTGAACAGTCTTTAGGAGTGAACTAGTCTCTAGGAGTTTGTTATATCGAGCAGATTTTATGCAGCTTTAATTCTTTAGAGTTCTTTTTTACATCTATTCCAATATACTCCTTTTATTTTCATGTCATCTTCCCCTGTTATTTCCTTTAGTATCTTTTATCAAGAGCCAACAAGGTAATACCTTAGATAATTAATTAGCAATACCAGACAATGCCTTTACTGCTGCTCTTTGAACCATTCCGTGTCGTTTTGCATGCCAAACAACTGCAATGAATAGGAAAATACACCACGAATCTCTTAAACTTATTAGCAATAATCTGCCTTTTGTAATAAGGTGGCCTCTATATTTGCGTACATATAGAAGTACAAGCTGTTTGTTGAGTATTCTAAGTAGGGTACAAAAGTTTCTGGCTTGTTATATTGACAAAAATCCGAGACAGCTAAAGTTGCATGTGTGTTTAACCTTAAAATCGGATAACAATTAAACTTATAAGTGATTTTAAGGATATGTGATTTCACTTGGCACAAATTGATGAATGCAAGAATTAATAATAGAAATTAACAGTAAAATAAAGCAAACCACTGTGATGAACAATTGTGGCACTCAAGCTAAATCACCTTCGAATCAACTGAATAATGGAAAAAGTATGAACTCGAATAGTAAAGCTTAAGAAAATATAAGAGAGACAGATGTAGTATATTGCTTGATTATCAGTCAATGTGTCCGTCCTCTTACAAGATGATTGGGGCCTTTTTAGTATAGTAGAGGAATCCTATTTATGGTATAATTCTAATTACGGAAGTAAATTCCATGATGGGCTAAATAACCGGTCCTAACTTGATATGTGCCGAGATCTCCGCCACGATCCTTGCCCGATCATGGATATCTCGGCTTTCTATTATTCGACCCGGCATGCTTCCTTCGATATCGGTCGATTTCTTTCTTACTTCGGTCTCGACCACGGCTGGTCTCGATCTTGATCGGCCATTGATCCGCGAGCTTACCAATCCACATCCGTACCATGACCCGATATAACCGAGGACGAGCCTAGATCTTCCATCCCGATTTCTGTCAATTATAAAAAAGTAGACAAACCCGATTTTGATCGTATACAGATAGTTTCCTCATTTTTTGGAGTGTAATGACAAGAAACGAATTGTGTCCGAGTTCCTTTGCTTGTTCTTCTCAAAGCACTAAATATGTCAATCTATATTCTTCCTTGCTCACAAAAATAAAATGGCCAAAATATCTAAAATCGTTCAACAAAAGGAAACTACTCAGATTCGGGCAAAGGAGGTTGTCGAGCGCGCCAAGTGTCAGTCTCGGAGGGAGCCCATTGAAAAAACTCATGCTCGGGGCTTTGATAGTTCGATTGAGATCGATGGACCCCGAATGACCATTTGAATTAGAGTTTGAGTAGTTCTTAGGCTTAACAGTCGAGTGAGGATTTACTCGAACTTGAAGTAAACTTAACCCTTAGGCTTTATAGATAGTCCCCGAGTGAGAGTTTGCTCGAACTCGGGTTAAGATAGCCCTTGGGCTTTTATGTTCGGGTGAGGACTTGCTTGAACTCGAAGTGAAGTTATCCCTTAGGCTTTATAGTCGAGTGAGGATTTGCTCGAACTCGAACTAAAGTTAGCCCTTAGGCTTTATAGATAGTCCCCGAGTGAGAGTTTCCTCGAACTCGGGTTAAGATAACCCTTGGGGTTTTATGATCGAGTGAGTACTTGCTCAAACTTGAAGTGAAGTTAGCCCTTAGTCTTTATAGTCGAGTGTGGATTTGCTCAAACTCGAAGTAAAGTTAGCCCTTAGGCTTTATAGATGTTACACCCCATGTTTCCGTACGTGAAAGTACGCCATAAATAAATTTATGAAAGCTCGAAATTGAGATGTTACATCCCGCATTTTCGTATGTTAAAGTTTTGTCATGAGTGTAAGCACGTGATTTTTGACCCTCCCCGAGAATTTTCACATTTTTAGCGTGAATATGTGAAATTGGGTCTAGTATAGCTATTTTAACTATTTTACTTTATTTCGTTGCAAAAAGAAAATTTCAAAAAATATATATATAAATTTTAGTTTATGTATTTCTCATAAACTTGAAAAATACAAAAAAAATTGCACTTTATTTTGTACTTTATATAATTTCGAAAATTACAAAAAAAATATAGTTCTATTAAGGTTTTATAGTCATTTTTAACTTTGAAATATACAAAAATATTACCTCATATTTTATCTTAATATTTAAAAAACGAAAATTACAAAAAAATAGTTTTATTAATATTTTGTAGCTATTTTAAACCTTGAAAAATATTTAAAAAAGATATAGTTTTGTTTAAATACTAGTCTTATTTTTGGTAGTTATTTTGCTTACATAGGACTAGTTAAGCAACGTGTTCCTATTTCTCGGGTCCGGGCAAAAGAATAATATTCGGGTTTAAACTACCCGGTTTTAGGCCTAATTTTCGGACCTAGCCCATAATAAACCGTGTCCAGGACACATGGGGAACCCCACCACGCGTGGGGGACATATGCCTCGAACCCCACCACGCGTGGGGCTCATTTTCATGGGCATTGTATTACAAAAATACGGACAAAACACATTTTTAAAGGAGGACTTTTGGGATTTTTGAAAGGGGTACTGTATATCTTCTTCTCAAAAGAGAAGAAGAGAAACCCGACTGGAGGACCACTGTTGAATCTTCTTCTTCAAGAAGAAGAAGAAGCAAACACCTAGCAAACCCTACCAAAACCCACGACCAAACCCCACGTCCCCAGCGAAAACCATCACCAAACGAGCCTCACTCCTCCAAAACCAGTCACGACCCAACGACACCGGAACCACCACGTCCGAACCCACCTTGAGCCCAGCACCGGACCAACTCCCCATTGCCCATAACCATCGTCAAACCAGTCCGGCGTTTCCTCCATTAAACCTGGCGTACATTGCTCGTCATCTTCCTCCCCCTTTTGCTCCTAACGAAAACCCTACTGTAACATAAAACCACCACCAAACAGACCTCCATAGCTGCTCCTTTCATCACCTCCAACGACCCCTTTGTTGTAGCTTCTCGCAACAGTTGCTGCGTCGAAAAATACAGCAGTTGTTGCTGCGTCGCTGCGTTGCTGAGTAGCTCAGCCGTTGCTTCAGTCCGGTGAGGTTGTTTTGTTCGTCGAGGTCCGGTACGTCGAGGCGCTGTCCGAGGTTCCGTCGTTGTTCTTCGTTCAGAAAGGTCCGGCTTAAGTTCCGTCGGAATCGTGTTTGTCGCTCTGAGTTTGTCGAGGTGCAAAGGTTAGTAAACCTCGATGTATTAGATAAATAAACTTACGTTGAATGTTTGAGATGCAATATAAAAATTGGTATGGAAATTTTCTGCCTATGTTTCATTGTCTGCATTTTGGTTCATTTTCATGTTATGTTATTCTTGTTTATTTGATGTCGTTTAATTAAGTTGGACTAGTCGTTCTATGACACAAGTTTGACGTTAATCTGTTCGTCCTTTCCTTCGGTTAGGTCATTCGAAAAAATAGTATTAGTGCATGCTGTTACTACTCCCGAAACACTCATTCACTAAACTCCTTTTATTAAACTTTTAACAAGTCATGGGATTTTAGTTGTAAAGAGGCCGTAAGTTTTAGTATTGTTAAAGACATAAAAATGGCATCCTTTTTAAAAATAAAAAAAATAAAAAATATAATAGTAGTAATAAAGAATAAAATGAGACGAGCCTCGCCGAATAAAAGGGACAAATTGCGGGGCCCTCACAAAATATATGTATTAAATACTTAGATTCCGGGATGGGCCGTTTAACAAATTTCACGGCCCTCCCCAAAAATAATAATGCGCTAGTTGCTTTAGGCGCGCCTTTAATAATGTTATCTCCCTAAACTCGGGTGCACATTTATGTGACCCAAATCCAAATCTCAACGGAGTCGAAATGTGTCTCTAGTCACGGGCGCATTGATTGTGGCGTGGCCCGAGATGCATTTCCATGACGTTGCAAATTCCTTTAAAAAATAAGAATGAGATGAGCCTCGCCGAATAAAAATACAAATTGCGGGGCCCTCAGTAAATACTTGTTTTAAATTACTTAGAATTCAGGAGGGCCGCTTAGTGAATTTCGTGGCCTTCCCAAAATAATAACGCGATAGTCTCTTTAGGCGCGTGTTTAATAATTTACTTTCTTAAGCTCGGGTGTGCATTTCATGCGACCCAAATCCGATCCCAAAACATCAAATAAAATGTGTTCCGGATTATGGGTGCATTTCATGTGACGTAGTCCAAAGACGTGTTTTAAATGATGTTCACATTTCTTTTAAAAACAATAATAGTAAAGCGGTTAAAAGATAAATTTGCACATAAGTTCATATTGTATTAAAAATCAGATAAATAAGCCAAATATAACAGTTGAGCGACCGTGCTAGAACCACGGAACTCGGGAATGCCTAACACCTTCTCCCGGGTTAACAGAATTCCTTATCTAGATTTCTGGTACGCGGACTGTAATATAGAGTCATTATTTTCCTCGATTCGGGATTAAAATTGGTAACTTGGGACACCCTAAATCTCCCAAGTGGCGACTCTGAAATAAATAAACGAATCCCGCTTCGATTGTCCTTTAATTGGAAAAAACTCCCCTGCGCCCCCTCGGGTACGTAAAAAGGAGGTGTGACAGCTCTGGCGACTCTGCTGGGGATAGTAAACCCAGAACCACTGGTTCAGGGTTAAGAATTCGAGCTTAGTATAATTGTTATTATTTGGCTTTATTTATTATCTGATTTTATTACATGTTTTGAGCCTAATGTGCTAAATGCTGCTTTTACTGCTTTGATATTGTTTGAACTGTACATATAAACTGTGCCGAAACCCTTCTCTTCTCTCTTGAGGAGCGCACGCTGGTCGTGGCTTCTTTCTGTTAGTGTCATATGCCAAAATAGAACGAGGATTCGGAGGAGTTGCAAAATCGGATGGCCTTTTGGTTACCGGTACACAGCTCCCATCCTTGGCTCGAGTTGTCCGCTCGGGTAAGCCAGGTCTAGAACAAACACCCAGGTTCTGAACTTAGTATAACAAAGCCACATGCCGGATCCCTAGTAGGAACGTTTATTTGCATCATGTGCATCTGACTTAGGGGACTCAACACAGGGGTTGGGTCCGTCTAGGACAAGCAACCTGAAAATAATAGACCATCTTTGGCATCCTATGTGCTACATGTTGTATTTAGTCAAGGGCGTATGGGTCATTTGGTCATTTCCAGCATGATGTTATTTTAATCAAAGCATGGGGAACATTTGTGGAATCCAAGAAGCCTTGGAATTCCCTATGTCCCCCACGCTTGCTTTTTGGGAAAGCACATGGGGAACATTTGTGGAATCCAAGAAGTCTTGGAATTCCCATATGTCCCCCACGCTTCATAGGTTGGGAAAAGCGCATGGGGAGCATTTGCGGAATCCAAGAAGTCTTGGAAATCGTTATGTCTCCCATGCCACATTTTTGAAAGAAATAATAAATATAAAAAATAAAATTACAAATAAAAACAAAGCATGAAAATTCAAAAAAGGATTTTGTATGTTGTCATCATTTTCCACATATAAGAAAATCGTGAAAAAAAGGAGAAAATAACAGCATAGAAGTCCTAGTAGAGTCGAAACTCTGACGAAATTTTGAAAATAAAAAATGTCTTGTTAGTTTGTTATATTGAAAGCAAAGGAAAAATAAATAAATAAAAAAAAAAAAAAAGAGGTCATCATTGTTCTGTCTGGTTTTTTTAAAAAATATTAAAGAAAATAGTTTGTTTTGCCATTAAATGAAAATGAAAAAGAGTTTGGTTTTTTTTTAAAAAATGTTTTATTTTATTTTATTTCGCTTGTCTATGAAAATGCCAGAAATAAAAATAAAAAGAGTCCGGCGTTGAATGTGATTTTATTATTTGTTCCAAAAATAAGTATATATATAATCCAAAAAAAAATTCAAAAGAAAGTTCAAAATTCAAAAAGATAAAATAGATAAATAAAAATCCGAAAATATTTTGATTCTTCTTTAGAAAATTCAAAATTCAAAAATATTTTCTTCTTTTCTTTAGAATAAAAAAAACGAAAATCCAAAAATATTAGTCTTTCTTTTAAAAAGAAAATCAATCAAAAAATAATATTTCCTTGCTTCTTTTAAAGTAGTTCTTTTAAACGGAAATTCAAAAAAAGAGTTAGTTCATCTGCTTATTATTATTTGCCTACTTATTCTTATTTGCCCGAACTACGCGGGTTTGATTCTCACCGGATGTGAGATACGTAGGCAACCCTCATCGGGTCCAACCCCACCTTCTCAAAAAAAAAAGGAATGTTTTATGTTTTTCGTTAATTTGTTTGTTTGTTATGAGTAAAAAATAATAGTCTATTTGATTGTTGTGAAGAAAAACAATAATAAAAATAGAAAATGGAAAAGGGTCTTCTCAAAAATAGTTTATTTGCCCGAACTACGCGGGTTTGATTCTCACCGGATGTGAGATACGTAGGCAACCCTCATCGGGTCCAACCCCACCTTTTGCTAAAATAGCTAAAAAGCAAAAATTTTAATCTTGTCATAAATAAGTCGGGTGATGTCCAACCCACCTTTTGCTAAAATAGCCAAAAAATAAATAAATAAAAAATATATGTCAAATTTTAATTTTGTCATAAAGAAAGTCAGGTGACGTTGTTTTATCAAGACATAGCCGAATGTTCCCGGAAGGCTGACTTGCATAAACAACCACTTTTGGGTCATTTTTAAGACTTGGTCCAGTTGACCCCCACAGCCTAAAAATCTTCGTCCCCGAGACGTTGAAAGGCCGTGTTTGCAATATTGACTTTTCTCATTTGAAAAACGATAAAAAAGAGTTATAAATAAGTCAGGTGATGCTGTTTTGTCATAAAAAGGGCCGAATGTTCCCGAAAGGGACGCCGGAAGGCTGACTTGGCATAAACAGCCACCTTTGGGTCATTTTGAGATATGGACCCACACAGCCTTATAAATCTTCGTCCCCGAGGCGCTGAAGGGCCGTGTTTGCAACACCAAGTTTTTTATCATAACTTGAAAAAAAAACAAAGAGTCAACGGTCGGGTGAATGCCGTTTGGATGTTTAGTCAAAAAAAATATGAAAAAATAAAATAAGCCGATCCAGTTTCGGCCGCGTCTTAAACCGTTCTTGCCGAAATAGCCTTAGAGTATCTTTCAGTTGTCGAAAGGTTATTTTCGTAAAAGAACGGACAAGTTTGTAAAAGTGTCATAAAATAATCCTCCCCGGCCTCAAAATTCATGTGAAATTTGGAAGGGGCCACATTTGCAAAAAATAACCATTTGGTTGCATTTGTCGAACAGAGAAAGGGAGCTGGAATTTTGTTTTTGAGTCTACCAATCTTTTAATTAGAACATGCGGTTTGTTTGATTTTCAAGTTTGCGGGTCATCTTTAAATCCTTGAAACCCAGTTTGTTCTAATATGAAAATTGAAAAATGTTTACTGTTGTTTATCTTTTATTGGCACGAACTACGCAAGGTCTGATTCATGCGGGGTCATGATACGTAGGCAATCTCCATAAGATTCGACCACAACAAAAAAAAGAAATGAGAAAAAGAAATGAAAAAAAAGAAATGGAAAAAAGAAATGAAAAAGAAATGAAAAAAATGAAAAAAAAAGAAAAAAAGAACGAAAAAAAAAATGAAAAGAAAAAGCGAAAAAGAAAACAAAGAAAAAGAAAAAAGATGTTGTTAATAATGAGGACCGACTGAGTCCATTCTAACTTGTTTGTTTTGCAAATAAAATTAAGGTGGTTGGTTTGTGGTAAGCCGGACAATGACACTCAGAATCCTTTACTTGCACCTCATGACACACACTCTGCTGGGATCAGGCCTGATAACAGAAGCACTCGAATCCTATTGGGGACTTGCTGACGGAGGTTGATGATATTGAAGCTGGTAATGGTCTTGGCAGTATTGATGCGAAGTTCAGTGACTAAGAGGCCAGTTTTGATAAAGGGGAGGACGCTCCGTTCCTTGGTTAGCAAGAGAGAAGCTTGTGGTGGCTTATTTTGTTGTCATTTCTGTTGTCCGGATTATTAAGGTTGTAATTTGGATTTTGTCATGTGTCAAACCTTCTTATCTTTCCATTTTGTCATAGCAGTTTGTTTAAATTTTGTTAGGATTTTATTCTGGTTGTTTTGTTTGTTTTATTATTCAAACCATTTCGCCGGTAGTCTAATACAAAGCCGGTCTTTTATTATTTCCAGTCATCCTTTTGTTTAGTCCTTTTACTATTTTCGTTCGATGCCAATTCTAGTGACATGACATGCGCACACAGTTTGGGCCTAATCTTTAAAGTTAATCATAAAACCCTGGAAGGGCGATCAGACCATTTAAAGAAAATAAGGACGGTTTGAGATTATTCAGAGCTCGAGTCATGTGGAACTGGGGCAAGTTAAACACAAAGAAAACCGTTAAAGAAAGATTCGCCTAAATTGGCATGAGGGTCATTCATAATAATGAGAATGAGAGTGTCGCCCAACGGTGCTTTAGAAGTGACAAATGAACAAACAGATGTTGAATATAATTGTCAAGTCCGGCACCATCGGAAGAGCTATAAATCTATGGTTTAATTGTGTTGTTTGCACTTGGCATGTGTTGAAGACTGGAATGACGAAGGCATTTTGTTCTGCTACCCAAACACTTTATCCTTCGTTAGCCCTTTGAGCCTTATTTATTTTCTTTCATACCCCTCGTTCGGAATTAGTAGCAACGAATAAAATACGCAAGGCATGGCCGGTAAGAGAAAAGAAAGAGAAGAAAACAACAAAATGGAAAAAGAAGAATGAAAGAAAAAGAGAGAAAGAAAAAGAAAAAAACGAAAAAAAGGAGAAATGAGAAAATAAAAGAGAAAAGAAAAGCAAAGTGATTCAAAAAGAAAAAAGAAAGTCAAATGGAAAAGAGGAATTGGGAACTACGTTTGACCTGATTCCTCAAAGAGGATACGTAGGCGCTTCACGGCTCGGTCATAGTTTTGAAAAATGAAAAAAATCAATTAAAATATCCCCAAGCAAGAAACTGGGGCAAAAGTTGCGTTTGATGTAAATAAATCTAATTCCGAAGGTTGTAATTAATAACCCAAAATTAATGCATTTTTGAGCCTTTAATACCCTTTCTTTCTAGCCCTATCCAAAACCCACATTACGGTCCAAAGAAAGACCTTCTGACCAGTCTTCAAAAGATGCCAAGTCAGACAAATAAGATTCTTACCGGCGAACATAACATTCTGTTTCCACAACAGAAAGGACTCTAATCTCCAACAAAAAGAGTCATGCCGGCAACACTCCAAATTCCCAGCTGGAAAGTGATACAAATGAGAGAGTCTTATTGGTGAAAACCTTCACAGGCACCATAAGGCGATGAAAGCTGAGAGAAAAGCCAAAAATGAGAGAGACTTGATAGTGAAAACCCTTCGGGCACTACAAGTCGAATAAGATTGAGAATCAGAGGGGGAATCGCCAATGGAAGATCTTAAAAAGATGATTGACGGCAGAGGATAGGCCACATACGCATGTCATGGCCATTAGAGTCGGTATCTGCGTTTGATAGGTTTTTATTTATAGTTTCTTTTGTAAAAGAGTCATCGTTTCTTTTGTCTTTTATTTTGTTTCTGTTATCTTTCTCCTTTCATAAAAAAATTTTCCCCAATAGAGTCTGTCCGGTCAGAACAAGTATGAAATGACTTCAAAATATGCCATCAACTTTCCAATTATGCCAGATGAGATCTGACTAGTACCTCCAAGTGGTATAGTCAGCAAAGAACAAGTGCGAGGCCAGTGTCAAAAAAGATATCCCCAGCAAAAGGGAATTGACAAAAGGATTGACAAGCGTCAAGAGGGATACCGTTGCCTTTATCAAAAGTTATAAACCTCAAGGCCAAGGCCCATGGACAAAGCAAGGAAAGCAGTGAGCATGATTTGGCGAAATCCATACTAGACTAAAAGGTCGGGGAAATGCCAGTTTCCGAGCTATGCCACAAAAGAAGAGGGATATCCCCAGCAGAAAGGGATTGTACCCAGCAAATAAAATCGTCCCCAACAAGTTGGGCAACGCAAAGCAAGGAAGGAAAAAAGAAAAGGCCATCCCGTTGGGAGTATCACAACCAACCACCATGTTTTAAACTAACAAATTTTGTTTGATTTGAAACAGGTAAAGGAAATGGCATTGATGCAGAAACGCATGCCACAAGGGATATTATCAAACTGGGGCAGAAAATTTTCCTTCCATTTAGAAAATTTTCTGGAAGTCAGGTACCCCCAGCTGATAACATTTTACCCCCCAACAGGTAAGTAAATAATCCCCACCAAGTTTTCCAGGTAAGACATTTTCAAGTCTTAAGGATATTTTGGGTTTATCCGCCCTCGAATAGGATATGTTGGGTTCATCCGCCCTCAAATAGGATATGTCGGGTTCATCCTCCCTCAAATAGGATCTGTCGGGTTCATCCGCCCTCAAATAGGATCTGTTGGGTTCATCCGCCCTCAAATAGGATATGTTGGGTTCATCCGCCCTCGAATAGGATATGTTGGGTTCATCTACCCTCGAATAGGATATTTTGGGTTCATCCGCCCTCAAATAGGATCTGTCGGGTTCATCCGCCCTCAAATAGGATATGTTGGGTTCATCCGCCCTCAAATAGGATATGTTGGGTTCATCCGCCCTCAAATAGGATCTGTCGGGTTCATCCGCCCTCAAATAGGATATGTTGGGTTCATCCGCCCTCAAATAGGATCTGTCGGGTTCATCCGCCCTCAAATAGGATATGTTGGGTTCATCCGCCCTCAAATAGGATATGTCGGGTTCATCCACCCTCAAATAGGATCTTATTTTCAAAGTTATTGTTGAAGACAGGCGCCCACCTGAATAACGAGAGGAATACATTTTGTCTTTTCATTTCTGTTCTAGGTCACCCACCAGTATAATGCGGGAATACATTTCTGTCTTTTCATTTCTGTTCTAGGTCACCCACCAGTATAATGCGGGCATATCATGTTTCATATCTTTACCACCAGGCGCCCACCTGTATAACGAGAGGAATACATTTTGTTGAAACCAGGCGCCCACCTGTATAACGAGTGGAATACTTTTCAGTCTTTAAATTTCAATCCAGGCGCCCACCTGTATAACGAGAGGAATACATTTCAGTCTTTTTATTTCAAGTGTTGAAATTGGGAGCCCGCCCATAATAACAGAGGAATACATTCAGTCTTTACTTTTAAGTGTTGAAGTTGGGAGCCCGCCCAGATAACAGAGGCATACATTTAGTCTTTTTACTTTTAAGTGTTGAAATTGGGAGCCCGCCCAGATAACAGAGGCATACATTTAGTCTTTTTTTATTTCAAGTGTTGAAATTGGGAGCCCGCCCAGATAATAGAGGCATACATTCAGTCTTTTTATTTCGAGTGTTGAAATTGGGAGCCCGCCCAGATAACAGAGGCATACATTCCACGTCTTTACCCATAGGAGATGCATTTCCTCCTAAGTTCAGTTTTACCATAGGAGACGCACTTCCTAAGTCCAGTTCTACCAATAGGAGACGCACTTCCTAAAGCTTATTTCACCCAATAGGAGACGCACTTCCTAGGTTCAGTTGTACCAATAGGAGACGCACTTCCTAAAATTCAGTTTTACCATAGGAGACGCACTTCCTAGGTTCAGTTTCACCAATAGGAGACGCACTTCCTAAGATAAGTTTCACCGATAGGAGACGCACTTCCTAAGTTCAGTTTTACCATAGGAGACGCACTTCCTAAGTTCAGTTTCACCAATAGGAGACGCACTTCCTAAAAATATTTCACCGGTAGGAGACGCACTTCCTAAGTTCAGTTTCACCTAGTAGGAGACGCACTTCCTAAGTTCAGTTTCACCAATAGGAGACGCACTTCCTAAAAATATTTTACCAGTAGGAGACGCACTTCCTAAGTCAGTTTCACCATAGGAGACGCACTTCCTAAGCAAGTTTCACCAGTAGGAGACGCACTTCCTAAGCAAGTTTCACCAATAGGAGACGCACTTCTTAAGCAAGTTTCATCAATAGGAGACGCACTTCCTAAGTCAGTTTCACCATAGGAGACGCACTTCCTAAAGTTCAAGTTTCACCATAGGAGACGCACTTCCTAAAGCAAGTTTCACCAATAGGAGACGCACTTCCTAAGCAAGTTTCATCAATAGGAGACGCACTTCCTAAGTCAGTTTCACCATAGGAGACGCACTTCCTAAAGCAAGTTTCACCAATAGGAGACGCACTTCCTAAGCAAGTTTCATCAATAGGAGACGCACTTCCTAAGTCAGTTTCACCATAGGAGACGCACTTCCTAAAGCAAGTTTCACCAATAGGAGACGCACTTCCTAAGCAAGTTTCATCAATAGGAGACGCACTTCCTAAGTCAGTTTCACCATAGGAGACGCACTTCCTAAAGTTCAGTTTCACCATAGGAGACGCACTTCCTAAGTTCATTTCACCCATAGGAGACGCACTTCCTAAGATATGTTTCACCATAGGAGACGCACTTCCTAAAGTTCAGTTTCACCATAGGAGACGCACTTCCTAAGAATAGTTCACTAAATAGGAGACGCACTTCCTAAGTTCAGTTTTACCGTAGGAGACGCACTTCCTAAGTTCAGTTTCACCAATAGGAGATGCACTTCCTAAGAATAGTTCACCCCTAGGAGATGCACTTCCTAGTTTGATTCATTTTAAGTTCGACCATAGGAGACACAATTCCTAGTCCAGTTTTTTGAAGTTTACCCGTAGGAGACGCACTTCCTAATCGAGATTTTATTCATAGGAGACGCACTTCCTAGTTCTAGTCACTGAAGTTTTCACCCTTAGGAGACGCACTTCCTAGTTTTAGCTCATTCCGATTCAACCATAGAAGAAGCACTTTCTAGTTTGAGTCATTGAGGTTTTAGCAGACACATTTGCTAGCAAGAGTTTTGGTTTTACTCATAGGAGATGCACATCCTAGTCTTTAGTTTACTCTCATCATTGCATCAATAGTGTAAGTGAGTTACAATTTTGCTAACGACTCACAAATCTTCCCAGTACAAACCGGTTAGGAAATTTCGTTTGTTTTGTTTGTTTTGATTTTCAGGGACCCGCCTGTAGAACGGAGTTTGTTGCGTGTCGAAGATAGAAGAAGTCAGGAGTCCGCCTGTAGAACGGGGAAACATTTTTCAAGATCAAGCAGTGACCCACTGGAAAGCAGAAGGTTACAACAAAAATCCCCAGCACTCAATCCAAGATAGAAGCAACAAGAAGCTCGCCCCAAGAATGCAAGTCAACAGTCTGGGATGATCAACAGAAGCTGGTCACCAAAAAACAAAAACAAGAAGAAAAAAAAGAAAAAAAAGAAAAAGAACCCAAATTACGGAAGTGGAGAACAAATGTGGTCTGCTCAAGAACTAGCACCTACAACTAGCAAGTATCAAGGTTCAGATCCAAAGTCTGTATGAAGCACCATTCAAGACTCAAGACCAAGTTTCAGAAGACTTAAGAGATAGGAATCCTTGTAACTAGTAGCTGATAGGCTTAGTTAGTCTTTTTCAGTTTTCATTTTTGTTGTAATGACAGGACCGCGGACCGGAACCTCGACGGAACGGCACCTCGATCGGCTCTCCACCTCGGTACACTTCACTATCTCTCTCATTCCCGAACTACACGTGGCCTGATTCCTGTATAACCAAGGATATGTAGGCAGCTCAGATACCAGGGCTCGGTCACATTCCCTCCCTTTCCTTAAGTGTAGTCCGTCCAAGTAATGGTCGGGTCAAAAACACGTCTAGTCGTTCTTTGTCGGAAAACTCTTCGTGTTTCCAGTCAAAGAGGGGCAGCTGTAAGCACGTGATTTTTGACCCTCCCCGAGAATTTTCACATTTTTAGCGTGAATATGTGAAATTGGGTCTAGTATAGCTATTTTAACTATTTTACTTTATTTCGTTGCAAAAAGAAAATTTCAAAAAATATATATATAAATTTTAGTTTATGTATTTCTCATAAACTTGAAAAATACAAAAAAATTGCACTTTATTTTGTACTTTATATAATTTCGAAAATTACAAAAAAATATAGTTCTATTAAGGTTTTATAGTCATTTTTAACTTTGAAAAATACAAAAATATTACCTCATATTTTATCTTAATATTTAAAAAACGAAAATTACAAAAAAAATAGTTTTATTAATATTTTGTAGCTATTTTAAACCTTGAAAAATATTTAAAAAAGATATAGTTTTGTTTAAATACTAGTCTTATTTTTGGTAGTTATTTTGCTTACATAGGACTAGTTAAGCAACGTGTTCCTATTTCTCGGGTCCGGGCAAAAGAATAATATTCGGGTTTAAACTACCCGGTTTTAGGCCTAATTTTCGGACCTAGCCCATAATAAACCGTGTCCAGGACACATGGGGAACCCCACCACGCGTGGGGGACATATGCCTCGAACCCCACCACGCGTGGGGCTCATTTTCATGGGCATTGTATTACAAAAATACGGACAAAACACATTTTTAAAGGAGGACTTTTGGGATTTTTGAAAGGGGTACTGTATATCTTCTTCTCAAAAGAGAAGAAGAGAAACCCGACTGGAGGACCACTGTTGAATCTTCTTCTTCAAGAAGAAGAAGAAGCAAACACCCAGCAAACCCTACCAAAACCCACGACCAAACCCCACGTCCCCAGCGAAAACCATCACCAAACGAGCCTCACTCCTCCAAAACCAGTCACGACCCAACGACACCGGAACCACCACGTCCGAACCCACCTTGAGCCCAGCACCGGACCAACTCCCCATTGCCCATAACCATCGTCAAACCAGTCCGGCGTTTCCTCCATTAAACCTGGCGTACATTGCTCGTCATCTTCCTCCCCCTTATGCTCCTAACGAAAACCCTACTGTAACATAAAACCACCACCAAACAGACCTCCATAGCTGCTCCTTTCATCACCTCCAACGACCCCTTTGTTGTAGCTTCTCGCAACAGTTGCTGCGTCGAAAAATACAGCAGCTGTTGTTGCGTCGCTGCGTTGCTGAGTAGCTCAGTCGTTGCTTCAGTCCGGTGAGGTTGTTTTGTTCGTCGAGGTCCGGTACGTCGAGGCGCTGTCCGAGGTTCCGTCGTTGTTCTTCGTTCAGAAAGGTCCGGCTTAAGTTCCGTCGGAATCGTGTTTGTCGCTCTGAGTTTGTCGAGGTGCAAAGGTTAGTAAACCTCGATGTATTAGATAAATAAACTTACGTTGAATGTTTGAGATGCAATATAAAAATTGGTATGGAAATTTTCTGCCTATGTTTCATTGTCTGCATTTTGGTTCATTTTCATGTTATGTTATTCTTGTTTATTTGATGTCGTTTAATTAAGTTGGACTAGTCGTTCTATGACACAAGTTTGACGTTAATCTGTTCGTCCTTTCCTTCGGTTAGGTCATTCGAAAAAATAGTATTAGTGCATGCTGTTACTACTCCCGAAACACTCATTCACTAAACTCCTTTTATTAAACTTTTAACAAGTCATGGGATTTTAGTTGTAAAGAGACCGTAAGTTTTAGTATTGTTAAAGACATAAAAATGGCATCCTTTTTAAAAATAAAAAAAATAAAAAATATAATAGTAGTAATAAATAATAAAATGAGACGAGCCTCGCCGAATAAAAGGGACAAATTGCGGGGCCCTCACAAAATATATGTATTAAATACTTAGATTCTGGGATGGGCCGTTTAACAAATTTCACGGCCCTCCCCAAAAATAATAATGCGCTAGTTGCTTTAGGCGCGCCTTTAATAATGTTATCTCCCTAAACTCGGGTGCACATTTATGTGACCCAAATCCAAATCTCAACGGAGTCGAAATGTGTCTCTAGTCACGGGCGCATTGATTGTGGCGTGGCCCGAGATGCATTTCCATGACGTTGCAAATTCCTTTAAAAAATAAGAATGAGATGAGCCTCGCCGAATAAAAATACAAATTGCGGGGCCCTCAGTAAATACTTGTTTTAAATTACTTAGAATTCAGGAGGGCCGCTTAGTGAATTTCGTGGTCTTCCCAAAATAATAACGCGATAGTCTCTTTAGCCGCGTGTTTAATAATTTACTTTCTTAAGCTCGGGTGTGCATTTCATGCGACCCAAATCCGATCCCAAAACATCAAATAAAATGTGTTCCGGATTATGGGTGCATTTCATGTGACGTAGTCCAAAGACGTGTTTTAAATGATGTTCACATTTCTTTTAAAAACAATAATAATAAAGCGGTTAAAAGATAAATTTGCACATAAGTTCATATTGTATTAAAAATCAGATAAATAAGCCAAATATAACAGTTGAGCGACCGTGCTAGAACCACGGAACTCGGGAATGCCTAACACCTTCTCCCGGGTTAACAGAATTCCTTATCTAGATTTCTGGTACGCGGACTGTAATATAGAGTCATTATTTTCCTCGATTCGGGATTAAAATTGGTGACTTGGGACACCCTAAATCTCCCAAGTGGCGACTCTGAAATAAATAAACGAATCCCGCTTCGATTGTCCTTTAATTGGAAAAAACTCCCTTGCGCCCCCTCGGGTACGTAAAAAGGAGGTGTGACAATGAGTTAATCGACGTAAGCTCGGGAATGAGATTATTTTGAGATTATAAGCATTATGCTATTTCAAATAAGTGATGAGTAAATTCGTGAAGGTGAGAGGGTAAGCAAATCGAAGAAAATGAATTTCTTCAAAGTTTGACATTTTGGGATAAAATACGGCCCAAGCTAAAATACCCGGTATTTATGGACTAGTGTCATATAAGGTACCACATGACCATGATAGTATGGTGTATAAAGTGTGTTAAAAGTGAGTAGTATTTTCAGTAATTTGAGATAATTCTTAATTATGTGGGCAATAGGTAATTATGAATTTTAGTAAGAGATTAACTAAGTGATTAAACTATTTGAATAAAGTTTAATAAACCTTCACGTGGAAGCAAGATCTAGCTCCAATTTGTGACTCTTAAGTCACATTTCAAGGTGGCAAAAATTGGTAAGATTTGTGGCCAAGTCATCATCAAAGTGGGGCCCACACCACCAACACTTAAAATCTCTTTTATTTACAAATATGAGAGATGTTTACATCTACTAAGCTTGCTAACGGATGAAGCTCCCAAAACCAACAATTTAAGAGATTCCTATTTCATCAAGGAAATACATAGGCTTGCTATTTGCTAACGGATGGAATTCTTATGAACCCTTATAACGCTACAGTAGCATAAAATGCAATTTTAAGAGAGCACGGTGCAATCTTTTTCAAGAATATCATACGGATTTTTCCCTCCTTCAATCCGTCGTTACGTGTTTATCGCAAAAGAGGTGTGTTAGAGGTGATGTTTAAGAAAATCGGCTCAGGTATGTTAAGGCTAAACCCTTTCTTCATTTTGGCATGATCTCGTAACTACATGAGATTGATAACAAGGCATAAAGAGAAGTTCATATTCCTGAACTTATGTACATTATTCTAGTCTCATAAATCACAGTATTTTCCCTTATCAAGACTTTATATTCAGTTAAATATTGTCTTATTCCAGTCAAGAGAGCAGAGGGTCTATATATATATAGCATTAGAGTATTTTCACCACCATCGAGCTATAATCGGTGGGCAAGCCCCTATTGGGCAACATCCGATCAGATGGTATATTATATATTGAGCCTACTGTGGCCGAGTGCCTATGAACAAGCCCAGAATAGCCGAGATACAGAGCCTAGTATGGCCGAGCTTATATGAGCGAGCCTACTACGGTGGAGCAGTTATACGTTCTGAGCCTTATATGGTCGGACATTTATTTTACTTACTATATTGAGAGTTGAGTTAGTATCAGCAGGTAAGTATATCTCTAGATAATCTTTGACTCCCAGTTACCTTCAGTTATTATATTATCAGTTCAGTTTTAGCTTTCGGTTATTTTATTTCCTTATATACTCGGTACATTATTTCGTACTGACGTCCCTTTTCTGGGGACGCTGCATTTCATGCGTGTAGATTCAGACTGACAGAAAGGTAGACCTCCTCAGTAGGTGTTGCCCGAGTTCAGCTTGATCGATAAGCTCTACGTCCTTCTGAGTTTCCAGGTCTAGAGTTTTGTGTACATCTTGTTATATATGTATATACGTTATGGGTAGGTCGGGGACCTATTCCGATCACAATACATCCATCAGTATAGGGTTATAGACATATCTTGTCAGTTAGTGCAGTATGTTGGGTTTATAGGCCTTGGATGTATATTTTGTTGGTTTGTCAGTTGTAGTGGTTATGACGGCCTTGTCGGCCCAGCTTTATATTGATGTTTAGTCAGCGTTAGTTTCCATTTAGTTTTATATTTTACTTCGCAAATTGTCTTGCAATGTGTCCCTATGACCAAAGTATTACATTATATGTTCAGAGTCTCTTAGTCGCAAGTTAGCACGCAAGGATAGGTGAGGCACCGGGTGTCGGTCTCCCCCTCCCCCCCCAGGTTCGGAGCGTGACAATAGTCGAGTGAGGATTTACTCGAACTCAAAGTAAAGTTAGCCTTTAGACTTTATAGATAGTCCTCGAGTGAGAGTTTTCTCGAACTCGGGTTAAGATAGCCCTTGGGCTTTTATGATCGAGTTAGGACTTGCTTGAATTCGAAGTAGAAGTAGCCCTTAGGCCTTTGTATTTGTTAAGGATTTCAGACGGCTCCAATATGCGTTAATTTTGTCGTAGCCTCTTTAGTTTGGAACTTGCCCTTTGGGCTTATTTTTCGTTTCACCTTGAGCTTGCCCGAAATGTCATTCCCCGAGTGGGGTGGCCATGGTCTGTAAAATCGAGGGTCGCCTTTAAGGTCTTATGGCCTCAAAATTTTAGTAGCTCGATTTCATTTGTTTTTCGGACGACAGTCTTCAAGCATGGGGTTAGTTGTTCGAACTTCTGTTATGATTGGCCCTTAAGCCTGTTTACACAATAGATCAAGAGGATAAAGTAGGAAATTTTTCTAAAGGCATGAGATATTGGAAAGGAAAAATACTCCTCTCAATAGATGATTATACATGTGTGCATGTTTGATGTTAGGGATCGAGTAACCTATATGGGCACGGTTCATTTGACCGTTTGACCCTTACAACATTTTTCTATCGAGACCCCGTTGTCACTTAGTAATTTCATTGCAACAAAGTATACATTCGAGGATAATGCCCCCAGTACTCGAGGCTTATTGAGGGAACCTCAGATACTGTTGAATTGCTCTAAGTTTGCATGAACAATGGTTGCCTCGTTAAAAATCTCGCCGGAAAAATCATTTGGGACAAAAACCGGTCTAAGGGAAAAAGAGTGCAATGCGTGCTTTAAGATCCAAAGCTTCGTGCCGATCCTTGTCGATAGCCTGCAAGTGTTAGTCAAAAAAATAGAAAGAATTGGAATGGGGTCGTACCTTCATTCGAATTTTGGATATTTAACGTGATCTTCCTCAGCATCAAGCCCCCATGAATTTTGACATCGATCATTTCTCCTCTCATTTCATGTGAAGCTTCGCCCAGACCCACTGCCTCTACGATCTCCGTTGTATGGTTGATATCGATCTCTATTCGACCTCGGTTCTCGATCGATGTCCCTTTTGATCCTATCCATGGGCTTGCTAGGATAAATGGACCCGGAAAGAGTTCCCAATTGATCATCCTCGACCCTGATCTTTGACTGGTATCGATTATGTACATCGGCCCAGGTTATAGCTGGATATTCAATTAAATTATACTTTAGTTGTTGTGATGCTATCGAACTTTGTTCATTCAAACCTTGAGTAAAAGCTTGAACAGCCCAATCATCTGTGACCGAGGGTAGGTCCATGCGTTCCATCTGGAATCGAGGTATGATTTCCCTTAATATTCCATTGTCCTTTTGTCTTACTTTAAAGAGGTCTAACTTCCTAGTCGCAACCTTTATTGCTCTGGTGTGTGCCTTCATGAAGGAATCTGCAAGCATGGCAAAAGAGTCAATAGAATTGGGTGGCAAATTGTGGTACCATATCATTGCCCATTTCGATAAAGTTTCACCAAACTTTTTCAATAGAACGGATTCAATCTCATCATCTTCTAAGTCATTCCCCTTTCTTGCGCACGTATAAGAAGTGACATGTTCATTAGGGTCGGTGGTTCCATTGTATTTGGTAAATTCTGGCATGCGGAATTTTTTCGGGATAGGCTTCGGAGCCGTACTTGGGGGGAAAGGCTTCTGCACAAACTTCTTCGAATACAAACCCTTTAGAATCAGTGGTGCCCCCGGTATTTTGTCAACCCGGGAGTTGTATGTTTCTACCTTTTTATCATTTGCCTCGATTTTCTTTTATCCTGATTCAATCTGTTTAGTGAGCTCCTCGAGCATTTTCATAATAGCAGGGTCAGCCCCCGAATCATTGGCGTTCGATCTCTCCGGTATAGGTTCGGCCCTGCGAACAGTTTCTGGTTCAGGCTCTGGTTCAATCCCACTTAGTGCTCGATGTTGATTCTGTAGTTGCGCTATAGTGGCTTGCTGAGCCTGTAGCATTTCAAATATCAATTGGAGGATAACTTCACCGTCTTCTCCGCCTTGCGTACCTCGACCACCTGATCAAACTTCCCTACGTACGCTACCTTCACGATCAACACCCAGATTTGCATTTGGGGCGACATGCGAACTAACATCGACGGGATTTGGTACTCCCTCATGCCAGCCTGAGGCACTTCAATACCTGGGGCGGCTACATTATGGTTTTCTCCATGAAAACCGAGGTCGTTATCGGCGTAAGTGGGTACTGCTTGCGAGTTAGACATGTTGATCCTGAAATCAAAAACACTCACAAGAACAAGTGTAAAGTAGTGTGTGTTACGAGAATTAATATCAGGCAATCACTATTATGCTTAGCCCCACGGTGGGCGCCAAACTGTTTACCCTTAAAATCGGATAACAATTAAACTTATAAGTGGTTTTAAGGATATGTGATTTCACTTGGCACAAATTGATGAATGTAAGAATTAATAATAGAAATTAACAGTAAAATAAAGCAAACCAATGTGATGAACAACTGTGGCCCTCAAGTTAAATCACCTTTGAATCAACTGAATATGCTATTGAAAAAGTATGAACTCGAATAGTAAAGCTTAAGAAAATATAAGAGAGAAAGATGTAGTATATCGCTTGATTATCAATCAATGTGTCTGTCCTCTTACAAGATGATTGAGGCCCTTTTTATATAATAGAGGAACCCTATTTATGGTATAATTCTAATTACGGAAGTAAATTCCATGATGGGCTAAATAACCGGTCTTGACTTGATATGTACCGAGATCTCCGCCACAATCCTTGCCTGATCACGGATATCTCCGCTTTTTGTTATTCGACCTGGCATGCTTCCTTTGATCACGCTCGGTATTTTTCTTACTTCTGTGTCGACAACGACTGGTCTCGATCTTGATCGGCCATTGATCCGCGAGCTTACAAACCCATATTCGTACCATGGCCCGATATAATCGAGGCTGAGCCTAGATCTTCCACCCCGATTTCGGTTAGTTATACAAAAGTTGGCAAATCCGATTTTTACCGTATACAATGTGCTTATGAAAATGCCATAGAAAGTATCATGAACTAAATGAAATCAATAATGACACATCTGACAAAACTTTACGCTATGAATTCGTCAAACTCTATTAAAGGTACCTCCCCTAACATATCCCTGTATAGTAATCATTTTCTCTCTAGTGTCATATTTACAGTCATTTAAGGTGAGACTTTATGTACACCAAAATATAGTCATACGCTTAAATTTGAAGCGGTGCGTAATTAAGGCTACATACAATACAGCCATGTGGTCCGGCCCTTTTCTGAACCTCGCGCACAGAAGGAGCTTAGTGCATCGAATTGCTTTTTTTCTGCGCAATTAAGGCTTCATAATTAATGCCACACACTCTTGTCAATAAAACATACTAGAATATGTAAAGTTAATTAATTTCTCTCTAAGGATAGCAACAACAAAAGTTTTAAGTTTAAACAGATTAAACCTATACAAATTTATAGATCATCAACTTTATGGAATATGTAACCCCATTGTAAAGTGTAGCAAGTTATATACTTTTGCTGGTTGTTTCCTGCAAAAATAATAATCTATGTGTTATATAGCTGCAATTGTATTTTGGGAAGTCCGCAATAACCATAAAGGGTTCATATCACCATAGGTCAGACCTGCACTCGAGGATGTTGAAAATCATCTGTAGCTGCAGGCTGCAGCTAATGCAGGCAATACTAAGTAATGGTATTGTACTTGCAAATGTGGAGAGAAGTCAATTGAGAACTGTGCAACTGCATTAATAGTAGCCTATCTGACTCGAGGATGAAGATCTAGGAAAGCATGCAGAACCATATTCTAGTGAATAACTTAAACTATTATTTTATTAGGACAAAAAACTTATATAGTCCCTTAAGTATGGATATCGGAGTATTTTTATCCTTTATTTATACTAGTGAATATAAAATATCCCTTATCTTTCGTAAAAGTGGACAGTATTGTTTCTTCTCTTGTAAACTTTTGAAAGATATGGAAAATAAAATTAAAGGTTGAATCTTTAATAACCGAAATATAGTTTGACGTTTATGTAATCTAATTTCCAAAGATGCGAGCTATAATCTATGTTTACTTACGTTTCTGTGCTAAAGAATGAAGATGGAAACTTTTGTTAGAATCTCAAATTTGCTATGTGTATACGGTCAAAATCCAGAAGCCCGATTTCGAAGTATTAAATTGGGCTATGAGTCCGAGTCCGGTCGACTCGAGGTAGAGGTCAGTCCTGGTTGGAGGACACCCACATCGAGGAAGCAGATCGAAGACCTGGTGCGACCTACATCGAGGGCAGTACAATCTCGAGAGCACTTAAGAAAGAGCAGGAATTTCTCAAGAACACGTGGGTCAGAGCATAAATTAAAGGATAAGATTTGTACGAAATGGTACAGGTCCGTACCAGGTTATTGTACACCTTTACCAATAGAATTCTTTACTACAATTAGGAATGTACTATATTGGGGTTTTCTCCTCCTATATGAAGGGGACCCCAATCATTTTGTAAGCATCATCTCACATTATTCACTGCAATAGAATATTCTACTATGCTTTTCTTGTTTAACGTGGTCAACAAGTGTTCTTCAGCTTTATTGCTTTTACTTTATTATTCATACTTCATTGTTCTTAGCTGACCTCGAGGCCCCCGAGAAAGTCAAGCTCAAGGTCCTCATTGTTATAGCAACACTGATTTGGTTTAGCAATTCTTCTTATTTAAACTTAATATTACTTTTATATTCACTAGTATTAGAATAAATCACATATCTTTAAAACCACAAATTACATTTAATTATTACCCTCATTTTTCGAGGTAAATAATTTGGCACCCACCGTTGGGCTAAAGATAATAGTGATTATTTTAGTGCTAGTTTTCTGATAACACGCGTTATTCTTCACACTTTTTCTTATTAAAGATTCTTTGATTTCAGGCTTAATCATGTCTAGCACACAGAATGCACTTATTCACGAGGACGAAAGTCTTGAAGAAAACAGCGATATAGGGGTCGGTGTACCACCCATAAACCTTGAGGGAGTTCCAAACATGGAGGCAGTTGATATCAGTTCGTACAAAGCTCTAAACACGGTCGCAGGCACAAACCCCGCAAGGAATGCACACAAGGAAGCCCAGGCCGGAGGCCAGGAAACACAAGGAATGGGAGAAGGAGGAGTCAACCTCTAGGTGATATTTGAAATGTTGCAAGCCCAGCAGGTCGACATCGCTTAACTTTAGAGTCAGAATAGAACCCCCAACACAGCCGAACCAGTGAACACTCAGCGTATAGAACCAACGAGGCCCGATGAAAATGGCTCTGGGACTGACCCCGCTATTATGAAAATACTCGAGGAGATCGCCAAAACGATAGAGACCGGAGAAAAAGAATTGAAGAAAATGACAAAAAGGTGGAAACATACAACTCGAGGGTCGACCAGATACCAGGAGCACCTCTGATTTTAAAAGGACTGGACTTGAAGAAGTTCGTGCAAAAACCATTCCCCCAGAGTCCGGCTCCAAAGCACATCCTGAAGAAGTTTTGGATGCCAGATATCCCGAAATACAACGGAACCACTAATCCCTATGAGCACATTACCACACACACTTGTGGCATAAAAGGGAGTGATTTGGAAGACGATGAAATTGAATCAGTTTTGCTAAAAAAGTTTGGTGAAACTCTGTCTATAGGTGCCATGATTTGGTACCATAAACTACCCCGAACTCTATCGATTCGTTTGCCATGCTGGCAGACTCGTTTGTGAAGGTACATACTGGTGCCATAAAAGTTACAACAAGGAAGTCTGACATATTCAAGATAAAGCAAAGGGAGAACGAGATGCTGAGGGAGTTTGTATCCCATTTCCAATCAGAACAAATGGAGTTACCGCCAGTCTCTGATGACTAGGTCGTACAAGCTTTCACTCAGGGACTGAATGAGCGAAGCTCAATAGCTTCGACGTAGCTGAAGCAGAACTTGGTCGAGTATCCCTCTATGACTTGGGAGGATGTGCATAAGAGGTACCAATCAAAGATTAGGGTCGAGGATGACCAGTTGGGAGTCCCCTCTGGCTCAGCTTATCCAAGCAAGTTACTAGCAAGGGAGTCAGGAAATGCGGACAGGGGGTAAAGATCGAATAAGGAAAGATATCAGCCATACATCAAGGATCAAAGGAATATGCCAAAATGTAACATACCTCTAAATGATTGAATAATAGATCGAGGTCAAAGTTCCCGGGGACTCATGAGAAAAATCGGGTTTGATAGACACTTGGGACCGGCAGAGGCACCCAGATTATCGGAGTACAACTTCAGCATCGATGCCTCGGGGATCATCTCTGCCATTGGCAAAATTAGAGATACTAGATGGCCCAAACCTATACAGACCGATCCTTCTCAGAGGAACCCCGACTTGATGTGCAAATATCATGGTACTCATGGGCTCAGGACCAAAGATTGCAGGCAGTTAAGGGAAGAAGTGGCTAGGTTATTCAATGAGGGCCACCTTCGATAATTCTTAAGTGATCGGGCTAAGAATCACTTCAGGGAGAGAGATGCAGGCAGGAAGAATGAACTTGAAGAACCTCAACATGTCATTCACATGATCATCGGTGGAGTTGACGTACTACAGGGGCCTATATTCAAGCGTACCAAAGTATCCATCATAAGGGAGAAACAGACTCGGGATTACATGCCCGAGGACACCCTCACATTCAGTGAGGAAGACATCGAGGCCTTATCTCAGCCTCATAATGATGCACTGGTAATTTCTATCCTTTTAAATAAAGTTCAAGTTAAACATGTTCTCGTGGATCCAGGTAGTTCGACAAATATAATCCGGTCAAGGGTCGTGGAGAAGCTTGGGCAGCTCGATCAAATCATACTGGCATCTCGAGTCTTGAATGAATTTAACATGGCAAGTGAAACAACAAAGGGAGAAATCATCCTCCCAGTCAACGTGGCCAGAACCATACAAGACACCAAATTTCACGTCATCGAAGGTGACATGAGGTATAATGATTTGCTTGGAAGGCCGTGAATCCATAGCATGAGGGTGGTGCCATCGAACCTCCATCAGATGATGAAGTTCCCAACAAAGGATGGCGTGAAAATAGTAAATGGAGATCAGCTTGCAGCTAAGGAGATGTTTGCAGTGCACGACTTGGCACTGGTATCAGCACTATCCATATCAGAAAAGTCGAAGGACGAGTAGGAGGCCAAATAGCAATCACAGCCCATGCCCTCGGTTGAGCCTGAAGGACAGGTGTCCAATGAACAGATTGTTGAGGACGAAGAAGAAGATTTTCTCACCCCTCGAGCCTTCATTACTCCCGAAGAATCGGATGTGACGAAGTCCTCTGTCGAGGACCTCGAACATGCCATATTGATCGAGCATCTTCCAGAACTAAAGGTATACCTAGGAACGGAGTTAACCCCCGAACTCAGGAAAAAACTCATTCAATTTCTTATCGATAACATTGATTGTTTTGCCTGGTCCCACTTAGACATGATAGGAATCCCACCGGAGATAACTACCCATCGACTAAGTGTCGATCCCAGATTTAAACCGGTGAAGCAAAAGAGGAGACCTCAGTCCGAGGTAAAGCATGCATTCATCAAAGAAGAGGTATCCAAACTTCTCAAAATAGGATCCATTAGGGAAGTAAAATATCCCGAATGGCTAGCTAACATAGTGGTAGTACCTAAAAAGGGGAACAAACTTAGAATGTGTGTAGACTACAAGGATTTGAACAAAGCATGTCCTAAATATTCTTTCCCACTGCCCAACATCGATCAATTGATCGATGCTACGGCTGGCCACGAGATCCTTACCTTTCTCGATGCCTACTCTGGGTACAATCAGATTCAAATGAATACGGGGGACCAGAAAAACTTCGTTCATCATGAAGTATGGTACATATTGCTATAATGTAATGCCCTTAGGGCTAAAGAACGCAGGATCCACCTATCAGCACCTAGTTAATAAAATGTTCGAACACCAAATAGGCAAATCTATGGAAGTTTATATTGATAACATGCTAGTTAAGTCCCTGCGTGCAGAGGACCATTTGACTCACTTGCAGGTGACATTCGATATTTTAAGAAAGTATAACATGAAGCTCAATCCTGAGAAGTGCGCTTTCGGAGTCGGCTCGGGAAAGTTCTTTGGCTTCATGGTGTCGAACAAGGGGATAGAGATCAACCCCGATAAAATCAAATCCATAGAAGAGATTACCGTGGTGAACAATGTGAAAGTCGTACAACGGCTGACCGGTAGGATAGCTTCCCTGGGCTGATTCATCTCGAGGTCATCAGATCGAATCCATCATTTCTTTTCCCTACTCAAAAAGAAGAACAACTACGTATGGACCCCGGAATGCCAACAAGCCTTACAAGAATTAAAACAGTACCTCTCAAGCCCACCCCTGCTCCATACTCCAAAGGAAGATGAAATGCTCTACTTGTATCTAGCCGTGTCCGAGGTGGCAGTAAGTGGTGTGTTGGTTTAGGAAGAGCAAGGTACGCAATTCCCTATCTATTATGTGAGTCTGACCCTAGGAGATGTTGAACCCAGGTACCCCCATTTGGAAAAGTTAGCTCTTGCATTAATAAGCGCATCTAGAAAACTAAAACCATATTTTCAATGCCATCGTATATGTGTGCTGACCACGTACCAACTTCGAAATGTCTTGCATAAACACGAATTATCGGGAAGGTTGTCCAAATAAGCCATCAAACTTGGAGGATATGATATCAAATATCAACCTCGAACGGCTATCAAGTCCCAAATTTTGGTGGACTATATGGCCAATTTCGTGTCTGCCCTCGTGCCCGAAGAAGAAAAGGAACTCTTGTTTAAAGCGGGTATGTTGTCGGGGGTATGGACCCTCTTCACAGACGGTGCCTCGAATGTGAAAGGGTCCGGGCTCAGCATTGTTTTAAAACTGCCTACAGGCAGTGTCATTAGGCAATCTATCAAAACTTCTAAGTTGACTAACAATGAGCGCGAGTATGAGGCAATGATTGCAGGTCTCGAACTAGCCAAGGGCCTTGGAGCAGAGGTCATCGAGACAAAATGTGACTCTCTTTTGGTAGTAAATCAAGTAAACGGGAGCTTCGAGGTTCGAGACGACCGAATGCAGAGGTACTTGGACAAGCTTCAAATGATATTGCACCGCTTCAAGGAGTGGATGTTGGATCGTGTACCTCAAGAGCGGAATAGCGAGGCCGATGCACTTGCAAACTTGGGGTCATCGATTGAAGAAAATGATATCTTCCCGGGGACTGTCATCCAACTATCAATGTCGGTGGAGATTAACTCAACAAGTTTAACGTGGGTTTGGAGGAATAAGTACATCGACTACCTGAAGATTGGGAAGCTCCCCGCGGACCCAAAGGAGTCAAAAACACTTCAAACCAAAGCAGCTCGATTCTCACTCGATGAAAAAGGAACATTGTACAGAAGAACCTTCGATGGACCACTGGCAGTGTGTTTGGGACCTGGGGATACCGATTACGTACTATAAGAAATCCATGAGGGTACTTGTGGGAAGCATTCTGGTGCAGACTCTCTGATTCGCAAGGTGATCAGAGCGGGGTACAATTGGGATACCATGGAAAAGGATACCAAGGAGTTCGTTCGAAAGTGTGACAAATGCCAAAAAATTGCATCGATGATCCATAAACCCGGTGAACAACTCCATTTAGTAATATCCCCGTGGACATTCATGAAATAGGAGATGGACATCGTTGGCCCCCTACCAACGGCTCTAGGTAAAGCTAGATTTATTTTGTTTATGACTGGCTACTTCTCAAAATGGGTACTAGTGCAGGCCTTTGAGAAAATACAAGAAAAAGAAGTCATCGACTTCATATGGGATCACATCATATGTCAGTTCTGGATACCCGCCGAAATAGCATGTGACAATAGAAAGCAGTTCATCGGCAGCAAGGTAACAAAATTCCTCGAGGGCCATAAAATCAAAAGGATTCTATCAGCACCTTACCACCCGAGTGCAAATGGTCAGGTTGAGTCCACAAATAAAACCATCATTCGAAACTTAAAGGAAAGGTTAGATGATGCTAAGGGGAAATGGAGAGAAGTGCTACCCGAAGTGCTATCGGCATATCGAACAACTTCG
The DNA here is from genome assembly GCF_000393655.2 of Nicotiana sylvestris. Classification (NCBI taxonomy): domain Eukaryota; kingdom Viridiplantae; phylum Streptophyta; class Magnoliopsida; order Solanales; family Solanaceae; genus Nicotiana; species Nicotiana sylvestris. The sequence goes on along the minus strand of NC_091067.1, from coordinate 37,802,761 downwards.
AAGTCGAGCACGGGGGAGACCTCGTTTACTTTGGTATACGGATTCGAAGCATTGATCCCAATAGAAGTCGGGGAACCTAGCATCAGGTTTCAGCATGCCATCGAGGCCTCAAATCACGAAGCTATGAATACTTCTCTCAAACTACTTTATGAAAAACGTGAGGCCACATTGATTCAAATGGAAGGGCAAAACCAAAGGATCAAAAGGTATTACAACATAAAGACGAACCTTCGACATTTTGGAGTCGGGGACTTAGTCCTAAGGAAAGTCACTCTCAACACTCGAGACCTAAACGAAGGGAAGCTAGGTCCCAATTGGGAAGGACCTTTCCATGTCCTCAGAGTCGTAGGGAAAGGATCCTACAAACTTAGCACAATAGAAGGCGAGCAACTACCAAAAAATTGGAATGTATCGATGCTCAGGCGATACTACTGCTGAGGTATGACCTTCTCCCCTTTTCCATTTGTATTTAAAACTAACTCATTGCAGATGTTTGATAGGAGATATCGAGGCATCTTTTAGCTCGAAGACCTTGGGTTTGAAAGCATGTGTTGCACTCTTTTTCCCTTAGATTGGGTTTTATCCCAAATGGGTTTTATCAGCAAGGTTTTTAACGAGGCAACACATATATGCTACGTAAGGAAAATTCAACAAGTATTCAAGGCTTCTTTTCAATCAACCTCGAATACTGGGGGGCATCACCCTCGGAGGTTATATTTTTGAGAAAGATACTTCACTCCTAAGAGGGCCTTGATAGGAGAACTGTGTAATGGGCCAAATGGTCAAATGAACCGTGTCCATATATAATAGTCGAGCTCTGACGGCAAAACATATATGCATGTATCAACTATTTAAACAAGCATTCTGGTTATATCAAAAAACACTTTGTATCTCATACGAGCTCTACACTTACAATCCTATGGGAAGCGACTCAAGGGCCAAAGCACCTCGAAATACTCGAGGACTATCAGTGACAGTCAATACATTCAAGCCACTAAAAATTCAGATTCATAAGACCTCAAAGAGGTAGCCCTTCAGAACAAAGGCCAAGGCCAATATACTCGGGGACTAACTTTTCGAACAAGTTCGGAAAGTTATCGGGAAACAAGTTCAAGTGAAAAACCCGAAGGCTACAGCCGTACTAAAAATTACGGTCACATAAAGGCTACGGCCAAAATAATGTGATTCGGAGATGTCCGACTTCCGCTATAAAATTAAAGGCCTTCAAACATTGAAAAACCGATTAAGTCAGGCTATCCCCGGCAAAAGCAAAATCTAAGGGGCCTCGATAGATTCGGCCCCCAAAAAATCTAAGGGCTTTGATAAGTTATACCTCGAATAATCCAAAGGCATCGATAATACCAGCCTTCAGAAAAACCTTAAGAGTTATTCGATTATGTCTACACAAACGAAATGAATAATAAGGTTCCGATGTGTCGAGCTTTTAGAAAACCCAACGGGTACAAAAACACATGCTAAGGCATAACCAAAATTTCACTAAGTCTTTTAGCCGAAATGAGGGAAATATTATATAGTCATTTTAGAGGCCAAAACGGCCTAATTTAAAGAGCCTAAGGGCCAATTTTAAAAGATCCTAAGGGCCGATATACAAGAGCCTAAGGGCCAGCTTAAAAATGATATAGGGCCAAAAGCTTATGGGAGCCCGAGACTCTGACCTCATTTATGTCGGACCCAAAGGCCCCATCATTCCGAGCTCGCATCAAAGTAATTTTAAGCTTAACTCGAGGATCATCTAAAACCTTAAGGGGTATGATCTTGAGCAATAAAAATCTAAGGGTTTACTATGAGTCTAGACCGATACTCGAGCTTAGTATTTGAATCATCAGAATCTTTCATAAACAAGGACAAAATAAAAGTCAACACAAATCAAGGAGAGAGCAAAAAGATACTTCATGATTCATTAAGGAAAATTATAAAACATATTACAACAAAGGGCCCTTGCAAAAAAAAGAACCTAATCTATTTCAGGGCCACATCCTCGGGAGTGTTGTCTTCATCTTCAGTGGCTTTATCTTCAGGAGCCACTTCCCCTTAGAGAACATCTTCTTCACCTTCCTCGTCCCTGGAGCCACTCACCACATCCTCGTCATCAGAGGAGACAAGAAATCTAGCATCAGTTTCCCGCGCCTTTACTTCGGCTATCTCCCCGACGAGGTTGAACACTCAGGCATGGATTTCTTCGAGAGTCTCCCTCCGGGCTTGGCACTTAGCCAATTCTTTACTCTATCTCTCCCGGTCAGAGGCCTCCCTCAACTCAGCTTGGACGGCAGCGGCTTCCCTCATGTAGATAGCAATGGACTTATCAGCCGCAGCCTTCGTCTTCCCAGCTTCGGCCGCAGCCTGTACAACTTTAGCCTTAGCCTGCTCAACTTCGTCTCAAGATTTAGCTAGCTCGGCCTCCAACTCCTCTATTTTCCTGGCCTGAGCCGGACCCTTCGCTTCAATGCCTCGGAGCTGAGCTTTAGCCGAGGCCAGTTGGGCCGCAATAGCTTACTTGTCGGCAGCGAGTTAATCAATGTTCTTCTTCCACTGATGACAATCAGCCCGAACTTGATCTATCTCACCCCGAAGCTACCCAATCATATTCAGCTTTTGCTGCAACTGAGATACCGAAGTATTAGCCTCTGAAGCAGGTCCAAGAAGGCTGAACTCTTTTAAAATCACAATTACCTGCTTATATAGCTCGGACTCGCTTTCTTGAGCTCTGGCCAATGCGGCTCGGAGATCCTTAAGCTTGGCCTCACATTGGCTCAGTTCAGCTCTAAACTTTACAATGGCCTACACATGAAATGGAGACATATCAGTCGAAAGAAAAGAAAGAAAAAATTAAGGTAAGTACTTACCCGTGAAAGGAGATGTTGAGCCTCTTCAAAGGCAGCAGATGCATTAGTTAGGTTATTGGCATCCTCAATCCCAGTGTAGCAACCCTGGAAAGGATCATCCTCGATGACTTTTCTTAGATCGGGCTTAGGCAAGGCATTGGATTCTTCAATTGCCCCCTCGGAATAAGTCGGCAAAGAAATGGAATGACATGTTATCGCGGCCCGAGCTCTTCACTTGGGGCGTTCATTAGCATTGGGGGACTCAATTTTTACCCCCTCTAGTATAGTAGCTGAATTTGGAAGGACAATCTCAACCTCTGGGGACATAGGGGCCTTGCCCATTTCTTCCCTTCCGGCATCCTCACCACGGGATGGGTTTTCTAGTTAGGAAGGCTCGGCGGCCTCAACTGACTTCCTGGTCCGAGTCACCAGCGTTGACTCTTCATCATCATTTTCCTCATCATCATTTTCCTCACCATCCGGGGAGTCATAGGCCGAGTTTGTGCTCGTTTGAGCAAACCTTTTCCACAGCCTTCGAGTGGAGGTTTTCTTGTCTTGGGGGTCTTCGAGTTTCGAGACCCTTTTCCTTTTATTGTCCTTCTCAGGCTTCGAATTTAAAGGCTTGGTTGTTTCCTCCAGTGGGGCCGGTCTCATTTTAAAAGCATCTCCAAGGCCTGCATAGGCAAGCTTGGGTAAGTAAAAATACCGCCAAATGTATGGAAAATGTTGAGACTATAGAAAGGCACTTATCGTGGTTCTTGGCCTCCTACTGGCCCTTTGCTAATTCGCGCACTTGCTCTTGTCGTAAGAAGAAGTGGCAGCTAACTTTCTGACCCAATCCTCGAGGTCGGGTACCGCTAGAGGCGCCCAAGCTTTCGCTGCCAGAAGAAAGATAAGGGTGTTATGGAACATGAAAAAATATGAATGTATACAAGAAATATGAACTTCACTTACGGTTAAAGTTCCACTTCTCTGGGAACGGTATTTTTTCCTCGGGGATGATGTTCGAAGTTCTTACTCTAACAAACCGACTCATCCAACTCCGGTCTTTGGGTTTGTCAGTGCTGGCAAAGAAGGACTTCATTGTTCGGCGTTGCAGCTTGATGAGCCCTCAAAATAACTGGGGCCGATACAGCCAAACCAGGTGGCTAAGGGTGAACTCCAAACCCTCGGCCTTTTCAGAAAAGTACCGCAACATGATCACGATACACCAAAAGGAAGGTTGGATTTGACCAAGGGTGACTTCGTACGTCTTGCAGAAGTCGATCACTATCGGATCGAGGGGACCCAGTGTGAAAGGGTAAGTATAAACACTCAAAAACCCTTCCTTGTGGGTAGTTATGCTTTCATCAGGTCTCGGGATCTGAACCTCAACCTCGTCTCCCCACCGACAATCCTTATTTACCTCCTTGGTGAGCAGCTCCATTATCAGGCTGATGTATCGAGATACGTGCTCGCATCAGCCTTTGACATCGGGAGTATTCTCGATACCAAAGTCCTTCTTGATGATGCAATTACCAGGGGTGATTTCCTCTAGTGTTGGCGGCACCACCGGTTTGGCCGGCCGGGAGGCGGAGGAAGGTGATGCGTTATCCTTTTTGGGGACCGTCTTGGAAGTTTTGGCCATGGTTGTTAGTTAAAGAATGTGGTTGCACAAGGATGTGGTGTTTCCGGCAAGAGCTTGGTGTTTTTCGGTGCTTAAAGAGGCGGAGGAAGCGAGTGATTGAAGAAAGAGATGAAGATGGGAAAGTATTGAAGAAAGGGTAAAGTTCTTTACTTAGAGAAAACGCCTCATATTTATAGAGGGGCAGTGACGATTTGGTTGCATTAATGGTCGACCAATGCTAGCGTGCACTCAATGTTTTTAGGGAAGTGGGCCGATGGGACGTTTCGGTCACTTCGAAATCGGGCATCACGAGGATGAAATCATCACTAAGGGCTTTGGGAATCCAAATCGTTTCATATCATTTCACTCTAAGAAACGCGGGGACTATCTGTATACGGTCAAAATCAAGAAGCCTGATTTTGAAACCTTAAATTGGGTTATGAGTCCGAGTCTGGGCGACTCGAGGTAGAGGTCAGACCCGGTTGGAGGACACCCACCTCGAGGAAGCATTTCGAAGACCTTGTGCGACCTACATCGAGGGCAGTACAATCTCGTAGCCACTTATGAAAGAGCGGAAATTTCTCAAGAACACGTAGGTCAGGGCATAAATTAAAGGATAAGATTTGTACGAAATGGTACAGGTCCGTACTAGGTTATTGTACACCTGTACCAATAGAATTCTTTACTACAATTAGGAAAGTATTGTATTGGGGTTTTCTACTCCTATATAAAGGGACCCCAATCATTTTGTAATCATCATCTCACATTATTCACTGCAATATAATATTCTACTCTGCTTTTCTTATTTAACGTGCTCAACAAGTATTCTTAAGCTTTATTGTTTTTACTTTATTATTCACACTTCATTGTTCTTAGATGACCTCGAGGCCTCCAAGAAAGTCAAGCTCGAGGTCCTCATTGTTATAGCAACACTGGTTTGGTTTATCAATTCTTTTTATTTAAATTTAATATTGCTTGCATATTCACTAGTATTAGAATAAATCACATATCTTTAAAACCACAAATTACATTTAATTGTGACCCCATTTTTCGAGGTAAACACTATGCATTTGGTCTTTTACTTGTTATGAAGTTTTTGAAAGGGGATTTTTGGTAGCAGCAATTATGCACCATTTGCAATGAAGAAATGGTCCTCTTCTCTCTCATCTGTGGGTTTTCAGTGTAGCTTAATCCTTGACCACAAATTATATTTAATTGTTACCCCTATTTTTCGAGATAAACACTATGCATTTTAGTCTTTTACTTGTTATGAATTTTTTGAAAGGAGAGTTTTGGTAGCAGCAATTATGCACCATGGACTGCGATGAAGAAATGGTCCTTTTCTCTCTCATCTGTGATTTTTCAATGTAGTTTAACCCTTGCCGTATATATATATATATACTAACAACGTGTGTATGAAACATTGAAGAAATTCAGAAAAGTTACAAAAAGATGTTCAAAAATTAAATTAAGCATCTAGACATCTTTATGTACGGACATAAGTGTGAAATCTATTTTTAAAAGGTAAAGGGTAAAAAAGATGAACGACATTTCGTTAAGGGACTTCGTGTTTTTAATATAGTATACATATATGTATATATTTATATATGTGTGCATATCAAACAAATTGCTTTAAAGGTTGTATTTTTTTATTTCGGTTTTTCCGCTCTCTGTCCATTATTAAAGGACTTTTGAAAAAAAATTCCTCGTTAGAAGAGGAAGATAGACTCATTCACATTGTAAAACTCCCTTATTTAACTATTCTCCCTCTCATCAGGAGATCATGTGTAGAGAAACGGAATATAAGGTATCTCAAGACACGAAAAAACACTCCTTAATAAAATAAAATGGTGATATTTTGAATATGAGCAAATCAACAGTTTATTTTGGGAAAAATGTTAAAATCAATTGACTCAGATTCATTACATAGCCAAGCAATTAATGTTGAGATTGAGAACCCTAACAAGAGAGCAAACAAGCTGATACTCACAAAGAACACAGAACACAGATGAAAAAAAGTACCAGGTAATCTGAAGAAGTCAAATACAAGTACAAATGAGAATAAATCTCAATTGGGTTACAAAGTCGGGTCAAGATCACATGTCCAAAATGAATATGCTATAATGGCCCAATGTTTATGTAAGAATGAGCCCAAGCCACATGTTTTAGTCTAGTCCATTTTGCTTGGCATTGTGGATACAGCTGAAAACAATTCACGTCTTTCAGAATATTTCAATCTAATCGTTAAATAATTTTGTATATATCCTATCTATACATAGTATAAATCAATTAGTACTAAGCCCATAGAAATTAGACATGTGTAGAGACATAGCTGTATTTTTTATTTTCCTTATTCAAAAAATACTTGTATATAACACAACATTGTACAGAGATGACAATCAATGAAAAAGAAAAAAATTTCTCCTAAAATCTAACATGGTATCAGAGCCAAATAGGCTGCACTGATTTGCATTCTTCTTTCAGCTCTTTGATATTTTCACGTTCCTCTTTTCAGTCACTTTTTCAGTCATTCTTCTATTTTCCTCTCATCAATGGCACTTTCATCCTCTTCTGAAGAAGACAGCGTAGGGTTTGAATCTGCAACCACTATCATCAATAATGCATCAAATATTATCATTGATGCCTCTCATACATTCTACATACACCCACCAAATTTACCAAGCATGGTTCTTGTCAACTCTGTATTTGATAGAAAGAGCTATGCTAGATGGAGGAGAGCAATCGTTATCGCGCTTTTGGCAAAGAACAAATCGGGTTTTATAGATGGGAGCCACCCAGAACCAGACATGAATTCAAAGCACCCCAAGGCTTGGAATAGGTGCAATGATCTGGTAATATCTTGACTCTTGAACTCTCTTTCAAAGGAAATTGCAGAAAGTGTTATTTATTCAAAGTCCGCTAGAGACATTTTGAATGAGCTTGAGGACAGGATTGGACAATACAATGGAGCCCAACTTTATCAGGTGCAAAAATAACTGAGTGATTTAGTTCAAGGAAACTCAGATATAGCAGGTTATTAGACCAAAGTAAAGAAGATCTAGGATGAGTTGGATACCTTGAACATATGAGTCAACTGTACTTGCAAGTGTTCTTGTAGAGGAAAAGAAAAGACAGTGAAATCTCTACAAGATGGGAGATAAATTCAGTTTTTGATGGGGCTTAATGATGCTTATGCCCCAGTCAAAAGTAACATTCTTATGTTAAACCATTTCCCCACAGTCAATCAAGCTTACTCCCTCTTGATCCAAGATGAGGAACAAAAGAGATTCGCACTGGAAATCATTCACTAGAGTCTGCCTTCATGGTTTCAAACCAAACCTTCACCAACCTAAGAACAGGGAAATTCAAAGGAAGCTTTGAAGGAAGAAAAATTAACCAGATCTGTAGCTATTGCAAAAAACCAGGACACTCAGTTGAAAAATATTACAGGATAGTTGGTTTCCCACCAAATTTTAAGCTTACTAAGTCCAAAATATTCCAAGGGAGTATTTACAGTATTGCAGCCATGACAGAAGAGAATGTCATGCAATCAATGAATGGACGGGAAAACAGCACAACAGGGAAGGCAATCACACAAGAGGAGTTCACCCACCTCTGTCAGGTACTTCAACATGTCAAAACTGGACAACAGAGAGATCAGATTTCTGAGGCAATTGTTTCTGCCAACTGTGCTGATATAACTAAAACCATAACCGCAACTGATTTTAATTGTCTCTTATGCCTTTCTTATTTTTACCCCCAATCTTGGATTATAGATTCAGGGGGAATTGAACCTATGACACATAATTATTCAGTGCCTTTTGACATTCAAACTCTGCCTATGGACCTTTATATTAATCTTCCAAACTCACATAGGGTAAAAGTCAGTCAAGTGGGACATGTTCATATTCTTCGTGGTCTTACCGTAACAAATATGTTATTTGTTCTAGATTTTAGGCTGAATCTTTTATCCGTCCACAAACTCACTAAACAACTATCTTCCAATCTATTTTTTTCTTTTGTTGATGTGACTTTGCAAGGCCCTTCAATGAATAGGCCAGGGGTAGTTGGTGAAATCAGGAATGGACTTTATTTGTTTAACCCTACCTCTTTAGTTAATTTTCAATCAAAGTCTGGGACACAGCCTGTTAATCAGCTTCCTTCAAATTGAAATAAGTTAGGTGATAGGATAGTTTCTCATTCAGTTTCTTTTTCTGTTAATCTACCAAATGATGTAAGCTTATGGCATAAAACATTTGGGGCATATGCCTTTATCCAATATGGAAAATGTTTCAAAATTTCAGTTTCAATCTCTGTCTAAATTTCAAGTTCCATGTGATATTTGTTGTCAAGCTAGCCAATCTAAGCTACCATTCAAATCCAATGAAATTTCTTCTAAGTCTATGTTTCAATTGATCCACATTGGTACTTGTGGACCCTATAAATATTCAACTCATGAAGGATGCAAATATTTTTTAACTATAGTTGATGATTATAGTAGAGGAACTTGGACTTATATTCTCAAAACCAAGAGCAATGCTTTTTCAATTTTAAAATCTTTTCTAGTTGTGGTTCACAGGTAGTTTGGGACCAAAGTCAAGGTCATTAGATCAGATAATGTCCTAGAACTCGGTTCTAGCATTTCTACTATAGAATTTTCTACACACGTGGCATTCTCCACCAAACATCTTGTGCAGCTACGCCACAACGAAATGGTGTGGTAGAACGCAAACACAAATATTTGTTAAAGACATGCATGGCACTACTTTTTCAATCCAATGTTCCTATCAATTACTGAGGGATTGTCTTTTAACTGCAACTTACCTTATAAATAGGTTTCCTTCAAATATTTTAAACCACAAAATCCATATGAAATTCTCTTCTGAAAGAAACCTTCCTATGAGCATTTAAAATGTTTTGGTTGCCTTTGTTATGCAACAATATCATCCACACATAGATTAAAACATGATTCTAGATCAATTAAATGTGTATTTTTAGGTTATCCTTTTGGAAAGAAAGGTTAGAAACATTTGGATCTCACAACAAAAAGGATTTTTGTCTCTAGGAATGTAAGGTTCTATGAGGATATTTTTCTATTTTCTGTCTCAATTCCAAATTCAGTTATATTTCCTACAGAACATCTTGGACTGTAACGACTTGGTCGGCCATTTCATGAATTACCACTCTGTTTTCCCCATTTCTTCTTCTTATTGCTTTGTTCAGTGGTATTATATGTTATTGGGTTGATTGGCTTGGGTTCGGAGAGGTTTTGGAAAGGTTTGAGACACTTAGCCTCTTTTGAGTAAGCTTAAGTTGAAAAAGTCAACCAGACATTGTCTTATATGTTAGAGGGCTTGGATGTGAGTTCCGATGGTTCGGATAGCTACGGGAGGTGATTTTGGACTTAGGAGCATGATCGGAATGTGTTTTGGAGGTTCGGAGTAGATTTAGGCTTGAATTGGCGAAATTGAAATTTTGGCATTTTTCGGTTGATAGGTGAGATTTTGATATAGGGGTCGGAATGGAATTTCGGGAGTTGCAGTAGGTCCGTTGTGTCATTTGAGATATGTGTGCAAAATTTTAGGTCGTTCGGGCATGGCTTGATAGACATTTTGATCGAAAGCAAAATTTAGAAGGTTTTGGAATTCTTAGGCTTGAATCCAATACGAATTTGGTATTTTGATGTTGTTTTGAGCGTTACAAAGGTTGGGACAAGTTTGAATGATGTTATTAGATATGTTGGCATGGTTGGTTGAGGTCCCGGGGGCCTCGGGTGAGTTTCGGGTGGTTAAACGGACCAAATGCATAGTTGAGAAGTTGCAGATTTTGGCTTCAGCTGTTGTAGACAATTTGTGCTTCACGTTCGCGAGTGGACCCTCGCGTTTGCGAAGGGTCAGGAAGGGAGGCTGGAGATTTGTCCTTCGCGTTCGCAAGGGAGGTCCCTCGTTCGCGAAGGGTCGGAATAGGAAGCATCGCGTTCGCGAGAAGTCGGACGCGTTCGCGATGGTTTGAGATGCTGAGGCATCGCGTTCGCGATGGTGTGGTCACGTTCGCGTAAGGGAAATTATGGTCAATGGCATTTTGTGCTTCGCCAACGCGAGGCTTTGACCGCGTTCGCGAAGAAGGACTTCTAATCGCTGGGCAGAATATTTAAAAGTCCATTTTCGCGAGTTTTGGCCTAAGTCCACCATTTTTGACTCGGTTTTGGAGCTTTTTGAGAGAGATTGAAGAGGGAATCAAAGAGAAGTTATTGGAGGTAAGAATCTTGGACTTAATACTCAATCCTATTGTGATTTCTACCTAATTAAACATGAAATTTGGGGAACTTGAAGCCTAAATTGGGGAGTTAGGGCTTGGAAACTTGAGTCGAGCGATTTCGCTCTTTTCTGTGGGATAATATGGTTCTAGGTTAGAGCACTTTATGCGCTCCCTCTTCTCATTATTATTATTATTAGATGAATTTTCAGAAACAACTATTGTTTAGTGGCTATTAACTTCCTACAACTACCATATACATAATTACTTCTTATAGCTACTATTCAGTTGTTACGGTAGTGTATTCGATGTATTCGCTCTGCTGTATTAAGCGCCTAAAAATCAGGGCAGTCCAGCTGTACCCACATGTATTCACATATATTCGCGCCATGTATTCATGAATACAGCAGTAAAAAGCGCCTAAAATCTGGGCAGTCCAACTGTACGCGCATGTATTCACATGTATTCGCGCAATGTATTCATGAATACAGTAGCAAAAAGCGCCTAAAATCAGGGCAGTCCAGTTGTACACGCATGTATTCGCATTGATGTATTCATGAATACAGCCGTAAAAAGCGCCTAAAATCAGGGCAGTTCAGTTGTACGCTCATGTATTCAAATGTATTTGCGCCATGTATTCATGAATACAGTAACGGCAATCACCTTAAAAATAGGTATGTCCAGTTGTCTAAGAGAGAGAAAAAACATAAATAGCTTATTTCATGCCTCAATGGTAGTATATACCATAAATACTTATCTTACTATAAAATATAAAAGGTAGCTATACAAAATAATATTTTAAAATGATTTTGGTTTATAATAAATAAGGTATATACCTTTGCTATAGGAGGTAAAATTTCTTTATTATTATTATTATTATTATTATTATTATACTACTATTATTATTGTTATGATCATCTTATTCTTCATTTGTATTACTAGTGTTGCTTCTTTACTTGTGGTATCTTTACTATTTTGTTATCATTACCTTCTTTTTCTTAAATATTTTCCATATAGCATGTGTGTCGTGAGTGAGAAGGTGGTCGTAGATCAGCCCTCGGCTCTTCTTTCGAAATTATCGAACATGATGACTTATCGGCTTGAGGTTTCATCTTATCTTTTCACCCTCGTATTTTTCAAACCTATTTCAAAAACGTTTTTTTTTAAGCCGAGAGTCTACTATAAACAGTCTCTTTACCTCACACAAGGTAGAGGTAAGATTTGTGTACATTTTACCCTTTTCAGACCTCACTTGTGAAATCAGACTGGGTATGTTGTTGTTGGTTGATAGGCTTAATTACATAAGTTAATTTTGTCTATCATGTGGAGATAGGGAAATGTAATATTCTCTAAGTTCCGAGATAGTTTATTCCAAACAGAGATGACAAATATGACTTTTGGCCGTTCACAAATACTAAAAAATATACAAGCTACAGATAAGCAAATGTTAAGAACTATGATTTAATATAAGAACTAGTTATGGTTGAAATTCTCTTGAAGGTTAAAACTTAAACCAACTCCTTGTGCAATGAGGAAACTTAATGTGTCTCATCCCTTTCAAGGCCGTATTAATGCCGTGGCAACACGCGAACAACCTTAAGTAACATCATCCAAATAATTTCAAGAAACTTCTTTTGGTTACTAAGAATTGAGTCGACCAGCCATTACTGGTTCAAATTATCCATAGAACTATTCTCCGAAAAACACCTTAAACACTTCTTCAACAACAGTTGCAACAACTGTTTTGCAGAAACCTTCTTGGAGAAACTTGAGAAGCAAAATATTGCACCTATGATACTATCTAACAGCTCTGCTAAAGAGACCACCTTAAAAGCAAGAATGCTTCAACCTTTTTCCGATATCCATCAAACTTATGTCTGAAAAAAATCATAGCACATTGTAATATTTTCACGGAAAATGAGTGATTTTATCACTTATTTTCTTTTGTTTGATTGGTGAATGGAAAACTTTTAACGGAAAATATTTTCTAGTGTTTAGTTAAAGAGTAGAAAATATTTTTTTATGCTACTCTCCTCACCCTCTTTTCTCAAGTCCCTATGTTTCCTTGCTCTCCCTCCCCAAAAACCCAACAACTCTATTTTCTTCAACAATTTAATTATTCTTTTAAAAATCCACACAAACCCAAAGGAACTAATGTGTTGCTTTACTTTTTTAAGCAAAACAACGTTAGAAATCTATTCTCCATAACTATAAAAAAAATACTCTTTTTTTTTGTTGAAAAAGAAAGTACTATTTCTACAACATGAAAATAAAGTAATCATTTTATTGAAATAAAAGAAAATACTTTTTCTACATCATGAAAAGAAAATACTCATTTTGTTGAAATGACAACCAAACATGGAAAAATTGGAAAACATTTTCCGAAAATGTTTTCGTTCATACCAAACACACCCGAACTGTGATTATCTCTTCTAATTGTCCCTTGCCCCATTTTTCTTAAGAGGGCAAGACAGACTAGGATTTATGAAAGGAAAAGGCTCAGATTTATTCCAGTGATTCCACAAATCATGGATTTATACACCGAGAAGAATTCCCAAAATTTTCCGGACTATAACATGAGGGAAGTTGCTCAACGTGCATCAAGAGCCTAAACTACTCTTAAGTGGACTCAAAAATGAAAATCAAGGCGCCCACTGCTCATTCATAGTCGTCTTCATCAAGCTCCACTTCAGCATCACCGGATCCTCCAAGGAGAGAGAGGAAAACTAAAACTGCAACCAGTTGAGTGACCAAAAAATATTTAGCTCTTCTACGAAACTTCTTCTCTTCCTCAGTTTTTTCCCTCTTAGATTTGCTTTTGGGTTTCGAACCTAAATGAATGAAAGAGAAGAAACAAAACCATCAGCTTATAAGCAGATCATGCAATATCAACTGATGATAAAGTTGAATTGACATGTAGTTCTCCAGATGTAATATCAAAACTTTGGCAAATGTTTCATCAATGACATTTATGATTATACTTCACCAAAAAGGGCACATCTAAAATTATATGAATTATGAAGGGCACAAGTACAAAGATATCTTCAGTCACTGATTGGCATACAAACCAAGTGGAGAAGTTACTTAACGACACTAAGGTGCCGTTTAGTTACCGGGATTAGGATTCCAGTCTAGTATAAAATTTGGGATAAAATTTACCAAATGTTTGGTTATTGGTATTAGCTGATACCGGTATAAATTTCCAAAATCTTGGTATTATTTACCCACATCCAATGTGGCATAATAATACCAGGATTATTTATACCTGGATAAAGCTTTCCAAAAGACAAGATTACCCCTCAAAAAGCTCTTTTTGCATTGTCATCGGTACGTTTTTTTCTTTCCACAAAATGGATATATGATTAAAAGAATGCTGCAGAGAAACACAGAAGCTAGAAGTTGGAAGTTGTTTTGAGTTTTGAACCTACACTTCAGCTAATTTCATATTGTTGCATTCTCAGATAGAGAATCACTTTATTTTCACGATGAAATTTTTGCCTTCTCAATTTTGAATACCATTGTTAAAGCACCATTAAAACCTTTAAATGTAATAGTGTAACAGTACCCAGGTTGTTAATTCTTAAATTATACTACTAAAGTCAAAAAAAATCACTATTCAATTGGCTGAATCACTCTTATAGAACTAGTGATGTCGTCTTCTCCACACCAGAAAAGTGTTTTCATGGGGGGAAGAAACAAGAGTAGGCTTGACCGGAACGACAGTGCTGATCGGAAAATTTCTCCGGCAATTTACCTAGCCAGAAAAAAATAAGAAAAAAAAAAAGGAGAGAGGAGAGGATGAAGAAGAACCTGGGAATGGAGTACTGATATGATTAAGAATAAGAAGAAAAAGACTAAATGGGAAAGTAGACGAATGAGTTGCAGGTGTGTGTGTGGTGGTGGGGGGGGGGATGATGGGAAGGAACAGGGAAGAGGAAACTAGAAGGAAGAAAGTTTTTTTCTTTTTTATTGTAATTATTTTTATTTTTAAAATATAATTATAGGTGACAATTTTTATTTTAAATTTACACATGTCAATAATTGGGTGGGGTCTACTTTTGGATTTTCTTTTTCTTTTTCGCTTTAATTTATCACTTTTTTTGTTTAACCACGCGTAGTCTACGTGTTAAATTCTGAGTGGTTCACTTAACCACGTAGGAGCGATTGTGTCTCACCCATTATACATTCCAGACACGCGTGTTTACTTAACACACTAAAACCAATATAAAGTGTCTATATGGTCACCTGGTAAGCTGGAGTGTGAGATAGACATCTGGGGCAAACTTTAAGTGTCTCTTTATGTATTTTGCCAAAAAATTATCTAGTTTCAAACCAAACATATGCTTTGAATTATACATTTTATAGCCCAATTTTAATTCAATGAACCAAACAAAGCAATAGCATTAAATAATCTAGGAACTATTAATCACAATATTATAACACCGCCATTATAATCCCAACATAACTTTGTCGACAAACAAACTGACCCCTAAGTTAAATAAGTTATTAGAAAAGCTATCTCAACCCTTTGAGCACTAGTAAGATAAAAGGCTAATACATTGATAGGCATTTAAACTTGAAACAACATTTCATTCTGACACCTAATCTTAAGCAGTGTGACCTATTAAACACTTCAACTTCTCGGACTTGTAACTAATTGATCCTTAACTAACCGTCAATCAAAAGAACAACCAAATGCACGAAGTTTAAATGCTAGTGACGTAGAAAAAAAATCAAATGAATCAAAGGCATGTTTCATTAGAAAGAAAAAAGGACACATGGCTATTTCATTTTTTTTCCCCTCTTTCTTCTTCTTCTCAGCAAAGGGAGCCTTGACACAACGATAAAAGTTGCTTTCATGTGACGAACAGGTCACGTGTTCAAGTCGCGAAAATAGTGTCTTACAGAAATACAAGGTAACATTGCGTACATAAGACTCAATATGGTCCACCCTCCTCAAAACCCCGCGCATAGCGGAAGCTTGGTGCATCAGGCTATCCTTATTCTTCTAAACCGCTTGTAAGAAAAATTTGGAGGGAAAGACAACTAAGACACACTCAAACTTGCTAGAAAAGAAGTGGAGAAAATGACGATTCTAGTTTACAACTTGATTAATGCTATAATACATTGAAATATATGAAATCTTGATCATGTATCTAGCCTAATGTCCATGAATCTTCATTTAATCGTACACATCTCTTATTCCCAAATTACATCACTGAACTCACCAATTAGTTCTGGAGACTAGAGTAATCCACTATTACATGCATCTCCCAAAATATTTAATTAATAACTAGTCCATGAACTAAAAACTTAAGTCATATATCAATAAATATCAATATTTCAATACCCCCTTAAACTTGATTCATCACACCTATACACAACTTCGAAAAATATCAATCTTAAACGACTTTGTGAAATTATCCATAACTTGGTTTTGTGAATTCACGAATTCAAACTCCATCTCCTTCTTGAATATATAATCCCTAATGAAATAATATTTTACATCAATGTACTTACTCCTTTAAAGAAATTTCGGGTTCTTGGCCAATGCAATAGAAATTTGTTATCAACACAAATTTCGTCGTCTCCTTAGCCAAATTGCATACAAACACAAAAAGAAGCCGGTACATACTACGTTTCACGGGTTAACAAAGTCACAGTCACTTGCTTCTTGGAATTTCATGTAAATGCGAAATTTTCAAGGAAAAAAAAATAAACATGGTATTACTTTTAGATCATCAACATCACTAGCCCAATCAATATCACAATAGCCAACAAGCACTAAAGATTCTAAAGTCAAGAGTACCTTTGATGTACCGAAGTATTCTTTAGCTACCTGAGAGGTAGTAAGAGCTTCTATAAAACGACTCACAAGTCCGACACCATAAGGAATATCCGATCTTGTACAAGTCAAATAGCTCAAGCTTCTAACAAAGGCTCTTGAAGAATGTCTTTGTCTCCATCCCCATGCTTGGACAATTTAATTCCACATTCCACGAGAGTTTACAGGCTTGCAAAGGGACCGGTGAGAAGTGGCTTGCCTATGTCGAGTTTGCTGCATATGAAGGCATTTTTATTTCTCAAAGAAGAGTATGGAAAAGAGATTCTCAAAGAAATTCAAGATAGAGAATTACAAGCGCGTAACCACCCCTATTGATTGTGGAGATAAATTGAGATGGAGACAAGATCAATCTAACATTCTTCAAGATCTTTGTTGGAAGCTTGAGGTATTTGACTTGTACAAAATCGGATATTCATTTGGTTTTGGACTTGTGATGCATTTTGTGAAAGCTCATACTACCTCTTAATGAAAGTAGCTAAAAGAAAACTTTGGTACATCAAAGGTACGCTTGACTATATAAACTTCTACTCATCGTCCAAGGAATTAAAGCTTGGTGATTGTTGTTATAATGACTGGACTAGTGACGTTTATGACCAAAAAAGCACTATCGGGTTTGTTTTTCTCTTGGAAATTTCGCATTTACATGGAATACCAACAAGCAATTATACCTTTGTCAACAAGTGAAGCAAGTATGTAGCAGCTTTTTTTGTGTTTTTACTTTAACTTGCTAAGGAGCTTGTTGGAACTAGGAAGAACTTCACCAACCACAAGATGCAACAAAAACTTGTTTTGAAAACAAGGCAGTTATTGAACAAGCCAAGAACTCTTTGATGAAAGAAGTAGGCACATTGATATGAAATATCCTTTTAATAGGGACTACATATCAAAAAAGGAGATGGAGCTTGAGTTCGTCGAATCACAAGAACAAGTTGCAGATATTACCACCAAGTTGTCGAAGGTTGATATTTTTCAAAAGTTACGGATGTCTCTTGGTCTGATGATACAAGGTTAAGGAGGGTGTTGAAATATCAAAATTTATTTATGTATGAAATTTATTTTGAGTTCATTCATGCACTTTGGGAATAGGAGGAGTCCAAAATTAAATGAAGATGCATGTACGTTAAGTTAGATACATGATCCATCACCTACAAAAACTCACTCTAGCAATACAGTTCAAGTCAAGTTGTAAAATAGAATCATCTTTTCATACACTTCTCTTATTGAGGTTGAGAATCTCTTATTTGTCTTGCTATCAAAATTTTACTAACATTCTCTGCCACCCGAATCAAAACCGTCCATCTACCGAATTAAGATCTTCCAATAGTCTCAAATTCCCTTATCTTGAGATCAACAGCTTACCATGCGCAATCGAATTGTTGTCACTTTCCCTCTTCCTTCGTAGCAAACTCAGCATAGGCGAGCAACTTTTCTCGGCCTATAATCCACACATCACCTCATCTTTAGTGTCGAGAATAACCATTGCTTTTCTCCATTTTCCAAAAATCAAAACCCCAGTCTTCTGTACGCACTACATTTTTTCTCTCCATTTTTTTGGGAGGTGTGGTATCAGAGGAGAAATTGGAAGTTGAGTCGACGAGGAAGTTAAGAAGAAACTCAAAAAAATTCCGTTTATGGGTCTGAAGTCATTTTACGGGCAAAAATTAAGGTGCGAAATGCACAATCCTCCATGCTAGCACTTGGGATTTAATATACAAAAATCCAACAAGTCGAAGTGTTCAATAAGTAACAGCTAAAGATTAGTTATCCGAATGAAATATTGTGCCAAGTTTAGGCATCTATAGATGTATTCGGACTATGGATGTATTAGGACGAAGTTAAAATACTTCTGCTATACTTTTTGAAATCTATCTAAGCGAGAAAAAAAATCTTTGATTTCCAAATACACAACATAATATTTATTGTGTTCTCCGACAAACTGAAAGAAGTGCGGTGTTATCAAAACCAATAGGCAAAATATATAAGTTAACCCCTGAACTATGGACCAAATCCCTGTTACACACTTTCTGATCACAAAAATCATATTACACACTCAACCTTTCGAGAGTGTATCAAAGACACACCACTTTTTTCTTGACCATTTGTCAAAACATGTGTGATGCCTGGCACCAATAGAAGCATTACATGTGTCCTTATTTTTTATTAAAAAATAAAATACTTACAATTACCCTTAGCCTTTCTAGTTGTACTATACCTGAGCCTTTTGAGCCGAGGGTCTCCTGGAAACAGCCTCTCTACCCTTCGGGGTAGGGGTAAGGTCTGCGTACATATTACCCTCCCCAGACCCCACTTGTGGGATTATACTGGGTCGTTGTTGTTGTTGTTGTTGTTGTACCCTTAGCCTTTCTCTCTCCTCTTTTTGTCCTCCCTCGCATCTCCATTGCCGCCGACTATACTAGAACCACAACCTTCCAATTTCAAACCAAAAATTAGGAGCCTAAATAGATTTATAGCATGTTTGGCCAAGCTTCTTTTTTGCCAAAAGTGCTTTTTTTTTTTGCCAGAAGCACTTTTGGCCAAAACTTAGGTGTTTGGCCAAGCTTTTGGAAGGAAAAAAAGTGTTTTTGAGGAGAAGCAGAAGCAGTTTTGGAGAAGCAGAAAAAAGTAGCTTCTCTTCAAAAAGCACTTTTTTGAGAAGCACTTTTGAGAAAAATACACTTAGAAGCAGTTTTTTAAAGTTTGGTCAAACACTAATTGCTGCTCAGAAGTGCTTTTCCAACTAATTAGCCAACACAAATTGCTTCTCACCAAAAGTACTTTTGAAAAAAAGCACTTCTCAAAATAAGCTTATTTTTGCAGCTTGGCCAAACGGGCTATTAGTCCCAAGTTTTTTACTTTAAATTCAGATCTAACACAAAAAAGCAAGACCTAAAACTCCAACCAGAAAAGATTTTATGGCTGCCCGATTCGCCAACATCTTCTCCGACCAGCAAACCACCCAATTAATAATTTTCTAGAAAATAGTCACTGATGTTGACCATTTTTTGGGTCTGGAGACAGAGGGTGGATTTAGGTGTAACTATTCGGCTGCAAAAAGAAAAACCCATGACTAAGAACACCAAAACTACCATCTAAAAACTAACACTTTAAATGGTGCTTCTGCCATGGATGAAGCTAAAAGCTAAAAAAATTATACGGATGTAGAGAATTAGGAAGAAGCAGCTGATTAAATATTGTGTGTAGAAGAAGAAGAAGATGAAGAATCCTAAGTTGGAAACTGTTTGATAAAGCAAGAAAGTGGAAACAAAGGCGAAAGATCTGAAGAGAAGCCAAAAAAGGATGGAGATTTCGCCAACAGGAGATCCACCGATCAGTGGACTTAGTAGGATACTATGTCCCTTCGCCCGCAACAAGGTAATTTTAAAAAAAAAAAAAGAGAAAATGAAAAGGCTATGCACGTGGGCTCCAAAAAAGGCTTTAGAAACAAACTTTTTTTATTATTCACTCGCTTCTTCTAAGTGTAAAACACGCGCGTGCCACGTGGCTAAACAGGTGTGTACTAGAGACACTCTAAAAAGGTTGAGTGTGTAAAACAATTTTCGTGGTCAGAAAGTGTATAACGGGGATTTGGTCCATAGTTTAGGGGGTAACTTATGTATTTTGCCAAACCAAGAAAGCAAGAAGGTTGAGGAATAAAATTATGATTCACCAAAATATCGAGGAAAACTAGCAACATCTTCTGTAAAGCAATATCAATAACCTATATGATATGATGCATTTTTAAAAGTTTAACTTTAAATGATACACAAATGTTTTTCCACAAGTTACTACAAATATACAGGTCATTTAGTTTACATTTAGTTGTTGCAAAGATTATAACAGAGATTGTTTACATGGTGAAATTAATGTGGAGATTGTTTGTGATCTATAATAACGCACAAACTAATCCTACTCTTGGTTCTCAATATGGGGCTCTCGGGTTATGTTGTCTACGCTCCAAATGCCCATTCTTCACCATGGTGGGATGTTAAGTGTCCCACATTGGTTGAGGGAATGGATTGTTGCCTCCTTATACGATCTTGAACAATTCTCATCTCATGGGCTAGCATTTGGTGCTTTTTTTCGGCCAAAGTTCCATTTTGTTCATAGTTACACTACTAATCGAAGAAACCATGTATTGCACCACAAGTATTGATGTGCTTATCCATCAAATCAAACAACTCCCCTAAATGAAAACGACCATGGTTTTAACATGCAAGGTAAGGTGAGGAGTTTGACAAACAATAAAAAGTGAAACATAGGCCTTCGAGAGTTGAATTCTTTTTTACGCTAATAGAAACTTAGAAAGGGGGATATAAATTAAAGATGTAACTAACAGGCTATCACAAAGAATTCCAAAAAAAAAAAAAAGAGAAAACCAGCAACAGCTAAATAAAAAGAAATTGACTAATATACTATGCCCCTCATTCTAGGTAAAACATACTTTTTAGCGCACTTCTTACGAAAACAAGATGAAACAACCAACCAAAATTTATATAAAGCAGAATAATGGGTTACTATCAGAAAGTTAGACTCACTCCATTGTGAAGGACGCCTTGGCACTGATGAAGGATCACTCGGGGATTGTGTGCCAGAAGATGATGATGCACTAGAATCTACCAATTCAAGTTTATGCTTCTCAGTGTATCTTACAAGATTATCATGTTCCAAGAGCTTGCTTCGGAGCACTGAATTTTCCTATCAGCAGATATCAACAATTAAAAGGTAATTAGTGAAAGTGCCACAAGTGAAATTTCGCATGTTCTGTACTGCTCTTATAAATTAATAGGGTGGTGTAAAAAGTGTAAAAAGAAAAAAAATTATTAAAAAAGAAGCTGCTGTGCTTTTCAAAAGAGATGAGATACAGACATGTCTGCTGCCAGTCTCGAACGATATACTACCTCTATCTCAAATAATTAACGAACTTACCCAAATTATTTTACCTCTCCTTTTAGTGATAACTCTCCCAGATCGAGGAAATTCGAGTGGGGATTCTCCCATATCCAGGAAATTAGACTAACTTAACCCTACCTATTTTGCATTAATTGACGATGATATGTCTATAACTCGCTCCCCAACTTTTAGCACATTCCAAATGTTTGTTTAAACATCTCCAACTTTTTATATTTTTGCCTAGGCAGCTAATTTTTACATATTTCATGTTTGTTCCAAACAAAGCAGCTCTCAACCAAAGCAAACTGGGAAAGCAGCCAAAAACAACACCATTCTTTTAATAAAGCAGTTTTATCAAACAGGAAATATTGTTCCCATGATTGCTCATCCTTCCTTATCTCTATGCCTTGTTCCCTTCTTACACAATACTGTAGACACAGGCACAAAGATGAGTTTGAAATGATAGACTGTTTGACTTGATATCTCCCGTGAAAGAAAACCAATAGTCATCTCCACGTAGTGGTTATAAATATTATTAACTAAACCATTACTTCCCAAATTTACCATATATTACAGTACAAGCCATTGAATTAAATCAGTTAAATAAAGCCATAGCATACTCACTGGTAATGCATACAGTGTAAAAAGTGCATGCCCGAGGAAAACTGCATCCAAACTTGTTGACCTGTTAGATAACTGCAAAGATCAGTAATAGTGACGCAAAGAAAATGATTCATTTGCTTAGTTAACTGAACTATTGTTGAATGACTAACCTGTTATCAAAGAAATAGGCTTGCTCCCCTAATCTAGTTGATAAAGCACTAAAGGCATCATTAGCATTCCTGTAAATCTGTCCAGCAAAAGTTTTCAATCAACCACCATATTGAACAATATGTGAAATTAAAGTTGCAAGAAAGATCACAAACTAAGCAAAAACGGAATCTCATCAAACTGGCTGGACTCCTCACCATAGCGACCGAGAGACTGCATAGTTGTCTACAACAACACTACTACTTCAACTTCAAACTAGTTTGCTTGGGCTATATGAATTCTCTCCATCACGCTCCATTTGGGCCTATTTCATTCCATTACTCAGGAGTTCTATGAGACTTAATAGTTTCCTATTGCAGAAAAATCCATAGATCTGATCCCTTTCTTCGAGGATTAAATGGTAGGTCACCGTTAATTTATAGCTAGAGGTGTAAAGTTCAATGGGCACTACACCTTCTCCTTCTCTGTCTAACCCAACTCAAAACATAAGAACAATTACAAACATAGACAATCCATTCCAGGGATTTGGTCTAACAGTGCGAGTAAAAAAAAAATAGTGGAAGAGAAAAGCCAGATACCAGTAGAAACATATTACCTCTTCCTCTCTTCTTCCAGCATTATCTTTTGTAATACCAAGAATTTGTTTTGCAACATGAACTTGCTTTAAGTACAAAATTTTTCCAAGTGGCCATGGGAGATCTGAGTAATAAATCTTGTGTGCAGAACTTCCATCAGAACCCACCCATAGTTCATACAAAATGGCATCTGCAAGCCATGAATCAACCATAGCCTTTGCTGATACCCATTCAGGTATACCACGGACTTGGGAGTCCAAATCAACGAAACTGTCTTCGATTAAACTGCGGATAACTCCACCCTTCTCATTGTTGTAGGCTACGTATGTACCAGATTCAACATAAGGTATTTGGTCTGGAGAAAATAGAGTAAATATTGTGCGATCAGCTTATAGGAATGCTCAACGTTCCAAAAGAAAAAATATGGCATGTGAATGATTCAAAATATCAAGAAACCTGAGAAAACAGTAAAAGAACTACACAAAATATTCCCATTTGAGTTACTCTTGATGAGAGAAATTTAAGAATTCCTGTTCTAAAGACAGTAATATACACACACACACTATATGTATATGTATGTATATAACCGAAATATTGTGGTGATAGAGTTCTACTAACAAAACTTATCAACAAGCTTTACCATACAGCTGCTACAAATTATTTTGATCACCCAAGACTGCGCTCTTTTATATTGAAACAATCATCAAATCGCATCATTGTATCTTCTGTGGTGGCCTCAGCCTACTTATCGGGAAAAATTCAAGGACTCAGTCCTACCAGTCCTCTGCTTCCCTGTTTCAGGTATTGGTAAATGTCTCTAACCCTTCATCACAAGCACAAAGGGATGAAATGTTCATTTTGCCTCGCAAGCCAGCCAAATGTTTGGGTATATTGTTGAAATTTTTCGAAAGACAAGAATCAAATAATTTCTATGGTGGAACAAAATATCTATCATTTCCCCTCGAATAGATTCTTTTTTTTTCGTTTCCAAAGGAATGTTGTTATGTTGTTTTTAAGGGTGCAGTAATCCCTTGAATCTGTTACAACGGACCCCACCACCACCACCACCACCAAAAAAAAAGAAAACAACGTTCTCTTTCAGGCCTTTCAACCAATCAATACGACCCCGGAGAGCCGTTTTGTTAAAACAATAAACTTCGCTTCATTTAGTTCATTTTGGTTTTAGCTTAGGTTTATTATGTAAAATAAAATTCAACAAAAAATAAAATAAATAGAAATAAGAATTAATTCGAAATACTAAATAAGAATAAGGAGTTTTTATGTCGCGTCACTAAGGACCTCATTTCAAAAAAAATATGCCGCGTGGGGGCTTTACCATCTGAAACAAGTATCTTCTTCCAAATAAATGTGAGAATTCCAATGAATCCATAATTGTCTTTTTTGTAGAAATATAAAATCATCCACAGTTGTGATAGTCATGGAGCTTCTCTAAGTCAAGATTCTCATCAAATGGTATGTGTAAGTTTTTTTCTAATATCAGAGAGTATTTGAATCATTTGAGACATGAGATCTCCTATTCCAAGCTAGTAATCAACTCAAATGGAGAGTTGAGCAGCTAGACCACAGTAAATTTACCATCTAGGAACCAAAAAAAACACAACACAGATCTGAACATTTAGCAGCTCTAACTCAACCTTATGCTGACCTTACTGCCAAATTGTCCATGAATTTGATCTACTCTACTTAATTATCTAAATCCCATCAAATCAGAATTTGGCACTACAAGTTACATTGCTTATTGTGCATCCTAATGTAGCCACATGACCATCTAGTGCAAGAAAATGACAATAAAAATTTGACAAATTACAAAATAATATTCAAAATTTCTTAGCGTTAGTAATTCTTACTCCCTGTGTCCCAATTTAGGCGATGCACCTTTCTTTTTACTCTATATTTCTATTTCTTTTAACGATGGTAGTGTCCGGATCACTAATTCCACAGGGTACCTACACCTTCCACTAGGGTAACTCGATGGGAAGAAATCACATATTATACCTTTCTATATTTAGAAGTAATTTAATTTTAAACTTCACATAAGATGATTTATAGTCATACAAATATATATATATATATATATATATATATATATATCTTATTTTATACCACAAGTACTAAAGTCCTTTTTTTCTTCCTTCAACTGTCAAAGTGCATCACTGAAAATGGGATTAAGGTACCAGGTAGTACCAAAAACTAACATAATAGCCAAAATAAAAACATATTAAAATAAAACTTTAATAATTAAGAAGAAAGGGAAAAAGGATGTACCAGAATCGGGGTTAATGAGATTGAAAGCCAAATCAAATGGGGTTTTGGAGAATTTGAGGTAAAGATAAACGGGCAAACAATTGGGGCAAGAAGTGGGTAGTCCGAAACTGGATTTTCGGGTCACCAGTGTCAGCTTTTCTCTCTCCTTTGCTTCTTCCATTATCAAGTTATGAAAATTGAAATTGAAATTGAAATTGGTGAGAGTAAAACCCTAGTTGGGTAGGGCTTTAACTTCTGGGGAAAATTCAGGGCGGCGTTTTGGGAAATTAGGGACTGAAATGGAAACTTTCGGGAATAGATGGCCTATGTAGCATTTTTTGCGATCATAAATGTATCTGCTTTATAATTTACGTCACAAAATGTTTTTGGAAAAAGCACTCTTTACCGCTTGTTTGGAGGATTGTTACCTATTGTATTGTATTGTATTGTATTGTATTGTATGTTTGTTTTGGTTGTTATTAAAATATTATATTGTATCGTATCGTTAAATCCGTTATTATGTAACGATAAAATGTGTTACTTTATGTAACAACTGATTTGGTGTGGTTGCGTCCTTATCTTGTCTTTTTCTCTCATCTCACCCTTCATTATTATTAAATAATTTTATTTTATCATTTACCCTACTTTTTTATATAATAAATTTACCCTGTATCATAATTTTCTTTATCATATTGCAAGTTTATTCTTCATATTGTCGGTGTGTGATATCATGAAACAATAGCAAACGATATAATCTATTCATACATTGTATTCATCAAACGATATGGTACAATACAATACATTATAAAACGATATGTAACAATCATCCAAACAAGCTGTTAATTAAATATTAAAGAGTATTTCTCAGAAAATTCTCAAAAAATTATTTTCTTAAACTGTTTTTTCTTACCAAACGCACTGGATTCCTTAATTAAGAAAATTAGAATTTTAGTAATTTTATGCAAGTTACTATTGGCTTGGTCCCTACGTTTTCTACAAACTAATTTATGGATGCGCGCGATGCGCTTGTACCTTCTGTCGTTGTATATACAACAACAACAACATACCTAGTTATATCTTACACCGTGGAGTCTAGGGACGGTAGTGTGTACGCAGAACTTAGCCCTACCTTGGAGGATAGAGAGGCTGTTTCTAATAGACCTCGGCTTAGAAAAGCATAAGCACCGCATTAATGAAAATATGGACAAGAAGGGACAGTACCAAGAAGCCATATCAAAGCAGAATAAAAATAACCAAATAGTAAGGTGATCAACAATGAAGAAACAACGGTTATTCATAAAAACTTACTACCAACAGAAAGTGAGACTGCGTGCCAATACTACTATTACGAACACTCTAGACTATCTACTCTACTACCCTGCCCCTCGACCTCCATACCTTTCTATCAAGGGTCTTGTCCTCGGTCAACTGAAGTTGCGCCATGTCTTGCCTAATCACCTCTCCTCACCTCTTCTTTGGCCTACCTCTACCTCTCCGTAGGTCCTCCAATGTCAACCTCTCCTTACCGAGGCGTCTGTGCTCCTCATCCTCACATAACCAAACCACCTAAATCGCGCTTCCCACATCTTATCCTCAATAGGGGCCACACCCACCTTGTCGCGAATAACCTCATTTCTGATCTTATCTAATTTGGATTGCCGCACATCTATCTCAACATCCTCATCTCAGCTACTTTCATCTTCTGGACATGAGCGATCTTGACTGGCCAAAACCCAGCCCCATGCAATATCGTTGGTCTGACTACCACTCTGTAGAATTTACCTTTAAGTTTCGGTGGCACCTTCTTGTCACACAAAACACAGGAAGCCAGTGTCCATTTCATCCGTCCCGCCCCAATACGATGTGTGGCATCTTCTGTCGATGTATATAAAACTATAAAAAATATAAGCCCTTGAAAATAAGATTTTTAAAATATAAGCTCTTAAATAGAACAAATATTGAACCTGCTTAGACAAAAAAGCATCAGATGGCCTATCTAAGCATGAAAACAACCAAGATGATTTTGAAAGTTTAGTGTTCTATCATATATCCTGTTCTTTTATATTAATTTTGTATCAAAATAGTCATCTGATTTCCATGTATTCTAGACAAGCTAACTATAAAAAGAAGAAAAATTAGTGATAAATAAATTATGTAGATAAATAATAAATATTCATTGCTAATCCTATTTTGTGACAGAATTGGTGACATACTATTAAAAATTTCTATTAGCTAAAAGATGAATTTAGTGATTAATTCATGTTTTGTAAAGTTGAGTTATGTAACAAACTTTATTAGTAATAATATTAGTTTCTTTTTTACCAAAAAATAAAAATCCTTTCCATCTATTTAACAAGAATATGAATTGAGGTAATTTAGGTGTTCCTGCAAATTAAATTACTGTAATTAATTTCTTATCACAAATTAATGATTACTATTTTTTCCAACAATAATTACTATTTCAAAACCCAATGTCGTTCTTTTTTTTTAGCAAACAGAAAATATATATATTAAAAATTAAGGAACATGCAGTACATGACTTTCATAGTTAGTGTCGCATAGGACACTTTGATTACCTAGGCTTGCTAAATTTTTACAAGCATCACAAGATAGGAATTTTTCAAAAACATATTGTTCTAGTAAATCACTTTCTACTAGACATTTTACATCATGTGGTGGTTCCACAAAAACTTTCTTCTTCATTAGATCAACAATTTCCTTCTTTGCCATTTGATGAGCTACCTTATTCCCTTGCCTGAACTCGTGCTGGATGGTTACTTCCTTCTGTTGGTGCATTAACAACCTGTATTTGTTGACAATGTTAGCATAGAGTCTATTACCTTGTTGGATTGACAGGATTACCTCCGTCGAGTTTGTTTCGATTTGGAGAGGGAACATTCCCCAAGTATGAGTTGTTCTAAGTCCTGCTAGCAATGCTTTGATTTCAGCATGTAGCGAGCCATGTGCATGAGCTGATTTTGCAAAGCCAACTATCCAATGCCCATTGGCATTTCTGATTACACCACCCAGTCCACATTTTTGCAGTTTTTGTTGAAGATTGTATTTATGTTTAGTTTGAATCATCCCTTTGGGGGTCTATGCCATTTAATATTGATGTTAATTTTTGGAGAAGTCAGAATACTCTTTTCGGTTAGGTGACGAAATTCAGTAGCCCTAACAATGATATGGTTGATATTGATAGGGTTTTCTGTATTGTTTTGGTTGTTGTTATTCCTATTTAACCAAATGTGCCAGATAGCAAATGGGAAAAAAAGATTCCAATTTATAAACTTATTTTTCATCGAGTAGTCAAAATTTTTTAGTTGGATTAACCAATGATCACCATGCTCCTTATAGTAGTTTTGCCATCCAATACTGTCCCAAAAATTATTAATGGTTTGGCAGGTAAAGAAAATGTGCATTATGGACTCTTCTATATGACATTTACATATAGGGCAGTTTGGGTCAATATTTAAACCGATTTTAGCAAGATATTTCCTACAGGGAATCTTGTTATGAAGGCATTGCCATATAAAGAACTTAATTTTATTTGGGCATGTTAGATCCCAAATCCATTTAAAATTAATTTGCATGTTTGTATTCAACTCCATGATAGTGTAGCAAGTTTTGCTTGTAAAGAAGCCTTTTGTAGTGAAAGACCATATTGGAATGTCACAATTTGGTCTTTTGAGACGGATTTTAACCTTGGAGATGTTATCCTTGATTTCATTGGGAAAATTGAAGGATATATTACTAAAATTCTACTTTTTACCATCAAAGATGTCATTTATTTTTAGTGAGTAATCCGTTTTTAATAAGTGGCCTTCTATAAGACTTCCTAAATTCGGAATCCGATAGGTTTTCCAAATGTTCATGTTTGATTGATGGTGGGGGTAACCAAATAATACTTTTGGAACATAAATCTCACCCCTTTTGAATGTTTTTCCAAATGAAAGAACTTTTGGTTATGGCATAATTATTAGCATAATTACTAATGATTAGGTTTGCCCAAGGAGTAGTAGCTATAGTAAGGATTCTCCGTATTAAGCTAGCAAGAGTGCATAGATTCTTGTCCTTTGCATTGTGGAGGCCAAGGCCTCCCTTGCTTTTAGGTTGACAAATGGTAGACTATTTGATGAGGTGAATTCTTTTCCTCTCGTTGGTAGTTCCCCATATGAAATCCCTTTGTACTTTGTCAATTTTGTTAAGAATGTTTGTAGGGAGTAAGGTGTATTGCATATAATGGTTTGGGATTGAGTTTAGACAAGAGAGAGAAAGGGTTGTCCGTCCAGCTATATTGATGAATTTCATTTTCCAAGCTGTTAGTTTGGCTCTCATCTTGTCAATCATGAATTGGTAGTCCTTTAGCCTAGGATGTTTGTTTAATATAGAAAAACCTAGATATGTGCCAAAGGAGTCACCTTTTTTTAATACCCAAACTATTGGTAACCTCCTTAATGAGAGTTTGGGGACAATTGTTAAAAAAGACAATTTTGGATTTAGAAGTGTTAATACATTGCCCTGATAGATTACAAAAAAAATCTAATCCTTTTTGGATTGCATGATATGATTTCATATTGAGTTTGGCCATAAAAGTAAGATCATCCAAAAAAAATATTTATGATTTAAATTTTAAAAACAACAAACAAATCATATGAAAGGAAAATAAAGGAAAAATTGATTTTTATCATTAAACAAGGACAAAGAACAAAAATATCAAACAAAAACGTGAAGTTTCCTTGTTGGAAACCGACGAAAAACTTTCCTCCTACTTTTTTGTATTTTTTATGTCTTTATATATTATATTCTTATTAGGAGAAGATATCAAACACTGAATTATATTAGGAAAAAAAATTCGATTTAGAAAGATATCAAACACTGAATTATATTAGGAAAAACTTTTTCGATTTAGAACTCTTAAAATATAAGGAAATTTTTTAATTCTATCCCATGTAAATTATATTTTTAAAGGGTAAAAAGGCGAACGACATTTCACTAAGGGTCTTTGTACTTTTATAGTATAGTATAAATTGTCATAACACAAGAATCTTTTGATTGAACACAACATATATATTGTTATGAAATAATAAAAGAAGAAGAGGAGTATTGGAGAGAAAAGTAGAGAGAGAGAATTCTTATTGATTTTGGGATGAATTATAATGGAATAGAACCCTCTATTTATAGGGAAAGAGTGACTTAGTCACCAAGTAATAAACTCTGAGATATCTCTAAATATAGACATTCGCCATAAATAAAATTCTATTTATAATACTCTCCCTTGTGCCTCGTTAAAACCTTAACTAAAATAAAACCCAGTGGGAAAAAATTCTAGTGAAGGAAAAAGAGTACACATATCTAACAATACGCCTTTTGGTTGCCTCGTTAAAAACCTTGCAAGAAAAACCCAGTGGGACAAAACCTTGTAAGAGAAAAAGAATACAACGCGTATTAACTCTCCCTGATGAGAGCATCAATTCACATCCTTGAGCATTCGCATTCCAATCTTGTGCACTAGCTTCTTGAAGGTTGATATCGGCAGAGATTCGGTGAATAAATCAACCATATTAACTCCAATGAATATGTTGCACCTTAAAAATTCTCGCTATCACATTATCATTCTTATAGTTATAGCAAGATACATATGTGCGCAAATAGCACTTAGGATATGGTACTTCAAGACCAAGAATTGTATATGCTTCAAGTGATTTAAATCCTTCAAGGATTGTCATATAAGTTAAGTCATATAAGTCATATAATAGACTTTAATTAGATGCATATCAAGTTTTCATGTCATGCTAGACAAATAAGATATCGAAAACTGATTGCACATATCATTGACTTTATACTTTCAAGTATTTGAACAACATAGACAAAATTATATGTCTTTCATATGAAACCAATTCTATTCGAATTGTGTCTCTTCCATTTGACCAATATTTTTGTGTCTGTAGGCGACAGACATAAGATCCTCATCTATATTTAGCGCTATCATAGATGTTGTCGACGAATATTTTATATCGATTCCAACATTTTTTCATAAAGACATAACATAGAGATCTCTTCATTCATATATTCAGGTACCTGAACCTCTCTTGAGATTTTATGAAGTATTATGTCATGTGATCTTCTAAATCACTTGCCTCCTTTATTATGATCATTTTGATCATTTACTCATCTTCTTTATCAAGAAGTTTATTTGAAACTGATTTGTCTATACACCTTAAGCGTACCACAGACTTTGTCCTTCTAGGATATATTCTTGTAGGAGCATTTTCAGTGAGAATACAACTACTTTCTTTAGGTCAGCAAATGCGTCCGGCATGCTTTGCAATATATTGCACATGAATTATCTTTTTATGAACTTCAAGTTCATATTATCGTATTCGAGGATCTAGATATTGTCGATGCCCCCTTTTTCTACCGATTGAAATCGGGTATACGACATTGGGAGGACAACTCTATTCCCTTTCGAGAATTGGGTTTTGGAATTTTGAAGAGTTGCCACCTAATGATTATAGTGCATTAGGACACTTTAAGAAAGGTTTGAGTTGGGAAAACCAGAGTTCGGGTAAGGGCTAGAAATTATCTCGAGGGAAGGTGTTAGGCACCCCTCAAGATCCACTAGTGTGGTCCCGGCCATGTTACAATTGTGACTTTAAGCAGACAAGTAGAAAAGAAAGGGATTTTTCACATAGTTTTGCAAACAAGTTTAAGAGTTGAAGGAGTAGAGAGTTTGGAAAATTAATTTAAAAGAAAACATAAAAATTAACAAGTAAAGGGGAGAAGGGTCCTAGGTTTACAAATAATATGGATCACATCAATGCAATATCCAGCAATCACTCCTCAGAAGAGGGGTCGCACGTGATATTAGCGCACCGATCATCATATCCATATTCTACCCATCCCACCCCGTTAAGGTATTAAAGCGCAAAAAGTTTCGTTACTTATTGCATGCTAGTACCCGTCCCAATCCTATCAGTCCCGGAGGCATTTGGGACTACTAATCCTAAAGGGAAAGGGATTTGGGGCCTTTTGAGAGCTTTCAAAGGATAAAACACTATGCGTCAATCAAAACACATAATGCAAGTAAAAGGGGAAGCAGATAAGCAAGTAAGGCTCAAGTAAACCTCCTTAAGTTAGATAAGCCATAGAGTTTAGCATGTCTTGCATGTACTGGTTTGGTCTTTAAAATTAAAGCGATAAGCGGACTGGTTCAACACATACTTTTAGACAGGAAGTCCGCATTAGGCTCGCTCGAATGCAGTTCTTAAGGACTAGTCTACTTTCAGCTATGTGTTGGATAGAACTAACGATTTCGAAAAGCGAACTGGTTATGAAGAGTTACCTGTTTTTTTATCAGAGTGAAACGAGTTTCAGAAAAAGAATGTACTATTTTGAAAAAGATTTAAAAGAAAAGAAAGGAGCTTCAGAAGACATGCAGACTAGTTGGAAAAAAAAAGAGTTTCACGAACCTCATCAGAAAAAAGTGAGTTTCAGAAAATGCCAGTTTGGTTTAGAAAATGTTTGTTAACTTACGAGGTTTAGAAAATCACAGAAGACCGCCAGTTTTACCAAAGAATATATTAATTTAAATGGTTTGTGCTATTTTGAACAAATGAGACAATTCCGACTCGAAGTTCCTATAGACATGCTTTCTATACGTTAACTGATTTTAACACTTTTTTAACAGGAGTCTTACAAATATGGTATCTATATGCAACTTTATAATTAAGCCTACAGTTTGCCTAACGGTATCATTATGTGCATAAATGTAAACCCCTATGAGCACGGTATCTATATGCATAGTTGCAGAAAGTTTAGAAGTTAAATCCTATAGGTATGGTCTCTACGTGTGAAATTGCGCAGTGTAGAAATTAAACCTATAGACATGATTTCTACCCTTTTATGCATTAAAAGTAACCCCCTCCCCTTATCACTAAAATCCTGTGTGTTTATACAAATTATTACAGACCAGTAAAAAATAAGATATAAATTAAAAATACATCAAAAATTACAGCTACATCCGAGTAGCCTAATTCAGACTTAGTATATAACAATATGAGATTGAACCACTTCCGAGATCCAGATTTCCAAAGCCTTCTCTTATCTAGGGTGTTTCAGAGATCCAATGAGTTTCAAGAACTCCCCGCAGTGCTTACACCCAAGATGTTAATTAGAAAGAGTTACAGTGCAGTGTGGAAGAGCCAGCCCTCAGGTGTCCAAGTTCAGAGGGAGCTCATGAATCCTAAAGCAAGGCTCACAATAGAGGGGCAGAATTTAGGTTCTAAGAATGAGTGTAAGTGCAAGAGAGGGGGTTGGGGAATGCCATGGCAGGCTGGTGGTCATGCCTAGCCACGAGGTAGGCTGGCACACCCTTGACCAAGCCTGTTCAGCCAACAAATAAGAGCACAGACCTATTGAAGGTCAGACTATGGTCTGGGCAGTGATTAGGACACTGCCAGACCAAGGTCTCAAGCTTAGAATACATATAAGGGGGAAAAGGAATGGGAATTGAAAAAGTTTAGGACTCATGGAGTCCAGTCCATATACATGAACAACAATGTCAAGGGTTGTCATGTTTTCTGAACCATAGCTCAGCAGACAAAGGGTTCAGGGATGGGGATTCATATAGGAGCAGAAATAACAAGTTTGCAGAAAGCAGTAAAATAAACAAAGAAAAGACTGAAGCATAAACACATAAGAGAGGGGGCAGAATTTAAACAAGAAGAGACATACCAGTTGTAGGAAAGTAAGCACAAAGAAAAGCAGGATACTTGCAGCCAAAACACAATCAGAGAAGAGAGCTTATGAGTTCAGAGAAAACTCGAATGCTTTTTTTTTTAAAAACCTAAGTGTATTTGAGAGAAGAAGTGGTGACTTATGCTGTGTTCGAACTTGTTTTTTGAAAGAGAAAAGGTACAGTATTTATAGTTTTGAAAACGAGTAGAGAATAAGGTAACAAAAAGGGTTTCAACACAAACATGGAAATAAACACAGTCAGAATCAATTAACACAGGTATTCCCCTTTAATCAAGGGATTACTGCTCAAACGGACACTAACATGATTAATATAAGGAAAGAAGATCAATTTGTAAGCAGAATGATTGTTACCATAAAAGGAGCAATAAAACCATATAGTAAGGGATTAAGTCTAAATACAGGAATGTACTTATTTTGGAAAGGATCTGGTAAGGCCAAACAAAGAGAGAGAATCAATTAACCCTTAAAGGGCGAGTAAAAAATCAGAATTTCATAAGAAAAAGTTTTGAAAATCAATCACGAGTTTGAAAATCAATCACAGAAGGGACTTAGTACATAAATGAAGTGCACAAGTAATAAGCATGTGAGGCCAAGCTATGGCGAGAAGGAACAACATACAGTAATAGCATAGAGCAAGCATTCATAGCATGATAGTCACGTAGGTCAGGTTTCAGTGATTTAGTAGTAGAGGAAAAGATCAGAAGCATGCGAAGAATCAAGTAAAAACCTTTCTGAAAACACAGTCGAGTTTGACAGATAGTCGGAACTCAGAACAAAAAGGAATCACATAAGGAAGAGAGATGCTGAAACAAAAAGAATCAGGCTGAGCAACTTCAGACAGACGAACTGCATGAATAAACTCAAGAGACTCGGATAGGCCCCAAAGAACTAGGGTTTTCGAAAATTAGTCGAGTATAGAGGTGATAAACAAGTGAAACAAACAAGCGAATTCAGAATCTCAAATAAACCCCAAAAATTAGGGTTTTCAACGCTAATCAGGTGTAAACAAGGTAAATCAAACTAATACAAACAAACAGACTAAGAAACTCAAACAAAATTCCAAAAATTAGGGTTTTCAACATGCTAACTCAAATAGAAAAACAACACAAGCAAAACACAGCAAAACATGTCGAGAATCAGAGAAGAGATTCGAAATAACTTAACATGAAACCCTAGTTGAAGAATAAAGAGTTTTGAAAGCAAAATTAAAGAAACTTCGAGAAAAAATGCTTAGCAAGTTCAAAACACATATAGATCCGGAGCAGATCTGAAATAAAATCGAAGGAACCTTAGAGATTAGGGTTTCGTAAGAAACCCAGGTGATGAGGAAGGCTTTGAAAACCATCGATCTAAGCAGGAGAGTCGAATGTCGAACTCGGATAGCCATGGATGGCCGGACAAAGGTTGAAGACGACTGGAGAACAGTCATCAAGCAAAGGCTTGGTCGAAACCTTTCAAGATCTGGTCATAGGACCTCAGAAATGAGCACGTGGAAGCCATGAGAGGCTGGTATATGCCTCCGATGAGCCTGGGAAGCCATGGATTAGGGTTTCAGTGAGAGGTGGCGGCTAGGGTTTGAGGTGAGTTGAGAGAGAGTTGAGAGAAAGAAGGGATTCAAAGACGGCGTCTCTGAAAGAATGAGGTAGGGTTTAGGGTCGTTTGGATTAAAAAAGGTAAGAAGCAACGGTGGTCGTTGATCTAAATGACCAACGACCGGGATTAAAAGGGGTTATAGGCTGGGTCGGTTGAATAGGTGCTGGGTCGGGTTAGAGTGGTAATTGGGCTGGTCCGAATTTGAGTTTGAAATTGGGTCAATTTTAGGCTAAAATCGAAATGTAATGGGGCTACAATTGAAACGAACTGAGGCCAAAATTTAAATAGCCAGTTTTCCCTTTTTATTTTATAAAAATAGTAAAAAATAATTTTGAAAGCAAATTAAAAGCACTGGATCCGCTAATAGTATATAAATATTAATTAATAATTATAAAATGCTATTAAATCTTAAAGCAGGCTAAAATTGCAATTATATGCAATTTAGCTTTTAAAATACCAAATTAATTTGTAAAAATATATGAAAAGTAACCTACCTATATTTTGGTATAAATATGAGAATAAAATAAGTTATTCACCAAAGTGATAATTTTGGGAATAATTATTGAGCAATAAATCAATTTAAAAATCTTTTAAAAAATTGGAAAAATACTAAAATACTTGGGCATACTTATATATGTATGTATATGATATTTGAAAGTATTTGCATGTAAAAGAAATACATAGGGAAAAATTGGGTATCAACAGATATACAAATGATAATTCATTCCACGTAACTTTTTCTCAACTGTTTATCATGTCTCCCCCTCATGTTAGAAAAACTAATATGTTTCCTCAACTTTAAGAATCCACCTTTGTGCATTATGGTGTTAATCAAAATGTACACCACACATCAATAATAACAAGATGGAATTATTTGGTTCCTGACCCTGAACCACTTGTGAGGGGAGAATGTAACATACTTTCGTATATAACCCATATCAAACTGATAAATAATTTTATTCTCATAAGCAATAGTTTAGATATTAAGTGGACACACTCAATAAATTATTTTACTAAATCAGTTATGATGTAAACCAACTTATCAAGATAAACTATCTTCAATAGAAAATCTGAAAATTATGCTCTAAATTAAATTATTGAGCAAGTTACCTCGCAAAACACCATGTTGTGGGTTAATAGCTATGAGCACGTGATTTTTGCTTTACGAAAATTACTCCAAAATGAAATCGAAAACAAATTGCCTTTGGGTACAATTTTGAGAATTTTGCGTGACATTTTGGATAATTATTTTTGTATGTGAATGTTTATCTTGTTTTAATTAATTGAAAAATACCAAAATACATGTTGCATGCATATTTAGGATTTAATTGTGCATTTTTGAATTAATTAAACCATGTCCTATTTTAAAAGAATGAAAATCACAAAAATATGAATTTTGGTAGCTTTGTCATTTTTATTGTTTAATTGTGTGATTTTATTTTAATCAATATTTGATCTTGTGTGTTAATTATTGTTAAGGGTTAATTAATATCTTTTTAAAATAATCTTGGTTTTACAATTTAATTTAGGAATTTTGGTTTTTAGGAATTAAAAGAAAATGAAAGGAAAAAAAAGAAATGAGTGAAAAATTGGACCAAATCGGAACTGGGCTAATTTCAATGCAAAATCAGGGCCAAATCATATCAAACGATCCAATCCAATAAGCCTGGTCTCTCAGACAGTCCAAATGACGCCGTTTCGGTGCCTCAGATCTAAGCCGTTGATTTGTTTCCATTAGACGGCTCAATTCAACCCAGCATTAATTGAAACGACGTCGTTTTAGGCGAGTTGATCCGAGCCGTTCGTTCCCAGTGATCCAACGGTCCCAGCCTTCCCCCATAACCCGGTCCATTTCAACCCGGGTCGACCCACTCTCGATGCATGACCAAACGTCACCGTTTCCTTTAAGTGAATTGATCCAGGCCGTTGATCGTGCTTGATCCAACGACCAAGATCAAATCCCCACCCCACTATATATTTCTAAACCATACCCCGCCCCTTAGCCATACCCCCCTTCGCCTTCGTCTCTAACCTAGAGACAGGCCCCAACACCTGCCGCCTTCAACCACTGCCATCCGTCCACCGGAAATCGCCTCACGGCGGTTCCGGTGGTCCAAACAGCCATTACACCATAGCCTCCCACAACGTCCTCTTTCCAAATCCCATATCAGCTTTCCTCGAATCAGTACCCAACGATTTGAATCTTAGAACGAAGAATCGAACCAAACCCTAATCCGTCCAATGACCACCAAAATTACACCACAGCTTCCCCTTGACCTCCCCAACCTAACCCCTCTAACCATCACCCTCGAATCATGGCCACCTGCTTCAAATTTCAAATCGAAGGCAAACCCTAGAGGAACCAGCTTCAGACTGTGTACGAGGTTAAAGGTTTGAGGTCTTAACCGACTTTAGTCGATTGTTCTCAGTCGAGAACACTCGATTAAGGTCCGGTTTGACTTCAAAAGTTTCAAGACGAAGTTCAGACTGAAACGGATTGGGTTTGGTCTGAAGTTTCGAGGTATTTCTTTTTGTTTGCCTTTTTCTTTTGTTGTTGTGTTATTTCTGACTGATTAGTTCGTCATTTAGGTCAACTAATCCTCCTCCTCTTCCGGACCTTTTTTCTGGTCCAGTTTTTCTCATCTTGGTCGATTAGCATATGTTGAATCAATTGAATGGTCTCGTCGATTGACCCATTCATGTATATAGTTTAGTAGTTCTCGTCAAGTTATTTGGTGTGTTTGTTTGGTTCTCAGCCTCAGGGTTCCATTCAGTATATCCTCAGGGCCCCTACATTTTGTGTTTAAGGCTAATTTAGAACTGTGAGTGTGCTGTTATTATTGGTTCGAATTGCTTCATTTTATGTGATGTTTGGTTCCCTCTTCTTTGTTGTCCATCATTTTGCATATGAGTTCAGTTTGTTTGTCGATTCAGTACATTTACAGTGATCGTTCATTTTGCCTAACTTTGATTTAGAATTGTGAATGCAGTCAATTATTCCCATATACATGTGCATCTTAGCAGCTTTGCATTAGTCTGCTATTTGATCTAATCTGAGTTCTAGGTTCGAACTGTTAGGTGAATTGAATTAAATTGGTTATAGCTGCTGTAGTTTGATGTTTAATTAAGAATCAGTTTAGTTATCTGATTAAGGATTGGTTATAGCTGATGAGGTAAAAGGGATTGGGTAGGACAGTAATTTCAGGGACTTTAGGAGGATATTTTGGGATTTAAAAGGTTTGAAAATGGTTTAAGTTGAATGGTCTGATAGTAGGGTACTAAAGCACCATTTAAACTAATGAATTGTTTAGTAATAGTGGGGAACAAGGCTTAATGGCATGTGAAGTTGATTAAACAAGTTAATTCACCCATAACCTTTGATTAAAACAAAAGAACAAGACATATATGGTAGTGGGGGTTCAAGGAGTGTGTGTAGGATGTTTTCTGATTAGTTTAAGTGTTTCAAGGCAGATAAGGGCTATGGTTTTGGTATAAATAGGGGTCTGGACAGAGTTAAAAGGGGATTTTTTCGGAGGGCATGGTAAGAGCATTGTTAAGAGTGTCTTTGAGGCTGCAAACAGGCTGAGAATATAGGCATACACACTTGGGTTCTACTGTTCCATAAAAGAAACACTGTTACCTTGTTTTCATGCTTAGTAATTTCGGTCAAAGTTGAGTAGACCTTCGATTGAGTTTTGTTGCTGTCGAGATTCAAAGGTTTTGAGACAGTTTGAGATGAGTTTGGGTGTAGTGTTGCAGTAGTGTTTGTTTTTTTCTGATTTCATTTTGGAGGTCGTTTGAGCTGTTTAAGTTTGAGTGTCTTAGTTTTGACTGGTTTCAAGCTCACCTGGGTTTGCTGTACATGTTACTAGGCTGTTTATGGATTGCTGTTTATTGTTGCTGTGTTATCTGTTGCTGCTGACTATTCCTTCTCCTCTTCTTCTATTGTCTATTACCAGGTACACTTTCGAATCACACTGTGATGTAGTTGTGAGATGTAAAAGTGAAAAGAAAATGCTCGAGTATTGGAGTACTTAGTGAATCTGTAATTTAGTAGATAAATGATAAGTTGTATAGTCTATCTTTATAACTCAATGAAGAATGTGGACTGTGGAGTTTGTATCTGATAAGGACTGTATTGGACCATTAATTTGCCTTTCTTAGTTGTAAATTTAGTAGTTTAATACCAACTTTAGTAGCATATAATTAAAAATCAAACTTCCAAGTTAACTGTGCTTTTCCCGAATAGTTAAGCATGCCCATTATTGTCAAACTGTTTAGTTAAATAAGTGGAATAAGATGAAGATAGCATGAGTTTGTTCTATTGAACCTGCCTGTTTGAACTTGTTAGTTTCACTAGCTATGAAGGTTTTAATATTGTTAACAGTAGGTAGATAATGATTGTTGGCAGCCCATTTGCTCAAAAGTTGAAATATTGGGTTTGGATTCATCATGTAAAGAAATTGGCAATAGCCTGTGTATGTTAAATCAGACTCGAATCTGCTTCTGTGAGTCGAACGCTGAACTTGGCCCGAATAACGCATGAAATCTGGTTGTAGGAAACGGGCTCAATCACAAGACCATCCTTAAAAATCATACAATAGAGTTAAGTAACAATTGGTTGGGACCTTCACTTTGTGTTTAGAGACGAACTTAATAGAAAAAATGTAGTCACTTTAGGATCGTCCTTTTAAAATAAATGAGGTGAGCCTCGCCAAATAAAATGCACAGATTGCAGGGACCTCACAAATGCATGTATTAATTACTTAGAACTCGGGATCGGCCGCTTAGCGAACTTCACGGCCATTTCCCAAAATAACCACGCGTTAGTCTCTTTAGGCGCATACTTTAAATAACATTACCTTCTTAAACCCGGGTGCACATTTATGTGACCCAAATCCAAATCTCAACGAAGTCGAAATGTGTCGCTAATCACGGGTACATTGATTATGACGTGGTTCAAGATGTATTTCCACGACGTTGCAAATTCCTTTTTTTTTAAAAATAATAATGAATGAGACGAGCCCCGACAAACAAAAATACACAAGCTGCGGGGCCCTCTATACGTGTTGGTAAAATTACTTAGACTTCGGGATGGG
Organism: Nicotiana sylvestris; assembly: GCF_000393655.2. NCBI lineage: Eukaryota > Viridiplantae > Streptophyta > Magnoliopsida > Solanales > Solanaceae > Nicotiana > Nicotiana sylvestris. The sequence continues at coordinate 37,762,259 of NC_091067.1, read as the reverse complement.
CCGTTTAGCAAAATTTCACGGCCTTACCCAAAATAATGATACGCTAGTCGCTTTAGGCGCGCCTTTAATAATTTATTTTCTTAAACTCGGGTGCACATTTATGTGACCCAAGTCCAAATGTCAACGGAGTCGAAATGTATCGATAACCACGGGTACATTGATGTGACGTGGTTCGAGATACGTTCTCACAACGTTGCAATTCTTTGTTAAAATAATAATAATAATAATAATAATAATAATAATAATAATAATAATAATAATAATAATAATAAAATTGGTAAAGAGTTAAAACTTGCATATAAGCTCATAATTGTTAAAATCAGATAAATAAGCCAAATGTGACAGTTGAGCGACCGTGCTAGAACCACGAAACTCTGGAATGCCTAACACCTTCTCCCGGGTTAACAGAATTCCTTATCCGGATTTCTGGTTCGCGGACTATAATACAGAACCATTCTTTTCCTCGATTCGGGATTAAACTGGTGACTTGGGACACCCTAAATCTCTCAAGTGGCGACTCTGAAATAAATAAACAAATCATGTTTCGATTGTCCTTTAATTGGAGAAACTCCCTTTACGCCCCTTTGCGGGTGTAGGTAAAAAAGAGGTGTGACAGCTCTAGCGACTCTGCTAGGGAGTGGACCCAGAATCTCTGGATCAGGGTTCAAGAATTCGAGCCTGGAATAATTGTTATTATTTGGCTTCATTTATTATTTGATCTTATTACATGTTTTGGCCTAAATGTGCAAAATGTTGCTTTTATCGCTTTGATATTATCTGAACTGTATATAAACTGCTACGAAACCCTTATCTTCTCACCTCCGGGGATGTGCTTACTGGTTGAGACTCCCTATTCTGTTAGTGTCATACCCTGAAATAAGAAAGAGGCTGGACAAGTTACAAAGCCGGACAATCTCGCGGGTCCCCGGTACGTAGCCCCCTCCTCGACTCGAGTTGTCCGCTCGGGTACACAGTCTAGAACAAATACCCAGGTTACGAACCTAGAATAACTCAGCTTCATGCCGGATCCCTAGTAGGAACGTTTGTTTGCATCATGTGCATTTGACTTTGGAGGCTCAACACAGGGGTTGGGTCTGTCTAGGACAGGTGTACCAAAACGACAAAAGACCATCCTGATGCATCCAACTTGCTACCTGTGCATTTGTTTGCTTCGGACTTGCATGCTGACCGGCTTTAGAATACTTTGAGGAAAGAGAGATAGAGGTAGTTAATCGCATGTTTTGAAAAAAAATCAATGTCTAAATAGCGTCGAAACTCTGTCGAATTTTTGAGAAAATGAAAAAAAAAGGTTTTGTTTATGAAAAATGGTTTTATTTGCCATTGAAAAGAGTCTTGTTTTCAAAAGAAGTTTGTTTTATCTACCCGAACTATGCCGGTTTGATTCTCACAAGGTGCGGGGTACGTAGGCAACCTTCATTGGGTCCAACCTCCCCTTTACAAAAATGTTAAAATTTTAATTTTCGTCATAAATAAGTCAGGTGACGCCGTTTTTGTCAAAATAGCCGAATGTTCTCAAAAGGGACGCCGGAAGGCTGACTTTGCATAAACGGCCACTTGTAGTCATTTTTTTGGATTTTTGACCGGTTGACTCACCCAGCCTCAAAATCTTCGTTCCCGAAGTGCTGAAAGGCCGTGTTCGGAACCAGATCTTTCTTTTATTCTGTAAAAAATTAAAAATAGCCAATTGGTTGAGTCAGATAAATTTTATTTTTTTGCTTAATCACCTTAATAAATGTGCAGGATGAGCATGATGCAAAATGAACCTTTTTCAATAATGACTAAAATCTCTTTCAATTTGCGGCTATGATGGGATGATTTAGGTGGTGAAGGGAAAGATGAGGTCAAGAAATATCTAAAAGGTCTTACGGGTTTATTGGAAATCCAGCCTCGGGGGGATATCATAAGAGCTTTGGTCACCTACTGGGACCCGGCACACAATGTCTTCCACTTCTCCGATTTTGAACTCACCCCGACTTTGGAGGAAATAGCCGGGTACATCGGAAATGCTGAAGTTCCGTTGAGGCAAAAATACCTGGTTGCTCCAAGATCTGTCACTGTGCATCGGTTTTTAGATTCGTTAAAAATACCCAGGACGGTCTATAACCCAGATTTGGCCGTAGGTTTTTGTAATCCGCGCTTCATATACGACAGATACGGTCATGTCGGAGGATTCAACAACCCGGGTAACAAGTTATGCAGCAATAACCGTCAGAAATGGGACGAGCATAGACGAGTGGCTTTTATGATAACCTTTTTGAGCCTTTTGGTATTTCCAAGGAAAGACGGAAACATTGATCTGAAAATAGCCGGGGTCGTTAGTACCTTGCTCACTCAAGATGAAAGCACTTTTGCGCCTATGATAGTATTTGATATCTTCCGAGCCCTCACAGCCTGCAAAGCCAAAGGGAACTTTTTCGAGGGGTGTAACTTGCTGCTACAAATATGGATGACTGAGCATCTCTACCACCGTTCCCAGCTCTTGAGTTATGGTTCCTCGAAGAAAACTTGCATAGAAGAGTTCTGCACAAGAATCAAGAGGGACTATGAAAGCTGGTCTAGCGAGAATCTAGGTGAAATGAATAAAGAAGGCAGAAGAGCGAGCACGGTCTATGCAACAAATGAAGAGGGACTATGAAAGGAACATCGCTATATCGAGAGAAACAATATCCACTCTCAAAGAGCGGATCTTCAGACAAGCTCGAGATTCCAGAGCAGATAGGAAGCACTACTATGATCTAATGGCCCGAATGAAGAAACAGATGAATGAGTTTCAGGATCAACTCCTTTACAACGCTTAAATGCTGGGGACGCAGAATCAACAAATAGAGCGATTGCTTATGGAAAGGGACAGAATGAAGGGAAGAATCGACGATATCGGGCACTACATCACCATAAAGTACATAGCTTGTGAGGATATGCCCCGTACCACCTTCTTTGCTTCAATAATGATTTATGTCCACCAGATCATGGAAGATTTGAAAGATCTACAAAGGGGCCTTACACCAAAGCCCGCGGCGAGGCCGAACGACGCCCCGCGGGCGCCAAAATTCAAAACTCTGAAATATTCATAGTTTGAGTCTGTATTTTCCTTGTCTTCAGAGTCTGTTGTCCGTCGGAGTTGGTATTTCCCTTTTTGGAATAAAGTCTGTAGTCTGTATCAAATCTGTCAATTTCCTTTCAAAAATGTTTTGCCTTGTAATAAAACATTTTGCTAATAAAGGTTGAAAAATCCAAAAATGGTGTCTTTATTTTCCGCACTTGTGGCAGAACTACGCACGGTCTGATTCATGCGGGGATATGATATGTAGGCAATCCACATAAGATTCGACCACCACTAAAAAGGAAAAGAGAAAAGGGCAAAGTGAATAAAAGAAAGGAAAAGAAAGAAATAAAAAGAGAGATAAAGAAAGTTTCAGAAACACTTAAACGAGGCACGAACAAAGTAAGCAGGAATGACGCATGCGGTCGAAGCAAAGACATGTTAGAAATGGTTAAACTGCCTAGGAACATTGCATCCCCCAACGTGAAATTAAGATATGTGTTAAACTCTAACGCTAACAAGTTTGTTGTTTCACCAGAGATTTCGAACCAGTTAGTTTGTTAGAACGTTCTGGCAGATTACCATTACCAAACAAGATCCAAAGGGCCCATACTAAAAAGCATGACTAGTTCAGACCAAAGTGTCGAGGATGAAAGGACGGAGAATCAAATGCTGAAGGAGGAAATGGATAAGATGAGGCAGGAGATGAAAGAAATGCAGCTGGCCTTAGCTAGGGTACGAAAAGTGCCTGACCCTCCCGTTACTCCCACTCTCCCACCAGGACACATGCTGGGATACCCTCCCCCCCGGCCCTTCGACAAGCTTCCTCAGTCACCAATACTATCAGGGAAGAAATGCCTATGATCCCCAAGCTTCACAACCCAATCAGAACCCTCCTACACCAAATGTTCCTGTTTTCGTGGCACCCCCACCAGCCACGCTGCAAAGATCATCCAGCGAACCGTTGTTTCAGGCTCACGATAACCAATATTACCCCCCTAAACCAACCATCAAAGCACCCGAGCCTCATACTTATAATACTCACTTCGAGATCCCGGTAGAGACTGAAAAGCCGGCTAAGAGCCCAGAGCAAGACGAAGTGCTTTGAAAGTTTAAAAGCCTGGAGCAGTCCTTCAGGAATATCCATGGGTTAGGCAACCAAGTCAGTGTGGCATACAAAGATCTGTGCCCATTCCCCGACATTCAATTGCCGGCAGGGTTCAAGATGCCAAAGTTTGATCTATACGAGGGGCACGGTGATCCAATGGCACATCTGCGAGGTTTTTGCAGTAAGATGAGAAGGGCTGGGGGAAAGACGAGCTGTTGATGGCTCATTTTGGTCAAAGTTTAAGCGGGTCTGCACTGGAATGGTACACAAGACAGGATCCTAGCAGGTGGTACACCTGGGACGATCTGGCACGAGCCTTTGCAGGCAACTTCCAGTACAACCTTGAGATCGTCCCTGATCGTCTCACATTGCTAAAACTTGAGAAGAAGCCCGGGGAAAGCTTCAGAGAATTTGGGTTCCGCTGGAGAGAGCATGCGACAAGAGTTGATCCTCCGATGAGAGAGGGGGAAATGCTAGACTACTTTCTGCAGACTCTGGAACCAACTTACTTCGGTCACCTGGTGACGTCAGTTGGCAAATCTTTCAACAAAGTAGTAAAAATGGGCGGTATGATTGAAGAGGGACTTAAGTCCAACAAAATCCTGAGCTATTCGGCGATTAAAGCAACCACTCAGGCCATCTAGAGCGGCACGGGAGGTGCGCTCGGAAAGAAGAAAAGGGAAGATATCGCAACAGTCGAGGCAGGTACTTGGTCCAGATCCAGAGGTCCCACCCCTCACTACCAACCTAGACCCCATCACTCAAATTACCCACACATTCCATACGGCCCTCCACAACCCTACCACCCACCACAAGAGCCACATTTCTTTGTCCATCACACCCAAACTTACACCCAGCCTCCGGCTCGCCCGCAATGGCGTGCGCTGGCTCCCCAGAATACATATCCACCTCCACAAAACATATATCTACCTCCACAAAACACATATCCACCTCCACAAAACCCATATCCATCACCAAGGGCCTACAGGAATCCTTCGGGACCAGGTTTCCGTGGGAATCAGACTTTCAGGAATGAAAAGGTGCAGAGGCAGAGAACATTCACTCCGCTGGGAGAAACCTATACTGCTCTGTTCCACAAATTGAGGAAGTTAGGCCTATTGAGTCCTGTGGAGCCCAAATTTCCAAATCCCCTTCCCAAAAATCTGGACCACACGGTAAGCTGTGAATATTGTTCGGGGGCTCCCGGGCATGATACTAAGAAGTGTTGGAAGTTGAAGACTGCCGTACAAGATCTCATTGACACAAGTAGGATCGAGGTCCAGGAGCCAGTGGCACCTAACATCAATGAGAACCCATTGCCGGCACACCATGAAGCTCACATGATTGAACTAGTGCACGAATGAGGGAAGCTCAAGAAGCCCTCACAAACGGTAATGATGATCCGTGCCAGTCCGAAAGAAAAGTCGATCAGTGGAAAAAAGGTAGTACAGTCGGAAAGGGTAGAAGGCAAGCTAGTGGTGGTGATGGGAAAGAGTTCGTCTGATGTTGCCAAGAATCCAGAGCCGGTCAAAGTAACGGTGCAAGGGATATCAAGCAAGCCAGTAGCCGTGAAGGGGGCATGCATATGACCAGTTGTTATCAGGCCAGTAATGCAGTTGCCGATAATCAGCGAGAAAGTTGTGCCATGGAGCTACAATCAAGTAATGGTAATGCATAAGGGGAAGGAAGTTGTAGAGGAAATATGTGAGGCACAAGGGTTAACTTGTTTGGGAAGGTGTTTTGCTCCCACAAAGTTAAGAAGGGCCAATCCAGTAGCGATAAAGAATCCAGTTACCGAGGAAGAGGCGGAAGAACTTTTAAAGAAAATGAAGGCGCAAGATTACTCCATTGTGGAGCAGTTGAGGAAGACCCCGACACAGATCTCATTGTTATCATTGTTGATCCATTCAGACGAGCACCGCCGGGTACTGATGAAAATTCTGAACGAAGCCCATGTTCCGGATAAGATGTCTGTGAACTATCTGGAGAAAATAGCAAACAAGATTTTCAAGGTCAACAGGGTCACTTTTTCAGATGACGAGTTGCCCGCGGAGGGTACAGAACATAATAGAGCCCTTTATTTGACCGTGAAGTGCGAAGACTCGGTAGTCACTCGAGTACTGATTGATAATGGGTCCAATGCCAATATCTGTCCTTTGACCACATTGAACAAACTGAAGGTCGATGGTGACAGGATTCACAAAAACAGCATCTATGTTCGAGGGTTTGATGGTGGTGGTACAGACACAGTGGGTGACATCATACTTGAATTAACAATTGGTCCAGTCGAGTTCACCATGGAGTTTCAAGTGTTAGACGTGGCAGTGTCATATAATCTTCTATTGGGGCGACCCTAGATCCACGCCGCCAAAGCAGTGCCTTCTACATTACATCAGATGGTCAAATTCGAGTGGGATAGGCAAGAGATCGTAGTACATGGGGAAGACAATACAAGCGCCGCAAGTGATGCCATCGTACCCTTCATAGAGACTGATGATGATAAGGGACTGTGGGTTTACCAAGTTTTCGATACGATTTTAGTGGGCAAAGTTCCCGAAGGTGAAAGCATCCCACTTCCCAAAATAGCAGCTGCAACTGTCATGGTAGCCTCAGAGATGTTGAAGAACGGGTTTGTGTCAGGCAAAGGTTTAGGGGCTGATCTTCAGGGTATTGTTCAGCCGGTTTCTTTGCCCAAAAATCTGGATACCTTTGGGTTGGGGTTCAAGCCTACAGCGGCAGATGTGAGACGGGCCCGCAAGTTGAAGAAAAGAGTCTGGGTCCTTCCCAAGCCAATCTTGCGCCTATCCAGATCATTTGTCAGAGCAGGTATCATAAAGTTGTCGGTCCCGAAAGTTCTCGGACCACTGATTGGGCCAGATGGAGATTTGAATGAGGACTTTGAAAGGCTGTTTGCCGATGTAAACATGATAGAAGCTGGAGAAGGGTCCAGTAGGTTAGATGTACAATTTGTGGGGCCTAGGGCAAATATCAACAATTGGATGGCTACTCCACTTCCTACCCGGAGGGAGTCTTGGTAGTGGGCTCTGATTTTTCTTTCTTGTTTTTTTTTTGGATTATTCCAGGGTTGTAATCCAGTTTTGTTTTGTATTCAGCAAAGTGTGAAACTCTATTATCCCGTATTTTAATAAAGTGAAAGCTTTTCTCTTCTTATTTTGTTTTAATTTTGTTTCATTCTTTTCTCTTTCTGAACAGTTCTCTTGATATTGGTTCTAATGACATGGCATGCACAACAGATCTTCAACCTAGTCTAAAAAACAATCTGATTCCGAACTAATTGTACAAGAGGTCGATTACGATGACGAATCGGAATACGATGAAGATGAAGCCTTCAAAGAGATAAACAGAGAGTTAAGCCAGTTTGAAGAGAAATCCAAGCCCAACTTAAATGACACATAAGCCATCAATTTAGGGGATGTAGATGATATCAGGGAAACTAAAATAAGCATCCACATTGCACCGAATATCAGGGAAGAACTAATCAAAGCACTTATTGAGTTCAAAGACGTTTTTGCATGGTCGTATGATGGCATGCCGGGGTTAAGCACGGATTTAGTGGTTCACAAATTGCCCATTAACCCGGCATGCCCTCCCGTCAAGCAGAAAATGAGGAAGTTCAAAACAGACATGAGTGTGAATATTAAAGAGGAAGTAACCAAGCAGCTGCAAGCAAAGGTTATTCGAGTCACTCGATATCCTGATTGGTTGGCTAATGTGGTGCCAGTGCCGAAGAAAGATGGGAAGATCAGGGTGTGTGTCGATTACCGCAATCTGAACAGGGCAAGCCCAAAGGATAACTTTCCATTACCCAACATCCATATCTTGATCGATAATTGTGCCGGATGTGAGATCGGGTCTTTTGTGGAATGCTATGCTGGGTATCATCAGATTCAGATGGATGAAGAAGATGCGGAAAATACGGCTTTCATTACGCCATGGGGGACTTATTGCTACCGGGTAATGACATTTGGTTTGAAGAATGTTGGGGCAACGTACATGAGAGCAATGACTACTGTGTTTCATGACATCTGGAAAGCTATTGGGATTCATCGTTAGTCGGCGAGGCATTGAGTTGGACCCATCAAAGATCAAATTCATCCAAGATTTGCCACCGCCGAAGAACAAGACAGAAGTAATGAGTCTGTTGGAAAGGTTGAATTATATTAGTAGGTTTATTGCTCAACTCACAGCAATTTGTGAACCCATTTTTTGGCTACTGAAGAAAGATGCTGCGGTAGAATGGACGGTAGAATGTCAGGAAACATTTGACCAAATCAAAGGATATTTGTCAAATCCACCTGTGTTGGTTCCACCTGAGCCGGGAAGACTGTTAATTCTTTATCTAACGGTCCTGGAGAATTCGTTTGGCTGCGTACTGGGGCAACACAACATTACAGGAAGGAAGGATCAAGCCATCTATTATCTCAGCAAGAAGTTTACAGTCTATGAGGTTAAGTACACTCAACTCGAAAAGACATGTTGCGCCCTAACTTGGGTGGCCCAAAAATTGAAGCATTATCTGTCATCATATACTACTTATCTCATTTCACGCTTGGATCCACTGAAGTATATTTTCCAGAAGCCTATGCCCACAGGGAGATTGGCGAAATGGTAGTTATTACTCACAGAATTTGACATCGTCTATGTGACGAGGACGACCATGAAGGCCCAAGCATTGGCTGATCACTTGGCTGAGAATCCTGTTGATGAAGAATACGAGCCCTTGAGGACGTATTTTCCTGATGAAGAAGTGATGCATATAGATGAGTTGGAAATGACCAAGGAACCAGGATGGAAGCTTTTTTCGATGGAGCCGCAAATGCGAAGGGAGTTGGAATAGGAGCGATACTTTTTTCTGAAACATGACATCAATATCCTGTTACGGCTCAGCTGCATTTCTATTGTACCTACAACATGGCTGAGTATGAGGCATGCATTTTGGGTCTACGGCTAGCCGCAGACATGGATGTCCAGGACGTCTTGGTCTTGGGAGACTCGGACCTCCTGGTGCACCAGATTCAGGGTGAATGGGAAACAAGGGATTTGAAGCTCATACCATATCGACAATGTTTGCACGATCTGAGCAAGCGATTTCGATCAGTGGAGTTTAGACACATCCCAAGAGTTCATAATGAGATTGCCGATGCTTTGGCCACCTTAGCATCAATGTTGCACCACCCAAACAAAATTCATGTTGACCCGTTGCATATTCAGGTTCATGATCAGCATGCTTATTGCAACATGTTAGAGGAAGAACTGGATGGCGAACCATGGTTCTATGATGTCAAGGAATACCTCAGGATGGGGATATACCCGGAGCAGGCCACCGAAGACCAAAGAGAGCCATTCGGCGACTGGCAAATGGATTTTTCCTCAGTGGAGGAGTGTTGTACAAAAGACCACCAGATTTGGGATTGTTGAGATGTATAGATGCTAGTCAAGCCACGACAGTTATGGCAGAGGTACATGCTGGAGTTTGTGGGCCACATATGAGCGGATATGTATTGGCGAAGAAGATTCTTCGAGTAGGGTACTATTGGTTCACTATTGAGAGTGATTGTATCAGTTTCGTGCGGAAATGCCATCAGTGTCAGATACACGGAGATCTGATTCATTCTCCGCCGACAGAATTGCATACAATGTCAGTACCATGGCCATTTATTGCCTGGGGCATGGATGTCATTGGACCTATTGAGCCGGAAGCTACCAACGGTCATAGGTTCATTCTGGTGACCATCGATTATTTCACTAAGTGGGTTGAAGCTAAAACTTTCAAGTCGGTAACCAAGAAGGCAGTGGTAGATTTTGTTCATTCCCATATCATCTGTAGATTTGGGATCCCAAAAGTGATCATCACGGACAATGGGGCTAATCTTAACAGTGGTTTGATGAAAGAAGTATGTCAACAGTTCAAGATTACACACCATAATTCAACACTATATCGTCCCAAGGCGAATGGAGCGGTCGAGGCGGCCAACAAGAACATAAAGAAGATACTGAGGAAGATGGTAAAAGGGTCTAGACAATGGCATGAGAAGTTACCATTGACATTGTTGGGTTATCGCACTACTCTTCGTACTTCAGTAGGTGCAACTCCTTATTTGTTGGTATACAGAACTGAAGCAGTGATACCGGCAGAAGTTGAAATTCCATCCCTTCGGATTGTCGCTGAGGCTGAGATTGATGATGACGAGTGGGTCAAAACCCGTTTGGAGTAGTTGAACTTGATTGATGAAAAGAGATTGGCAGCTGTGTGTCATGGCCAGTTATATCAAAAGAGAATAGCAAGAGCATACAACAAAAAGGTGCGTCCCTGAAAGTTTGACGTGGGCCTTCAAGTGTTGAAACGCATCCTCCCACATCAGGTTAAGGCAAAAGGCAAGTTCGCCCCAAATTGGCAAGGGCCATTCATTGTAACCAGAGTGTTGTCCAATGACGCTTTATGTTTAACAGATATCGAAGGGAAATGCGTCGACATGGCTATCAATTCTGACGCAGTTAAGAGATATTATGTATGATTTCCTTTAATTGTAATTGATGTTTGTTTTCATTTGGCATGGTATCGGAGAATGAAATGACGGAGGCAATTTATTCTTCCATCCAAACACTTCAACATTTGCTTCCCCTTTTGAGTCTTATTTATTCTTTCATATCCCTCTTTTGGATTAAGATGATGAAAATGAAAGAAAAAGAGAAGAGAAAAATAATGATAATAAAGACAAAAGAAAAGTCACAAGAAAAACAAAGGAATTGGGAACTACATTTGACCTGATTCCTCAAAAAGGATACATAGGCGCCTTACGGCTCGGTCATAGTGTAACAAAAATAAAAATCCCCAAGCAAGAAACTGGGGCAGAAGTTGTGTTTGTAATTTTGGGAAGGAAGTTTGATTCCAAGAGTTGTAATGTTTTACCCATCAAAATTATTTTGAACCTTTTGATACCCTTTTTCTTTTAGCCATACACAAAAACCCATATTGATGTCCAAAAAGACCTCCCGATCAGTATCCGAGAAGTGCCAAGTCATGCAAATGGAAGTCGGGAATAACACTCTGATCCCTAGCAGAGAAGAGGATCATAAGCTGGAAATGAATTGATAGCCGAAAGAATCCCCAACAGAGAGAGTCATATCGGTAACACTCCAATCCCCAGCTGAAAAAATAAAATAAAATGAGAGAGTCTTATCGGTGAAAACCTCCTCAGGCACCATAAGGCGACGGTAGTTGAGAGATATAAAACGAGAGAGTTTATCGGTGAAAACCTTCACAGGCACCATAAGGCGACGAGAGTTGAGGGAAATGAGAGAGTCTTATTAGTGAAAACCTCTCGAAGGGCACTATGAGGCGACAAGGGGTCAAAAGAGGCAAACAAGATAAGATTGACGGAAAGGATCCGTCGAGGCATCAAGCAGTGCAAAGATGTTGAGTCGACAAAAGAATTGGGCGCTTACATATCCCCAACAAAGTAAGGCCATCAGAAAGATTGATTGATATAAATAGACTGGGTTGGTTAATCCGAAATGCACGACGTGATAATTGGTATCGGTTGTACCATTCAGAAAACTATTTTTCTTCTCCCCAACATTTTCAGAAAACTATTCTTCTCTTATTTTCTTGAATTCTTCATTTGTTATTTTTTTTATTTTTAAAGACTTTATCTCCCCAGCAGTTTGTTTTTGAAAAGAATTTTTAGAGCTTATTACCAGTTGCCAAGATGGTGCAAAAACACAATGTGGATAGGACAGGCCAAAGATAATGCAATGGAATGAGAAAGACGTTCGTTGCAAGACCAAATGATGGATTGGTCTAGGATTTCGGGGAGAGTATGGAGAAAAGTGGGGAGCAACAATTGGTGAATAAAGAATCGTCAAGAAACAAGAGCATCCCTGGCAGATTATCGACCAAGTTACAAGAGGGTCGGACAACACGGAGCAGGGAAAGAAGAGGGGGAAAACCATCTCCAGCAGTAATATGATCGCTAGCAGGAATATCATCCCCAACAAATAATATCATCCCCAACAAGTTTTGTAATAAAACGCAAAGCAGGGAAAGGAAAAAGTGAAAAACCATCCCCAGCAGGAGTGACACGACCACTCACCACGTTTTAAACTAACAAATTTTTCTTTGATTTGAAGCAGGGGAAATGAAATGTTATTGAAAGCGGGAAGACATGGCCACAAAGAAGATTATCAAACTGGGGCAGAAAATTTTCTCTCATTGCGAAAAGTTTCTTAAAATCAGATACCCACTTGGGGAAGATGGAAGATAACACAAGTTTTGAAGGAAGTGGAATCCCCAATAGTTTACGGGAGAAGGCAATACAAGTTTTGAAGAAAGCAATATTGGAAGAAGCAAGATAACCCAAGTTTTAAGGGTAGTGGTATTTGAATCAGTATCATCCCCACCATTGTTAAAAGGAGGAAAGTAACTAGTCTTAAAGAAGGAAGATAATTCCCTACCAGTGTTATCCCCGACAGGTTTCAGAGAAGTGAAAACACCAGTTTGATGGAAGTAATTGCTGAAGAAGTCAGGAGCCCGCCTGTAGAATGGAGGTTGTTAAATTTTAAGTTGATGAAGTTAGGAGCCCGCCTGTAGAACGGAGGTTGTCATAATTTTAAGTCGAAGAAGTCAGGAGCCCGCCTGTAGAATGGAGGTTGTTAAATGTTAAGTTGATGAAGTCAGGAGCCCGCCTGTAGAATGGAGGTTGTTAAATTTTAAGTTGATTAAGTCAGGAGCCCGCCTGTAGAATGGAGGTTGTTATAATTTTAAGTCGAAGAAGTCAGGAGCCCGCCTGTAGAATGGAGGTTGTTAAATTTTAAGTTGATGAAGTCGGGAGCCCACCCGTAGAACGGAGGCGTTACTTTTGAGGCCACCCGTAGAATGGAGGCGTTACTTTTTAAGTTGTTAAAGTCGGGAGCCCGCCTGCAGAACAAAGGAATATATTTCAAGATCAAATCAGAGGTCAGTAATGCGGAGGGTTACAACAAAATACCCCCAGCATGAATCCCATCGCAGAAATCAGAAAGAAGACTATAAGAACAAGTCGGAGATAGATAAGATTTTGTAATCCTAGTTTAAGTATAGCTTCTTGTTTTCTTTTGGCACGGTGTAATAAGGAGATCGAAAAGCAGTAGCAACAGCATGCAGCAGCAGTAACAGCAAAAATGCAGTCACATGGTAGTCCCAGCTACAAAAACTTCCCGAACTACATTAACCTGATTCCCTTTTAGCCAGGGATATGTAGGAAACCTTTGAAGCAAAGGTTCGGTTAAATCTTTTCAAAAATGCTTCACACGGAGTATTCCAACGGGCAAAAATCGCTCGTATCCGCTCACTTTATCTTTGCACGAAAACTCTCTGTGTTTTCGGACAAAAAGGGGCAGCTGTGAGCATGTGATTTTTGCTTTACGAAAATTACTCCAAAATAAAATCGAAAACAAATTGCCTTTGGGTACAATTTTGAGAATTTTGCGTGACATTTTGGATAATTATTTTTGTCTGTGAATGTTTATCTTGTTTTAATTAATTGAAAAATACCAAAATACATGTTGCATGCATATTTAGGATTTAATTGTGCATTTTTAAATTAATTAAACCATGTCCTATTTTAAAAGAATGAAAATCACAAAAATATGAATTTTGGTAGCTTTGTCATTTTTATTGTTTAATTGTGTGATTTTATTTTAATCAATATTTGATCTTGTGTGTTAATTATTGTTAAGGGTTAATTAATATCTTTTTAAAATAATCTTGGTTTTACAATTTAATTTAGGAATTTTGTTTTTTAGGAATTAAAAGAAAATGAAAGGAAAAAAAAAAGAAAGGAGTGAAAAATTGGACCAAATCTCAGTCGAGAACACTCGATTAAGGTCTGTTTTGACTTCAAAAGATTCAAGACGAAGTTCAGACTGAAACGGATTGGGTTTGGTCTGAAGTTTCGAGGTATTTCTTTTTGTTTGCCTTTTTCTTTTGTTGTTGTCTTATTTTTGACTGATTAGTTCGTCATTTAGGTCAACTAATCCTCCTCCTCTTCCGGACCTTTTTTCTGGTCCAGTTTTTCTTATCTTGGTCCATTGACATATGTTGAATCAATTGAATGGTCTCGTCGATTGACCCATTCATGTATATAGTTTAGTAGTTCTCATCAAGTTGTTTGGTGTCGTTTGTTTTGTTCTCAGCCTCAGGGTTCCATTCAGTATATCCTCAGGGCCCCTACATTTTGTGTTTAAGGCTAATTTAGAACTGTGAGTATGCTGTTATTATTGGTTCGAATTGCTTCATTTTATGTGATGTTTGGTTCCCTCTTCTTTGTTGTCCATCATTTTGCATATGAGTTCAGTTTGTTTATCGATTCAGTACGTTTACAGTGATCGTTCATTTTCCCTAAGTTTGATTTAGAATTGTGAATGCAGTCAATTATTCCCATATACATGTGCATCTTAGCAGCTTTGCATCAGTCTCTAATATGAGTTCTAAGTTCGAACTGTTAGGTGAATTGAATTAAATTGGTTATAGCTGATGTAGTTTGCTGTTTAATTAAGAATCAGTTTAGTTATCTGATTAAGGATTGGTTATAGCTGATGAGGTAAAAGAGATTGGGTAGGACAGTAATTTCAGGGACTTTAGGAGGGTATTTTGGGATTTAAAAGGTTTGAAAATGGTTTAAGTTGAATGGTCTGACAGTAGGGTACTAAAGTACCATTTAAACTAATGAATTGTTTAGTAATAGTGGGGAACAAGGCTTAATGGCATGGGAAGTTGATTAAACAAGTTATTTCACCCATAACGTTTGATTAAAACAAAAGAACAAGACATATATGGTAGTGGGGGTTCAGGGAGTGTGGGAAGGATGTTTCTGATTAGTTTTAGTGTTTCACGGCAGATAAGGGCTGTGGTTTTGGTATAAATAGGGGTATGGACAGAGTTAAAAGGGGATTTTTTCGGAGGGCAGGGTAAGAGCATTGTTAAGAGTGTCTTTGAGGCTGCAAACAGGCTGAGAATATAGGCATACACACTTGGGTTCTACTGTTCCATAAAAGAAACACTGTTACCTTGTTTTCATGCTTTGTAATTTCGGTCAAAGTTGAGTAGACCTTCGATTGAGTTTTGTTGTTGTCGAGATTTCAAAGGTTTTGAGACAGTTTGAGATGAGTTTGGGTGTAGTGTTGCAGTAGTGTTTGTTTTTTTCTGATTTCATTTTGGAGGTCTTTTGAGCTGTTTAAGTTTGAGTGTCCTAATTTTGACTGGTTTCAAGCTCACCTGGGTTTGCTGCACATGTTACTGGGCTGTTTGTGGATTGTTGTTTGTTGTTGCTGTGTTATCTGCTGCTGCTGACTATTCCTTCTCCTCTTCTTCTATTGTCTATTACCAGGTACACTTTCGAATCACACTGTGATGTAGGTGTGAGATGTAAAAGTGAAAAGAAAATGCTCGAGTAGTGGAGTACTTAGTGCATATGTAATTTAGTAGATAAATGATAATTTGTATAGTCTATCTTTATAACTCAATGAAGAATGTGGACTATGGAGTTTGTATCTGATAAGGACTGTATTGGACAAACTTTAGTAGCATATAATTAAAAATCAAACTTCCAAGTTAACTGTGCTTTTCCCGAATAGTTAAGCATGCCCATTATTGTCAAACTGTTTAGTTAAATAAGTGGAATAAGATGAAGATAACATGAGTTTGTTCTATTGAACCTGCCTGTTTGAACTTGTTAGTTTCACTAGCAATGAAGGTTTTAATATTGTCAACAGTAGGTAGATAATGATTGTTGGCAGCCCATTTGATCAAAAGTTGAAATATTGGGTTTGGCTTCATCATGTAAAGCAATTGGCAATAGCCTGTGTATGTTAAATAAGACTCGAATCCACTTCTGTGAGTCAAACGCTGAACTTGGCCCGAATAATGCATGAAATCTGGTCGTAGGAAACGGGCTCGATCACAAGACCATCCTTTAAAATCATACAATAGAGTTAAGTAACAATTGGTTGGGACCTTCACTTTGTGTTTAGAGACGAACTTAATAGAAAAAATGTAGTCACTTTAGGATCGTCCTTTTAAAATAAACGAGGTGAGCCTCGCCAAATAAAACGCACAGATTGCAGGGCCATCACAAATGCATGTATTAATTACTTAGAACTCGGGATCGGCTGCTTAGCGAACTTCACGGCCATTTCCCAAAATAACCACGCGTTAGTCTCTTTAGGCACGTACTTTAAATAACATTACCTTCTTAAACCCGGGTGCACATTTATGTGACCCAAATCCAAATCTCAACGAAGTCGAAATGTGTCGCTAATCACGGGTACATTGATTGTGACGTGGTTCGAGATGCATTTCCACGACGTTGCAAATTCCTTTTAAAAAAAAATAATAATGAATGAGACGAGCCTCGACAAACAAAAATACACAAGCTGCGGGGCCCTCTATACGTGTTGGTAAAATTACTTAGACTTCGGGATGGGCCGTTTAGCAAAATTTCACGGCCTTACCCAAAATAATGATACGCTAGTCGCTTTAGGCGCGCCTTTAATAATTTACTTTCTTAAACTCGGGTGCACATTTATGTGACCCAAGTCCAAATCTCAACGGAGTCGAAATGTGTCGATAACCACGGGTACATTGATGTGACGTGGTTCGAGATGCATTTCCACGACGTTGCAAATTCCTTTTTTTAAAAAAAAATAATAATGAATGAGACGAGCCCCGACAAACAAAATAATAAAATCAGATAAATAAGCCGAATGTGACAGTTGAGCGACCGTGCTAGAACCACGGAACTCGGGAATGCCTAACACCTTCTCCCGGGTTAATAAAATTCCTTATCCGGATTTCTGGTTTGCAGACTGTAATACAGAGCCATTCTTTTCCTCGATTCGGAATTAAACTGGTGACTTGGGACACCCTAAATCTCTCAAGTGGCAACTCTGAAATAAATAAATAAATCTCGTTTCGATTGTCCTTTAATTGGAGAAACTCCCTTTACGCCCCTTTGCGAGGTGTAGGTTAAAAGGATGTGTGACAGCTCTGGCGACTTTGCTGGGGAGTAGACCCAGAATCTCTGGTTCAGGGTTCAAGAATTCGAGCCTGGAATAATTGTTATTATTTGGCTTCATTTATTATTTGATCTTATTACATGTTTTGGCCTAAATGTGCAAAATGTTGCTTTTATCGCTTTGATATTATCTGAACTGTATATAAACTGCTACGAAACCCTTCTCTTCTCACCTCCGGGGATGTGGTTACTGGTTGAGACTCCCTATTCTATTAGTGTCATACCCTAAAATAAGAAAGAGGCCAGACAAGTTACAAAGCCGGACGATCTCGCGGGTCCCCAGTATGTAGCCCCCTACTCGACTCGAGTTGTCCGCTCGGGTAAACAGTCTAGAACAAATACCCAGGTTACGAACCTAGAATAACTCAGCTTTATGCCAGATCCCTAGTAGGAACGTTTTTTTGCATCATGTGCATTTGACTTTGGAGGCTCAACACAGGGGTTGGGTCTGTCTAGGACAAGTGTACCAAAACGACAAAAGACCATCCTGATGCATCCAACTTGCTACCTATGCATTTGTTTGCTTCGGACTTGCATGCTGACCGGCTTTTGAATACTTTAAGGAAAGAGAGATAGAGGTAGTTAATCGCCTGTTTTGAAAAAAAATCAATGTCCAAATAGCGTCGAAACTCTGTTGAATTTTTTAGAAAATGAAAAAAAAAAGGTTTTGTTTATGAAAAATAGTTTTATTTGCCATTGAAAAGAGTCTTGTTTTCAAAAGAAGTTTGTTTTATCTACCCAAACTACGCCGGTTTGATTCTCACAGGGTGCAAGGTACGTAGACAACCTTCATCGGGTCCAACCTCCCCTTTAAAAAAATGTCAAAATTTTAATTTTCGTCATAAATAAGTCGGGTGACGCCGTTTTTGTCAAAATAGCCGAATGTTCCCAAAAGGGACGCGGAAGGCTGACTTTGCATAAACGGCCACTTGTAGTCATTATTATGGATTTTTGACAGGTTGACTCACCCAGCCTCAAAATCTTCGTTCCCGAAGTGCTGAAAGGCCGTGTTCGGAACCAGATCTTTCTTTTAATCTGTAAAAAATTAAAAATAGCCAATTGGTTGAGTCAGATAAATTTTATTTTTTTGCTTAATCACCTTAATAAATGTGCAGGATGAGCATGATGAAAAATGAACCTTTTTCAATAATGACTAAAATCTCTTTCAAATTGCGGCTATGGTGGGATGATTTAGGAGGTGAAGGGCAAGATGAGGTCAAGAAATATCTAAAAGGTCTTACGGGTTTATTGGAAATCCAGCTTCGGGGGGATATCATAAGAGCTTTGGTCACCTGCTGGGACCCGGCACACAATGTCTTCCACTTCTCCGATTTTGAACTCACCCCAACTTTGGAGGAAATAGCTGGGTACATCGGAAATGCTGAAGTTCCGTTGAGGCAAAAATACCTGGTTGCTCCAAGATCTGTCACTGTGCATCAGTTTTTAGATTCGTTAAAAATACCCAGGACGGTCTATAACCCAGATTTGGCCACAGGTTTTTGTAATCCGCGCTTCATATACGACAGATACGGTCATGTCGGAGGATTCAACAACCCGGGTAACAAGTTATGCAGCAAAAGTAACCATTAGAAATGGGACGAGCATAGACGAGTGGCTTTTATGATAACCTTTTTGTGCCTTTTGGTATTTCCAAGGAAAGACGGAAACATTGATCTGAAAATAGCCGTGATCGTCAGTACCTTGCTCACTCAAGATGAAAGCACTCTTACGCCTATGATAGTATCTGATATCTTACGAGCCCTCACAACCTGCAAAGCTAGAAGGAACTTTTTCGAGGGGTGTAACTTGCTGCTACAAATATGGATGACTGAGCATCTCTACCACCGTTCCCAGCTCTTGAGTTATGGTTCCTCGAAGAAAACTTGCATAGAAGAGTTCTGCACAAGAATCAAGGGGGTCAGTCTACCCGAGGGAGTTACGACATGGACATCATTCTTTCGGACCCTCACCGCCAGCCAAATACAGTGGACACTAGAATGGTTGCCCGTTGACGAGGTCATCCATATGCCGACAGCTAGGACCCACTTTCTATTGATGGGGCTCAAGAGCATTCAGCCTTACGCGCCATATCGGGTTTTGAGACAACTCAGGAGATGCCAAACAGTGCCACAGGAGGAAGATCTTAGTGCTCAAGTAATTGAGATTAGCCCTGACGGACAGTTCCCTGAAGCAAGAGTCCGTCAGATCTGGAGTGAATGCCAATATTTAAAAGTAGATACTTGCGTGCAGGATCAGGCCAAAGGTGAAGTGGCGCCAGGATACCTTGCTTGGTACATGAGAGAACTTGAGCATGAAAGGCCGGCTAAAAGACCCCATCTCCAGGAATTCGTCAAGGCGTCGCAAGAACAGTGGGATTGGTTGGCTAAAGAGCACGAGTACAGGGTTATAATAGGCAAGTTGGAGAAGCAAGTTATAAATTTGAAATTTGAGAAAGATTTGCATATCGCTGCAGATGAGGGAGAAAAGAGAAAATTAGCTCAGGAAAACGAGGTCCTCAAAGCTCAAATCCAAGAAATGAAAATAGCTACCAGAAACCCGAAGAGAAGCCGGGCTGATGAAAGGCTCATAAACGGTCTAAAGAAGGAAGTCCTCGAGTATCAAGAAGACCTGGAAAAATCTAAAGCTGGTCTAGCGAGAATCCAGGTGAAATGAATAAAGAAGGCAGAAGAGCGAGCACGGTATATGCAACAAATGAAGAGGGACTACGAAAGGAACATCGCTATATTGAGAGAAACAATATCCACTCTCAAAGAGCGGATCTTCAGACAAGCCCGAGATGTCAGAGCAGATAGGAAGCGCTACTATGGTCTAATGGCTCGAATGGAGAAACAGATGAATGAGTTTTAGGATCAACTCCTTTACAATGCTCAAATGCTGGGGACGCGGAATCAACAAATAGAGCGATTGCTTATGGAAAGGGACAGAATCAAGGGAAGAATCGACGATATCGGGCACTACATCACCATAAAGTGCCTAGCTTGTGAGGATATGTCCCGTACCACCTTCTTTGCTTCAATAATGATTTATGTCCACCAGATCATGGAAGATTTGAAAGATCTGCAAAGGGGCCTTGCACCAAAGCCCGCGGCGAGGCCGAACGATGCCCCGCGGGCGCCAAAATTCAAAACTCTGAAACATTCATAGTTTGAGTCTGTATTTTCCTTGTCTTCAGAGTCTGTTGTCCGTCGGAGTTGGTATTTCCCTTTTTGGCATAAAGTCTGTAGTCTGTATCAAGTCTGTCTATTTCCTTTCAAAAATGTTTTGCCTTGTAATAAAACATTTTGCTAATAAAGGTTGAAAAATCCAAAAATGGTGTCTTTATTTTCCACACTTGTGGCAGAACTACGCGCGGTCTGATTCAATATGTGTTAAACTCTAACGCTAACAAGTTTGTTGTTTCACCAGAGATTTCAAACCAGTTAGTTTGTTAGAACGTTCTGGCAGATTACCATTACCAAACAAGATCCAAAGGGCCCATACTAAAAAGCATGACTAGTTCAGACCAAAGTGTCGAGGATGAAAGGACGGAGAATCAAATGCTGAAGGAGGAAATGGATAAGATGAGACAGGAGATGAAAGAAATGCAGCTGGCCTTAGCTAGGGTACGAAAAGTGCCTGACCCTCCCGTTACTCCTACTATCCCACCAGGACACACGCCGGAATACCCTCCCCCCCGGCCCTTCGACAAGCTTCCCCAGTCACCAATACTATCAGGGAAGAAATGCCTATGATCCTTAAGCTTCACAACCCAATCAGAACCCTCATCCACCAAATGTTCCTGTTTTCGTGGCACCCCCGCCAGCCACGCTGCAAAGATCATCCAGCGAGCCGTTGTTTCAGGCTCACGATAACCAATATTACCCCCTGAACCAACCTTCAAAGCACCCGAGCCTCATACTTATAATACTCACTTCGAGATCCCGGTAGAGACTGAAAAGCCGGCTAATAGCCCAGAGCAAGACGAAGTGCTTCGAAAGTTTAAAAGCCTGGAGCAGTCCTTCAGGAATATCCATGGGTTAGGCAACCAAGTCAGTGTGGCCTACAAAGATCTATGCCCATTCCCCGACATTCAATTGCCGGCAGGGTTCAAGATGCCAAAGTTTGATCTATACGAGGGGCACGGTGATCCAATGGCACATCTGCAAGGTTTTTGCAGTAAGATGAGAGGGTCCAGGGGAAAAGACAAGCTGTTGATAGCTCATTTTGGTCAAAGTCTAAGCGGGTCTACACTAAAATGGTACACAAGACAGGATCCTAGCAGGTGGTACACCTAGGACGATCTGGCACAAGCCTTTGCAGGCCACTTCCAGTACAACCTTGAGATCATCCCTGATCGTCTCACATTGCTGAAACTTGAGAAGAAGCCCGGGGAAAGCTTCCAAGAATTTGGGTTCCGCTGGAGAGAGCAGGCGGCAAGAGTTGATCCTCTAATGAGAGAGGGGGAAATGGTAGACTACTTTCTGCAGGCTCTGGAACCAACTTACTTCGGTCACCTGGTGACATCAGTTGGCAAATCTTTCAACGATGTAGTAAAAATGGGCGGTATGATTGAAGAGGGACTTAAGTACAACAAAATCCTGAGTTATTCGGCGATTAAAGCAACCACTCAGGCCATCCTGAGCGGCACGGGAGGTGCGCTTGGAAAGAAGAAAAGGGAAGATGTCGCAACAGTCGAGGCAGGTACTTGGTCTAGATCCAGACGTCCCACCCCTCACTACCAACCTAGATCCCATCACTCAAATTACCCACACATTCCACACGGCCCTCCACAGCCCTACTACCCACCACAAGAGCCACATTTCTCTGTCCATCACGCCCAAACTTACACCCAGACTCCAGCTCGCCCGCAATGGCGTGCGCTGGCTCCCTAGAATACATATCCACCTCCACAAAACACATATCCACCTCCACAAAACACATATCCACTTCCACAAAACCCATATCCACCACCAAGGGCCTACAGGAATCCTTTGGGACCAGGTTTCCGTGGGAATCAGACTTTCAGGAATGAAAGGGTGAAGAGGCAGAGAACATTCACTCCGCTGGGAGAAACCTATACTGCTCTGTTCCACAAATTGAGGAATATAGGCCTATTGAGTCCTGTGGAGCCCAAATTTCCAAATCCCCTTCCCAAAAATCTGGACCACACGGTAAGCTGTGAATATTGTTCGGGGGCTCCCGGGCATGATACTAAGAAGTGTTGGAAGTTGAAGACTTCCGTACAAGATCTCATTGACACAAATAGGATCGAGGTCTAGGAGCCAGAGGCACCTAACATCAATCAGAACCCATTGCCGGCACACCATGATGCTCACATGATCGAACTAGTGCACGAAAGAGGGAAGCTCAAGAAGCCCTCACAAACGGTAATGATGATCCGTTCCAGTCTGAAAGAAAAGTCGATCAGTGGAAAAATGGTAGTACAGTCGGAAAGGGTAGAAGGCAAGCTAGTGGTGGTGATGGGGAAGAGTTCGTCTGATGTTGCCAAGAATCCAGAGCCGGTCAAAGTAACGGTGCAATAGATATCAAGCAAGCCAGTAGCCGTGTAGGGGGGCATGCATAGGACCAGTTGTTATCAGGCCAGTAATGCAGTTGCCGATAATCAGTGAGAAAGCTGTGCCATGGAGCTACAATCAAGTAATGGTAATGCATAAAGGGAAGGAAGTTGTGGAGGAAATATGTGAGGCACAAGGGTTAACTCGTTCGGGAAGGTGTTTTGCTCCCACAGAGTTAAGAAGGCCAATCCAGTAGTGACAAAGAATCCAATTACCGAGGAAGAGGCGGAAGAATTTTTAAAGAAAATGAAGGCGCAAGATTACTCCATTGTGGAGCAGTTGAGGAATACCCCGACACATATCTCATTGTTATCATTGTTGATCCATTCAGACAAGCACCGCAGGGTATTGATGAAAATTCTGAACGAAGCCCATGTTCCGGATAAGATGTCTGTGAACCATCTGGAGAAAATAGCAAACAAGATTTTCGAGGTCAACAAGGTCACTTTTTCAGACGATGAGTTGCCCGCGGAGGGTACAGAACATAATAGAGCCCTTTATTTGACCGTGAAGTGTAAAGACTCGGTAGTCACTCGAGTACTGATTGATAATGGGTCCAGTGCCAATATCTGTCCTTTGACCACATTGAACAAACTGAAGGTCGATGGTGACACGATTCACAAAAACAACATCTATGTTTGAGGGTTTGATGGTGGTGGTACAGACACAGTGGGTGACATCATACTTGAACTAACAATTGGTCCAGTCGAGTTCACCATGGAGTTTCAAGTGTTAGACGTGACAATGTCATATAATCTTTTGTTGGGGCGACCCTGGATCCACACCGCCAAAGCAGTGCCTTCTACATTACATCATATGGTCAAATTCGATAGGGATAGGCAAGATATCGTAGTACATGGGGAAGACAATGCAAGCGCCGTAAGTGATGCCATCGTACCCTTCATAGAGACTGATGATAATAAGGGACCGTGGGTTTACTAGGTTTTCGATACGGTTTTAGTGGGCAAAGTTCCCGAAGGTGAAAGCATCCCACTTTCCAAAATAGCAGCTGCAACTGTCATGGTAGCCTCGGAGATGTTGAAGAACGGGTTTGTGCCAGGCAAAGGTTTAGGGGCTGATCTTCAGGGTATTGTTCAGCCGGTTTCTTTGCCCAAAAATCTGGATACCTTTGGGTTGGGGTTCAAGCCTACAACGGCGGATGTGAGACGGGCCCGCAAGTTGAAGAAAAGAGTCTGGGTCGTTCCCAAGCCAATCTCACGCCTATCCAGATCATTTTTCAGAGCACGTATCAGAAAGTTGTCGGTCCCGAAAGTTCTCGGACCACTGATTGGGCCAGATGGAGATTTGAATGAGGGCTTTGAAAGGCTGTTCGCCGATGTCAACATGATAGAAGCTGGAGAAGGGTCCAGTAGGTTAGATGTACAGTTTGTGGGGCCTAGGGCAAATATCAACAATTGGATGGCTACTCCCCTTCCTACCCGGAGGGAGTCTTGGTAGTGGGCTCTGATTTTTCTTTCTTGTTTTTTTTGGATTATTCCAGGGTTGTAATCCAGTTTTGTTTGTATTCAGCAAAGTGTGAAACTCTGTTATCCCGTATTTTAATAAAGTGAAAGCTTTTCTCTTCTTATTTTGTTTTAATTTTGTTTCTTCTTTTCTCTTTCTGAATAGTTCTCTTGATATTGGTTCTAATGACATGGCATGCACAATGAATCTTCAACCTAGTCTAAAAAATCAATCTGATTCCAAACTAATTGTACAAGAGGTCGATTATGATGATGAATCGGAATACGATGAGGATGAATCCTTCGAAGAGATAAACAGAGAGTTAAGCCAGTTTGAAGAGAAATCCAAGCCCAACTTAAATGACACAGAAGCCATCAATTTAGGGGATGCAGATGATATCAGGGAAACTAAAATAAGCATCCACATTGCACCGAATATCATGGAAGAACTAATCAAAGCACTTATTGAGTTCAAAGACGTTTTTGCATGGTCGTATGATGCCATGCCGGGGTTAAGCACGGATTTAGTGGTTCACAAATTGCCCATTAACCCGGCATGCCCTCCCGTCAAGCAGAAATTGAGGAAGTTCAAAACAGACATGAGTGTGAAGATTAAAGAGGAAGTAACCAAGCAGCTGCAAGCAAAGGTTATTCGGGTCACTCGATATCCTGATTGGTTGGCTAATGTGGTGCCAGTGCCGAAGAAAGATGGGAAGATCAGGGTGTGTGTCGATTACCGCAATCTGAACAGGGCAAGCCCAAAGGATAACTTTCCATTACACAACATCCATATCTTGATCGATAATTGTGTCGGACGTGAGATCGGGTCTTTTGTGGATTGCTATGCTGGGTATCATCAGATTCTGATGGATGAAGAAGATGCGGAAAAGACGACTTTCATTACGCCGTGGGGGACTTATTACTACCGGGTAATGACATTTGGTTTGAAGAATATTGGGGCAACGTACATGAGAGTAATGACTACTATGTTTCATGACATGATACACAAAGAGATTGAGGTATACGTGGACGATGTGATCATAAAATCCAAGCATCAGGAAGACCACGTAGCAGACCTAAGGAAGTTTTTCCAAAGACTTCGAAGGTACGATATTAAGCTCAACCCGGCCAAATGTACATTTGGTGTTCCATCTGGAAAGCTGTTGGGATTCATCGTTAGTCGGCGAGGCATTGAGTTGGACCCGTCAAAGATCAAATCCATCCAAGATTTGCCACCGCCTAAGAAAAAAACAGAAGTAATGAGTCTGTTGGGAAGATTGAATTATATCAGCAGGTTT
This sequence comes from Nicotiana sylvestris, assembly GCF_000393655.2. Classification (NCBI taxonomy): domain Eukaryota; kingdom Viridiplantae; phylum Streptophyta; class Magnoliopsida; order Solanales; family Solanaceae; genus Nicotiana; species Nicotiana sylvestris. The sequence continues at coordinate 37,736,680 of NC_091067.1, read as the reverse complement.
AGTGCTCAACTCACAGCAACTTGTGAACCCATTTTTCGGCTAATGAAGAAAGATGCTGCGGTAGAATGGACGGTAGAATGTCAGGAATCAATTTACCAAATCAAAGGATATTTATCAAATACACCTGTGTTGGTTCCACCTGAGCCGGGAAGACCGTTAATTCTTTATCTAACGGTCTTGGAGAATTCGTTTGGCTGCGTACTGGGGCAACACGACATTACAGGAAGGAAGGAGCAAGCCATCTATTATCTCAGCAAGAAGTTTGCATGCTATAATGTTAAGTACACTCAACTCGAGAAGACATGTTGCGCCCTAACCTGGGTGGCCTAGAAATTGAAGCATTATCTGTCATCATATTCTACTTATCTCATTTCGCGCTTCGATCCACTGAAGTATATTTTCTAGAAGCCTATGCCCTCAGGGAGATTGGAAAAATGGTAGTTATTACTCACGGAATTCGACATCGTCTATGTGATGAGGACGACCATGAAGGCCCAAGCATTGGCTGAAAATCTTGTTGATGAAGAATACGAGCCCTTGAGGACGTATTTTCCTGATGAAGAAGTGATGCATATAGATGAGTTAGAAATGACCAAGGAACCAGGATGGAAGCTTTTTTTCGATGGAGCCGCAAATACGAAGGGAGTTGGAATAGGAGCGATACTTATTTCTGAAACAGGACATCATTATCCTGTTACGGCTCAGCTACATTTCTATTGTACCAATAACATGGCTAAGTATGAGGCATGCATTTTGGGTCTACGGCTAGCCGCAGACATGGATGTCCAGGATGTCTTGGTCTTGGGTGACTCGGACCTCCTAGTGCATCAGATTTAGGGTGAATGGGAAATAAGGGATTTGAAGCTCATACCATATCGACAATGTTTGCACGATCTGAGCAAGCGATTTCGATCAGTGGAGTTCAGACACATCCCAAGAGTTCATAATGAGATTGCCGATGCTTTGGCCACCTTAGCATCAATGTTGCACCACCTAGACAAAATTCATGTTGACCCGTTGCATATTCAGGTTCGTGATCAGCATGCTTATTGCAACATGTTAGAGGAAGAACTGGATGGCGAACCATGGTTCTATGATGTCAAGGAATACCTCAGGATGGGGATATACCCGGAGCAGGCCACCGGAGATCAAAAGAGAGCCATTTGGCGACTGGCAAATGGATTTTTCCTCAGTGGAGGAGTGTTGTACAAAAGAACACCAGATTTGGGATTGCTAAGATGTATAGATGCTAGTCAAGCCACGACAGTTATGACAGAGGTACATGTTGGAGTTTGTGTGCCACATATGAGCGGATATGTATTAGCGAAGAAGATTCTTCGAGTAGGGTACTATTGGCTCACTATGGAGCGTGATTGTATCAGTTTCGTGTGGAAATACCATCAGTGTCAGATACACGGAGATCTGATTCATTCTCCGCCGACAGAATTGCATATAATGTCAACACCATGGCCATTTGTTGCATGGGGCATGGATGTTATTGGACCTATTTAGCCGGTAGCTACCAACGGTCATAGGTTCATTCTGGTGACCATCGATTATTTCACTAAGTAGGTTGAAGCTAAAACTTTCAAGTCGGTAACCAAGAAGGCAGTGGTAGATTTTGTTCATTCCCATATCATCTGTAGATTTGGGATCCCAAAAGTGATCATCACGGACAATGGGGCTAATCTTAACAGCGGTTTGATGAAAGAAGTATGTCAACAGTTCAAGATTACACACCGTAATTCCACACCATATCGTCCCAAGGCGAATGGAGCGATCGAGGCGGCCAACAAGAACATAAAAAAGATACTGAGGAAGATGGTAGAAGGGTCCAAATAATGGCATGAGAAGTTACCATTGGCATTGTTGGGTTATCGCACTACTGTTCGTACTTCAATAGGTGCAACTCCTTATTTGTTGGTATACGGAACTGAAGCAGTGATACCGGCAGAAGTTGAAATTCCATCCCTTCGGATTGTCGCTGAGGCTGAGATTGATGATGACGAGTGGGTCAAAACCTGTTTGGAGCCGTTGAACTTGATTGATGAAAAGAGATTGGCAGCTGTGTATCATGGCCAGTTATATCAAATGAGAATAGCAAGAGCATACAACAAAAAAGTGCGTCCCCGGAAGTTTGAAGTGGGCGAGCAAGTGCTGAAACGCATCCTCCCACATCAGGCTGAGGCAAAGGGCAAGTTTGCCCCGAATTGGCAAGGTCCATTCATTGTAACCAGAGTGTTGTCCAATGGCGCTTTATGTTTAACAGATATCGAAGGGAAATGCGTCGACATGGCTATCAATTCTGACGCAGTTAAGAGATATTATGTATGATTTCCTTTTAATTGTAATTGTTGTTTGTTTGCATTTGGCATGGTATCGGAGAATGAAATGACGGAGGCAATTTGTTCTTCCATCCAAACACTTCAACCTTTGCTTCCCCTTTTGAGCCTTATTTATTCTTTCATACCCCTCTTTTGGAATCAGTAATGAAAATGAAAGAAAAAGAGAAGAGAAAAATAATGATAATAAAGACAAAAGAAAAGTCACAAGAAAAACAAAGGAATTGGGAACTACGTTTGACCTGATTCCTCAAAGAAGGATACGTAGGCGCCTCACGGCTCGGTCATAGTGTAACAAAAATAAAAATCCCCAAGCAAGAAACTGGGGCAGAAGTTGTGTTTGTAATTTAGGGAAGGAAGTTTGATTCCAAGAGTTGTAATATTTTACCCATCAAAATTATTTTGAACCTTTTGATACCCTTTTTCTTTTAGCCATACACAAAAACCCATATTGATGTCCAAAAAAGACCTCCCGATCAGTATCCGAGAAGTGCCAAGTCATGCAAATGGAAGTCGGGAATAACACTCTGATCCCCAGCAGAGAAGAGGATCATAAGCTGGAAATGAATTGATAGTCGAAAGAATCCCCAGCAGAGAGAGTCATAGTAACACTCCAATCCCCAACTGAAAAAATAAAATAAAATGAGAGAGTCTTATCGGTGAAAACCTCCACAGGCACCATAAGACGACAGAAGTTGAGAGAAATAAAATGAGAGAGTCTTATCGGTGAAAACCTTCACAGGAACCATAAGGCGACGAGAGTTGAGGGAAATGAGAGAGTCTTATTAGTGAAAACACCTCGAAAGGCACTATGAGGAAACAAGGGGTCAAAAGAGGCAAACAAGATAAGATTGACGGAAAGGATCCGTCGAGGCATCAAGCAGTGCAAAGATGTTGAGTCGACAAAAGAATTGGGCGCTTACATATCCCCAACAAAGTAAGGCCATCAGAAAGATTGATTGATATAAATAGACTGGGTTGGTTAATCCGAAATGCACGACGTGATCATTGGGATCGGTTGTACCATTCAGAAAACTATTTTTCTTCTCCCCAACATTTTTCAGAAAACTATTCTTCTCTTATTTTCTTGAATTCATCATTTGTTATTTTTTTTATTTTTAAAGACTTTATCTTCCCAGCAGTTTGTTTTTGAAAAGAATTTTCAGAGCTTATTACCAGTTGCCAAGATGGTGCAAAAACACAATGTGGATAGGACAGGCCAAAGATAATGCAATGGAACGAGAAAGACGTCCGTTGCAAGACCAAATGATGGATTGGTCTAGGATTTCGAGGAGAGTATGGAGAAAAGTGGGAAGCAACAATTGGTGAATAAAGAATCGTCAAGAAACAAGAGCATCCCTGGCAGATTATCGACCAAGTTCCAAGAGGGTCGGACAACACGGAGCAGGGAAAGAAGAGGGGGAAAACCATCCCAGCAGTAATATGATCGCTAGCAGGAATATCATCCCCAGCAAATAATATCATCCCCAGCAAGTTTTGTAATAAAACGCAAAATAGGGAAAGGAAAAAGGGAAAAACCATCCCCAGCAGGAGTGGCACGACCACTCACCACGTTTTAAACTAACAAATATTTCTTTGATTTGAAGCAGGGGAAAGGAAATGTTATTGACAGCGGGAAGACATGGCCACAAAGAAGATTATCAAACTGGGGCAGAAAATTTTCTCTCATTGCGAAAATTTTCTTGAAATCAGATACCCACTTGGGGAAGATGGAAGATAACACAAGTTTTGAAGGAAGTGGAATCCCCAGCAGTTTACGGGAGAAGGCAATGCAAGTTTTAAAGAAAGCAATATTGGAAGAAGCAAGATAACCCAAGTTTTAAGGGTAGTGGTCTTTGAATCAGTATCATCCCCACCATTGTTAAAAGGAGGAAAGTAACCAGTCTTAAAGAAGGAAGATAATTCCCCACCAGTGTTATCCCCGACAGGTTTCAGAGAAGTGAAAACACCAGTTTGAGGGAAGTAATTGTTGAAGAAGTCAGGAGCCCGCCTGTAGAATGGAGGTTATTAAATTTTAAGTTGATGAAGTCAGGAGCCCGCCTGTAGAACGGAGGTTGTTATAATTTTAAGTCGAAGAAGTCAGGAGCCTGCCTGTAGAATGGAGGTTGTTAAATGTTAAGTTGATGAAGTCAGGATCCCGCCTGTAGAAGGGAGGTTGTTAAATTTTAAGTTGATGAAGCCAGGAGCCCGCCTGTAGAATGGAGGTTGTTATAATTTTAAGTCGAAGAAAACTCTCACTTTATCTTTGCACGAAAACTCTTTGTGTTTTCGGACAAAGAGGGGCAACTGTGAGCACATGATTTTTGCTTTACGAAAATTACTCCAAAATGAAATCGAAAACAAATTGCCTTTGGGTACAATTTTGAGAATTTTGCGTGACATTTTGGATAATTATTTTTGTCTGTGAATGTTTATCTTGTTTTAATTAATTGAAAAATACCAAAATACATGTTGCATGCATATTTAGGATTTAATTGTGCATTTTTAAATTAATTAAACCATGTCCTATTTTAAAAGAATGAAAATCACAAAATATGAATTTTGGTAGCTTTGTCATTTTTATTGTTTAATTGTGTGATTTTATTTTAATAAATATTTGATCTTGTGTGTTAATTATTGTTAAGGGTTAATTAATATCTTTTTAAAATAATCTTGGTTTTACAATTTAATTTAGGAATTTTGGTTTTTAGGAATTAAAAGAAAATGAAAGGAAAAAAAAGAAAGGAGTGAAAAATTGGACCAAATCAGAACTAGGCCAATTTCAATGCAAAATCAGGTCCAAATCATATCAAACGATCCAATCCAATAAGCCTGGTCTCTCAGACAGTCCAAACGACGCCGTTTTGGTGCCTCAGATCTAAGCCGTTGATTTGTTTCCATTAGACGGCTCAGTTCAACCCAGCATTAATTTAAACGATGCCGTTTTAGGCGAGTTGATCCGAGCCGTCTGTTCCTAGTGATCCAACGGTCCCAACCTTCCCCCATAACCCGGTCCATTTCAACCCGGGTCGACCCAGTGTCGATGCATGACCAAATGTCACCGTTTCCTTTAAGTGAATTGATCTAGGCCGTTGATCACGCTTGATCCAACGGCCAACATCAAATCCCCACCCCACTATATATTCCTAAACCATACCCCTCCCCCTAAGCCATACCTACCCCCATTCGCCTTTGTCTTTAACCTAGAGACATGCTCCAATACCCGCCGCCTTCAACCACCGCCCTCCGCCCACCGGAAATTGCCTCACGGCGGTTCCGGTGGTCCAAACAACCTCAAAATTACACCATAGCCTCCCCACAACGTCCTCTTTCCAAATCCCATATCAGCTTTCCTCGAATCAGTACCCAACGATTCGAATCTTAGATCGAAGAATTGAACCAAACCCTAATCCGTCCAATGACCACCAAAATTACACCACAACTTCCCCTTGACCTCCCCAACCTAACCCCTCTAACCATCACCTCGAACAATGGCCGATTGCTTCGAATTTCAAATCGAAGGCAAACCCTAGAGGAACCAGCTTCAGACTGTGTACAAGATTAAAGGTTTGAGGTCTTAACCGACTTTAGTCGAGTGTTCTCAGTCGAGAACACTCGATTAAGGTCCGTTTTGACTTCAAAAGATTCAAGACGAAGTTCAGACTGAAACGGATTGGGTTTGGTCTGAAGTTTCGAGGTATTTCTTTTTGTTTGCCTTGTTCTTTTATTGTTGTCTTATTTCTGACTGATTAGTTCATCATTTAGGTCAACTAATCCTCCTTCTCTTCCGGACCTTTTTTCTGGTCCAGTTTTTCTCATCTTGGTCGATTGGTATATGTTGAATCAATTGAATGGTCTCGTCGATTGACCCATCCATGTATATAGTTTAGTAGTTTTCATCAAGTTGTTTGGTGTCGTTTGTTTTGTTCTCAGCCTCAGGGTTCCATTCAGTATATCCTCAGGGCCCCTACATTTGTGTTTAAGGCTAATTTAGAACTGTGACTGTGCTGTTATTATTGGTTCGAATTGCTTCATTTTATATGATGTTTGGTTCCCTCTTCTTTGTTGTCCATCATTTTGCATATGAGTTCAGTTTGTTTGTCGATTCAGTACGTTTACAGTGATCGTTCATTTTGCCTAAGTTTGATTTAGAATTGTGAATGCAGTCAATTATTCCCATATACATGTGCATCTTAGCAGCTTTGCATCAGTCTGCTATTTGATCTAATCTGAGTTCTAAGTTCGAACTGTTAGGTGAATTGAATTAAATTGGTTATAGCTGTTGTAGTTTGCTGTTTAATTAAGAATCAGTTTAGTTATCTGATTAAGGATTGGTTATAGCTGATGAGGTAAAAGGGATTGGGTAGGACAGTAATTTTAGAGACTTTAGGGTATTTTGGGATTTAAAAGGTTTGAAAATGGTTTAAGTTGAATGGTCTGACAGTAGGGTACTAAAGTACCATTTAAACTAATGAATTGTTTAGTAATAGTGGGGAACAAGGCTTAATGGCATGGGAAGTTGATTAAACAAGTTAATTCACCCATAACCTTTGATTAGAATAAAAGAACAAGACATATATGGTAGTGGGGGTTCAGGGAGTGTGGGCAGGATGTTTTCTGATTAGTTTAAGTGTTTCAAGGCAGATAAGGGTTGTGGTTTTGGTATAAATAGGGGTCTGGACAGAGTTAAAAGGGGATTTCTTCGGAGGGCATGGTAAGAGCATTGTTAAGAGTGTCTTTGAGGCTGCAAACAGGCTGAGAATATAGGCATACACACTTGGGTTCTACTGTTCCATAAAAGAAACACTGTTACCTTGTTTTCATGCTTAGTAATTTCAGTCAAAGTTGAGTAGACCTTCGATTGAGTTTTGTTGCTGTCGAGATTTCAAAGGTTTTGAGACAATTTGAGATGAGTTTGGGTGTAGTGTTGCAGTAGTGTTTGTTTTTTTCTGATTTCATTTCGGAGGTCATTTGAGCTGTTTAAGTTTGAGTGTCCTAGTTTTGACTGGTTTCAAGCTCACCTGGGTTTGCTGCACATGTTACTGGGCTGTTTGTGGATTGCTGTTTGTTGTTGTTGTGTTATCTGCTGCTGCTGACTATTCCTTCTCCTCTTCTTCTATTATCTATTACCAGGTACACTTTCGAATCACACTGTGATGTAGTTGTGAGATGTAAAAGTGAAAAGAAAATGCTCGAGTAGTGGAGTACTTAGTGCATCTGTAATTTAGTAGATAAATGATAAGTTGTATAGTCTATCTTTATAACTCAATGAAGAATGTGGACTGTGGAGTTTGTATCTGATAAAGACTGTATTGGACCATTAATTTGCCTTTCTTAGTTCCAACTTTAGTAGCATATAATTAAAAATCAAACTTCCAAGTTAACTATGCTTTTCCCGAATAGTTAAGCATGCCCATTATTGTCAAACTGTTTAGTTAAATAAGTGGAATGAGATGAAGATAGCATGAGTTTGTTCTATTGAACCTGCTTGTTGAACTTGTTAGTTTCACTAGCTATGAAGGTTTTAATATTGTCAATAGTAGGTAGATAATGATTGTTGGCAGCCCATTTGCTCAAAAGTTGAAATATTGGGTTTGGCTTCATCATGTAAAGCAATTGGCAATAGCCTGTGTATGTTAAATCAGACTCGAATCTGCTTCTGTGAGTCGAACGCTGAACTTGGCCCGAATAACGCATGAAATCTGGTCGTAGGAAACGGGCTCGATCACAAGACCATCCTTAAAAATCATACAATAGAGTTAAGTAACAATTGGTTGGGACCTTCACTTTGTGTTTAGAGACGAACTTAATAGAAAAAATGTAGTCACTTTAGGATCGTCCTTTTAAAATAAACGAGGTGAGCCTCGCCAAATAAAACGCACAGATTGCAGGGCCATCACAAATGCATGTATTAATTACTTAGAACTCGGGATCGGCTGCTTAGCGAACTTCACGGCCATTTCCCAAAATAAACACGCGTTAGTCTCTTTAGGCACGTACTTTAAATAACATTACCTTCTTAAACCCGGGTGCACATTTATGTGACCCAAATCCAAATCTCAACGAAGTCGAAATGTGTCGCTAATCACGGGTACATTGATTGTGACGTGGTTCGAGATGCATTTCCACGACGTTGCAAATTCCTTTTTTTTTAAAAAAAAATAATAATGAATGAGACGAGCCCCGACAAACAAAAATACACAAGCTGCGGGACCCTCTATACGTGTTGGTAAAATTACTTAGACTTCGGGATGGGCCGTTTAGAAAAATTTCACGGCCTTACCCAAAATAATGATACGCTAGTCGCTTTAGGCGCGCCTTTAATAATTTACTTTCTTAAACTCGGGTGCACATTTATGTGACCCAAGTCCAAATCTCAACGGAGTCGAAATGTGTCGATAACCATGGGTACATTGATGTGACGTGGTTCGAGATTCGTTCTCACAACGTTGCAATTCTCTGTTAAAATAATAATAATAATAATAATAATAATAATAATAATAATAATAATAATAATAATAATAATAATAATAATAATAATAAAATCGGTAAAGAGTTAAAACTTGCATATAAGCTCATAATTGTTAAAATCAGATAAATAAGCCGAATGTGACAGTTGAGCGACTGTGCTAGAACCACGGAACTCGGGAATGCCTAACACCTTCTTCTGGGTTAACAAAATTCCTTATCCGGATTTTTGGTTCGCGGACTGTAATACAGAGCCATTCTTTTCCTCGATTTAGGATTAAACTGGTGACTTGGGACACCCTAAATCTCTCAAGTGACGACTCTGAAATAAATAAACAAATCCCGTTTCGATTGTCCTTTAATTAGAGAAACTCCCTTTACGCCCCTTTGCGGGGTGTAGGTAAAAAGGAGGTGTGACAGCTCTGGCGACTTTGCTGGGGAGTAGACCCAGAATCTCTAGTTCAGGGTTCAAGAATTCGAGCCTGGAATAATTGTTATTATTTGGCTTCATTTATTATTTGATCTTATTACATGTTTTGGCCTAAATGTTCAAAATGTTGCTTTTATCGCTTTAATATTATCTGAACTGTATATAAACTGCTACGAAACCCTTCTCTTCTCACCTCCGGGGATGTGCTTACTGGTTGAGACTCCCTATTTTGTTAGTGTCATACCCTGAAATAAGAAAGAGGCCGGACAAGTTACAAAGCCGGACGATCTCGCGGGTCCCCAGTATGTAGCCCCCTCCTCGACTCGAGTTGTCCGCTCGGGTACACAGTTTAAAACAAATACCCAGGTTACGAACCTAGAATAACTCAGCTTCATGCCGGATCCCTAGTAGGAACGTTTGTTTGCATCATGTGCATTTTACTTTGGAGGCTCAACACAGGGGTTGGGTCTGTCTAGGACAGGTGTACCAAAACGACAAAAGACCATCCAGATGCATCTAACTTGCTACCTGTGCATTTGTTTGCTTCGGACTTGCATGTTGACCGGCTTTTGAATACTTTAAGGAAAGAGAGATAGAGGTTGTTAATCGCCTGTTTTGAAAAAAAATCAATGTCCAAATAGCGTCGAAACTCTGTCGAATTTTTGAGAAAATGAAAAAAAAAAGGGTTTTGTTTATGAAAAATGGTTTTATTTGTCATTGAAAAGAGTCTTGTTTTCAAAAGAAGTTTGTTTTATCTACCCGAACTACGCCGGTTTGATTCTCACAGTGTGCGGGGTACGTAGGCAACCTTCATCGGGTCCAACCTCCCCTTTACAAAAATATCAAAATTTTAATTTTCGTCATAAATAAGTCGGGTGACGCCGTTTTTGTCAAAATAGCCAAATGTTCCCAAAAGGGACGCCGGAAGGCTTACTTTGCATAAACAACCATTTGTAGTCATGTTTTTGGATTTTTGACCGGTTGACTCACCTAGCCTCAAAATCTTCGTTCCCGAAGTGGTGAAAGGCTGTGTTCGGAACCAGATCTTTCTTCTAATCTGTAAAAAATTAAAAATAGCCAATTGGTTGAGTTAGATAAATTTTATTTTTTTGCTTAATCACCTTAATAAATGTGCAGGATAAGCACGATGCAAAATGAACCTTTTTCAATAATGACTAAAATCTCTTTCAAGTTGCGGCTATGGTGGGATGATTTAGGTGGTGAAGGGCAAGATAAGGTCAAGAAATATCTAAAAGGTCTTATGGGTTTATTGGAAATCCAGCCTCCGGGGGATATCATAAGAGCTTTGGTCACCTGCTGAGACCCGACACACAATGTCTTCCACTTCTTCGATTTTGAACTCACCCCGACTTTGGAGGAAATAGCCGGGTATATCGGAAATGCTGAAGTTCCGTTGAGGCAAAAATACCTGGTTGCTCCAAGAGCTGTCACTGTGCATCAGTTTTTAGATTCGTTAAAAATACCCAAGACGGTCCATAACCCAGATTTGGCCGCAAATTTTTGTAATCCGCGCTTCATATACGACAGATACGATCATGTCGGAGGATTCAAAACCTGGGTAACAAGTTATGCAGCAAAAGTAACCGTCAGAAATGGGACGAGCATAAACGAGTGGCTTTTATGATAACCTTTTTGGGCCTTTTGGTATTTCCAAGGAAAGACGAAAACATTGATCTGAAAGTAGTTGGGGTCGTCAGTACCTTGCTCACTCAAGATGAAAGCACTCTTGCGCCTATGATAGTATCTGATATCTTCCGAGCCCTCACAGCCTGAAAAGCCAGAGGGAACTTTTTCGAGGGGTGTAACTTGTTGCTATAAATATGGATGACTGAGCATCTCTGCCACCGTTCCCAGCTCTTGAGTTATGGTTCCTCGAAGAAAACTTGCATAGAAGAGTTCTGCACAAGAATCAAGGGGGTCAGTCTACCCGAGGGAGTTACGGCATGGACATCATTATTTCGGACCCTCACCGCCAGCCAAATACAGTGGACACTAGGATGGTTGCCCGTTGACGAGGTCATCCATATGCCGGCAGCTATGACCCACTTTCTATTTATGGGGCTCAAGAGCATTCAGCCTTACGCGCCATATCGGGTTTTGAGACAACTTGGGAGATGCCAAACAGTGCCACAGGAGGAAGATCTTAGTGCTCAAGTAATTGAGATTAGCCCTGACGGACAGTTCCCTGAAGCAAGAGTCCACCAGATCTGGAGTGAATGCCAATATTTAAAAGCAGATACTTGCGTGCAGGATCAGGCCAAAGGCGAAGTGGCGCCAGGATACCTTGCTTGGTACATGAGAGAACTTGAGCACAAAAGGCCGGCTAAAAGACCCCATCTCCAGGAATTCGTCAAGGCATCGCAAGAATAGTGGGATTGGTTGGCTAAAGAGCACGAGTACAGGGTTACAATAGGCAAGTTGGAGAAGCAAGTTATAGATTTGAAATTTGAGAAAGATTTGCATATCGCTGCAGATGAGGGAGAAAAGAGAAAACTAGCTCAGGAAAACGAGGTCCTCAAAGCTCAAATCCAAGAAATGAAAATATCTACCAGAAACCCGAAGAGAAGCCGGGCTGATGAAAGGCTCATAAACGGTCTAAAGAAGAAAGTCCTCGAGTATCAAGAAGACCTAGAAAAATCTAAAGCTGGTCTAGCGAGAATCCAGGTGAAATGAATAAAGAAAGCAGAAGAGCGAGCACGGTCTATGCAACAAATGAAGAGGGACTACGAAAGGAACATCGCTATATCGAGAGAAACAATATCCACTCTCAAAGAGCGGATCTTCAGACAAGCCCGAGATGCCAGAGCAGATAGGAAGCGCTACTATGATCTAATGGCCCGAATGGAGAAACATATGAATGAGTTTCAGGATCAACTCCTTTACAACGCTCAAATGCTGGGGACACGGAATCAACAAATAGAACGATTGCTTATGGAAAGGGACAGAATCAAGGGAAGAATTGACGATATCGGGCACTACATCACCATAAAGTGCCTAGCTTGTGAGGATATGTCCCGTACCACCTTCTTTGCTTCAATAATTATTTATGTCCCCCAGATCATGGAAGATTTGAAAGATCTGCAAAGGGGCCTTGCACCAAAGCCCGCGGCGAGGCCGAACGACGCCCCGCAGGCGCCAAAATTCAAAACTCTGAAACATTCATAGTTTGAGTCTGTATTTTCCTTGTCTTCAGAGTCTGTTGTCCGTCGGAGTTTGTATTTCCCTTTTTGGCATAAAGTCTGTAGTCTGTATCAAGTCTGTCAATTTCCTTTCAAAAATGTTTTGCCTTGTAATAAAACGTTTTGCTAGTAAAGGTTGAAAAATCCAAAAATGGTGTCTTTATTTTCCGCACTTGTGGCAGAACTACGCGCGGTCTGATTCATGCGGGGACATGATACGTAGGCAATCCACATAAGATTCGACCACCACTAAAAAGGAAAAGAGAAAAGGGCAAAGTGAATAAAAGAAAGGAAAAGAAAGAAATAAAAAAAGAGATAAAGAAAGTTTCAGAAACACTTAAACGAGGCACGAACAAAGTAAGCCGGAATGACGCATGCGGTCGAAGCAAAGACATGTTAGAAATAGTTAAACTGCCTAGGAACATTGCATCCCCCCACTGTGAAATTACAATATGTGTTAAACTATAACGCTAACAAGTTTGTTGTTTCACCAGAGATTTCGAACCAGTTAGTTTGTTAGAACGTTCCGGCAGATTACCATTACCAAACAAGATCCAAAGGGCCCATACTAAAAAGCATGACTAGTTCAGACCAAAGTGTCGAGGATGAAAGGACGGAGAATCAAATGCTGAAGGAGGAAATGGATAAGATGAGACATGAGATGAAAGAAATGCAGCTGGCCTTAGCTAGGGTACGAAAAGTGCCTAACCCTCCCGTTACTCCCACTCTCCCACTAGGACACACGCCGGAATACCCTCCCCCGGCCCTTCGACAAGCTTCCCCAGTCACCAATACTATCAGGGAAGAAATGCCTATGATCCCCAAGCTTTACTACCCAATCATAACCCTCCTCTACCAAATGTTCCTGTTTTCGTGGCACCCCCACCAGACACGCTGCAAAGATCATCCAGCGAACCGTTGTTTCAGGCTCACGATAACCAATATTACCCCCTAAACCAACCTTCAAAGCACCCGAGCCTCATACTTATAATACTCACTTCGAGATCCCGGTAGAGACTGAAAAGCCGGCTAAGAGCCCAGAGCAAGACGAAGTGCTTCGAAAGTTTAAAAGCCTGGAGCAGTCCTTCAGGAATATCCATGTGTTAGGCAACCAATTCAGTGTGGCCTACAAAGATCTGTGCCCATTCCCCGACATTCAATTGCTGGCAAGGTTCAAGATGCCAAATTTTGATCTATACGAGGGGCACGGTGATCCAATGGTACATCTGCGAGGTTTTTGCAGTAATATGAGAGGGGCCGGGGGAAAATACGAGTTGTTGATAGATCATTTTGGTCAAAGTCTAAGCGGGTCTGCACTAGAATGGTACACAAGACAAGATCCTAATAGGTGGTACACCTGGGACGATCTGGCACAAGCCTTTGCAGGCCACTTCCAGTACAACCTTGAGATTGTCCCTGACCGTATCACATTGCTGAAACTTGAGAAGATGCCCGGGGAAAGCTTTCGAGAATTTGGGTTCCGCTAGAGAGAGCAGGCGGCAAGAGTTGATCCTCCGATGAGAGAGGGGGAAATGGTAGACTACTTTCTGCAGACTCTGGAACCAACTTACTTCGGTCACCTGGTGACGTCAGTTGGCAAATATTTCAACGAAGTAGTAAAAATGGGCGGTATGATTGAAGAGGGACTTAAGTCCAACAAAATCCTGAGCTATTCGGCGATTAAAGCAACCACTCAGGCCATCCAAAGCGGCATGGGAGGTGCGCTCGGAAAGAAAAAAAGGGAAGATATTGCAATAGTCGAGGCATGTACTTGGTCCAAATCCAAAGGTCCCCCCCCTCACTACCAACCTAGACCCCATCACTCAAATTACCCACACATTCCATACGGCCTTCCACAGCCCTACTACCCACCACAAGAGCCACATTTCTCTGTCCATCATGCCCAAACTTACACCCAGCCTCCGACTCGCCCACAATGGCGTGTGCTGGCTCCCCAGAATACATATCCACGTCCAAAAAACACATATCCACCTCCACAAAACACATATCCACCTCCACAAAACACATATCCACCACCAAGGGCCAACAGGAATCCTTCGGGACCAGGTTTCCGTGGGAATCAGACTTTCAGGAAAGAAAGGGTGCAGAGGCAGAGAACATTCACTCCGCTGGGAGAAACCTATACTGCTCTGTTCCACAAATTGAGGCAGTTAGGCCTATTGAGTCCTGTGGAGCCTAAATTGCCAAATCCCCTTCCCAAAAATCTGGACCACTTGGTAAGCTGTGAATATTGTTCGGGGGCTCCCGGGCATGATATTGAGAAGTGTTTGAAGTTGAAGACTGTCGTACAAGATCTCATTAACACAAATAGGATCGAGGTCCAAGAGCCAGAGGCACCTAACATCAATTAGAACCCATTGTTGGTACACCATGAAGCTCACATGATCAAACTAGTGCACGAAGGAGGGAAGCTCAATAAGCCCTCACAAACGGTAATGATGATCCGTGCCAGTCCGAAAGAAAAGTCGATCAGTGGAAAACGATAGTACAGTCGGAAAGGGTAGAAGGCAAGCCAGTGGTGGTGATGGGGAAGAGTTCGTCTGATCTTGCCAAGAATCCAGAGCCGGTCAAAGTAACGATGCAAGGGATATCAAGCAAGCCAGTTGCCGTGAAGGGGGCATGCATAGGACCAGTTGTTATTAGGCCAGTAATGCAGTTGCCGATAATCTGCGAGAAAGTTGTGCCATGGAGCTACAGTCAAGTAATGGTAATGCATAAGGGGAAGGAAGTTGTGGAGGAAATATGTGAGGCACAAGGGTTAACTCGTTCGGGAAGGTGTTTTGCTCCCACAGAGTTAAGAAGGGCTAATCCAGTAGCGACAAAGAATCTAGTTACCGAGGAACAGGTGGAAGAATTTTTAAAGAAAATGAAGGCGCAAGATTACTCCATTGTGGAGCAGTTGAGGAAGACCCCGGCACATATCTCATTGTTATCATTGTTGATCCATTCAGACAAGCACCGCCGGGTATTGATGAAAATTCTAAATGAAGCCCATGTTCCGGATAAGATGTCTGTGAACCATCTGGAGAAAATAGCAAACAAGATTTTCGAGGTCAACAGGGTCACTTTTTCAGATGACGAGTTGCCCGTGGAGGGTACAGAACATAATAGAGCCCTTTATTTGACCGTGAAGTGCGAAGACTCGATAGTCACTCGAGTACTGATTGATAATGGGTCCAGTGCCAATATCTGTCCTTTGACCACATTGAACAAACTGAAGGTCGATGGTGACAGGATTCATAAAAACAACATCTATGTTCGAGGGTTTGATGGTGGTGGTACAAACCCAGTGGGTGACATCATACTTGAATTAACAATTGGTCCAGTCAAGTTCACCATGGAGTTTCAAGTGTTAGACGTGGCAGTGTCATATAATCTTTTGTTGGGGCGACCCTGGATCCACGCCGCCAAAGCAGTGCCTTCTACATTACATCAAATGGTCAAATTCGAGTGGGATAGGCAATAGATCGTAGTACATGGGGAAGACAATACAAGCGCCGTAAGTGATGCCATCGTACCCTTCATAGAGATTGATGATGATAAGGGACCGTGGGTTTACTAGGTTTTCGATACGGTTTTAGTGGGCAAAGTTCCCGAAGGTGAAAGCATCCCACTTCCCAAAATAGCAGCTGCAACTGTCATGGTAGCCTCGGAGATGTTGAAGAACGGGTTTGTGTCAGGCAAAGGTTTAGGGGCTGATCTTCAGGGTATTGTTCAGCCGGTTTCTTTGCCCAAAAATCTGGATACCTTTGGGTTGGGGTTCAAGCATACAACGGCGGATGTGAGACGGGCCCGCAAGTTGAAGAAAAGAGTCTGGGTCCTTTCCAAGCCAATCCCACACCTATCCAGATCATTTGTCAGAGCAGGTATCAGAAAGTTGTCGGTCCCGAAAGTTCTCGGACCACTGATTGGGACAGATGGAGATTTGAATAAGGGCTTTGAAAGGCTGTTCGCCGATGTCAACATGATAGAAGCTGGAGAAGGGTCCAGTAGGTTAGATGTACAGTTTGTGGAGCCTAGGGCAAATATCAATAATTGGATGGCTACTCCCCTTCCTATCCGGAGGGAGTCTTGGTAGTGGGCTCTGATTTTTCTTTCTTGAATTTTTTTTGGATTATTCCAGGGTTGTAACCCCGTTTTGTTTTGTATTCAGCAAAGTGTGAAACTCTGTTATCCCGTATTTTAATAAAGTGAAAGCTTTTCTCTTCTTATTTTGTTTTAATTTTGTTTTCTTCTTTTCTCTTTCTGAACAGTTCTCTTGATATTGGTTCTAATGACATGGCATGCACAACGAATCTTCAACCTAGTCTAAAAAATCAATCTGATTTCGAACTAATTGTACAAGAGGTCGATTATGATGATGAATCGGAATACGATGAGGATGAAGCCTTCGAAGAGATAAACAGAGAGTTAAGCCAGTTTGAAGAGAAATCAAGCCCAACTTAAATGACACAGAAGCCATCAATTTAGGGGATACAGATGATATCAAGGAAACTAAAATAAGCATCCACATTGCACAGAATATCAGGGAAGAACTAATCAAAGCACTTATTGAGTTCAAAGACATTTTTGCATGGTCGTATGATGACATGCCGGGGTTAAGCACGGATTTAGTGGTTCACAAATTGCCCATTAACCCGGCATGCCCTCCCGTCAAGCAGAAATTGAGGAAGTTCAAAACAGACATGAGTGTGAAGATTAAAGAGGAAGTAACCAAGCAGCTGCAAGCAAAGGTTATTCGGGTCACTCGATATCCTGATTGGTTGGCTAATGTGGTGCCAGTGCCGAAGAAAGATGGGAAGATCAGGGTGTGTGTCGATTACCGCAATCTGAACAGGGCAAGCCCAAAGGATAACTTTCCATTACCCAACATCCATATCTTGATCGATAATTGTGCTGGATGTGAGATCGGGTCTTTTGTGGATTGTTATGCTAGGTATCATCAGATTTTGATGGATGAAGAAGATGCGGAAAAGACGGCTTTCATTACGCTGTGGGGGACTTATTGCTACCGGGTAATGACATTTGGTTTGAAGAATGTTGGGGCAACGTACATGAGAGCAATGACTACTGTGTTTCATGACATGATACACAAAGAGATTGAGGTATACGTGGATGATGTGATCATAAAATCCAAGCATCAAGAAGACCACGTAGCAGACCTAAGGAAGTTTTTCCAAAGACTTCGAAGGTACGATATTAAGCTCAACCCGGCCAAATGTGTATTTGGTGTTCCATATGCAAAGCTGCTGGGATTCATTTGACAAAATCAAAGGATATTTATCAAATCCACCTGTATTGGTTCCACCTGAGCCGGGAAGACCGTTAATTCTTTATCTAACGGTCTTGGAGAATTCATGTGGCTGCGTACTGGGGCAACACGACATTACAGGATGGAAGGAGCAAGCCATCTATTATATCAGCAAGAAGTTTATAGGCTATGAGGTTAAGTACACTCAACTCGAGAAGACATGTTGTGCCCTAACCTGGGTGGCCCAAAAATTGAAGCCTTATCTGTCATCATATACTACTTATCTCATTTCGCGCTTGGATCCACTGAAGTATATTTTCCAGAAGCCTATGCCCACATGGAGATTGGCGAAATGGTAGTTATTACTCACAGAATTCGGCATCGTCTATGTGACGAGGATGGCCAAGCATTGGCTGATCACTTGGCTGAGAATCCTGTTGATTAAGAATATGAGCCCTTGAGGACGTATTTTCCTGATGAAGAAGTGATGAATATAGATGAGTTGGAAATGACCAAGGAACCAGGATGGAAGCTTTTTTTCGATGGAGCCGCAAATGCGAAGGGAGTTGGAATAAGAGCGATACTTATTTCTGAAACAGGACATCATTATCCTGTTACAGCTCAGCTACGTTTCTATTGTACCAACAACATGGCTGAGTATGAGGCATGCATTTTAGGTTTACGGCTAGCCGTAGACATGGATGTCCAGGACGTCTTGGTCTTGGGAGACTTGGACCTCCTGGTGCATTAGATTCAGGGTGAATGGGAAACAAGGGATTTGAAGCTCATACCATATCGACAATGTTTGCACGATCTGAGCAAGCGATTTCGATCAGTGGAGTTCAGACACATCCCAAGAGTTCATAATGAGATTGCCGATGCTTTGGCCACCTTAGCATCAATGTTTCACCACCCAGACAAAATTCATGTTGACCCGTTGCATATTCAGGTTCGTGATTAGCATGCTTATTGCAACATGTTAGAGGTAGAACTAGATGGCGAACCATGGTTCTATGATGTCAAGGAATACCTCAGGATGGGGATATACCCGGAGCAGGCCACCGGAGATCAAAAGAGAGCCATTCGGCGACTGGCAAATGGATTTTTCCTCAGTGGAGGAGTGTTATACAAAAGAATACTATATTTGGGATTGCTGAGATGTATAGATGCTAGTCAAGCCACGACAGTTATGACAGAGGTACATGCTGGAGTTTGTGGGCCACATATGAGAGGATATGTATTGGCGAAGAAGATTCTTTGAGTATGGTACTATTGGCTCACTATGGAGCGTGATTGTATCAGTTTCGTGCGGAAATGCCATCAGTGTCAAATACACGGAGATCTGATTCATTCTCCGCCGACTGAATTGCATACAATGTCAACACCATGGCCATTTGTTGCCTGGGGCATGAATGTCATTGGACCTATTGAGCCGGCAGCTACCAACGGTCATAGGTTCATTCTGGTGACCATCGATTATTTCACTAAGTGGGTTGAAGCTAAAACTTTCAAGTTAGTAACCAAGAAGGCAGTGGTAAATTTTGTTCATTCCCATATCATTTGTAGATTTGGGATCTCAAAAGTGATCATCACGGATAATAGGGCTAATCTTAACAACGGTTTAATGAAAGAAGTATGTCAACAGTTCAAGATTACACACCGTAATTCCACACCATATCGTCCCAAGGCGAATGGAGCGGTCGAGGCGGCCAACAAGAACATAAAGAAGATACTGAGGAAGATAGTAGAAGGGTCCAGACAATGGCATGAGAAGTTACCATTGGCATTGTTGGGTTATCGCACTATTGTTCGTACTTCAGTAGGTGCAACTCCTTATTTGTTGGTATACGGAACTGAAGCAGTGATACTGGTAGAAGTTGAAATTCTATCCCTTCGGATTGTCGCTGAGGCTGAGATTGATGATGACGAGTGGGTCAAAACCCGTTTGGAGCAGTTGAACTTGATTGATGAAAAGAGATTGGCAGCTGTGTGTCATGGCCAGTTATTTCAAAAGAGAATGCAAGAGCATACAACAAAAAGGTGCATCCCCGGAAGTTTGAAGTGGGCCAGCAAGTGCTGAAACGCATCCTCCCACATCAGGCTGAGACAAAGGGCAAGTTCGCCCCGAATTGGCAAGGGCCATTCATTGTAACCAGAGTGTTATCCAATGGCGCTTTATGTTTAACAGATATCGAAGGGAAATGCGTCAACATGGCTATAAATTCTGACGCAGTTAAGAGATATTATGTATGATTTCCTTTAATTGTAATTGTTGTTTGTTTGCATTTGGCATGGTATCGGAGAATGAAATGACGGAGGCAATTTGTCACAAGAAAAGTCACAAGAAAAACAAAGGAATTGGGAACTACGTTTGACCTAATTCCTCAAAAAGGATACATAGGCGCCTCACGGCTCGGTCATAGTGTAACAAAAATAAAAATCCCCAAGTAAGAAACAGGAGCAGAAGTTGTGTTTGTAATTTTGGGGAGGAAGTTTTATTCCAAGAGTTGTAATGTTTTACCCATCAAAATTATTTTGAACCTTTTGATACCCTTTTTCTTTTAGCCATACACAAAAACCCATATTGATGTCCAAAAAAGACCTCCCGATCAGTATCCGAGAAGTGCCAAGTCATGCAAATGGAAGTCGGGAATAACACTCTGATCCCCAGCAGAGAAGAGGATCATAAGCTGGAAATGAATTGATAGCCGAAAGAATCCCCAGCAGAGAGAGTCATATCGGTAACACTCCAATCCCCAGCTGAAAAAATAAAATAAAATGAGAGAGTCTTATCGGTAAAAACCTCCACAGGCACCATAAGGCGACGGAAGTTGAGAGAAATAAAACGAGAGAGTCTTATCGGTGAAAACCTTCACAGGCACCATAAGGCGATGAGAGTTGAGGGAAATGAGAGAGTCTTATTAGTGAAAACCCCTCGAAGGGCACTATGAGGCGACAAGGGGTCAAAAGAGGCAAACAAGATAAGATTGACGGAAAGGATCCGTCGAGGCATCAAGCAGTGCAAAGATGTTGAGTCGACAAAAGAATTAGGCGCTTACATATCCCCAACAAAGTAAGGCCATCAGAAAGATTGATTGATATAAATAGACTGGGTTGGTTAATCCGAAATGCACGACATGATCATTGGGATCGGTTGTACCATTCAGAAAACTATTTTTCTTCTCCCCAACATTTTTCAGAAAACTATTCTTCTCTTATTTTCTTGAATTCATCATTTGTTATTTTTTTTATTTTTAAAGACTTTATCTCCCCAGTAGTTTGTTTTTGAAAAGAATTTTCAGAGCTTATTACCAGTTGCCAAGATGGTGCAAAAACACAATGTGGATAGGACGGGCCAAAGATAATGCAATGGAATGAGAAAGACGTTCGTTGCAAGACCAAATGATGGATTGGTCTAGGATTTCGGGGAGAGTATGGAGAAAAGTGGGAAGCAACAATTGGTGAATAAAGAATCGTCAAGAAACAAGAGCATCCCTGGCAGATTATCGACCAAGTTCCAAGAGGGTCGGACAACACGAAACAGGGAAAGAAGAGGGGCAAAACCATCCCCAGCAGGAATATGATCGCCAGCAGGAATATCATCCCCAGCAAATAATATCATCCCCAACAAGTTTTGTAATACAACGTAAAGCAGGGAAAGGAAAAAAGGGAAAACCATCCCCAACAGGAGTGGCACGACCACTCACTATGTTTTAAACTAACAAATTTTTCGTTGATTTGAAGCAGGGGAAAGGAAATGTTATTGACAGCGGGAAGACATGGCCACAAAGAAGATTATCAAACTGGGGCAGAAAATTTTCTCTCATTGCTAAATTTTTTTTGAAATCAGATACCCTCTTGGGGAAGATGGAAGATAACACAAGTTTTGAAGGAAGTGGAATCCCCAGCAGTTTACGGGACAAGGCAATACAAGTTTTAAAGAAAGCAATATTGGAAGAAGCAAGATAACCCAAGTTTTAAGGGTAGTGGTCTTTGAATCAGTATCATCCCCACCATTGTTAAAAGGAGGAAAGTAACTAGTCTTAAAGAAGGAAGATAATTCCCCACCAGTGTTATCCCCGGCAAGTTTCAGAGAAGTGAAAACACCAGTTTGAGGGAAGTAATTGCTGAAGAAGTCAGGAGCCCGGCTGTAGAATGGAGGTTGTTAAATTTTAAGCTGATGAAGTCAGGAGCCCGCCTGTAGAACGGAGGTTGTTATAATTTTAAGTCGAAGAAGTCAGGAGCCCGCCTGTAGAATGAAGGTTGTTAAATGTTAAGTTGATGAAGTCAGGATCCCGCCTGTAGAATGGAGGTTGTTAAATTTTAAGTTGATGAAGTCAGGAGACCGCCTGTAGAACGGAGGTTGTTATAATTTTAAGTCGAAGAAGTCAGGAGCCCGCCTGTAGAATGGAGGTTGTTAAATTTTAAGTTGATGAAGTCAGGAGCCCTCCTGTAGAATGGAGGTTGTTAAATTTTAAGTTGATGAAGTCGGGAGCCCGCCCGTAGAATAGAGGCGTTACTTTTTTAAAGTTGTTGCATTCGGGAGCCCATCCATAGAACGGAGGCGTTTATTTTTAAGTTGTTAAAGTCGGGAGCCCGCCTGCAGAACAGAGGAATATATTTCAAGATCAAATCAGAGGTCAGTAATGCGGAGGGTTACAACAAAATACCCCCAGCATGAATCCCATCGCAGAAATCAGAAAGAAGACTATAAGAACAAGTCGGAGATAAATAAGATTTTGTAATTCCTAGTTTAAGTATAGCTTCTTGTTTTCTTTTGGCACGGTGTAATAAGGAGATCGAAAAGCAGTAGCAACAGCATGCAGCAGCAGTAACAGCAAAAATGCAGTCACATGGTAGTCCCAGCTACCAAAACTTCCCGAACTACATTAACCTGATTCCCTTTTAGCCAGGGATATGTAGGAAACCTTTGAAGCAAAGGTTTGGTTAAATATTTTCAAAAATGCTTCACACGGAGTATTCCAACGGGCAAAAATCGCTCGTATCCGCTCACTTTATCTTTGCACGAAAACTCTTTGTGTTTTCGGACAAAGAGGGGCAGCTGTGAGCACGTGATTTTTGCTTTACGAAAATTACTCCAAAATGAAATCGAAAACAAATTGCTTTTGGGTACAATTTTGAGAATTTTGCGTGATATTTTGGATAATTATTTTTGTCTGTAAATGTTTATCTTGTTTTAATTAATTGAAAAATACCAAAATACATGTTGCATGCATATTTAGGATTTAATTGTGCATTTTTGAATTAATTAAACCATGTCCTATTTTAAAAGAATGAAAATCACAAAAATATGAATTTTGGTAGCTTTGTCATTTTTATTGTTTAATTGTATGATTTTATTTTAATCAATATTTGATCTTGTGTGTTAATTATTGTTAAGGGCTAATTAATATCTTTTTAAAATAATCTTGGTTTTACAATTTAATTTAGGAATTTTGGTTTTTAGGAATTAAAAGAAAATGAAAGGAAAAAAAAGAAAGGAGTGAAATATTGGACCAAATCGGAACTAGGCCAATTTCAATGCAAAATCAGGTCCAAATCATATCAAACGATCCAATCCAATAAGCCTGGTCTCTCAGATAGTCCAAACGACGCCGTTTCGGTGCCTCAGATCTAAGCCGTTGATATGTTTCCATTAGACGGCTCAGTTCAACCCAGCATTAATTGAAACGATGCCGTTTTAGGCGAGTTGATCCGAGTCATCCGTTCCCAGTGATCCAACGGTCCTAACCTTCCCCCATAACCCGGTCCATTTCAACCCGAGTCGACCCAGTCTCGATGCATGACCAAACGTCACCATTTCCTTTAAGTGAATTTATTCAGGCCGTTGATCGTGCTTGATCCAACGGCCAAGATCAAATCCCCACCCCACTATATATTCCTAAACCATACCCCGCCCCCTAAGCCATACCCCCCCTCCCTTCGCCTTCATCTTTAACCTAGAGACAGGCCCCAATACCCGCTGCCTTCAACCACCGCCCTCCGCCCACTGGAAATCGCCTCACGGCGGTTCCGGTGGTCCAAACAGCCCCAAAATTACACCATAGCCTCCCCACAACGTCCTCTTTCCAAATCCCATATCATCTTTCCTCGAATCAGTACCCAACGATTCGAATCTTAGATCGAAGAATCGAACCAAACCCTAATCCGTCCAATGACCACCAAAATTACACCACAGCTTCTCCTCGACCTCCCCAACCTAACCCCTCTAACCATCACCCTCGAATCATGGTCGACTGCTTCGAATTTCAAATCGATGGAAAACCCTAGAGGAACCAGCTTCAGACTGTGTACGAGGTTAAAGGTTTGAGGTCTTAACCGACTTTAGTCGAGTGTTCTCAGTCGAGAACACTCGATTAAGGTCCGTTTTGACTTCAAAAGATTCAAGACGAAGTTTAGACTGAAATGGATTGGGTTTGGTCTAAAGTTTCGAAGTATTTATTTTTGTTTGCCTTTTTCTTTTGTTGTTGTCTTATTTCTGACTTATTAGTTCGTCATTTAGGTCAACTAATCCTCCTCCTCTTCCGGACCTTTTTTCTGGTCCTGTTTTTCTCATCTTGGTCGATTGGCATATGTTGAATCAATTGAATGGTCTCGTCGATTGACCCATTCATGTATATAGTTTAGTAGTTCTCATCAAGTTGTTTGGTGTCGTTTGTTTTGTTCTCAGCCTTAGGGTTCCATTCAGTATATCCTCAGGGCCCCTACATTTTGTGTTTAAGGCTAATTTAGAACTGTGAGTGTGTTGTTATTATTGGTTCAAATTGCTTCATTTTATGTGATGTTTGGTTCCCTCTTCTTTGTTGTCCATCATTTTGCATATGAGTTCAGTTTGTTTGTCGATTCAGTACGTTTACAGTGATCGTTCATTTTGCCTAAGTTTGATTTAGAATTTTGAATGCAGTCAATTATTCTCATATACATGTGCATCTTAGCAGCTTTGCATCAGTCTGCTATTTGATCTAATCTGAGTTCTAAGTTCGAACTGTTAGGTGAATTGAATTAAATTGGTTATAGCTGTTGTAGTTTGCTGTTTAATTAAGAATCAGTTTAGTTATCTGATTAAGGATTGGTTATAGCTGATGAGGTAAAAGGGATTGGGTAGGACAGTAATTTCAGGGACTTTAGGAGGGTATTTTGGGATTTAAAAGGTTTGAAAATGGTTTAAGTTGAATGGTATGACAGTAGGGTACTAAAGTACCATTTAAACTAATGAATTGTTTAGTAATAGTGGGGAACAAGGCTTAATGGCATGGGAAGTTGATTAAACAAGTTAATTCACCCATAACCTTTGATTAAAACAAAAGAACAAGGCATATATGGTAGTGGGGGTTCAGGGAGTGTGGGCAGGATGTTTTCTGATTAGTTTAAGTGTTTCAAGGCAGATAAGGGCTGTGGTTTTGGTATAAATAGGGGTCTGGACAGAGTTAAAAGGTGATTTTTTCGGAGGGCATGGTAAGAGCATTGTTAAGAGTGTCTTTGAGGCTGCAAACAGGCTGAGAATATAGGCATACACACTTGGATTCTATTGTTCCATAAAAGAAACACTGTTACCTTGTTTTCATGCTTAGTAATTTCGGTCAAAGTTGAGTAGACCTTCGATTGAGTTATGTTGTTGTCGAGATTTCAAAGGTTTTGAGACAGTTTGAGGTGAGTTTGGGTGTAGTGTTGCAGTAGTGTTTGTTTTTTTCTGATTTCTTTTCGGAGGTCGTTTGAGCTGTTTAAGTTTGAGTGTCCTAGTTTTGACTGGTTTCAAGCTCACCTGGATTTGCTGCACATGTTACTGGGATGTTTGTGGATTGATGTTTGTTGTTGCTGTGTTATTTGTTGTTGCTAACTATTCCTTCTCCTCTTCTTCTATTATCTATTACCAGGTACACTTTCGAATCACACTGTGATGTAGTTGTGAGATGTAAAAGTGAAAAGAAAATGCTCGAGTAGTGGAGTACTTAGTGCATCTGTAATTTAGTAGATAAATGATAAGTTGTATAGTCTATCTTTATAACTCAATGAAGAATGTGGACTGTGGAGTTTGTATCTGATAAAGACTGTATTGGACCATTAATTTGCCTTTCTTAGTTGTAAATTTAGTAGTTTAATACCAACTTTAGTAGCATATAATTAAAAATCAAACTTCCAAGTTAATTGTGCTTTTCCCGAATAGTTAAGCATGCCCATTATTGTCAAACTGTTTAGTTAAATAAGTGGAATAAGATGAAGATAGCATGAGTTTGTTCTATTGAACCTGCCTGTTTGAACTTGTTAGTTTCACTAGCTATGAAGGTTTTAATATTGTTAACAGTAGGTAGATAATGATTGTTGGCAGCCCATTTGCTCAAAAGTTGAAATATTGGGTTTGGATTCATCATGTAAAGAAATTGGCAATAGCCTGTGTATGTTAAATCAGACTCGAATCTGCTTCTGTGAGTCGAACGCTGAACTTGGCCCGAATAACGCATGAAATCTGGTCGTAGGAAACCGTCTCGATCACAAGACCATCCTTAAAAATCATACAATAGAGTTAAGTAACAATTGGTTGGGACATTCATTATGTGTTTAGAGACTTAATAGAAAAAATGTAGTCATTTTAGGATCGTCCTTTTAAAATAAACGAGGTGAGCCTCGCCAAATAAAATGTACAGATTGCGGGCCCTTCACAAATGCATGTATTAATTACTTAGAACTCGGGATCGGCCGCTTAGAGAACTTCACGGCCATTTCCCAAAATAACCACGCGTTAGTCTCTTTAGGCGCGTACTTTAAATAACATTACCTTCTTAAACCCGGGTGCACATTTATGTGACCCAAATCCAAATCTCAACGAAGTCGAAATGTGTCGCTAATCACGGGTACATTGATTGTGACGTGGTTCGAGATGCATTTCCACGACGTTGCAAATTCCTTTTTTTTAAAAAAATAATAATGAATTAGACGAGCCCCGACAAACAAAAATACACAAGCTGCGGGGCCCTCTATACGTGTTGGTAAAATTACTTAGACTTCGGGATGGGCCGTTTAGAAAAATTTCATGGCCTTACCCAAAATAATGATACGCTAGTCGCTTTAGGCGCGCCTTTAATAATTTACTTTCTTAAACTCGGATGCACATTTATGTGACCCAAGTCCAAATCTCAACGGAGTCGAAATGTGTCGATAACCACGGGTACATTGATGTGATGTGGTTCGAGATACGTTCTCACAACGTTGCAATTCTCTATTAAAATAATAATAATAATAATAATAATAATAATAATAATAATAATAATAAAATCGGTAAAGAGTTAAAACTTGCATATAAGCTCATAATTGTTAAAATCAGATAAATAAGCTGAATGTGACAGTTGAGCGACCGTGCTAGAACCACGGAACTCGGGAATGCCTAACACCTTCTCCTGGGTTAACAGAATTCCTTATCCGGATTTCTGGTTCGCGAACTGTAATGCAGAGCCATTCTTTTCCTCGATTCGGGATTAAACTGGTGACTTGGGACACCCTAAATCTCTCAAGTGGCGACTCTGAAATAAATAAACAAATCTCGTTTCGATTGTCCTTTAATTGGAGAAACTCCCTTTACGCCCCTTTGCGGGGTGTAGGTAAAAAGGAGGTGTGACAGCTCTGGAGACTCTGCTGGGGAGTAGACCCAGAATCTCTGGTTCAGGGTTCAAGAATTCGAGCCTGGAATAATTGTTATTATTTGGCTTCATTTATTATTTGATCTTATTACATGTTTTGGCCTAAATGTGCAAAATGTTGCTTTTATCGCTTTGATATTATCTGAACTGTATATAAACTGCTACGAAACCCTTCTCTTCTTACCTCCGGGGATGTGCTTACTGGTTGAGACTCCCTATTCTGTTAGTGTCATACCCTGAAATAAGAAAGAGGCCGGACAAGTTACAAAGCTGGACGATCTCGCGGGTCCCCAGTATGTAGCCCCCTCCTCGACTCGAGTTGTCCGCTCGGGTACACAGTCTAAAACAAATACCCAGGTTACGAACCTAGAATAACTCAGCTTCATGTCGGATCCCTAGTAGGAACGTTTGTTTGCATCATGTGCATTTGACTTTGGAGGCTCAACACAGGGGTTGGGTCTGTCTAGGACAGGTGTACCAAAATGACAAAAGACCATCCTGATGCATCCAACTTGCTACCTGTGCATTTGTTTGCTTCGGACTTGTATGCTGACCGGCTTTTGGATACTTTAAGGAAAGAGAGATAGAGGTAGTTAATCGCCTGTTTTGAAAAAAAATCAATGTCCAAATAGCGTCGAAACTCTTTCGAATTTTTGAGAAAATGAAAAAAAAAGGGTTTTGTTTTTGAAAAATGGTTTTATTTGACATTGAAAAGAGTCTTGTTTTCAAAAGAAGTTTGTTTTATCTACCCGAAACGCCGGTTTGATTCTCACAGGGTGCGGGGTACGTAGGCAACCTTCATCGGGTCCAACCTCTCCTTTACAAAAATGTCAAAATTTTAATTTTCGTCATAAATAAGTCGGGTGACGCCGTTTTTGTCAAAATAACCGAATGTTCCCAAAAGGGACGTCGGAAGGCTTACTTTGCATAAACGGCCACTTGTAGTCATTTTTTTGGATTTTTGACCGGTTAACTCACCCATCCTCAAAATCTTCATTCCCGAAGTGCTGAAAGGCCGTGTTCGGAACCAGATCTTTCTTTTAATTTGTAAAAAATTAAAAATAGCCAATTGGTTGAGTCAGATAAATTTTATTTTTTTGCTTAATCACCTTAATAAATGTGCAGGATGAGCACGATGCAAAATGAACCTTTTTCAATAATGACTAAAATCTCTTTCAAGTTGCGGCTATGGTGGGATGATTTAGGTGGTGAAGGGCAAGATGAGGTCAAGAAATATCTAAAAGGTCTTACGGGTTTATTGGAAATCCAGCCTCGGGGGATATCATAAGAGCTTTGGTCACCTGCTGGGACCCGGCACACAATGTCTTCCACTTCTCCGATTTTGAACTCACCCCGACTTTGGAGGAAATAGCTGGGTACATCGAAAATGCTGAAGTTCCGTTGAGGCAAAAATACCTGGTTGCTCCAAGAGCTGTCACTGTGCATTGGTTTTTAGATTCATTAAAAATACCCAGGACGGTCCATAACCCAGATTTGGCCGCAGGTTTTTGTAATCCGCGCTTCATATATGACAGATACGGTCATGTCGGAGGATTCAACAACCCGGGTAACAAGTTATGCAGCAAATGTAACCATCAGAAATGGGACGAGCATAGACGAGTGACTTTTATGATAACCTTTTTGGGCATTTTGGTATTTCCAAGGAAAGACGAAAACATTGATCTGAAAATAGCCGGGGTCGTCAGTATCTTGCTCACTCAAGATGAAAGCACTCTTGCGCCTATGATAGTATCTGATATCTTCCGAGCCCTCACAGCCTACAAAGCCAGAGGGAATTTTTTCGAGGGGTGTAACTTGTTGCTACAAATATGGATGACTGAGCATCTCTGCCACCGTTCCCAGCTCTTGAGTTATGGTTCCTCGAAGAAAACTTGCATAGAAGAGTTTTGCACAAGAATCAAGGGGGTCAGTCTACCCGAGGGAGTTACGACGTGGACATCATTCTTTCGGACCCTCACCGCCAGCCAAATACAGTGGACACTAGGATGGTTTCCCGTTGACGTGGTCATCCATATGCCGGCAGCTAGGACCCACTTTCTATTGATGGGGCTAAAGAGCATTCAGCCTTACGTGCCATATCGGGTTTTGAGACAACTCGGGAGATGACAAACAGTGCCACAGGAGGAAGATCTTAGTGCTCAAGTAATTGAGATTAGCCCTGACGGACAGTTCCCTGAAGCAAGAGTCCGTCAGATCTGGAATGAATGCCAATATTTAAAAGCAGATACTTGCGTGCAGGATCAGCCCAAAGGCGAAGTGGCGCCAGGATACCTTGCTTGGTACATGAGAGAACTTGAGCACGAAAGGCCGGCTAAAAGACCTCATCTCCAGGAATTCGTCAAGGCGTCGCAAGAACAGTGGGATTGGTTGGCTAAAGAGCACGAGTACAGGGTTACAATAGGCAAGTTGGAGAAACAAGTTATAGATTTGAAATTTGAGAAATATTTGCATATCGCTGCAGATGAGGGAGAAAAGAGAAAACTAGCTTAGGAAAACGAGGTCCTCAAAGCTCAAATCCAAGAAATGAAAATAGCTACCAGAAACCCGAAGAGAAGCCGGGCTGATGAAAGGCTCATAAACGGTCTAAAGAAGGAAGTCCTCGAGTATCAAGAAGGCCTGGAAAAATCTAAAGCTGGTCTAGCGAGAATCCAGGTGAAATGAATAAAGAAGGCAGAAGAGCGAGCACAGTCTATGCAACAAATGAAGAGGGACTACGAAAGGAACATCGCTATATCGAGAGAAACAATATCCACTCTCAAAGAGCGGATCTTCAGACAAGCCCGAGATGTCAGAGCAGACCGGAAGCGCTACTATGATCTAATGGCCCGAATGGAGAAATAGATGAATGAGTTTCAGGATCAACTCCTTTACAACGCTCAAATGCTGGGGACGCGGAATCAATAAAAAGAGCGATTGCTTATGGAAAGGGAAGAATCGACGATATCGGGCACTATATCACCATAAAGTGCCTAGCTTGTGAGGATATGTCCTGTACCACCTTCTTTGCTTCAATAATGATTTATGTCCACCAGATCATGGAAGATTTGAAAGATCTGCAAAGGGGCCTTGGACCAAAGCCCGCGGCAAGGCCGAACGATGCCCCGCGGGCGCCAAAATTCAAAACTCTGAAACATTCATAGTTTGAGTCTGTATTTTCCTCGTCTTCAGAGTCTGTTGTCCGTCGGAGTTGGTATTTCCCTTTTTAGCATAAAGTCTGTAGTCTGTATCAAGTCTGTCAATTTCCTTTCAAAAATGTTTTGCCTTGTAATAAAATATTTTGCTAATAAAGGTTGAAAAATCCAAAAATTGTGTCTTTATTTTCCGCACTTGTGGCAGAACTACATTCGGTCTGATTCATGCGGGGACATGATACATAGGCAATCCACATATGATTCGACCACCACTAAAAAGGAAAAGAGAAAAGGGAAAAGTGAATAAAAGAAAGGAAAAGAAAGAAATAAAAAGAGAGATAAAGAAAGTTTCAGAAACACTTAAACAAGGCACGAACAAAGTAAGTCGGAATGACGCATGCGGTCGAAGCAAAGACAAGTTAGAAATGGTTAAACTACCTAGGAACATTGCATCCCCCAACGTGAAATTACAATATGTGTTAAACTCTAACGCTAACAAGTTTGTTGTTTCACCAGAGATTTCGAACCAGATAGTTTGTTTGAACGTTCTGGCAGATTACCATTACCAAACAAGATCCAAAGGGCCCATACTAAAAAGCATGACTAGTTCAGACCAAAGTGTCGAGGATGAAAGGACGGAGAATCAAATGCTGAAGGAGGAAATGGATAAGATGAGACATGAGATGAAAGAAATGTAGCTGGCCTTAGCTAGGGTACGAAAAGTGCCTAACCCTCCCGTTACTCCCACTCTCCCACTAGGACACACGCCGGAATACCCTCCCCCCGGCCCTTCGACAAGCTTCCCCAGTCACAAATACTATCAGGGAAGAAATGCATATGATCCCCAAGCTTCACAACCCAATCAGAACCCTCCTACACCAAATGTTCCTGTTTTCGTGGCACCCCCACTAGCCATGCTGCAAAGATCATCCAGCGAACTGTTGTTTCAGGCTCACGATAACCAATATTACCCCCCTTAACCAACCATCAAAGCACCCGAGCCTCATACTTATAATACTCACTTCGAGATCCCGGTAGAGACTGAAAAGCCGGCTAAGAGCCCAGAGCAAGACGAAGTGCTTCGAAAGTTTAAAAGCCTGGAGCAGTCCTTCAGGAATATCCATGGGTTAGGCAACCAAGTCAGTGTGGCCTACAAAGATCTGTGCCCATTCCCCGACATTCAATTGTCGGCAGGGTTCAAGATGCCAAAGTTTGATCTATACGAGGGGCACGGTGATCCAATGGCACATCTGCGAGGTTTTTGCAGTAAGATGAGAGGGGCCGGGGGAAAAGGCGAGCTGTTGATAGCTCATTTTGGTCAAAGTCTAAGCGGGTCTGCACTGGAATGGTACACAAGACATGATCCTAGCAGGTGGTACACCTGGGACGATCTGGCACAAGCCTTTGCAGGCCACTTCCAGTACAACCTTGAGATTGTCCTTGACCGTCTCACATTACTGAAACTTGAGAAAAAGCCCGGGGAAAGCTTCCAAGAATTTGGGTTCCGCTGGAGAGAGCAGGCGGCAAGAGTTGATCCTCCGATGAGAGAGGGGAAAATTGTGGACTACTTTCTGCAGACTCTGGAACCAACTTACTTCGGTCACCTGGTGACATCAGTTGGCAAATCTTTCAACGAAGTAGTAAAAATGGGCGGTATTATTGAAGAGGGACTTAAGTCCAACAAAATCCTGAGCTATTCGGCGATTAAAGCAACCACTCAGGCCATCCAGAGTGGCACGGGAGGTGCGCTCGGAAAGAAAAAAAGGGAAGATGTCGCAACAGTCGAGGCAGGTACTTGGTCTAGATCCAGAGGTCCCCCCCCCCCACTACCAACCTAGACCCCATCACTCAAATTACCCACACATTTCATACGGCCCTCCACAACCCTACTACCCACCACAAGAGCCACATTTCTTTGTCTATCATGCCCAAACTTACACCCAGCCTCCGACTCGCCCGCAATGGCGTGCGCTGGCTCCCCAGAATACATATCCACCTCTACAAAACACATATCCACCTCCACAAAACACATATCCACCACCAAGGGCCTACAGGAATCCTTCGGGACCAGGTTTCCATGGGAATCAGACTTTCAGGAATGAAAGGGTGCAGAGGCAGAGAACATTCACTCCGCTGGGAGAAACCTATACTGCTCTGTTCCACAAATTGAGGAAGTTAGGCCTATTGAGTCCTGTGGAGCCCAAATTGCCAAATCCCCTTCCCAAAAATCTGGACCACTCGGTAAGCTGTGAATATTGTTCGGGGGCTCCCGGGTATGATACTGAGAAGTGTTGGAAGTTGAAGACTGTCGTACAAGATCTCATTGACACAAATAGGATCGAGGTCCAGGAGCCAGAGGCACCTAACATCAATTAGAACCCATTGTTGGTACACCATGAAGCTCACATGATCAAACTAGTGCACGAAGGAGGGAAGCTCAAGAAGCCCTCACAAACGGTAATGATGATCCGTGCCAGTCCGAAAGAAAAGTCGATCAGTGGAAAAACGGTAGTACAGTCGGAGAGGGTAGAAGGCAAGCCAGTGGTGGTGATGGGGAAGAGTTCGTCTGATCTTGCCAAGAATCCAGAGCCGGTCAAAGTAACGGTTCAAGGGATATCAAGCAAGCCAGTAGCCGTGAAGGGGGCATGCATAGGACCAGTTGTTATCAGGCAAGTAATGCAGTTGCCGATAATCAACGAGAAAGCTATGCCATGGAGATACAGTCAAGTAATGGTAATGCATAAGGGGAAGGAAGTTGTGGAGGAAATATGTGAGGCACAAGGGTTAACTTGTTCGGGAAGGTGTTTTGCTCCCACAGAGTTAAGAAGGGCCAATCCAGTAGCGACAAAGAATCCAGTTACCGAGGAAGAGGCGGAAGAATTTTTAAAGAAAATGAAGGCGCAAGATTACTCCATTGTGGAGCAGTTGAGGAAGACCCCGGCATATATCTCATTGTTATCATTGTTGATCCATTCAGATGAGCACCGCCGGGTATTGATGAAAATTCTGAACGAAGCCCATGTTCCGGATAAGATGTCTGTGAACCATCTGGAGAAAATAGCAAACAAGATTTTCGAGGTCAACAGGGTCACTTTTTCAGACGACGAGTTGCCCGTGGAGGGTACAGAACATAATAGAGCCCTTTATTTGACCGTGAAGTGCGAAGACTTTGTAGTCACTCGAGTACTGATTGATAATGGGTCCAGTGCCAATATCTGTCCTTTGGCCACATTGAACAAACTGAAGGTCGATGGTGACAGGATTCACAAGAACAACATCTATGTTCGAGGGTTTGATGGTGGTGGTACAGACACAGTGGGTGACATCATACTTGAATTAACAATTGGTCCAGTCGAGTTCACCATGGAGTTTCAAGTGTTAGACGTGGCAGTGTCATATAATCTTCTGTTGGGGCGACCCTGGATCCACGCCGCCAAAGCTGTGCCTTCTACATTACATCAAATGGTCAAATTCGAGTGGGATAGGCAAGAGATTGTAGTACATGGGGAAGACAATGCAAGCGCCGTAAGTGATGCCATCGTACCCTTCATAGAGACTGATGATGATAAGGGATCGTGGGTTTACTAGGTTTTCGATACGGTTTTAGTGGCAAAGTTCCCGAAGGTGAAAGCATCCCACTTCCCAAAATAGCAGCTGCAACTGTCATGGTAGCCTCGGAGATGTTGAAGAACGGGTTTGTGCCAGGCAAAAGTTTAGGGGCTGATCTTCAGGGTATTATTCAGCCGGTTTCTTTGCCCAAAAATCTGGATACCTTTGGGTTGGGGTTCAAGCCTACAACGGCGGATGTGAGACGGGCCCGCAAGTTGAAGAAAAGAGTTTGGGTCCTTCCCAAGCCAATCCCACGCCTTTCCAGATCATTTGTCAGAGCAGGTATCAGAAAGTTGTCGGTCCCGAAAGTTCTCGGACCACTGATTGGGCCAGATGGAGATTTGAATAAGGGCTTTGAAAGGCTGCTCGCCGATGTCAACATGATAGAAGCTGGAGAAGGGTCCAGTAGGTTAGATGTACAGTTTGTGGAGCCTAGGGCAAATATCAACAATTGGATGGCTACTCCCCTTCCTACCCGGAGGGAGTCTTGGTAGTGAGCTCTGATTTTTCTTTCTTGTTTTTTTTGGATTATTCCAGGGTTGTAATCTAGTTTTGTTTTGTATTCAGCAAAGTGTGAAACTCTGTTATCCCGTATTTTAATAAAGTGAAAGCTTTTCTTTTCTTATTTTGTTTTAATTTTGTTTTCTTCTTTTATCTTTCTGAACAGTTCTTTTGATATTGGTTCTAATGACATGGCATGCACAATGAATCTTCAACCTAGTCTAAAAAATCAATCTGATCCGAACTAATTGTACAAGAGGTCGATTATGATGATGAATCGGAATACGATGAGGATGAAGCCTTCGAAGAGATAAACAGAGAGTTAAGCCAGTTTGAAGAGAAATCCAAGCCCAACTTAAATGACACAGAAGCCATCAATTTAGGGGATGCAGATGATATCAGGGAAACTAAAATAAGCATCCACATTGCACCGAATATCAGGGAAGAACTAATCAAAGCACTTATTGAGTTCAAAGACATTTTTGCATGGTTGTATGATGACATGTCAGGGTTAAGCACGGATTTAGTGGTTCACAAATTGCCCATTAACCCAGCATGCCCTCCCCGTCAAGCAGAAATTGAGGAAGTTCAAAACAGACATGAGTGTGAAGATTAAAGAGGAAGTAACCAAGCAGCTGCAAGCAAAGGTTATTCGGGTCACTCGATATCCTGATTGGTTGGCTAATGTGGTGCCAGTGCCGAAGAAAGATGGGAAGATCAGGGTGTGTGTCGATTACCGCAATCTGAACAGGGCAAGCCCAAAGGATAACTTTCCATTACCCAACATCCATATCTTGATCGATAATTGTGCCGGACGTGAGATCGGGTCTTTTGTGGATTGCTATGCTGGGTATCATCAGATTCTGATGGATGAAGAAGATGCGGAAAAGACGGCTTTCATTACGCCGTGGGGGACTTATTGCTACCGGGTAATGATATTTGGTTTGAAGAATGCTGGGGCAACGTACATGAGAGCAATGACTATTGTGTTTCATGACATGATACACAAAGAGATTGAGGTATACGTGGACGATGTGATCATAAAATCCAAGCATCAGGAAGACCACGTAGCAGACCTAAGGAAGTTTTTCCAAAGACTTCGAAGGTACGATATTAAGCTCAACCCGGCCAAATGTGAATTTGGTGTTCCATCTGGAAAGCTGTTGGGATTCATCGTTAGTCGGCGAGGCATTGAGTTGAACATGTCAAAGATCAAATCCATCCAAGATTTACCACCACCGAAGAACAAGACAGAAGTAATGAGTCTGTTAGGAAGGTTAAATTATATCAGCAGGTTTATTGCTCAACTCACAGCAACTTGTGAACCCATTTTTTGGCTACTGAAGAAAGATGATGCGGTAGAATGGACGGTAGAATGTCAGGAAGCAATTGACCAAATCAAAGGATATTTATCAAATCCACCTGTGTTGGTTCCACCTGAGCCGGGAAGACCGTTAATTCTTTATCTAACGGTCTTGGAGAATTCGTTTGGCTACGTACTGGGGCAACACGACATTACAGGAAGGAAGGAGCAAGCCATCTATTATCTCAGCAAGAAGTTTACAGGCTATGAGGTTAATTACACTCAACTCGAGAAGACATGTTGCGCCCTAACCTGGGTGGCCCAGAAATTGAAGCATTATCTGTCATCATATACTACTTATCTCATTTCGCGCTTGGATCCACTGAAGTATATTTTCCAGAAGCCTATGCCCACAGGGAGATTGGAGAAATGGTAGTTATTACTCACAGAATTCGACATCGTTTATGTGACGAGGACGGCCATGAAGGCCCAAGCATTGGCTGATCACTTGGCTAAGAATCCTGTTGATGAAGAATACGAGCCCTTGAGGACGTATTTTCCTGATGAAGAAGTGATGCATATAGATGAGTTGGAAATGACCAAGAAACCAGGATGGAAGCTTTTTATCGATGGAGCCGCAAATGCGAAGGGAGTTGGAATAGGAGCGATACTTATTTCTGAAACAGGACATCATTATCCTGATACAGCTCAGCTACGTTTCTATTATACCAACAACATGGCTGAGTATGAGGCATGCATTTTGGGTCTACGGCTAACCGCAGACATGGATGTCCAGGACGTCTTGGTCTTGGGAGACTCGGACCTCCTGGTGCATCAGATTCAGGGTGAATGGGAAACAAGGGATTTGAAGCTCATACCATATCGACAATGTTTGCACGATCTGAGCAAGCGATTTCGATCAGTGGAGTTTAGACACATCCCAAGAGTTCATAATGAGATTGTCGATGCTTTGGACACCTTAGCATCAATGTTGCACCACCCAAACAAAATTCATGTTGACCCATTGCATATTCAGGTTCGTGATCAGCATGCTTATTGCAACATGTTAGAGGAAGAACTGGATGGCGAACCATGGTTCTATGATGTAAAGGAATACCTCAAGATGGGGATATACCCGGAGCAGGCCACCGGAGATCAAAAGAGAGTCATTCGGCGACTGGCAAATGGATTTTTCCTCAGTGGAGGAGTGTTGTACAAAAGAACACCAGATTTGGGATTGCTGAGATGTATAGATGCTAGTCAAGCCACGACAGTTATGACAGAGGTACATGCTGGAGTTTGTGGGCCACATATGAGCGGATATGTATTGGCGAAGAAGATTCTTCGAGTAGGGTACTATTGGCTCACTATGGAGCGTGATTGTATCAGTTTCGTGCGGAAATACCATCAGTGTCAAATACACGGAGATTTGATTCATTCTCCGCCGACAGAATTGCATACAATGTCAACATCATGGCCATTTGTTGCCTGGGGCATTGATGTCATTGGACCTATTGAGCCGGCAGCTACCGACGGTCATAGGTTCATTCTGGTGACCATCAATTATTTCACTAAGTGGGTTGAAGCTAAAACTTTCAAGTCGGTAACCAAGAAGGCAGTGGTAAATTTTGTTCATTCCCATATCATCTGTAGATTTGGGATCCCAAAAGTGATCATCACGGACAATGGGGCTAATCTTAACAGCGGTTTGATGAAAGAAGTATGTCAACAGTTCAAGATTACACACCGTAATTCCACACCATATCGTCGCAAGGCGAATGGAGCGGTCGAGGCGGCCAATAAGAACATAAAGAAGATACTGAGGAAGATGGTAGAAGGGTCCAGACAATGGCATGAGAAGTTACCATTGGCATTGTTGGGTTATCGCACTACTGTTCGTACTTCAGTAGGTGCAACTCCTTATTTGTTGGTATACGGAACTGAAGCAGTGATACCGGCAGAAGTTGAAATTCCATCCCTTCGGATTGTCGCTGAGGCTGAGATTGATGATGACGAGTGGGTCAAAACCCGTTTGGAGCCGTTGAACTTGATTGATGAAAAGAGATTGGCAGCTGTGTGTCATGGCCAGTTATATCAAAAGAGAATGGCAAGAGCATACAACAAAAAGGTGCGTCCCCGGAAGTTTGAAGTGGGCCAGCAAGTGCTGAAACGCATCCTCCCACATCAGGCTGAGGCAAAGGGCAAGTTCGCCCCGAATTGGCAAGGGCCATTCATTGTAACCAGAGTGTTGTCCAATGGCGCTTTATGTTTAACAGATATCGAAGGGAAATGCGTCGACATGGCTATCAATTCTGACGCAGTTAAGAGATATTATGTATGATTTCCTTTAATTGTAATTGTTGTTTGTTTGCATTTGGCATGGTATCGGAGAATGAAATGACGGAGACAATTTGTTCTTCCATCCAAACACTTCAACCTTTGCTTCCCCTTTTGAGCCTTATTTATTCTTTCATGCCCCTCTTTTGGAATCAGTGATGAAATTGAAAGAAAAAGAGAAGAGAAAAATAATGATAATAAAGTCAAAAGAAAAGTCACAAGAAAAATAAAGGAATTGGGAACTATGTTTGACCTGATTCCTCAAAAAGGATACATAGGCACCTCACGGCTCGGTCATAGTGTAACAAAAATAAAAATCCCCAAGCAAGAAACTGGGGCAGAAGTTGTGTTTGTAATTTTGGGAAGGAAGTTTGATTCCAAGAGTTGTAATGTTTTACCCATCAAAATTATTTTGAACCTTTTGATACCCTTTTTATTTTAGCCATACACAAAAACCCATATTGATGTCCAAAAAGACCTCCCGATCAGTATCCGAGAAGTGTCAAGTCATGCAAATGGAAGTCGGGAATAACACTCTGATCCCCAGCAGAGAAGAGGATCATAAGCTGGAAATGAATTGATAGCCGAAAGAATCCCCAGTAGAGAGAGTCATATCGGTAACACTCCAATCCCCAGCTGAAAAAATAAAATAAAATGAGAGAGTATTATCGGTGAAAACCTCCACAGGCACCATAAGGCGACGGAAGTTGAGAGAAATAAAACGAGAGTCTTATCGGTGAAAACCTTCACATGCACCATAAGGCGACGAGAGTTGAGGGAAATGAGAGAGTCTTATTAGTGAAAACCCCTCGAAGGGCACTATGAGGCGACAAGGGGTCAAAATAGGCAAACAAGATAAGATTGACGGAAAGGATCCGTCGAGGCATCAAGCAGTGCAAAGATGTTGAGTCGACAAAAGAATTGGGCGCTTACATATCCCCAACAAAGTAAGGCCATCAGAAAGATTGATTGATATAAATAGACTGGGTTGGTTAATCCGAAATGCACGACGTGATCATTGGGATCGGTTGTACCATTCAGAAAACTATTTTTCTTCTCCCCAACATTTTTCAGAAAACTATTCTTCTCTTATTTTCTTGCATTCATCATTTGTTATTTTTTTTTATTTTTAAAGACTTTATCTCCCCAACAGTTTGTTTTTGAAAAGAATTTTCAGAGCTTATTACCAGTTGCCAAGATGGTGCAAAAACACAATGTGGATAGGACGGTCCAAAGATAATGCAATAGAACGAGAAAGAAGTTCGTTGCAAGACCAAATGATGGATTGGTCTAGGATTTTGGGGAGAGTATGGAGAAAAGTGGGAAGCAACAATTGGTGAATAAAGAATCGTCAAGAAACAAGAGCATTCCTGGCAGATTATCGACCAAGTTCCAAGAGGGTCGGACAACACGGAGCAGGGAAAGAAGAGGGGGAAAACCATCCCCAACAGGAATATGATCGCCAGCAGGAATATCATCCCCAGCAAATAATATCATCCCCAGCAAGTTTTGTAATAAAACGCAAAGCATGGAAAGGAAAAAGGGAAAAACCATCCCCAGCAGGAGTGGCACGACCACTCACCATATTTTAAACTAACAAATTTTTCTTTGATTTGAAGCAGGGGAAATGAAATGTTATTGACAGTGGGAAGACATGGCCACAAAGAAGATTATCAAACTGGGGCAGAAAATTTTCTCCCATTGCCAAAATTTTCTTGAAATCAGATACCCACTTGGAGAAGATGGAAGATAACACAAGTTTTGAAGGAAGTGGAATCCCCAGCAGTTTACGGGAGAAGGCAATACAAGTTTTAAAGAAAGCAATCTTGGAAGAAGCAAGATAACCCAAGTTTTAAGGGTAGTGGTCTTTGAATCAGTATCATCCCCACCATTGTTAAAAGGAGGAAAGTAACTAGTCTTAAAGAAGGAAGATAATTCCCCAACAGTGTTATCCCCGGCAGGTTTCAGAGAAGTGAAAACACCAGTTTGAGGGAAGTAATTGCTGAAGAAGTCAGGAGCCCGCCTGTAGAATGGAGGTTGTTAAATTTTAAGTTGATGAAGTCAGGAGCCCGCCTGTAGAACGGAGGTTGTTATAATTTTAAGTCGAAGAAGTCAGGAGCCCGCCTGTAGAATGGAGGTTGTTAAATTTTAAGTTGATGAAGTCAGGAGCCCGCCTGTAGAATGGAGGTTGTTAAATTTTAAGTTGATGAAGTCAGGAGCCCGCCTGTAGAACGGAGGTTGTTATAATTTTAAGTCGAAGAAGTCAGGAGCCCGCCTGTAGAATGGAGGTTGTTAAATTTTAAGTTGATGAAGTTAGGAGCCCGCCTGTAGAATGGAGGTTGTTAAATTTTAAGTTGATGAAGTCGGGAGCCCGCTCGTAGAATGGAGGCGTTACTTTTTTAAAGTTGTTGCATTCGGGAGCCCACCCGTAGAACGGAGGCGTTACTTTTTAAGTTGTTAAAGTCGGGAGCCCGCCTGCAAAATAGAGGAATACATTTCAAGATCAAATCAGAGGTCAGTAATGCGGAGGGTTACAACAAAATACCCCCAGCATGAATCCCATCGCAGAAATCAGAAAAAAGACTATAAGAACAAGTTGGAGATAGATAAGATTTTGTAATTCCTAGTTTAAGTCTAGCTTCTTGTTTTCTTTTGGCACGGTGTAATAAGGAGATCGAAAAACAATAGCAACAGCATGCAGCAGCAGTAACAGCAAAAATGCAGTCACATGGTAGTCCCAGCTACCAAAACTTCCCGAACTACATTAACCCGATTCCCTTTTAGCCAGGGATATGTAGGAAACCTTTGAAGCAAAGGTTCGGTTAAATCTTTTCAAAAATGCTTCACACGGAGTATTCCAACGGGCAAACATCGCTCGTATCCACTCACTTTATCTTTGCACGAAAACTCTTTGTGTTTTCGGACAAAGAGGGGCAGCTGTGAGCACGTGATTTTTGTTTTACGAAAATTACTCCAAAATGAAATCGAAAACAAATTGCCTTTGGGTACAATTTTGAGAATTTTGCGTGACATTTTGGATAATTATTTTTGTCTGTGAATGTTTATCTTGTTTTAATTAATTGAAAAATACCAAAATACATGTTGCATGCATATTTAGGATTTAATTGTGCATTTTTTAATTAATTAAACCATGTCCTATTTTAAAATAATGAAAATCACAAAAATATGAATTTTGGTAGCTTTGTCATTTTTATTGTTTAATTGTGTGATTTTATTTTAATCAATATTTGATCATGTGTGTTAATTATTGTTAAGGGTTAATTAATATCTTTTTAAAATAATCTTGGTTTTACAATTTAATTTAGGAATTTTGGTTTTTAGGAATTAAAAGAAAATGAAAGGAAAAAAAGAAAGGAGTGAAAAATTGGACCAAATCGGAACTGGGCCAATTTCAATGCAAAATCAGGCCCAAATCATATCAAACGATCCAATCCAATAAGCCTGGTCTCTCAGACAGTCCAAACGACGCCGTTTCGGTGCCTCAGATCTAAGCCGTTGATTTGTTTCCATTAGACAGCTCAGTTCAACCCAACATTAATTGAAACGACGTCGTTTTAGGCGAGTTGATCCGAGCCATCCGTTCCCAGTGATCCAACGGTCCCAACCTTCCCCCATAACCCGGTCCATTTCAACATGGGTCGACCCAGTCTCGATGCATGACCAAACGTCACCGTTTCCTTTAAGTGAATTGATCTAGGCCGTTGATCGTACTTGATCCAACGGCCAAGATCAAATCCCCACCCCACTATATATTCCTAAACCATACCCCACCCCCTAAGCCATACCTCCCCCCCTTCGCTTTCGTCTCTAACCTAGAGACAGGCCCTAACACCCGCTGTCTTCAACCACCGCCCTCCGCCCACCGGAAATTGCCTCACGGCGGTTCCGGTGGTCCAAACAGCCCCAAAATTACACCATAGCCTCCCCATAACGTCCTCTTTCCAAATCCCATATCAGCTTTCCTCGAATCAGTACCCAACGATTCGAATCTTAGATCGAAGAATCGAACCAAACCCTAATCCGTCCAATGACCACCAAAATTACACCACAGCTTCCCCTCGACCTCCCCAACCTAAACCCTCGAATCATGGCCGACTGCTTCGAATTTCAAATCGAAGGCAAACCCTAGAGGAACCAGCTTCAGACTGTGTACGAGGTTAAAGGTTTGAGGTCTTAACCGACTTTAGTCGAGTGTTCTCAGTCGAGAACACTCGATTAAGGTCCGTTTTGACTTCAAAAGTTTCAAGACGAAGTTCAGACTGAAACGGATTGGGTTTGGTCTGAAATTTTGAGGTATTTCATTTTGTTTGCCTTTTTCTTTTGTTGTTGTCTCATTTCTGACTGATTAGTTCATCATTTAGGTCAACTAATCCTCCTCATCTTCCGGACCTTTTTTCTGGTCCAGTTTTTCTCATCTTGGTCGATTGGCATATGTTAAATCAATTGAATGGTCTCGTCGATTGACCCATTCATGTATATAGTTTAGTAGTTCTCATCAAGTTGTTTGGTATCGTTTGTTTTGTTCTCAGCCTCAGGGTTCCATTCAGTATATCCTCAGGGCCCCTACATTTTGTGTTTAAGGCTAATTTAGAACTGTAAGTGTGCTCTTATTATTGGTTCGAATTGCTTCATTTTATGTGATGTTTGGTTCCCTCTTCTTTGTTGTCCATCATTTTGCATATGAGTTCAGTTTGTTTGTCAATTCAGTACGTTTACAGTGATCATTCATTTTGCCTAAGTTTGATTTAGAATTGTGAATGCAGTCAATTATTCCCATATACATGTGCATCTTAGCAGCTTTGCATAAGTCTGCTATTTGGTCTAATCTGAGTTCTAAGTTCGAATTGTTAGGTGAATTGAATTAAATTGGTTATAGCTGATGTAGTTTGTTGTTTAATTAAGAATCAGTTTAGTTATCTGATTAAGGATTGGTTATAGCTGATGAGGTAAAAGGGATTGGGTAGGACAGTAATTTCAGGGACTTTAGGAGGGTATTTTGGGATTTAAAAGGTTTGAAAATGGTTTAAGTTGAATGGTCCGACAGTAGGGTACTAAAGTACCATTTAAACTAATGAATTATTTAGTAATAGTGGGGAACAAGGCTTAATGGCATGGGAAGTTGATTAAACAAGTTAATTCACCCATAACCTTTGATTAAAACAAAAGAACAAGACATATATGGTAGTGGGGGTTCAGGGAGTGTGGGCAGGATGTTTTCTGATTAGTTTAAGTGTTTCAAGGCAGATAAGGGCTGTGGTTTTGGTATAAATAGGGGTCTGGACAGAGTTAAAAGGGGATTTTTTTGGAGGGCATGGTAAAAGCATTGTTAAGAGTGTCTTTGAGGCTGCAAACAGGCTGAGAATATAGGCATACACACTTGGGTTCTACTGTTCCATAAAAGAAACACTGTTACCTTGTTTTCATGCTTAGTAATTTTGGTCAAAGTTGAGTAGACCTTCGATTGAGTTTTATTACTGTCGAGATTTCAAAGGTTTTGAGACAGTTTGAGATGAGTTTGGGTATAGTGTTGCAGTAGTGTTTGTTTTTTTTTCTGATTTCATTTCGGAGGTCATTTGAGTTGTTTAAGTTTGAGTGTCCTAGTTTTGATTGGTTTCAAGCTCACCTGGATTTGCTGCACATGTTACTGGGCTGTTTGTGGATTGCTGTTTGTTGTTGTTGTGTTATCTGCTGCTGCTGACTATTCCTTCTCCTCTTCTTCTATTGTCTATTACCAGGTACACTTTAGAATCACACTGTGATGTAGCTGTGAGATGTAAAAGTGAAAAGAAAATGCTCGAGTAGTGGAGTACTTAGTGCATCTGTAATTTAGTAGATAAATGATAAGTTGTATAGTCTATCTTTATAACTCAATGAAGAATGTGGACTGTGGAGTTTATATCTGATAAAGACTGTATTGGACCATTAATTTGCCTTTCTTAGTTGTAAATTTAGTAGTTTAATACCAACTTTAGTAGCATATAATTAAAAATCAAACTTCCAAGTTAACTGTGTTTTTCCCGAATAGTTAAGCATGCCCATTATTGTCAAACTGTTTAGTTAAATAAGTGGAATAAGATGAAGATACCATGAGTTTGTTCTATTGAACCTGCCTGTTTGAACTTGTTAGTTTCACTTGCTATGAAGGTTTTAATATTGTCAACAGTAGATAGATAATGATTGTTGGCAGCCCATTTGCTCAAAAGTTGAAATATTGGGTTTGGCTTCATCATGTAAAGCAATTGGCAATAGCCTGTGTATGTTAAATCAGACTCGAATCCGCTTCTGTGAGTCGAACGCTGAACTTGGCCCGAATAACGCATGAAATCTGGTCGTAGGAAACGGGCTCGATCA
Organism: Nicotiana sylvestris; assembly: GCF_000393655.2. Classification (NCBI taxonomy): domain Eukaryota; kingdom Viridiplantae; phylum Streptophyta; class Magnoliopsida; order Solanales; family Solanaceae; genus Nicotiana; species Nicotiana sylvestris. The sequence goes on along the minus strand of NC_091067.1, from coordinate 37,692,041 downwards.
CAAGACCATCCTTAAAAATTATACAATAGAGTTAAGTAACAATTGGTTGGGACCTTCACTTTGTGTTTAGAGACGAACTTAATAGAAAAAATGTAGTCACTTTAGGATCGTCTTTTTAAAATAAACGAGGTGAGCCTCGCCAAATAAAACGCACAGATTGTGGGGCCCTCACAAATGCATGTATTAATTACTTAGAACTCGGGATCGGCCGCTTAGCGAACTTCACGGCCATTTCCCAAAATAACCACGCGTTAGTCTCTTTAGGCGCGTACTTTAAATAACATTACCTTCTTAAATCCGGGTGCACATTTATGTGACCCAAATCCAAATCTCAACGAAGTCGAAATGTGTCGCTAATCACGGGTACATTGATTGTGACGTGATTCGAGATCATTTCCACGACGTTGCAAATTCCTTTTTTTTTTTAAATAATAATGAATGAGACGAGCCCCGACAAACAAAAATACACAAGCTGCGGGGCCCTCTATACGTGTTGGTAAAATTACTTAGACTTCGGGATGGGCCGTTTAGCAAAATTTTACGGCCTTACCCAAAATAATGATACGCTAGTCGCTTTAGACGCCTTTAATAATTTACTTTCTTAAACTCGGGTGCACATTTATGTGACCCAAGTCCAAATCTTAACGGAGTCGAAATGTGTCGATAACCACGGGTACATTGATGTGACGTGGTTCGAGATACGTTCTCACAACGTTGCAATTCTCTGTTAAAATAATAATAATAATAATAATAATAATATTGGTAAAGAGTTAAAACTTGCATATAAGCTCATAATTGTTAAAATCAGATAAATAAGCCGAATGTGACAGTTGAGCGACCCTGCTAGAACCACAGAACTCGGGAATGCCTAACACCTTCTCCCAGGTTAATAGAATTCCTTATCCGGATTTCTGGTTCGCGGACTGTAATACAGAGTCATTCTTTTCCTCGATTCGGGATTAAACTGGTGACTTGGGACACCCTAAATCTCTCAAGTGGCGACTCTGAAATAAATAAACAAATTCCGTTTCGATTGTCCTTTAATTAGAGAAACTCCCTTTACGCCCATTTGCGGGGTGTAGGTAAAAAGGAGGTGTGACAATAATAATTGCACATGCAACCATCTCATAGATGCATCTTATGTGGTATACATGGCAGGTGAATGGACCCATATTGACCTTTGATATATCCAGTATTCATGGGATTCAATCCCAATTTTATAAGTTGGTCAATTAATTAATGAGAACAAGTAATATATGAGAATTCGTAAAGAACTTTCTAGTCCTTTAATATTTACCCATGTGAATTCTCTTTTATTTTTGCACATCATACTTAAATTAACATGGCTAAACCAATTATGCCAACTGAATAAATTATCAATATTGATAAAGTTCAGATTTACACCATGACATGTGCAGTTATCAATAAACTCTAAGTTTATTATGATATGGGGTTTTATATCAATAAACATCCATTTTATTGTGGTATTCTTTTATTTGTGTAGTACAGATTGGAGAATAAAGCGGGTAGCTTTTCACATACATATTATCCCGCCACAAGTTGTAGTAATAGAGGATATTAAATCTTTTCTTTATTTATAGTTTCAATATAATCAACCGTTTTCGCGTATACTTTAGAAACTGAATAAGTTTCTTTGAGACTTACTACAACACAATAAATTGACATGATAATCAATTGTATTCCTCCAAAATAGTAATAATTGGCTCTTCCAGAGTTCTCAATTAATTTTGTAGTACCACATATTCATCAACATCCATATGGTAAATATCTCTTTTAAAAAGAAAGTTATACCATTATGGTTATGGTCAAAATTATATGCAAGACATGTTTCTTGCATTAATGTTATTCTTTGATGATCACATTACCAAAATATTTTGGTGTGCAATAGGTACGTGACCAATGACCATTCATGCCATAATAATGACATTATTTTCTTATATCATCTCAAACCTCCTTCTAGAGGTGAGTATGGTATATTCACTAACACTAGCACTTTCATATTCTTCCAAAAATGAATATGTATTCATAAATCAGATGTTGTCACATTCACATCATGAATGGACCATAATCAACTATATGTGCTTTATAAAATCTCATGTCAAATCGATGACAAATATTACTTTCACAAAGTGAAGGATTATTTTGAGAATCCTTATTGTTCTCATTTCCACAATAATGACGATTATAATTTCGTCTATTGCCACGTCCATATCCATTGGTACATTCATAATAATAATTTTGTCTTCTTTCAGACTTATCACATAGTGCTATCACATTCTCTTAATGGAATAAGAATGAAGCAAATTCAATGGGACGGGTTTTTAATTCTTTGCCCACGATCATACATGAATTTGATCATGTCAAGACATAGAAATTTTACCATTTTGGGTGGTTATAATTTCTTTCAAACTCTATTAGAGTTATATTAAAGTTTATTGTCTTTCCTTGTATTTAAAAACAAATTATAGAATAAAAGAGAAAAATACGGTAAAACACTTACCTTAAATCCAGAATTTAATCATGAAGGAAGTTCATGGAACAATTGACAATCATTATGCTCAATCCCAAAGCTTCTACTCAATTGATTAGAGTCTTGTGCTGATAACGTGTTATGAAATAATAAAAGAAGAAGAGGAGTATTGGAGAGAAAAGTAAAGAGAGAGAGAGAGAATTCTTATTGATTTTGGGATGAATTACAATGGAATAGAACCCTCTATTTATAGGAAAAAAGTGACTTAGCCACCAAGTAATAAACCCTGAGATCTTTCTAGATATAGACATTCACCATAAATAAAATTCTATTTATAACATATATTAGTTTTTCCAAATTTTGAACTAATTATGAAACGTTCGAACAAGTCTTCTTTTTTATACAAGAAAAGAAATGCCTCCTCAATAGGGAAACACAAATATGTTGTTAAACTAAATCTTGTTTATTGGTAGAACCTTTTTGTAACAAAGAGAGATTTCTAATAAAACTTTATTACTACATCTTTTGTAACATAAATTCATTAACACGCTGGCAAAAGAATACATTAAACTTGCTAATGCATGAAAACCCATTTAGTTATCAAGATTTAATGTAACAATATTTCTTTTTTTTTCCCTATTGGAAACAGTCTCTCTATATTCATTAGGTAGAGGTAAGTTATGCGCACACACTACTTTACTCAGATCCCATCCGTAAAAGTATACTGGGCTTATTGTTATAGTTGTTGTAATATTTGTTTTTCTTTCCAAATCCAAATACAATGGGCATCTTTCAATTTGCTATTATGCCTCCCATTTACTGTTTAGTTCAATTACTCCTTTTTTTCTCGCAAACAAGAAGGGGAAAAAATAGTCTATTCAAATCCTTTTTCTTCTGACTTCCCTAACAAAACAGTTGAAAATTTTGCATGAAATTGGTACCTTCTCATGTCAATCTTCTATTCACCAATTAAGCTAAAAATAGTTGCTTTTGAAGCCATTTTACATTCAAAAAGAATGTTTCTTTCGACATTTAGTAAGTTTTTTTATTTAACATTCTTATTTTATCGTTAATGGCACTTTCTTATAACTTTTCTATCTTACACCTTTAATTACGATCACAAGATTAAAAAAAAATTAAACTTTTTGCCTAATAAAACTAAGATACATTGAACAAAATAGAGGATAAATGTTACTCCTTAGATCGAGAAGATTCCACTATCTGATTAGATCACTAAATTCAACATTCTTCATAACAAGGGTGTGGTCTGCATAATCAAACATTAGAGCAAGTGGGAGATTTCAGATATTTCTGAAATTAAAAGGTTAGTTACATTAGCATGTCTTCAAGCTTATACAATCAGACTTCAGTAGAACCTCTCAAAATTTGGTCGAGAATCGTTGGGTGTTCCATCCTTAATCAAAAGTTAGTTGTAAGTCACCTATGAAAGTGCAACACTCTTAGAGACAAGCTAACGTTCACTCTTTAAAAGATACCAAATGAGAGCAAAGTGAGTCAAAGAACCATAGAACACAATGTCATTAGATAACTAAACAGCAACTGATAAATCCAATGCTTATCAAAAATTTAGGGCCAACATAGTGACACTGACAAAAGATGCAGAGCAACTGAAAATTGAACTACTATATAATGCCAATCTAGTCAAAGAGTGAGAATCCCATGTCATCATCATCACTCTCTTCTTTCTCTTCCTTCTTCTCCTCAGCTGCAGGTGTTTCTGCAGCTGCTGCACCACCAGAAGGAGCCGCTGCTGCTGCAGCACCACCTCCGATGAAGCCACCACCCCCACCGCCACCAATGATCACCTGCATATTATGCAAGACATGAGGATAACATAAATAAAGGCTTCTCCTAGTGATATCAACAATGATAGTGTTTAACAGTATTATGACACATCACCAAAGACACCAAATAATCAAGTCAAATCAATTATGTTTGTTGGCTATAAGAATTCTCTATATAGGATCGGCTCAAATCATTTCAAAATAAAGACGGCAATGACAAAATTCAAATAGAAAACTGGAAAACCAAACAAAGAGGTTGCTATAGAACACAACGTGGAAAAGTAAGAGAATTGGAAAATGAAAAAGGGGCTGGGGGAGGGGGGAACTCAGACATCCAAGGAAGGATAAAAGCAGCATTATCTCTCAAGCCTGGCGAAGGCGAAAGATTTAGGGGGCCACTGCAAATGTTTTGAGAAACAAGCCTTCAAATGTATCATCACAGATCCCCCACTGATGCACTCAACCAAAAATATAAAGCACTTATACAATCAACAAAAGTCCCAAAAGTAGCAACTAATTATGCCAAGAATGGTATCAAGCAACCAAACAGATCATCAATTCCAGGTTCCTTTTATGTTTTAAGGGTTTAAAAGCAAGCTATTATCACATTTACAACCATATTTATAGCAAAAAAATAAATAAAGAGGTTGCTTATGATAGAACACAATGTGGGAAAGAAAGAGAATTGGAATTTGATGAGGGGGGAGGATCTCAGACATCCAAGGAAGGATAAAAACAGCATTATCTCTCAAGCCTGGCGAAGGCGAAAGATTTAGGCGGCCACTGCGAATGTTTTGAGAAACAAGCCTTCAAATGTATCATCAAGGATCCCCCACTGATGCACTCTCAACCAAAAATATAAAGCACTTATACAATCAACAAAAGTCCCAAAAGTAGCAACTAACAAAGCCAAGAATAGCAAATGAACAAACTAGAGTAACTAATTATGCCAAGATGGCATCAAGCGACAAAACAGATCATCAAATTCCAGTGTAGTTCCTTTTATGTTTAAGGGTTTAAAAGCAAGCTATTTTCACAATTGCAACTAAAAAAGGAAGAGGTTACTTGTGATAGAACACAGTGTGGAAAAGAAAGAGATTTGGAATTGAAGTAGGTGGAGAATCTCAGACATCCAAGGAAGGCACAGTGTGGAAAAGAAAGAGATTTGGAATTGAAGTAGGTGGAGAATCTCAGACATCCAAGGAAGGATAAAGGCAGCATTATCTCTCAAGCCCGGCGAAGGCGAAAGATTTAGGCGGCCACTGCAAATGTTTTGAGAAACAAGCCTTCAATTGCATCATCACAGAGCCCCACAAAAGCACTCAAACAGAAACATAAATCACCGATTTATGCCAAGAATTACATCAATCAACAAACTTATTTGATCGATGAATTATAAAACCTCAAAGATCAACAAATTCCACTAGATTCCGTTTGAGGGGTTAAAAGCAAGCTATTATCACAATTACAAGCACAAAAATAGCAACAAGTATAATCTCTAATACAGGAAAATAACCAAATATCCATTAAAAGTTTTCTTTTCTTTCCAATTTCCATACAAGGTTTGTTCTTCAACTAATCAAAAAGGTGAAACTCTTTAGTACCATAAAAACTGCACGAGAACCAGAAAGACAAAATCTATACATAATGAATTCTCGAGCTAAATCAGACAGATGAACAAGCATACTCCCATTCAGAATTCCCCATATAATTCAACTCCACTTGTTCTAACTCAGATCTGCAGTGGCACACAGTTCAAAAACCCTGTGCTTATCCACACATCATGCCTCTAAACTAAAACCCTGGGGCATGTTCTCCAAATTTTCGCTCATATGACAACTTTAAAGAATTCAATTCATTTAGCAAAACAATTTCAGCTTTTCCTATTGGACTACCTTTTCAACCATTGGTTATATGTTCACTCACTACACACATACACGCGCACAAACATACACACACACGCATACACACACACGCATACATACACACACACACACGCATACACACACACGCATACATACACACACACACACACACATATCAAATTAACATCTTTTAACACTAGGGACCAGAATATACATTATTTTCAACAAATTACATTTATCATAATATTACCCTAAAATAAACATAATACGAGTGATTCAAGTCAAAATTGCACAGACAATTTTAGAGCAAAAAGGAATACAAATAAAACAAAACCAAAAAAACCCAGATTCAAAACGATTCATCAAAGCAAAAAGTGACCCATTAAAGTTACAAGATTATTTTAACGAAAAGGGTTAAGAAAGGAAAATACCTGAAAGACGGCAGAGGAAGGAGTAACGTAGGAGAAAGAGGACTGAACGCCACCAGAAGAGTCAGTGGAAAGAGCAGCTTGAACAAGCTTGCGCTGAAGATCATAGGTGCAAGAAGCAGAAGCTTCTAGATCACCCTTCAGTTGCTTAGCACTCCATTCATCTCCTGAACCCTTGCAAACGAATGTGAAAACTCCCATTTTTTGCTCTTTCTTTGTTTCTCTCTAGCTTTCTCTCTCAATGATATACAGAGGCGTTACGAATTGTGTGTAAATTGGGGTTTTTGTAGGAGGCTGAGGAGGAGAAACCCTAGGGTTGTTTACGTACCCTTTAAAAAGACTAATATACCCTCTTCTTGGGCAAATATATATTTACGATTTTGTCCTCAATAATTTTCTTTGAATGTTATTTTTGTTATAAAATAAAGACTGTAAAGTAAAGACAAGTATAGAGAGAAATTGTTATATTATTCAAATTCAAACTGATGTACATAATGAACTGAAATCTCTTCTATTTATAGGAGAAAGGAAGTTGTTGTGTAAGTTGCTACTGCAAGCTGCTGTGTAAGCGGCTATTATACCAGATATGAATAATCTTCTACTGAGAGCAGTGTTTATCCATAACGGAGTACTGAATGGATAAGCTTATTATACTCGGTATGGATAATCTTCTACCGAGGATAATGTTTATCCATAACCGGGTACCGAAGTGATAAGCTTCTTCATGAAGCGTATTTCCAATAGAGTACTAAATAAATAAACATATTTACGGCGGAGTCCCATATGGATAAGCTTCTTCAGGAAGCTTATTTACAACGGAGTACTAAATGAACATCCATAATATATTTATAACACTCCCCCTTGGATGTTCATTAAAAGATAATGTGCCTCGTTAAAACCTTACTAGGAAAAACTACGTGGGAAAAAATCCTAGTGAAGGAAAAAGAGTACACATATTTAGTAATACGCATTGCTACGTGTCTCATAAAAACCTTATAAGGAAAACCTCATGGGAAAAACCTTAGTAAGGAAACAGAGTGCATCGCGTATTTTACTCCCCCTGATGAAAACCTTGTTTTAAATATTTGAGTCTCTGCATTCCAATCTTATATATCATCTTCTTAAAAATTGAAGTTGACAAAGAGTTAGTAAATAAATCTGCTGGATTATCACTTGAATGGATTTGTTGCACATCAATGTCACCACTTTTCTGAAGATCGTGTGTGTAGAATAATTTTGGTGAAATGTGCTTCATTCTATCTCCTTTTATAAATCCTCCCTTCAATTGGGCTATGCATGCAACATTGTCTTCGTATAAAATTGTGGGTCTTTTCTCACATTCCAAACCACATTTTTCTCGAATAAAATGAATTATTGATCTCAACCATACGCATTCCCTACTTGCTTCATGAATAGCTATTATCTCAGCATGATTTGAAGAAGTAGCAACAATAAATTGCTTTGTGGAGCGCCATGATATTACAGTACCTCCATATGTAAATACGTACCCGGTTTGAGATCTAGCTTTATGGGGATCAGATAAATAACCTGCATCTGCATAACCAACAAGGTCTGCACTATCTTTGTTAGCATAAAACAAACCCATATCAAGAGTTCCCTTTAAATATCGCAATATATGCTTAATCCCGTTCCAATGTCTCCGTGTAGGAGAAGAACTATATCTTGCTAGTAAATTAACAGAAAATGCTATGTCAGGCCTTGTAGCATTAGCAAGATACATTAGTGCACCAATTGCACTGAGATAGGGTACTTCGGGACCAAGGAGTTCCTCGTCCTCTTCTGGAGGTCGGAACAAATCCTTATTCACTTCAAGTGATCGAACAACCATTGGTGTACTCAATGGGTGCGCTTTGTCCATGTAAAAGCGTTTTAAGACCCTTTCTGTATAGGCAGATTGATGGATAAAGATCCCGTCTGCTAAATGTTCAATTTGCAGACCAAGACAAAGTTTTGTCTTTCCAAGATCTTTCATCTCAAATTCTTTCTTAAGATATTCAATTGCCTTTTGGAGCTCTTCTGGAGTTCCAACAAGATTTATGTCATCAACATAAACAGCAAGTATAACAAATTCTGATGCCATTTTCTTTATAAAAATACATGGACAAATAACATCATTTATGTAACCTTCTTTCAGCAAATATTCACTAAGGCGATTATACCACATGCGCCCAGATTGCTTTAAACCGTACAAAGATCTTTGTAATCTGATTGAATACATTTCCTGAGATTTTGCTTCAGGCATTTTAAATCCTTCAGGGATTTTCATATAAATTTCATTATCAAGTGAACCGTACAGATAAGCTGTAACTACATCCATTAGATGTATTTCAAGCTTTTCATGTAGTGCTAAACTGATGAGATATCGAAATGTTATGGCATCCATAACAGGTGAATATGTTTCATCAAAATCGACTCCAGGTCGTTGTGAGAATCCTTGTGCAACAAGGCGAGCTTTGTATCTTTCAACTTCATTTTTATCATTCCTTTTTCGCACAAAAACCCATTTATGACCAACTGGTTTTATACCAGCAGGTGTTTGGACTACTGGTCCAAAGACCTCTCTTTTAGCAAGTGACTTCAATTCCGATTGAATTGCCTCTTGCCATTTTGGCCAATCAGATCTTTGTCGACATTCTTCGACAGATCGAGGTTCAAGATCCTCACTATCTTGCATAATATTAAGTGCAACATTATATGCAAAAATATTATCCACCACTATTTCAAATCGATTTAAATTAATCCCATCACCGTTCGAACTTATTAAAAGTTCCTCACTCACATGAGCTTCAGGTTCATTGATTTCTTCAGGAATCTCAGAACTGCATTTCTGCATTTGGTGCTTGCACCGCTTCATACTTTTGTTCCTTCCTTTTCCACTGCTGGTGGTGAGGAGGCTTCTTTGGTGCATTATTATTACCATGATTGGAGTTTCTTCCCCGACCATGGCCATGACCACGACTGGGGCCACGACCTCTTTCACGTTTAGCTTGGTGAAAGTTCGTCTCATTCACTTCAGGGAATGGACAAGAACCAGTAGGTCGGCTTTTATGGTTTTTCATTAATAGCCCATTATGTTGCTCGGCTATAAGAAGATGTGAGATAAGTTCAGAATACTTTTTAAATCCCATCTCTTGATATTGCTGCTGCAGGAGCATATTCGAGGCATGAAAAGTGATGAAAGTTTTCTCCAACATATCATGATCAGTAATATTATCACCACATAATTTCAATTGGGAAATAATTCTGAACATAGCAGAATTGTACTCACTTATAGATTTAAAATCTTGTAGCCTTAGATGAGTCAAATCATATCGTGCATGTGGAAGAACGACCATCTTCAGGTGGTCATATCTATCTTTCAAATTATTCCACAGTATTACTGGATCTTTAACAGTAAGATATTCCATTTTCAGGCCCTCATCAAGGTGATGGCGTAGGAATATCATTGCTTTGGCACAATCTTGGTTTGATGCCTGATTTTTGTCTTTGATGGTGTCTGTCAGACCCATCGCATCAAGATGAATTTCAGCATCAAGCACCCAAGACATGTAGCTTTTGCCCGATATATCCAGGGCTACAAATTCAAGTTTAGAAAGATTTGACATTATTTAGGAAAAGAAAGTTCTTACCTCAGATACTTTCAAAATATTTGCTCGAGATGGCAGAGTCTCGTGCTGATAACGTGTTATAAAATAAAGATTGTAAAGTAAAGACAAGTGTAGAGAGAAACTGTTATATTATTCGAATTCAAACTGGTGTACATAATGAACTGAAATATCTTCTATTTATAGAAGAAAGGAAGTTGCTACTGCAAACTGTTGTGTAAGCTGTTACGCAAGCTGCTACTGCAAGTTGCTGTGTAAACTGCTACTACAAGCTGTTGTGTAAGCTGCTATTATACCAGATATGGATAATCTTCTACTGAGAGCAGTGTTTATACATAACAGAGTACTTAATGGATAAGCTTATTACATTCGGTATGGATAATCTTCTACCGGGGATAATATTTATCAATAACTGAGTACCAAAGTGATAAGCTTCTTCAGGAAGCTTATTTCCAATAGAGTACTAAATAGATAAACATATTTACGGCGGAGTCCCATATGAATAAGCTTCTTCAGGAAGCTTATTTACAACGGAGTACTAAATGAACATCCATAATATATTTATAACAATTTCAAGGGTATGTATTGTGAGTACGTGATTTTTGCCTCATACGAATTACTCCAAAATAATTCCCAAAATTAGGTCTTGGCTTTAATTATGTGTTATTTTAGGAATTATTGTGTGATTTTTCTGATTGTTTGCATATATTTGTGTGCGTGTTTAATTTTATTAATGCATTAAAAATACAAAAATATAGTATTTGCATTTAAGATTTAATTTTTTACATTTTTTGAATTAATTAATAATTAGGTGTTTTACAAAAATGAAAATTCAAAAAAAATAATAACATATTTTTGTATTTTGGTCAAATTGTGTGATATTCTTTTAATTTAAGTGTTTAATTATTTGTGATAGGTGTTAATTAAAGTTAATTAATATTAAGCTAATTTAGGTCTTCTATAATTTAATTTAGGATTTTTAAGTTTAATTTTTGAAAAAAGAAAAGAAAAGAAAAAGAATTAATAAAAGATAAAAAAAATCGGAATTGGGCCAAATTTTAATTTAATTCTTCAAGCCCAAGTCAAATTTTCCACAGTCCAGCCCAAAAAACTGTCCAAACCCACCCTAATCTAGACCCGACCCGGATCCCTATCTTAAACTAACCTAGACCTTAACAATCCCAATCTGCTGCAACAGTGCAAAAAACCCCACCCCCTCGTCAGTCATCTTCTTCTCCACACCTCATCTTCACCACAAACGACCCATCCTCGGAACCTAACAACTAAAGACCCAAAGGAAATTAGCAACAATCTGCGAAAAAGAGAAGAAAATGAAGTGAAGAAACAAAAAGCGAACTAATAAGCACTGGTTTCGATCTCACTTGGCTAAAACACAACAAAGAAACAAAAAAATAGATCCAAAGAGGGACAGACGAAGGAGACGAGTACAACAACAACGTGTAAGGAAATTCGAAGTCTGATTTTGGGTTCAAATTCTACTGATTCGTATTCCATAGTTTCTCTTGTCCGTCTGTTTTCGATTAAAAAAAACCATCGAGTTAATATAAGTTGGAGCCATTTCTAAGTTTGAATCGTGTGGAGGTCGCCATCGAAGGCAGCCTGTTCCGAATTCGACGAGGTTTCCGGTTCGAGGTCTCGATTTCGCTTGCGGTTCCTGTTTGAATTTGCCGCTGATGTTTTGCCTGAGTTTGGAAGATAGGTTCAAATCCGAAGTTCAGGTTCGATTTTGCTGATTTCGTTCGCATATGTGTGGTCCGGCTATAGTTGTTGCTTCATTTCAGTCCGTGTAATTGCCGCAACTCAATAAATCTGAAAGTTTCTTCAGGTCTATCTCCTATTTTTCTTAATGCTTTGTTTGGATGGTATTGTTCTAATGGTTTTGTAAATATTTAGAGTTTGTGGTTACCTTACTCATTTTGAAAATATCTATAGTTGCTTAAATGTGTTCGTGGTTGTCTGCCTCTGATTAGTTTTCCTAGATGCTCTTACAATAAAGTATGCTAAACTGTAATCTCAAAATATTTAGACCTGAACCCATTTAGTTGAATTAGCTTAAGAATTGTTTAATAAAAAGGATATTCACCTAATTGAGAAGCTTCTCAATAGTGGTAGGGTTAGAATTACACTAACTAGGTTAAGTGGACAATTAAGAAATGAAAAGCTGATATTGATAATGAGAGTGACACTAATTGATTAATTTAGAGAAACTAAGTTAGTGGGGATAATTAAAATAAGGGAAGAGACACTCGTAATGGGGATTGCACTAATTGAATGCATATAAAAGGTTGAAGAATATAGTTGGACAGGGAGGGAGAAGAGAGAGTCAAAAAGAGAGAACAAAGAAAGATATTTAAGAACTAAAAAATCAAAAAAAAAAGGGCAAAAAAAGTTTATTGTTCCATTGTCAATCTTTGTAGTTTTCTTAAGTTTTTGCTCCCTGAAGAGTTTACTTGGTTAATAGAGTTCAAAAACGATTCGAAATTGGGTTTGGAGGCTTAGTTCTGAAGTTTGTTCTGTTATTTGTTCGAGTGATTTAGCCTCCTGTTATTTTTGAACTTGATTTGGCTAGGCTGCTTCCTTGCTGGTGTTAAATTGTTGTTGTCATGTTGTTGATATTATGCTTCTCGTCCTTGACTTCACATTTCTTTGTTTCTTGTTTAATTTCCAGGTACTGGTTCTTAAACTTGTAGAATTGATGTTCAAATTGGAGTTGAAATGGAATTTATTTTTTAGCTTAACACTAAGTTGTGGTCCATAATCTAACTTTACTTTCATAGATTACTCTGTCCTATACTTTCATAATTAGGTTCTTCATGTGTAATGGAATATGCCATTGGATACTGTCATTTATTTATAGGACTCTAATTAGTTTTGCTTGAAAGTAAAAGGCCTAGGGATACTCGGGTCTGTTCGGTAAGGATGAAGGTGAATGGCTTTTTGAGTTTTTTTTAGGTTATTGTTTGAGTTTAAATTTGGATTCAAGCATGAATATTGGCAAAATGTGTAGTTTTATTGCTTTTGATTTGTAGAAACTAATTAATAGGGCTCTATCATATTGTATGAGTGTTTATTACACATCCAGAGGTTGGTTATTTTGTATTCTTGCAGCTTTGTCATATTTATCACTGTGAGTTATAAACTACTGTATTTATCATACATTATTAAATAGGATTGTGTAGTTATAAAATATTTATCATATTTTGGATGCTAAATGTTTAAGATTAAGATGCTGGATTTGGTTTTGTTGGTAAAGCAATCAGTTGGGGTTAGTGGAATAAACTAATAAATAAGAAAAGAGGAGGTTGGAGAATTTGGACTTGATTGTTAGGTAATATTGGGCTGAGTGGTTGATTTTTTGTGAAGCCCGATCCATAACGAGGCTCACGGACCCGAGTTCTTTAAATTTCTAATAACTTGACAACTCTATATAGCTAAAATCATACATTTGTTCCAAAGATAATTTTATATCCAACACTCTTGACCTTATAATAATCTGAAAATCTAGTTAAATAGTCTATGAACATCCGTAGTTTATTTTAATTGAATAAAGTCCTTTTGGAATAATTTGAGGCGTGTCGTGCCGAATAAAATCCTAAAATGCATGGCCCTCATATTATTAATTTTTTCAAAATCCTTAGAATTCAAGGCATGTCATTTAATAAATTTTTATGGCCCTCGCAAAGTTAAAAACGTGTAGTTGCTTTAGGCGCGCTTAATATACAATTGTGGTTGTGTACACATTCGCAATTCTAAAAAAAAAACAAATCGGAGTATGCGTTCGCGCAACTTCGATCTAACTTTTTTTTTTCGTAATAATAAAATTGGCAATATAGTCCGAGGGGCGCCATCCATCATTAAATCACACATGGCCCTCATATAAATTCCACACCCTAAATATAAAAATAACAAATATTCGTAGTTTATTTTAGGCTCGATTTAGACTAGTATTGTGATTATGTATACGTTCGCGTAACATAATTGCGAATTTAATTCTAAAAGGTAACTCGAGGGATGCGTTCGCGCAACTTCAACCAAACCTTTCTTAATATAAATAAACCAAGCGTTATTAATTGTGCACACGTTTGCATGACATGATTTTTTGACGCGCCAAAAGAAAAGAGTATACGTACGTGTAACTCAATTCTTTAATTACAAACAAATCAAGTGATTAAAAGCGGTAAAAGGTAAATGCACATAGGTTTTAAAATAAGTAATTAGGCAATTTTAGCCAAGTATAAATCACTAAGCGACCGTGCTAGAACCACGGAACTCGGGAATGCCTAACACCTTCTCTCGGGTTAACAGAATTTCTTACCCGGATTTCTATGTTCGTAGACCATTAAATAAGAGTCAGCTTCCTCGATTCGGGATTTTAACCGGTTACTTGGGACACCATAAATTATCCCAGGTGGCGACTCTGAAATAGTTAAATAATCTCATTTCGAATAATGTCACTTTAATTGGAAAAAACTCCCCATATACCCCTCAGGTGTGTAAAAAGGAGGTGTGACATCTCTGGCGACTCCGCTGGGTACGGAACCCAGAATCTCTGGTTCAGGGTTCAAGAATTTATGCTTAGAATAATTGTTATATTTGGCTTTATTTTTTTTACCTAGTTTTGTTCATATGTTTGTGCGAAATTGTGCTTTTTACCGCTTTGATATTATCTGAACTGTATATATAAACTGTTGCGAAACCTTTCTTCTTTCTGAGTCTTCTGAATTTATGGTGCACACGTGCGCGTGGCCCACCTTTCTGTTAGAAGTCATACCAAATAGAACGAAGTTGGGCCAAGTAATTAGGCCGGGTAGACTTTCGTGCTCCCGGTACGTTGCCCCCACTTCGGCTCAAGCTGTCCGCTTGGGTAAGCCAGGTCTAGAACAGTATACCCCAGGTTTTACACTTAGAATAACTCAGCTTCATGTCGGATCCCTAGTAGGAACGTTTGTTTGCATCATGTGCATTTGACTTCGGAGACTCAACACAGGGGTTGGGTTTGTCTAGGACAGGTGCACCCGAAATGAAAAGACCATCCTGATGCATTTTACTTTCTACTTGTGCATTCATTTATTTCGGATTTGCATGTTGACCAGCTTATAAGGAAAAGTTAGAAAAGGAGAATCAATGTGAGAACCGAAAATTGGCTGTTTTCGAAAAAAAAAATTCCAAAATATTTTGAAATTCTTGAAAAGAAAAGGAAATGTTGTGTTTCTTTTAAAAAAATAGTTTAATTATTACGAACTACGTAAGTTTGATTCTTGCCGGGTGATAGATACGTAGGCAACCCACATCGGGCCCAGCTTATTAAAAAAATAAAAATAAAAATAAATAAATAAATAAATAAAAATAAATAGATAATAAATAATTAAAAATGTGGGTACATAAATGTCATTGTGTTGTCATAAGTAAGGTGATGCCATTCTTGTCCAAAATATGCCGAATGTCCCCAAAGGGCGCCGGAAGGCTGTTTTTGTAAGAACAACCGCCTTTAGTCGTTTTTTTTCTTTCAAAAAAATAAAAAAATAAAAATATTGCCGGCTAGTAAACATAGCCTTTAAATCTTCTTCATCGAAGTGTTGTTTTTTATATATATGAATTGTATTTTAATGATTTTCTTTTTTCAAAATGAGTCTTGATTTTATTTTATTTTTAAATTAAAATCACTCACAGGTACAAAATGAGCACCATCCAAAACCCACCGTTCACAAATGTAGATGAGTTTCTATTTCGGCTTCAGATGTGGTGGCATGAGTTAGGAGAAGATGGTCAGAAATGGGTCATTAAGTATTTGGGAGCTCTCACAGATATTATGAAAGTTAAACCGCGCAATGATTTGATTACGACACTAGTGACTTTTTGGGACCCTATTCACAATGTCTTTCGCTTCTCTGATTTCGAGCTTACTCCCATATTAGAAGAAATAGCTGGATATTTCGGTTTTGACGGAGATTTGAGAAACCAGAATCTTATATTCCCAAAGGTTCCCTCAGTACACTGATTCTTTGATCTTCTGAATATCAGTAATCAAATCAGAAAAAGCAATGTTGTCAAAGGGTGTTGTTCTTTCAACTTCCTATATTCAAGGTTCGGAAAACCGGTTGGATTTGAAATTCATGAAAAGGGCCTTACTAACAAACAAAACAAGGACACCTGGCAGATTCACCGACGCTTCGCTTTCATGGTAGCTTTTCTAGGAATCATGGTCTTCCCAAACAAAGAGCGGGCGATTGATATTCGTATAGCCAGAGTCATACAAGTCCTCACTACCAAAGAACATCACACTCTTGCCCCGATCATTCTCTCAAACATTTATCGGGCATTGACTTTGTGTAAATCCGGGGTAAAATTCTTCGAAGGTTGCAATATTTTGTTGCAAATGTGGTTGACTGAACATCTCCGACATCACCCCAAGTTCGTGCAGTATGGTCCAAGCAAGGAAAATTTCATCGAGAGTTATGAAGAAAGAATAAAAGATTATAAATCTCCAGAAGGGGTGGAAGCCTGGATATCCCATTTAAGATCTTTAATGGCGAGTCAAATTGAGTAGACTTTGGGATGGCTCCCGATAAGAGAGGTGATACACATGTCAACCTTGAAGAGTTATTTGCTGCTGTTGGGTTTAAGAAGTATCCAGCCGTATACGCCACAGAGAGTTCTAAGACAGTTGGGGAGATACCAAGTGGTGCCTGATGATGAAGATTTGAGTGCGCAAGTGATTGAACTACACCCCGAAGCCACTCTCCCTGAGGCTTTAATCCAGCAGATTTGGAATGGTTGTCGATACTTGAAAGATGATACCCAAGTTCCAGATCCTGCGAAAGGTGAGATAAATCCGGGTTATGCTAGGTGGTTTAAGAAAAGATCCCGTGTGGATGATGCACCAGAACCTGATCCTAGAAGGCCCATAAAAAGGCCACATGTTCAAGCCTTTGATGACAAAATCCAAGAACGGATGGCTTGGGGAGAAAAGGAAAGGGGGTAAAAAGTAATTATTCATGCCTTAGAAGAAAGCCTGAGGAACCTCAATTTGGAGAAAGACTTACAAGCACAAGAAGCAGAAGGTGAAAAGAAGAGTTTGATTAGCGAGAATAAAACTCTCCGCGCTCAGTTTCAGCAGATAAAGAAAACCTCTGAAGCGCCAGTGAGAAGCTGGAAAGATTAGAAAATCATTGTCAATCTGATGGAAAAAATGCAAGATTATGACTCCATTTTGACAAAGACTGAAAAAGCCTTAGACAAAGCTAAGGAAAAAATCTTACAATTAAATGAGGAGGTCAAATCAAGTAAGGAGCGCCAAGTAATGAGATTCGAAGAAGAAATGGCTCAATTCAAGAGAGAGAGAAGGACCATTGGATACATTCAGTAGCTCAACTTCATGCACAGTTAGAAGAAATGAGAAGGTACAATAGAGAACATCAGCACGCAGATATTGATAGGGAGAAAGCACAAGCAAGACTCGATCAAGCCAGACTTCAAGCTCAATTGGAGTCACATTAGATCGTGAAGACCACATAAGAGATATAGCTACCACTCGCCAATAGCGATTGCAAAACTAAGACTAAAATTTCCAAGATTTCAAAGCACAAATCCATGATTTGGCCGTTTATACTTCACAAAGTTACGTGAACTGCCAAGGGATGGATTATGAAAGGTTTCTAGAGCACGCACCTACTTTTGCCCATCATCTTGCAATGGAGTTAGAGAGGATGTACCATATACTAGGAGGTCAGCCGGGTCAAGCCCCACCGTGAGCAGATGTTCCAGTGATTAAAAGCGAAAGATTATGGAGTGAAGCGTAGTCATAGTTGTTGGAACTTTTCATATAATAGTCATGTTTTAGTTTAAGTCTATGTTAAGTCTTTTAAAACCATTTTCTTAAAGTGTTGTCCAAATGTAATGTCATTTCTGTCTTTGTATTATTTCGTTTGTTAAAATAAATAAGAGTATTAATAATTGTTTCCGCCAGAACTACGCTCGGTCTGATTCATGCAGGGTCATGATACGTAGGCAATCTTCATAAGATTCGACCACAACCAAAAGAAAAGAATAAAATGAAAAGGTGAGGGAAATAAAAGATAGGCGTGAGTGACAATAAAAGGGAAAGGTCAGGAAAAGCTGGGACGACACAGGCAACCGAGCAAATACATGATAGAAAATGGTTAATTGCCTAGGTGCATTGCATCCCAACGTGAAATTACATATGTGTTAAACTCTAAAAACTAACAAGTTTGTTGTTTTCCAGAATTCAAGCAGTTAGTTTATCTAGAGTATACTGGCACATTATCATTACCAAACCAGATCAAAAGGACCAATACCAGAAATCATGTCTATCCCGGATGTCGACACAAGTGTTGAGGTAGAGGAGTTGGACGTCAGTAAAATGAAAGAGGAGATGCTCAAACTTAAGCAACAGATGACCGAGATGTATCAGGCCTGGTCTAAAGGACAATCACCCCCAGCTTACCCTGCTAACCCTGCTTCCACCCCACCACCGGCTCAGACTCAAGATCATCCTGCCACCGATCTACCCCGAGTTTTCCCATTTACCAGCACTACCGGGGCACCACTTCTCATACACCACAATCTTCACCCCCTAAACCAATTCCATACCCTCCTCCACCAGTAACTCTTATCTTTGTAGCACCTCCACCAGCTACACTCCACAAATCTCCTAGCGAGCCTATGTTCCAGGCCCAGGACAACCAATACTACCCTTCGGAGCCCACTTTCAAAGCTCCAGAAACCCATTCATATACTTCTCGCTTTGACCTCCCGATAGAAGCGGATAAACCAGTCAAAAATACCGAACATGAGGAGATGTTCAGGAAAGTTAAAAGCTTAGAACAATCATTCAGAGACATGCGGGGGTTAGGAGGGTAAGTCAGCGTGGCCTACAAGGACCTATGTCTGTTCCCGAATGTGCAATTACCGGCAGGTTTCAAGATGCCCAAATTTGATCTATACAACGGGCACGACGATCCAGTATCCCACTTGAGGAGTTTTTGCAGCAAGAGGAGGGGAGCTGGAGGAAAAGACGAGTTGTTAATGGCTTACTTCAGTCAGAGTTTGAGTGGATCAGCATTGGAATGGTATACCCGCCAAGATCATGGGAGATGGTACACATGGGATGATCTGGCGCAAGTATTTGCTTGTCACTTCCAATACAATCTTGAGATCATTCCAGATCGACTGTCCTTGACTAAGCTTGAGAAAAAGCACAGTGAAAGCTTCAGAGAATATGGTTTCATATGGAGGGAGCAAGCAGCAAGAGTAGATCCCCCAATGAAGGAAAGTGAGATGGTAGATTACTTCCTACAGGCTTTGGAACCTACTTACTATAGCCATTTGGTCTCAGCTGTGGGAAAGTCATTCAACGAAGTAGTAAAGATGGGGGGCATGGTAGAAGAAGGCCTCAAGTCAAATAAAATCATGAGCTATTCGGCTATCAAAGCAACTACTCAGGCTATTCAGGGAGGCATAGGAGGGATTGGGAAGAAGAAAAGAGAGGAAGCAGCAATGGTTGATTCAGTAACTTGGTCCGGATCCAGAGGTTCACCTTACCACTACAATCAACCTCGACCCACCAACAAACTTATCACCACAATCCACCCCAACACTACTATCCCCCACCAGAACCTCATTTTTCCGTCCACCATGCATAAGCATACAACCAACCTCCTGCCCACGCTCAATGGCATGATCCTGTCCTACCAAATACTTATCCACGTCCATGAGCCTACCAAAACACTCCAGGACCAAGTTTCAGGCCTAGTCAAGCACTCAAGGATGAAAGGTTGCAGAAAAAGAAAACCTTTACTCCATTGGGAGAATCATACACCAGTCTATTCCACAGGCTAAAACAGCTAGATATGCTAAGGCCGATACAGTCCAAACTGCCAAATCCTCCTCCAAAGAATCTTGACTATACTGTCAGCTGTGAGTATTGTTCTGGTACTCCGGGTCATGATACAGAAAAGTGTTAGCACTTGAAAAGTGCGATACATGAGCTTATTGATACCAATATAATTGAAGTTCAAGCTCCCGAAGCACCCAATATCAACAGGAATCCGATGCCAGCCCATCAAGAGGCAAATATGATCTAAATAGTGCATGCGGAGGGGGAACCCAAGAATCCATCACAGACCGTCATGATGATTCGGTCTAGTGGAGTCAAGACAGATGAACAATCAGCAGATGAGAAGTTGGTGCTCAAGTAGAGCAAAAAGAGTGTTGAGCCATCTGTGGCAAAAGAGAAGGGGTCTTTAAGTAGAGTTACAACGAAACAGGGAGGGGTAAAGGTGATTGTACCGGGAGCGGCCAGCAAACCCATCATAATCGTGGAAGGAGCCCGTGCAGATCGGGTTATTATCAAGCCAGTAACACAGTTACCAATAATCAACAGCAAGGCTATTCCATGGAATTACGAACGGGTAACGGTGATGTACAAAGGCAAGGAAGTCAAAGAAGAAATCTGTGAAGTACAGGGTTTGACTCGCTCGGGAAGGTGTTTTACTCCCGAGGAGTTAAGAAGAGCTAAAAATAATCCAGCACTAATAAATAAAGCCGTAACTGAAGAAGAAGCAGAAGAATTCTCGAGGAAGATGAAGCTACATGACTACTCTATCGTGGAACAGTTAAGAAAGATGCCCGCTCAAATTTCCCTATTGTCACTATTGATCCATTCGGACGAGCACCGTCAAGCTTTAATGAAGATCTTGAATGAGGCACACGTTCCCGATAAGATCTCCGTGAATCACTTGGAAAAAATAACCAACAAAATCTTCGAAGCAAACAGAGTCACGTTTTCTGATGATAAATTTCCTATTGAAGGTACTGAGCACAACAGAGCTCTTTACCTCACATTAAAATGTGAAAACTCTGTGGTAACCCGGGTATTGGTTGACAACGGGTCAAGTGCAAACATCTGTACTCTCTCCACTCTAAGCAAGTTGAAAATAGTAGATGAGAGGATCCATAAGAACAGTATTTGCGTGCGGGGATTTGACGGCGGAGGTAAAGATTTGGTTGGGGACATAGTGCTGGAGCTGACGATAGGTCCAGTCGATTTCACAATGGAGTTTCAGGTGCTGGATATAGCTATTTCCTATAATTTACTGTTAGGTCGACCATGGATCCACGCCGCTAAAGCAGTCCCATCAACACTACACCAGATAGTCAAATTTGAATAGGATAGACAAGAAATAGTTGTGCATGGGGAAGATAGTTTATGTGCTCGCAGCAATGCCATTGTACTAGTCATTGAGGTGGAAGGTGACCAGGGACCATGGGTCTACCAAGTTTCTGACTCGATGTTGGTAGAGAAAGTTCCGGAGGGGAAATACATTCCAAATCCAAAGATAACCGCCGCATCAGTCATGGTAGCCTATGAGATGTTAAAGAATAGTTTTGTACTAGGTAAAGGTTTGGGCTCATTTTTGCAAGGCATCATACAGCCGGTGTCTCTTCCTAAAAACTTGGGAACATTTGGTTTGGGATTCAAGCCCACTGTCGCAGACATAAGAAAGGCCAGAAAGCTAAAACAAAAGGCATGGATCCTTCCAAAGCCAGTCCCACGTCTTTCCAAATCATTTGTCAAGTCCGGTACCAAAAGTCGCCCGGTAACAACAATTCCCAGTTCTATGATTAATCCTGATGATGAGTTAATTGAAAGATTTGAAAAGTTGTTTGATGGTGTGAACATGGTGGAAAGTGGTGAAGGTCCTAGCAACGCAGAAATTCAATTCGTTGGGCCAGAAACAAAGCTTAATAATTGGAAAGTCACTCCTCTCCCCATTCAAAAGGAGTCTTGGTAGTTTATTTTGATTTTCCTTAAGTTGTCTGGATCATTCCAGGGTTGTAATCCAGATTTTTATCTTTCAGTCTGTTTGAAGTGTGCAAACCTTGTTTCATTCAATGAAATGTAGTTTCCCCTTCTTTATTAGTCCTGTAGTTTTTCTTTTGTTTTTCTTTTCTTTTCTGTACAGTTCTTTTTACGTTGGCTCTAGTGATATGGCATGCATAAGGAATCCTCAACCCAGTCTTAAAAATCAATCTGATTCCGAAATAATAGTTCAAGAAGTAGATTGTGATTACGAATCAGAATACGATGAAGATGAGGCCTTTGAAGAGATTAGTAAGGATTTATTCACTTCGAAGAAAAACCCAAACCCAACCTGAATGATACAGAAGCCGTCAATTTAGGAGACACAGATAACATCCGAGAGACTAAAATAAGTGTCCACCTCGAGCCAAAGATCCGGGAAGAGTTAATCAAAGCACTCATCGAAATCAAAGATGTTTTTGCATGGTCATATGACGACATGCCGGGCTTGAGCACTGATTTAGTGGTTCACAAATTGCCCACCGATCCAGTGTTTCCTCCCGTCAAACAAAAGTTGAGGAAATTCAAAACTGATACGAGTGTGAAGATTAAAGAAGAAATCACCAAGCAGTTGGATACAAAGGTCATTCGGGTCACTCGATATCCTGTTTGGTTGGCTAATGTCATACCTGTGCCAAAGAAGGACCGCAAGATCAGAGTATACGTCGATTACCGCAATCTCAACAAAGCAAGTCCGAAGGATAACGTCCCACTACCCAATATCCACATTTTGATCGATAATTGTGCCAAGCATGAGATAGGATCTTTTATGGATTGCTATGCCGGGTATCATCAGATTCTAATGGATGAAGAAGATGCAGAAAAGACGACATTCATCACGCCGTGGGGAACTTATTGCTACCGGGTAATGCCATTTGGTTTGAAGAACGCCGTGGCAACTTATATGAGAGCAATGACTACAGTGTTTCATGACATGATACATAAGAAGATTGAGGTATACGTGGATGATGTGATCATTAAATCAAAGCATCAGGACAACCACGTTGGAGATTTGAGGAAATTCTTCTTAAGACTTCGTAGGTTCAACCTCAAGCTTAACCCTGCCAAGTGCGTGTTTGATGTTCCATCCGGAAAGCTGTTGGGATTCATAGTCAGCCGGCGAGGCATCGAGTTGGACCCATCAAAGATAAAAGCCATCCAAGAATTGCCACCTCCGAGGAATAAGACTGAAGTGATAAGTCTGTTAGGGAGGTTGAACTACATCAGCAGGTTTATTGCTCAGCTCACGACAACTTGCGAGCCTATTTTCAAATTCCTGAAGAAGGATGTTGCAGTCAAGTGGACTGATGAGTGTCAAGAAGCATTTGATAAGATAAAAGGATACTTGTCAAACCTACCCGTGCTGGTTCCGCCAGAACCAGGAAGACCTTTGATTCTTTATTTGACAGTCTTGGAAAATTCATTTGGCTGTGTACTGGGGTAGCATGACATCACCAGCAGAAAGGAACATGCCATCTATTATCTTAGCAAGAAGTTCACGGCTTATGAGGTTATGTACACTCATCTAGAAAGGACATGTTGTGCCCTAAATTGGGTGGCTCAGAAATTGAAACATTATTTGTCATCCTACACTACTTACCTTATTTCGCGCTTGGATCCGTTGAAGTATATCTTTCAAAAGCCTATGCCGACAGGGAGACTTGCGAAGTGGCAGATATTGCTCACAGAGTTTGACATCATCTATGTGACTCGGACTGCGATGAAAGCCCAAGCATTGGCCGATCATTTAGCCGAAAACCCGGTCGATGAAGATTACGAGCCATTAAGAACTTAATTTCCCGATGAAGAAGTGATGCATATCGATGAACTGGAGCAAATTGGAAAACCAGGTTGGAAACTTTTCTTTGATGGGGCTGCCAACATGAAAGGAGTGGGAATAGGAGTTGTGCTTATTTCTGAAACAGGGCATCACTATCCTGTTACAGCTCAGCTTCGGTTTTATTACACCAACAATATGGCTGAGTACGAAGCATGCATTTTGGGTTTAAGGCTAACTGCAGACATGGATGTCCAGAAAGTCTTGGTCTTGGGAGATTCGGATCTTTTGGTACATCAAATTCAAGGAGAATGGGAAACACGTGATTTGAAACTCATACCATATTGACAATGTTTGCATTATCTTTGTCAACAGTTTCGATCAGTGGAGTTCAGGCATATTCCAAGGGTCCATAATGTGGTCGCCGATGCTTTGGCTACCTTGGCATCAATGTTGCACCATCCGGACAAAGCCTATGTCGATCCTTTGCATATTCAAGTCCGAGACCAGCATGCTTACTGTAACATGATAGAAGAAGAACTTGATGGCGAACCATGATTCCATGATATCAAGGAGTACATCAGAATAGGGATATATCCAGTGCAAGCCACGGGGGATCAAAAGAGAACAATTCGACGGTTGACAAGTGGATTTTTCTTAAGTGGAGGAGTTTTGTATAAAAGAACTCCAGACCTTGGATTGTTAAGATGCATAGATGCTAGACAAGCTACGACTGTCATGTCTGAAGTACATTCGGGAGTCTGTAGACCACATATGAGCGGACATCTGCTGGCAAAGAAAATTCTCCGAGCAGGTTATTATTGGCTCACCATGGAGCGATATTGTATTCGTTTTGTGCGCAAATGTCATCAGTGCCAAATACACGGAGATTTGATTCATTCTCCACCATCAGAATTGCACACAATGTCAGCACCATGACCCTTCATTGCTTGGGGTATGAATGTCATTGCACCAATCGAGCCAGTAGAATCCAATGGGCACAGGTTCATTCTGGTATCCATTGATTATTTCACCAAGTGGGTTGAGGCCAAAACCTTCAAATCGGTGACCAAGAAAGCAGTGGTTGATTTTGTTCACTTAGATACCATCTGTCGATTCGGAATCCCAAAGGTGATCATCACGGATAATGGTGCTAATCTTAACAGCAATTTGATGGAAGAGGTATGCCAACAGTTTAAGATTACACACCGCAACTCCACCCCATATCGTCCCAAGGAAAATGGAGCAGTTGAGGCAGCCAACAAAAACATAAAGAAGATACTTCGGAAAATGGTAGAAGGTTCCAGGCAATGGCATGAAAAATTACCATTTGCGTTGCTGGGTTATCGCACTACTGTCCGTACTTCAGTAGGTGCAACTCCTTATTTGTTGGTATATGGAACTGAAGTAGTGATACCTGCGGAAGTTGAAATCCCGTCCCTTCAAATTATCGCTGAGGCTGAGATTGATGATGATGAGTGGGTCAAAACCCGTTTGGAGCAGTTAAACTTGATTGATGAAAAAAGATTGGCAGCAGTGTGTCATGGCCAGTTATATCAAAAGAGAATGGCAAGAGCATACAACAAAAAGGTACGTCCCCGGAATTTTGAAGTAGGTCAGCAAGTGCTGAAATGTATTCTCCCACACCAGGCTGAAGCAAAAGGCAAGTTCGACCCAAATTGGCAAGGGCCATTCATTATGACTAGAGTATTGTCCAATGGTGCTTTATGTTTAACAGATATCGAAGGAAAATGCATAGACATGACTATCAATTCTGATGTAGTCAAGAGATATTATGTATGATTTATTTGGTATATTTGTTGATTGTTTGTATTTGGCATTGTTTCGAAGATTAAAATGACGAAGACAATTTGTTCTGCTATCTAAACACTTTACCCTTTGTCTCCCATTTTGAGCCTTATTTATTTCTTTCATACCCCTCTTTTGGAATCAACAACAAAAAGAGAGAAAAGAAAGAAAAGAAAAGAGAAAAGAAAGGAAGTAAAAAGAGAAAGTACAAGATAACAACGAGGAAATTTAAGTGTGAACTACGTTTGACCTGATTCCTATTAAGGATACGTAGGCAGCCTTACGGCTCGGTCATAGTAAAATAAAATATCCAAAGATCCCCAAGCAAGAAACAGGGGCAGAAGTTGTGAAATGTGATTCCAAAAGTTGTAATTTTAAACCCATGTCAAATTATTTTGAGCCTTTGATACCCTTTCTTTCTAACCCCATCTAAAAGCCCACATTACGACCCAAAGAAAGACCTTCTGATCAGTCTTTGAGAAATGCCAAAATCTAGCAAATGGAGGTGATTCATATCAGGGTAACACTCTAGTCCAATCAGAAAAAGAAATGAAAATGAGAGAGTCTTATCGGTGAAAACCTTCGCGGGCACCATGAGGCGACAAGGAATTGAGAAATAAACAAAGGAGAGAGGTTTGGCGGTGAAAACCCTTCAGGGCACTACAAGTCGAACAAGGTTCGTAAGTTGGCGGAAAATAAAAATTGGGTTGTAGAAATCTTGGAACAAAACAATTGGAAAAGAGGTTGGTTAATAGACTGGGTTGATTAATCCAAAAAGCATGCCATGATCATTGGTGCCAGTGATTCCACTCAGATAAGTTTCTTTTCCTATCTCCAACAATCATCCAAATTTGGATTTTCTTCTTTATTCTTAATTCTCAAATCGTTGCATTTTCATTACTGTTAATCTTAGTCCTCTAAAAGCTCTTCCAAGGTTAGCTTTATTTCAACAAATAAGAAGGAATATCAAAGTGTACTACCAGACTCAAAATTGCACAAAGCAAAATACGGCTAGAACATGCCGGAGATAATATGACGAAAGGTGGGACAAAGGGTGTAACCAAAGGTTATAGCGGTGGAATGGTTCAGTAATGTCGTGGGAGATGTATGGGTTCAGGCAGAAGGTCAGGAGGGGAGAATAATAGTTGGGGGATCCTGCAGTCAAGGATCGGTCAGAAGGTCAAAACAGTCTTTTCGACCAGTTCAAGTCAGTTGGACGAAGCAAAAAATGACAAAGAGAAAACCACCTCCAGCAAGAATGTCACAACTAGTCGCCACGTTTTAAACTGACAAAATTTTCTTTGATTTGAAACAGGGGCGAAGATAGCATTTTGTTTCAGGAAATCATCCGTAAGGAGAGCAACTACCAGGCAGGTTTGATCGCAGAGTTCTCATGACCCTCCTGGAAAATGGGACTTAATTTAAAATTCAAAATAATCATGAGTAGCGGAATTTGGCATAAATGCACCATAGAGGATTATAAGTGGAGCTCCAAAGTTTGCATGTTGGAGATACACTTTGGACATTACCCCATGAGAACAAAGATTCTGACTTCTCTTCTTTCCCGGGTTGGTAGTCATGATTTTTTGCTTCCTCAACCTTTCCCCCAAGAAGAAACACCATCTTTTTCCACCTTTTCCCCAATTTAATCAGAAATTCTCAGGACCCTCCTGGAAAATGGGACCTAGTTTAAAATTTAAAATAGTCATGAGTAGTAAAATCTAGCATAAATGTATCCCAAGGAATAAGATGGTTTTAAAGTTTGCATGTTTAAGATATGATTCAATTAGGAATTTTCAGGACCCTGCTGAATAATGGAACCTAGCTTTGAGATCTCCATTAGATAACAAGGTTTAGCATAAGTTCTGTTGTAGGGTAATATAATTTAGCCGTAAAATTGTCACTCTTAAAGATAAGACTTGATTTAAGAGTTGTCAGGACCCTCCTGGATAATGAGACGTAGTTTAAAACTGGCTTAGATAACAAGATTTAGCATAAGATACACCTTCAGTAGATGTAATTTAGCTTTAAAATTGTCGTTTAATTAAGAGTTGTCAGGACCCTCCTGGATAACAGGGAATAGTTTAAGACCTTCTCAGATAACAAGATTTAGTGGAAGTCATACCTTTAAAAGATATAGCTTAAATTTAAAATTGTCGTTTAGTTAAGAGTTGTCAGGATCCCCCTGGATAATGGGACCTAGCTTTCAAATTCTTAGTAGTATTTGGTAATATGATTTAGTTTAACACTCAGAGATGCGCCCAGTTACCAAACTGGGGCAGAAAATTTTCTTTTGTTTTGTCTATTTTTGTTGAAGTCAGGTGCCCATCTGAAGAACAAGGAGAACAACACAGATGTTAAAGATAAGAGCATGACCAAGTACTAGCAATCAGGCGTCCACCTGGAGAACAAGGAAAAATAGTTGAAGTTTCAGCAATCAGGCGTCCACCTGGAGAACAAGGAAAAATAGTTGAAGTTTCAGCAATCAGGCGTCCACCTGGAGAACAAGGAAAAACAGTTGAAGTATCAGCAATCATGTGTCCACCTGGAGAATAAGGAAAAGTAGTTAAAGATTCAATAATCAGGCGTCCACCTGGAAAACAAGGAAAAACAGTTGAAGATTCAGTAATTAGGCGTCCACCTGGAGAACAAGGAACAACAGTTCAAGTTGTAGCAATCAGGCGCCCACCTGGAGAGCAAGGGAGTACAACTCAAGTTTCAGCTTTCAAGTTCTTACTAATATTTGGTAACATGGTTTAGTTTATACTCACCTATGTGCCCAGCTACCAAACTGGGGCAGAAATATTTCTTTGTTTTGTCTATATTTTGTTGAAATCAGGACCCCACCTGGAGAATAAGGGAATACATTTAAAGGATCAACAATCAGGAGCCCACCTGGAGAACAAGGGAATACACTTCAAGTTTCAGCAGTCAGGAGCCCACCTGGAGAACAAGGGAATACAATTCAAATTTCAAGTAGTCAGGAGCCCACCTGGAGATCAAGGAAATACAATTCAAATTTCAAGTAGTCAGGAGCCCGCCTGGAGAACGAAGGGAAGAAGCAATTCAAATTTCAAATAATCAGGAGTCCGCCTGGAGAATAGAGGAAAGGAAACAATGGTCAAAGGAAGACATTTAAAGGGTTCAGCAATCAGGTGCCCGCCTGGAGAAGAAGGGAAAACATTTCAAAGAATACCATTCAAGTCAGCCACAAAGGAACTTCTGAGGAAGATACAAGTCAACGAGGCAACATCAATCACAAGATCAAGTTTGAAAATAAATCTTTGTAAAACGTAGATTATAGCTTATCTAGCTTCTTCATTTTTGTCATGGTGTAATAAGGAGGTCAGTAGGCAGTATCAGCAACAGCAACATCAGTAACAGTAAAACTGCAGCTTCATGGTAGTCCCAGCTACCAAAACTTCCCGAACTATATTGACCTGATTCCTTTATAGCCAAGGATATGTAGGAAACCTTTGAAGCAGAGGTTCGGTCAAATCTTTCAAAAAAATGCTTCCCACGGAGTGTTCAAACAGGCAAAAATCGCTCGTATCCGCTCACTTTATCTTTGCACGAAAACTCTTCGTGTTTCCGGACAAAGAGGGGCAGCTGTGAGCACGTGATTTTTGCCTCATACAAATTACTCCAAAATAATTCCCAAAATTAGGTCTTGGCTTTAATTATGTGTTATTTTAGGAATTATTGTGTGATTTTCCTGATTGTTTGCATATATTTGTGTGCATGTTTAATTTTATTAATGCATTAAACATATAAAAATATAGCATTTGCATTTAAGATTTGATTTTTTACATTTTTTGAATTAATTAATAATTAGGTGTTTTATAAAAATGAAAATTCAAAAAAAATAATAACATATTTTTGTATTTTGGTCAAATTGTGTGATTTTCTTTTAATTTAAGTGTTTAATTATTTGTGATAGGTGTTATTTAAAGTTAATTAATATTAAGCTAATTTAGGTCATCTATAATTTAATTTAGGATTTTTAAGTTTAATTTTTGAAAAAAAAAGAAGAAAAGAAAAAGAATTAATAAAAGATAAAAAAATCAGAATTAGGCCAAATTTTAATTTAATTCTTCAAGCCCAAGTCAAATTTTCCACAGTCCAGCCCAAAAAACCGTCCAAACCCGCCCCAATCTAGACCTGACCCGGATCCCTATCTTAAACTAACCTAGACCTTAACAATCCCAATCTGCCGTAACAGTGCAAAAAACCCCACCCCCTCGTCAGTCATCTTCTTCTCTATGCCTCATCTTCACCACAAACAACCCATCCCTGGAACCTAACAACTAAAGACCCAAAGGAAATTAGCAACAATCTGCGAAAAAGAGAAGAAAATGAAGTGAAGAGACAAAAAGCGAACTAA
Source organism: Nicotiana sylvestris (assembly GCF_000393655.2). Taxonomy (NCBI): domain Eukaryota; kingdom Viridiplantae; phylum Streptophyta; class Magnoliopsida; order Solanales; family Solanaceae; genus Nicotiana; species Nicotiana sylvestris. The sequence goes on along the minus strand of NC_091067.1, from coordinate 37,661,954 downwards.
TAACCACTGGTTTCGATCTCACTTGGCTAAAACACAACAAAGAAACAAAAAAATAGATCCAAAGAGGGACGGACGAAGGAGACGAGTACAACAACAACGTGTAAGGAAATTCGAAGTCTGATTTTGGGTTCAAATTCTACTGATTCGTATTCCATAGTTTCTCTTGTCCGTCTGTTTTCGATTAAAAAAAAAACCATAGAATTAATCTAAGTTGGAGCCATTTCTGAGTTTGAATCATGTGGAGGTCGCCGTTGAAGGCAGCCTGTTTCGAATTCGACAAGGTTTCCAGTTCGAGGTCTCGATTTCGCTTGCGGTTCCTATTTGAATTTGCCGCTGATGTTTTGCTTGAGTTTGGAAGATAGGTTCAAATCCGAAGTTCAGGTTCGATTTTGCTGATTTCGTTCGCATCTGTGTGGATGTCCGGCTATAGTTGTTGCTTCATTTCAGTCCGTGTAATTGCTGCAACTCAATAAATCTGAAAGTTTCTTCAGGTCTATCTCCCATTTTTCTTAATGTTTTGTTTGGATGGTAATGTTCTAATGGTTTTGTAAATATTTAGAGTTTGTGGTTACCTTACCCATTTTGAAAATATCTATAGTTGCTTAAATGTGTTCGTGGTTGTGTGCCTCTGATTAGTTTTCCTAGATGCTCTTACAATAAAGTATGCTAAACTGTAATCTCAAAAAATGTCACTATTGTCTATAGGTGTGGTTGCCAACTTGCCATTGTATAAATTGATATGCCTTTTACATGAAAGAGCTTTGTAATCTTTGACATTTCTAGCACATGGTTCCTTCGTTAACCTTGCAGCTTGTTTTTTGTCTCCAAGAGTATGATTCCACCACCTTTCTTAAAACTGAGGCGAGAAATTAGGACAAAGTGTGTTGAACAATATCTTCTGGCCCTTCGATTATATAGACCTGAACCCATTTAGTTGAATTAGCTTAAGAATTGTTTAATAAAAATGATATTCACCTAATTGAGAAGCTTCTCAATAGTGGTAGGGTTAGAATTACACTAACTAATTTAAGTGGACAATTAAGAAATGAAAAGTTGAAATTGATAATGGGAGTGACAATAATTGATTAATTTAGAGAAACTAAGTTAGTGGGGATAATTAAAATAAGGGAAGGGACACTCGTAATGGGGATTGCACTAATTGAATGCCTATAAAAGGTTGAAGAATATAGCTGGACAGGGAGGGAGAAGAGAGAGTCAAAGAGAGAGAACAAAGAAAGATATTTAAGAACTAAAAAATAAAAATAAAAAAAGGCAAAAAAAGTTTATTGTTCCATTGCCAATCTTTGTAGTTTTCTTAAGTTTTTGCTCCCTGAAGAGTTTACTTGGTTAATAGAGTTCAAAAACGATTCGAAATTGGGTTTGGAGGCTTAGTTCTGAAGTTTGTTCTGTTATTCGTTCGAGTGATTTAGCCTCCTGTTATTTTTGAACTTGATTTGGCTAGGCTGCTTCCTTGCTGGTGTTAAATTGTTGTTGTCTTGTTGCTGATATTCTGTTTCTGGTCCTTGACTTCACATTTCTTTGTTTCTTGTTTAATTTCCAGGTACTGGTTCTTAAACTTGTATAATTGATGTTCAAATTGGAGTTAAAATGGACATGGAAGTTATTTTTTTAGCTTAACACTAAATTGTGGTCCATAATCTAGCTTTACTTTCATAGATTACTCTGTCCTATACTTTCATAATTAGGTTCTTCATGTGTAATGGAATATGCCATTGAATACTGTCATTTATTTATAGGACTCTAATTAGTTTTGCTTGAATGTAAAAGGCCTAGGGATACTCGGGTCTGTTCGGTAAGGATGAAGGTGAATGGCTTTTTGAGTTTTTTTTTAGGTTATTGTTTGAGTTTAAATTTGGATTCAAGCATGAATATTGGCAAAATGTGTAGTTTTATTGCTTTGGATTTGTAGAAACTAATTAATAGGGCTCTATCATATTGTATGAGTGTTTATTACACATCCAGAGGTTGGTTATTTTGTATTCTTGCAGCTTTGTCATATTTATCACTGTGAGTTATAAACTACTGTATTTATCATACATTATTAAATAGGATTGTGTAGTTATAAAATATTTATCATATTTTGGATGCTAAATGTTTAAGATTAAGATGCTGGATTTGGTTTTGTTGGTAAAGCAATCAGTTGGGGTTAGTGGAATAAACTAATAAATAAGAAAAGAGGAGGTTGGAGAATTTGGACTTGATTGTTAGGTAATATTGGGCTGAGTGGTTGATTTTTTGTGAAGCCCGATCCATAACGAGGCTCACGGACCCGAGTTCTTTAAATTGCTAATAACTTGACAACTCTATATAGCTAAAATCATACATTTGTTCCAAAGATAATTTTATATCCAACACTCTTGACCTTATAATAATCTGAAAATCTAGTTAAATAGTCTATGAACATCCGTAGTTTATTTTAATTGAATAAAGTCCTTTTGGAATAATTTGAGGCGTGTCGTGCCGAATAAAATCCTAAAATGCATGGCCCTCATATTATTAATTTTTTCAAAATCCTTAGAATTCAAGGCATGCCATTTAATAAATTTTTATGGCCCTCGCAAAGTTAAAAATGTGTAGTTGCTTTAGGCGCGCTTAATATACAATTGTGGTTGTGTACACATTTTCAATTCTAAAAAAAACAAATCGGAGTATGCGTTCGCGCAACTTCGATCTAACTTCTTTTTTTTCGTAATAATAAAATTGGCAATATAGTCCGAGGGGCGCCATCCATCATTAAATCACACATGGCCCTCGTATAAATTTCACACCCTAAATATAAAAATAACAAATATTCGTAGTTTATTTTAGGCTCGATTTAGGCTAGTATTGTGATTATGTATACGTTCGCGTAACATAATTGCGAATTTAATTCTAAAAAGTAACTCGAGGGATGCGTTCGCGCAACTTCAACCAAACCTTTCTTAATATAAATAAACCAGGCGTTATTAATTGTGAACACGTTTGCGTGACATGATTTTTTGACGCGCCAAAAGAAAAGAGTATACGTACGCGTAACTCAATTCTTTAATTACAAACAAATCAAGTGATTAAAAGCGGTAAAAGGTAAATGCACATAGGTTTTAAAATAAGTAATTAGGCAATTTTAGCCAAGTATAAATCACTAAGCGACCGTGCTAGAACCACGGAACTCGGGAATGCCTAACACCTTCTCTCGGATTAACATAATTCCTTACCCGAATTTCTGTGTTCGTAGACCATTAAATAAGAGTCAACTTCCTCGATTCGGGATTTTAACCGGTGACTTGGGACACCATAAATTATCCCAGGTGGCGACTCTGAAATAATTAAATAATCTCATTTCGAATAATGTCACTTTAATTGAAAAAACTCCCCATATACTCCTCAGGTGTGTAAAAAGGAGGTGTGACATGTATGTTTATTTTTTATGTGATTCACTAATTTGTCGCTCCAAACTATAAATGTTTACCTAGAGAAGGCGAGTATCGGATTATCTCCGTGTGATTTATTGGTCATGAGCTCGAAATGTAAAATAGCCATTAATGCTTGTATTAGGGTAAGCTTTCCTCGAGCCTTACGTGAATACGAGATACTTTATGTACCAAATTGCTCTTCTTTATTTTACCAAATAAATTACTGATTATGTAAATAACTTTTACACTATCAATATGCTTAAATTCTTACAATATTAGAAATCAAAATATACTAATTAAGGGCGAAAAAGAGAATCGTCATTGAAGTTGCAATTAAGTGATTGAGAGTATTTGATATTGGTGGAATTTCACTAGTGTTCTTTATGTATTTGTTTAATAGTTATTAGACGATAATTATAAATTATATAACTTTTTAAACCCATATTCAACAAAAATTATTGCTATATATAAGGGACTATGTAAAGAGTTTTGTAGTCCGTAGTTACATTGTAACTATCTTATTAGCGTGCCAACCAATAGGGTTTGCTCTTCCAAATATGTCATTGTATTTGTTATCTATTACTTCATATACTAAAATATGTTTCCAATAAATCAAGATACTTTCACACTTTTTTTGGTAATACATAGCTCCTTAACCTAACTTTTTGCAGGTGAAGTATGCACACACCATAAGTTTTTTGCCCCTACTTTATTTCTTTTTTGCTTTGGTTCCCATATTTAATTTGGTAAATATATTATTCTTTGAGCCCTTCAAACATGCTTGAAAAATTGTGAATGATGGTGAATAATTATGCACAAAGATAAATCTAAAATGCTGATAACAAGAATCTTAAAGAACTTATTTGATATTGGGAGAGTACTCTATCGATCAAATTTTCATAGTAATTCTAAACTTATAATTAAATTTCTCTTCGGTCTTACTTTTAATAGAAAAAATATTTTGAAAATATAATTTAGATTTAGTGATTTAACTCAATTATACAATAGAAAATAAATTTCAATTTTTTTTAAAATTAATAGATTAGAATCTTGAAAATAAAATAAAAAAATATTTAAATTTTATCCAATTTAGTTTATCAAATGGGGATAGAACAAAAGAAAAGGGAGAGGTGCTTACCAAGTGATCAACTTGTAATCTCACATTTATTAAATATGGTTGATGGTCACATGCTATTGAAACAAAGATATATATTTTTCTTAAAATACTTTAATTTGTCAGAAATCATATAATCATTAATTGGTTTGGTAGCGGAATTTTCTTTTAAAAATAAAGCATTAGTGAGTTAATGATAAACTAAGTTAATTCTTGGATTTTTGTTTTAATAAATTTGGGTTTTTCTGAATTTCATCTAAACCTAGGCTTTAATCACCATATCTTTTATGGCATAAACTATGATCATATGAAATTATGAGTAGTTAATCAATAAATACCAAAATAATCAATTAAAATATCTTCTTTATTTCTACCTCTAAATAGAAATTATATGCTCATAAATTCATAAAATACTAAAATATCTTCTTTATTCTATGATTATAGTTCATTTGAAAGTATTTTAGATACTTTAAATTATGTTAATAAATAATAAGTTACCTTTATCTCTTTGATATATGCTTATTCCTTAGCACATTTGTTTTCTTATAAATATTTTTTTAATAAATTATCTAGTGATATGATTAGAAAACATATATAATGTAATGAATAATAAATGGTTAAGAAGCGATGATCTTAAAAAAGTTGTGCCTAAAAACGTAACACAAATTATTATTATTATTATTATTATTATTATTATTAAGTAAAACCATTATGATGGACTTTATTGCCTTGATCTTGGGCCCGGGCTCAGCACGGGCTTCGCAAGACGAATAACAATATATGTGAGAATCTAAGACGGTAGCCTAGCAGTCAAAGAGCTAGAGCGACTAGCTTGATAACCAATGTTTGAATTTCATGACATTAAGGAACCGTTTGGCCATAATTTTTTTTATTTTTTTCGGACTTGTTTTTTCGGAATCAGTATATGACCATGAAAATTTCAAATTTCACTTGAAGTTGAATTTCGAAATTTTGAAAACTCCAAAAAGTTATTTTTAAAAAATTTCAATTCAGATCACTCATAAAAATTCAAAAATAGCTCCAAATTGTGTTCATGTCCAAACACAACTCTAATTTTCAAATACCATTTTTACTTGATTTTTTTTTACATTTTTGGAATTTCACAATTCTTATATCCAAACGCCCACTAAGTGAATATTTTTTGTCTGCCATGAGTAGTAGGATTACCCAATACATACTGCAAGCACGTAAGTTTTGATCTGTCACGTCTTTAAGTTATTTTAGTATTTTTGCATATTTTAAATATTTATTATAGTTAACTTTAATTTTTCTAGAATTCTAGTCTACTGTTAGTTCAATTATAATTTTTGAAAATATCAAAAAATAGTTGCACTTTTATAATATAGTTTACTTTAATCTAGTAGTCATTTTATCTTATAAGGATTAATTATTGAGAAATTTTCATAAGGCACTATCCTTTAATGGTAATTAGCCATTTATAGATACCATTTGCTATATTACGGATTATAGATACCTTTTCTGTGGTTATATGATGTATTTGATGTATTTAAGCTATTGTATTCATGAATACAGTAGCAAAAATAGGCGTGAATCAGGGAAGTCCAGCTAATCAGTTGTTGTATTTGAGTGTATTCGCCTGTATTCATGGCGTGAAACATGGGATTACAGCTGGACAGATTACCGTATTCAGCTGTATTTGACTGTATTCACGGCGTGAAACAGGGGATTACACTATTTTTAAATGGAAAGTGTATCAATTAACATTATAGACTACTAATATAACTCAACAAACTCAATTATAACACATAAAATTTGTATTTCCGGTTATAAAAAAAGATTCTCAACTGGAAAACTCCCCAAAAACATAGTAATCTTCAGAGAAATTATATAATACATCTGAATATATAAATTATATTAATTGAAAAAAACATATGAATACATAGAATACAGCGGGATACATTAAAATACAATGAAAAAAAAGACAGTGAATACAATGAAATACACAGAATACAGCGAGATACATTGAATTACGATGAAAAAAAAGACAATGAATACAATGAAATACATGAAAATACATGTGATACGTTGAAAATACATTGAAATATATTAACAGAAAATCAAGTTGTTCAGCTCCAAACTCCGTTGTCTTTGCTCAACAACAAACCCTAATTTCCGCCTTGTAGCCAAATAGTCCTTCCATCTTCAAAGATCTTACACGCTCAAACCTGGAGGAAGTGACTGCTTCAAATCTATGTACCTCCACAAGTCTTAGAGATAAAGTCCTAAATCAAGCAACCATAAAATACGTGATCTTTGGCTCCGATCTTCTTCATCCCTTCCATCATGGTGGAGGTGAGCTCGTTTGTCCCGGTCCCGGTTATCTTTTTTTGCAGATTCAATTTGTAATTACCATCCTTTCCTTTTAGCTCTGACCTATGCTGCTCGATATCTCTCTTATAATGATCTCTAAATACTTAGCGAAAAAGAATGATGGCTTGTGCTTGTTTTGTGTGGGTTAGGGTTTGTTATCGTTGTGCGCTAGAAGGAGGAGGAGAGCAGAAATTTTAATGGGAGGGGGGAAGAGAATGGGATGTATCAAAGTAGAGAGATAAAGAAAATAGTGTAACTGATTAGCGTATTTAGTGGCTTAGGGTTAAGAGGTAACCAAAATTAAATATTTTGCTATAAACCTTAAAAGGTATCCATAGAATATTATTTTTTTAAATGGTATTTATTTAAAATAAATAAGGTGTTAACCTTTGCTACAGGAGGTAAAAATTCCTTATTTCGTAGTATTATTAAAGGAAGAGGAAGACATTTTTGGATCAATTGATATCATTGTCTTGTATCAATTAGAGAATGCTCATAAGAGCTAGCCCAAATTAAGCCAAATCTCAGCCCAACATATTTGAGCCATCAGCCCCAACCCATTTAACCAGCTGGCCCGTCCCATTCGCTCTTTTAATTTTGGCCGGCCACTCTCTTCCTATCTTTTTTTTTTAGCAAACAGGAATATATATATATAAAATTACATACTGTTTGTTATAACATGGCCTAGTTGCATGCCACGAAGGACACTTTGGTTTTCTAGACTTGCTAATCTATGCAAACATCCATAGATAGGTATTTAAAAAAAATAAAGTTGATTGTCTTCATCATACTGTTATACCCTATTTTAACACGGATCAAACTAGAATATAACATATTGGTAATTCTGAAGGTTTAATTCATTAAAAAGAGTCGCCACCAAATTATTTTAATGGTGAATTAAGACACCAATTTTAACTAAATAAATGCTTAAAGTTAACTCTGTTTTATGACCTACTTAACCTTTAAGACTATGAGTAAGGGTTCTAATTAATCTTATAGAGAAGGTATTAAGCACTCTATATGATCCATTAAATATGGTTAATCGGCCAAACTTAGGTTAATTAATACCAAGCGTGAAAGTATAGCAAAGTAATTATGTTATGTATATACTTTATATGGGAAAAAGACAGGACTACCTATAAAAGTGAAACTATTTACCCTCCCCTACCCATTAAAGAATTCTACCCACTAAATAATTACAACTCCTACTCATTTAATAAATAAACGACAATAACAATATAACTACCCACGCTTTTAATGCCCTACGTATAAAAACGCAGAAGCTGCTAAAAATTTCAGAAAATTAGCGCACAAACGTGGAAAAACGCAGAAGCTCTTCAAATTTTCAGAAAATTAGCACACAAAATTGAGATTTCCACTGATCGAAGAGCAGTAAGTGTGAAAAAATAGATCGAAGATGCTGATTCGGATTTTAATTTCGTTGTTCTCTTCAGATTTTGATTTTGCTGTTGGTTTGATTTTGATTTCGGAGCTAAACTTCTGAATTTTAGCTGAAAATTCTAATCTAGGTTTGGAGATCTGGAGATCTAGAGGTTTGATTTCGTTGTTGTTTTGTTGAAATTTCGAACACTGTTAAAATTTGCATTGTTGAGATTCAATTTTGGACATAAAAGTGATTATAACTTTAGAATCATGGAAAATATTCCAATTCTGATGCAACATAGTGGAGAATGGGATGATAACAATAATTTCATAAATTTTCATGTTGATGCAATTCTAATAAAGACCTATTGGAAATTTGAACAACTTCTCAGAGAAATTGCAAAGCAACTGCAAAAGGACAGTAAAACAATAGTTATTCAGTATGCTATTGCTCAAGGATATCCACTAATTACAATTTGCAGCGATATGAGTGTTAGTGTTTATATGGAATTGAAAAAATCAAGTGCATGGATGACAACACTTCCCCTGTGTGCGTCGTTTGCTAAAAACACTATAGCTGCAAGCACCTCCAGTTTCGATGTTGCTCCAATTTCACCAGAAATTGCACAATTTGAAAGCACTGATATGATTACTACGTTTGATGTGCAAGAAGGAGATGACGCCATTTTAGAACTTGATGATGCAAACATCATAACTGATCAATTTCATCAAAATGTTGAAAAAGGACAAATTTACGAAGACAAGAACCTGCTGGCTCTCGTTATGAAACAGTATGCTGTTAGAGAAAAATGTCAATATCGGGTTCATAAATCATGCCCAAGAAGGTTCGTCTGCATGTTTTCAAGTAAAAAAACTATGTGATACCTATATAGTATATAAGTATGCTAAATCAGTATACTATGAGAGTATGGAATTGTATTAGTTTGTCTGTGTTTTTTATCAGTGATACTGGTATAGTATATAAGTATGCTATATCAGTATACTATGCGAGTATATAACTGTATTGGTTTGTCTTTGTTATTATCAGTAAAACATAATACCAATATAGTATATATGTATGCTAAATCAGTATACTATGTGAGTATAGAATTGTGCTGCTTTGTCTATATTTTTTATCTGCAAAATATGATACTGATACAGTATATAAGTATACCAACAGAGTATACCATGTGAGTATATAATTGTACGGATTTTTGTGTGTGTGTTTTATCAATAAAATATTATACATAGCTGTATTTGTATTATAAACAGGTATATCCTTGAATACGTGGATGAAAGATGCACTTGGAGACTTAAAGCATCAAGCCTGCGAGCATCAAATCTTTTCAAAGTGACAGATTTCAATTCTGTCCACAGTTGTTTAACTGATAAGAGATTTTGTTCACAAAAGCAAGCTGTCTCAGCTTTTGTTGCAGCTGTGGTACAAGATAAACTTGTTGACCCGAAAACCATATATACACCAACAAATATCCAGAGAGTCATCCAAAAAGCATATGGTATGGACTTAAGCTACATGCAAGCATGGAGATCAAAAGAAAAAGCAATGCAATTATTGAGACAATCACCAAGTGAATCATACAAGAAAATGCCAATGTATCTTTATATGTTAGAGTACGCTAACCCAGGATCAGTGACACGACTACACACTGAAGGAGATGGGAGCTTCTTGTATGCATTCATAGCTATATATGCATCAATTAGAGGATGGGTCAATTGTAGGCCAACAGTTGTAGTTGATGGAAGTTTTTTAAAGTCAACATATAGAGGGACCATACTCACGGCTTCCACGCAAGACGCAGAGGGTAAGAATACAATCCAATTACATTCAGTTAAAGAAACAAAAAATATTTTCAAATATTTATGATACAAGTATACCAACAGAGTATATAGTTGTTTTGCTACACACCTGCACGTACCTATAACTATACTACTATATGAAATACTAAAGTAATATTTTGTGTACAATCCAATTACATTCAGTTAAAGAAACAAAAAAAATATTTTCAAATATTATATGATACCAGTATGGTATACAAGTATACCAACAGAGTATATAGTTGTTTTGCTACACACCTGCACCTACCTATGACTATACTACTATATGAAATGCTAAATTAATATAGTGTGTTGTAATTGATATTTTGTTCTTTGGGTTTACATGACAAATTCTACCCCTCGCATATGCAATTGTTGATTCGGAAAATGATGCATCGTGAGAATGGTTCTTCGTGCAGTTGAGAGAAACCTATGGACAAAGAGAGGGAATGTGCATTGTATCAGACATGCATGATGCTATATGGAAAGCAACTTCAATTGTCTATCCAGAAGTCCCTCATTGTGCATGTATGTTCCATCTGTGGAACAACATAAAGACAAACTTCAGGAAGAGCCAAAAACAAATCAAAGAAGTATATTTTGCTTTAGCAACAACATACACTGTTGAAGAATTCATCAGGCATATGGCAGAGTTAGAAGCTATTGATAGTAAAGTGAAAACGTACCTGATGGATATTGGATATGATAAATGGTCCCGGGCGCATTCCAAGGCAAATAGAACTATGACCATGACATCGAATATTGCAGAATCAGTAAATGCAGCAAACAAGCACGCAAGAGACCTCCCAGTTGTGAATTTGCTTGACTTTATGACAACATTGATTCAAAAATGGAATTACACCAATTAGAAGGATGCAGTGGAATCATTTATGAAGATTGGTGCAAAGTATGAAAAAATATTGACAGATAATACTATCTTATCACAGACGATGACGGTATGCATTTTCAAAATCATAAAAACACTGCATGTACTGTATTTTTACTTTTTTACCTTAGTGATTTTACTAAACAACTGAATATTGTTATTTAAAAAATACTATTACTTCATATAGATAATGACTTTTCTTAATTAAAATTATACTAGGTGTTGCCATCAACTGAATTCTTACATTTAGTAATTGATGGCCAAACAAGAAATGTGGTGCGCCTACATGAAAGAAACTGCACTTGTGGGAGGTTTCAGCTAGACGATATTCCATGTCCACATGCAATGGCAGTTATACAAAAATTCCATATGGATTCATACAAGTATTGCTCGGATTATTATAGCATAGACTACTTGCTGAAAACATATGAGATACCAGTAAATCTATTGCCTGATGAAACAACGTGGCAAATTCCAGAACATGTCTCTTTGCAGGTGGTACTGCCACCAAAAGGAAAAATCAAACCAAGAAGACCTAAAAAGAAGAGAGGCATAGGAGGCTGGGAAGGAAATACAGTTACATGTGCACTATGCGGGAGAAAAGGACACAACCGGAGAACATGCCGAAATATTCCAAAGAGAGATTGATATAATGCTTCAATGTTTTTATACAACTCATATATTGTAGAATCATAGCATTTGAATAGCAAAAAATAAAATGCATTTCTTGCACTGGACATATATTTGGTATGATGATTCTTTGCGAAATTACTTTTTGGCAACAAATTTATATGGCTACTTGTATTTTCAATAAGAATCTGTTTATTTTCTATTTTAGTATATAAAAGTGGGATGCATTTACATCTAGTTGCTGCAGGAAAAAAGATGCTAAAATATATCTGTGATACCCAAGTGGTATATCTGTATACCTTATTGGTATATCTGTATACCTTATTGGTATATCTGTATACCTTATTAGTATCAAAATATGTGCAGAAATAGAAGTGGTGCACGCTTTGCAACTCATGTCTGTATTGAACTATAACAAATTGGAAGCCATTTACATGCAGTTATTTGTGCATCATCAGGTACATTAATACAAGGTGATACCCAATGTTATATTTGTATACCTCGCTGGTATATAGTGGTACTGCACTAATATGGCTAAAACAAAATATGCGCAGAAATATAAATGGTGCACCAGATACAACGTGATACCTAAAATGCGCACACTTTGCAACTCATGTCAGTACTTACATCTAGTTGCTGCAGGAAAAAAGATGAGTCAAATACAACGTGATACCCAAATGGTATATCATTATACCTGATTGGTATATAGTTCTACTACACTAATACACCATCTATGCTAAAACTACAGATGAACATTAAAGCTTAGACCATCATCACATTCGAAAGCAGATAATTTAACTTCTGTCACAACTACTTTGTATGTTGCTGGAAGTGTTCACTTCATCTGCCCCTAATTTTCACTTGCTGAATCCATTAAACCTTACCCTCTGGTAAAGGAATGGACCTCGGCATCCTAATAAACCAACAACTTTATGGAAGAAACCTAAGAAAAGCCTAATAAAACAAGCTGAAATCAGAAACAAAATCAGCAAATTTTCAGCATCAAGAGACATAACTATATTGATAACCCCCATGTACTTGAAGAAATCTATTACCACATATTTTGAACCAGAATAATTAAATATGACAAAAGAAACATTAGCAGCTGGAAATATTTTATAAAGGCACAAGTTTCCTACAGTCTTGAATCACCAGAAGGTCATTTACTACTAATAATACCATACTTCACCAAAAACTATTAAAATCCTGCAAAGTTTTCATGATACAATTAACTAAAACCAAAAATAGACCTATACTACTTCTTGCGTTTCTTTCCATGAGTCTTTTTAGGTGCTACTGGAGCCTCAGATTCACTTGATTCGCCATGTAACTGCTTGTTCCTCCCATAGTGCCGCAACAGTATACCAAACCTAGCTCGAAGACCATCCACATCAAAATTGACAACAGGGATTGGAAGATCTTCAATAATATACTCTGCAAAGCAAGCAACATATACTCCACAATCTCTGAAATAAAACAAATAAATAGAATATAAAAATCAATTAGAAGTGAAAATGTTAATATGAATGAGGAAAACAAAGTAAAAAAAAAAGTAACTATTCTTACGAATTTTGCTGGGCAGATTTGTAATCAGTTCAATATCAAAAGGATCAGTCAACTTCTTTCCCATGTGCAGACCATTTTCTACTACAATGTCACTTCTTTGGTTATAAAATTCAATACTAACTAGAAATAGGGGGATCAACACAGCATAAGCCTTTGCCACTTTCTGAATAGCTTTTTTGTGCTTTCGACTACGTAGCAAGTCATATACATAAAAACATCTCTTGTGGAATGACACATACCCCAATATCCAATGCCAAATTTCTGCCAAATTAATTGGAAAAAGGACATGATCAACCTGGTGCCATGGAGTGTTGCAATGCATCCTAAATCCTTTCATGTACTCCATGATATCGTCTGATCTATCAATCAAATGATCTTGTTTCCCACTTTTTACAAATTCTGTGAAAACCCTTTGAATGATATTATTAAAAAGAGTATCTGTAGTTGTGACTTTGATTGGCATATTAATTCCATATTTCGCCTTCTTCCTAAGATAGTAGAATATAATATTCAAGTGCTGCAAAAAAGAGAGGAATAAAACATGACTACCACTAACAATATGAATGAACTACTACAACAACAAAAATAAAAAGCAGTACACATACCGAACTAGAGAGCGGCCTGCCAGAATAGTTTAAGGTATGGAAAAACGTCTTATCATCAATCTGTTCAACTTCAAAGTCAAAACAAGGCTCTAGCTTTTGATCACTAGGTAAATACACTTCCCTATTTCGTATAAAAGAAAATATGGATAAGAAATATAACAACAAACATTAAGAAAAAATGAAAACAAAAGTACATGGAAACGAATACGCACTCTCCCAATTGCATATTTGCTTCAACAAAGTTTGAGAATGCAGTCGTAAGCTTAAAATCAACCGTCTCTGAAATGTCATTTACAAATGGAAATCTTCCTTTGATAACCTTCGAGGATCCCCCAACTGCACTAACACCAGATTGCCAGTCATTCCTATACGGTGACTGTTTTACAGCTACGAGGTGCCTTTTCCGTGTTAAAACTGCAGGAGTAGTTTCAACATCTGTTTGTATCTGAACAATATTTCTTGATACCGACTGATCAGGTTTAGACTTATTTACAGCACGAGTTGTCAGATCATTTCCAGATTGATTTACATTATGTCTCCCTCCTTGTGTAATGGCAACAATTAGATCAAGTTGAGAATCAGTATATTCAAAATCAGAATCCAAGTGAAGATCACCCCCGTGTCAACATGGAGCTTAAATTAGAAAATGCTAGTGAATAAATAAATATACAAAGTTAAGAAATTTAGAAAAAAAGAATGAAAAGTTATATATAGAAGACATTACCAGAAGGCAAATTCACATTACTTCCATCAACATCCACTTGACCAACACCATCAACCCGACATGCTAAACACATAAAAGCATTATCAGCATCACTACTTAAATAAAAAATAAAAAACTATCAAGAACCTATCATTTACATACTAACTACAGAATTAGTAACATCAATATCGTACCCTGTGGAGCAGTATTAGACTCAATAACAACATCTGCTCGTGTCTGTACAGGGATTCCTGATGGCAGCGGAGCAGGATCCGATTTTTTAACGTCATGAGATGACTTCTTATATGTTGCTTGTTGTATAATAACGGTGATTTGATCAATTGCAGATGCAGATAGTTCAAAGTTAGAATCCAAGCCAAAATCATGCTCATTTACGAAGGGGTTGAAAAAAGGTTAGTCAATGCACAAATACATAGAGTTAAATAAATAAATAAATAAATAATCAAAAATTACATATACAACATTTTATCAGAACGCAAATCATCATCCTGTTGCTTGTGCTGAAAATGAGAAACTAACAATTTTAGTCTTATGTATATTACAAGAATACTATGTGCACTAAAAGTAAAGAATGGAATAGTATCCTATAAGCATATATTGCATCTTTGAACAATATACTATAGCATTATATTATATAAAAGATGAATACCGCTGAATTTTCCTCTGGTTTCACTGCCTGCCTACCAATAGCTGCAAGCACCTCCTCAAACTTGTTCTCTACAAAAAGCTTCAAAGCTTGTAACTCCTTCATTACCTCAGCATTGGTAGGTTGGGAATCACCTCCAGTACTTTCAGACATACTTTGTGTCTTTGGTAATTGAGTGCCAAAAACCTGAAAGCTATCGGATTGGCTGGGTTGGCTGTCAGTGCACTCAACTTCAATTTCAAAGCTTAGACCACACATATCAAATTGTTTTTTCTCATCATCAGTTGGGGTGATGTTCTTTAGCTGCAATTATTAAGCACACTAGTTAGAAATAGAAATGATAATAAAGTATGAAAGAAAAAAGATCCATATTACCATATGATACCAATATAGTATACATGTATACCAACAGAGTATATCACTGAACTGGGATATAGTATACATGATACCAATATAGTATACATGTATACCAACAGAGTATATCACTAAACTGGGATATTGCTACAACTGTGACTAAACTAGTGTACCAAAATATTAAGAGATGCAATAAAACTATGAGAAAATTACCTGCTTGCATTGCAAGCTACACATTTGCAAAGCAACTCGCTCATTCGGGATTTGACCTATGACTGCCCATTTCAAAATTCGTGGAAGTTTGTTGTTTCCAAGATGATGAGCAAAGTGACCATCCAAACTTGGGCAGCATTCATACAACCAAGTCTGTAAAGCCAACGGGAAGCCACCAAGTCTATAAAAAGAAGGCTTATTTTGAAACTTATTGGAACACGAGTCAATTGTAGGTTTATAAACATCTATACCCCAGGGATAATTATTAAAATCACCAGACTCAACCAAGTCAATGTAAGACCGTGAAATAGTCTTTGTTTTGAGTTGAGAAAATAAGAAGCTGTTGACAAAATACATAACTGCTATCTTCAACGCATCATCATCCATTTCCCAATTCTTCTTCTTAAAACAGTCTGCTAGTTGGGCAAATGTCACGGATGCAGTCCCAAAATATTTTGAAATCAACCTATTCTCTGCTATGCTCTCTATACTTGTACCACCCTTACATTTCAACCCAGTAACAAGTGCAAATTCACCCAAGCCAAACCGCAACCTATAATCATTCACTACAAACCGCATCTTATTTTTAACCTCATGATGTAATTCTCTCATAAGCAAATGGTGCATAACACGAATCTGCACAATCACTGGTGGCAGATCCAAAAAATAGCCAAAGTATGTTTTCTTAAACAGTCGAAGTTGCTGCTTTGATAAATTCGCTTTCAATTGATGAATAACATGGCAATTGGTATCCCAATCAACCTTTGGTTTATAATCTAAGTCAATAGGCACAAGGAAATCCCAACACTGCAAAACATGTTCATAAAAAATAATTGTAGAAATAGAATTCACTTAAAATGCAACTAAACCAACTAAAAATATCACAACTACCATACGATATCAACACGACATATAATTATACCAGCAGGGTATACAATTATACTGACTAATTTCCGGCAACTACAAATGACTATACTACTATTACATAACAGATAGGAATAAAGAGAAAAAGCAAAAAGGAATGCAGCTATAAAGTATTTTCAAGATACTGTACGATACTACTATTATTAAATGAAAAACAAATAGCGAAGACAGCTAAGAAAAGATCCAGAAGCATATGATAGTATATAGATATACTAACAGGGTAAATAGTTGTACGGGGTTGTTCCAACAACTGTATATAACTATAAAAACTATCACATAACACACATACACTATGTCTATAGGCACAAAACTTTTATGGGAAACATCATGTGTGCTATTGCCACTGCAACAAAACACCAGTTACGCAACAATCGGATAAAGAACATAAATGCAATTTTTTAGAAGAACTATGTCAAATAGCATTGCCTCCCCCTTCCAGACTCAAGTACTATGTCAATCATGTAACTGAGTACCTGGCATCTTTTTTGTATACTACTTAGCACCAATTCAACAAATCATTTTCATTAGAAAATAAGTCAATCATCTCCTAACTTATTACTTAAGGTTAAGGGATTCTTCAGGTGTTTCAAAAGGGACAATGGGTGTTATTCAGAAAACGCCCCATACATGATCACTCTACCCCGATGCCTGCCTATAATCAATGCCAGTGGTGGTCACCAGCCAAGGCCGTGGGGCTTCTGCACATTGACCCCATCCACACCATGCCACCTATAAAGAAAAGCTCTGCACACATAACTTACACGGTCCCATTCCTTCCATACTTGCTTCTCCCCACCACTATCAACTGGCCTAAACACTAGATCACGCACAAAATCATCTAATGCAAAGCTGAAAATCAGAAATCACACAGAGCAGCTCTGGCTTCAATAAATTTGGTTGACAACAACAGCTACTGATTGACAGCACTAGTGAATCAACGACCATTTTTTTAAACCTCAAGCAGAACATTAATTTAATCTGTCTATTTAATTCAAAAAATTAACACAACTGACTATAACTATAATATAATACAAAAGCATAATAAGAAATCAAAAAATAACAATGTACTATACATTAAAAATCGCAAAGATCATAATTATAAGAAAATTACCTTCTTGGGTGCGACACCGATTTTTCTCTTCTTTAACTGAGAATCATCGCTACAATCAACATCTACTAGTTGAGTTTCTGTTTCAGGCACGGATTCACGTCGGCTTCCCCCTAACTCAGAATCCTCAACAACTTTACCTTTTCCCTTATTAGTCACAGGAACATCTCCTATGACTGGTTCAGAATTTGTGTCGGGTAATGATAGGTAAGGAGTTTCATCGACTGACGCGACATTAATATTTTTGCCTTTTCCACCCTCTAATTCTACATTTTCAGTTGTGTTTTCAGCATGACTACTGCTAGGGTTACGACTAAGTGGAGACTGAGAATCAGAAAATAAGAAAAAACTAGGCCCAGACATGGCTGATGCAACGGATTCAGCAGCTACTTCTTTTGAAGAATGATATTGTCCAAAGCGCCACCATCTACGCGCACAACTCTTCCGACCCATAGAGAAAACAATAACCCATAGACATTGATTCACAAAAGTACAAAGGAAAATATAAAAATCCTATGATTTTGAAAACCCACTTTCACTAAAATGTACTTTCAGAAGCAAAAAATTCACCCAAAATTAGGTACTAGACGAAGAGATAGAACGGAATCGGAAGAAAAAAATTTCAACTCGAATGTGTTTCACTTTTGCGTTCTCATCGGTTGTCTATGGAGTTATAGAAAGTGTACTCTGTTAACTGATAGAGAAAGAAGGAAAACTTGGGAATAATGGGTAGAATGGGCTGGATCGAAGATAAGGGAGAGATGGGTAGATTGGGCAGGGCCGGGTAAATAGATTGGGCCGACTAGGTAGGCAGGGTAAATAGTTTGGGGATGAGTATTAAAAGGTAAATATTTTGGGCCTAATAGGTATAAAGTGAGATTTTCCCTAAAATAAACATATCCCTTAGCTAATATATGTGCAAATTTATTAAGGTAATTGTAAAAAATTACTTTAGTTATAGTGTAGACTTAAAAATTGATTCTCACTTTTTGAATTACTAAACTATTAGATGGGCAGGATAATAAAAGTTGAATAACTAGTATCAGTTTAAAAAGTATCTTTTGTAAATAAATATTTTCTTGGTTTAAAAATAGGTCTAGACTTGGTGTCAATTTGTCTTGGCAAAATTCGGTTTTAAAGACACAAATAAATTTGAAGGCTCACTTGCAAAGATGAATAAAAGAGATTCCGAAAAAAATTCATTCTGCCCATACACATTCCCAGTAACAGTTAACTAATTCCTTTGAAATATGTTTGACTTTTTATATAAAAAGAAGTGTTTGAAGTATAATATTAAGCTTACTAAAAATTGAATACACTAGTGGCAAATAAAAAAAGTTGTTAGATTACCGATTTTAGACCTTATTCTAATTATCATATCCTCTGTGATATAGCAAAGAGCCTAAATAATTAAATTCAAACTTGAGATAAACCCCAAATGCATAGGCAAATTAACAATCACAAAAGTTAGATAAAACGAATGGCAAAAGAATTAAAAGAAGAAGAACGCCATATGCGCCCCCAAGCGTTTCGCTTGTTTTCTTGCTATTTGGTGCATCTAAGGAATATGGTATGTGATGACTCCGTGCTCGGATGGTGGCGTCAAGTCTCATTTTGAGACTCCATTGCAAGGGTCTCGAATTAAGACTCCATGTGCTCCAAAATGTACATATAAAAAAAGAGAGAAATAAACAATTAGCAAAATAACTTAAGAGTTTAATTAACATATGCAAGAACATGAAGGATTATTAAGTGGAGCTTGATTTTTAACAATATATCAAGATCAAGATATGCAAAGAGGTCGTAGTGTCATATTATTTTATGAAATTCCAGCCATACTTGTTTCCTAAAGAAAAGAATTTTGGATGACTAATAGCAATATGTTCATAACTTCGGCTAAAGCATATCAAGTCTTCGCTTAACAGTGTGCATTTAGATAAATCTATTCTTAAACAAGTTGTTCGGAATCCTAAGCACGATGTTTAGGCGAAAAGGTGCTAAATCACAATAGCAAATTAATCTTTTGCTAGCTCATGAAAAAAAACCTTCTTAAAATCATGGCATCTAATAGAAAAGTATTCAAAAGGAGATAGGTATTTTCATGTGAGTATTTCATCAAATATCAGTCAAGCATGCTTCTAACACTACATACCAAAACATGATCTCCTTAAAAGACTATTGCTAACAACTTTAGTCATAGATCATTCCCTTAAACAAACATTTATTAGAGCTATTTTTATAGCACCAAATATAAAAGCTTAATAGAAACTAACAGTCCTCGCAGCAAAGACACACCAGGCATCAAACGTGCCCTAATCAAAATCAAAATGAGAGTGAGAGGGGAAGATACAGACCTTTTGCAAAGCAGCGAACAGAGGCGGGTCTTAGATGTGCTATCGAACTTCGATCTCGACCTTACTCCTTCCTATCGGACAAAAGCAGACTCAACTAAAATAAATAAAGGATAACCAAAATTTCTGCTATGGAAATACCAAATAGAAATAGTAGAGGTGTTGAAGTTAAAGCTTTTACTTAAGGAAATAGCTAATAGGAAAGAGTGAATTTTAGTGAGGAGAAGATAACATCTAGAAGTCCCCCAATATTTCCCTATTGCAAGTATTTATAAAAGAAACTTAGGGCTATTTGGACGGGATTTTACCTCTTAACTCTTTTGAAATTTGAACGTTGGTAGAGGCAAAAGAAAAGAGGAAGAATAAGAGAGGCAGGATTCAAAAGATATTTACCTTGGATTCTTCCCGGAAATTGTCACGCCCCAAAAACTGAGGAGCGCGACCGGCGCTTAATCGAGTAAACCCGACTGAGCAAGCCTGCTAGGTTTCATTCTACCCAAACTAATTCATGAATAAATAGGAGATGAACTCCATTAATCATACTTTGTAAGTATTTCATTAACAACACCCACTTTATTTCCATTAGCAGCTTAAAATATAATTATCAAAATATTACAAGTTTTATAAATCTTTGCCAAACATCAATATTTCTATTTTATTTCCAATACCCGACACTACCTACAACCTGTCTACAAAGTCTCTAAACATAACTGAAGAGTAATGTAATATGGAAATGCCGGTAACAAGGCTTAGGCTATACATCAAATACAAAGTACATGATAAATAGATGAAACAGGACCCCGAAATGAAGTGGGGCTCACCAAGTCAGCTGAAAGGATGATGCGGCTCTAGCTGCGACCAACACTGCCTGCTATAGAAACACCTACATCTATTAAAGACGTAGCGCCTTCGGCAAAAAGGACGTTAGTGCCATCGAATAGCACTAGTATGTATAACTAAACACCATCTACTTAGAAAGAACTTTCATACAAGAATAAGAAATCACAAGTATAACTCAAAACTTTAAACGATCACCATATTATCAACATGAAAGAATTACACAACCTTCACATCATGTTTCCATAGCCTTTAGTTGGGCATTTCATACTGTTCCACATCGTTCACATTACCATCACTCTCTTGAGCGGAGTCCGATCTCGACCCAATCGGCTAGACTATCTCCCGGAGACGTTACCAATATTCTATTCACACTTTCCAATTTCAATCATCAATGCATAACCGCCATGTGTATATGTCATGGCGTCCGATCACGGCCTGATCGGCTAGGCCGCCTTACCGAGGCATCACCATTTTTCATTATTCATCTCACTCCAATCTTTGGTTACACATGTATTAGTTTACCGACACTTAGGGCCATAATTTTCACATTCCACCATTCACGTTTCACATTATTCCCATTTTCAACATTAGGTTTGTAATTCAAGAGAGTATGACACACAAGAGCAAATAAGGTTGTAGGCGTAGATGAGACTTCATTTAAATGGCACAACAACGTACTTCAATTTAAATCTAAGGTCTAAGCATTTCGATACATGATTCATAGTCCTTGCACCTTTTCAAATTATCAAGAATAGCATGTTGTTCAATTTGAGGCACAGTTTCCACGCATATAAGGTTGCAACACCAAGTCAAGTGAAATAACAATCAATACAACAATTCAATTTAATCTTACCATACTCACACATCCAACGATGAAGCTCAATTTCTAAAAGACAGGGTTTTAGCCATACATACTTGTTTAAGCTTTCCTTAAGTTACTATGACATTCCGGAAATCCTAACAATCCCAATCTACTTTGAGAAATAATAAAATTGAACACAAATTAAAAAGGTATTCATGGTTTCATCTCATTTGAGCATTTTATCAAATACTAGTTGGGCATCTTGATTTTAAATCTCTTTTACAAGGTTTCCTTCATTCCCCAACCCAATCTTTACTTATTTATGTTCAACAATCTTTCCACAATCCTAATTTGTACATGCATGAATACATAATAGTATTACACCCAAGAATCATACCTCAACACCCCATCTTATACCCCAAACTCGAAATTTAAGTCTAATGTATAGAATCTTACCTCTTAGATGAAGAACTTGTGATTGGGTTCTTTGATTCTTGATGATTGATGCAAGATTGGATGATTAAATGTTGGGTTCCTCCTTTTATCTCTAAAATGCTCTCAACTCTCTCTAAAATCAGTAGAAAAATGCCCCCAAATGAAGCCCCAAAGACTATATATTAAAACGGGGGTCGGGTTATAAAAATAGGAAGATTAACCCTCCGAATGCGAGTCTGTGGTCGCATAATGGACCGCAGAATGGGTATGCTGGCCGCAAACGCATCGCAAAACTCGGTTCCCAAAACGGGGCTACACTGGTCCAGTTTGTGACCAGATTTGCGATCGCAAATCAAATATGCGGACCGCATAATGGTTTTTGCGTTCGCATATCTG
The DNA here is from genome assembly GCF_000393655.2 of Nicotiana sylvestris. NCBI lineage: Eukaryota > Viridiplantae > Streptophyta > Magnoliopsida > Solanales > Solanaceae > Nicotiana > Nicotiana sylvestris. The sequence goes on along the minus strand of NC_091067.1, from coordinate 37,639,376 downwards.
ACATAGGTTCGCATTTTCCAGCCTTTGGTAATTTGACTATAACTTTGTGTAGGAATGTCCAAATGATGAACGGTTTGAAGTGTTGGAAACTAGACTCAAAGACCTTTAATTTGATAGTTATTCATTACACAAAACCTTGTACATATTTAGATATGATCGTTCAAAATACCTTTGGAATCTTAGCCTATTATGAAACTTTTCCCATTTGGCTTACACTGAGGCCTCTCCTTGGACCCCAAATTACTTACCACAAGACTTGTATACTTATATACCAAATATAATTGATGCCCACCATGTTAATAGCACAAAAAATATTATAATTAACCTACGTGGCACCACAAAATCCTAAATTACTTAGCGAAATTTTCCGGGGCCTTACATTTCCCCCCCTTAGGATCATTCGTCCTCGAATGAGGAGTAGAGTCCGACTTAAACACTTAACATAATAAATCTCTTTCTAACCTACCTCAAGTCCCTAAAGTTTGACTAACTCCCAAATTTTTCAGAAATTTTGGCAGAGTCTCCTTTGTAACTAGGCCTATCCACCTATCAGAGAACCACCAAAACCATCCTAAAAATACATCCACAACTCGACAAAGTACCATAATGTATGTATCAATAACAAGAACCTCAGCATTACAAATACCAAATTATCTGATAATACCTGGAAATAGACTGCACATTTTAAATCATATCACCTATAAGGTACCTTTCAAATCAAAACTAATTGTTACATAATCAAGCAAATCTTTCCACGACACTTTCGGCCTTCAAGATGGCCTCCTCGACTTACAGGCTTTACCATAACCCATTCGCGAAAACAATCCCAACCTTCAAACTTATCTAACAAGGATGACAACTAGATACCTCGCATAAGCTAACTATCCATTAACTTCACGTTCAATAGTTTCCACCGGGATGATACACAAAAGGTCTCCAACTACCTTCTTAGACATAGACATATGAAAACACATAATACATGTAGAACAACGATGGTAAACATCATACTCATAGCACGACCCAATGTGAACTACACTTATGCAACCTTCATTATCAACTCACATAACATCTTTAGGGGAAAGTATTGAGAATAACCCCTTTACCTTCCTAAACTCTAAATCTCTACACGAACGCCCATGCTAAAGCTTTGATGACCTTCCACAATTACTCTAAGATGTGCTATCATAAACTGACGACAAAATTACCTATCAAATATATGTGATCACACTGTGATGCTCCTTTTTGACATGTTTGAACCTTCAATACCCAATAGATTTAATACAATAAGGAGCAACAGAGTTCAAGATCGGGCTGGAATTATTCAAGAATCCATTAAGGCGCTGAGCAGAGTACTTCCTGAGGTTATATGGGTAACTAGTATCTTGGCAATATGAATCATTAAGGAGGAGTATTCAAGTATGTGACCCAGTCGTCTCCTAGAGTGTAGGAAAAATCCAGTTATCAAGAATAAGAATATTCCGGCACCTTGAATGCGATATGGGTTTCAAAACACATGAAGTTGAATTACACTCTTAATGTTAACTGACACAAGGAATCTATGCCACAAGCCCATGAGGATGAAAAGAAGTCGAACACTTATGAGATTATCATACTTCAAACAACTTAACCCTTCCTGATAATTGATCCTATATGAGAGGAGTAAAGATACAATAACTTGTCTTCCAAATCAATATGCTCATGATATGTGCAAAAATTTGAAGGCATCTAATCTCAACCTTTCACGAGTGAAACCATATAGCTAGGACATTCTACCATGGGGGTGAAATCATGTATTGGTTAGAGGAGTTCCAATGGTTGAGGTAATGCTCTGGGAAGAAAGACAATTAAAACTCCTATCCTCCTTAAGGAGGTGAAACGCCAGGGGTAGCAAAATTTCCCGCACATGGCAATGACGTTGTCAATAATCCTAGAAGCCGAGTGAGTAGAAGGCTACATAACCCATCCAATCCGACCCATTTAATACTTTTGAAAAGGGGATGCACTTTGGTTTGAAACTATGGCAATATAAGCTTGAACTTAGGGGAAATAATTAATTTTGGAACCCACGAGACAAGCCCACGTAGCCCTAGAAAATCGATAACAATGGCGAGAAAGTACTTAAAACCATTACGAGTTGGTATAAAACAAGGCCCCAAAGTGCCCACATGGATAAGTTTGAAAGAATGAGACATCTAATTGCATTTATATGGGAAACGTAACCTAGGTTATCTAGTCATAGAGACAAGCAGAGTAGGTAAATGGTTGTTAGAAGAACATCTATAAGGAATACCAACAATATTTATTTGTTCTAACAAAAGGAATATGTCGCCATCCTTAATGATATAAGACTTCCTCTTTGATGCCATGAAACATAAATGAATTTTACAATGAGAGTTATCAGATAAAATAGATAGTAGGGTAGCAAAACTAATAAGCACCATTTGGAACCAACAAGCTTAAACTAAGTCGAAGACATTAGAGGTCTATAGTAAAGGGGGATTTACCCACTTTCAGTGTCCTTTTAGAAAAGGGTACTTGTAGAGTACATAAAAATGAGGTGAATTTAATCGAATCGTATAGTGTGATAACTAGTCGAGACATTGAGATAATATCATATTGAAGATTACGGGTAAACAACACACGATGCAAGACAAATGAAAAGAACGTGAAAGAGCCTTATGGAGGTAACATTTACATTGTAACCACTAGGAAGGGTGATAATATAAAGCGATTACGAGAAGCTACATTTTTGAAAGAAGATCTCTGTATGAAGTCACGTGATGTATAGCTCCAAAATTCTAAAATCCAATTATGTGTAGCAACTCTACTTCATAATGAAGCATTACAACACACTTCTACACAACCAGCCATTACAAACCACATTGGGAAAACCTAAAGGCGAGAGTTAGACTGATAAGCAGATCATTGGACTAGCGCATGTGTAGAAAATCTATTATCGAAAGGAGATCATTCAATCTCAGCAATTGCGACATGCCATCAACCCTTGATGAACTTGAAGTGATATGGGAACCCAATGAGATAGTATAGAATAATCATGGAGGGTTTGCAGATGTTCATAATGAGTTCTTTATGGATTTTGACTTGAGAACTACCCAGATGCTAGTGAAAGATAGAAAAACATGAGAAACAGGCATTGTGCTATAATAACCCCCAAAGGTGTGCTTGGTCTTGACGGAGAGCCTAGTACGGGTCCTTACGAGAAAGGAAGTGTTACAATGACTCATAGAAGGATATGTTCTCTCATGGTTATCAAACGAGTGTGGGGAAACTAGCACAATGAATTCACTAACTAAAGAACACAATTAACACATGTTATTGAGGTGTAAAGAGAAACTAAACATCTGGTATAAGCTGGACATGCTTCTGCTATATTAACTCCCAACTGCCATATACGACCATGCTACGAGCAACCACAATACCAGGAAAAAGTGAGCTACTTACTGCAGGATGTCCCAAGTGGACACGAAAGTTATGGTGACACAATATCTTCCTATGATGGGGATGTGAGGATCCCAATTTTCAGAGAGACTTTATGCACATGGTGACCATTTCGATTGACATGCACTCATGTGATAGGTGTTAAGTGATGCTCTTATGTTACTAGACAGTGAAAAGCTTTTATGATGATACTCGCAAGAGAGTAGATTGACTGTTCAAACCATATAAGCCATATACACAACTGAGTAAAAGAGTGACTCGAGAAGGATCACAACACTGGGATGCTTTACATGGAACTTGACACCACATAGGTAAACTTTACGACGGTGCATGCATAGGCACAAATGAGTAGACGTTGTCCATACAAAATATTTTGTGAGAAATTCATCGGATATAGTCCCTTGTTGAGAATTTAGAAAAGCAAGTCAGAAGTGCTAATCCTAGAGTCATAACTCCATTCAAGGACACAATTATAGAACTTAATTCCACGAGAATGTAAATAAGAGGATTTGTAATAGAGTGGATTCACGAGTAATGCGTCTCGTTCAAAGAGTTGATACATACAATGTTTTGTTATTCAACTCCTTGTTAAGACTATGTTTATGAGAATTCTTCCATAAGGATGTACACATGCAATGAGTAAAATTTCTGTGTTGTTCATAATGATGTACTAGAGAGTGACTTACTTGGTGACTTTAGGTTGATAGGGCAATAACTTAATCGATGCTCCTCGACTCCACATCCCTAACACACATCGATAACATACCAATATACTACATTATCTGGTGGTGCAGTGAGATTAATAGGAATAAGGGCACTCCCCTCTTAGCGATAGGTTCTAACAATCCCTCTATGGCTCCATACATTCTCCTAACAAACACTTGGGCAATCTCCCTCATATTCAATGGTGGGGGCATTCCCTCCTTAATGCTTCAAAATCATGAATTACTCATCTTAAGATTTAGACATAGAATGGAAACTAGCTCCTTATCTTGAGCTCTACTGCACGATCTTGGAGTATCAAAGAAGGGTAAAATTCCTAAATGTCCAAATAGCCTCCAACTTATAGATGTGGTCGACTACACACCGATAAGAAGGACTCTACTAGACATGGCTCCGAGATATCCTAGGACACTTTAAAACCTTAGGCTCTGATACCAAGTTTGTCATGCCCCAAAAATCGAGGAGCGCGACCAACGCTCAACCGAGTAAACCCGACTGAGCAAGCCTGCTAGGTTTCATTCTACCCAAACTAATTCTTGAATAAATAGGAGATGGACTCCATTAATCATACTTTGTAAGTATTTCATTAACAACACCCACTTTATTTCCATTAGCAGCTTAAAACATAATTATCAAAATATTACAAGTTTTATAAATCTTTGCTAAACATCAATATTTCTATTTTAATTCCAATACCCGACACTACCCACAACCTGTCTACGGAGCCTCTAAACATAACTGAAGAGTAATGTAATATGGAAATTCTGGTAACAGGGCTCCGGCTATACCTCAAATACAAAGTACATGATAAATAGATGAAACAGAACCTCGAAATGAAGTGGGGCTCACCAAGTCAGCTGAAAGGATGATGGCTCTAGCTGCGACCAACACTGCCTGCTATAGAAACACCTACATCCATTAAAAACGTAGCGCCCCCGGCAAAAGGGACGTTAGTGCCATCAAATAACACTAGTATGTATAACTAAACACCATCTACTTAGAAAGAACTTTCATACAAGAATAAGAAATCACAAGTATAACTCAAAACTTTAAACGATCACCATATTATCAACATGAAAGAATTACACAACCTTCACATCATGTTTCCATAGCCTTTAGTTGGGCATTTCATACTGTTCCACATCGTTCACATTACCACCGCTATCTTGAGCGGAGTTTGATCTCGACCCAATCGGCTATATTGTCTCCCGGAGACGTTACCAATATTCTATTCACACTTTCCAATTTCAATCATCAATGCATAACCGCCATATGTATATGTCATGGCGTCCGATCACGGGCCGATCGGCTAGGCCGCCTTACCGAGGCGTTACCATTTTCCATTATTCATCTCACTCCAATCTTTGGTTACACATGTATTAGTTTACCGGCACTTGGGGCCATAATTTTCACATTCCACAATTCACGTTTCACATTGTTCCAATTTTCAACATTAGGTTTGTAATTCAAGAGAGTATGGCACACAAGAGCAAATAAGGTTGTAGGCGTAGATGAGACTTCATGTAAATGGCACAACAACGCACTTCAATTTCAATCTAAGGTCTAAGCATTTCGATACATGATTCATAGTCCTTGCACCTTTTCAAATTATCAAGAATAATATGTTGTTCAATTTGAGGCACAGTTTTCACGCATATAAGGTTGCAACACCAAGTCAAGTGAAATAGCAATCAATACAACAATTCAATTTAATCTTACCATATCACACAACCAACGATGAAGATCAATTTCTAAAAGACGGGGTTTTAGCCATACATACCTTGTTTAAGCTTTCCTTAAGTTACTACGACATTTCGGAAATCCTAGCAATCCCAATCTACTTTGAGACATAATAAAATTAAACACAAATTAGAAAGGTATTCATGGTTTCAGCTCATTCGAGCATTTTATCAAATACTAGTTGAGCATCTTAATTTCAATTCTCTTTTACAAGGTTTCCTTCATTCCCCAATCTAATCTTTACTTATTTATGTTCAACAATCTTTCCACAATCCTAATTTGTACATGCATGAATACATAATAGTATTACACCCAAGAATCGTACCTCAATAACCAATCTTATACCCTAAACTCGAAATTTAAGTCTAATGTATAAAATCTTACCTCTTAGATGAAGAACTTGTGATTTGGTTCTTTGATTCTTGATGATTGATGCAAGATTGGATGATTGAATGTTTGGTTCCTCCTTCTCTCTCTAAAATGCTCTCAACTCTCTCTAAAATCAGTAGAAAAATGCCCCCTAATGAAGCCCAAAAGGCTATATATTAAAATGAGGTCGGGTTATAAAAATAGGAAATTAACCTTCCGAATGCGGGTACATTAGCCTTTTGGGTACATAAGGCTATATATTAAAATGAGGTTGGGGACTAGTGCAAGTACCTTTGGAATCTTAGCCTATTATGAAACGTTTCCCATTTGGCTTACACTTGGGCCTCTCCTTGGACCCCAAATTACTTACCCCAAGACTTGTACACTTATATACTAAATATAATTGATGCCCACCATGTTAGTTGCACAAAAAAAATTATAATTAACCTACGTGGCACCACGAAATCCTAAATTACTTAGCGAAATTTTTCGGGGCCTTACAGAAATAGCGAGACTTTTGCCTGATTTTGTGCGAGCCGTTGTGCCATTATGCTAGGAAGTGATCCAACTCGTAAAAATAGCACGGTATAGTCAGTTTTCGGACTGGTCATTTAAAAATAGCCAGCATTTATCAAGTAAATGAAAAATAACCACTATTTTGCTGCAACAGAGACCAGTCCAGCATAATATACTGGAGTTCGGTGCACTTGTGTATGAACTCCAGCATATTATGCTGGACCGGTATACTTTGCTGGATCCAGTATAATATACTGGAGACTGGAGCACCGGTGCTCCAAACTCCAGTATATTATGCTGGACCTGTATACTTGCTGGAACTCTAGTATATTATGCTGGAGTTTTAGTGTACTTATGCTGGAACTCCATCATATTATGCTGGAGTTCCCGCATACTTATTCTGGAACTCCAGTATAATATGCTGGAGTTGAAGTATACTTATTTTGGAACTCCAGCATAATATACTGACGTATTTTCCGGGTTTTGAACAGTGTTTTCGCTTAGATTTATCTTTACAGAAAAGTGGCTAAATTTCGATTACTTTTAAAACTGGGCTATTTTTGAACGACCAATTATAAATCTGGCTATTTTTGAATTTCTCCCATCCAACTCCCCTTCAGTTCCTATTATCTCCATTTCTCCAAGTTCTTACTTAGATGTATGACACATGTTTTATCTTTATATCAATGGTCTAAATTTAATTACTTGACACAACATTTTAACCACAGTTAAAATAATAAATATCTTATATATTTACTCCTAAAAAATTTGAAAATCCCATAACTAAAAGATTTGATAATCCCAAAATTGTAGGAGCTAAATTCTGAACACTCATCAATTAATGCATTTTATTTGCTTTAAACCCTTCTGAATGTAAAAAGGAGCACGTAGAAAAAATATAAGTTTTTGAAATCTAGAATTTCGACAAGTTTTCGAAATTCATTCATTTAGTTTATGTTAAAAACTTTTTTTCCACATCTCGTTTATGTTAGTGATTTTCTTCTTTCATACTTTTTATGTTAACTTATTTTAATATTTCGATTACTAGGTATTTCTTTCTTCAAAGTAAAAGCGAGAAAACAACTCAAACATCTTAGACTTTTTGATCCAATAATGCTGGGTTATTTGTTTTAGTAGACAAACTGAACGTATTTGTAATAATTTACTACAAACTTTTACATATACCTAAATTGTTGTTTAAAGACCATCAAGTCTCATAATTATGTAAAGCCATTATCTATAGTTTATAGGGAGATTCATTGTTTTTCAATAAAAATGGAGGGGGATTATAAGATATAATATGAAATGGAACTACTTTCTTTTATTTATTTTCAAAAATATTTCACTTCATTATTTGGTAAAAATACTTTTTGGCACAATAAGTTTGAGGTATCTTAATATTCATACGTTGTATTTCTGTTGTAAGTGTTGTTCTATTTAAAAAGGAAAAAAGAAGCACAAAATTGGAAAAAATATCAAAAGTTCAAAAAAAAAATAATGAAAATATTATTATCCTAACCATGATTAAGTAAATGTTTAGGCAATTAGATTTAGACCATTGATATAAAGATAAGACATGTGTCATCCATCCAAGTAGGAACTTGGAGAAATGGAGACAATAGAAAATGGAGGGGAGTTGGATTCGCTAGGAAGAGGAAAGATGGCAGGGAAGCCATGTGAACTGTAACAGATACGAAGAGAGGGGTGGGGTAAGAGGCGTTGGATTTGAGGAGAAAATTCATTAACAATTAAATGAAATTTTTGAAATCCAAAAGAGAGATATTTTTGTGGAAGAATCTAGAAAAGAATTGAGATATGGGCTAATATTTTTGGGCTGATTTAAAGATTTATTTGGGCTGTCTTGTTTGGAGTGCTTTGGGCAGCTAGAATTAATAGAAAAATATTGGGCTAGTAACTAAGCCACATTTCCTTTCTTCTTACCAAATTCTTTGGGCTTCTAATAACAACAATATTAATGTTAAGCAAGTAACTAACCTATTTATTATACCTAATCATAATTGCTAATATTTAAATAAAATACTAATCGTAAGATGCTGCAAGATTTATTAAATATAATTTTGTAATATTTAAATGTTATTGCAAAAAATATTCTTGCTTAGTGAGACAAAAGAAATAAAAATACTTTTCGTGAAAGATAAGAATAAATACGATTAAGGTATGAGTGATAAAGACGATAGCTATAGAATTAATAACAATAATAATAATAATAATGATAATGATGATGATAATAATAATAATAATAATAATAGCTATAATAGTTTTAATATTAATAATAAATAGGCATAGTTTGTGTAAATAATATAGTAGAATAACTACCTTATATTATTAGTGATATTAGAAGCGTAAAGAAATAATTGGAAGAAAGGAGGGACAAAATTGGATGTCAACACATACATCACAGAATTAACAACAACATTGGAAGGGGATACACAAACTTAATTTTTCTTCCTTCCTGGAGTCCTTCCAAAATTGGCCATGGTGTGCGCCACAATGTTACCTTCCCGAAATGTGTGCTGGAGGAGGGTCACCTTCCTTTGGTGCATTAACGACCTGCAAACATCAACAATATTATCAAAAAGTCTATTACCACATTGTATTGCTTGTATTGTCTCATTGCAATCTGTCTCTATTTCCACTGGGAATAGATTTCATTCATGAGTTGTTTTGAGTCCTTCCTTTATTGCCTTTAGTTCTGCCTCCAAAGAGCCTCTAGCGTGTATGGACTTTGTAAATCCCACAATCCAGTGCCCATTTGCATTGCAGAATACCCCTCCCATACCACTTTGGCAGTCCTTATGACTAGAATCGACGTTTAATTTGTACCATCCTTTAGGGGGCTTGTACCATTTGATTTGTAATTGCAACCTTTCAATGGGTAGTGAGTTATTTTCCGTGAAAAGCTTGAATTCCACAGCTTTTTGGATAATGTTGTTTTGTATTAATAGAGTGCCTCGGGTTGTTTTGATTATTAGCATTTCTGTTAATCTAAATCTCCCATAGGACAAAAGAGAGGATATAATTCCATTGTAGGAGGTTATGTCTCATGGAATAATCATGATGTTTTAATTAAACAAGCCAATGCTCCCTTGTGGGATCATAAAAGGTTACTTCACCCAATTTATCCCAAAAAGATTTGTTTATTTTGCAGTCGAAAAAGATGTGAATGATAGATTCTTCTTCCTTCATATCACATATTGGACATAGGGGGTCAATATTGATCCCAATCCGGGCAAGGTTTTCAACATGACAGCCTATTGTGGAGACATTACTATAAAAAAAATTATTTTATATGGGCAAGATAAAGACCAAACCCAATTATAGTCCAAATGCTTTACTCCCTCTGTTCCAATTTATGTGAACCTATTTCCTTTTTGGTCCGTTCCAAAAGAATGAACCCTTTCTAAATTTGGTAACAATTTAGCTTAGAGTTACAACTCTATCCTTAATAAGAAGAGTTTATAACCACACAAATACTTTGGGTCGCATTTGGACTTGTTTAGGACCACAAATTCCAAAAGTCTTCATTTTTTTCTTAAACTCCGTGCCCAGTCAAACAGATTCACATAAATTGGAACGGAGGGAGTATGCTATTTGGTTCAATAAGGTTATAGCAACTTTTGGTAGTAAAAATTCCCTTCGATGAAAGAGACCATATAAGAATGTCATTTAAGGGTCCCTTTGTTCGTATTTGATCTTAAGAAAATTTTGATGAGTTTTAGTAGGGATATCCATTGATAGTTTTTTGAGGTCCCATTTGCGATCGGAATAAATATCTCTGATTTTTAGGTTGTAAATTTTAGGTGAAATGGGGCCTTCAATTAGACTTCTTAGGCTTGTGGAGTTTGGGAACCATCTCGTATCCCAAATATTTAAGTTAGAGTTTAGGTGGGGTGACCATGTGATTCCCTTAGAACATAATTCCCACCCTTTAATAATGTCCTTCCAGATAAAGGATTGATTTATTTTAGAGCATCCCCCTCCATATTTAGTTATAATTAGTCTTGCCCAAGGAGAGGTGGGTTGTGTGAGAAGTCTCCAAACTAGACTTGCTAGATTAGTTATATTTTTAGTATTTGCACTATGAATGCATAGTCCCCCCGTCTTCTTTGGTTGACAGACATTTGACTATTTAACAAGGTGTAATTTTTTCCTATTCTCATTGGTCCCCCAAATAAAGTCCCGTTAGATTTTATCTATGTTTTTAATGGTCTTGTTTGGGAGTAGGGTGTATTGCATATAATAGTTAGGTATAGAATTGAGGCATGATTGAGCCAGGGTGGTTCTCCCAGCTATATTAATGAATCTCATTTTCCAAGAGGCAAGTCTTGTCCTCATTTTATCAATTATAAATTGATAATCAGCCGGCCTTGGCATTTTATTTACTCCATCAGTTTCATATTAGATGAGGTAGTTTGACTCAACACAGAGTTTAAGAAAAAAGAAGAAGACTTTTGAAACTTTTGGTCTTAAAAGTTTAAGGGGTAAAAGGTTTGTGGGACCATGTCATTTGTGTGGCTATAAAAACTTCTCATTAAGGGTAAATATGTAAAATAAATAGTTTAAAGTTGAATTATTTCCAAATTTAGAAATGTGTCATTTATTTTGGAACAGACTAAAAAGGAAAGTATCTCATTTAATATGAAATAGAGGGAGTAATATTGGAAAACCTAAGTACGTGCCAAGGCTTTCACTTCTTTTGATACCTAATGTATTGATAATACTGTTCATGATTGTAGAATTACAGTTTTGGGAGAATAGAAGTTTTGACTTGTTGAGGTTTATGTTTTGTTCAGACAATGAATCAAATAACTCTAGGCCTTGTTTAATGGCATAACATGATTTTTCATTTGCCTTAGCCATCAAGGTCAAGTAATCTGCAAAGAATAAACGGGCTAGACTAGGGATTTTTCTTCCTATTGTAATTGTGTCACGATCCTAAAATCGACCCAGTCGTGATGGCGCCTATCGTGAAACTAGGCCAGCCGACACAACTCCTCAATTAACCATTTAATCAATAATAGTCATTTAAGCCTTTAATTAATCAAATATCTCATAATATATGTAACGACCGGACCTGTTGTTTTGAGTTCTAGCATATTGTTCAGCAGTTTGGGGCCGTGAGCAGCTTCACTTCAGGTATTATGACTTGTACGCATGGTCGGAATTGAATTCCGAGGAATTCAGAGTTGATTTGGAAAGGGAATTCTCATTTCGGAAGCTTTAAGTTGAAAGAATTGACTAAGATTGGATTTCAGAGTAAACGACCTCAGAATCAGGATCTGAAGGTTCCAATAGGTTCGTATGATGATTTTGGACTTAGGCGTATGCCTGGATCGGGTTTTGGATGACCCGAGAGCGTTTTGGCGCATATTGTGGAAGTTAGCATTTTGGAAGAAATTTCATAAGTTTGGGTTGAAGTGCATTTCAGTGTTATCGATGTCCGTTTGGGATTTCGAGTCTGGGAGTAGATCCGTATGGTGATTTTGGAGTTGGGAGCGCGATCGGAAGTGAATTTGGAGGTCCGTAGGTCATTTTGAAGTCATTTGGCTAAAGATAGAAATTTGAATATTTTTGAGAAGTTTGACCGAGAGTTTGACTTTTTGATATCGGGGTCGGATTCCAATTCCGAAAGTTGGAGCAGGTCCGTAATGTCAAATATGACTTGTGTGCAACATTTGAGGTCAATCAGACGTGGTTTGATGGGTTTCGACATCGAATGTAGAAGTTTGAAATTTTAAAGTTCATAAAGTTTGGATTGGAGTACGATTCATGATTTCGACGTTGTTTGATGTGATTTGAGGCCTCGAGCGAGCTCGTATCATGTTTTGGGACATGTTGGTATAATTGGTTAAGGTCCTGAAAGCCTCAGGTGGATTTCGGAAGGCTAACAGAATGAATTTCGGACCAAAGAGTTGCTGAAATATTCTGCAGAAAGCTGTTTTGACAGCAACTAGTGAAATCGCGGAGCTGAATTTGGAAGCTTATATCTCAAAATCTATAAGGAATATAAAAATTTGCAAAACCCAAAAGTTGTTTTCCTTGCATTCTAGTTTCCAAAAAAGATAAACCATTCATCATTTGGACATTGTTTCAGAAAGTTATGATCGATTGAAGATGGCTGGTGGAGCAGTTTTGACAGAAATTTCTGATGCATGAAGCCGACTTTAGAAGCTCATATCTCGAAATATATAAAGAGTTATATGGTATGAAACTTATCAAATGAAATATCTTCGAGTCTAGTTTCTAAATCTTCAAACCTTTTGTCATTTGGATATTTCCACAAGGAGTTATGGGCGTTTTAATAGAAGGTGTACAATAGGGGAAAATTGTAATAGGATGTACAACCTGCACAGCGCAAGGTACAACTCGATGAAGCCTGAGCAGATTGTTTTAAACACGAGTTTTGGCCCATTTCTTTCATTTGGCTTGGACGATTTTGGAGAGCTCAAGGGGGATTTTCACCAAGCAACACTAGGTAAGTGATTTCTTCCTATTTTTGAGTTAAATATGTGATCTTACATGAATTTAGACATGGAAAATTAGTATAAATTTGAAATTTTTGGGGAAGACCTAGAATTTGGAATTTTAGACTTTTACCTTGAATTTGAGCATGAAAATTAGAGCAAATTGTATATTTGAGTTAGTAAAGCTATGGGTAGAATTTATCTTTAAGAAATTGCGGAATTCGAGCACGTGGGCCCGAGGGAATTGTGTTCAACTTTTCGAGCGGAGTTGGGAACTTATATACTTTGAATTGTTACAAGTATTAGAGTGAATTTTTATTGGTTTGCCCGTTGTTTGAATAGTTTTGGGGCGTTATGCATCAATTGGAGTCGTTGGAAGGGCTTGGAAGCCAGTTATGGAAATTTCAGAGCAATGTGAGTCTCCTTTCTAACCTTGTAAGTGAGAAGTGTCCCCATAGGTGAGTTAATTGGTTATGTACTCCTATTTGCGGTAGCTACGTACGCACGAGGTGACGGGAGTCCGTGCGTAGCTACTATTATTCTTTAGTCCGGGTAGTTTAGGGCCCAAAAGAATGCTTTCTTGTAATACTTGCAACCTTGTTGACAAACTTAAAATGCTTAAAACCTATCGAACGTGTAAATGAATTTAGGCTAGATATCATTTCTTGACTTTTAAAAGAGAAATTTGCCTTTTCCTGAATATTTTCTCCTTGATGAATTATTGATTTGATTGTTTGAATGTATTTATCTATTGTGGAACGGGCCGAACGCCTCGGTAGATTAAATAGATGCATTTCTGGTTCGCGCCATTCGACCCTCTGGCAGTGCACAATTTAAATATTGTTGGATCGGGCTGTACGTCGTCGGTATGATTTGCGCATGTTTGTATTGCTTGCCTTGAAACTTATTGAAGTTGTTATTGCCTCTTCCCGACCTAAGAATATATGTATAAAAGATGAAAAAGGAAATTTTGGGAATTTCACATAAAAGAAAGAATTGTTTACATGTTTCATTCTATTGAATTACAATTCTGTTTATATAAATCCTCCATTCATTATATTACAGACATATCATTATTGGACCACTAGTAAGTGTTGAAGTCGACCTCTCGTCTCTATTTCTTCGAGATTAGACGGGATACTCATTGGGTACACGTTATTTTCGTACTCATACTACACTTGTTGTGCATTTTTGTTGCACATGCACATGCGTCACTAGTGGCTTGGTGGGCGTAGTAGCATGGTTGATGCAGAGACTTAGGTGAGCTGCACTTCTCGAGACGACCCGCAACCAGTAGAGTCTCTTCCAGATTATTGTATTTATCTTCTGTCCAATTTGTATTCCGGACGGTTGTTATATTGTATTGCTTCCTAGAAATAGCTCATGCACTTATGACATCGGGTTCTGCGATGTCTATGGAGTATTCTGTATTTGCTTCTAAACATTCTTTTATTTACCTTTCTTTTGCAAAGATTATCTTTTACTAGCTGAATTAAAGGAAAAATTTATGTTTTCATAATTATTAAGATAAGAATTTAATTAAGTATTTTGGTTGGCTTGCCTGACAGCGATGTCCTGCGCCATCACGACCCTTAGTGGATTTTGGGTTGTGACAATATAAGTCTAAATGAACCGTGCGGAATAAATACACAAGCCCGACATCGGGGTGTCACTAGTCACAAGCATCTACTACAATTGTCTAACAACATCAAGACCAATATGGCCGGAAAAATCACAAGAACACATAAGGAAGAATAAGGGGGGAGAAAAGCAGGGCTGCGATCGCCGGGCATCTACCTTGCTAACTCCGATGAACCTGCCACCGAGCTCAGAAATACCTGAATCTGCACACAAGGTGCATGGAGTAATGTGAGTACACCAAATCAGTAAGTAATAAAAGTAAATAAAGTCTGAGCAGTAATAAATCACGTAAACCACGTCATAGCACCACAGTGGGTACAGTATGTTCCCAAAACAGGATACCAATCAAATCTTTTCGTTAAATTCCAATTTCAGTAAAATCCTTTAGAAAAATGTCTTTCTAACCTTTTCAGCAGAGGTTTAATGAAATTTATAGTGAAAGTGATGAAAATCATAATTGGCCCCTCGGCCAAAACATAGTTCGTATACAGCCCCTCGGGCAAACAGAAATTCATAACCATCTCATAAATTAAAAATCTCAGTGGAAGTAACAAATCCAAATCAGTGACTAAATTCGGAACACCTAGTAAAAACTTCAGTTTAAATGAAAGTTGTTTAAAATATTTATTTAACATTTTCAATAGAGGCTCAGTATAAAGAGGAGTGAAGTCAGTAATTTGATCAACATATTCAGTAGAGACTCACCTTAAGGAGGAGTAAAAAACAGTAATTTCATAAACAAGCCCCTCAGGCGAAGCATCACTCGTATGTGTGTGTATATATATAGCCCCTCGGCAGCCTCTGTGTCACTCATGACTCATCTCTCATCAATCAGCGCTCACGCTCAATAGGTACCATATCATAACCGCTGCGGCGTGCAGCCCGATCCATATATCGCTGCAGTATGCTGCTCGATCCATATATATAGTCGATTGCGTTCACTAGGGGTGTGCAGACTCCTGAGGGGCTCCTACAGCCCAAGCGTTATATCGCTGCGGCGCGTAGTCCGATCCAACATATCGCTGCAGCGTGCAGCCCGATCCAGACACACACATACATATACGGGTCCAAAACAGTTGGCATGAGGCCCAAATATGGTATTTCGCCCAAAACATAGCAATACTTTTCAAAACAAAATGATATCAAATAGTTTTAAATCAAATACGCGACTTAACGGTAATACGGGATGGACCAAGTCATAATTCCCCACGGTACACTACCCCACGCTCGTCATCTAGTGTATGCGTCACCTCAAAGCAGTGAAACGATGTGAAATCCGGGGTTTCATACCCTTAGAACAATATTTACAATCATTACTTACCTCAATCCGGCCCAAACTCTAGCCCGCGATGCCTTTGCCCCTTGAATTGGACTCCAATTGCTCCAAATCTAACCAAAAACAGATTTATACCATCAAAATATGCTAAGGGAATAAAGCCCACTCGAAAATAACCAATTTACACCAAAAATCCTGAAATTGGCCAAACCCGACCCCCGGGACCACGTCTCGAAATCTGATAAAAATCACATCAATAGAATCCTTACACTCTCACGAGTCTACCCATAACAAATTCATCAAAATCCGATCTCAATTGCTCATTCAAATCCCCAATAGAATTCTCAAAAGTTTCCTCAATTTTTCCCCAATACTTTAATTTCTCAATTTAAATGATGAAATTCAAGACTAAATAATGGAATTAAACCTAATATGAGTGAAGAATACTTACCCCAATTGCTCCACTTAAAATCTCCTCAAATTTCACCTTCTCCTGAGCTCTCCAATGATTTTTGTGTATTGGACTTAAACCCTCGATTTTTAAAATATAATCTGACTGCCCAGATATTTTCTTCATCGCGAATGCGGAAGCACCCTCGCGTTCGCGAAGCACCAAGCTTCACTGACCAAAATTTTCTTCTTCGCGAACGCGATGGCCCACCCGCGAACGCGAAGACCAAACAACCGACCCTACGCGAACGCGGAACGCTCCTCGCGGACGCGTAGCTTTAACTCAGGAACCTTCACGAATGCGGGACTTACATCGTGAATGCGAAAAACAAACCAGGTTCCCATTTCAACAAACCTTCGCGAACGCGAGGCCCTCTCGTGAATGTGAAGAACAAAACTCTGCAACAGAACAGAAGAAAAATCTGCTACTCTCAAAAAACCAAGAATTGGTCCGTTAACCACCCGAAACTAACATGAGGCCCTCGGGACCTCAACCAAACATGCCAACATATCCCATAACATCATTCAAACTTGTTCCAACCTTCGAAACACTCAAAACAACATCAAAACATCAAATCATCATCGGATTCAAGCCTATGAATTCCAAAAACTTCCAAATTCCAAATTCGATCAAAAAGTCTATCAAACTTTGTCCGAATGACCTGAAATTTTGCACACACATTAAAAATGACGCAAAAGACCTACTCCAATTTCCGGAATTCCATTCTGACCCCGACATCAAAATTTTCACTACCAACCGAAAAATGCCAAATTTTCATTTTCGCCAATTCAAGCCTAAACCTTCCACGGACCTCCAAAATACATTCCGATCATGCTCCTAAGTCCCAAATCACCTAACAGAGCTAACCAAATCATAAAAATTCCAATATGAGATCATATACTAACAAGTCAAAACTTGGTCAACCTTTCAAATTTTAAGTTTTCAAATTGAGAATTTTTCTTCCAAATTCATTCCGATTACCCTGAAAACCAAAACCGACAATTTACATAAGTCACAATACATCGCACGAGGCTAGTCATGCCCGAGAACTGGCAAGCGAAATGCAAAAGCTCAAAACGACCGGTCGGGTCGTTACATCCTCCCCCACTTAAACATATGTTCGTCCTCGAACGTACCCAGAGTTGTTCCAAAAACCATCAAATCGTTGTGTAACCTTACCATGCATTAACCTGGGGGTGATCCCACGTCACCCTATCACATATAGGTCCGATAATACAATGCAACTAAAATTCCACAATCCATCCTAGCCCATAAACCTTGGAACCAATTTTCCACTTCCGAAATCATCTTTAAGATCAGAATCTCCCATCTATACACTGAATAAGTTCGAACCAGCTATGATGAACCGTACCTGCAACCTCATATACAATTACATGATATACCACATAACTCAAACACTCGTAGCGATAACTTCTAATCCCAGTAGTTGCTCAAAAAAACCAAATATCGATAATAAACCTCTTATCAAATAAATCCTCATTCCAACACTTCAGTATACTGCCAATGATGAATGAAACACGCAGAAAGTCATAACCATTCCTTAGATCAACCATTCATGAAGCTCCCTCTTCTTTGGCAAGGGCCATAACAAATTTCTAAGTCGAACATCTATATTATCCTTCCAACACATTGAACCCGAATCCGTTTGTATTCATTATAGATCCCAACGATCTCATCTAATGCAACACAACTACTCTGGTGACACGACACATCAATACAATCTAAAGCCATAACTCATGCAATCCGTGCACCAATAATCAACAGTCCCAATGTACTCAACCAGCCAAGAAATTTTCCATTTGATCCCATCTAGGAGAAAATCACTATACATCTCATGCTCCTCATGCCAGTAGAAAATATACGTCTTTAACCGTGGTAGAAATTATCAAGAACTTTACGAATCTCCTTTGCACAAAATCGAACCATCAGGACTAACTCCTTCTAACTCAACCAAGTTACACAAGCCATCAAAACCTAAGAGCATTGCCACGAAACACCTGTGGAAACCCACAGCTTCATAAGCACCCAAGAACCGATCATATCAATTACCGTGCCGATCCAGCCTACTACCAAGTTATCCTAATTCTCTAAGTTCCTTCCGAATTACCTTCAAATTGATACATTTCCTTGCTAGTACACCACTATCCTTAACTAAAACTTGCCCCACAAACTTTAACATAAAACCACACCGTCTAAGGCTCATAAGCCGCTGAATACTCTCTCAAATATCCCCAAAAGCACCACATTCGAAATACTTACCCTGAAGAAACTTCCTGCGAATCTAAAGCCATTACCTTCACCTTCCTGATACTGATATGTAGATTCCATAATGATATAGAGATGCCAGAAGTCTTGACACCCTCCAATGCAAACCTCAGTTTCTAGCCAAATATACAACCTAAAATCTCTAATTATTACATGTAAAACCTTGAACCCATGAGAAGCATTCTCGAGAGTCATCCACTCTACTCAAATCGCAATTAGACTGATCAAACGGACCAGACGCCCTATGCTCCATTAGCACTCCAACACCGCAGAAAGTAACCCCACCTTAATGCAACCAAATAAATTCCTGCCCCATGTACATTACATCCTTCACCAATAACAATTCAAGTCATTCCGTAAATTCGTATATGCCCATAAAGCATAACATAATCCCTATCCAAAATTTCCTTTATTCGGGTCATCCTCGATCTCAACCTCTGTAAGCCATAACTAATTCACCAGTATGCCCCAAACTGGAAACAACATAGCACATAACCGTGCAATTAACTAATCAATAGCAGACTCACCCACTTGGCTCAAAGCCATAGATCAAAACACATAATAACTCATAATGTATATACCCTATTACTGCCATAATATCATAGTGAGATTAAACTCAGTTCTTCATTAGCTCGTGCAAAATAGACCATCTAATACATCAAATTTTCTGCAAATCTCGCATTCACCCTCGTAACAGTCAAGCTCACTCTCTTAAGCGACCCAAATTCAAATTGCAACATGTGTATTTCACTGGTAAAAGAGGTCTTCCAACAAACAATATAAGGATCACATAAACTTCAGAACGCTTCGTAGGAGATAACCCACCTACTTTGCCTCAAACTAACATCTCTTTATACCCTTCCAGCGTCATAAACATCACGCAGTCACTTAATCTTCATGAGTCTGAACTCATATCACAAGGAGAAATCTACTTCACTTCCCAATAGGCAACATGAAAAGATCCTTCAACACATCCACAACTCGGGGCTATACATCAAATCACGATAGAAATCAAGCACCAGATAGTTCTTGCTATCCCCAAGTAGACCCTTCTCGTCTCATTCAATTCATATGAACACAACTCGCAGTCACATCATACTCATCACGTAGCTATCCAGTCATCACTTCCCTTAATAGGGACACTATCGAACATATAAATCCAAATGCACGTGCTCACACAATCAGCACCTCGGTTCTTAAGCTACAGGCAAAACCCGACCTCAAGTCCTCCTGACTGGCCCGACATCAACATACAAAAGTCACATCTTGCCCCTTGATCAAGGAATCACAAGTCGTCGATGCATAACTGATACCGAGCGCTCATGCGCGCATACGAACGCGTGGAAGCAATTTCAAGAGTTACATTTCAAGCTGAATTAAGGACGCACGACAAAAATTCAAGAATGTGAAGTTTTTCCTAAAGGTTCTGCAGCCTCCCGAGGATATGTACAGACGTCTCCGTACCGATCCGCGAGACTCTACTAAACCTGCTCATGACTCGTGAGACCTATGTAACCTAGGCTCTGATACCAACTTGTCACAACCCTAAAATCGACCTGGTCGTGATGGCGCCTATAAACTAGGCCAGCCGATAAAATTCCCTAATTAACCATTTAATCAATAATAGTCATTTTAAGCCTTTAATTAATCAAATATCTCATAATGTAAGTATAAATGAATAGTGCAGAATAAATACACAATCCCGAAATTAGGGTGTCACTAGTCACGAGCATCTACTACAATTGTCTAACAACATCAAAACCAATATGGTCGGGAAAATCACAAGAATACATAAGGAAGAATAAGGGGGAGAAAAGCAGGGTTGCGATCGCCGGGCAGCTACCTTGCTAACTCCGATGAACCTGCCACCGAGCACAAAAATACCTGAATCTGCACACAAGGTGCAGAGAGTAATGTGAGTACGCCAACTCAGTAAGTAATAAAAGTAAATAACGTCTGAGTAGTAAGAAATCACGTAAACCACATCATAGCAGCATAGTTGGTACAGTATGTTCCCAAAATAGGATACCAATCAAATCTTTTTGTTAAATTCCAATTTCAATAAAATCCTTTAGATAAATGTCTTTCTAACCTTTTCAGCAGAGGTTTAATGAAATTTATAGTGAAAGTGATGAAAATCATAATCGGCCCCTTGGCCAAAACATAGTTTGTATACAGCCCTTCGGGCAAACAGAAATTCATAACCATCTCATAACTTAAAAATCTCATTGGAAGTAACAAAGCCAAATCAGTGACTAAATTTTGAACACCTCATAAAAACTTCAATTTAAATGAAAGTTGTTTAAAACATTTATTTAACATTTTCAGTAGAGGCTCTGTATAAAGATGAGTGAAATTAGTAATTTGATCAACATATTCAATAAATACTCACCTTAAGGAGGAGTGAAAAATAGTAATTTCATAAACAAGCCCCTCAGGCAAAGCATCACTCGTATGTACGTATTTATATAGCCTCCCGGGCAGCCTCTCAGTCACTCATAACTCATCTCTCATCAATAAGCGCTCACGCTCTGCATCACGCTCAATAGGTACCATATATATAGTTGACTGCACTCATTGGGGGGTGTGCAGACTCTAGAAGGGCTCCTAAAGCCCAAGCACTATATCGTTGCGGCGCGCAGCCCGATCTAACATATCGCTGCAGCGTGCAACCCGATCAATATATCGCTGCGGCGTGCAGCCCGATCCATATATATATATATATATATATATATATATATATATATATATATATGTTGCAGCGTGCAGCCCGATCCATAAATATATAATCCTCACAACCAGGCCCTCGGCCTCTCTCAGCCATCAACCTCACAAGCCACTCGGAATATCAGTCAAAATAGGGTGCCAACTCAAGAATATCATTTATAGTAGCATAATTGAGTAAATAATGCTGAGTTATGAAATCAGTAAAACACAGCATGACTGAGTACATTTATTAAGTCAAAACAGTGAGGGAAAATAGTAAAAGCCCCATACGGGTCCAAAATAGTTGGCACGAGGCCCAAATATGGCATTTCGTCCAAAGCATAGCAATAATTTTCAAAACACGATAATATCAAACAATTTTCAATCAAATACGCGACTTAACAGTCGTACGAGACGGACAAAGTCATAATCCCCAATGGTACACGACCCCACGCTCATCATCTAGCGTGTGCGTCACTTCAAAGTAGTGAAACATTGTGAATTTCAGGGTTTCTGATGTTCCAAACGTCAATACCACACAAGGGGGGGGGGTGATTTGTGTGGTACCCAATTTTTCGATCTAGAAGAACCCGGTTCTTCTAGGTGTTCTAACTGCTACTGTTGCGGAATTAAAAGTGCAAAAAATAAAGAACATAGAGATTTTTACGTGGAAAACACCTGGCTCAAAAGGTGAAAAAACCATGACCTACTACTCAGTAGGATTTTTCCAAATATCCACTAAAATCACTGAGCCAAAATAGCATTTACAAAACTCTTTGTAAACCTAAGGATTAACTCTAATCTCTGTATAGCACACAGCCCAACTGTTGCGACACCTTCAAGTTAGCCTATAACTTGAACACTCAAAGTACCTATTACAAATGCTTCTATGAAAGCTGAAAAGGTACAACTTTAAACCACCTACTACAATTGAACTAGAATAAGAATAAACACAATGAAACTAGTTCTTCTATCTCATTCAAGTAGCTCCAGGTTTGCACACTTGAATCACACATGAACTGCTTGCAAAAAGCGTTGCTATTTTACTCCCTATTCACGTTTAGCTTCTGCGTATGTGCAATACCTATAAAAGAGAACAATCACTGTTATTTAATGAGTTAGTAATCGGAGTTTGATTGAGACTCAATTACTGATTTTCCATCGAAGTTGAGTCCTTGTTCAATACAAACTCCAACCCTATCCTTTATCTGGATTGTGTGATTGTGTCCTCTTCCCATAAGGAGACTTTCTCTCCTCATCCAATATGCAACCTTTTCGATTAGTTCAGGAGATATTGCTACTTGATTACTGAGACTTATCTCCTTCACGTGTATCTCAGATGTCTAGGTTGATAAATACTGTGCCTCACATGATGAACCTGGTCCATGACTGAGTTCATTTGTCATTCTTCAAAACTTCACCTGAACTTGGGCCAACAAATTCCCCCTTTTTGATGATGACAAACTCTGTGCTTTTAATAATCAAAGAACCTGTAGGAACTCAGCTTGACCATCAACACATTAACTTAGAATTTTAACTTATCATCAATGACCAAATTTAATTAGGTTATAAATATCAAATTATTCAGAATAAAGAGTAAAGCACAATATCTCTTCCCCCTTTTGGCATCATCGAAAAATTGCATGCCTTGTGAATCCCAGATTTTAGTAATTACTCATGGCCACTTGGGCAACTGCAAGTGAAAACATGGATGAAATCATCAATAATTAACAAACATATTCAAACTATTAAGAGAAAAATCTTCATAGAACAAGAGAAACAACAGCTGTCATTGATAAGATATGTTTCCACCAACAAACCACAAAAATAAAGAAAAACTTCCAAAGCATGAGCAAAAAAATGAAAAAGTCCCTAATCTGGGTCACTGGGTGTACTAGATTGGTTCAGAAGACAACAACTGGACATCCTAAGGCTTGGAGAAACTAGAGGGCTGGGTTTGGAGAAGGTTGAGCATATTCTGAAGCATCCCATCACTCTTCTCCTTTTCGTTTGCTAGCTCAGTTCTAAGGCCATCTCTTTCAATTTCCAATTCAGCTACACGAGCCTGGAGCTGAGCAATTTCAGCATCCTTAGTTCCACATTCTTGAACCAAAGCCCTAACCTTGCTGTTCACAGGTGTCTTCAGAGATGAACCATGTTCAACTGGGGTGGCATTGACTGGATAGTCACAAGCCAGAAGAGTCTTGACGCCAAAGTGTTCCTTGCTTGATGCCATCTCCCATTTCTTCAAAGGCACATTCAGCCTATCCAAAACAGTAGTCAATATGAACCTATATGGGGTGCCATGAGCCTTGGAGCCATTTATGACCCTGTCCAGTAACTTGACAATAAAGGCATGCCAATTGATCTGCATTCTTCTCACAAGGCACTCCATAAGAACCAGGTCCATGTAGTTGGCAGTGTGCCTCCTTTCCTGTATGGGCATCAGACACTTGTTAACAAATTCAAACAAGACCTTGTGCTCAGGCCTCATCTCACTTTTCTGCACAAACCTGGCTTCAGGCACATCTTCAACAGTTGCAGCATGACAAAAATTCCTAGTGATTTGAAGAGTAGTAGGGAGAGAATCTAGACATGGCCACCTTTGCCTTGTATAATCATCCTACCCCTCACTAGGTATGTCTAGAATCTTAGCCAATTTGAGTGCATCAAACTGCACCCTAACTCCTTTCACTATACTGGTGACTACCCCATTCTTCACTGTGGCATTGTCCATAAACTCAATCAATTCTTTCCTAGCCAGCCTCCCATCCATTTCAAGGACCATGTCCTTTCAACCTTGTGCAGCTAGGGCATCCACTAGTGTTCTCATTCCTGGCTCATCCAGGTCTCTCAACAGTCTTCCTTTCAAAAAATTTCTTTTGCCAAATATGGCAAGCCTATCTTGTTCCTTTTCAGATTCCTCTTCTTCTTCTTCTTCTTCTTCTTCTTCTTCTTCTTCTTCTTCTTCTTCTTCTTCTTCTTCTTCTCCACTCCATTCTTCTTCTTCCTCAGTAATGTTTACCTACTTACCTTTCACTACAGATCTGGTTCTTTTGGCTAAAGAGGGTTCAGCAGATACAGGTCCAGAGGAAGACTTCTTGGAAGAAGCCTTGGCCCTTTTTGGTTTGGGTGTAGGAACCTCCACAGTTGTTCCCCTTTCTTGATGGACCAATTCTTCTTCTTCTTCTTCTTCTTCTTCTTCTTCTTCTTCTTCTTCTTCTTCTTCTTCTTCTTCTTCTTCTTCTTCTTCTTCTTCTTCTTCTTCTTCTTCTTCTTCTTCTTCTTCTTCTTCTTCTTCTTCTTCTTCTTCTTCTTCTTCAACCTCAGAACTCTCCACAACCTTTGCTTTTCCCTTCTTCTTCTTTTTCTTCTTGCTTTCTTCCAGAGCTTTCTGTAACTCAGCTTCACTTTGTCTGACCCTGCTTCTAGTGGCTCTTCCCTTAGGTACTGAAGGTATAGTAGGTTTTGTGGATGACATTTTGCTTTTCTTTGTTGGCTTGGAAGTAGTTGGAGCCTTTTGTGTGGATGCTTTACGCTTCTTTGGATCATAACTGGCCCCAACCCTCTTCAGAAGATTAGCCAGTGTTTCCTCAACAGATGAACCAGGTTCATCTTGTTGCTTGCTTAGATGCACAAGCCCTTTAGCCGCCTCCCCAGAACCACTTCCCCCTGACTTGTTGCCATATTCTTCAACACCTCCACAGATAGCCAAAACTTTTTCTTTCCCATTTCCCCTCTCATCACCACTTGCTCCCTCTCTCTCTTTTTCTTTCTTTTTACCTCCACTTCTACTAGATTCAGCCCCCTTTACATCTTTGAAAGGACCAACCAAGACAAACCTATTTTCTACATTTTCAACCACAGTAGAGAGTACCACACAAGAGCTCACCTCACCAGGGGTTTCTTGAATTTTGGCAATGTCAGAAGACCCATGTTCTTCTCCTTCACTGGCAGAAATAAAAGCTTCAGACTCAGAGCTTGAGTCAGATTCTTGAGTAGGACTTTCCTTCCTCTGGCTAGCCTTCAGTTTCTCATTTAGAACTTTTCTTAGAGCTCCGGAAGCTACAGTTTTTCTGGCCAACATTTTCTGCCTACGAAACCTAGGTTTTGGGGTTTCACTAGGGGGTGTAGATGAGGATGTATTCGAGGGGGATACTAGTGGGGGAGTTCCAGGATTAACTTGGGGGTTAGTCATGGTGGATTGTTTCTTGAGAATAATTTGGGAATTTTGGAGAGAAGAAGGGCGATCAGAACTTGAGAAGAGTTTTGACGGTTATAGACTAATGAAGAAGAGGTGTGGCATGTATTTAAAGATGATTAGACTTAAATACAGTAATGGAAACTTTTTCAAAGGTCAATTAGAAGTTTAATCAAGATATAATTCCGGTCTCTTAGTGATTATTAGGCATCGCTAGATTTTAGGCAAAAATTCCGGTTTTTAGAGTTCTAGGGGAACGAAACTGGTTCAATGCTCAACGGATAGAATTTCTGGGAATTTGATGAATGTAGGACTTCTGCTCATGATTGGAAAAATGATCTTTGTAATTGTGCAGAGTATAGAAAACATACCTGATCTTTTCATATGAATACATACTAATGAACCAGGTTCTTTGTATAGAACTCTCTTGAACATGCCTCAAATGCCAAAATAGAAGAAACTTTGTAAGAGATCAGTGAGTCATACACATGTCACAGGAATATACTAATTAAAGTATGAAACTGAGTAAGAATTGATCTAGATATTTACACAAAGTTAGAACTCCTAACCAATTTTTTTTTCATTGTGCATTCTGAACTGGACCTATTAGATGATCTTAATCATCCCTAACTCCAACCTATTCCTCTCAAAGTTTTCTCTACTCAGTGCTTTAGTGAAGATGTCAGCTATTTGTTTATCAGTAGCACATAATTCTATTGAAATCAATCCTTTCTCATAGTTATCTCTTAAGAAGTGGTGTCTAACATCTATGTGCTTAGTCCTCTTATGATGAACAGGGTTCTTTGTCATACTTATAGCACTAGTGTTATCACAGAATATTGGAATACATCCCATTTCAATTCCAAAATCTACCAGCTATTGTTTGATCCATAGCAATTGAGCACAACGTGAAGCAGCAACAACATACTCAACTTCAACAGTAGATAGGGCCACAAAAATTTACTTTTTGGTAGCCCATGACACAAGACATGAACCACGGAAGTATGCCATACCTGAGGTGCTTTTCCTGTCCACTAAGAAACCTGCATAATCAGCATATCCAACTAGATCAAAATTACTACCTTTAGGATACCAGAGATACAGATCAGTGGTGCCTTTCAGATATCTCAGTATCCTCTTTACCGCAGTCAAGTGAGACTCTTTTGGATTTGCTTGAAAACGAGCACAAAGCCCTACACTGAAAACGATGTCAGGTCTGCTTGCAGTAAGATACAAGAGTGAACCAATCATACCCCTATACAACTTTTGATCAACTGATGAACCAGGTTCATCAATATCTAATTTGGTGGCAGTTGCAATGGGTGTGTCTATTTCTTTAGATTCCTCCATTTTAAACTTTTAATTAGCTCTTTTGTATACATTTGCTGATGGATCATGGTTCCATTTGGACTTTGTTTGATCTGTAAGCCTAAAAAGAAGTTAAGCTCACCCATCATGCTCATTTCAAACTCACTGCCCATTAGTTTTGCAGAGTCCTTACTCAGCCTATCAGTGGTAGCCCCAAATATGATGTCATCCACATATATTTGCACAACAAGGAGATCTTTACCTTTTTCCCTTAAAAATAAGCTACTGTTAATTTTACCTCTTTAGTAACCATGCTCCAGTAGGAACTTGGATAGTCGTTCATGCCAAGCTCTTGGGGCCTGTAGACATGTGATTTTTGACCTTCCCCAAAAATTTTATATTTTTAGCACGTAAATATTTAATTTAGGCCTAATATAGCTATTTCAACTTATTTTAACTCTTTTATTTTATTTTCTTACAAGAAAAATAAAAATTACAAACAAGTATTTTAGTTTATGTACTTTTCATAAAAAAAATAGTACCTTATTTTTATCTTTATATAATTTCAAAACACAAAAATAGTTTATATTTAGTTTAATTAATTAGGATTAGCTTTGATATTGTGCAATATTTCTATCTTATTTTATAATGCATTATGTAGTATTTCAGATTATGAAAAAAATACAAAACAAATATATATTGCATCTACATTTTGGATTTTATTTTACATTTTTAGATTAATTAAGTAAGTTGTTGTTGAAAAAATAGAAAAAGGTCATAAAAAATAGTCATGTTACATTTTACTCTTTAATTTTCAAATTTTGGCAATTTTATTTTAATTTTATTTTTAATTAGTTGTAATAATTATTAGGGTTAATTAATTTAATTGTCTAAGATAATGTGGGGATAGAAATTGATTTAGGTTTTATTTAAAAAAAATGAAAAAAGAGTCTTACATAACTAATTAGGAAGCTTCTATATTGGTAGGGTAAAACTAACACTAATGAAAATTAAATAATAATACTAACTAGTGGATAATTAAAGAAGTTACAAGTATAATTTGTAATGGAAGATGCACTAATTTGATGCCTATTTAGAGATTAGAGAGCTGGAGAAAGAGGAGGGGGAAGTTCAAAAGATAGAGAGGAAAAAAAGATGGCTTCTTCTTAACGGAGACAGAGGGTATACACTCGATATATAGTCAGTATACATTCTATATACACTAGAGATACTCTCGATATACACTGGATATACACGGACAGCCAACGAAAAGAGGGTCTTCTTCCTCCTAAAAATTCTACATCTAGAGCTTAACATCCACCATGAAAGAGCCATGAGAGCTCATCTTCTCCACCTGAAAAACACCCCATAAAACGCCCCAAATAGTCCACTTCCAAAACTGTTCCGGCGAGTTTCGAGGTCGTCGAAGAACGTAGTTCTGAGGTTTCCGGTTCGAGGTCTCGATTTTGCTTGCGGTTCCTGTTTGACTTTGCCGATGTTGTTTTGTTTGAATTTGGAAGATAAGGTCAGCTCCTATTTTCTAGCACTTTGATAATACTACTGTATCAGTGTTGATCTTCTCAGCTAGTTTGGTTATTGTCGATTTTGCATCCCTGTATTTGTTTGACGTAAAATATTTTATTATCTTTGGTTAGTTGGAAACGTGAGTTTAAGTTGAAGGCCTTTTGATTTATTTGAAGGTTGCTGAAGAAGTACATGATTTCCTTTGAATTTAAAACTCATTATTTAGAAAGTAAGCAACAAAAGCTATGGAAATTGTTAGCTAAAGTTGAAAAGTATTGCTATTTATATCATTGTGTCCTTTAGATGTGTTTTAACGATGTGTTGTATGTAGTTGTCAAATTAGTGCCTTTATTTATTATATTAGCGGTTAACTTTAAAGATGCTTGAATGATGTGTTGTATCGTATATCTACTTGTGAAATGGCCATGTTTCATATTATTAAATCCTATGAATATTCTCACGATATTTTGTCAATAAAGAATTTAATATATTTTGATATCTTCTATTTTTGTTTCACCTGAACCTATGTCAAACAATTTTGATATGTTTGTTTTCTGCACATATTGGAGCAAATGTTTACTTTAGCAGTAATGTACCGCAGATGTATCCACAATAGTTCTCCTATTAAAGATGATTTTCCACAATATATTTTGTTCATAATCCATCGCCCGCATATAACTAATTTTAATCCTTTAGAAATCAAGGCGTGCCATTAGTTGAATTTTCCATGGCCCTCGCAAATTTGAAAGTGCGTAGTTGCTTTAGGCGTGTTATTTTAATAATTTATCTTCCTAAACTCGGGTGCACATTTATGTGACCCAAATCTAAATTTCAATAATGTTGGATAAAATACGTCACGGATCGCGGGTGCATTTATGTGACGGGGTTCAAGACGTGTTTTAGATGACGTTCAATTTTTCTTAAAAAAAATTAAATAAAGAAAAGCTGTTTAAGTTAAAATTTGCACATAAGTTTAAACATGTACTAAAAATCAGATAATAGGCCAATTATAACAGTTGAGCGACCATGCTAGAATCACGGAACTCGGGAATGCCTAACACCTTCTCCCGGGTTAACAGAATTCCTTACCCGGATTTCTGTGTTCGCAGACTGTAATACAGAGTCAATCTTTTCCTCGATTCGGGATTTGAACCGGTGACTTGGGACACCATTAATTATCCCAAGTGGCGACTCTGAATTTTAATTAAAATAATCCCGTTTCGATTGTCACTTAAATTGGAAAAAACTCCCTTTATTATACCCTCCCCGGGGGTATAGTGAAAAAGAAGGTGTGACAGCTCTGGCGACTCTGCTGGGGACATTAACCCAGAACCACGAGTTCAGGGTTAGAAATTTGAGCTTGGAATAATTATTATATTGGCTTTATTTATTATCTGATTTTATTACATTTTTTTTCATCTAATGTGCTAAATGTTGCTTTTACCGCTTTGTTATTTTGTGAATTGTATATAAATTGTTACGAAACCCATCTTCTCTTTGAGTCTTCTAAATCATGAAGAAGGGTGCACTTCGTGTGACTTCTTTTCTGTTTAAAGTCAATCCCATTTTTTTAGAACGAGGTTCGGATAAGTTGCAAGCCGGTGAAGCTTCTGTATTCCCGGTACGCTGTCTCCTCCTCGGCTCGAGTTGTCCGCTCGGGTAAGCCAGGTTTAGAACAATACACTCAGGTTTTAAACCTAGTATGACAAAACCACATGCCGGATCCCTAGTAGGAACGTTTGTTTGCATCATGTGCATTTGACTTTGGAGACTCAACACAGGGGTTGAGTCTGTCTAGGAAAGGTGTACCTGAAATAAAAAAAGACCATTATGATGCATCTTACTTGCTACATGTGCATTTATATGCTTCGGACTCCCATGCTGACCGACTTTTAAATATTGGGAAAAATGAAAAAAAAATGAAAAAAAGAAGAGAAATAGCAGTGTAGAGGGTTAAGAGAGTTAATCACTAGTTTTGAAAATACCAGTGCCCAAATAGTGTTGAAATTCTGCCAAATATTTTTAGAAAATGAAAAAAAAAGTTTTTATTTTAAATAGTTTGTTTTATTCAAAAAGCAAAAAAAAAGTCTTTATTTTTAGTTTGTCTTGTTTTCAAAATAGTTTATTTAGGAAAAAAAATAGTCTATTTTATTTGCCCGAACTACGTCGGTTTGATTCTCACCGGATGTGAGATACGTAGGCAACCCTCATCGGGTCCAACTTCCTCTTTTTGCAAAAATACCCAGAAAATGTCAAAAATTTTATTATAAGTCGGGCGGTGCCGTTGTTGTAAAAAATAGCCAAATGTTCCTGAAAGGGACGCCGGAGGGCTGACTTTGCATAAACGGCCACTTTTGGTCATTTTTTTTTTGAATTTTGACCAATTAGCCCACACAGCCTTAGAATCCACGTCCCCGAGGCTCTGTAAGGCCGTATTCTCAATGTGGGGTTACTATTTTGAAAAAATCAGAAAAGAGTTTTAAATAAATCAAGTGATGCTGTTTTTGTCAAAAATAGCCAAATGTTCCCGAAAGGGACGCCGGAAGGTTGACTTTGCATAAACGGCCACGTTTGATCATCCTTTAGAGTTTTGATCGGTTGACCCTCACAGGCTTCATCCCCGAAGTGCTGAAAGACCGTGTTTGAAAAATCGGATCTTTCTTTCTGAAAATATAGTCAAATCATCTTTTGAGTCAAACAATTTTTTGCTTTTGTTTAAATCGCCTTAATAAATGTGCAGGATGAGCACAAGTGAAAACAAACCCTTCACCGTCTTTAGCGAGGTCCCTCTCCAGCTCCATATGTGGTGGGACGATTTGGGAAAAAGCAGCAAAGAAATAGTGGTCAGAGTCTTGGGGGTCTCATCAGTCTACTAAATGTCAAGGCAAGGACGGATGTCATCGAGGCTTTGATACCATTTTGGGACTCGACCCGAAATGTATTTCGCTTTGCGAATTTTGAGCTTACACCCACACTAGAGGAAGTAGCAGGTTATGCGGGTATGAATGGGAATCTGAGAAGTCAGTATCTATTGTCACCAACGCCGGTATCGTCACACCAATTTTTGGACTTGTTAAATATCAGTTGGACTGTGCAAAATAATGATTTATCAAAAGGATGATGCGCTCTTCAGTTCTTATATCAGCGTTATGGTAATCCGCGGGGTTTTGACGAGCCAAATTTGGGATTGACTCACGCCGGAAACAGAGGTAAATGGGAAGCAAGACGAAACTTGGAATTCATAATGGCATTCTTGGGAATCATGGTTTGCCCACGAGACGACAAGAAAATAGAGATAGGTCTCGTGGGGATGGTTGATGTCGCAATGAAAAGGGCTGACAATACTATAGTTCCCCTGATCTTATCAGAAATATACCGAGCATTGACCGTGTGTAAGGAGGGAGGAAGTTTTTTCCAAGGTTGCAATCTATTACTTCAGTTGTGGATACATGAACATCTCTGCCATTGAGTGGGGTATATGAACTTCGGGCTGACTGGTTTAAACTGCATTGAAAAGTTTGAGAAGCGGGTAACGGGTGTTGCATTCCCCGAGGGTACTGGAGATTGGTTTATACGACTGAGATCACTAACGGAGGACCAAATTGAATGGGCGTTTGGGTGGTTGCCCGCTACTGAAGCAATATACATGTCGGCCAAAGAATGTTATGTTCTTCTGATGGGTGTCCGTAGTATCCAACCATACGCTCCCCATCGGGTATTGCGTCAATTGGGAAGGTTCCAGATTATCCCTCATGATGAAGATTTGAGCAAGCATACCATCGAGCTAAGACCGAATGCCACAGTCCCGGAAGATACAATTCGCAAATTGTGGCATGAATGCAGATTCCTTGAGCCCAAAACTATGGTGCGAGATTTAGCCAAAGGCGAGGTGGACAGGAAGTATGATGCATGGTTTGGGAAAAGGTTCCGGATTCGTCAAAGGCCTGCTAAAAGAGCCCATGTCCAGCAATTCACGAATGACTCGCAAGAACAATGGGCCTAGCATGTGAGGAAATACCCCGTGATACCCTTTTTGCTTCAGTCATTGGTTACGTCCACCGAATCATGGAAGAATTGAAAAGCTTGCAAAGGGGACTTGCACCAAAGCCCGCGGAAAGGCCGAACGATGCCCCGTGGGCACCAAAATTCAAAGCGTTAATGTACTCCTAGTTCAAATCTGTATTTTTCTATTTTCAAAAGTCTGTTGTCTGTCCGTGTGTTTCCTTTTGGCATCAAATTATGTTAGTACTTCGGAGTCTGTATTTTGTTTTCCTTTTCCAAATGGGTAGTTTGTAATAGAAGTTTCAGTAATGAAATAAATTTTCCAAAAATTGGTATCTTTATTTGTGGTAGAACTACGCACGGTCTGATTCATACGGGGACATGATACGTAGGCAATCCACATAAGATTCGACCACCACTAAAAGAAAAAGTGAATAAAAGAAAGGAAAAGAAAGAAAGAAAAAGAGAGAAAGAGAAAGCAAATAAAGGAAAGTTTCAGAAACACCTAAAGGGCAGAAGTGAAATAAGCCGGGATGATGCATACGGAGCAAAGACATGTTAGAAATGGTTAAACTGCCTAGGAACATTGCATTCCCCAACGTGTAATTGCAATATGTGTTAAACTCTAACGCTAACAAGTTTGTTGTTTTCCAAAGATTTCAAACCAGTTAGTTTGTTAGAACGTTCTGGCAGATTACCATTACCAAACAAGATCCAAAGGGCCCATACCGAAAAACATGACTAACTCAGAAAACAGTGTTGAAGAGGAAAGGACGGAAAGTCAGATGCTGAAAGAGGCAATGGAAAAAATGGAAAAAATGAGACTGGAGATGAACGAAATGCAGCTAGCCCTGGCTAGGGTACAAAAGGGGCCCGAACCACCCGTTACTCCTACTCTCCCACCAGGACACACGCCGGAATACCCTTCACCCGGCCCTTCGACAAGCTTCCCAAGTCACCACTACTATCAGGGAAGAAATCCCTATGATCCCCAAGCTCCACCACCCAATCAGAACCTTCCCCCACCAAATGTTCCTGTTTTCGTGGCACCCCCACCAGCCACGTTACAAAGAACATCCAGTGGGCCATTGTTTCAGGCTCATGATAACCAATATTACCCCCTAAACCTACCCTTAAAGCACCCGAGCCATATACTTATAATCCTCACT
Organism: Nicotiana sylvestris; assembly: GCF_000393655.2. NCBI lineage: Eukaryota > Viridiplantae > Streptophyta > Magnoliopsida > Solanales > Solanaceae > Nicotiana > Nicotiana sylvestris. The sequence goes on along the minus strand of NC_091067.1, from coordinate 37,605,520 downwards.
TTGAAATCTCGGTGGAGACTGAAAAGTCGACTAAGGGCCCGGAGCAGGATGAAGTGCTTCAAAAATTTAAAAGCCTAGAGCAGTCCTTCAGGAATATACATGGGTTAGGCAATCAGGTCAGTGTAGCTTACAAAGATCTATGTCCTTTCCCTGATGTTCAATTACCGGCAGGGTTCAAGATGCCAAAGTTTGATCTATACGAGGGGCACAGTGATCCAATGGCACATCTGCGAGGGTTTTGCAGTAAGATGAGAGGAGCAGGTGGTAAAAATGAGCTGCTAATAGCTTACTTTGTTCAAAGTCTAAGTGGGTCTGCCCTGGAATGGTACACAAGACAGGATCTGAGCAGGTGGTACACCTAGGACGATCTAGTACAAGCATTCGCAGGTCACTTTCAGTACAACCTTGAGGTCGTCCCTGACTGTCTCACATTACTGAAACTTGAGAAGAGGCCGGGAGAGAGATTTAGAGAATTTGGGTTCCGGTGGAGAGAACAGGCAACAAGAGTTGATCCTCCGATGAGAGAGGGGGAAATGGGGGACTACTTTCTGCAGACTCTAGAGCCAACTTACTTTGGTCAGTTGGTGACGTCAGTTGGCAAATCTTTCAACGAGGTGGTGAAAATGGGCGGTATGATTGAAGAGGGACTTAAGTCCAACAAAATCCTGAGCTATTCGGCAATCAAAGCAACAACTCAGGCCATTCAGAGCGGCACGAGATGTGCGCTCGGGAAGAAGAAAAGAGAAGAGGTTGCAACAATAGAGGCAGGTAATTGGTCCAGATCGAGAGGTCCTTTCCCCCGCTACCAAGCCAGACCCCATCACACAAATTACCCACACACTCCAAATTACCCCCACAGCCCTACTACCCACCACAAGTACCACATTTCTCCATCCATCAAGCCCAGACATATACCCAGACTCCGGCTCGCCCACAGTGGCGCGCGCCGGCTCCCCAAAATACCTATCCACCTCCACAGAATACATATCCACCTACACAAAACATATATACACCACCATGGGCCTACAGGAATCCCGCAGGGCTAGGTTTCTGGGGGAACCAAGATTTCAGAAATAAAAGGGTGCAAAGACAAAGAACATTCACTGAGTTGGGAGAAACCTATACTGCTTTGTTCCACAAATTAAGGCCGTTAGGTTTGTTGAGTCCTGTTGAGCCCAGATTGCCGAATCCCCTTCCCCAAAATATGGACCACTCGGTAAGCTGTGAGTATTATTCGGGGGCTCCCAGACATGATACCGAGAAGTGTTGGAAGTTGAAACGTGTAGTGCAAGATCTTATTGACACCAACAAGATCGAGGTTCAAACACCGGAGGCACCCAACATCAATCAGAACTCGTTGCCAGCACACCACGAAACCCACATGATCGAGCTTGTGCACAAAGGAGGGGAGCTAAAGAAACCCTCAAAGACGATGATGATGATCCGTGCCAGTCCAAAAGAAAAGTCGACAGGTGGAGAAGAGGTGGTACAGTTGGAAAAGGTAGACGTCAAGCTAGTAGTGGTGATGGGGAAGAGTTCTCCTGTTGTTGCAAAAAATCTAGAGCCGGTCAAAGTAATGGTACGAGGGGTACCAAGCAAGCCAGCATGCATAGGGCCAGTTGTCATCAGGCCAGTAATGCAGATTCCGATAACCAGCGAGAAAGCCGTGCCATGGAGCTACAGTAAAGCGATGGTAAAGTACAAAGGGAAGGAGGTTGTGGAAGAAGTATGTGAGGCCTAGGGCTTAACTCGTTCGGGAAGGTGTTTTGCTCCCGTAGAGTTAAGAAGGTCCAACCCAGCGGTGGTAAAGAAGCCAGTGACGGAGGAAGAGGCTGAGGAGTTTTTGAAGAAAATGAAGGCACAAGACTACTCCATTGTGGAGCAGTTAAGAAAAACCCCAGCGCAGATTTTGTTACTATCAATGCTGATCCATTCCAGCGATCATTGTCAGGCACTGATGAAAATCCTGAACGAGGCCCATGTTCCGGATAAAATCTCTGTAAATCACTTGGAGAGGATAGTGCACAAAATCTTCGAGGTAAACCGAGTGACGTTTTCTGATGATGAATTGCCAGCAGAGGGTACAGAACACAACAAAGCCCTATACTTGACCGTGAAATGCGAAGACTCGGTGGTCACCCGAGTATTGATTGATAATGGATCAAGCACCAACATCTGTACTTTGACTACTCTGAACAAGCTGAAATTTGATCATGACCGGATTCACAGGAACAACGTCTGCGTCCGAGGTTTCGATGGAGGTGGTACCGACACGGTGGGTGATATCATACTGGGATTGACCATTGGTCCAGTAGAATTCACCATGGAATTCCAAGTGGTAGACGTGGCAGTATCATACAATCTTCTATTGGGGCGACCCTGGATCCATGCCGCCAAAGCAGTGCCTTCTACATTGCACCAGATGATGAAATTTGAATGGGACAGGCAGGAGATAGTGGTGCACGGGGATGACGGTACAGGCATTGTGAGTGATGCCATTCATAGAAACTGATGATGACAAAGGTCCATAGGTGTACCAGGTTTTCGACGCGGTTTCAGTGGATAAAATTTCTGAAGGCGAGGACCTTCCACTTCCCAGGATCGCAGCTGCGACCTTCATGGTAGCCTCGAAAATGCTAAACAACGGGTTTGTACCAGGAAAAGCTTTGGGGATTGATCTGCAAGGTATGGTTCAGCTAGTTTCTTTGCCCAAGAACCTGGACACTTTTGGGCTAGGATTCAAGCCTACGACAACAGATGTAAGGCGGGCCCGAAAGTTGAAGAAGAAAGTTTGGGTTCTTCCCAAGCCAGTTCCATGTCTTTCCAGATCCTTTGTCAGAGCAGGTATCAGAAGGTTGTCAGTCCCCAAAATTCTCGGACCTTTGATTGGGTCAGATGGAGATTTGAATCAGGGTTTTGAAAGGCTGTTCGCCGACGTCAACGTGATAGAAGCTGGAGAAGGTTCCAGTAGGGCAGATATATAGTTTGTGGGGCCTAGGGACAATATCAACAATTGGACAACTACTCCTCTTCCTACCCGGAGGGAGTCTTGGTAGTAGGCTCTGGATTTTCTTTCTTGTTTTCTGGATTATTCCAGAGTTGTAATCCAGTTTTGTTTTATTTTTGTATTCAACAAAAACGTGAAACTCTGTTATCCCACATTTTAATAAAGTGAAAGTTTTCTCTCTTTATTTTGTTTTAATTATGTTTTCTTCTTTTCTCTTTCTGAACAGTTCTCTTTATACTGGTTCTAATGACATGGCATGCACAACGGATCTTCAACCTAGTCTAAAAAATCAATCTGATTCCGAATTAATTGTACAAGAGGTCGATTATGATGATGAATCGGAATACGATGAGGATGAAGCCTTTGAAGAGATAAACAGAGAATTAAGCCAGTTCGAAGAGAAACCCAAGCCCAATTTGAACGACACTGAAGCTGTCAATTTTAGGGATGCAGACGATGTCAGGAAAACCAAAATAAGCATCCACATTGAGCCGACCATCAGGAAGGAACTAATCAAAGCACTTATTGAATTCAAAGATGTTTTTGCATGGTCGTACGATGACATACCGGGCTTAAGCACCGATCTAGTGGTTCACAAATTGCCCACTGCCCCGGCGTGCCCTCCTGTCAAGCAGAAATTGAGGAAGTTCAAGACAGATATGAGTGTGAAGATTAAAGAAGAAGTAACCAAGTAGTTGCAAACAAAGGTTATTCGGGTCACTCGATATCCTGATTGGTTGGCTAATGTGGTGCCAATGCCGAAGAAAGATGGGAAGATCAGAGTGTGTGTCGATTACCGCAATTTGAACAGGGAAAGACCCAAGGACAACTTTCCATTACCCAACATCCATATCTTGATCGATAATTATGCCGGACGAGAGATCGGGTCTTTTGTAGATTGCTATGCTGGGTATCATCAGATTCTGATGGATGAAGAAGATGCGGAAAATACGACATTCATTACGCCGTGGGGGACTTATTGCTACCGGGTAATGCCTTTTGGCTTGAAGAACGCTGGGGCAACGTACATGAGAGCAATGACTATGGTGTTTCATGACATGATACACAAAGAGATTGAGGTGTACGTAGATGATGTGATCATAAAATCTAAGCGTCAGGAAGACCACGTGGCAGACCTAAGGAAGTTTTTCCAAAGACTTCGAAGGTACGACATTAAGCTCAACCCGGCCAAATGTGCATTTGGTGTTCCATCTGGAAAGCTGTTGGGATTCATCGTCAGTCGGCGAGGCATTGAGTTGGACCCGTCAAAAATCAAATCCATCCAGGAAATGCCACCGTCGAAGAACAAAACAGAAGTAATGAGTCTGTTGGGAAGGTTGAATTATATCAGCAGGTTCATCGCTCAACTCACGGCGACTTGTGAACCCATTTTTCAGCTACTGAAGGAAGATGCTGTGGTAGAATGGACGGCAAAATGTCAGGAAGCCTTCGACCAAATCAAGGGGTATCTATCAAACCCACCTGTGTTGGTCCCACCTAAACCAGGAAGACCGTTGATTCTCTATCTAACGGTACTAGAGAATTCATTTGGTTGCGTACTAGGGCAACATTATATCACAGGAAGGAAGGAGCAAGCCATCTATTATCTCAGTAAGAAGTTTACGGTCTATGAGGTTAAGTACACTCAACTTGAGAAGACGTGTTGCGCCCTAACTTGGGTGGCACAGAAGTTTAAACATTATCTGTCATCATATACTACTTATCTCATTTCACGCTTGGATCCACTGAAGTATATTTTCCAGAAGTCTATGCCCACAGGGAGGTTAGCGAAATGACAAATATTACTCACGGAGTTCGACATCATCTATGTGACGAGGACGGCCATGAAAGCCCAAGCATTGGCCGATCACTTGGCTGAGAATCCTGTTGATGAAGAATATGAGCCATTGAGAAAGTATTTTCTTGATGAAGAAGTGATGCATATAGATGAGTTGGAATTATCTGAGAAACCAGGTTGGAAGCTCTTCTTTGATGGAGCCGCAAATGTGAAAGGAGTTGGAATAGGAGCGGTACTTATTTCTGAAATAGGACATCATTATCCTGTTACGGCACAACTACGTTTCTATTGTACCAATAACATGGCTGAATATGAGGCATGCATTTTGGGCTTACGGTTAGCTGCAGACATGGATGTCCAGGATGTCTTGGTCTTGGGAGACTCGGACCTCCTGGTGCATCAAATCCAGGGTGAATGGGAAACACGGGATTTGAAGCTTATACCATATCGACAATGTTTGCATGATTTGAGCAAGCAATTTCGATCAGTGGAGTTCAGACACATCCCAAGAGTTCATAATGAGGCGGCCGATGCTTTGGCCACTTTAGCATCGATGTTGCACCACCCAGACAAAATTCATGTTGACTCATTGCATATCCAGGTTCGTGATCAACATGCTTATTGCAACATGATAGATGAAGAAATGGATGGCGAGCCATGGTTTTATGATGTCAAGGAATACCTCAGGATGGGGATATACCCAGAGCAGGCCACCGGAGATCAAAAGAGAGCCATTCGGCGATTGGTAAATGGATTTTTCCTCAGTGGAGGAGTGTTATACAAAAGAACACCAGATTTGGGATTGCTGAGATGTATAGATGTTGTTCAAGCCACGACAGTGATGACAGAGATACATGCGGGAGTTTGTGGGCCACATATGAGCGGATATGTATTGGCGAAGAAGATTCTTCGAGTAGGGTATTATTGGCTCACTATGGAGCATGATTGTATCAATTTCGTGCGAAAATGCCATCAGTATCAGATACACAGAGATTTGATTCATTCTCCGCCAACAGAATTGCATACAATGTCAGCACCATGGCCATTTGTTGCATGGGGCATGGATGTCATTAGACCAATTGAGCTGGCAGCTTCCAACGGTCATAGGTTCATTCTGGTCACCATCGATTATTTCACCAAGTGGGTTGAGGCTAAAACTTTCAAGTCGGTAGCCAAGATGGCAGTGGTGGATTTCGTTCATTCCCATATCATCTGTAGATTTAGGATCCCCAAAGTGATCATCACGGACAATGGCGTTAATCTTACCTGCAGTTTGATGAAAGAAGATATTGAGGAAGATGGTAGAAGGGTCTAGGCAATAGCACGAAAAGTTGCCATTTGCATTGTTGGGATATCGCACTACTGTCCGCACTTCAGTAGGTGCAACTCCTTATTTGTTGGTATACGGAACTGAAGCAGTGATACCGGCAGAAGTAGAAATTCCGTCCCTCCGGATTATCGCTGAGGCTGGGATTGATGATGATGAATGGGTCAAAGCCCGATTGGAGCAGTTGAGCTTGATTGATGAAAAGAGATTGGCAGCAGTATGTCATGGCCAGTTGTATCAAAAGAGGATGGCAAGAGCATATAATAAGAAGGTGCGTCCCAGGAAATTTGAAGTAGGACAGCATGTGCTGAAACGAATCTTGCCACATCAGGCCGAAGCAAAGGGCAAGTTCGCCCCGAATTGGCAAGGGTCATTTATTATAACCAGAGTGTTATCCAATGGCGCCTTATGTCTGACAGATGTCGAGGGAAGATGCATCGACATGGCTATCAATTCTGACGCAGTCAAGAGATATCATGTGTAATTCCTTTGATTGCGATTGATGTTTGTCTGTTTGTACTTGGCATTTATCGGAGAATGAAATGACGGAGGCAATTCTTTCTTCTATCCAAACACTTTAACCTTTTCTTCCCCCTTTGAGCCTTATTTATTCTTTCATACTCCTCTCTTGGAATTACTAATGAAAATGAAAAAAAAAAAAGGAAGAAAAATAATAAAAAAAAAAGCCACAAGAAAAAGAAATACAAAGGAATCGAATGACCTACGTTCGACCTAATTCCTCAAAAGAGGATACGTAGGCACCTCACGACTCGGTCATAGTATAACAAAAATCAAAAAATCCCCCAAACAAGAAAACTGGGGCAGAAGTTACATTTTAAATTGTGGAAAAAGGTTTGATTCCGAGAGTTGTAATGTTTTACCCATTAAAGTTATTTTGAATCTTTTGATATTCTTTTCCTTTTAGCCCCACACAAAAACCCATATTTGATGTCCAAAAAGACCTCCCGATCAGTATCCGAGAGATGCCGAGCAGGCAATTGAAAGCCGAGAATAACACACTGATCCCCAACTGAAAGAGGATTATGAGCCGATAAAATTGATAGCCAAAGGAATCCCCAGTAGAGAGAATCTTATCGGCAACACTCCAATCCCCAAATGAGAAAGAGAAAATAAAATGAGAGAGTCTTATGGTGAAAACCTTCACAGGCACCGTAAGGCGACGAAAGCTGAGAGAAACAAAATGAGAGAGTCTTATGGTGAAAACCTTCATAGGCACTAGAAGGCGATGGGAGTTGAGAGAAATGAGAGAGTCTTATTAGTGAAAATCCCTCGAAGGGCACTATGAGGTGACAAGATAAGATTGGCGGAAAGGATCCGTCGAGGCATCAAGCAATGCAAAAGTGTTGTTGGCAAAAAGAGTTCGGCGCCTGCATATCCCCCAACGAAATGAGGCCACCAGAAAGATTGATTGATACAAATAGACTGGGTTGATTAATCCGGAATGCACGACATGATCGTTGGGATCAGTTATATCATTCAGATAAGTCCTTTTCCTTTTCTTCTCCCCAGCATTCATTCGGAAAGACTTCTTCTTTTTCCATCTTTTGAAATCATCACTTTTCATTTCTTTTGTTTTAAGAATTTTTCCTCCAGCAGTTTGTTTTGAGAAAGATTTTTCAGAGCTTACTACCAGTTGCCAAAACGGTGCAAAGCAAAATGCGAATAGGACATGCCAAAGATAAGGCGACAAAGCGAAAAGAAGTTTGTCGCAAGACCAAATGATGAATGGGTCTAGATTCCAAGAGGACCAAATTTCCAGGGGAAGTTGGAGAAAAATAGAAAAAACAACAGTTGAAAAGTTATGGATCAAATTCCAAGAGGATCCCCAGCAGATTTGCGAGATGCAGGAACAACTCCGACAGATTATCGACCAAGTTCCGCGATGGTCGGACAACACAGAGTGGGGAAGGAAGAGAAAAGTAAAACCATCCCCACCAGGAATATCATCCCCAGCAAATAATATCATCCCTAGCAAGTTTTGTAATTAAACACAAAGCAGGGAAAGGAAAAAGGGAAAAACCATCCCCAGCAGGAGTGGCACGACCACTCACCACGTTTTAAACTAACAAATTTTTCTTTGATTTGAAGCAGGGAAAGGAAATGTTATTGACAGCGGGAAGACATGGCCACAAAGAAGATTATCAAACTGGGGCAGAAAATTTTCTCTCATTGCGAAAATTTTCTTGAAATCAGATACCCACTTGGGGAAGATGGAAGATAACACAAGTTTTGAAGGAAGTGGAATCCCCAGCAGTTTACGGGAGAAGGCAATACAAGTTTTAAAGAAAGCAATCTTGGAAGAAGCAAGATAACCCAAGTTTTAAGGGTAGTGGTCTTTGAACCAGTATCATCCCCACCATTGTTAAAAGGAGGAAAGTAACTAGTCTTAAAGAAGGAAGATAATTCCCCAGCAGTGTTATCCCCGACAGGTTTCAGAGAAGTGAAAACACTAGTTTGAGGGAAGTAATTGCTGATGAAGTTAGGAGCCCGCCTGTAGAATGGAGGTTGTTAAATTTTAAGTTGGAGTCAGGAGCCCGCCTGAAGAATAGAGGTTGTTAAATTTTAAGTTGGAGTCAGGAGCCTGACTGTAGAATGGAGGTTGTTTATGTTTTAAGTTGAAGAAGTCAGGAGCCCGCCTGTAGAACGGAGGTTGTTATAATTTTAAGTCGAAGAAGTCAGGAGCCCGCCTGTAGAATGGAGGTTGTTAAATTTTAAGTTGATGAAGTCAGGAGCCCGCCTGTAGAACGGAGGTTGTTATAATTTTAAGTCGAAGAAGTCAGGAGCCCGCCTGTAGAATGGAGGTTGTTAAATTTTAAGTTGATGAAGTCAGGAGCCCGCCTGTAGAATGGAGGTTGTTAAATTTTAAGTTGATGAAGTCAGGAGCCCGTCTGTAGAACGGAGGTTGTTATAATTTTAAGTCGAAGAAGTCAGGAGCCCGCCTGTAGAATGGAGGTTGTTAAATTTTAAGTTGATGAAGTCAGGAGCCCGCCTGTAGAATGGAGGTTGTTAAATTTTAAGTTGATGAAGTCAGGAGCCCGCCTGTAGAACGGAGGTTGTTATAATTTTAAGTCGAAGAAGTCAGGAGCCCGCCTGTAGAATGGAGGTTGTTAAATTTTAAGTTGATGAAGTCAGGAGCCCGCCTGTAGAATGGAGGTTGTTAAATTTTAAGTTGATGAAGTCAGGAGCCCGCCTGTAGAATGGAGGTTGTTAAATTTTAAGTTGATGAAGTCAGGAGCCCGCCTGTAGAACGGAGGTTGTTATAATTCAAGTGTTGAAGTCAGGAGCCCGCCTGGAGAACAGAGACATACATTTCAAGTTTCAGAAGTTAGGAGCCCACCTGAAGAATAGAGGTATTACAATTCAAGTTTTAATTTTCAAATTCTTATCAATATCTGGTAGTATGATGCTCAGCCACCAAACGGGGGCAAGAAATTTTCTTTGTTGTATCTATTTTGCTGAAGTCAGGAGCCTGCCTGGAGAACAGAGGAATACATTTCAAGTTTTGAAGTCAGGAGCCCGCCTGGAGAATAGAGGAGTACAATTCAAGTGTTGAAGTCAGGAGCCCGCCTGGAGAGCAGAGGCATACATTTCAAGTTTCAGAAGTCAGGAGCCCGCCTGAAGAACAGAGGTATTGAAATTCAAGTTTTAATTTTCAAATTCTTATCAATATCTGGTAGTATGATGCTCAGCCACCAAATGGGGGCAAAAGATTTTCTTTGTTGTATCTATTTTGCCGAAGTCAGGAGCCTGCCTGGAAAACAGAGGAATACATTTCAAGTTTTGAAGTCAGGAGCCCGCCTGGAGAACAGAGGAGTACAATTCAAGTGTTGAAGTCAGGACCCCGCCTGGAGAACAGAGAAGTCAGGAGCCCGCCTGGAGAACAGAAGAATACATTTCAAATGTCGAAGTCAGGAGCCTGCCTGGATAACAGAGGGATACATTTCACGTTTTGAAGTGAGGAGCCCGCCTGAAAAATAGAAAAGTCAGGAGCCCGCCTGGAGAACAGAGGAATACCTTTTTAAGTCAAGTAGTCAGTAACCCGCCGGGAGAGCGGAGGAATACAACAAAAATCAAGAGAAATACATTCAAGATCAAGAAGTCAGGAGCTCGCCTAGAGAGCAGAGGAAGACGACAATGATCAAGATGGAGACATTTAAAGGATCAGTAATCAGGTACTAGCATAGCGAGAGGGAGATCATTTCAAGAAGTTGGTGCAAAGTGGCAACAATGGATTTCACCGGGAGAATACAAGTCAACATGGCAACAAGAGTTGCAAGATCGAGATTGAAGATGTAGATAGAAATCTTGTAACTCATAGTTGATAGACTTAGTTAGTTTTTTTTATTCATTTTGATGTAATAACAGGACCGCGGATCAGAACCTCGACGGAACGGCACCTCGACTGGCTCTCCACCTCAGCATACTCGATCATCTCACTCACTTCTGAACTACACGTGACCTGATTCCTTTATAGCCAAGGATATGCATGCAGCCCAAATACCAGGGCTCGGTCACATTTTCCTTTTCTCTTAAGTTTTAGTCTCTTTAAATAAGGGTCGGGTCAAAAAATATGTCTAGTCGTTCTTTGTCTGAAAACTCTTCACGTTTCCAGTCAAAGAGGGGCAGCTGTAGACATGTGATTTTTGACCTTCCCCAAAAAATTTATATTTTTAGCACGTAAATATTTAATTTAGGCCTAATATAGTTATTTCAACTCATTTTAACTCTTTTATTTTATTTTCTTACAAGAAAAATAAAAATTACAAAAAAGTATTTTAGTTTATGTACTTTTCATAAAAAATAATTTTAAAAAAATAGTACCTTATTTTTATCTTTATATAATTTCAAAACACAAAAATAGCTTATATTTAGTTTAATTAATTAGGATTAGCTTTGGTATTGTGCAATATTTCTATCTTATTTTAAAATGCATTATGTAGTATTTCAGATTATGAAAAAATACCAAAAAGAATATATATTGCATCTGCATTTTGGATTTTATTTTACATTTTTAGATAAATTAAGTAAGTTGTTGTTGAAAAAATAGTAAAAGATCATAAAAAATAGTCATGTTACATTTTACTCTTAATTTTCAAATTTTGGTAATTTTCTTTTAATTTGGTTTTTAATTAGTTGTAATAATTATTAGGATTAATAATTTAATTGTCTAAGATAATTTGGGGATAGAAATTAATTTAGGTTTTATTTAAAAATAAAATAAAAAAAGAGTCTTACCTAACTAATTAGGAAGGTTCTATATTGATAGGGTAAAACTAACACTAATGAAAATTAAATAATAACACTAACTAGTGGATAATTAAAGAAGTTAAAAGTATAATTTGTAATGGAAGATGCACTAATTTGATGCCTATTTAGAGATTAGAGAACTGGAGAAAAAGGAGGGGGAAGTTCAAAAGATAGAGAGGAAAAAAAGATGGCTTCTTCTTAACGGAGACAGAGGGTATACACTCGATATATAGTCAGTATACATTCTTTATACACTAGAGATACTCTCGATATACACTGGATATACACGGACAGCCAACGAAAAGAGGGTCTTCTTCCTCCTAAAAATTCTACATCTAGAGCTTAACATCCACCATGAAAGAGCCATGAGAGCTCATCTTCTCCACCTGAAAAACACCCAATAAAACGCCCCAAATGGTCCACTTCCAAAACTGTTCCGGCGAGTTTCGAGGTCGTCGAAAAACGTGGGTCTGAGGTTTCCGGTTCGAGGTCTCGATTTTGCTTGCGGTTCCTGTTTGACTTTGCCGATGTTGTTTTGTTTGAATTTGGAAGATAAGTCAGCTCCTATTTTCTAGCACTTTGATAATACTACTGTATCAATGTTGATCTTCTTAGCTAGTTTGGTTATTGTCGATTTTGCATCCCTGTATTTGTTTGACGTAAAATATTTTATTATCTTTGGTTAGTTGGAAACGTGAGTTTAAGTTGAAGGTCTTTTGATTTATTTGAAGGTTGCTGAAGAAGTACATGATTTCCTTTGAATTTAAAACTCATTATTTAGAAAGTAAGCAACAAAAGCTATGGAAATTGTTAGCTAAAGTTGAAAAGTATTGCTATTTATATCATTGTGTCCTTTAGATGTATTTTTAAGGATGTGTTGTATGTAGTTGTCAAATTAGTGCCTTTATTTATTATATTAGCGGTTAACTTTAAAGATGCATGAATGATGTGTTGTATCGTATATCTACTTGTGAAATGGCCATGTTTCATATTATTAAATCCTATGAATATTCTCACGATATTTTGTCAATAAAGAATTTAATATCTTTTGATCTCTTCTATTTTGGTTTCACCTGAACCTATGTCAAACAATTTTGATATGCTTGTTTTCTGCACATATTGGAGCAAATGTTTACTTTAGCAGTAATGTACCGCAGATGTATCCACAATAGTTCTCCTATTGAAGATGGTTTTCCACAATATATTTTGTTCATAATCCATAGCCCGCATATAACTAATTTTAATCCTTTAGAAATCGAGGCGTGCCATTAGTTGAATTTTCCATGGCCCTCGCAAATTTGAAAGTGCGTAGTTGCTTTAGGCGCGTTATTTTAATAATTTATCTTCCTAAACTCGGGTGCGCATTTATGTGACCCAAATCTAAATCTCAACAATGTTGGATAAAATACATCACGGACCGCGGGTGCATTTATGTGACGGGGTTCAAGACGTGTTTTAGATGACGTTGAATTTTTCTTTAAAATAAATAAATAAAGAAGAGCGGTTTAAGTTAAAATTCGCACATAGGTTTAAACATGTACTAAAAATCAAATAATAGGCCAATTATAACAGTTGAGCGACCGTGCTAGAATCACGAAACTCAGGAATGCCTAACACCTTCTCCAGGGTTAACAGAATTTCTTACCCGGATTTTTGTGTTCGCAGACTGTAATACAGAGTCAATATTTTCCTCGATTCGGGATTTGAACAAGTGACTTGGGACACCATTAATTATCCCAAGTGGCGACTCTGAATTTTAATTAAAATAATCCTGTTTCGATTGTCACTTAAATTGGAAAAAACTCCCTTTATTATATCCTCCCCGGGGGTATAGTGAAAAAAGAGGTGTGACAGGGCCTACTTGAGCCCATAGAGAGCCTTGTCTAACTTGTACATATGCTCAGGATATTCCTTGCTCTCAAATCCTGGAGGTTGTTTCACAAACACTTCTTCCTTTAGGTAGCCATTCAGGAAGGCAATTTTGACATCCATCTGATGAAGAATGTATTCCATGTGTGCTGCAAAGGCTATGAGGAGTCTGATTGCCTCTAGTCTTGGAACTGGAGCAAATGTCTCATCATAGTCTATGTCCTCCTCTTGGTTGTATCCTTGTACCACCAGTCTTGCTTTGTTTTTTGTAAATGTTCCATCTTCATTAAGTTTGTTTCTGAAGACCCATTTTATACCAATGACTGATCTGTCCTTGGGTCTCGGAACTAGATGCCAAACTTGGCTTCTTTCAAATTGGTTGAGTTCATCTTGCATTGCATTCACCCAATCTGCATCTTGCAAAGCCTCAACAACATTTTTAGGTTCAATAAAAGATAGGAAAGCATCAAAAAAACACATATTCTTTAGCTGTGATCTAGTTTTGACTCCAGATGTTGGATCAGTAATAATGTTCTCAATGGGATGAGAACTTTGATACTTGTGAGGTTTCACAACCAACTGGTTTCTGCTATATGTCTCTCCCATGTTCTGCTGCTGAGGAACAGGTTCATGAACAAGTTCCTCTAGGGGGTTTGATTCAATTTCTCCTTGATTAGTTCCCCTGTCAGGTTGCCCTGATTTGAAGGACCTGTTCCATCACTTGTTCCTTCTTCTGATGCCACTTTGACTTGTGCTGGGGATTCAGTCAATTCCTTTACCAATCCAATGGCTTCATCTTCATTTTCCTGTCTCTCAGAAAGAATGTCAGTTTCATCAAATACTACATGTACACTTTCTTCTACACATAAAGTTCTTTTATTAAACACTTTATATGCTTTGCTATGTGAAGAATATCCCAAGAATACTCCCTCATTACTTCTAGGATCAAACTTACCTAGGGAGTCTTTTCCATTATTGTGCATATAGCACTTGCAACCAAATGCCCTAAGATGAGATATGTTTGGTTTTTTCCCTTTAAGTAACTCATAGGGAGTCTTCTCTACCAGAGGTCTGCTCATGCATCTATTGATTATGTAACATGCAGTGTTTACGGCCTCTGCCCAGAAGCTGTGGGGTAATTTACTAGAAAGCAGCATGGTTCTAGCCATGTCCTCCAGAGTTCTATTCTTCCTTTCAACTACTCCATTTTGTTGAGGGGTCCTAGGGGAAGAGAAATTATGATCTATACCATTTTCATCACAGAATTCAGCAAATTTGGAATTTTCAAATTCAGTTCCATGATCAGACCTAATGGATGCAAGTTGATTTCCTAATTGTTTCTGAGTTTTTCTAACAAATACAATAAACATGTCGAATGCTTCATCTTTGGAGGTTAGAAATAGAACCCAGGTAAATCTAGAATAATCATCAACAAGCACCATTACATATTTATTTCCACCTCTGCTCATGGTTCTCATTGGACCACATAGATCCATATGGACCAGTTCCAACGACTTGGTTGTACTTACCATTTCTTGCTTTTGAATGATGATATTACCTACTTCCCCCTTGCACATGCCTCACAAACTTTGTCTTACTTGAACTTGATATTAGGTAACCCTATCACCAAGTCTTTAGAGACTAATTTGTTTAACTGATTTAGACTTGCATGACCAAGTCTTTTGTGCCACAAGAGGGGATCATTAACCAACACACTTAAGCAAGTGAGTTCATTTTCTGAGAGAGTAGACAAATCTACAATGTAAATATTGTTAACTCTTTTTCCCTACAAAACAATCTTGTCAGTGGTAAGGTTAATCACAAAGCATTTGGTAGAGGTAAAAGCTACAAGATTACCTCTGTCACACAATTGTGACACACTTATTAGGCTATATTTCAAGCCATCTATTAGGTAGACATTCTCTACGGAATGAGAATCTGTTTTGCCTACCTTTCCAACCCCAATGATCTCACCTTTCTTTCCATTTACAAAGGAGACATTACCTCCTTTTAAGTCCTCAAGTGAAAGGAACTGGTCCTTGTTCCCAGTCATATGTTTTGAGCAGCCACTATCCATATACCATATTTGGCTCCTCTCTTTCACTTGGACCTGCAAAAAGAAATCAGGGGTTAGTCTTAGGAACCCAAACTAGTTTGGGTCCCTTTCTCTAGGTAAAAGGATGAATCAGATTCCTTCTTGCCCACCCAGGCAGCTTGTTTTTCTCTTGAACAAAGACTTTGTTCTTTTGACTGGCCTTTCCTTTTGCATTACATTCATTTTTGTAATGGCCAGCCTTGCCACAGTGAGTGCAGATTTTATTTTCAGGAAGAGTGATGTACTTGCTTCTAGAGTCCCATTTTGGAGCTTGAGTCTCATAGCCAAGTCCTCTTTTGTTGCTATTGTGATGCTCATGCATCCAAGAGAGTGCATCAGAAGCCTTGCCACTTGCAAGTTCTGTCTAGTTCATGTTTCACCTTTAGATCTTCTTTTAGGACTTTGATGAGTTCATCTTTCTTATACAATTCATCTTTCATTTTTCCTAAGTTTTCTTCTAGAGTGAGATATGTGTGATCGGCTTTCTTCTTTTCTGTTCCTAGTTTTAGTTTTAAGTTTTCAGACCTAAGTTCTAGGACACTCTTATCAAGTTCAAGAACCTGGTTCTTCAACTCAACATTTGTGTTATCACTCTCATTAGACCTAGACTTTAGACTTTTGCATTTTGCTTTTAGGATCACACATTCCCTAGACAGAACTTCTTTCTCATTGTTAATTATCTCAGACTCATCAATGAAGTCTAGTAGTAGCTCAACCAACTTTTCTTTAGACAAAAAATTAATCTTATTTTTGAGATGAAGGATACTTACCTCTTGTTCATCATCTGATTCTCCGATGGCCATCAGTGCTTGCTCTTCTTCAGCTTCATCTGAAGTTTCTCCCCAAGCAGCAACCATAGCCTTGGTTGAACCTTTGTTCCTTTTTGGTTGAACCTATTCCTTCTTCATGTTCCTTCGTTCAGTCCTTTCTTTCTTCCACTCAATTTCCCATTGAGGGCAGTTCTTGATCATGTGATCAGTCTTACTACACTTGTAGCAACCCTCATTGGTCTATTTCTCAGGAGCTCTTGACTTGTTGAAGGTTGTACCTCTTAAAGAACCCTTTCCTCTCATCATGTACTTTTTGAATTCTCTAGTGATCATAGCCATCTCATCATCTTCCAGATCTGAACCTTCAACAATTCTGAGAGCTAGGCTTCTCTTCTTCTTGGGTGTACCATCTTTATGGTTTACCTTCTCAGTTCATAAGCAGTAAGATTTCCAATCAGTTCATCCAGTCTGAGAGTAGCAATATTCTTAGATTCCTGAATGGCCATGATTTTGCTTTCCCATGAGACTGGTAGAACCCTTGTCAGGATTTTCTCAACCTTGTCTTATTCAAGAATAATCCTTCCAAGGAATTTAAGTTCATTTGTCAATGTAGTGAACCTAGTATACATCTCTTGGATAGTTTCTCCTTCCTTCATAATAAAGTTCTTATATTGAGAATACAGTAGTGTTCCTCTGGATTTTTTCACTTGAGGTGTTCCTTCATGAGCTACTTGCAAAGTGTCCCATATCTCCTTAGCATTAGTACAGCTTTGGATCCTACTATACTCATCTGGACCTAGTCCACACACAAGCCATTTCTTGGCCTTAGCATTTTTCTCCCACTTTTTTAGGTCTTCAGCAGTGCAGTCAGCCCTTGTCTTTGGCACAACCACTCCTTCCTCATTTTTCATTGTAGTTGCCAAAGGACCATCTGTGACTATGTCCCAGAGTTCATAGTCTTCTCATATGATGTGATCCTTCATCCTGTTCTTCCACCAAGAGTAGTACTGCCCATTGAACAGTGGAGGCCTGGCAGTGGATTGCCTTTCCTAGTTCCCAGGTGGTGCACTCATGTTGATATTTTTCTAAGGTGTTAGCCTATTCAAGGATAACCTGCTCTGATACCAATTGATGTTCTAAACGTCAATACCACACAAGAGAGGGGTGATTTGTGTGGTACCCACTTCGATCTAGAAGAACCTGGTTCTTCTAGGTGTTCTAACTGCTACTGTTGCGGAATTAAAAGTGCAGAAAATAAAGAACACAGAGATTTTTATGTGGAAAACACCTGGATCAAAAGGTGAAAAAACCACGACCTACTACTCAGTAGGATTTTCCAAACATCCACTAAAATCACTGAGCCAAAACAACATTTACAAAACTCTTTGTAAACCTAAGGATTAACTTTAATCCCTGTGTAGCACACAACCTCAACTGTTGCGACACCTTCAAGTTAGCCAATAACTTGAATACTCAAAGTACCTATTACAAATGCTTCTATGAAAGCTGAAACGGTACAACTTTAAACCACCTACTACAATTGAACTAGAATAAGAATAAACACAACGAAACTGGTTCTTCTATCTCGTTCAAGTAGCTTCACGTTTACACACTTGAATCACACACGAACTTCTTGCAAAAAGCGTTGCTATTTTGCTCCCTATTCATGTTTAACTTCTGCGTATGTGCAACACCTGTAAAAGAGAACAATCACTGTTATTTAATGAGTTAGTAATCAGAGTTTGATTGAGACTCAATTGCTAATCTTCCATCAAAATTGAGTCCTTGTTCAATACAAACTCCAACTCTATCCTTTATCTGGATTGTGTGATTGTGTCCTCTTCCCATAAGGAGACTTTCTCTCCTCATCCAATATGCAACCTTTTCGATCAGTTCAGGAGATATTGCTGCTTGATTACTGAGACTTATCTCATTCACGTGTATCTCACATGTCTAGGTTGATAAATATTGTGCCTCACATGATGAACCTGGTCCATGACTGAGTTCATTTATCATTCTTCAAAACTTTACCTGAACTTGGGCCAACAGTTTCATACCCTTAGAATAATATTTACAATCATTACTTACCTCAATCCGGCCCAAACTCTAGCCCGCGATACCTTTGCCCCTTGAATTAGCCTCCAATTGCTCCAAATCTAACCAAAAATAGATTCATACCATCAAAATATGCTAAGGGAACAAAGCCCACTCGAAAATAATCAATTTACATCAAAAATCCGGAAATTGACCAAATCTGACCCCTGGGCCCACATCTCGAAATCCGATCAAAAATCACATCAATAGAATCCTTTCACTCTCATGAGTCTACTCATAACAAATTCATCAAAATCCGACATTAATTGCCCATTCAAATCCCAAAAGGATTCTCAAACTTTTCCTCCATTTCCCCCCAATTTCCACTCTAATTTCTCAAATTAAATGATAAAATTCAAGACTAAATCATGAAATTAAACCAAATATGAGTGAAGAATACTTACCCGAATTGCTCCACTAAAAAGCTCCTCAAATTTCACCTTCTACCGAGCTCTCCAAAGCATTTTGTGATATTGGACTTAAACCCTCGATTTTTAAAATATAATCTGACTGTCCATATATTTTCTTCATCGCAAACGCGGAAGCACCCTCGCGTTCGTGAAGCACCAAGCTTCACTGACCAAAATTCCCTTATTCGCAAACGCGAGGGCCACCTGCGAACGCGAAGACCAAACAACCGACCCTACGCGAACGCGGAACGCTCCTCGGGGACGCGTAGCTTTAACTCAGGAACCTTAGAGAATGCGGGACTTACATCGCGAACACGAAGAACAAACCAGATGACCCTCTCAACGACGCTTCGCAAACGCGAGGCCCTCTCGCGAACGCGAAGAATAAAACTCTGCAACAGAACAGAAGAAAAATCTGCAACTCTCAAAAACCAAGAATTGGTCCGTTAACCACTCGAAACTCACCCAAGGCCCTCGGTACCTCAACCGAACATTCCAACATATCCCATAACATCATTCAAACTTGTTCCAACCTTCAGAACACTCAAAACAACATTAAAACATCAAATCATCATCGGATTCAAGCCTATGAATTTCAAAAACTTCCAAATTCTGAATTCAATCAAAAATTCTATAAAACCTCGTCCAAATGAACTAAACTTTTGCACACACATCGCAAATGAATCAACGAACCTACTCCAATTTACGGAATTCCATTCCAACCCCGATATCAAAATTTCCACTACCAACTGGAAAATGCCAAATTTTCATTTTCGTCAATTCAAGCCTAAACCTTCCAAGGACCTCCAAAATACATTCTGATCACGCTACTAAGTTCCAAATCACCTAACGGAGCTAACCAAATAATAAAAATTCCAATCTGAGATTATATACTATCAAGTCAAAACTTGGTCAACCTTTTAAATTTTAAGTTTTCAAATTGATAACTGTTCTTCCAAATTCATTCTGATTACCCTAAAATCAAAAACCGATGATTTACATAAGTCACAATACATCTCATGGGGCTAATCATGTGCGAGAACTGGCGAGCGAAGTGCAAAAGCTCAAAATGACCGGTTGAGTCATTACAGATTGGATCCCACTTGTAAATGTCGACCTGATTTTCAATATACCTAGATAGCATATCTAGGTAAAGGATAAAAATGTAAGGTGATAATGGATAACCTTGTCTAATTCCTCTGCTAGGTTCAAAAAAGATTGTGGTAGAGCTATTCACAAGGATTGCAATAGAGCTTGATGAGTACAATTAAGTAGTAATTTGGAGAATTTAGGTGGAAAGTTGATAAACCTAAGGGTTCGATAGACAAAAGACCATTCTATACGGTCTAAGGCCTTTTCCAAGTCGATTTTTAATATCATATGGCCATGTTTGAGCTTGACTTTCTTTAGGTTAGAAATTAATTCCTGAATTATTATAGCATTGTCCGAGGGTCTTCTATTTTTCATGAAACTAGCTTGGAAGGGACTTATAATTTTTTCTAGAAAAGGTCTGAGACAATCTGCAAGAATTTTGGTAATAATCTTGTAGATGGTATTAAAAAGGCTAATAGGTCTAAAGTTTTTAATGTTGTTAGCGTTTGTCACTTTAGGAATCAGACAAAGGTATGTTTTTTTTATTTCCTTAGCAATTGTCTGATTATTGAAAGTCTATGATATTCTAGTATTTTTGATAAAAAAAAGGGTGAAGACCATCTGGCTCCGGGGTTTTGAAAGGTTTGAAGGAGAATATAGCCTTCTTGACCTCATTATCTAAGAGTGGGTTATCTATGGATTTAGGTCAACTGTGGGGTAGCTATAATTTGTTAACCCTAAGTCATTCCAATGAGTACAAGTATGTGAAGTTGTAAAAACATTTGTAAAGTAGTTTCAAACATGAGACATTGTTGATGGTCATTAATCCAATTTTCTGCCTCATCCTTAAAGTAAGTAATTTTATTTTTCCTTCTTTTATTTGAGGCAAATATGTGAAAGAATTTAGTATTTGCATCCCCATCGTTTAACCACATTATTCTAGACCTCAGTTTTCAATAATCCTCTTCAATCTTAAGAATGTCATTATACTCTTTCTTAAGAGTAAATTCTAGATTTTGGAGGAAGGTGCTATAAGTGTAGTTCCTAGAATTTTTGATACCTTGGAGTCTTGCAATTAATTTTATTTTTTTCCCATTATTGTCACGACCCTATAACTGACTCGGTCATGATGACACCTAACGTGAAACTAGGCCAGCCGACACAAACCCCAACACCAACCAGAAATTCATAATAAGTCATTTAAAGCCAACAATTAGCTAAAATCCCATAATATAAGTTAAAATAACAGGGAGAAAACATAACACAAACCCGACATTGGGGTGTCACCAGTCATGAGCAACTACAACTCGTCTAGGAATAAGAAAGGACAACATAATCTGAAAACAAATACTAAAACAAAGCTGAATAAGATAGGAAGGAGAAGCATTGGGCTGCGAATGCCAAGCAGCTACCTAGTCAACTCCGGAGATCTGCTAGAAGACTGATCAGCACTCTTTATCACGACCGGAGACTCCTGGATCTGCACACGGGGTGCAGGGAGTAATGTGAGTACGCCAACTCAGTAAGTAATAAAATTAAAGGCAGTTGAGCAGTAAGAAAACACATAAACCACGTCATAACGCTACAGCAAAAAACATTATATGTCTAGAATAATGTAGTAAAGCAATAAAACTCATAAAAACAACTCAGTTAAGTAAAACCTTTTAAAACATCTTTCAATAGTTTCAAACGAGTGATGAAAATAGTGAGTAATAGGATAGAAACGTAAACAGCCCCTAGGGCAAAATATGTACCACAACCTCCCCTCAGGCAAAATATCAACAGAACCAGCCCCTCGGGCTACCTCACAATCACTCGTAATCACCCACTCGGGTAATAACATGAAACAACCACAGCCCCTCGGGCAATATCACATCTCACACTGGGTACCCGCGCTCACTGGGGGTGTTCAGACTCCAAAGGGGCTCCTACAGCCCGAGCGCTATAACAAGCCATTTCGTAGCATAATCAAACTAGCCCTCGGCCTCATAACAAGCCACCTCGTGGTATAACAAATTAGGCCCTCGGCCTTAAAATCATGAATCACTAACAACATACTGCGGCGCGCAGCCCGATACCATAATAATCCTCACAATACAGGCCCTCGGCCTCACTCAGTCAGAAACCTCTCAGGCCACTCGGGCAATAGTAAACAAGATGCTCAGCCCAAAATATCATTTAAAATATCAAAAATAGAGTAAATATGGTTGAGTTATGAAAATAGTAGAATACAACATGACTGAATACAAATATGAATTCAAAACAGTAAGGAATAGTAGTAAAAATTCCCTAAGGGTCCAAAACAGTTGGCACGAGGCCCAAATATGACATTCAGCCCAAAACATGGTAATACTTTCCAAAACACAATGATATCAAATAGTTTTCAATTAAATATGCAACTTAACAAACATACGGGACAGATTAAGTCACAATCCCCAATGGTGCACGATCCCATGCTCGTCATCTAGCATGTGCGCCACCTCAAGGTAGCACAACGATGTAAAATCTGGGGTTTCATAACCTCAGGACAACATTTACAATCATTACTTACCTCAATCCGGTCAAAACTCTAGCCCACGTTGCCTTTGCCTCTCGACTCGGCCTCCCAATGCTCCAAATCTAACCAAAATTAGTATCTTACCATTAATACGCGCTAAAGGAACAAAGCAACAACAACAGCAAACCCAGTTTGATCCCAGCAGGTGGGGTTTGGGGAGGGTAGTCTATACGCAGACCTTACCCTTACCTAATATAGGTAGAGAGGCTGTTTCCAATAGACCCTCGGCTCAGGAAGGGCAAGAAGAATAAAAGGAAAGCAATAAAGGAAGAAAGATGGAAGATAAAAGAAAAAGGGAGAGATAAATGATAAGTGGTACCAAATAATAGCAACAGGGAATACAATACCAGAGGCAAACAAAACCACATAAGGTAATAAAAATCTAAGAATATGAAGGGACATGCATGTTACTAAGACTATGGGTGAACAACTATAAACTACCTACTAACCTTCTACCTTAATCCTTGACCTCCACACCCTCCTATCAAGGGTCATATCCTCAGTGAGCTGAAGCAGCGCCATGTGCTGCCTAATCACCTCTCCCCAATACTTCTTAGGCCTACCTCGATCTCTTCTCAAACTCTCCATGGCCAACCTCTCACGCCTCCTAACAGGAGCATCAATGTTTCTTCTCTTAACATGTCCGAACTATCTCAGTCTCGACTCCCGCATCTTGTCCTCCACGGAGGCTATTCCCACTCTGTCCTAGATAGCTTCATTCATAATACTATCTCTCTTGGTACACCCACACATCCATCTCAACATCCTTATCTCTGCTACTCTCATCTTCTACACGTGGGAGTTCTTGATTGGCCAACACTCAGCACCATGCAGCATAGCCGATCGAACCACCACTCGATAAAACTTACCCTTAAGTCTTAGCGGCACATTTCTATCACACAAAACACCAGAAGCAAGCCTCCACTCCATCCATCCTGCTCCAATGCGATGCGCGACATCTTCGTCAATCTCCTCGTTACCCTGGATAATCGACCCGAGATACTTAAAACTCGCTCTCTTGGGGATAACTTGAGCATCAAGCGTAACTTCTATGTCTACATAATGGGTTCCATCACTAAACTTGCACTCCAAGTATTCTGTCTTGGTTCTGCTCAGTTTAAAACCTTTAGACTCCAAGGTCTGTCTCCAAACCTCCAACCTCGCGTTAACTACGCTACGCATCTCGTCAATCAACACTATATCATTGACAAATAGCATGCACCAAGACACCTCCCCTTGGATGTGATGCGACACTACATCCATCACCAAGGCAAATAAAAATGGGCTAAGAGCCGATCCCTGGTGCAACCCCATCACCACAGGGAAATGCTCTGAGTCACCATCCGCAGTCCTCACCCGAGTCTTAGCATCATCATACATATCCTTAATCACACTAATGTACCCTACCGAAACACCGCTAACCTCCAAACACCTCCACAAGACCTCCCTCAGAACTTTATTGTATGCTTTCTCAAGGTCAATAAACACCATATGCAAATCCTTCTTCCTCTCCCTGTACTGCTCCACTAATCTCCTTACCAGATGAACCATTTCTGTAGTCGAATGCCCCGGCATGAATCCAAACTGATTCTCGGAAATAGACATGCACCTCCTCACCTCGACCTCCACCACCCTCTCCCAAACCTTCATAGTGTGACTCAACAACTTGATACCCCTAAAATTATTGCAATTTTGGATATCACCCTTGTTCTTGTAAAGCGGAACCATCGTACTCCACCTCCATTCTTCGGGCATCTTCTTTGTCTTAAAAATAACAGTAAACAACCCAGTGAGCCACTCCAAACCTGCCCGCCCCGCGCTCTTCCATAATTCCCCCGGGATTTCGTTTGTCCCCGTCGCTCTACCCCTGTACATCTTATGCATTGCCCATTCCACCTCCTTTACCGTAATCCGCCTACAGTACCCAAGCTCCCGCCGACTCTCGGAGTGCTCCAACTCACCCAGGCCCAAAATTGGCCAAACCCGACTCCCGGGCCCACGTTTCAAAATCCGATCAAAGTCTCAAAATTCGACAACCCATTCATTTACGAGACTATCCATACTAGTTTCACTCAATTCCGACTCCGAATCGGCTTTCAAATTCCAAAATTTATTTTAATGAAGTTCCACAATTTTCCAAAATTTTCATCCCAAATCTCTACTCAAATGATGAATCCAACGTTAGAATCATGTATTTTAGCCAAAATTGAGTTAGAATCACTTACCCTGATGGTTTTCTTGAAACTCCCTCGAAATATTGCCAAAACACGAGCTCTCTAGGTCAAAATATGAAATAAAACCCTAAATATCTTATTTATAGTGCACCTCTCGGATTCACGTCACCGCTGACTGTGGTAAAACCATCGCTGACCGCGCTTCTGGTAGCTGCACAGATAGGCCTTAGTATTTTGGCCATAACTTTCTCTACAGATGTCCAAATTATGATTTATTTACTTTTCTGGAAACTAGATACGAAGAACTACAACTTTTGTTTTGGAATCATCTCAAAATTCCTTGTAGATCAAAAGATACAAGCTTCCAATATCGGACCAACGAACCTGCGGATTCTCCCCTGGACCGCCTCAGCGCTCCTTTTTCCACCTCAGAGGTAAAACCTCCACCTCAGCGGTAAAACTTCTGCCTCGGCGGTAGATTTAAGCACCAGATCCATTGCTTGAGTTCAAGCAATGCCCGAACTCGCTCAAAACTCACCCGAAACACACTCGAGGCCCTCGGGACCTCAACCCAAACATACCAACACCTCCCATAACATCATTGAAACTTAGTTGAGCCTTCGAATCACTCAAAAAATACTAAAATACCAAATCAATTTCGAATTCAAGCTTAAGAACTTAGGAATTTTCAAATTCCATAAACAACGCCGAAACTTATCAATTCAACTCCAAATGACCTGAAATTTTACACACACGTCCCAAAATGACACAACGGACCTACTCCAATTTTTGGAATTCCATTCCGACCTCTATATCAAGATTTCCACTGCCAATCGGAAAATGCCAAATTTCCAATTTCGCCAATTCAAGCCTAAATCTACCACGGACCTCCAAAATATATTTCGATCACGCTCCTAAGTCCAAAATCACCTAACAAAGCTAACCAAATCATAAAAATCCAAATTCAAGATCATATACTAAAAAGTCAAAACTTGGTCAAACCTTTCAAATTTAAAGCTTCAAACTGAGAATTATTCTTCCAAATCTATTCTGATTATCCTGAAAACCAAAACCGACGATTTACATAAGTCATAATATATCAAACGGGGCTAGTCATGCCCGACAACTGGCAAGTGAAGTGCAAATGCTCAAAACGACCGATCGGGTCGTTACAATTATATCTCCAAAGGTCTTAACTTTCCAAGATTTAACACTATTTATAAAGGAACTGCTGGCCCTGAAATATTCATTGCCAAGCCAGTTTGATTTAACAAGATTTTGGAAATCCGGGTGTCTGCACCAAAAAGTTTCTAAGCGGAAGGGTTGTAAGTCTTTATGTCTACTTCTAAGGATTAGCTCTACTAAAATAGGATTGTGGTCAGAGTAGGTTTTGGGTAGATGAATTATGGGGTAGTTAGGAAAAAGCTCACACCATTTTTCATTGCCTAGGGTTTTATCCAATCTTTCCATAATAAGACCTTTATTCCTATGTCTATAATTTGACCAAGTGTATTTACACCCTTTAAAGCCTAAGTCCATTAGGTTACAATTAGAGATTTTTGATAGCAGATATTCTGCCCTATTATTGTTAATAGGTTTCCCCCCATATTTTCCATTTTAACGTAAGACATTATTGAAATCACCCCCGATCATCCAAGGTTCGTTATAATTGTTAGAGATGATTTCTAGGTTGTTCCACATAGTATTACTATATTGATAATTAGTGCTAGCATAAATAGAAGAAAATAACCAAACTTACGTATAGGAAGTACCTCAATTGTAGCATTAATCTCTTGATTCCTACGTGTGAAATTATGGACTGTGGCCACCTCATGCTTCCACAAAAAAACCATGCCACCTGATTGACCCTCCGCTGGGACTTCTATTAGTTTATAAAACCCAAAATCCTCTAGCATATGCTCACGATTGACCATCCTAGTTTCTAGAAAGGTTACGATGTAGGGCCTATGAGTATCAATCATCTTCCTAAGATTTCTTTTGAAATTGTCGTTATTACCCCCTCGAACATTCCAAATTATAAATTTAGTTGGATGATTCATTAGTTGGTTTAAATTCATATTCACTACCTCCCCATTCTCCCTCACCCCTCCTGGAAAGACAGGGTTCTTTCGTAGAGATAGCACAAGTATCATAGCTCTGTTGCCCATAGTTGGATCATGTGGTGACCTGATATCCTTTGAGCACTTGTAAAGTGCTAGGGGACAGTTGAGCATGTGCCTCTTCTCCTGCATCCCCCTAAATAAAAACACCTTTACCCTGTCTAGATTTGAGAATTCTAGGACTCACTCTAAGGCTAGGTTGAGGGGTTATTCTACCTCTTCCTCCATTACTGCCTCTGCCAGACCTTGTTCTTGAATTTCATGTGGGTGAGGTGGTGATGCATGAGGGTTCTCTAGGTTGAGTGGTTGATTCTGTGGTTGGTGGTTGATTTCCCAAGGCATAAAGATGGGATTCAGATGAGTTAGTATCTTTGATGGGAAGAAGGGAATGTCTGAGAGGGCATTCTGTGGGTTTATTAGGTTGAAGTGAGGTGGCATGTTCCACTGGTGTATCACTGCATGAACTAGGTTTGGATTCAACGATGGTGCTAGAGGTTGGAGGATGTTGTTGAGCCAAATTTGGTTCAAGTAGTTGCTCATTGCCAAACCCATCCCCTCCGTTATTATTTGTGCTAGATATTGAGTGTGGTGAAGGATTACTATTGCCTCCAGGCCATTTACTTGGATGTTGAAGGATATTGCATGTCCCATTAGCCCCATTTCCATCCACGAAAGTGGTTGGTAGTCTTAGTCCTGAGGGGGTTGGACATAGATCACCTGAGAATTTTCTATTGTGGTGGGGCTTGTGGTAGGTTCTTCATCATTTGGATTTTGTGTTGCCTTAGTATTTGGATTAGTCTGTTTCTTCTTCTCAGAGAAGATGGGATTCTGGGCATTTTGAGTGGATTTATTGGTATTTAATAGGTTTAAAACATTCGTGGGATCTGGATTACCAAAAGAGGGGATGGGATTGGTGGTAGAGGTAATGATTTGAGGGTCTTCTTACATGGCCTCCGAGTGGCCATCTTTTAGATTTATCGAGTGAATTTGAAAGGATTTAGGATCGTTACCGTGCTCACTGGGGAGGGCCATCTGTTTATCTTTAGGATTCTTTAACGCCATGTGGACAACATGCTTTGGGGGGTTGATATTCTCAAATCTTTGGGGAAGATTTTTGCTTGTTTGATCAGTAATAGAAGGATTAGTAGTAGGTTTTTTAGTTTGTTTAGTGATTTGTCATGTAGGATTAGTAGTCTTATTAGAGTTAATGATTTAGCATGCCATAGTTTTCATTATTAGTAGAAATAGACACGTATAAGTCTGATAAAGCCATGTCATTCTCTAAAGAGTCCAAATGGCTAATTGCATGGGGGTATTAGAGTAATATTATTTTTATTTTTTTAAAATTTGTCCAAAACCATGTGCTCTTCATCTAGAATGGTGAAGTGGTTTTGGACTGGAAGAGTGATATTATCTAAGTTCTTCTTGTTCGTAGTTTTGTTAGTAGATTCTTTTGCTTTGTATTGTAGAACTTGAGTGTCAATATACTTACCTACGTTGGCGTTGAATAAATTAATTAAGATACCTGGGCCTTGAAGTTTAACCTCTGGAATGAGGTTATTGGATGGATTGTTTTTGACATGCTGCCTCTTACCTTTGTTGAAGATGACAATTTTCCATTCACCTTCTTGTTTCTCCTTGATCAAACTTGGTGTAGCATTTTCTGGGCATGAGTTTGCTTTCGTATTTTGTTGGATAAATTTGCATATAGGAGAGGTGTGCCCCAATCTTTCACATTTCATGCAAAGTAGATTTTCACCTTCATAGTGAATATACTACTTGTGTGTACCAATATAGATAAATGGTTGCACTGAAAGATCTAAAGGAATTTCCACACAAAGCCTTGCGTATTGACCTCTCATTGTTGTTGATGTACGAACATCGATTTTCAGTAATCGACCATTGGAGTTGCCAATTTTTTCTAAGATTTTCCATCATAAAACTCCGTTGGTAATTGTGGAAACTAATCCATATTGCTGAGGTAGTTAATTTTTCGTTTGTAGCCACAAAATTTAGTTTCCATTTGATTACAGATAAATAATGGTCATTTACAAACCATGGACCTTGATGAAGAGCTTTGTCCATGTATTTTTTTTTCTTGAATTTTATTATAAAGTAATCTTCTCCCAGATCAATTAAGGTGAAATTTTTCGTTGGTCTCCAAAGCTCTTGGATCTTCTTTTTTAAGTATTGATGCATCATACGTTTTCCAAAAAGTTTGATAATGATGGAGCATTTTCAAGGTTCATAAATTCGTTGTTTGTCCTCCTCCATCAGTGTGATCAACCTAATCTCTTGTGTGGGAGAGTGTATTAAATTTGTCAGTGCTTCCCCTCCTTCTTCTAAAAAAGTTCCTGACAGCTCCATATTGGATTGGCACACGTTTGGGGTAAAATCCATGGTCTGAGGATGTTAGCATGTCTCTATAAGATGTTTTAGCTTCTCCACCATCCTGTTGTGTTGTAAATTATGAGGCAATGTCAGGTGATTTGGGGGGGTATTCAAGATAAAGATTTATAGGGTTAGGGTTCATAGTAGAGAGCAAACTAAAGAGCCTCAATAACTAGCATCCCTGATAGTTCCCTCTTTGTTGTTAAAAGTTGAGGGAAAAATTTATTTTTACACCAAAGTTGGGGAGTGTAAAAATTACAACATAACTAACTTAACTAATGTTTACCTTGAAAATGGTAATTACAATTAGATTTGATTTTGTGGTTCTAAAAATACGTGATTTATTTTAATGCTAGTTGTTAGGCAACAGATGCTAAGTGTGAGCTAGGAAAGTAAAGTAAGAGTAAGGAACAACATTACTATCCAAACCAAACGGCTGTGGATCGGGGCCTCGGACTGGCCTAAGTAGGGCCTCGAGGTCGAGCTTAAACGTCGGGCTGGGACCGGTCAATAAAGAACTAACAGTTCTAAGGGCCTTGATGATGGCTCTTTATGATCAATGACGAGTAATAAATGAAGAATAATTAATGAAATACAATAAATGTAAGCAATAAATCAAAGAAGAGACAATAAAGAGTGTTTAAGTTAGAGAGCAGAGAATGTTCTTGTGCTGTATTGTATATCATGTGTGCAAAAAAATAACAATGGTCCCCTTTATATAGGAGAGAGAATCTCAATATAGTACATATGCATTTACTACAAACCTCGAGCATAAGGAACCTTCGGGGTCGAACCTCGAGCTATGCCTCGGGCCCTTTGAAGACGGGCTGTGAAATGTCATAATGACCATAAAATTGGACTCTCCGATTTTAGCCACGTTGACATCCAATTTTGTCCTTCCTTTACCCTATTTATTCTCTTGAGCCTCTATTTCAATTGTAGATTCCATAATAATAACTATTTTCTCACGTTTTTTCATTACGTGCTTTATTAATTTAAATTACAATATTAGGCATTTTAAATATTTACGATTTATTTATGTTAATATTTACTTCCTATTTCATGCATTTTTAAAATCACTACGAAATTAGTAATCATCATTATTTTATTACTGTAGTATTATGAAATGAAATTATCCAACCCAAATCCCAAGACCCAAAACAATAGAAAAGAACTGAGCTTATCTTCCTTGACACTTTGAATCCTGGGTCGTAGTTTCAGTCAACTCTGAAGCTCTCCTATGCACTCCCATATCTTTTCCTTATTTACTTGATTTGTGTTCCATTTTCTTTCCTTTTTGTTCTTACCTACCTAGATTGGGAGTCGAAATTTTAGTCCCAATTCTAGTCCAAACGGCTATCTTGTTTGAAGACTCGCATGATTTTCTTTCCATTTGAGCACCCGCAGATTTAAAATCAACTGGATGAATGTAGATAGATTTGGGGGTAAGTGTTCTTTGTTTCTCATATTGATCCAATCGCAATTATAGAATATTTCTTTTGATTTTCGAATTTTAAAGGAAGTTTAATTTTGAATTTTTACTGATTATATGGAACTAATTTTTCCCCAAAAACTATAGTACCTTGTTTTTTAGCATTAATCAACAACGGCTCTTTTCAAAGAAAATTTGCTTGTAATGATACACAATTTTTACTGATTTCTTTCCTTCCTAATTACAAACATTTATTTTATTCAAAGCTATAAATATTGGCATCCTTGGCACTTCAAGAGGGGGAAAAAAAGAAGAAATTGGCATTTTCGATCACTACTTTCACTGCAACTATAGCAATTTTCACTATTGAGATATTACTGTAATTGCCTCTCCGCTTGCCGGCTATAAGCTAAGGGAAAGCTTGGTTCTTTACCCTCACTTAATATAAATACTGCTCGAAACTCTCGAGGTTCTCATGATCTCAAAGTATCAAGTTCGGGTATCAATAGTAGATGTTGTTCAACTTCATTTTCGGCGATTAGTTATTGGACTTTAATCGTGATTCGGATTTCTGGCTTTTTATATTTATCTCTGCACGTCAAACTGGTTAGTCTTTTAGACGACTCATTTAAATTTCGTATGTGATAATTGTATGTAAAATAGTTAGTTTTAATTCACACATGATATGTTGCTTGAATGCTAAAAGCATTCTACTTGGAAGCGCGCAGGTTAGCGCTCTTCTCCTTTCTCCAGAATTTTGCCTTATGTGTGTATGAAATTTTGTATGCATATGGCCGTGCTGCCAGTGCCAGGTAACACTCTATTGAAAGCACATGCCATTAGAAAATAACTACGTCTCTTAATCCTTGTATGTCTTATTGTCCTTGCAAGCCTTTTTGTGACTATTTGCGCACTAGAAACAAGGTCTTAGTCTCAATGGATGTTAAAATTCTCTTGTCTATTAATCTGATTAAAAGCATGGTTATTACTCTTCCTGAATATCTATTCTTATTAAAGCCAAGTAGAGATTATGTTTTAGGATTAACCTAGCCAATAGGAACAATAATGCTTGAACTATATTGTAGGTTCAAAAGATTAATTCATTGTAAGACTTCATGCTTATCCTCATTAAAATTGGAACAACATCTACTGCTCTTCTATGCCTTTGACTAGTGAATATGATCATTTGCTGATCATTTGGACACCATGCCTGGTAGAGTAATTCATGAACAATATTTGCTTGCTTTTCGTGTTTGATCTTGCTGTGTGAACATGTTTCTGTGTTTAATTACATAGATATCATATTTTATGTTCAATCATGTGCTTGAATATCACCTAGATACCATGCCTTCAAGATTAACAAGCATGGTCCCTATTAAGAAAAGGGGTTTGAGTAATCTATAATATACGAAATCATATTGTGCTTATTCTATGCCTATTTGATTTAATAGAGATATAGTTTTAACTATCCTTAGGTTATAGCTGAATAAGTTTTGTTAAAGCTAGTAGTTTCAAACCTTTTCTATGTTTATGTGATTAGGAGGATCAATGTGAGGAGATTTTGTTATAAAAATTATAACCCGTGCTGTAAAAGTCCATGTGCTATGAGCATATAATCCATATGTGTGTTTAGCTCTTTATGCGCGTGTGCAATTTGTATTAAGTGAATTGCAGGGATCTAAATTTGGTTTGGATGAGAATTTGGGTCGCCGTAAATGCAAGGCCTAAAAGAGGGGTCAACCTGGAGTTCTGAAGCTGTCTAGTTATTTTCCTAGGCCATACCATTTTTATCTACTTGAGCATGTAATAAGACACTGATAGTTGTGAAGGGATATTGGAAAAAGGAGTGATTTGCTATTGCGTGCTAATTTTTATTTTCTGCTCGTTTATGTGCTAGTTGTTGCGTGTCAAATAGTTAACTATCAGTATTTGGGATTTTTGCTTGCTTTCAGAAACTAAGTCTTTGAAGCTAAACATCTTTTATACTTTATTTAGCACCTGCACAGGTGCAAAGTTTACATATATTCGAATGAGATTGTCTATTTTCACCTTTCTCCGGAAACGAAGCCTGCATTTATTTTCTTTGTACCTTGAGCCTCTCTATTATTTTTTGAAAGAAGTTTTAAGCTATTATTTGTTTAGTATCTATTCTTTCCAATTTGCCTAACATTGCATATTTCAATAAGGCAAATTTTCGTTCCTATACCATATAGGAAATTATATTACCAAATATGTTCATAGTTTGCATATTACCCTTCATGCTAATAGTATTTCTACAAAATATAGACCATGCATTAATAAGGAATCATTGTAGTTGTAGGCTTCCTTATTTAGGCGCGCTAAAATTGGGGGATTAAATATTCTTCCAGATCTTCCAAACGCAAATCACGCACATTAATCTTCTTCGTCAGTTTCGTTTCAAATTTAGCGTCTCTACATCAAACGCAATTATTCTTCTACAATTCAAAAACGAATTGATTATTCTTCTACAATTCACAAATCAAAAACAACTAAATCTTCTATAATTCTTCTACATCAAACGCAATTATGTCCAAATTTCAGTAATACAAAGCAAATGAAAAGAGAGCAGCAATTCCACCATTGACAGCCATTAAAAAGCTTTGAAGCTTTGAATTCAAATTTGGGTTTTCAAAAATCATTATTTATTTGGATTGAGTGTTGTTGCAAATAATTGGGAATATGATTTGGAGTTTATATCTCAATTTTGAGGGGTTTTGGTGAAGATTAGACTTGGTTTTGGCTGAATTTTAGATTGAAACTCGAAGGAAAAGAAGAAGAAGACATGACATACATTATATTGTAGAAATTGTAGAAAAATTGTAGATAAATTGTGGAAAAATTATATTCTGTTATTTATTTATTTTTCTTTTATTCATTTAACTATTGTATGAAAGTTGAACAACATTGTATAAAAATTATATTTAAGTGGTATTATATTGTAGTTGTATATAACTTAGTAGAAATAATGTACTAAAATTATAGATAATTTGTAGATAAGTTGTATAATATATAATTAGTTGTATGAAAATTGTTTTTAGTATGTATAAATCATATACAAAATATACAAGACATATTGTATAAAATTTGTATGTAAGTTTTATGTTATTGTAGTTGTATTTCACTGGGTGGAAATAATGTGTGAAAGTTGTAGAAAGTTGTAGATAAGTTGTATTCCTCTATAACGGGAGATGTTGGCATATCAAGTAACTTTAGTGTTCCAGACGAACATGCATGAAAATAAAGATAAATTTTGTTATGAACAGTTTGTAGATATTTTGTAGATAATTTGTAGAAACATTGAAATTCTGTATTTTCATATTAAGTTTTCAAATGATATGTAGTTTTGTTGTAGATTAAATGTAGAAAACAAGTCATTGTGAGTCTTATTTGACTCATTCCTCACATTCAATCTATTCTACAAATTCACGCCTCTTTAAATACAATACAACCATACTTTCTTGAATTTAAAGGTATAGGAATATATATAACTTAAAAATATCTTCTCATCTGCACAAGTTAGCTCGAAAACAGACGAAGTGGAATAACAAGCTCCCATTAAAACTTTTAACACAAAAACACAAAAGCTCAAAAATAAATAAACAACAGTCTACAATTTATCTACAATTGCTGCAATATAATGTATGTCATGTCTTCTTCTTCTTCTTCTTCGAGTTTCAATCTGAAATTCAGTCAAAACCAAGTCTAATCTTCACCAAAACCCCTCAAAATTAAGATATAAACTCTAAACCATATTCTCAATTATCTACAACAACACTCAATCCAAATAAATAATGATTTTTGAAAATCCAAATTTGAGTTCAAAGTTTTTTAATGGCTGTCAATGGTGGAATTGCTGCTCTCTTTTCCTTCCCTCTTATATTACTGAAGGAACCCGAAATCATAACCATCAAAAGTTATTACTGTGTATGAACTTTGAAGATTTGACTTAAATTTTGACTGGTTATAGAAGAAAAAACCTTGATTTTGGACGTTAATGGTAGAGGGTTTCAATTATTTTTCCGGTTTTAGCAGAGGGAATAATGGTTTAAAACGTGGGTGTGTGGTGATACGTAGATGAGGATGTGGGGTTGGGAGAGAGAAATGTGGGGGGTGAGGATTTGGAGGAATATACGGTACCATAAATTTAGAAGTGATATAAGGTACAATTAATGTACAGTTAAAACACCTTATGGTATAGAATTGATAATTAGGTATACTAAATGTAATTATATCAAACCTTAAACATTGAGGGTAATATAGTTTCCTATATGGCATAGGAATGTAAAAATTCCTTACAATAAAATGCTTCGGCCCGTTTTCACTCTAGTTTCTACCTCCACTTTATACTCCAGCATGCTCTTAACTAATTAATATAATCCTAAAATTTAGAGGCCAACATGAGCCCTTATTTGCCTTATGTGTTATTTGTTTAAGTCCTAACCTCCCTTACATGTGACGCTAATAAGAATAGAAATAGAAACCTGAGCTTTTTAAGTTTAGAACTTCCCTTTAGATAGCGTCCAACGCCTCCTGGACTATAGGAATGGGACGGGTAGACTTACTAAGGCACGATTTAGAATCAACCAGTACACTTTAGGTAACAACTTAAATATAGTAATGAGGGTAGCGGACATGATACACAAATTGCCCGAATAGCCCTTGCACTTGGCTATAAAAGTCTTGGCAGACTTTGCACGGGAGTTGATCCATCAGGCTTAAAAATTTATGTCCCCCTTTAATGTAATTAAGTAGTCTTTTATAATTTACAATTCTTACATTTTTGTCATGACTAGTTTTAATTAATTGCTTTTAATTGATGTATATACTTGACCACTAGTATTAATTCACAGCTTAGCAACTTACAACCTAGTTTAATTCAATAATTCCAAATAGTTTAAAATTCGGCCGGGAACTACACTTGTGGAGCTCGAAGAGTGCCTAACACCTTCTTTTTGAGGTAATTTGAGCCCTTACCAGATCTTTGGTGACGCTGACTAGTTAAAACAGAGTTATTTGCAAATAGGTGCCCTAATGCACCTTAAAAATCGTTAGGTGGCGATTCTTCTCTTTTAATACCCACTAAAAGAGTTGTCACATGTCGAATCCCACTTTCGCGAGAAAATGGGGCGCGACAACACTTCATTCTTAATTTCTTCTAATCTCTAATTAGTTATCCATCATCTCTTCTTCAAGCAAAGCTGCAACCAAAGTTTTTGCTTCCTCGGCCAAAGTTTCGGCTCCTATTTTGATCATCTTCCCATCAGATACACATGGCTTATAGCAAATGCACCTTCTGAGGATTTTGCTACATTTTCCATCAGCAAATCCCTCACTGAGACAAGCTTTTCTGCATGGTGGTTTGGTAATGCATATTCCAGGGAATGTATTGCTTTCTGCTTTGCAAGTACTCTGAGTTTGCACCTCAATTTCTAGTACAGGGTGAAAGGTTGAAACCTCCAAATTTCTAACACTTTTTCTTTTATGGCTGGCCTTTATTGTTTATAAAGCTAATTACAAAGTGAGATTCCTCATGTATTTTTGTTATGAATTAAAGTTAATGTGCTAGGGAACACAAAAAAGAAGAAGATATAATTCACTTAGTGATTGCTTTGAATCTCAAACATCATATATATGACTATGAGGAAGGGCGTTTTGTTTTGATGAAAACCTCCAAATTTCTAGCACTTCTTTTCTTCACTTTTATATATACTCAAGGTATGTTGTTAACCGAAGAAGTTAATATCAATAAATAAAATCAAATTGCGCCCCCCTCCCCCCAATCTCTCTTCCTTTATATATGTTTTTTTAATGGTAATTGAGAACCTAAACAAGTAGGAACACTAAAATCAAGACCATTTAAATCTACTTAAACTAATTCCTCAAATATATTTTCTCCACACAAATATAAAAGAAAAATATAATAAAAAAGAAAACCTTAACTATTTTTATTCAACAAATAGAAACCTAAATAATGGAACAAAATTTATGCAATCAACCCCCTTTCCCCTAAAAAAAAAACAAGATTCTTTATAGTTAAAATGTAAACAAATATGTAAAGTTATTCGATACTTATGTTAATAGAAAATAATAGGTATCCGATAGAATAATTAAAGCGTACACAAATTGACCTAAGTAAAAGAGCAAAAAAAAAAATGCATGGATACAAAAAAGTAGTCGTCGTGAAATACTAGAATTACTTCCCTTGTGTGTCAATTTTCATTTGTCGGTGAATATCGTCTTTTTTCTCTTTCTTTTGTTCAACTTTGAATTGGAGCCAATTGATGATTTCGAAGACTAAGAAGATGAAAGTAAGAGAGGCAATAACAGCGATGTAGGCAGGTCTCCACGTGTCGTCTTCTTGCATTATTTTTATCCCTTTGAAAATGTTGACACAAATCACTGCGAGTAATGCATACCCTAGAGAATGATGGTATATACTCCAGTATATGTGAAGTTCATCGTCCTTTTTGGGTTTTAATCTCAGTGCCAGCGTCTGTATATAAAATTTAACCAAATGATTAATTAGTATTTGAGAAGTTGCGGTGATAGGATATTTATCAAGAAAATTCAAAAAAAAGTAAAAAATTAATTTGCAAAAAAGCCAAGAGAATTCATTATGTAATATACATACATAAGAATGAAATTGAACATTATATACATAATTTAATTTCCCTACAAAAACAGTTCGAACGTACCCCCATCCACCCCTAATTCTGGCCATGCGTTTTTGGTGTATATCATGGATTAAGTTAATGAAATCCCTAAACTTCAACTAGGAGGAACGTAGAATGAATATTTCTAATACTAAATTTATTTATATCCTTTCTCTAAAGAGATATTTTGTTAGAAGTATTTAACTTATATATGCCCCCGTTCTTGTAAAAGAATCTTTATAGTATTAATTATTATCCATATTCGTAGGAGTATATAATTGGAGTAATGACTTCAAAATTATCCTCTGGGCCCCAACTTCAAATCTTACGTTAGTCTTGTTGATTAGACATCAATATAATCTTGCCACTTATACGAGTGAATCATTTCAAAGGGCATGGAGAAATAGTAACTTTAAATGGAGGGATCGGGGCAATGAAGAGAAAAATATCAACCTACACATGGTGTTCACACGAAATATATCAATTTATCATAGTTAAGTGATAGATAGAATGAGAGTATATATTCTTAATTTTGAGATGAGAGTACATACACTACTAATAAACTATGATTAGTGGTAAAAGAGTTTGTTAAATATTTATAAAAAAACTGAAGCATTCTATCCGTCGATGAATAAAAAATAACAAATATAATAATTTCTTGTTGACCGTGATCCATGAAGAAGGGTACACTGGATAATGAGATTGTAATTCTTTTAATCGAATACTTATTGTGACAACGAATATTCCATTTAAAAACTAAAAACAACTCTCCATTTATTTTTCTTAATGTATTGATAGATTTCGATGTAAATACTGACCGTGGATAAAATAAAATAAAATATTCAATAAGTTGGTGGGGAAAGAGAGAGAGTTTTACTTGTAGGGTGGCAAATGTGAAAATGAAGATGCCAAAAGCTCCATGTTTGGGAAAAGAGTAATATTTGGAAGAAATTCCAAGCCAGAGTCCAAGTCCCCATCCAGTTGCCCCAATAATATATCCAAATGCTTGACATGTCTTATGAGCATGTTTCCATTGATCATGTTCATTCCATTGTATTGGTCCCTTTTTGAAGTACCTGGCTATTATCACCCCAATTGGCAGGATTACACCCCAACCAATAATGTTAAGTATTCCATGAGCCTGAAAAAAAAATTATTAAGCCCCAAAAAATAACTGTTATAATCTATGTATATCGTCTAGGAAAAGTAAATGCTAAATTCGACCGACTATTTATATAAAGATCTAAAGAAAAAACAGAATTTTTTTATGATGTTTTAAACCGTCGAGCGCACTTCAACATCTGATAAATATATACTTGATATGTTTGGTATATATATGCAGGAGTGACCCATTACAAAATTTGGATTCTAAATACCTGTGTTAATGCTTCCGAAATAAATGGAAATTATGATTTGTATACAAGAAAATACAATTAAATAATAATTGTCTAAGTAAATTATTGGTCTAAGTAAGATTAAATAATAATCAATTAAATATATATGCCTTAATTCCAGATTAGGTTAGTTATATTAAAGTATGAGTACGTAGCTGAGAAGAAAAAAAAATCATATAATGGCAAAATCAAATCTTTTAAGGACTAATTTTTACCATCTACTGATAAATGGGCTTGAAAGCCGTCTTAGAACAATGTAACATCGATCTGTTATACCACTAACAAAATGTAGTCGAGTAGTATGGGGTCTTTGGTAAATTAAAGTACTTTCTAAATGCACTCGTTAGGGGACGTTTGGTTTCAGCAATTATGGAGGTTATCAGTATATTTCAGTGTTTGGTTGTGAATATTACCTAAATGCATGATAAAGTTTATACCAATATCATGGGAAGGAGTTGAGCTAGGTGGGCGAAAGTGGATTCAACCAAATCCCCTTCGCCCAGAAATTATATTGTTTATATATAAGGTTAATGTTTTTTCATATACATATATTAAATGTTAACCCCTAGTTTCTTTGCGTTTTTCCTTTTTTTATTTTCTAAATCTCCTTGATGAAAATTCTACTCCGGCCACTGATCATGATCATGAGATTATCTATTACATATAGAAGGTGAGATTATAATCTGAGTTATAATTCTGGGATAACCAACCAAACGATCCCTGACCGGTCATCGGTGTGCTCCTTCTTTCTAATAGTTTCAAGGATGCATGCATGCATGCTATGAGGAAAGACAACTACATGTAACCGTCCATAATAAGTGGGATTAGTAATATTGAAAATAAGGTAGATAACCTGGTAAAGCAAGTTTAAGATAATGCAGATTTAAACAGTCAGTACATAAATTAAATCTGGATAAATGCAGACATCATAACCAAGAGAAAAGAGAGAGTAATTAAGGAGGATGATCCAAAGTTAATTAGGCTTACAGTTCTTGCATGATGACGTTTAGCAGCTCTAATACTTAGACATTTGCCAGTCTTCAAATCAATGGTCTCTGTGCCATCATAGTTATGGAGAGTTTTATCATGAATCTTGGGTTCCATTCCTGCTGCAACTTTTCCAACTTGCCAAACATGATTAATTCTTGAAACATTAACTGATTGAGGAAGATGTATAGTGGCTTCTATTATGTGATACTGAAGATCCAGAGAACTAAACCTCAATTTGCTTAAATTCAAATCAATAGGAGAAGGTAACAACTTGCACTCTATTTTGATATATTTTGTGACATTGTATTTTTCTCCAAGAAATGAACCATTGGTCTGCTTGATACCAATAAGAGCTTGAGTCCCCACCATTCTTGGTTCTGGTCCAAAGTTCAAACCCCAGGCTAGCCATCCTGTTTCACTTTTTAATATAGCTCCCACCATTACCTGGATCATCGGCGAATTCAGAATTTATAGTTAGTCAGAGTGGCAGAATCAGGATTTCTAACAAGGGAATTAACAAAAGAAGAAAAATATCACATTTGAGATTTGAAGCAGTCAAACACGACGCTTTAATCGTTTTTACTACTAGCGCAGCCCGGTGCACTAAGCTCCCGCTATGCGCAACGTCCGGGGAAGAGCCTGACCATAAGGGTGTATTATACGCAACCTTACCCTGCATTTCTGCAAGAGGCTATTTTCACGGCTCGAAGCCGTGATCTCCTGGCCACATGGCATCAACTTTACCAGTTACATCAGGGCTTCCCTTGA
The DNA here is from genome assembly GCF_000393655.2 of Nicotiana sylvestris. Lineage (NCBI taxonomy): Eukaryota > Viridiplantae > Streptophyta > Magnoliopsida > Solanales > Solanaceae > Nicotiana > Nicotiana sylvestris. The sequence continues at coordinate 37,565,290 of NC_091067.1, read as the reverse complement.
ACTACGTACTATTCAACAAATTTATGTATATATACTTACAGTGTAACTAATTTCCGGTAAAAGGAGTTCTATTACACAATGTTAGTGTGCGTACATAATGAATTTAATCTAAATATATAATCACAAGCATAATATTCTTTTTTTTGTGCATGTGCTTATGATCGAGATGAAAGTAATGGGTTCAGTTGAACCTGGAGGATTCGAGTGTTGTTCTCGAGATTCCATGCAAACTCAACTCCATTGCTATGTTCGTATCTCTTGCATAATGTTAGATTTCTGCTGAGGGCTTCAGACCAGAAGTCATCACTGCAACGATGAGCATGAATTGTAATTGAAAATAAAGACAAAAGGAAGATTGAGTTTGAGATCAAAAATATTAAATAAGATGGAGACATCTTCACTTTTTATTCTCTTTGTTTTTGCCTTTTTCTATTTTTTGTGTTTCTACCTTAAGGTAGGTATATATATAAGAACTAAGTTAAAAGGGGGAAAGAGGAAAATTTAACTTGAGCATGCATCCATGAGTTTTTGCATGGAGTCAGAAAAATTGGAGTTAAAAAGAAGTAATGTATATGTTCTGTTTTCTTTATTCATTTTTCTCATCACTTTTTGGATAATATCTGAGGTTCTTTTTCGGAACAAAGTGTGAGAGGGTAAAAACAGTGTTTTAGTTACTCTTCCAAGGTACTTACTTTACTCCTCTTTTTGTTGCTTTTCTTGTTTAAAATGCTTTTACCAAAGTGAGACGCTTCACACTTTATTGTATACTCCAACATTAATGTGTTTCACGTATTTAGTATGAAGGAATTGCAATGACAAATTTTTGAATCAACTTGTCAAAAAAAAAAACTCGTTTTCATGTTTTTACTACGGGTTAGTTGTTGAAACAAGAATTAAGAAGCTATTTCAACTAAGGTCGTATAAGTAAGAATGTAAATTATGTCAAGGTAAACAAAAGGAAAAGAGGTCAAATTCTCTTTATGATTGTCTATTTTAAATATTCAGCTTAAATATAAAAAAAAGTATCTTGAGAAGTCATCATTAAGCATATTGCAGTCACACTAGAAAAGAGGTGTCAAATGGCATGTGAAAAAAGCTCACATAAAACATATACATTTTGTTACAAATGCTGGTTAACCATGATAATAGAATAACTTTTCCATTTAAAGAACAATGTCCTAAACCTCCCTCGTCCCTCGTACACTTCACCTCGTAACCATGATATATATATATATATAAAAGCGTGCAATAAGAGCGCTTGTAAACCACTAGGTAGCCACTTTAACTCGCCCCAAGCAATGCCCAAAAATACTCTGTGAGGAATGGGGGGGGGGGGGGAGGAGGGCTAAGTTCAAAGGTTCGTAAGGTATCAGTAAGTAGAGAACATTTGAAACGAATAAATTCATTTTTTTTGTCTTTGAAAATTTGAATAATGTTATCAATATGCCAATTTTAATTTTTTTTTAAAAAAATTGATTAAGCAACATTGCTCAAAATACATGTTAGTAGGATTTCTGATTTGAAGACAAGAACCATTTTTGCATAAGTAAAGGCAAGAACCAATTCCTTGAGCTGCACAAACAGTTGACCCTTTTGAGAGTAGGACTTTTCCTTGGCTAAACACTTAAGTTGGTTGTTTTGTGACTTTAACTTTTAACAGAAGACAAAAACACCCTTGTCCGATGTGATCATCCTTTTTGCAGCAGCAGTGCCAACAATCCTCTCAAGCTGAATTCAAGTGAAAGTAAATTACGCGGTAAGAACACTACAAGGAAACCAAAACACTTGGAAGAAAATTTAAGAGACAGTACGTTGATAGGGCGAGCATGGAAAAAGGTTGAAAGCATGCATGCAAGATATGAACTCATAATTATGTATGAGGAATTTGAAGTCATACCCGAAGCTGGTCAAAACGAGAAAATAGAACAGTGCAAGCAGATCCTTGTAGCATGTTTACAACCTGCAGAAGAAATGAAATAAATCACTAGGTAAGACTTGCGCTCGTGTGAAACACCATATTATCCTAATTGGAGAGTTGAAGTAGAGATGATCACCTCTGGGTAAAATTCTTTCCGCTCTGGAAGTGAATATATGATCAAGTTCTGCATGCCACGTATCTAATTCCCAGGACAAGTTGAACAGACAAAAAAAATTATTATCATTATGCAAACATTGAATAACAAAAGGCTGATAATATCTTTTAGAAGAATCTAAGGATATACAACCGATAACTGTGAAAGAAGACAAGATCAATACCAACATTAACTACCAAATGGCTGTGTAATTGAGAAGAAAGATAGCAACCATCACATGATACTGTTTAAGTACAAATGTTATTAAGAATATGATATGATATGTTTGACACCAGAATCCCCAGACTTCTCGATATTCTGCAAAGGGAGGATACCTTTAATACCAAAGTGAGCAGCAGGTAAACGACCTCTTGACTGCTGTACGAATCAACATTTTCCTGATCTGGCAAGTCTACTAGATCAGGAATTTAGCCCCGGGAAAAATATATGGTACTTTCAGTAGAAGCACTACTAGTTTTTCCCTAAAACTACATATTTGTAAGGGTACAAAAAATCCATAATTCCATCACAGAATGCTCTATTAAGCAGGATATATAGCAGAAAGCAAGACAGCATGAATAGCACTGAAGATAGAGAACCAAAAGCATGAGCATTCTTGTGAGCAGGAAAAAGAGGAGAGAAGTAAGAGAGCATGAATAGCACTCAAGAAAGAACCTTGTATCGATGATAGAAGTGAGCTCTTTCAGTGTAAAGCATAATTTTTTTTGTTCCGTTGAAAAACCACACTCGTGCACGAGATATATCACTCTGCTCAGTGTACCTAGAAGCAAAGGTAAACAACTGAACCTTAAACCAGAACAGCATACTCACATAATAGCAAGTAGCCACTTGGATCACAAAATCCGATTTCATACACAGAAATGCAAAGCAATTTGAACACAAGATGTTACTCACTCCCCCAACAGACAACAGGATGCCTCTTGTGACTTCAAGAAGTTCCTTACTCGAATGAACTCAAAGTAAGAGCTAATAAATAGCATTATACCACCCTGCAGAACAAAAAAAGGAGTTGAGCAAAGACCATCTCTCATACAGCTAAATGCTTAGGAAAAATGAATTGTTTCTCGAGCTCAGATGAAAATACCTGAATGGAATCCTTTATCTTGGGGAACACCTGAAATAACAGAGTTCATCAGTGTGAGATTTGAGCATACACCAATAGTACATCACAACTGTAAGACCAACTGATTTGATGATGATATTAACTTTAAAAAATCAGGTTACACATGTAGAATGGTGTGTGGTTATATAGTTATACCATATGAGTTTTCAAAGATCTCGGGCTACTGATTTATTGCCTTATTTGACTAGATGCTCAAATTCTTTCACATGTACAGAATAAGAACAAATGTATAATTCCATAAATAATGAGTAAATGACAATACTGAAGAAAGGAGACTTGGTCTCTCTTTACATTAAATAAAATAGTACAAATGGTCATAAATAGCTCGGGAGACAAAGGAAGAAATGGGAGGTACCGAGATTGTATTGGATAAGATCTTAGTTTATATGCACCATCAGATTTGAAAGCTAAACAAAGATTAGGGGCAGATTTGAAATTTAAACAACGATTAGGGGCAGTGCCTTAAACAATTCTTTAATACAGACAAGAAAATGGATTAAAAGTGTCAACTTGCGAGCTAATCATTTATACAGATACATGCCCATCTGGAGGCAAAGAATCAAGTGCTCTCGACGTACTCTAGCTTCATCACCAAAAAGGAATAAGAGTTGCATTTACAATATAAATAATAGTAGCATGGTAAAATATAGGATCTAAGAAAATTAGAGCCTAAAGGATGAATCATTTGGCGGCCAGAAACAATGGAGGATTAGACGGATCAGACAATGGGAAGTTGTACCTACGTTAACTCGAAAAAACTACGATCATACAATTTAGGTGCTGTTTGAATTGGATTACGAAGATTATTTCTTATTATTCAGATAACTAATTATCCGATCCGCAATCATATTTTCATCTGCACTTCCATTTTTTTTTTTTTTGGGGGGGGGGGGGGGGGGTGTTTACAACAACCAAGAGATGATTTTGATTAAAGGATTTGATAAAATAAGGTGAAGAAAACAAACAGGCATTACGACCCTGAAGCCTAATAAAGAGGATATCGCTGTTAACATTTTTTCTTGTCTGGGAAGTACATTCCATCTTGTTAAAGGTGGAGCAAGCTCTTTACTTACGGAAAGATATCACCACAATTATTTGAGTCGTGTCATCATGAAGAGAAATGATCGACAATGCAGAAGAACAACAGACCTTTTTTGTGAAATAATCAAACCGAGCATCATCAGCATCTTCTGCAGTTTTTGCATCAAAACGCTCATAAATCTGCAAGTTTGAGAAATAGCAAAAACCATAAGCGGAGAAAGGAATCCATAGTATTTCCACAGGAACATGATTAATCAAATTCAGGTATGCAATTACCAAACAAAATAGAAGCCAGACAAGATTCAAACTTAATAATACATGGAGCATACAAATAGTAATGCAGATCTTGTACTTAATACAACTTTGCTGCGGACTGTTAAGACATAAAAAAATTCCCACCCTAACTGTTTAAGCTTTTAGATAAGGTGGTCACACAATTTTTACATGGTATCAGATCCAACTTTTGGTAAGCCATTCTGATACTCGTATGTCTGTTTCAAAATTCACGTTTAAACCCAAAAATTGGTTGTAACACGTACTGGAGGTGTTGCACGAATTATATCAATATCAAAAGAAATAAAGTTGATACATTGTTTCGTGATTTCTTGATCTTAGCTGGCTTAAGTAAGACAAATAGAGAAGGATTGTATGACACCGGTAACCGCCTGTTTATCTAGTATCTGGTATTAGGACTAGATGTGAATGAAAGCAAGTGTCATCTTGACTTCCATGGGGAACACAATTTGAACATGCTATTAGAGTAGGCACAGATTCTAGGTTCACGTCCCAACAGCATTCATTATCAAATTGAATGTCCACGTGCTTGCCAAGAAAAAGAATTAGACCGCAGGCAAGAGGTAGTGTTTAAGACATAAAATAAATAAAAGTGTCTCATCTCTATTAAATTAAACTTTTAGATGAGGTGGTCATAATATCAACAAAATCATAAAGTGATATGACTACAGACACAAAACTTGATGTATTCCTTTTGATAAACTGAAATTCTTACACTGGAAATTTGTCGGGTTCATGCTAAATAAATTAAATATAACTATAAGACCATACTTTTATCACTCACCTGCCGTATTTGAAGTACTACCTTGGGTAAAACACCTTTATACTCGCTTGCCAATTTAACCTGAAAATACAGCACTTAGATAAGCAATATCTTTCTTTTCTAAGCATCTCACAATATAAGCATGCTGGAATTCATACTGATGATTTCGGAATTTCAAGGTAATATGCAAGGCTATGCGTCACTTTTATACCAGTGGAGATCCAATTCTATTTTCCCTAGTGTATGCAACCCTTCAAAACTCAAATAAAGTAAGAAGAACAACATATTAAACTCACATTAAAACTTTCATCTCCCGCTAATTAGAATAAATTGTATAATGGAAATTTATTCATCATTTTCCATAAGTTTAGGCACATATATCGTCTTCACAGAACAACGTTAGTGGAAGGAAGAGCGGAGAAGTCAAATGGAGGATTTTCAATTACTTATAAATAAAGGAAAAGAATAACTAAAATTACAGCTTCAAAGTGGCCCCAGACTCAGGGCTTTGATCTGGTAATAAGGCCGCAGCAAGTGATGTAGGGTTTAGCCTCACTTCACTGGTTCGGACCCTGCTGCAGACAAGCCCGGTATTTAAGAGTAAAGGGTAGGTAGGTCTATTATCTACCGAGTTTTAAACCGTGCGTCACGGATCCTCAGGGATTTCTCGGTTATAAGAAAAAAAACATTACAGCTCTCAAAGTATAGCTGCAAATCACCAGTTAATGGGCAAATAACTTAGTCCAGCCACTTCACAATAAGATGATGAGAAGAAGGCTATCAACGTCTTAACATTTTGAGTGAACAAAATAATTCATTCAGCCTGGTACAGTAATTTGCTTTAACAGGTGGACAATAATTTCTGTCCCCTTTTTCTTTTGCATATCAAGAACAATTTGTACCCTTCTTAAAAGCATATACATCTTTTTTGCGCTAGATGCTCAAACAATGCCCAAAATGCTTATTATTCCCCCAAGTCACCAACTTATGATACATCAAACACCAGGTAACAACCAAAGGAAAAACAACAACAACAACAACAACAACCCAGTAAAATCCCACTAGTGGGGTCTGGGGAGGATAGTGTGTACGCAGACCTTACCCCTACCCCGAAGGGGTAGAGAGGGTAACAAAGAAAGGAAAGGGGTTGACAAAAAGAACAGTCAAAAAGTAAAGATATAGCACTCTAAACCAGGAACGGAGCTCCAGGTAGAAACACAACACAATCATGTTAAGGGTTATTAATATCTGAAAGTTTCCCATCACTGTCACCAGAGAAAAGAGGGCCATTATTTCTATGCAATGCCAAATGGACAGACCTTTCCTTCATGGTTGAGGCAATGATGGTTGAATAAACCATTGATGTCTGCATAGGACAGAAAAGAACTTTAGCTCTTAGGCCCTAATTATAAAGATAATTATCAAGAATGATACCAGGATTTACAGCTTATATCATTAGCATCTATCTTTACTGCCTAAACACCACACAAAGGTGGCAAACGTACCTGGATTTATATGAGAAGATAAGATTATGGATTGGCGGTAGAATGGTGCTTGACCGTCTAAATACCTACAATCAACATTCACAAAATCAAATTATTAGCAAAAAGCATCACTCATTTCGAGGGAGTGCAACATGTTCTAAGTTTGGGCCTTATATTTATCCTATATTCGTATTGCGGAGCGATGTTCTACGTGAATCCGCGTTCAGAACTCACAGAACAACCCACTTTCTTTCGTTTCTTTTTTTCAAAATGGGGGTGGATAACAGAAATAGCAATAAAGAAAACAAAAGAGCAGCTTACGAGCATACCACTGCCTAATGCGCATAATATCTGTTCCATGCTGCTCGCAGGGTATCCGATTTAATTGTTCAACAATTGTATTCACGTGTGACCAATTCTGCGAGAGAAAAAAATATGAACAAAAGATAGTAAAATGTAGACATGCACCAAATCATTCCTAGGGGCATAGATGAACTTTCAAAGTACCTGCATCAATATGACATCTGCGTGGTCAACAATTAGAACCTGCTCAAATGGTAATTATACCGTTCGTTAATAAAAAGGTAAGGAGCGTTACTGAAGAAGATTAGAGCACAAATCATAATCTTCCAAACTAATATCCCAATTCCGACAAATATTACCTCTATAGAAGAAAGATAATCAACATTTTTTTCCTTAAACATTTCTGCCTCCCCAATTTTCTGAAGGAAGAAAATCGACAAGAAGTTAGTCAGAGATTATAACAATTTTCGTACTATACATTAGAGCTGCATAGTTTTAGGATTAAGAGAATAAGCTTTGAGCAAATCTGTTGATATATTGAAACAGGGTATAGAAATGAGAAGAACAGGGTATAGAAATGAGAAGAACAGAAATGAGCACAGATATAAGTTTGTCCTCCCCCTCCCCCCCCCCCCCCCAAAAAAAATAAATCAGTCAAGAGGTGACAATTTTCAAGTTCCCTTTATTAAATAAATTTATGGCTTTGAATTCTAGAGAATGTTTTTTCATTGTCTGTATTCTGGAAAAGTATCCTGTATACGTCGAACATAAGAGAGAATCAAGGATTTCAGGAAAGATCTAAACACCCATAAAATGAAAAAGAGCAATGAGGACCAAACACGTGTATGTATTAGCAAACTTACAGTGATTAGGCCAAGAGGGGAAGCAACAATCATGTCTGACGAGTAAAAGTCACCGTACAACTTTATGCTCCTCCTAAAATAAAAACATGCATATGATTTGCCTTTGGAGAAAAAATGACAGCAAAAATACTCCATATTGATCTCTCCATAACTTCGATATTATACTGTGGAATTACTCATATCTATGTACACAGTTTCATTAACTTATGATTGTTGCTAGCATGTTCTACCCTATTATGTAAGAAAAGAATTAGTGGCTCGATTTGTCCATCTTCATATATGGCATATATTCTAATGTGCCACATCCATGAATTGGTAGGCAAAGCTTACTTAGATAAAAACCAAGTAAAAGCATCATTAGTCAAAGTAAAAGCATACAGCCACGAACACACATGACATTTCTAAAAATTATGGGTTTCATTAAATCACTTCGTTCTTTTTATAAATTGTGATTTTATTTAGCAAGATGTGTATCAAGGCCTACTATGACATGCAGCAAGTTGAACGAACTTTACTTTTCCTATAGGAACCTGCTTGCATAATAACATAGTACTTTAGCGACTTGTTCGTGACTGAATAAAATGAGCAAATTATTTTCCTTTGAATAATGCTTAACAGCAATATAGAGCATCTAAGTCGAAAAGCACTTGCAAAAAGAAATGCAGCTTTCATGGTGTAGTAAATGTTGGACAATTTCACCAGAGTTGAGAAATATACCTAGTGAACTTAATTCCTAGCATGAAGTGATCATTGTTATTTCCCCCAAATAATGCTTGAAAATCAGATGGTTTTGAGCTCTTCTTTGATTCAGAGCTTTCGACGGCATCTTCATCCTCCCTATCTTCGCTTACTCCGGCCCCGAATTCTCTATAGAAACGTTCACGCTCCTCTACATTAGACTGAGGGAATCAACAGTACATTAATAAAGTATGAAGAAGGTATATCTCCATCTAATACAGGCCTACATGATGTCAAAATTAGCAATATGATCTTAGTTAAGTGGAGCCTAACTGAATAATCTCTTCACCTTAATTACAGGGGTCCACTTTACGATCTCTCTCTAAGTTAACTATTCCACATTTAACAAGGCCAAAGCGTTTTTCCACGAATCTAAAGGTTCATATCAACCCCTAAAATGAAAGGGCAATAAGCCATTATACATTCTAGTCTTCCAGATGTAGCTACATTTCGCAAATCAAATATGTAATTCCTTTTATAACAATAGCTTCATCAATAAAATTATACCTTTAGCCGATCAAAAATAAAAAATACCTATCACTAGCATATCACTGCTAAACTGATTAAGAAAAGTTCGCATATTACTGCAAAAATAAAATAGCACACACTTGATATATGTTACTATCTTACAGCGGCAAGGCGTCTGTGAGAAGGTGTTTGGTCCCCAACACTAGTCAATATATCTTACTAGGCAAAGTTTTGTGCATTTTGCAGCAGCTAACTACAATTCTAGGTCAAGCAGCAACAGCATGAGCAACAATACTCTTGCTTCGTTCCAACAAGGTCAATTAGCATTTCATGGAACCTGCTGCACAAATATTGGGAAGACACTGCTGAATATATTTTGCATGAGAATTCAGAAAATGGAAAAGCTCATGTACCTTGTATTTAGGAGGTGTCAAATCAATCAGCCGCTTGACTACTCGAAATGCAACACTTGCTAGAGGGAGAATGATCAGAACCTGAACCAACCACAAGAAAATGATCGATACTATTACAAGTTAACCAACCACAAGAATATGATCAACGCTATAAGTTTCACAGTGCTTCGTGAATGATGAGGGCACTAAACCGGACACCGAGAAATGCAAGATCACTGTGCAAAAATTGATATAGATCAAACAACGGCTCTAACAACAGAAGTACATTCATCAAGAAAATAAGCCAAACCATCATCAAGAAATGTATTGAAAAATTGATCACACTCATATTAACCTCCAGAATATAAAACCGTAAGTGAACCTCAAAAGTGCAATTAATTCTTAAAAATCAGGAGATAGTCAACTCTCAATTGTACGTTTGCTAGGTCGAAAGACATAGTTGAGCAGGTGGTTAATGTTAGGGGTAAAGAAAGTCTCATGATAAAATGATTACAGGTAGTAGGATTCTGAACCTTTAAAGGGGAATAAGCTTATCCATAGGGATCTGATCCATTGGCATAATCAGAAAAAACTTTTAAGAGATATATTAATATCCGCAGCTGAAATACAAGTAAAATATAAAAGCAGATAAGGAAGAAATGAACTAGGATCATAGCATAAGTAGAAGGGCATATGAACAAGAGAGGTTGATCTAGTGGCAAGAGCACTCCACTTCAAGACGTCGGAAGTTCGAGCCACCGAGAGAAGTGGGAAGAAGCACTCTTGGTCCCTCCTGAGGGGGTTTGGGGAGGTAACGTTTACCAAATCACGAACAAAGAATTTAGAAGGGCGTACCACATGTGCCAAACACATTAACAGGCCCTATTGAGTCCCAGAAGAAAAAGACATTTTATCAGGTATTTCTGATTCTTTGGAGATGGGAAATGTTGTGGTTCAGCTTCTTAAAGGCTAACCCTACTAGCAAGAGTGATACACATAAAATGTGGGTCAGTGGTGGAATAGTTTAAGTGTCTCTAAAGACTAAGAGCGGGATTGGAAGGTTATTATTGTACTTCAACTAGTCTGTCTCCTCTGCAATAATCTAACTCCACCATAACTATGATATAGCATTTAAGAGTAGAACTTCAGCAGACAATACAGAATGTAATGTCAGAAAAGTGCAGGTACAAAGAGTAGGTCAGACTATTTTCTTTTTAATGAAATCGCATAATTCCTCATTACCATATAGAAATCTTATTCTAAGAATAACCACAGTTTGACACATCAAAGCCCTGATTATCTAAAAATTTGAAAACAAGACAAGGATGCACCTTCAATAAAACATGCCAAGCTTGATATCCACTATCAAGTACTTGTGTGGGGAAATATCCGGCGCGAGTACCTCAAGTTTTTTGCTAATTTCTAGTGTATTTTGAAGAATCAGCACAAAGTACTCACAAGTCACACCCTTTTCATACCCATATTACTCACGTCCTATCATACCCCTTTTCACAACCAATCAACGGGGTAGGTCAAGACAAATGAAGAATCCCCGTAACATAGAAAACAAGTGTCTATTTCTCACAAATTCATTTTCAGAAGCATAAGAATGAAATAGGTAAATACCTTGGGGCGAGTAAACCCCCGGTCAAGAAAAGCTTCATTAGTAAGGGTATCTGCTTTCACACTCTCCGGAAGCTTAGTTATTTTCGCCTCGTTCTTCTTTACAAGATCCCTAGTTCTGAATATATGATTAAGCTGCAAGACATGATTCCCTCAAATAATCAAGACATGGTTGCAATATTGGATATGAACTACATCACTCAAAATAGGACAAAGAAATTAGGGTGAAAAGAAGTCAAGCGGATGCTCTTTCTCAAAAAAAAAAAAAAAGTTAAGCAGATGCTCTTACAGAATGCATAACATAAGCATCCATGGTACTTGAATCTTCTTCTAGACCTTTGAGATAGAAGGGTTTCTTGTTGTGGTGCAAAATATCCCGGTAGCTGTTGCCTACATGAATAAAGGGAGTAATAGCAATTACAACACTAGTAAATAGCAGGACAAGAAACCGAAAGTAATACATGGACAGTGAGATAAAATCCACCAGGTTAACCACAAAAGGGGTGCCACAAGAATAAGTCAAGTATGAATACGTAAGTCAAGCATGTTTACTTTTTTGCAATAAGCCAAGTTTAGAGTAGTGATATTTTTTGCAGCATTATAAGTGGATGTTCAGCTATCAAGAATAACAGCACTACAAGTGAACCTCCATGTCCAATGGACCATTTGGCAGCTCAATTAGGGATTTTTTAGTCTTCTTATTTTAATTTTTTTTAATTGGGGGGTGGGGGTAATTATAGTGTTCAGACCAGCTTGCCTTCAGCTCGACCAATCCACCTGGCCTACTGCAATACACAAGCATAAGTGTCCCCCACACAAGCTGCAGAAGATGGACTCACACTGAGGTTTGTTGTGAAGATTCAAATCTGGAGATCCTCTGTCCTCCACCAAGCCAACCTCACTCTCTATCCTCCATCCATTTTCTTTTTCCTTTTTGTTTACTTTTTACTATGCCCAATTACACGTATATAAATATTTCACTTGGTACAATTTCAGTTTGTGTAAAGTTTACAAAATCAAATACATATATATAACAACTCCACAAGTATTTTTGCCACAAAATGACATAGTAGCTGATAATGCAGCCAAGGACATCTCTAAACCGTTGATGATCTCTTTTTTTGCTCTAATTTTACCACAAGATTAACTCAAATTCATTACTCTACTTTTACTGATAACCAAATTTGTTGCTCTACTTTAACTTCACCAAATCACACCTAGTAGGAAACACTACTTCAGTCAAAAATACGTGCTGCTATTAACCACAACTATCAATGTGGAACCACATAACATCAAGAAACAAGTTACACAACCAATTCGATTGACAAACTGAAAGAAAATAAGGTGCTGGAGTTACACTAAAGATCTACTCTGAGGGTTGCGGACTGTGATTGATATATCTTCCACAAGTCGTTGCAAAATAACTAAGAAACAGGCACATAGTTCTATCCACCAATCATCAAACCGCAGGCAACAGACATTTGATAAGTCTAATACGAGTAAATGACCAAAACAAACTTGATGGGCTTTACTTACAGAGGGAGAAAAATAATATCTGCTTTGATGAAGCAAAATCGGAGCCTCCAGACTTCTCATAGATACCTAACCAATGCTTGTATAGTGCCGGCTTCAAGCCATGAAATAAGAAGCCGTCTAGCTCCTGCAGAATAGCAATGCAACTTCTTGTATAGGAAGATCGTTGTTGAAAACAATGCATAAAATTAAAACAGTTGAACGTATTGATGTAGCATAGAGCAGTGCAGTTAGGTATTGTGAGGTTTGCCTCTACTCAGCAATGCAACAAAAGACATTCCTTTGTGAACCTAACACAGTCACCTACGGAATATGACCTAAACTCATCCATTAAGCATCAAAAAACATGGTACACATATAAATCAATACAAATATAGGGAGCAATATTTTAGAAAAGAGAGTTCTTGATTGTCAATATCCTTAACAGGCTTAAGTTGTTTATCCCAAAAAGAAACACACAGAACGCTCACACAAGTTTAGACTAACGGATATTACAAGGAGAAATTCAAAAAAGAGCTGCAGAGTAACTAGACAAGCACTACAATAAGTATTACTACACCTTCAAGTTTGAAGCTTGATCACAAATAATTGGAATTGACAGGTATCTAAAAAAAAGGCAGACGCAAGATGAGAATTGATACCAGAATCCTAGAAAACCCCTAGAAAAAATTGGAACCCCAACCAGATGGACAAGAATTATAAAACTCCGGCAACAACATTGTCCATGAACTACTTTTTTTTTTTTGGGGGGGGGGGTGGATGAAGGAGAAATCCCTCCGGGGCCAACCCTTAGGGCTAATCGCAGCCATGGAAACTCGGTGATAAGGAGTCCGTCCCTCTACCCTTCTCCAATTAAATACCAGTCTTAATTCGCACGGTACAGGGCTTGAACATGTGACTAAGTTACAAGTCCTTTAACGTCTGCCACTTGAACTAAGCCCTGGGAATGCACTGTTCGTGAACTATTTTCTGTTCCTTTTGAAAAATAGACAAATAATCCAAGAAGATTTTAAGCAGGACACCACTTCCACATCATTTGGACCAAAAATACTCTATAGATTTATTGCCAAATTTTCCATGAAAATGGATGTTAGGTACAGCGAAGATATGTGTTGCTGCAACAATTCTGCAATGAATTACGGAAAATCACAGACCACTATCTATTTATTTACCAAACTCATATTACTTGAGCATAGCCTAATAGACCTTCTGCCCAGAATATAAGATATGAAAGAATGGAGAACTAAAACAACCAAGTGCAAAGACAGGTCACAGGTCCGAGTTCTATGAAGCAATCAACGATTGAATAAGGAAGCATAGCAAAAAAAAAAAGACAAAGCTACCTTCAGAAAACACTCGCCTGTCCCTCTCCACTTGCAATTTGACATCGCTACCACCCATTTGCAAGTCCATTTCTTTTTCTGTAGCATGTCAACCTCTTCTTTGGATAACTTGTGATCCAAATGAGAGTGAAATGAGCTGATGCATGGAAAGAACATGTTAGGTTAAGAATTTTCATAACTTCTTCTGTCTTATAAAATCTTTCCTCAACCATCAAACTAGATTTGGATCTGGATCAGTCCAATTGCCTTTAGATTATTCTTACCCTATCTTCTCCTTCTAATAGGACACCGTTGAGGAGCAAGTGATGCAACAAAAACCCATCCCTAATGGGCACATTTCATGTGGAAGAATGCAGTTTAAGAGTAAAAGAAGCAACCGATTCAGAATGGCACATGATTCACTGCATCTTGTCTGTGATGGATAGTCAATGAAGCATTTAGATGTTTCCACTAATTAGCTTTTTATGATAAGTCGATGTTCGTAAACTATAATACAGAGTTAACATATCTTTTGTCGAATAGTCTTATTCAGCCAACCAAACATTTAAAGCAAGTAGACACTACCAAACCGAACATACTTTCCCAGCTGAAACTCATACAATCTGGCAGTAATATTGCACAAGTAATGTACTTTGATTTGTCCCCAAAGGAAGAGACATGTGCATTATATCTAGAATTTAATCCAACAAAATCATGAAACATAAGCAAGTGAACAAACACAATTATTGGAACATAAGGGAACTAAAACAAAAGGCAACAAACTCAATTAAAAGTTAAAACTAGTCGCACCTCGTGCTTGCACAAGCCCCTTTGGTAGGTTGACCATTTACTCTCAATTCATGTTCTTCATCTGAACCAGAGGCCTCCGAATCATCATCGTCAGTTTCGGTACCTCCAACCTGTCCCACGGGGTTACCTAGACCACCTCCATTTAGACTAGCACCAGGTTCGCTAAGTCTAGAAGCCTCACTATCACTGCCTAAAATTGGAAGAAAAACAGAATATAAGATCAGCTATAGAGTTAATTGTTCAAAAAAAGAATTTACGATCAGCTATAGAGTTGACATTTCTGAAGGACAATTCATTTCAAATCTCACTTATATGTGTTAGAAGTCCCGGTCTCGCCCTAAACAACTTAGAATTAGAAATAACCATCTTACGGAAATCAAAAATTATGGAATACAAGAGCAAATAAAGAACATAAAACATCCAGCAATAACTTTTGATAACCAAAATGTCAAGCAATAATGTCCATAAAAATTAAGAGTAAAATGCAGAAATTCTCACTAGTCCTTAAGGCCTTACCTTCATTTTCATCACCAGACGCACCATGAGCTTGCTCAACATCATCTTCATTTTCTTCTGAGTCCGAGTTATATTCTTCTCGTTTTGTCCTACAATTGCACGCAATTCACAAACCATTTTCATGATATAATCCCAAGCAGCTTAATGGTTCCAAAATACATGAAAAGAGGAGATGATCAACACATGCTACAACCATTAGAATCCGTGGTTTCAAGAAGGTCCTATTAATCCAACAAATTTCAGCAATCACAAAGAAACTAAGTAAATGGAGCAGAGGATTCATATAACTGGCCTCAACTAGTTTGAATTGATGCATACTTGTTGTTTTACAAAGAGAATAAGCAATTATTTGCAAAACCATTATTACTTTATAGGTACCCAATTCGACGCATAAAAAGGATACATAAACAACACAATCCTCATGAATCATGATGCCTTGAAGCAGCAACAATTCTTAATTCACTGGCTTATCAAGCCTAATAGTTAGATAATGTACAGAGAATGGAAGTGCAAAAGTTCCTTCACATCAGAAAAGACTTCCTTTCCTAAAGTACCTTATGTGGTGGATTATGTCTTGTTATTTTGTTTGTGTACCAAAGATGTCGACTTTGCTTTAATTTAAGAATATAGATCTCGACAGTCAACATAAAAAACAAACCAAATACAAAAAATTGAAGTAACTCAAAACTTTTCATTTTTTCCAACAAATAAAACCTGCAGTTGACAATTCAAGCAACCACCATCACAAGTATTTGATAGATACAAGCAACTATGCTTTTACCTCAATGACTCCAACAAACTGTCATACATTGTTGGCTCCTTATAATTCAAAACTTCTTCTTCTTCTTGTTCCTTTTGTGCTTCAACTTCTTCTATCTCCGAGTTTTCTTCTCCTGAATCATCTATTAACCCACCACCCGAAAAGAAAAAGATAAAAAAATAAATAAAAAATCATAACTTTTGGCAAATAACAGAACACAAACAAGGAAAAATCGGTTCTCTTTATTACTCTGATTGTCCTATTTCATATATTACTAAGCAATTTTTTCACAATCATTTTCTCAATATTTTTCTAGATAATTCAACCTTTGCCAATTGAGCTAACCCCTGGGGACCATGCGTATAATTTAGTATAAATATATACTCTTTAAGAAACTATGCATAACCCCGAATTCTTTTTGCAATGGAGGGAGCACTTAAACTACATTTATGGTTTGAATGAGTTTACCTGAGACACTTGGAGAGGGGCTTCTATTGAGCTTTTCTTCTCTACCAAATCGACCATTCTTCTTCTTCATCATATTCTGGTTCTTTGTAAACGGTTTCTGTTCAACTCTTCTCTTCATGCCTATATCAAATTTCAGACACGAAAAGAAAAAAAACGGATAAGTTAAAAAAAATTGCTAAACAAACAAAAACAATAATTGATATTGAGGAGTAAACAACCTCGTTTTCTACCAAATCGCTGGTTGCCCATTGTGCTGCAATTCGACAGGGAAAAGTGTTTGCTTCTTTTTCTGCTTTTCGAAGGGTTTAAGAGAAGGGTTTTAAGGTTGTCTGAAATTCTTGCGAATTTGGGTGCCGTTTGATGAACCGGGTAAGATTTCGACCGGTTTGACGGCGCCGAAGGTGTTATTGGAACCGGGTTTTCCGAATTGGTTGAACTTCAAAGTGGGCTTTGTATCAGTGAGTCGTGAGATATCAAGCTGAACGGGCTTACGGATTAGGGCATTTTGAAATAGAGATTTTTACATTCCTATTCCTATATTATATATGAAATTTTATTATCCTCTTTAATCAAGTTTTAACTAAATTGTATAGGCATATATAATTTATCAATTATATATAAACTACTCTTACGATATGCGTGTTGCGCGTGTATCATAGAAATTTTTTAAATCATATATAAAAAATTGTGTTTGAATCATAAAATAAAAGATTTAAAAAAGTAAAAATATCTAAAAATGATGATCGTTAATCCTATTTAGCTAACTCAATAAAAAAAGAAAAATCGCATAGATACATATTGAAAGTTGGGTTTGAGTTGTAAAAAATAGTTCATTTTTAATAAAAAAGTATAAGTTTTCGAAAATAATGATTATTTAGCTAACTAATAGAGGAAGGAACTTTGTCTATATAAGTCCGCGATATATTCAACCTAAAATGTATTCCCATTTTATAATTTAATTACTTAAATTTCACTTCAAGATTATGTTAACAAATTATATTTTTATTTGAAGTATTAGCTAAATAATAAAGGAAGAAAAGAAACTCGGTTCATATAAGTCTGCAATCATGTTGACAACATATTCAGCTTAAAACATATAACCATTTAATTTATAATTTCATTACTTAAAATGCACACAACCTATTCTAAGTCCAAGAGTGTCGGAGAGAAGAGAAAGTAATAAAAGCTTCTTTTATTCGGTCACAGAAAAATCAAACGACTCTTCAGTAATCCAGGGTGATCCAACTCCTTTAACATTTTTTTTTTGTTGTTGTTGTACATGTATGCCCCCTCCATCTTTATCTCTTCAAGATTATGTTTGTTAATTACATCTTTATTTGAAGTATTGGTTATTAGATAGGTGTTAACTATCAAATATTTATTATTTATTAGAATTCCTAACGTTTATCTAATGATATTTATTTTTAAATTTAAATAAAGTAACAATGAATAAATTAGTTTTATGTTACATAAACAAAACTCCTTGAAGTGATAGTTTTTTATAACATTTCAAAATTTCCCTTTTATGGTATTGATTACCTGATACTAATTTTTGTAACACCTTCTTCTTTAAATTACTTAGCTTTGACGTTTTTTAAAGGAAAGAAAAATGACAAAGGTTGAAGCTTGCAGAAATAAAATTATAAGTTTTTAGAAGAGTTTTAATTGATTTTAAAGTCCTAAATATAAAGACATAGTTTAATAAGGAAAGATTTTATAATCAAACTTTTAGATTTTTAATTAATTTCAAAGTTTTAAATCTTAAGAAAATAATCAAATGACTATTTTGTCCAGTGTGAATTCTATTTTAAAGGGGTAAAAAAGGTGAACGACATTTTACTAAGGGCCTTCGTGCTTTTAATATAGTATATATATATATATATATATATATATATATATATATATATATATATATATATATATATATATATTAGTATTAATAAGCATCCCTTTTATATTAGGAATTGAATAGGGAATCCCCATCTCTGCGCTCTTTCTCTCTTTTCGTCTCTCTTTCTCTCTTTCTGTCTCTCTCTCTTTCTCTCCTTCTCTGTTCTTTCTCCAATTTTCTTCCTTCCTTTTTCTCTGGTTTTTATCTTTTTTTTCAGGAAATTCATCGATGAATTTCAATTGTTATAATATAGAGTTTTAACTTAGCAATTTTGAAAAATAATATTAAATTCTCTGATGGCCTGATTCTCTCTCGGTGCACGATAATCTAGTGTGCGCCAACCATGGGTCAGGTTCTCAGAAGGCTCTAATAGCACAGGCTTCATTGCAAGCTCAAAGAGGAAAAGGTAAAGGCAACTCACAGAGAAAAGGAGAAGTAATGGGGGAGAACTCAGAGATGGAAGAAACCCTAGCACCCGAAGTAACAGGGGAGAAACGAAGAATGTCGTCGATTCTCAGCACAAATGACAACCAGACTAAGAAAATTGCAGGTTCTACCTCAAATTCTTGCGCAATTGTTAACAGTGTTGATAATTCTATTGAACTGAGTAAGCAAACTACTAATAATGAGAAAGCACTGAGATATGTTGCAAACTATTGTAGATCCTGCTACTCTATCGTCTAATGGGAAGAAATCATGGGTGGATGTGATAGAGGAGGAAGAGAAGGAAAATACATATAGGCGGACTTCAATCTGGGATGATTTTGATGTGGCAAAAATTGCAAACTCAAGTTTCAAATTAGAATATGTTCCTCATATTACTTACAATGAGAATTCCATTGTTGAAATTGATTTGGAAGATATCAACTCTAAAATTACCTATTTGAGGGATTTTGTTATGTGATATGTACTAGAATCACACCCTCCGTTCAATGTTATGCAAGGTTATATTCAGAAGTTGTGGAATAAGCATGGGATAAACAAAATTTTGATGATGAAGAGCAGAACAATTTCGGTGAGGTTTGACAATGTAGAGAGGAAGAAGGTTATTATTGAGGGATGGATATATCACTTTGATAATAAACCATTCACAGTGAAGGCCTGGAGCCCGAATATGGATTTCACAAGAGAGAAACTTCAAACAGTTCCAATTTGGGTAAAATTCCTAGGTTTGGATTTCAAGTATTGAAGTCCAAAGGGGCTAAGTAAAATTGGTAGCCTTGTGAGCAAACCATTATTTGTAGATCAAAGTATTGAGAAGAAACTAGGCCTCAATTATGCAAGAATGCTAATTGAGTTTGGTATGGATGCCAGTCTGCCTAAGACTGTGCTGTTTAGGAATGAAAAAGGGGTTATCATGAGACAAAGTATGAAATAAGAATGGAAGCTGATCCTCTGCAAACATTGCCACAAATATGGTCACTCTGAGGAGGATTGCAGGAAGAAACAAGGGGCTAAACAAGGGGTTAAAGTGCAGAATCCAAGTATTAAAGATCCAATCAAAAAACATGAGGTGGATAAGGCTCAGGAGCAGAAACAAGGAGATAAAGAGGCACAACAAAACTCTGAGCGGACCTAGAACTATGTTACAGATAGAGCATCTCCACAAGCTACTAAGGAGGTTGCCCTTAGGAACAAGGTCAATACTGGTGGTACTCACATTTAGCCAAACAAGATGAACCAAGCATCAATGCAAGGCCATACGAATATGCACCAACAAAAGCAAGGTATAAGAGGAAGTGCATGGATCACTCCTCTAAATAGCAATAGAGGGCAACAGTCAACTACTCACTTAGTTGAGAGCCCTAATTCATTCTAGGCTCTGAACAATGATGTAATTGGTAAGTCTGATTCAGCTGAGTCAGAGTCAAGTGGGGGAGATAAATTAATTCCCCATCAAAAGAATCGTTAATATTCTCTGTTGGAATGTCAGGGGACTAAATGCCCCTAATAAATAGTATGAGGTTAAGTTTTTGTGTAATAATGTGAGGTCGACTTTAATTGGTCTACTAGAAACTAAAATAAAGAGGAATATGATGGATAATATTACCAATAAGCTGTTTGGAGGTTGACAGAGGCGAACTAATTTGGATTATCATTATAATGGAAAGATTATATTGGTATGGAGGCCTGAATTCTACAAAGTATCCCCTATCAATATCAGTTACCAAGCTATCACTTGTGATGTAGTATACATTCCTCTCCAACTGAAATTCCTTCTCTCTATAGTGTATGCTTTTAATTCCAAAGAGGAAAGGAGGGATCTCTAGAATAACCTAGTTAGCATAAGCTCAGATTGTTCCAACCCATGGCTGGTTCTAGGTGATTTCAATTCTGTTCTCCATCCAAATGATCGAATATGAGGAAATCCTGTTGGTTGGTCTGAAATAGCAGATTTTCGGAATTTTGTTGATACTTGTGGGTTGCTCACACATCCTTGCCACACCTCCTTTTTATGCGCCCGGGGCGCAAGGGAGTTTTTTCCAATTAAAGGACAACTGAAACGGGATTTGTTTATTTATTTCAGAGTCGCCACTTGGAAGATTTAGGGTGTCCCAAGTCACCGATTTTAATCCCGAATCGAGGAAAATAATGACTCTATATTACAGTCTGCGTACCAGAAATCCGGATAAGGAATTCTGTTAACCCGGGAGAAGGTGTTAGGCATTCCCGAGTTCCGTGGTTCTAGCACGGTCGCTCAACTGTCATATTCGGCTTGATTATCTGATTTTATACAAGTGTGAACTTGTGTGCAAAATTTAACTTTTAACCGCTTTTATCATTTTACTGTTTTTATCAGGAATTGCAACATCGTGAAAACATATCTCGAACCACGTTACATCAATGCACCCGTGGTTGTTGACATATTTCGACTCGGTTGAGATTTGGATTTGGGTCACATGAATGTGCACCCGAATTAAGGAGAATAAATTATTAAGACGTGCCTAAAGCAACTAGCGTATTGTTGTTTTGGGTAAGGCCGAAAAATTCGCTAAACGGCCTGTCCCGAATTCTAAGTGTTTTAATATATATACAGTTAGAGGGCCCCGAGGCTGTGTATATTTTTTGTTTGATGAGGCTCGTCTCGTTCTACTTTTTTTTTTAATGAATTTGCAACGTCATGGACACGCATCTCGAACCACGTCACAATCAATGTACCCGTGATTAGAAACACATTTCGACTCCGTTGAGAATTGGATTTGGGTCACATAAATGTGCACCCGAGTTTAAGAAGGTAAGATTTATTAAGGCGCGTCCTAAAGAGTCTAACGTATTGTTATTTTAGGAAGAGGCCGTGAAGGTTCATTAAACGGCCAAATCCAAAGTCTAGTCAATGGTTATGTATTTTATTGAGGGCCCCGGCGGTTTGTGATTTATTTGGCGAGGCTCGTCTCATTTTTATTTTAAAAGGATAAACCTATAGCGACTACATTTTCTATTAAGTTCGTCTCTAAAATAAAAGAAAAATCTCCTAATTATTTACATGCTGAGAGCTTACTTATAACAGGATTTAAAATGCTTTTACAGAATGATAAAACGTGACTGCACTTATAGACAACTAGTCGAAAATTATGGGCCCAAACCTAGCTCATGCGAGATGGCCAGACTTGGGCCCCTGTCTTTCCGATATGGGCCTAACTGATCTGTTTCGATTTGGGCTCGGCCTTCATGGGGTTTATATTACAAATTTATGTTCTTTGTCTTAACAGGTAGTTTATTAGTTATATGAGACCATTAATCAGAAAAGGAAGAACTGAACCCCTTGTGTACAGTTTTCATGTTTGGCATACGTTACAGCATATATGGCAAAGTAAACTAAATCTGAGATGCAAACTAATTCATTGAGACCACCTTTATCTAACAACATACATATACAATTATCATTCGATACCCTACATTGACATCTACTATGCTTGCAAGCTAACTTCAGTATCCCAAAATATGAGCTATTAGACATTACATGACATTCAACACACCAGTACATATATATAAACAACATCTGCAGATCTTCTCTTTTATACTCATTGCTCAAACTTTCGAGTTACATTGGTAGTGTAATTGTGTACCTGGTATGGAGGACAAAGCAGAAAGGAATGATCAGCTGGGCAGTATGCAGTAAACACAGCAACAACAGGTACACAGCAACAGCACAGCAACAAACCAACAACCAAATGTTTTCCACAATCCACGAACAACCAACAATAATTCCCAGAACAAAAGAAACCAGCAAATAGTCGAGTGCCAAACCAGTAATTCCAGACGAAGAGTAATGAAACAACAGAAGTAAAAGAGTGTTCAATGCAGCAAATACCAACAGTTCAGCAACCAACAAACAGCTCAGTCAATGCAGACGACAGAACTTGTCCAAGGCAGCTTGACCAATGTGAATTCTTATTCAACTTTCAGATGGTGTTTGGTTACAATCTATTTGGAAACTAACTTATGTTTTCCAGCTTTCTTTAAACTTAGTAAACCTTTCTTCAGACTAAAAGTTTCAGCTTTAAGACTAAAAATTCTTCCTTTTTCTGAAGACTAAAAGTCCAGCCCCTTCTTAAGTTCTCGAATGACCTATTTATAAGCCCCAAAATGACCAAGTGTAGCTAAGCTGCCCTTTTTGCAACTTGCAATCTGCCCATACTCTTTAAAGCCCATGCCTAAGCATCTTTTGGTGCCAGCCCCTTTATTCCCCACGCCTGGTTTTTGTTTAATCAAGAGTTATGGGCTCATTTTATTTATTCATTTTAAGCCCCATACTCTTATGTCTTGCTCCCCATTGGTATTAGTTTAATCCTAAATTAGTACCCTACTTGTCAGCTCATTTAAACTAATCTTTCTGTCCTTTTTAACACCCCAGAATACCCCTGCTTAACCTTGATTATTACTGCCCTGCCTATTGCAGCATCAGGGCAGTTTTGAACTGATGAAAGTTCAAATTCAAGGCTGCCTGGACTGAACCTTTTCAGTCATTTTTACAATGCAAACAAACCATTTTAAAAAATGCTGGGGCATTCAGTTAGTGGCAACGTTCAATTAGTCATGCGACATTATTAGCTCATTCGATTCATTAGTTATAGAAAACTAATCGACGACATTTATCGAGTCGACTATACTAATTATAGCAGGTAATAATCAGTCGCTCATATAAACAATACGTTCAGGGACCTAAGGGGCATCAGACAATTTTTGTTCAATTACTGGGGCCTATATGAGTTAACTTATCTGACGATTAAACTAATCGACGATCATGTTTATCACAAAGTACATTCAGAACACACACATAGAAAATCAATCGACCAAATAAAGGGTCTTTGCTAGAGATGGAAGAAATTGAGAAACTATCAGAAAATAACAAACAATTACCACAAAGTATGCTAATGACTTAATCAGCAGTTAATATAAAAGAAAAGGGAAAGAAAAACTTACCGACAAAGTTTGAAATCAAAACGGACCCAAATCAGACTCAACTTCGAACTCTTGAGGCCGAACAAACTTTAATCAGGGTGTTCTCACATGAGAACACCTTGATTAAGGTCTATTAGACCTCAAACCCTTGTCAAGACCGGCCGGATTCCCCAGGTGCATGTGTTCTAAGGTCTGGATTTCCAGATCTGATTTTTAGGGAGTTGTGGGTAGATTCGGACCAAACCAAGCTTGGTTTGGTCACGAGGAAGGTCAGGGGAGTGGCTGATACAAAGATGGTGAGGTTTGGTGTAGATCGAGTTTTGTCTCGAATCTTCAAATCCAGATTCGAGACGATAGGAGATGATTCGAGGTTCGTGGTTAGTGGATTCGTGTTCAGGGGAGTGAGGGGGTCTTAGGGTGTTCAGGGGGTGGTCACCGGCGTTCGTGCCGCCGGCTTTAATGGCGAAGGAGACTAGGGCGGCTGCTAGGGTTTGGGGGTTTCAGGGTTCAGGGAAGGAGACGAGTGAGGGGTGGGGTTCGGATAGGGGGCGTGGGGTGTAAGGGTCGAATTTATATATGGGGAGGCTGATTGGATCTGAGCCGTTAGATCAGATGATCTCAACGGCTTGGATTTGAGGATGAGAAATGAGACGGGGTCGTTTGGTAGTTAAACGTGGTCGTTTGGTTTAAGTGAGGGGTTGGGTCAGACTGGTTATTTGGGTCGGGTTTGAACATGGGTCGCTGAAAGAGGTCCTGAACCGTTAGATCGGCTGGGACGGACGGCTCAGATTGATTTGCCTGAAACGACGTCGTTTCAGGAGGTGCCTGGGCAGGCCTGGTCTGGACTGGGTTTGAGTGCTGGTTTGGGCCTGTTTTTGTTTCATTTATTTTGGGCCCAACCGATTTTCCTTCACTCTTTTGCTTTTTTTTTTTTTAAACAAAAATGAGATAATAATAAAATAGTGAAATTAAAATCAACAACACTGTAACATTTCCACAAAAAGATTTAAGTAAGTTAAATCACAACCTAGAACGAACGACGCACATATATTTATATTTTTTTGAATTTTCTTTTAACGACACATATTTTTTGTATTTTCGTTTGATAATGACTAGATGCAAAATGGACAGACCCACAAACGACTAACAACACATGTCACGAAAAGAAAAAATTTGTACAGCGAAGCCATTTGTCACTATTTTTATTTTCTTTTGGAGCGATTGTCCGTGAAGCAAAAATCACGTGCTTACAGCTGCCCCTCTTTGCACGAAGACACGAAGGGTTTTCGCGCAAAGATAAAGCGAGCGATTTTTGCCCGTCCGAATACTCCGTGTGAAGCATTTTTTGAAAAAGATTTGACCGAACCTTTGCTTCAGAGGTTTCCTACATATCCTGGGCTGAACAGGAATCAGGTCAATGTAGTTCGGGAAATTTTGGTAGCTGGGACTACCATGTGACTGTATTGCTTGCTGTTGTTGTGCGCTGTTGTATGCTGCTGTAGGATGCTACTGCTCAACCGATATCCCTGTTACATTGCTCTAAAAGGAAAACAAGAAGCTAAGCTAGAGTGTGAGATCTCATATATCTACGACTTGTTCTTGTTGTCTTGCTTTCTTGTCGGCTAACGCTTTCCTCTGACGCCTTTATTTTGTGAACTTTGGAGATGATGCTGGTCCACCGCCTTTCTGAATGCCAGTTTTCATCACTTTGTTTGATTTGCTGGGAACATGGCTTTCTTCTTTAAATCTTCCACTGGTTTCTTCAGTGGTATGTCTCTTCATCAGTATTGTCATACTGGGCATGCTACAATGTTTCCGAACTGCTTCTTCTGAGACGCGTTCTTTCTTCCTTTTGAATGTGCGCTTGCTTTGGCAGACTTCTGCTTCTTGGCGCTGGGGATTTTATTGTTTTTCCTGCTTGGGGCTCTCTGTTGTAACCTTCCGTCTTCAGGTGGGGCTACTGATTCCAAACTCTAGAGCTAAAAGTATTCCCGCATTATACTGGTGGGCGACCTAGAACTTGAAAGTATTCCCGCATTATACTGGTGGGCGACCTAGAACTTAAAAGTATTCCCGCATTATACTGGTGGGCGACCTAGAACTTAAAAGTATTCCCGCATTATACTGGTGGGCGACCTAGAACTTAAATGTATTCCCGCATTATACTGGTGGGCGACCTAGAACTTAAAAGTATTCCCGCATTATACTGGTGGGCGACCTAGAACTTAAATGTATTCCCGCATTATACTGGTGGGCGACCTAGAACTTAAAATTATTCCCGCATTATACTGGTGGGCGACCTAGAACTTAAAAGTATTCCCGCATTATACTGGTGGGCGACCTAGAACTTAAAAGTATTCCCGCATTATACTGGTGGGCGACCTAGAACTTAAATGTATTCCCGCATTATACTGGTGGGCGACCTAGAACTTAAATGTATTCCCGCATTATACTGGTGGGCGACCTAGAACTTAAATGTATTCCCACATTATACTGGTGGGCGACCTAGAACATAAATGTATTCCCGCATTATACTGGTGGGCGACCTAGAACTTAAAAGTATTCCCGCATTATACTGGTGGGCGACCTAGAACTTAAAAGTATTCCCGCATTATACTGGTGGGCGACCTAGAACTTAAAAGTATTCCCGCATTATACTGGTGGGCGACCTAGAACTTAAATGTATTCCCGCATTATACTGGTGGGCGACCTAGAACTTAAATGTATTCCCGCATTATACTGGTGGGCGACCTAGAACTTAAATGTATTCCCGCATTATACTGGTGGGCGACCTAGAACTTAAATGTATTCCTGCATTATACTGGTGGGCGACCTAGAACTTAAAAGTATTCCCGCATTATACTGGTGGGCGACCTAGAACTTAAAAGTATTCCCGCATTATACTGGTGGGCAACCTAGAACTTAAAAGTATTCCCGCATTATACTGGTGGGCGACCTAGAACTTAAAAGTATTCCCGCATTATACTGGTGGGCGACCTAGAACTTAAATGTATTCCCTCATTATACTGGTGGGCGACCTAGAACTTAAATGTATTCCCGCATTATACTGGTGGGCGACCTAGAACTTAAATGTATTCCCGCATTATACTGGTGGGCGACCTAGAACTTAAATGTATTCCCGCATTATACTGGTGGGCGACCTAGAACTTAAAAGTATTCCCACATTATACTGGTGGGCGACCTAGAACTTAAATGTATTCCCGCATTATACTGGTGGGCGACCTAGAACTTAAATGTATTCCCGCATTATACTGGTGGGCGACCTAGAACTTAAATGTATTCCCGCATTATACTGGTGGGCGACCTAGAACTTAAATGTATTCCCGCATTATACTGGTGGGCGACCTAGAACTTAAATGTATTCCCGCATTATACTGGTGGGCGACCTAGAACTTAAAAGTATTCCCGCATTATACTGGTGGGCGACCTAGAACTTAAAAGTATTCCCGCATTATACTGGTGGGCGACCTAGAACTTAAAAGTATTCCCGCATTATACTGGTGGGCGACCTAGAACTTAAATGTATTCCCGCATTATACTGGTGGGCGACCTAGTACTTAAATGTATTCCCGCATTATACTGGTGGGCGACCTAGAACTTAAATGTATTCCCGCATTATACTGGTGGGCGACCTAGAACATAAATGTATTCCCGCATTATACTGGTGGGCGACCTAGAACTTAAAAGTATTCCCGCATTATACTGGTGGGCGACCTAGAACTTAAAAGTATTCCCGCATTATACCGGTGGGCGACCTAGAATTTAAAAGTATTCCCGCATTATACTGGTGGGCGACCTAGAACTTAAATGTATTCCCGCATTATACTGGTGGGCGACCTAGAACTTAAAAGTATTCCCGCATTATACTGGTGGGCGACCTAGAACTTAAATGTATTCCCGCATTATACTGGTGGGCGACCTAGAACTTAAAAGTATTCCCGCATTATACTGGTGGGCGACCTAGAACTTAAATGTATTCCCGCATTATACTGGTGGGCGACCTAGAACTTAAATGTATTCCCGCATTATACTGGTGGGCGACCTAGAACTTAAATGTATTCCCGCATTATACTGGTGGGCGACCTAGAACTTAAATGTATTCCCGCATTATACTGGTGGGCGACCTAGAACTTAAATATATTCCCGCATTATACTGGTGGGCGACCTAGAACTTAAATGTATTCCCGCATTATACTGGTGGGCGACCTAGAACTTAAAAGTATTCTCGCATTATACTGGTGGGCGACCTAGAACTTAAATGTATTCCCGCATTATACTGGTGGGCGACCTAGAACTTAAATGTATTCCCGCATTATACTGGTGGGCGACCTAGAACTTAAATGTATTCCCGCATTATACTGGTGGGCGACCTAGAACTTAAAAGTATTCCCGCATTATACTGGTGGGCGACCTAGAACTTAAATGTATTCCCGCATTATACTGGTGGGCGACCTAGAACTTAAATGTATTCCCGCATTATACTGGTGGGCGACCTAGAACTTAAAAGTATTCCCGCATTATACTGGTGGGCGACCTAGAACATAAAAGTATTGAAATTGTTTCCCCGTTCTTCCGAGAAAATTTTCGACAATCGGCAGAAAATTTTCTGCCCCGGTTTTTGGTAACTTCCATGGCGTTGCATCTTGCTGCCATCATCAATCCTTTGTTTTCCTGCAGCAGACAAAAGGATTTAATTAGTTTTTATCGTGGTGGTAGAGGGTGCCTTTCTGGCGAGCAATTTTTCTCTCTTCCTCTTTTCTTGCTCTTTGTCCCCATAATTGGTTGGCGGGCAAAGTTGCCTGTTGGGGGTCTCTAGCCTGCTGGGGATTGGTTTTCAATTTATCCCCTTTTCTGCTTTCTCTTTAAACACATGATGTGGGAGTCTGCTTCTAACTCCCGAAACCACTCCCTTTTGGAGCTTACTTCTTCCAAAATTTCCGGGCACAATCACTGCATT
Organism: Nicotiana sylvestris; assembly: GCF_000393655.2. Lineage (NCBI taxonomy): Eukaryota > Viridiplantae > Streptophyta > Magnoliopsida > Solanales > Solanaceae > Nicotiana > Nicotiana sylvestris. The sequence goes on along the minus strand of NC_091067.1, from coordinate 37,536,424 downwards.
GCCTGGGACCGGCCTTAAGACTGTTTGTATTATCCTGCATTGGACGAATTCCCCTTCGGTTTCTGGTAGTAAGCTTTGAAAAATCCTTTCAAGACACATTTTAGGAAAAGAAATAAAAGATATGAAAAGGAGAAAATCTTTCTGAACCAATATTTTTGTGGGAGGAGACAATCAAAAGAACTTATCTGGAGGACACAACTGGTCCCCGTGATCATGGCGTGCACCATAGATTCCCGACCCAGTCTATTTGTATCAATTGATTTGCCCGATGGTTTGACTTGCTGGGGATGATAAAGGAGTGTTCATTTCGTTTCGAATGTGGTAGCTTTGCTGATCTGTCTTGTCGCCTCATAGTGCCCTTCGAGGGGTTTTCACTAATGAGACTCTCTCTTTTCTCTCATCTCCCGGCGCCTTATGGTGCCTGTGAAGGTTTTCACCAATAAGACTCTCTCATTTCATATCCCTCATCTTACATCGCCTCTCGGTGCCTGTGAAGGTTTTCACCGATAAGACTCTCTCATTTTATTTCTTTCGAGGATTCGGGGTGTTGTAGATACGACCCTCTCTTCTGGGGATTCTTTTGACTATCAACTCATTCCCAGTCTTACGATCCTCTTCTTTGCTGGGGATCAGTGTATTATTCTTGGCCTTATTCGCCGGATTTGGCATCTCTCGAACATTGATCGGGAGGGCTTTTGGATGTTGATGTTGGTTTTGGTGTGGGGTTAAAGAAAGGCTATGAAAACGATTTGACGGGTGATGTGCTACAACTTTTGGAATCAAGCCTTTGTTGGAACTTAAAACATAACCTCCGCCCCAGTTTTCTTGCTTGGGGAAAATTTTTACGCTTATGTTGAGCTATGTGCGTTACGCACATGGTGCTATATCGTGCACACTATGTACATTATGCATCCTATATTTACTATGATGCATACTATGACCGAGCCGTGAAGCGCCTACGTATCCTCTTTGAGGAATCAGGACAAACATAGTTCCCACCGAGGGCGGATGAACCCAAAATATCCTATTCGAGGGCGGATGAACCCAAAATATCCTATTCGAGGGCGGATGAACCCAAAATATCCTATTCGAGGGCGGATGAACCCAAAATATCCTATTCGAGGGCGGATGAACCCAAAATATCCTATTCGAGGGCAGATGAACCCAAAATATCCTATTCGAGGGCGGATGAACCCAAAATATCCTATTCGAGGGCGGATGAACCCAAAATATCCTATTCGAGGGCGGATGAACCCAAAATATCCTATTCGAGGGCGGATGAATCCCAAAATATCCTATTCGAGGGCGGATGAACCCAAAATATCCTATTCGAGGGCGGATGAACCCAAAATATCCTATTCGAGGGCGGATGAACCCAAAATATCTTTAAGACTTGAAAATGTCTTACCTTGAATACTTGCTGGGGATTGGGATGAATTTTCCTTTTCTACCTTCCCCATTTTTATTATTATTCTTTTTTTTATTCCTTTTTTTTGTTTTTGTTTTGTTTTTGCATAGCTTCTTCCTTCAAAGACTACCTCCCTTGATTTACTTACCTGTTGGGGGGTAAAATGTTATCAGCTGGGGGTACCTGACCTCCAGAAAATTTTCTAAATGGAAGGAAAATTTTCTGCCCCAGTTTGATAATATCCCTTGTGGCACGCAGTTCTGGCATCAATGCCATTTCCTTTACCTGTTTCAAATCAAACAAAATTGTTAGTTTAAAACATGGTGGTTGGTTGTGATACTCCCAACGGGATAGCTTTTCCTTTTTTCCTTCCTTGCTTTGCGTTGCACAACTTGTTGGGGATGATATTATGTGCTGGGGATAATCCCTTCCTGCTGGGGGATATCCCTCTTCTTTTGTGGCATAGCTTGGGAACTGGCATTTCCCCGACCTTTTAGTCTAGTATGGATTTCGCCAAATCATGCTCACTGCTCTCCTTGCTTTGTTCACGGGCCTTGTCTTTGAGGTTTATAACCTTGGTTTTGGCAAGGAAATCCCTCTTGACGCTCGTCAATCCTTTTGTCAATTCCCTTTGCTGGGGATATCTTTTTTTGACACTGGCCTCGCGCTTGTTCCTCGCTGACTATACCATTTGGATATACTAGTCAGATCTCATCTTGGAAAGCTGATGGCATATTTTGAAGTCATTTCATACTTGTTCTGACCGGACAGACTCTATTGGGGAAATTTTTTATGAAAGGAGAAAGATAACAGAAACAAAATAAAAGACAAAGGAAACGAATGACTCCTTTACAAAAGAACCTATAAATAAAAATCTATCAAACGCAGATACCGACTCTAATGGCCATGACATGCATATGGGGCCTATCCTTTACCGTCAATCATCTTTCAAGATCCGCAATTGGTGATTCCCCATCTGATTCTTCATCTTATTCGACTTGCAGTGCCCGAAGGGTTTTCACTATCAAGTCTCTCTCATTTTTGGCTTCTTCTCTCAGCTTTCATCGCCTTATGGTGCCTGTGAAGGTTTTCACCGATAAGACTCTCTCATTTGTATCACTTTCCAGCTGGGGATTTGGAGTGTCGTCGGTATGACTCTTTCTGCTGGAGATTAGAGTCCTTTCTGTTGTGGAACAAAATGTTATGTTCGCCGGTAAGACTCTTCCTTTGTCTGACTTGGCATCTTTTGAAGACTGATCGGAAGGTCTTTCTTTGGACCGTAATGTGGGTTTTGGATAGGGCTAGAAAGAAGAGGTATTAAAGGCTCAAAAAATGCATTAATTTTGGGTTATTAATTACAACCTTCGGAATTAGATTTATTTACATCAAACGCAACATCTGCCCCAGTTTTTTGCTTGGGGATATTTTAATTGATTTTCTTTTCATTTTTCAAAACTATGACCGAGCCGTGAAGCGCATACGTATCCTCTTTGAGGAATCAGGTCAAACGTAGTTCTCAATTCCTCTTTTCATTTGACTTTCTTTTTTTTTTCATTTTCTGTTATCATTTCTCTTTTCTTTTCTCTTTTTTTCATTTTTCTTTTGTCATTTTGCTATTCTCTTTTTTTTTCATGTTCGTATCTTCTAGTCGTTGCTACTGATTCCGAACGAGGGGTATGAAAGAAAAGTTAGTAAGGCTCAAAAGGGGTAACGAAGGATAAAGTGTTTAGGTAGCAGAACAAAATGCCTTCGTCATTCCAGTCTTCAAACATGCCAAGTGCAAACAACACAATTTAAATTTATAGTCTCTTCTGATGGTGCTTGACTCGGCAACTATATTCAACATCTATTTGTTCATTTGTCACTTCTAAATCACCGTTGGGCGACACTCTCATTCTCATTATTATGAACGACCCTCATGCCAATTTAGGCGAATCTTTCTTTAACGGTTTTCTTTGTGTTTAACTTGCCCCAGTTCCACATGACTCGAGCTCTGAATAATCTCAAACCGTCCTTATTTTCTTTAAATGGTCTGATCGCCTTTCCAGGGTTTTATGATTAACTTTAAAGATTAGGCCCAAACTGTGTGTGCATGTCATGTCACTAGAATCGGCGCTGAACAAAAATGACAAAAAGGTGAATAGAAATAATAAAAGATTGGATTTTGTGCTAGACTACCGGTGAAATGGTTTGAATAACAAACAAACGAAATAAAATCTTAAACAACCTGGACAAAACTTAAACAAACCGCTATGACAAAACGGAAAGATAAGCGGAAAGATATTGACACAAAACAAAATCCGAATTACAATCCTAATAATCCGAACAAACAGGAATGACAACAAAATAAGCCACCAACTGCTTCTTTCTTGTTAACCAAGGAACGGAGCGTCCTCCCATTTTATCAAACTTGGCATCGTAGCCACTGAGCTTTGCCTTAGTATTGCAATGACCATTGCTAACTTCCATATCATTACCCTTAGTCAACAAGTTCCCAATAGGACTCGAATGCTTCCGTCATCAGGCCTGATCCCCGCAGAGTGTGCATCAGGAGGTGCAAGTAAAGGATTCTGGGTGTCATTGTCTGGCTTACCACAAACCAACCACCTTAACTTTATTTGCAAAACAAACAGGTTAGAATGGACTCAACCGGTCCTCATTATTGACAACATCTTTTTTCTTTTTCTTTTTTTTTCCGATGTTTTTCTTTCTTTTTTTCTTTTTTTCATTTTTCTTCAGGTTTTTTTTTCTCATTTTTTTTTCTTTTCCCTTTTTTCATTCTTTTTTTTTTTTTTTTTGCTTTTCCTTTTGTTGTGGTCGAATCTTATGGAGATTGCCTACGTATCATGACCCCGCATGAATCAGACCTTGCGTAGTTCGTGCCAATAAAAGATAAACAACAGTAAACATTTTTTCAATTTTCATATTAGAACAAACTGGGTTTCAAGGATTTAAAGATGACCCGCAAACTTGAAAATCAAACAAACCGCATGTTCTAATCAAAAGATTGGTAGACTCAAAAACAAAATTCCAGCTCCCTTTCTCTGTTCGACAAATGCAACCAAATGGTTATTTTTTGCAAATGTGGCCCCTTCCAAATTTCATATAAATTTTGAGGCCGGGGAGGATTATTTTGACACTTTAAAACTTGTCCATTCTTTTACGAAAATAACCTTTCGACAACTGAAAGATACTCTAAGGCTATTTCGGCAAGAACGGTTTAAGACGCGGCCGAAGCTGGCTCGGCTTATTATGACAAAAGACGGTATTCACATGACCGCTGACTCTTTGATTTTTTTTTCTTTTCAAATTACAATAAAAGACTTGGCGTTGTAAACACGACCCTTCAGCGCCTCGGGGACGAAGATTTATAAGGCTGTGTGGGTCAACTTAGACCAAAAATTCTAAACATGACCCGAAAGTGGCTGTTTATGCAAAGTCAGCCTTCCGGCGTCCCTTTCGGGAACATTCGGCTATGTCTTGATAAAACAGCGTCACCCGACTTCTTTATGACAAAAACTAAAATTTGACATGTATTTTTTATTATTATTATTTGTTTTTTTTTGGCTTTTTTAGCAAAAGGTGGGTTGGACATCACCCGACTTATTTATGACAAGATTAAATTTTTTGATTTTTGGCTATTTTAGCAGAAGGTGGGGTTGGACCCGATGAGGGTTGCCTACGTATCTCACATCCGGTGAGAATCAAACCCGCGTAGTTCGGGCGAATAAACTATTTTTGAGATTACCCTTTTCCATTTTCTGTTTTTATTATTATTCTTTTTTTTTCACAGCAATCAAATAGACTATTATTTTTCACTCATAACAAACAAACAAATTAACGAAAAACATAAAACATTCCTTCTTTTTTGAGAAGGTGGGGTTGGACCCGATGAGGGTTGCCTACGTATCTCACATCCGGTGAGAATCAAACCCGCGTAGTTCGGTCAAATGAACTACTTTAAAAGAAGAAAGGAAGCATTTTTTGATTGATTTTCTTTTTACAAGAAATACTTCTAAGATATATTTTGGAATTTTCATTTGCTCTTTTTTCTTTATTCTAAAGAAGAAGAAGAAAATGTTTTTCGGAATTTTGCTTTTGATAAAAGAAATGCTTCTCAAAATGTTTTTTTTTGGATTTTGAATTTTCTTTTCAACTTTGAAAAAGAATCAAAATATTTTCGGATTTGTTTTTATTTTTATTTTTTATAATATATTATTTTTTGAAAACAATTAGAAAGACTTCCTAAATAAGTCAATAATGGAGAAAATATTTTTAATTTTGTCATTTTCATAAACAAATAAATAACACATATTTAAAAAACAAGACTCCTTTTTTTTTTCATTTTTATGTCAATACAAATAATTTTCTTTTCTATTAATGCCTTTTTTTTTAAAAAAAAAACAAACTAATAAGACATATATTTTTATTTTATATTCTCAAAATTTCGGCAGAGTTTTGACAGTATTTGTGTATTAGGTTTTTTCAAAAATAAACAATCAATTCCCTAACCGCTATTTCTTTTTTTTCAATTTCACAATATTCATAATATTCAAACACCGGTCAGCGAGACAAAATAAATGCACGGAAAACAAATAGGATGCCTCAGGATGGTCTTTTCATATCAGGTTGCTAGTCCTAGACGGACTCAACCCCTGTGTTGAGTCCCCTAAGTCAAATGCAACGTGATGCAAATAAGCGTTCCTACTAGGGATCCGGCATGAAGTCACGTTATTCTATGTTCAAAACCTGGGTCGGTGTTCTAGACAGTGTACCCGAGCGGACAACTCGAGCTGAGGAAGGAGCTCCTTTCCGGGAACCAAAAGGCCAGCCGGCTTAGAAACTTTCCGAGCCTCTTTTATTTAGGGTACGACACTAACAGAATAGGGAGTCTCAACCAGTAAGCACATCCCCAGAGGTAAGAAGAGAAGGGTTTCGGCACAGTTTATATACAGTTCAAATAATATCAAAGCGGTAAAAGTAGCATTTTGCACATTTAGGCTAAAACAAATAATAAAATCAGATAATAAATAAAGCCAAATAATAACAATTATTCTAAGCTCGAATTCTTAACCCTGAACCAGTGGTTCTGGGTTACCTCCCCAGTGGAGTCGCCAGAGCTGTCACACCTCCTTTTTACGCGCCCGGGGCGCAAGGGAGTTTTTTCCAATTAAAGGACAACCGAAACGGGATTTGTTTATTTATTTCAGAGTCGCCACTTGGGAGATTTAGGGTGTCCCGAGTCACCGATTTTAATCCCGAATTGAGGAAAATAATGACTCTATATTATAGTCTGCGTACCAGAAATCCGGATAAGGAATTCTGTTAACCCAGGAGAAGGTATTAGGCATTCCCGAGTTCCGTGGTTCTAGCACAGTCGCTCAACTGTCATATTCGGCTTGATTATCTGATTTTATACAAGTGTGAACTTGTGTGCAAAATTTAACTTTTAACCGCTTTTATCATTTTACTGTTTTTATCAGGATTTGCAACATCGTGAAAACATATCTCGAACCACGTTACATCAATGCACCCGTGGTTGTTGACATATTTCGACTCGGTTGAGATTTGGATTTGAGTCACATGAATGTGCACCCGAATTAAGGAGAATAAATTATTAAGACGTGCCTAAAGCAACTAGCGTATTGTTGTTTTGGGTAAGGCCGAAAAATTCGCTAAACGGCCTGTCCCGAATTCTAAGTGTTTTAATATATATACAGTTAGAGGGCCCCGAGGCTGTGTATATTTTTTGTTTGATGAGGCTCGTCTCGTTCTACTTTTTTTTTAAATGAATTTGCAACGTCATGGACACGCATCTCGAACCACGTCACAATCAATGTACCCGTGATTAGAAACACATTTCGACTCCGTTGAGAATTGGATTTGGGTCACATAAATGTGCACCCGAGTTTAAGAAGGTAAGATTTATTAAGGCGCGTCCTAAAGAGTCTAACGTGTTGTTATTTTAGGAGGGTTGTGAGATTTGCTAAGCAACCCGTCCTGGAAACTAAATGCTTCAATAATATACATTTAACGAGGGCCCCGCACCTGCGCGTTTTGTTTATTTTCATCGAGGCTCGTCTCGTCCTTATTTTAAAAGGATATCCTATAGCAACTACGTTTCTTGTGGTGTTTGTCTCTACTAATTGAAAACAGTAAATAGCCTTAATCGATTACATGCTTGCGAGCTTACTTATAACAGGATTTAAAATGCTTTTACAGAATGATAAAACGTGACTGCACTTATGGACAACTAGTCGAAAATTATGGGCCCAAACCTAGCTCATGCGAGATGGCCAGACTTGGGCCCCTGTCTTTTCGATATGGGCCTAACTGATCTGTTTCGATTTGGGCTCGGCCTTCATGGGGTTTATATTACAAATTTATGTTCTTTGTCTTAACAGGTAGTTTATTAGTTATATGAGACCATTAATCATAAAAGGAAGAACTGAACCCCTTGTGTACAGTTTTCATGTTTGGCATACGTTACAGCATATATGGCAAAGTAAACTAAATCTGAGATGCAAACTAATTCATTGAGACCACCTTTATCTAACAACATACATATACAATTATCATTCGATACCCTACATTGACATCTACTATGCTTGCAAGCTAACTTCAGTATCCCAAAATATGAGCTATTAGACATTACATGACATTCAACACACCAGTACATATATATAAACAACATCTGCAGATCTTCTCTTTTATACTCATTGCTCAAACTTTCGAGTTACATTGGTAGTGTAATTGTGTACCTGGTATGGAGGACAAAGAAGAAAGGAATGATCAGCTGGGCAGTATGCAGTAAACACAGCAACAACAGGTACACAGCAACAGCACAGCAACAAACCAACAACCAAATGTTTTCCACAATCCACGAACAACCAACAATAATTCCCAGAACAAAAGAAACCAGCAAATAGTCGAGTGCCAAACCAGTAATTCCAGACGAAGAGTAATGAAACACCAGAAGTAAAAGAGTGTTCAATGCAGCAAATACCAACAGTTCAGCAACCAACAAACAGCTCAGTCAATGCAGACGACAGAACTTGGCCAAGGCAGCTTGACCAATATGAATTCTTATTCAACTTTCAGATGGTGTTTGGTTACAATCTATTTGGAAACTAACTTATGTTTTCCAGCTTTCTTTAAACTCAGTAAACCTTTCTTCAGACTAAAAGTTTCAGCTTTAAGACTAAAAATTCTTCCTTTTTCTGAAGACTAAAAGTCCAGCCCCTTCTTAAGTTCTCGAATGACCTATTTATAAGCCCCAAAATGACCAAGTGTAGCTAAGCTGCCCTTTTTGCAACTTGCAGTCTGCCCATACTCTTTAAAGCCCATGCCTAAGCATCTTTTGGTGCCAGCCCCTTTATTCCCCACGCCTGGTTTTGTTTAATCAAGAGTTATGGGCTCATTTTATTTATTCATTTTAAGCCCCATACTCTTATGTCTTGCTCCCCATTGGTATTAGTTTAATCCTAAATTAGTACCCTACTTGTCAGCTCATTTAAACTAATCTTTCTGTCCTTTTTAACACCCCAGAATACCCCTGCTTAACCTTGATTATTACTGCCCTGCCTATTGCAGCATCAGGGCAGTTTTGAACTGATGAAAGTTCAAATTCAAGGCTGCCTGGACTGAACCTTTTCAGTCATTTTTACAATGCAAACAAACCATTTTAAACAATGCTGGGGCATTCAGTTAGTGGCAACGTTCAATTAGTCATGCGACATTATTAGCTCATTCGATTCATTAGTTATAGAAAACTAATCGATGACATTTATCGAGTCGACTATACTAATTATAGCAGGTAATAATCAGTCGCACATATAAACAATGCGTTCAGGGACCTAAGGGGCATCAGACAATTTTTGTTCAATTACTGGGGCCTATATGAGTTAACTTATCTGACGATTAAACTAATCGACGATCATGTTTATCACAAAGTACATTCAGAACACACACATAGAAAATCAATCGACCAAATAAAGGGTCTTTGCTAGAGATGGAAGAAATTGAGAAACTATCAGAAAATAACAAACAATTACCACAAAGCATGCTAATGACTTAATCAACAGTTAATATAAACGAAAAGGGAAAGAAAAACTTACCGACAAAGTTTGAAATCAAAACGGACCCAAATCAGACTCAACTTCGAACTCTTGAGGCCGAACAAACTTTAATCAGGGTGTTCTCACATGAGAACACCTTGATTAAGGTCTATTAGACCTCAAACCCTTGTCAAGACCGGCCGGATTCCCCAGGTGCATGTGTTCTAAGGTCTGGATTTCCAGATCTGATTTTTAGGGAGTTGTGGGTAGATTCGGACCAAACCAAGCTTGGTTTGGTCACGAGGAAGGTCAGGGGAGTGGCTGATACAAAGATGGTGAGGTTTGGTGTAGATCGAGTTTTGTCTCGAATCTTCAAATCCAGATTCGAGACGATAGGAGATGATTCGAGGTTCGTGGTTAGTGGATTCGTGTTCAGGGGAGTGAGGGGGTCTTAGGGTGTTCAGGGGGTGGTCACCGGCGTTCGTGCCGCCGGCTTTAATGGCGAAGGAGACTAGGGCGGCTGCTAGGGTTTGGGGGTTTCAGGGTTCAGGGAAGGAGACGAGTGAGGGGTGGGGTTCGGATAGGGGGCGTGGGGTGTAAGGGAAGGTTTATATATGGTGAGGTTGATCGGATCTGAGCCGTTAGATCAGATGATCTTAACGGCTTGGATCAGAGGATGAGAAATGAGACGGGGTCGTTTGGTAGTTAAACGGGGTCGTTTGGTTTAAGTGAGGGGTTGAGTCAGACTGGTTATTTGGGTCGGGTTTGAACATGGGTCGCTGAAAGAGGTCCTGAACCGTTATATCGGCTGGGACGGACGGCTCAGATTGATTTGCCTGAAACGACGTCGTTTCAGGAGGTGCCTGGGCAGGCCTGGTCTGGACTGGGTTTGAGTGCTGGTTTGGGCCTGTTTTTGTTTCATTTATTTTGGGCCCAACCGATTTTCCTTCACTCTTTTGCTTTTTTTTTTCCTTTAAACAAAAATGAGATAATAATAAAATAGTGAAATTAAAATCAACAACACTGTAACATTTCCACAAAAAGATTTAAGTAAGTTAAATCACAACCTAGAACGAACGACGCACATATATTTATATTTTTTTGAATTTTCTTTTAACGACACATATTTTTTGTATTTTCGTTTGATAATGACTAGATGCAAAATGGACAGACCCACAAACGACTAACAACACATGTCACGAAAAGAAAAAATTTGTACAGCGAAGCCATTTGTCACTATTTTTATTTTCTTTTGGAGCGATTGTCCGTGAAGCAAAAATCACGTGCTTACAGCTGCCCCTCTTTGCACGAAGACACGAAGGGTTTTCGCGCAAAGATAAAGCGAGCAATTTTTGCCCGTCCGAATACTCCGTGTGAAGCATTTTTTGAAAAATATTTGACCGAACCTTTGCTTCAGAGGTTTCCTACATATCCTGGGCTGAATAGGAATCAGGTCAATGTAGTTCGGGAAATTTTTTGGTAGCTGGGACTACCGTGTGGCTGTAATGCTTGCTGCTGTTGTGCGTTGTTGCATGCTGCTGTAGGATGCTACTGCTCAACCGATATCCCTGTTACATTGCTCTAAAAGGAAAACAAGAAGCTAAGCTAGAGTGTGAGATCTCATATATCTACGACTTGTTCTTGTTGTCTTGCTTTCTTGTCGGCTAACGCTTTCCTCTGACGCCTTTATTTTGTGAACTTTGGAGATGATGCTGGTCCACCGCCTTTCTGAATGCCAGTTTTCATCACTTTGTTTGATTTGCTGGGAACATGGCTTTCTTCTTTAAATCTTCCACTGGTTTCTTCAGTGGTATGTCTCTTCATCAGTATTGTCATACTGGGCATGCTACAATGTTTCCGAACTGCTTCTTCTGAGACGCGTTCTTTCTTCCTTTTGAATGTGCGCTTGCTTTGGCAGACTTCTGCTTCTTGGCGCTGGGGATTTTATTGTTTTTCCTGCTTGGGGCTCTCTGTTGTAACCTTCCGTCTTCAGGTGGGGCTACTGATTCCAAACTCTAGAGCTAAAAGTATTCCCGCATTATACTGGTGGGCGACCTAGAACTTGAAAGTATTCCCGCATTATACTGGTGGGCGACCTAGAACTTAAAAGTATTCCCGCATTATACTGGTGGGCGACCTAGAACTTAAAAGTATTCCCGCATTATACTGGTGGGCGACCTAGAACTTAAATGTATTCCCGCATTATACTGGTGGGCGACCTAGAACTTAAATGTATTCCCGCATTATACTGGTGGGCGACCTAGAACTTAAATGTATTCCCGCATTATACTGGTGGGCGACCTAGAACTTAAATGTATTCCCGCATTATACTGGTGGGCGACCTAGAACTTAAATGTATTCCCGCATTATACTGGTGGGCGACCTAGAACTTAAAAGTATTCCCGCATTATACTGGTGGGCGACCTAGAACTTAAAAGTATTCCCGCATTATACTGGTGGGCGACCTAGAACTTAAAAGTATTCCCGCATTATACTGGTGGGCGACCTAGAACTTAAATGTATTCCCGCATTATACTGGTGGGCGACCTAGAACTTAAATGTATTCCCGCATTATACTGGTGGGCGACCTAGAACTTAAATGTATTCCCGCATTATACTGGTGGGCGACCTAGAACTTAAATGTATTCTCGCATTATACTGGTGGGCGACCTAGAACTTAAATGTATTCCCGCATTATACTGGTGGGCGACCTAGAACTTAAAAGTATTCCCGCATTATACTGGTGGGCGACCTAGAACTTAAAAGTATTCCCGCATTATACTGGTGGGCGACCTAGAACTTAAAAGTATTCCCGCATTGTACTGGTGGGCGACCTAGAACTTAAAAGTATTCCCGCATTATACTGGTGGGCGACCTAGAACTTAAATGTATTCCCGCATTATACTGGTGGGCGACCTAGAACTTAAATGTATTCCCGCATTATACTGGTGGGCGACCTAGAACTTAAAAGTATTCCCGCATTATACTGGTGGGCGACCTAGAACATAAATGTATTCCCGCATTATACTGGTGGGCGACCTAGAACTTAAAAGTATTCCCGCATTATACTGGTGGGCGACCTAGAACTTAAATGTATTCCCGCATTATACTGGTAGGCGACCTAGAACTTAAATGTATTCCCGCATTATACTGGTGGGCGACCTAGAACTTAAATGTATTCCCGCATTATACTGGTGGGCGACCTAGAACTTAAATGTATTCCCGCATTATACTGGTGGGCGACCTAGAACTTAAAAGTATTCCCGCATTATACTGGTGGACGACCTAGAACTTAAAAGTATTCCCGCATTATACTGGTGGGCGACCTAGAACTTAAAAGTATTCCCGCATTATACTGGTGGGCGACCTAGAACTTAAATGTATTCCCGCATTATACTGGTGGGCGACCTAGAACTTAAATGTATTCCCGCATTATACTGGTGGGCGACCTAGAACTTAAATGTATTCCCGCATTATACTGGTGGGCGGCCTAGAACTTAAAAGTATTCCCGCATTATACTGGTGGGCGACCTAGAACATAAAAGTATTGAAATTGTTTCCCCGTTCTTCCGAGAAAATTTTCGACAATCGGCAGAAAATTTTCTGCCCCAGTTTTTGGTAACTTCCATGGCGTTGCATCTTGCTGCCATCATCAATCCTTTGTTTTCCTGCAGCAGACAAAAGGATTTAATTAGTTTTTATCGTGGTGGTAGAGGGTGCCTTTCTGGCGAGCAATTTTTCTCTCTTCCTCTTTTCTTGCTCTTTGTCCCCATAATTGGTTGGCGGGCAAAGTTGCCTGTTGGGGGTCTCTAGCCTGCTGGGGATTGGTTTTCAATTTATCCCCTTTTCTGCTTTCTCTTTAAACACATGATGTGGGAGTCTGCTTCTAACTCCCGAAACCACTCCCTTTTGGAGCTTACTTCTTCCAAAATTTCCGGGCACAATCACTGCATTGCCTGGGACCGGCCTTAAGACTGTTTGTATTATCCTGCATTGGACGAATTCCCCTTCGGTTTCTGGTAGTAAGCTTTGAAAAATCCTTTCAAGACACATTTTAGGAAAAGAAATAAAAGATATGAAAAGGAGAAAATCTTTCTGAACCAATATTTTTGTGGGAGGAGACAATCAAAAGAACTTATCTGGAGGACACAACTGGTCCCCGTGATCATGGCGTGCACCATAGATTCCCGACCCAGTCTATTTGTATCAATTGATTTGCCCGATGGTTTGACTTGCTGGGGATGATAAAGGAGTGTTCATTTCGTTTCGAATGTGGTAGCTTTGTTGATCTGTCTTGTCGCCTCATAGTGCCCTTCGAGGGTTTTTTACTAATGAGACTCTCTCTTTTCTCTCATCTCCCGGCGCCTTATGGTGCCTGTGAAGGTTTTCACCAATAAGACTCTCTCATTTCATATCCCTCATCTTACATCGTCTCTCGGTGCCTGTGAAGGTTTTCACCGATAAGACTCTCTCATTTTATTTCTTTCGAGGATTCGGGCTGTTGTAGATACGACCCTCTCTTCTGGGGATTCTTTTGACTATCAACTCATTCCCAGTCTTACGATCCTCTTCTTTGCTGGGGATCAGTGTATTATTCTTGGCCTTATTCACCGGATTTGGCATCTCTCGAACATTGATCGGGAGGTCTTTTGGATGTTGATGTTTGTTTTGGTGTGGGGTTAAAGAAAGGCTATGAAAACGATTTGACGGGTGATGTGCTACAACTTTTGGAATCAAGCCTTTGTTGGAACTTAAAACATAACCTCCGCCCCAGTTTTCTTGCTTGGGGAAAATTTTTACGCTTATGTTGAGCTATGTGCGTTACGCACATGGTGCTATATCGTGCACACTATGTACATTATGCATCCTATATTTACTATGATGCATACTATGACCGAGCCGTGAAGCGCCTACGTATCCTCTTTGAGGAATCAGGTCAAACATAGTTCCCACCGAGGGCGGATGAACCCAAAATATCCTATTCGAGGGCGGATGAACCCAAAATATCCTATTCGAGGGCGGATGAACCCAAAATATCCTATTCGAGGGCGGATGAACCCAAAATATCCTATTCGAGGGCGGATGAACCCAAAATATCCTATTCGAGGGCAGATGAACCCAAAATATCCTATTCGAGGGCGGATGAAACCCAAAATATCCTATTCGAGGGCGGATGAACCCAAAATATCCTATTCGAGGGCGGATGAACCCAAAATATCCTATTCGAGGGCGGATGAACCCAAAATATCTTTAAGACTTGAAAATGTCTTACCTTGAATACTTGCTGGGGATTGGGATGAATTTTCCTTTTCTACCTTCCCCATTTTTATTATTATTCTTTTTTTTTATTCCTTTTTTTTTGTTTTTGTTTTGTTTTTGCATAGCTTCTTCCTTCAAAGACTACCTCCCTTGATTTACTTACCTGTTGGGGGGTAAAATGTTATCAGCTGGGGGTACCTGACCTCCAGAAAATTTTCTAAATGGAAGGAAAATTTTCTGCCCCAGTTTGATAATATCCCTTGTGGCACGCAGTTCTGGCATCAATGCCATTTCCTTTACCTGTTTCAAATCAAACAAAATTGTTAGTTTAAAACATGGTGGTTGGTTGTGATACTCCCAACGGGATAGCTTTTCCTTTTTTCCTTCCTTGCTTTGCGTTGCACAACTTGTTGGGGATGATATTATGTGCTGGGGATAATCCCTTCCTGCTGGGGGATATCCCTCTTCTTTTGTGGCATAGCTTGGGAACTGGCATTTCCCCGACCTTTTAGTCTAGTATGGATTTCGCCAAATCATGCTCACTGCTCTCCTTGCTTTGTTCACGGGCCTTGTCTTTGAGGTTTATAACCTTGGTTTTGGCAAGGAAATCCCTCTTGACGCTCGTCAATCCTTTTGTCAATTCCCTTTGCTGGGGATATCTTTTTTTGACACTGGCCTCGCGCTTGTTCCTCGCTGACTATACCATTTGGATATACTAGTCAGATCTCATCTTGGAAAGCTGATGGCATATTTTGAAGTCATTTCATACTTGTTCTGACCGGACAGACTCTATTGGGGAAATTTTTTATGAAAGGAGAAAGATAACAGAAACAAAATAAAAGACAAAGGAAACGAATGACTCCTTTACAAAAGAACCTATAAATAAAAATCTATCAAACGCAGATACCGACTCTAATGGCCATGACATGCATATGGGGCCTATCCTTTACCGTCAATCATCTTTCAAGATCCGCAATTGGTGATTCCCCATCTGATTCTTCATCTTATTCGACTTGCAGTGCCCGAAGGGTTTTCACTATCAAGTCTCTCTCATTTTTGGCTTCTTCTCTCAGCTTTCATCGCCTTATGGTGCCTGTGAAGGTTTTCACCTATAAGACTCTCTCATTTGTATCACTTTCCAGCTGGGGATTTGGAGTGTCGTCGGTATGACTCTTTCTGCTGGAGATTAGAGTCCTTTCTGCTGTGGAACAGAATGTTATGTTCGCCGGTAAGACTCTTCCTTTGTCTGACTTGGCATCTTTTGAAGACTGATCGGAAGGTCTTTCTTTGGACCGTAATGTGGGTTTTGGATAGGGCTAGAAAGAAGAGGTATTAAAGGCTCAAAAAATGCATTAATTTTGGGTTATTAATTACAACCTTCGGAATTAGATTTATTTACATCAAACGCAACATCTGCCCCAGTTTTTTGCTTGGGGATATTTTAATTGATTTTCTTTTCATTTTTCAAAACTATGACCGAGCCGTGAAGCGCCTACGTATCCTCTTTGAGGAATCAGGTCAAACGTAGTTCCCAATTCCTCTTTTCATTTGACTTTCTTTTGTTTTTTTTTTCATTTTCTGTTATCATTTCTCTTTTCTTTTCTCTTTTTTCATTTTTCTTTTGTCATTTTGCTATTCTTTTTTTTTTCATGTTCGTATCTTCTAGTCGTTGCTACTGATTCCGAACGAGGGGTATGAAATAAAAGTTAGTAAGGCTCAAAAGGGGTAACGAAGGATAACGTGTTTAGGTAGCAGAACAAAATGCCTTCGTCATTCCAGTCTTCAAACATGCCAAGTGCAAACAACACAATTTAAATTTATAGTCTCTTCTGATGGTGCTTGACTCGGCAACTATATTCAACATCTATTTGTTCATTTGTCACTTCTAAATCACCGTTGGGCGACACTCTCATTCTCATTATTATGAACGACCCTCATGCCAATTTAGGCGAATCTTTCTTTAACGGTTTTCTTTGTGTTTAACTTGCCCCAGTTCCACATGACTCGAGCTCTGAATAATCTCAAACCGTCCTTATTTTCTTTAAATGGTCTGATCGCCTTTCCAGGGTTTTATGATTAACTTTAAAGACTAGGCCCAAACTGTGTGTGCATGTCATGTCACTAGAATCGACGCTGAACAAAAATGACAAAAAGGTGAATAGAAATAATAAAAGATTGGATTTTGTGCTAGACTACCGGTGAAATGGTTTGAATAACAAACAAACGAAATAAAATCTTAAACAACCTGGACAAAACTTAAACAAACCGCTATGACAAAACGGAAAGATAAGCGGAAAGATATTGACACAAAACAAAATCCGAATTACAATCCTAATAATCCGAACAAACAGGAATGACAACAAAATAAGCCACCAACTGCTTCTTTCTTGTTAACCAAGGAACGGAGCGTCCTCCCATTTTATCAAACTTGGCATCGTAGCCACTGAGCTTTGCCTTAGTATTGCAATGACCATTGCTAACTTCCATATCATTACCCTTAGTCAACAAGTTCCCAATAGGACTCGAATGCTTCCGTCATCAGGCCTGATCCCCGCAGAGTGTGCATCAGGAGGTGCAAGTAAAGGATTCTGGGTGTCATTGTCTGGCTTACCACAAACCAACCACCTTAACTTTATTTGCAAAACAAACAGGTTAGAATGGACTCAGCCGGTCCTCATTATTGACAACATCTTTTTTCTTTTTCTTTTTTTTTCGATGTTTTTCTTTCTTTTTTTCTCTTTTTCATTTTTCTTCAGGTTTTTTTTTCTCATTTTTTTTTCTTTTCCCTTTTTTCATTCTTTTTTTTTTTTTTTTGCTTTTCCTTTTGTTGTGGTCGAATCTTATGGAGATTGCCTACGTATCATGACCCCGCATGAATCAGACCTTGCGTAGTTCGTGCCAATAAAAGATAAACAATAGTAAACATTTTTTCAATTTTTATATTAGAACAAACTGGGTTTCAATGATTTAAAGATGACCCGCAAACTTGAAAATCAAACAAACCGCATGTTCTAATCAAAAGATTGGTAGACTCAAAAACAAAATTCCAGCTCCCTTTCTCTGTTCGACAAATGCAACCAAATGGTTATTTTTTGCAAATGTGGCCCCTTCCAAATTTCATATAAATTTTGAGGCCGGGGAGGATTATTTTGACACTTTAAAACTTGTCCATTCTTTTACGAAAATAACCTTTCGACAACTGAAAGATACTCTAAGGCTATTTCGGCAAGAACGGTTTAAGACGCGGCCGAAGCTGGCTCGGCTTATTATGACAAAAGACGGTATTCACATGACCGCTGACTCTTTGATTTTTTTTTCTTTTCAAATTACAATAAAAGACTTGGCGTTGTAAACACGGCCCTTCAGCGCCTCGGGGACGAAGATTTATAAGGCTGTGTGGGTCAACTTAGACCAAAAATTCTAAACATGACCCGAAAGTGGCTGTTTATGCAAAGTCAGCCTTCCGGCGTCCCTTTCGGGAACATTCGGCTATGTCTTGATAAAACAGCGTCACCCGACTTCTTTATGACAAAAACTAAAATTTGACATGTATTTTTTATTATTATTATTTGTGTTTTTTGGCTTTTTTAGCAAAAGGTGGGTTGGACATCACCCGACTTATTTATGACAAGATTAAAATTTTTGATTTTTGGCTATTTTAGCAGAAGATGGGGTTGGACCCGATGAGGGTTGCCTACGTATCTCACATCCGGTGAGAATCAAACCCGCGTAGTTCGGGCGAATAAACTATTTTTGAGATTACCCTTTTCCATTTTCTGTTTTTATTATTATTCTTTTTTTTTTTCACAGCAATCAAATAGACTATTATTTTTCACTCATAACAAACAAACAAATTAACGAAAAACATAAAACATTCCTTCTTTTTTGAGAAGGTGGGGTTGGACCCGATGAGGGTTGCCTACGTATCTCACATCTGGTGAGAATCAAACCCGCGTAGTTCGGTCAAATGAACTACTTTAAAAGAAGAAAGGAAGCATTTTTTGATTGATTTTCTTTTTACAAGAAATACTTCTAAGATATATTTTGGAATTTTCATTTGCTCTTTTTTCTTTATTCTAAAAAAGAAGAAGAAAATGTTTTTTTTTTGGATTTTGAATTTTCTTTTCAACTTTGAAAAAGAATCAAAATATTTTCGGATTTGTTTTTATTTTTATTTTATAATATATTATTTTTTGAAAACAATTAGAAAGACTTCCTAAATAAGTCAATAATGGAGAAAATATTTTTAATTTTGTCATTTTCATAAACAAATAAATAACACATATTTAAAAAACAAGACTCCTTTTTTTTTTCATTTTTATGTCAATACAAATAATTTTCTTTTCTATTAATGCCTTTTTTTTTAAAAAAAAACAAACTAATAAGACATATATTTTTATTTTATATTCTCAAAATTTCGGCAGAGTTTTGACAGTATTTGTGTATTAGGTTTTTTCAAAAATAAACAATCAATTCCCTAACATCTATTTCTTTTTTTTTCAATTTCACAATATTCATAATATTCAAACACCGGTTAGAGAGACAAAATAAATGCACGGAAAACAAATAGGATCCCTCAGGATGGTCTTTTCATATCAGGTTGCTAGTCCTAGACGGACTCAACCCCTGTGTTGAGTCCCCTAAGTCAAATGCAACGTGATGCAAATAAACGTTCCTACTAGGGATCCGGCATGAAGTCACGTTATTCTATGTTCAAAACCTGGGTCGGTGTTCTAGACAGTGTACCCGAGCGGACAACTCGAGCTGAGGAAGGAGCTCCTTTCCGGGAACCAAAAGGCCAGCCGGCTTAGAAACTTTCCGAGCCTCTTTTATTTAGGGTACGACACTAACAGAATAGGGAGTCTCAACCAGTAAGCACATCCCCAGAGGTAAGAAGAGAAGGGTTTCGGCACAGTTTATATACAGTTCAAATAATATCAAAGCGGTAAAAGTAGCATTTTGCACATTTAGGCTAAAACAAATAATAAAATCAGATAATAAATAAAGCCAAATAATAACAATTATTCTAAGCTCGAATTCTTAACCCTGAACCAGTGGTTCTGGGTTACCTCCCCAGTGGAGTCGCCAGAGCTGTCACACCTCCTTTTTACGCGCCCGGGGCGCAAGGGAGTTTTTTCCAATTAAAGGACAACCGAAACGGGATTTGTTTATTTATTTCAGAGTCACCACTTGGGAGATTTAGGGTGTCCCGAGTCACCGATTTTAATCCCGAATCGAGGAAAATAATGACTCTATATTACAGTCTGCGTACCAGAAATCTGGATAAGGAATTCTGTTAACCCGGGAGAAGGTATTAGGCATTCCCGAGTTCCGTGGTTCTAGCACGGTCGCTAAACTGTCATATTCGGCTTGATTATCTGATTTTATACAAGTGTGAACTTGTGTGCAAAATTTAACTTTTAACCGCTTTTATCATTTTACTGTTTTTATCAGGAATTGCAACATCGTGAAAACATATCTCGAACCACGTTACATCAATGCACCCGTGGTTGTTGACATATTTCGACTCGGTTGAGATTTGCATTTGGGTCACATGAATGTGCACCCGAATTAAGGAGAATAAATTATTAAGACGTGCCTAAAGCAACTAGCGTATTGTTATTTTGGGTAAGGCCGAAAAATTCGCTAAACGGCCTGTCCCGAATTCTAAGTGTTTTAATATATATACAGTTAGAGGGCCCCGAGGCTGTGTATATTTTTTGTTTGATGAGGCTCGTCTCGTTCTACTTTTTTTTTTTAAAATGAATTTGCAACGTCATGGACACGCATCTCGAACCACGTCACAATTAATGTACCCGTGATTAGAAACACATTTCGACTCCGTTGAGAATTGGATTTGGGTCACATAAATGTGCACCCGAGTTTAAGAAGGTAAGATTTATTAAAGCGTATCCTAAAGAGGCTAACGTGTTGTTATTTTAGGAGGGTTGTGAGATTTGCTAAACAACTCGTCCTGGAAACTAAATGCTTCAATAATATACATTTAACGAGGGCCCCGAACTTGCGCGTTTTGTTTATTTTCATCGAGACTCGTCTCGTCCTTATTTTAAAAGGATATCCTATAGCAACTACGTTTCTTGTGGTGTTTGTCTCTACTAATTGAAAACAGTAAATAGCCTTAATCGATTACATGCTTGCGATCTTACTTATAACAGGATTTAAAATGCTTTTACAGAATGATAAAACGTGACTGCACTTATGGACAACTAGTCAAAAATTATGGGCCCAAACCTAGCTCATGCGAGATGGCCAGACTTGGGCCCCTGTCTTTCCGATATGGGCCTAACTGATCTGTTTCGATTTGGGCTCGGCCTTCATGGGGTTTATATTACAAATTTATGTTCTTTGTCTTAACAGGTAGTTTATTAGTTATATGAGACCATTAATCAGAAAAGGAAGAACTGAACCCCTTGTGTACAGTTTTCATGTTTGGCATACGTTACAACATATATGGCAAAGTAAACTAAATCTGAGATGCAAACTAATTCATTGAGACCACCTTTATCTAACAACATACATATACAATTATCATTCGATACCCTACATTGACATCTACTATGCTTGCAAGCTAACTTCAGTATCCCAAAATATGAGCTATTAGACATTACATGACATTCAACACACCAGTACATATATATAAACAACATCTGCAGATCTTCTCTTTTAAACTCATTGCTCAAACTTTCGAGTTACATTGGTAGTGTAATTGTGTACCTGGTATGGAGGACAAAACAGAAAGGAATGATCAGCTGGGCAGTATGCAGTAAACACAGCAACAACAGGTACACAGCAACAACACAGCAACAAACCAACAACCAAATGTTTTCCACAATCCACGAACAACCAACAATAATTCCCAGAACAAAAGAAACCAGCAAATAGTCGAGTGCCAAACCAGTAATTGCAGACGAAGAGTAATGAAACACCAGAAGTAAAAGAGTGTTCAATGCAGCAAATACCAACAGTTCAGCAACCAACAAACAGCTCAGTCAATGCAGACGACAGAACTTGGCCAAGGCAGCTTGACCAATGTGAATTCTTATTCAACTTTCAGATGGTGTTTGGTTACAATCTATTTGGAAACTAACTTATGTTTTCCAGCTTTCTTTAAACTCAGTAAACCTTTCTTCAGACTAAAAGTTTCAGCTTTAAGACTAAAAATTCTTCCTTTTTCTGAAGACTAAAAGTCCAGCCCCTTCTTAAGTTCTCGAATGACCTATTTATAAGCCCCAAAATGACCAAGTGTAGCTAAGCTGCCCTTTTTGCAACTTGCAGTCTGCCCATACTCTTTAAAGCCCATGCCTAAGCATCTTTTGGTGCCAGCCCCTTTATTCCCCACGCCTGGTTTTTGTTTAATCAAGAGTTATGGGCTCATTTTATTTATTCATTTTAAGCCCCATACTCTTATGTCTTGCTCCCCATTGGTATTAGTTTAATCCTAAATTAGTACCCTACTTGTCAGCTCATTTAAACTAATCTTTCTGTCCTTTTTAACACCCCAGAATACCCCTGTTTAACCTTGATTATTACTGCCCTGCCTATTGCAGCATTAGGGCAGTTTTGAACTGATGAAAGTTCAAATTCAAGGCTGCCTGGACTGAACCTTTTCAGTCATTTTTACAATGCAAACAAACCATTTTAAACAATGCTGCGGCATTCAGTTAGTGGCAACGTTCAATTAGTCATGCGACATTATTAGCTCATTCGATTCATTAGTTATAGAAAACTAATCGACGACATTTATCGAGTCGACTATACTAATTATAGCAGGTAATAATCAGTCGCTCATATAAACAATACGTTCAGGGACCTAAGGGGCATCAGACAATTTTTGTTCAATTACTGGGGCCTATATGAGTTAACTTATCTGACGATTAAACTAATCGACGATCATGTTTATCACAAAGTACATTCAGAACACACACATAGAAAATCAATCGACCAAATAAAGGGTCTTTGCTAGAGATGGAAGAAATTGAGAAACTATCAGAAAATAACAAACAATTACCAAAAAGCATGCTAATGACTTAATCAGTAGTTAATATAAACGAAAAGGGAAAGAAAAACTTACCAACAAAGTTTGAAATCAAAATGGACCCAAATCAGACTCAACTTCGAACTCTTGAGGCCGAACAAACTTTAATCAGGGTGTTCTCACATGAGAACACCTTGATTAAGGTCTATTAGACCTCAAACCCTTGTCAAGACCGGCCGGATTCCCCAGGTGCATGTGTTCTAAGGTCTGGATTTCCAGATCTGATTTTTAGGGAGTTGTGGGTAGATTCAGACCAAACCAAGCTTGGTTTGGTCACGAGGAAGGTCAGGGGAGTGGCTG
Source organism: Nicotiana sylvestris (assembly GCF_000393655.2). Taxonomy (NCBI): domain Eukaryota; kingdom Viridiplantae; phylum Streptophyta; class Magnoliopsida; order Solanales; family Solanaceae; genus Nicotiana; species Nicotiana sylvestris. The sequence continues at coordinate 37,513,344 of NC_091067.1, read as the reverse complement.
ATACAAAGATGGTGAGGTTTGGTGTAGATCGAGTTTTGTCTCGATTCTTCAAATCCAGATTCGAGACGATAAGAGATGATTCGAGGTTCGTGGTTAGTGGATTCGTGTTCAGGGGAGTGAGGGGGTCTTAGGGTGTTCAGGAGGTGGTCACCGGCGTTCGTGCCACCGGCTTTAATGGCGAGGGAGACTAGGGCGGCTTGCTAGGGTTTGGGGTTCCAGTGTTTGAGCTTGGGGACGATGACGGGGGGGGGGAGGGGGGGGTTCGGATAGGGGGCGTGGGGTGAAGGGTCGAGTTTATATATGGGGAGGCTGATTGGATCTGAGCCGTTAGATCAGATGATCTTAACGGCTTGGATCTGAGGATGAGAAATGAGACGGGGTCGTTTGGTAGTTAAACGGGGTCGTTTGGTTTAAGTGAGGGGTTGGGTCAGACTGGTTATTTGGGTCGGGTTTGAACATGGGTCGCTGAAAGAGGTCCTGAACCGTTAGATCGGCTGGGACGGACGGCTCAGATTGATTTTCCTGAAACGACGTCGTTTCAGGAGGTGCCTGGGCAGGCCTGGTCTGGACTGGGTTTGAGTGCTGGTTTGGGCCTGTTTTTGTTTCATTTATTTTGGGCCCAACCGATTTTCCTTCACTCTTTTGCTTTTTTTTTCTTTTAAACAAAAATGAGATAATAATAAAATAGTGAAATTAAAATCAACAACACTGTAACATTTCCACAAAAAGATTTAAGTAAGTTAAATCACAACCTAGAACGAACGACGCACATATATTTATATTTTTTTGAATTTTCTTTTAACGACACATATTTTTTGTATTTTCGTTTGATAATGACTAGATGCAAAATGGACAGACCCACAAACGACTAACAACACATGTCACGAAAAGAAAAAAATTTGTACAGCGAAGCCATTTGTCACTATTTTTATTTTCTTTTGGAGCGATTGTCCGTGAAGCAAAAATCACGTGCTTACAGCTGCCCCTCTTTGCACGAAGACACGAAGGGTTTTCGCGCAAAGATAAAGCGAGCGATTTTTGCCCGTCCGAATACTCCGTGTGAAGCATTTTTTGAAAATGATTTGACCGAACCTTTGCTTCAGAGGTTTCCTACATATCCTGGGCTGAAACAGGAATCAGGTCAATGTAGTTCGGGAAATTTTGGTAGCTGGGACTACCGTGCGACTGTAGTGTTTGCTGTTGTTGTGCGCTGTTGTATGCTGCTGTAGGATGCTACTGCTCAACCGATCTCCCTATTACATTGCTCTAAAAGGAAAACAAGAAGCTAAGCTAGAGTGTGAGATCTCATATATCTTCGACTTGTTCTTGTTGTCTTGCTTTCTTGTCGGCTAACGCTTTCCTCTGACGCCTTTATTTTGTGAACTTTGGAGATGATGCTGGTCCACCGCCTTTCTGAATGCCAGTTTTCATCACTTTGTTTGATTTGCTGGGAACATGGCTTTCTTCTTTAAATCTTCCACTGGTTTATTCAGTGGTATGTCTCTTCATCAGTATTGTCATACTGGGCATGCTACAATGTTACCGAACTGCTTCTTCTGAGGCGCGTTCTTTCTTCCTTTTGAATGTGCGCTTGCTTTGGCAGACTTCTGCTTCTTGGCGCTGGGGATTTTATTGTTTTTCATGCTTGGGGCTCTCTGTTGTAACCTTCCGTCTTCAGGTGGGGCTACTGATTCCAAACTCTAGAGCTAAAAGTATTCCCGCATTATACTGGTGGGCGACCTAGAACTTAAAAGTATTCCCGCATTATACTGGTGGGCGACCTAGAACTTAAAAGTATTCCCGCATTATACTGGTGGGCGACCTAGAACTTAAAAGTATTCCCGCATTATACTGGTGGGCGACCTAGAACTTAAATGTATTCCCGCATTATACTGGTGGGCGACCTAGAACTTAAATGTATTCCCGCATTATACTGGTGGGCGACCTAGAACTTAAATGTATTCCCGCATTATACTGGTGGGCGACCTAGAACTTAAAAGTATTCCCGCATTATACTGGTGGGCGACCTAGAACTTAAAAGTATTCCCGCATTATACTGGTGGGCGACCTAGAACTTAAAAGTATTCCCGCATTATACTGGTGGGCGACCTAGAACTTAAAAGTATTCCCGCATTATACTGGTGGGCGACCTAGAACTTAAATGTATTCCCGCATTATACTGGTGGGCGACCTAGAACTTAAATGTATTCCCGCATTATACTGGTGGGCGACCTAGAATTTAAAAGTATTCCCGCATTATACTGGTGGGCGACCTAGAACTTAAAAGTATTCCGCATTATACTGGTGGGCGACCTAGAACTTAAAAGTATTCCCGCATTATACTGGTGGGCGACCTAGAACTTAAATGTATTCCCGCATTATACTGGTGGGCGACCTAGAACTTAAATGTATTCCCGCATTATACTGGTGGGCGACCTAGAACTTAAATGTATTCCCGCATTATACTGGTGGGCGACCTAGAACTTAAATGTATTCCCGCATTATACTGGTGGGAGACCTAGAACTTAAAAGTATTCCCGCATTATACTGGTGGGCGACCTAGAACTTAAAAGTATTCCCGCATTATACTGGTGGGCGACCTAGAACTTAAAAGTATTCCCGCATTATACTGGTGGGCGACCTAGAACTTAAAGGTATTCCCGCATTATACTGGTGGGCGACCTAGAACTTAAAAGTATTCCCGCATTATACTGGTGGACGACCTAGAACTTAAAAGTATTCCCGCATTATACTGGTGGGCGACCTAGAACTTAAATGTATTCCCGCATTATACTGGTGGGCGACCTAGAACATAAAAGTATTCCCGCATTATACTGGTGGGCAACCTAGAACTTAAATGTATTCCCGCATTATACTGGTGGGCGACCTAGAACTTAAAAGTATTCCCGCATTATACTGGTGGGCGACCTAGAACTTAAATGTATTCCCGCATTATACTGGTGGGCGACCTAGAACTTAAATGTATTCCCGCATTATACTGGTGGGCGACCTAGAACTTAAATGTATTCCCGCATTATACTGGTGGGCGACCTAGAACTTAAATTTATTCCCGCATTATACTGGTGGGCGACCTAGAACTTAAAAGTATTCCCGCATTATACTGGTGGGCGACCTAGAACTTAAAAGTATTCCCGCATTATACTGGTGGGCGACCTAGAACTTAAATGTATTCCCACATTATACTGGTGGGCGACCTAGAACTTAAATGTATTCCCGCATTATACTGGTGGGCGACCTAGAACTTAAATGTATTCCCGCATTATACTGGTGGGCGACCTAGAACTTAAATGTATTCCCGCATTATACTGGTGGGCGACCTAGAACTTAAAAGTATTTCCGCATTATACTGGTGGGCGACCTAGAACTTAAAAGTATTCCCGCATTATACCGGTGGGCGACCTAGAACTTAAAAGTATTCCCGCATTATACTGGTGGGAGACCTAGAACTTAAATGTATTCCCGCATTATACTGGTGGGCGACCTAGAACTTAAAAGTATTCCCGCATTATACTGGTGGGCGACCTAGAACTTAAAAGTATTCCCGCATTATATTGGTGGGCGACCTAGAACTTAAATGTATTCCCGCATTATACTGGTGGGCGACCTAGAACTTAAATGTATTCCCGCATTATACTGGTGGGCGACCTAGAACTTAAAAGTATTCCCGCATTATACTGGTGGGCGACCTAGAACTTAAAAGTATTCCCGCATTATACCTGGTGGGCGACCTAGAACTTAAAAGTATTCCCGCATTATACTGGTGGGCGACCTAGAACTTAAATGTATTCCCGCATTATACTGGTGGGCGACCTAGAACTTAAAAGTATTCCCGCATTATACTGGTGGGCGACCTAGAACTTAAATGTATTCCCGCATTATACTGGTGGGCGACCTAGAACTTAAATGTATTCCCGCATTATACTGGTGGGCGACCTAGAACTTAAATGTATTCCCGCATTATACTGGTGGGCGACGTAGAACTTAAATGTATTCCCGCATTATACTGGTGGGCGACCTAGAACTTAAAAGTATTCCCGCATTATACTGGTGGGCGACCTAGAACTTAAAAGTATTCCCGCATTATACTGGTGGGCGACCTAGAACTTAAATGTATTCCCGCATTATACTGGTGGGCGACCTAGAACATAAAAGTATTCCCGCATTATACTGGTGGGCAACCTAGAACTTAAATGTATTCCCGCATTATACTGGTGGGCGACCTAGAACTTAAATGTATTCCCGCATTATACTGGTGGGCGACCTAGAACTTAAATGTATTCCCGCATTATACTGGTGGGCGACCTAGAACTTAAAAGTATTCCCGCATTATACTGGTGGGCGACCTAGAACTTAAAAGTATTCCCGCATTATACTGGTGGGCGACCTAGAACTTAAATGTATTCCCGCATTATACTGGTGGGCGACCTAGAACTTAAATGTATTCCCGCATTATACTGGTGGGCGACCTAAAACTTAAAAGTATTCCCGCATTATACTGGTGGGCGACCTAGAACTTAAAAGTATTTCGCATTATACTGGTGGGCGACCTAGAACTTAAAAGTATTCCCGCATTATACTGGTGGGCGACCTAGAACTTAAATGTATTCCCGCATTATACTGGTGGGCGACCTAGAACTTAAATGTATTCCCGCATTATACTGGTGGGCGACCTAGAACTTAAATGTATTCCCGCATTATACTGGTGGGCGACCTAGAACTTAAATGTATTCCCGCATTATACTGGTGGGCGACCTAGAACTTAAAAGTATTCCCGCATTATACTGGTGGGCGACCTAGAACTTAAAAGTATTCCCGCATTATACTGGTGGGCGACCTAGAACTTAAATGTATTCCCGCATTATACTGGTGGGCGACCTAGAACTTAAAAGTATTCCCGCATTATACTGGTGGGCGACCTAGAACTTAAAAGTATTCCCGCATTATACTGGTGGGCGACCTAGAACTTAAATGTATTCCCGCATTATACTGGTGGGCGACCTAGAACTTAAAAGTATTCCCGCATTATACTGGTGGGCAACCTAGAACTTAAATGTATTCCCGCATTATACTGGTGGGCGACCTAGAACTTAAAATGTATTCCCTCATTATACTGGTGGGCGACCTAGAACTTAAATGTATTCCCGCATTATACTGGTGGGCGACCTAGAACTTAAATGTATTCCCGCATTATACTGGTGGGCGACCTAGAACTTAAATGTATTCCCGCATTATACTGGTGGGCGACCTAGAACTTAAATTTATTCCCGCATTATACTGGTGGGCGACCTAGAACTTAAAAGTATTCCCGCATTATACTGGTGGGCGACCTAGAACTTAAAAGTATTCCCGCATTATACTGGTGGGCGACCTAGAACTTAAATGTATTCCCGCATTATACTGGTGGGCGACCTAGAACTTAAATGTATTCCCGCATTATACTGGTGGGCGACCTAGAACTTAAATGTATTCCCGCATTATACTGGTGGGCGACCTAGAACTTAAATGTATTCCCGCATTATACTGGTGGGCGACCTAGAACTTAAAAGTATTTCCGCATTATACTGGTGGGCGACCTAGAACTTAAAAGTATTCCCGCATTATACCGGTGGGCGACCTAGAACTTAAAAGTATTCCCGCATTATACTGGTGGGAGACCTAGAACTTAAATGTATTCCCGCATTATACTGGTGGGCGACCTAGAACTTAAAAGTATTCCCGCATTATACTGGTGGGCGACCTAGAACTTAAAAGTATTCCCGCATTATACTGGTGGGCGACCTAGAACTTAAATGTATTCCCGCATTATACTGGTGGGCGACCTAGAACTTAAATGTATTCCCGCATTATACTGGTGGGCGACCTAGAACTTAAAAGTATTCCCGCATTATACTGGTGGGCGACCTAGAACTTAAATGTATTCCCGCATTATACTGGTGGGCGACCTAGAACTTAAATGTATTCCCGCATTATACTGGTGGGCGACCTAGAACTTAAAAGTATTCCCGCATTATACTGGTGGGCGACCTAGAACTTAAAAGTATTCCCGCATTAATACTGGTGGGCGACCTAGAACTTAAATGTATTCCCGCATTATACTGGTGGGCGACCTAGAACTTAAATGTATTCCCGCATTATACTGGTGGGCGACCTAGAACTTAAATGTATTCCCGCATTATACTGGTGGGCGACCTAGAACTTAAATGTATTCCCGCATTATACTGGTGGGCGACCTAGAACTTAAAAGTATTCCCGCATTATACTGGTGGGCGACCTAGAACTTAAATGTATTCCCGCATTATACTGGTGGGCGACCTAGAATTTAAATGTATTCCCGCATTATACTGGTGGGCGACCTAGAACTTAAAAGTATTCCCGCATTATACTGGTGGGCGACCTAGAACATAAAAGTATTGAAATTGTTTCCCCGTTCTTCCGAGAAAATTTTCGACAATCGGCAGAAAATTTTCTGCCCCAGTTTTTGGTAACTTCCATGGCGTTGCATCTTGCTGCCATCATCAATCCTTTGTTTTCCTGCAGCAGACAAAAGGATTTAATTAGTTTTTATCGTGGTGGTAGAGGGTGCCTTTCTGGCGAGCAATTTTTCTCTCTTCCTCTTTTCTTGCTCTTTGTCCCCATAATTGGTTGGCGGGCAAAGTTGCCTGTTGGGGGTCTCTAGCCTGCTGGGGATTGGTTTTCAATTTATCCCCTTTTCTGCTTTCTCTTTAAACACATGATGTGGGAGTCTGCTTCTAACTCCCGAAACCACTCCCTTTTGGAGCTTACTTCTTCCAAAATTTCCGGGCACAATCACTGCATTGCCTGGGACCGGCCTTAAGACTGTTTGTATTATCCTGCATTGGACGAATTCCCCTTCGGTTTCTGGTAGTAAGCTTTGAAAAATCCTTTCAAGACACATTTTAGGAAAAGAAATAAAAGATATGAAAAGGAGAAAATCTTTCTGAACCAATATTTTTGTGGGAGGAGACAATCAAAAGAACTTATCTGGAGGACACAACTGGTCCCCGTGATCATGGCGTGCACCATAGATTCCCGACCCAGTCTATTTGTATCAATTGATTTGCCCGATGGTTTGACTTGCTGGGGATGATAAAGGAGTGTTCATTTCGTTTCGAATGTGGTAGCTTTGCTGATCTGTCTCGTCGCCTCATAGTGCCCTTCGAGGGGTTTTCACTAATGAGACTCTCTCTTTTCTCTCATCTCCCGGCGCCTTATGGTGCCTGTGAAGGTTTTCACCAATAAGACTCTCTCATTTCATATCCCTCATCTTACATCGCCTCTCGGTGCCTGTGAAGGTTTTCACCGATAAGACTCTCTCATTTTATTTCTTTCGAGGATTCGGGGTGTTGTAGATACGACCCTCTCTTCTGGGGATTCTTTTGACTATCAACTCATTCCCAGTCTTACGATCCTCTTCTTTGCTGGGGATCAGTGTATTATTCTTGGCCTTATTCGCCGGATTTGGCATCTCTCGAACATTGATCGGGAGGTCTTTTGGATGTTGATGTTGGTTTTGGTGTGGGGTTAAAGAAAGGCTATGAAAACGATTTGACGGGTGATGTGCTACAACTTTTGGAATCAAGCCTTTGTTGGAACTTAAAACATAACCTCCGCCCCAGTTTTCTTGCTTGGGGAAAATTTTTACGCTTATGTTGAGCTATGTGCGTTACGCACATGGTGCTATATCGTGCACACTATGTACATTATGCATCCTATATTTACTATGATGCATACTATGACCGAGCCGTGAAGCGCCTACGTATCCTCTTTGAGGAATCAGGTCAAACATAGTTCCCACCGAGGGTGGATGAACCCAAAATATCCTATTCGAGGGCGGATGAACCCAAAATATCCTATTCGAGGGCGGATGAACCCAAAATATCCTATTCGAGGGCGGATGAACCCAAAATATCCTATTCGAGGGCGGATGAACCCAAAATATCCTATTCGAGGGCAGATGAACCCAAAATATCCTATTCGAGGGCGGATGAACCCAAAATATCCTATTCGAGGGCGGATGAACCCAAAATATCCTATTCGAGGGCGGATGAACCCAAAATATCCTATTCGAGGGCGGATGAATCCCAAAATATCCTATTCGAGGGCGGATGAACCCAAAATATCCTATTCGAGGGCGGATGAACCCAAAATATCCTATTCGAGGGCGGATGAACCCAAAATATCTTTAAGACTTGAAAATGTCTTACCTTGAATACTTGCTGGGGATTGGGATGAATTTTCCTTTTCTACCTTCCCCATTTTTATTATTATTCTTTTTTTTTATTCCTTTTTTTTTTGTTTTTGTTTTGTTTTTGCATAGCTTCTTCCTTCAAAGACTACCTCCCTTGATTTACTTACCTGTTGGGGGGTAAAATGTTATCAGCTGGGGGTACCTGACCTCCAGAAAATTTTCTAAATGGAAGGAAAATTTTCTGCCCCAGTTTGATAATATCCCTTGTGGCACGCAGTTCTGGCATCAATGCCATTTCCTTTACCTGTTTCAAATCAAACAAAATTGTTAGTTTAAAACATGGTGGTTGGTTGTGATACTCCCAACGGGATAGCTTTTCCTTTTTTCCTTCCTTGCTTTGCGTTGCACAACTTGTTGGGGATGATATTATGTGCTGGGGATAATCCCTTCCTGCTGGGGGATATCCCTCTTCTTTTGTGGCATAGCTTGGGAACTGGCATTTCCCCGACCTTTTAGTCTAGTATGGATTTCGCCAAATCATGCTCACTGCTCTCCTTGCTTTGTTCACGGGCCTTGTCTTTGAGGTTTATAACCTTGGTTTTGGCAAGGAAATCCCTCTTGACGCTCGTCAATCCTTTTGTCAATTCCCTTTGCTGGGGATATCTTTTTTTGACACTGGCCTCGCGCTTGTTCCTCGCTGACTATACCATTTGGATATACTAGTCAGATCTCATCTTGGAAAGCTGATGGCATATTTTGAAGTCATTTCATACTTGTTCTGACCGGACAGACTCTATTGGGGAAATTTTTTATGAAAGGAGAAAGATAACAGAAACAAAATAAAAGACAAAGGAAACGAATGACTCCTTTACAAAAGAACCTATAAATAAAAATCTATCAAACGCAGATACCGACTCTAATGGCCATGACATGCATATGGGGCCTATCCTTTACCGTCAATCATCTTTCAAGATCCGCAATTGGTGATTCCCCATCTGATTCTTCATCTTATTCGACTTGCAGTGCCCGAAGGGTTTTCACTATCAAGTCTCTCTCATTTTTGGCTTCTTCTCTCAGCTTTCATCGCCTTATGGTGCCTGTGAAGGTTTTCACCTATAAGACTCTCTCATTTGTATCACTTTCCAGCTGGGGATTTGGAGTGTCGTCGGTATGACTCTTTCTGCTGGAGATTAGAGTCCTTTCTGCTGTGGAACAAAATGTTATGTTCGCCGGTAAGACTCTTCCTTTGTCTGACTTGGCATCTTTTGAAGACTGATCGGAAGGTCTTTCTTTGGACCGTAATGTGGGTTTTGGATAGGGCTAGAAAGAAGAGGTATTAAAGGCTCAAAAAATGCATTAATTTTGGGTTATTAATTACAACCTTCGGAATTAGATTTATTTACATCAAACGCAACATCTGCCCCAGTTTTTTGCTTGGGGATATTTTAATTGATTTTCTTTTCATTTTTCAAAACTATGACCGAGCCGTGAAGCGCCTACGTATCCTCTTTGAGGAATCAGGTCAAACGTAGTTCCCAATTCCTCTTTTCATTTGACTTTCTTTTGTTTTTTTTTTCATTTTCTGTTATCATTTCTCTTTTCTTTTCTCTTTTTTCATTTTTCTTTTGTCATTTTGCTATTCTTTTTTTTTTCATGTTCGTATCTTCTAGTCGTTGCTACTGATTCCGAACGAGGGGTATGAAATAAAAGTTAGTAAGGCTCAAAAGGGGTAACGAAGGATAACGTGTTTAGGTAGCAGAACAAAATGCCTTCGTCATTCCAGTCTTCAAACATGCCAAGTGCAAACAACACAATTTAAATTTATAGTCTCTTCTGATGGTGCTTGACTCGGCAACTATATTCAACATCTATTTGTTCATTTGTCACTTCTAAATCACCGTTGGGCGACACTCTCATTCTCATTATTATGAACGACCCTCATGCCAATTTAGGCGAATCTTTCTTTAACGGTTTTCTTTGTGTTTAACTTGCCCCAGTTCCACATGACTCGAGCTCTGAATAATCTCAAACCGTCCTTATTTTCTTTAAATGGTCTGATCGCCTTTCCAGGGTTTTATGATTAACTTTAAAGACTAGGCCCAAACTGTGTGTGCATGTCATGTCACTAGAATCGACGCTGAACAAAAATGACAAAAAGGTGAATAGAAATAATAAAAGATTGGATTTTGTGCTAGACTACCGGTGAAATGGTTTGAATAACAAACAAACGAAATAAAATCTTAAACAACCTGGACAAAACTTAAACAAACCGCTATGACAAAACGGAAAGATAAGCGGAAAGATATTGACACAAAACAAAATCCGAATTACAATCCTAATAATCCGAACAAACAGGAATGACAACAAAATAAGCCACCAACTGCTTCTTTCTTGTTAACCAAGGAACGGAGCGTCCTCCCATTTTATCAAACTTGGCATCGTAGCCACTGAGCTTTGCCTTAGTATTGCAATGACCATTGCTAACTTCCATATCATTACCCTTAGTCAACAAGTTCCCAATAGGACTCGAATGCTTCCGTCATCAGGCCTGATCCCCGCAGAGTGTGCATCAGGAGGTGCAAGTAAAGGATTCTGGGTGTCATTGTCTGGCTTACCACAAACCAACCACCTTAACTTTATTTGCAAAACAAACAGGTTAGAATGGACTCAGCCGGTCCTCATTATTGACAACATCTTTTTTCTTTTTCTTTTTTTTTCCGATGTTTTTCTTTCTTTTTTTCTCTTTTTCATTTTTCTTCAGGTTTTTTTTTCTCATTTTTTTTTCTTTTCCCTTTTTTCATTCTTTTTTTTTTTTTTTTGCTTTTCCTTTTGTTGTGGTCGAATCTTATGGAGATTGCCTACGTATCATGACCCCGCATGAATCAGACCTTGCGTAGTTCGTGCCAATAAAAGATAAACAACAGTAAACATTTTTTCAATTTTCATATTAGAACAAACTGGGTTTCAAGGATTTAAAGATGACCCGCAAACTTGAAAATCAAACAAACCGCATGTTCTAATCAAAAGATTGGTAGACTCAAAAACAAAATTCCAGCTCCCTTTCTCTGTTCGACAAATGCAACCAAATGGTTATTTTTTGCAAATGTGGCCCCTTCCAAATTTCATATAAATTTTGAGGCCGGGGAGGATTATTTTGACACTTTAAAACTTGTCCATTCTTTTACGAAAATAACCTTTCGACAACTGAAAGATACTCTAAGGCTATTTCGGCAAGAACGGTTTAAGACGCGGCCGAAGCTGGCTCGGCTTATTATGACAAAAGACGGTATTCACATGACCGCTGACTCTTTGATTTTTTTTCTTTTCAAATTACAATAAAAGACTTGGCGTTGTAAACACGGCCCTTCAGCGCCTCGGGGACGAAGATTTATAAGGCTGTGTGGGTCAACTTAGACCAAAAATTCTAAACATGACCCGAAAGTGGCTGTTTATGCAAAGTCAGCCTTCCGGCGTCCCTTTCGGGAACATTCGGCTATGTCTTGATAAAACAGCGTCACCCGACTTCTTTATGACAAAAACTAAAATTTGACATGTATTTTTTATTATTATTATTTGTGTTTTTTGGCTTTTTTAGCAAAAGGTGGGTTGGACATCACCCGACTTATTTATGACAAGATTAAAATTTTTGATTTTTGGCTATTTTAGCAGAAGATGGGGTTGGACCCGATGAGGGTTGCCTACGTATCTCACATCCGGTGAGAATCAAACCCGCGTAGTTCGGGCGAATAAACTATTTTTGAGATTACCCTTTTCCATTTTCTGTTTTTATTATTATTCTTTTTTTTTCACAGCAATCAAATAGACTATTATTTTTCACTCATAACAAACAAACAAATTAACGAAAAACATAAAACATTCCTTCTTTTTTGAGAAGGTGGGGTTGGACCCGATGAGGGTTGCCTACGTATCTCACATCTGGTGAGAATCAAACCCGCGTAGTTCGGTCAAATGAACTACTTTAAAAGAAGAAAGGAAACATTTTTTGATTGATTTTCTTTTTACAAGAAATACTTCTAAGATATATTTTGGAATTTTCATTTGCTCTTTTTTCTTTATTCTAAAAAAGAAGAAGAAAATGTTTTTTTTTTGGATTTTGAATTTTCTTTTCAACTTTGAAAAAGAATCAAAATATTTTCGGATTTGTTTTTTTATTTTATTTTATAATATATTATTTTTTGAAAACAATTAGAAAGACTTCCTAAATAAGTCAATAATGGAGAAAATATTTTTAATTTTGTCATTTTCATAAACAAATAAATAACACATATTTAAAAAACAAGACTCCTTTTTTTTTTCATTTTTATGTCAATACAAATAATTTTCTTTTCTATTAATGCCTTTTTTTTTAAAAAAAAACAAACTAATAAGACATATATTTTTATTTTATATTCTCAAAATTTCGGCAGAGTTTTGACAGTATTTGTGTATTAGGTTTTTTCAAAAATAAACAATCAATTCCCTAACCGCTATTTCTTTTTTTTTCAATTTCACAATATTCATAATATTCAAACACCGGTTAGCGAGACAAAATAAATGCATGGAAAACAAATAGGATCCCTCAGGATGGTCTTTTCATATCAGGTTGCTAGTCCTAGACGGACTCAACCCCTGTGTTGAGTCCCCTAAGTCAAATGCAACGTGATGCAAATAAACGTTCCTACTAGGGATCCGGCATGAAGTCACGTTATTCTATGTTCAAAACCTGGGTCGGTGTTCTAGACAGTGTACCCGAGCGGACAACTCGAGCTGAGGAAGGAGCTCCTTTCCGGGAACCAAAAGGCCAGCCGGCTTAGAAACTTTCCGAGCCTCTTTTATTTAGGGTACGACACTAACAGAATAGGGAGTCTCAACCAGTAAGCACATCCCCAGAGGTAAGAAGAGAAGGGTTTCGGCACAGTTTATATACAGTTCAAATAATATCAAAGCGGTAAAAGTAGCATTTTGCACATTTAGGCTAAAACAAATAATAAAATCAGATAATAAATAAAGCCAAATAATAACAATTATTCTAAGCTCGAATTCTTAACCCTGAACCAGTGGTTCTGGGTTACCTCCCCAGTGGAGTCGCCAGAGCTGTCACACCTCCTTTTTACGCGCCCAGGGCGCAAGGGAGTTTTTTCCAATTAAAGGACAACCGAAACGGGATTTGTTTATTTATTTCAGAGTCACCACTTGGGAGATTTAGGGTGTCCCGAGTCACCGATTTTAATCCCGAATCGAGGAAAATAATGACTCTATATTACAGTCTGCGTACCAGAAATCTGGATAAGGAATTCTGTTAACCCGGGAGAAGGTATTAGGCATTCCCGAGTTCCGTGGTTCTAGCACGGTCGCTAAACTGTCATATTCGGCTTGATTATCTGATTTTATACAAGTGTGAACTTGTGTGCAAAATTTAACTTTTAACCGCTTTTATCATTTTACTGTTTTTATCAGGAATTGCAACATCGTGAAAACATATCTCGAACCACGTTACATCAATGCACCCGTGGTTGTTGACATATTTCGACTCGGTTGAGATTTGCATTTGGGTCACATGAATGTGCACCCGAATTAAGGAGAATAAATTATTAAGACGTGCCTAAAGCAACTAGCGTATTGTTATTTTGGGTAAGGCCGAAAAATTCGCTAAACGGCCTGTCCCGAATTCTAAGTGTTTTAATATATATACAGTTAGAGGGCCCCGAGGCTGTGTATATTTTTTGTTTGATGAGGCTCGTCTCGTTCTACTTTTTTTTTTTAAAATGAATTTGCAACGTCATGGACACGCATCTCGAACCACGTCACAATTAATGTACCCGTGATTAGAAACACATTTCGACTCCGTTGAGAATTGGATTTGGGTCACATAAATGTGCACCCGAGTTTAAGAAGGTAAGATTTATTAAAGCGTATCCTAAAGAGGCTAACGTGTTGTTATTTTAGGAGGGTTGTGAGATTTGCTAAACAACTCGTCCTGGAAACTAAATGCTTCAATAATATACATTTAACGAGGGCCCCGCACCTGCGCGTTTTGTTTATTTTCATCGAGGCTCGTCTCGTCCTTATTTTAAAAGGATATCCTATAGCAACTACGTTTCTTGTGGTGTTTGTCTCTACTAATTGAAAACAGTAAATAGCCTTAATCGATTACATGCTTGCGATCTTACTTATAACAGGATTTAAAATGCTTTTACAGAATGATAAAACGTGACTGCACTTATGGACAACTAGTCAAAAATTATGGGCCCAAACCTAGCTCATGCGAGATGGCCAGACTTGGGCCCCTGTCTTTCCGATATGGGCCTAACTGATCTGTTTCGATTTGGGCTCGGCCTTCATGGGGTTTATATTACAAATTTATGTTCTTTGTCTTAACAGGTAGTTTATTAGTTATATGAGACCATTAATCAGAAAAGGAAGAACTGAACCCCTTGTGTACAGTTTTCATGTTTGGCATACGTTACAGCATATATGGCAAAGTAAACTAAATCTGAGATGCAAACTAATTCATTGAGACCACCTTTATCTAACAACATACATATACAATTATCATTCGATACCCTACATTGACATCTACTATGCTTGCAAGCTAACTTCAGTATCCCAAAATATGAGCTATTAGACATTACATGACATTCAACACACCAGTACATATATATAAACAACATCTGCAGATCTTCTCTTTTATACTCATTGCTCAAACTTTCGAGTTACATTGGTAGTGTAATTGTGTACCTGGTATGGAGGACAAAAAAGAAAGGAATGATCAGCTGGGCAGTATGCAGTAAACACAGCAACAACAGGTACACAGCAACAGCACAGCAACAAACCAACAACCAAATGTTTTCCACAATCCACGAACAACCAACAATAATTCCCAGAACAAAAGAAACCAGCAAATAGTCGAGTGCCAAACCAGTAATTCCAGACGAAGAGTAATGAAACACCAGAAGTAAAAGAGTGTTCAATGCAGCAAATACCAACAGTTCAGCAACCAACAAACAGCTCAGTCAATGCAGACGACAGAACTTGGCCAAGGCAGCTTGACCAATGTGAATTCTTATTCAACTTTCAGATGGTGTTTGGTTACAATCTATTTGGAAACTAACTTATGTTTTCCAGCTTTCTTTAAACTCAGTAAACCTTTCTTCAGACTAAAAGTTTCAGCTTTAAGACTAAAAATTCTTCCTTTTTCTGAAGACTAAAAGTCCAGCCCCTTCTTAAGTTCTCGAATGACCTATTTATAAGCCCCAAAATGACCAAGTGTAGCTAAGCTGCCCTTTTTGCAACTTGCAGTCTGCCCATACTCTTTAAAGCCCATGCCTAAGCATCTTTTGGTGCCAGCCCCTTTATTCCCCACGCCTGGTTTTTGTTTAATCAAGAGTTATGGGCTCATTTTATTTATTCATTTTAAGCCCCATACTCTTATGTCTTGCTCCCCATTGGTATTAGTTTAATCCTAAATTAGTACCCTACTTGTCAGCTCATTTAAACTAATCTTTCTGTCCTTTTTAACACCCCAGAATACCCCTGTTTAACCTTGATTATTACTGCCCTGCCTATTGCAGCATTAGGGCAGTTTTGAACTGATGAAAGTTCAAATTCAAGGCTGCCTGGACTGAACCTTTTCAGTCATTTTTACAATGCAAACAAACCATTTTAAACAATGCTGCGGCATTCAGTTAGTGGCAACGTTCAATTAGTCATGCGACATTATTAGCTCATTCGATTCATTAGTTATAGAAAACTAATCGACGACATTTATCGAGTCGACTATACTAATTATAGCAGGTAATAATCAGTCGCTCATATAAACAATACGTTCAGGGACCTAAGGGGCATCAGACAATTTTTGTTCAATTACTGGGGCCTATATGAGTTAACTTATCTGACGATTAAACTAATCGACGATCATGTTTATCACAAAGTACATTCAGAACACACACATAGAAAATCAATCGACCAAATAAAGGGTCTTTGCTAGAGATGGAAGAAATTGAGAAACTATCAGAAAATAACAAACAATTACCAAAAAGCATGCTAATGACTTAATCAGTAGTTAATATAAACGAAAAGGGAAAGAAAAACTTACCAACAAAGTTTGAAATCAAAATGGACCCAAATCAGACTCAACTTCGAACTCTTGAGGCCGAACAAACTTTAATCAGGGTGTTCTCACATGAGAACACCTTGATTAAGGTCTATTAGACCTCAAACCCTTGTCAAGACCGGCCGGATTCCCCAGGTGCATGTGTTCTAAGGTCTGGATTTCCAGATCTGATTTTTAGGGAGTTGTGGGTAGATTCAGACCAAACCAAGCTTGGTTTGGTCACGAGGAAGGTCAGGGGAGTGGCTGATACAAAGATGGTGAGGTTTGGTGTAGATCGAGTTTTGTCTCGATTCTTCAAATCCAGATTCGAGACGATAAGAGATGATTCGAGATTCGTGGTTAGTGGATTCGTGTTCAGGGGAGTGAGGGGGTCTTAGGGTGTTCAGGAGGTGGTCACCGGCGTTCGTGCCACCGGCTTTAATGGCGAGGGAGACTAGGGCGGCTTGCTAGGGTTTGGGGTTCCAGTGTTTGAGCTTGGGGACGATGACGGGGGGGGGGAGGGGGGGGTTCGGATAGGGGGCGTGGGGTGAAGGGTCGAGTTTATATATGGGGAGGCTGATTGGATCTGAGCCGTTAGATCAGATGATCTTAACGGCTTGGATCTGAGGATGAGAAATGAGACGGGGTCGTTTGGTAGTTAAACGGGGTCGTTTGGTTTAAGTGAGGGGTTGGGTCAGACTGGTTATTTGGGTCGGGTTTGAACATGGGTCGCTGAAAGAGGTCCTGAACCGTTAGATCGGCTGGGACGGACGGCTCAGATTGATTTTCCTGAAACGACGTCGTTTCAGGAGGTGCCTGGGCAGGCCTGGTCTGGACTGGGTTTGAGTGCTGGTTTGGGCCTGTTTTTGTTTCATTTATTTTGGGCCCAACCGATTTTCCTTCACTCTTTTGCTTTTTTTTTCTTTTTAAACAAAAATGAGATAATAATAAAATAGTGAAATTAAAATCAACAACACTGTAACATTTCCACAAAAAGATTTAAGTAAGTTAAATCACAACCTAGAACGAACGACGCACATATATTTATATTTTTTTGAATTTTCTTTTAACGACACATATTTTTTGTATTTTCGTTTGATAATGACTAGATGCAAAATGGACAGACCCACAAACGACTAACAACACATGTCACGAAAAGAAAAAATTTGTACAGCGAAGCCATTTGTCACTATTTTTATTTTCTTTTGGAGCGATTGTCCGTGAAGCAAAAATCACGTGCTTACAGCTGCCCCTCTTTGCACGAAGACACGAAGGGTTTTCGCGCAAAGATAAAGCGAGCGATTTTTGCCCGTCCGAATACTCCGTGTGAAGCATTTTTTGAAAAAGATTTGACCGAACCTTTGCTTCAGAGGTTTCCTACATATCCTGGGCTGAACAGGAATCAGGTCAATGTAGTTCGGGAAATTTTGGTAGCTGGGACTACCGTGTGACTGTAGTGCTTGCTGCTATTGTGCGCTGTTGCATGCTGCTGTAGGATGCTACTGCTCAACCGATCTCCCTGTTACATTGCTCTAAAAGGAAAACAAGAAGCTAAGCTAGAGTGTGAGATCTCATATATCTTCGACTTGTTCTTGTTGTCTTGCTTTCTTGTCGGCTAACGCTTTCCTCTGACGCCTTTATTTTGTGAACTTTGGAGATGATGCTGGTCCACCGCCTTTCTGAATGCCAGTTTTCATCACTTTGTTTGATTTGCTGGGAACATGGCTTTCTTCTTTAAATCTTCCACTGGTTTCTTCAGTGGTATGTCTCTTCATCAGTATTGTCATACTGGGCATGCTACAATGTTACCGAACTGCTTCTTCTGAGGCGCGTTCTTTCTTCCTTTTGAATGTGCGCTTGCTTTGGCAGACTTCTGCTTCTTGGCGCTGGGGATTTTATTGTTTTTCATGCTTGGGGCTCTCTGTTGTAACCTTCCGTCTTCAGGTGGGGCTACTGATTCCAAACTCTAGAGCTAAAAGTATTCCCGCATTATACTGGTGGGCGACCTAGAACTTAAAAGTATTCCCGCATTATACTGGTGGGCGACCTAGAACTTAAAAGTATTCCCGCATTATACTGGTGGGCGACCTAGAACTTAAAAGTATTCCCGCATTATACTGGTGGGCGACCTAGAACTTAAATGTATTCCCGCATTATACTGGTGGGCGACCTAGAACTTAAATGTATTCCCGCATTATACTGGTGGGCGACCTAGAACTTAAAAGTATTCCCGCATTATACTGGTGGGCGACCTAGAACTTAAAAGTATTCCCGCATTATACTGGTGGGCGACCTAGAACTTAAAAGTATTCCCGCATTATACTGGTGGGCGACCTAGAACTTAAAAGTATTCCCGCATTATACTGGTGGGCGACCTAGAACTTAAATGTATTCCCGCATTATACTGGTGGGCGACCTAGAACTTAAATGTATTCCCGCATTATACTGGTGGGCGACCTAGAACTTAAAAGTATTCCCGCATTATACTGGTGGGCGACCTAGAACTTAAAAGTATTTCGCATTATACTGGTGGGCGACCTAGAACTTAAAAGTATTCCCGCATTATACTGGTGGGCGACCTAGAACTTAAATGTATTCCCGCATTATACTGGTGGGCGACCTAGAACTTAAATGTATTCCCGCATTATACTGGTGGGCGACCTAGAACTTAAATGTATTCCCGCATTATACTGGTGGGCGACCTAGAACTTAAATGTATTCCCGCATTATACTGTTGGGCGACCTAGAACTTAAAAGTATTCCCGCATTATACTGGTGGGCGACCTAGAACTTAAAAGTATTCCCGCATTATACTGGTGGGCGACCTAGAACTTAAATGTATTCCCGCATTATACTGGTGGGCGACCTAGAACTTAAAAGTATTCCCGCATTATACTGGTGGGCGACCTAGAACTTAAAAGTATTCCCGCATTATACTGGTGGGCGACCTAGAACTTAAATGTATTCCCGCATTATACTGGTGGGCGACCTAGAACATAAAAGTATTCCCGCATTATACTGGTGGGCAACCTAGAACTTAAATGTATTCCCGCATTATACTGGTGGGCGACCTAGAACTTAAAAGTATTCCCGCATTATACTGGTGGGCGACCTAGAACTTAAATGTATTCCCGCATTATACTGGTGGGCGACCTAGAACTTAAATGTATTCCCGCATTATACTGGTGGGCGACCTAGAACTTAAATGTATTCCCGCATTATACTGGTGGGCGACCTAGAACTTAAATTTATTCCCGCATTATACTGGTGGGCGACCTAGAACTTAAAAGTATTCCGGCATTATACTGGTGGGCGACCTAGAACTTAAATGTATTCCCGCATTATACTGGTGGGCGACCTAGAACTTAAATGTATTCCCACATTATACTGGTGGGCGACCTAGAACTTAAATGTATTCCCGCATTATACTGGTGGGCGACCTAGAACTTAAATGTATTCCCGCATTATACTGGTGGGCGACCTAGAACTTAAATGTATTCCCGCATTATACTGGTGGGCGACCTAGAACTTAAAAGTATTTCCGCATTATACTGGTGGGCGACCTAGAACTTAAAAGTATTCCCGCATTATACCGGTGGGCGACCTAGAACTTAAAAGTATTCCCGCATTATACCGGTGGACGACCTAGAACTTAAAAGTATTCTCGCATTATACTGGTGGGAGACCTAGAACTTAAATGTATTCCCGCATTATACTGGTGGGCGACCTAGAACTTAAAAGTATTCCCGCATTATACTGGTGGGCGACCTAGAACTTAAAAGTATTCCCGCATTATACTGGTGGGCGACCTAGAACTTAAATGTATTCCCGCATTATACTGGTGGGCGACCTAGAACTTAAATGTATTCCCGCATTATACTGGTGGGCGACCTAGAACTTAAAAGTATTCCCTCATTATACTGGTGGGCGACCTAGAACTTAAAAGTATTCCCGCATTATACTGGTGGGCGACCTAGAACTTAAAAGTATTCCCGCATTATACTGGTGGGCGACCTAGAACTTAAATGTATTCCCGCATTATACTGGTGGGCGACCTAGAACTTAAAAGTATTCCCGCATTATACTGGTGGACGACCTAGAACTTAAATGTATTCCCGCATTATACTGGTGGGCGACCTAGAACTTAAATGTATTCCCGCATTATACTGGTGGGCGACCTAGAACTTAAATGTATTCCCGCATTATACTGGTGGGCGACGTAGAACTTAAATGTATTCCCGCATTATACTGGTGGGCGACCTAGAACTTAAAAGTATTCCCGCATTATACTGGTGGGCGACCTAGAACTTAAAAGTATTCCCGCATTATACTGGTGGGCGACCTAGAACTTAAATGTATTCCCGCATTATACTGGTGGGCGACCTAGAACATAAAAGTATTCCCGCATTATACTGGTGGGCAACCTAGAACTTAAATGTATTCCCGCATTATACTGGTGGGCGACCTAGAACTTAAATGTATTCCCGCATTATACTGGTGGGCGACCTAGAACTTAAATGTATTCCCGCATTATACTGGTGGGCGACCTAGAACTTAAAAGTATTCCCGCATTATACTGGTGGGCGACCTAGAACTTAAAAGTATTCCCGCATTATACTGGTGGGCGACCTAGAACTTAAATGTATTCCCGCATTATACTGGTGGGCGACCTAGAACTTAAATGTATTCCCGCATTATACTGGTGGGCGACCTAGAACTTAAAAGTATTCCCGCATTATACTGGTGGGCGACCTAGAACTTAAAAGTATTTCGCATTATACTGGTGGGCGACCTAGAACTTAAAAGTATTCCCGCATTATACTGGTGGGCGACCTAGAACTTAAATGTATTCCCGCATTATACTGGTGGGCGACCTAGAACTTAAATGTATTCCCGCATTATACTGGTGGGCGACCTAGAACTTAAATGTATTCCCGCATTATACTGGTGGGCGACCTAGAACTTAAATGTATTCCCGCATTATACTGGTGGGCGACCTAGAACTTAAAAGTATTCCCGCATTATACTGGTGGGCGACCTAGAACTTAAAAGTATTCCCGCATTATACTGGTGGGCGACCTAGAACTTAAATGTATTCCCGCATTATACTGGTGGGCGACCTAGAACTTAAAAGTATTCCCGCATTATACTGGTGGGCGACCTAGAACTTAAAAGTATTCCCGCATTATACTGGTGGGCGACCTAGAACTTAAATGTATTCCCGCATTATACTGGTGGGCGACCTAGAACATAAAAGTATTCCCGCATTATACTGGTGGGCGACCTAGAACTTAAATGTATTCCCGCATTATACTGGTGGGCGACCTAGAACTTAAAAGTATTCCCTCATTATACTGGTGGGCGACCTAGAACTTAAATGTATTCCCGCATTATACTGGTGGGCGACCTAGAACTTAAATGTATTCCCGCATTATACTGGTGGGCGACCTAGAACTTAAATGTATTCCCGCATTATACTGGTGGGCGACCTAGAACTTAAATTTATTCCCGCATTATACTGGTGGGCGACCTAGAACTTAAAAGTATTCCCGCATTATACTGGTGGGCGACCTAGAACTTAAAAGTATTCCCGCATTATACTGGTGGGCGACCTAGAACTTAAATGTATTCCCGCATTATACTGGTGGGCGACCTAGAACTTAAATGTATTCCCGCATTATACTGGTGGGCGACCTAGAACTTAAATGTATTCCCGCATTATACTGGTGGGCGACCTAGAACTTAAAAGTATTTCCGCATTATACTGGTGGGCGACCTAGAACTTAAAAGTATTCCCGCATTATACCGGTGGGCGACCTAGAACTTAAAAGTATTCCCGCATTATACTGGTGGGAGACCTAGAACTTAAATGTATTCCCGCATTATACTGGTGGGCGACCTAGAACTTAAAAGTATTCCCGCATTATACTGGTGGGCGACCTAGAACTTAAAAGTATTCCCGCATTATACTGGTGGGCGACCTAGAACTTAAATGTATTCCCGCATTATACTGGTGGGCGACCTAGAACTTAAATGTATTCCCGCATTATACTGGTGGGCGACCTAGAACTTAAAAGTATTCCCGCATTATACTGGTGGGCGACCTAGAACTTAAATGTATTCCCGCATTATACTGGTGGGCGACCTAGAACTTAAATGTATTCCCGCATTATACTGGTGGGCGACCTAGAACTTAAAAGTATTCCCGCATTATACTGGTGGGCGACCTAGAACTTAAAAGTATTCCCGCATTATACTGGTGGGCGACCTAGAACTTAAATGTATTCCCGCATTATACTGGTGGGCGACCTAGAACTTAAATGTATTCCCGCATTATACTGGTGGGCGACCTAGAACTTAAATGTATTCCCGCATTATACTGGTGGGCGACCTAGAACTTAAATGTATTCCCGCATTATACTGGTGGGCGACCTAGAACTTAAAAGTATTCCCGCATTATACTGGTGGGCGACCTAGAACTTAAATGTATTCCCGCATTATACTGGTGGGCGACCTAGAATTTAAATGTATTCCCGCATTATACTGGTGGACGACCTAGAACTTAAAAGTATTCCCGCATTATACTGGTGGGCGACCTAGAACATAAAAGTATTGAAATTGTTTCCCCGTTCTTCCGAGAAAATTTTCGACAATCGGCAGAAAATTTTCTGCCCCGGTTTTTGGTGACTTCCATGGCGTTGCATCTTGCTGCCCTCATCAATCCTCTGTTCCCCTGCAACAGACAAAAGGATTTGGTCAGTTTTAATCGTGGTGGTAGAGGGTGCCTTTCTGGCGAGCAATTTTTCTCTCTTCCTCTTTTCTTGCTCTTTGTCCCCATAATTGGTTGGCGGGCAAAGTTGCCTGTTGGGGGTCTCTAGCCTGCTGGGGATTGGTTTTCAATTTATCCCCTTTTCTGCTTTCTCTTTAAACACATGATGTGGGAGTCTGCTTCTAACTCCCGAAACCACTCCCTTTTGGAGCTTACTTCTTCCAAAATTTCCGGGCACAATCACTGCATTGCCTGGGACCGGCCTTAAGACTGTTTGTATTATCCTGCATTGGACGAATTCCCCTTCGGTTTCTGGTAGTAAGCTTTGAAAAATCCTTTCAAGACACATTTTAGGAAAAGAAATAAAAGATATGAAAAGGAGAAAATCTTTCTGAACCAATATTTTTGTGGGAGGAGACAATCAAAAGAACTTATCTGGAGGACACAACTGGTCCCCGTGATCATGGCGTGCACCATAGATTCCCGACCCAGTCTATTTGTATCAATTGATTTGCCCGATGGTTTGACTTGCTGGGGATGATAAAGGAGTGTTCATTTCGTTTCGAATGTGGTAGCTTTGCTGATCTGTCTCGTCGCCTCATAGTGCCCTTCGAGGGGTTTTCACTAATGAGACTCTCTCTTTTCTCTCATCTCCCGGCGCCTTATGGTGCCTGTGAAGGTTTTCACCAATAAGACTCTCTCATTTCATATCCCTCATCTTACATCGCCTCTCGGTGCCTGTGAAGGTTTTCACCGATAAGACTCTCTCATTTTATTTCTTTCGAGGATTCGGGGTGTTGTAGATACGACCCTCTCTTCTGGGGATTCTTTTGACTATCAACTCATTCCCAGTCTTACGATCCTCTTCTTTGCTGGGGATCAGTGTATTATTCTTGGCCTTATTCGCCGGATTTGGCATCTCTCGAACATTGATCGGGAGGTCTTTTGGATGTTGATGTTGGTTTTGGTGTGGGGTTAAAGAAAGGCTATGAAAACGATTTGACGGGTGATGTGCTACAACTTTTGGAATCAAGCCTTTGTTGGAACTTAAAACATAACCTCCGCCCCAGTTTTCTTGCTTGGGGAAAATTTTTACGCTTATGTTGAGCTATGTGCGTTACGCACATGGTGCTATATCGTGCACACTATGTACATTATGCATCCTATATTTACTATGATGCATACTATGACCGAGTCGTGAAGCGCCTACGTATCCTCTTTGAGGAATCAGGTCAAACGTAGCTCCCACCGAGGGCGGATGAACCCAAAATATCTTATTCGAGGGCGGATGAACCCAAAATATCCTATTCGAGGGCGGATGAACCCAAAATATCCTATTCGAGGGCGGATGAACCCAAAATATCCTATTCGAGGGCGGATGAACCCAAAATATCCTATTCGAGGGCGGATGAACCCAAAATATCCTATTCGAGAGCGGATGAACCCAAAATATCCTATTCGAGGGCGGATGAACCCAAAATATCCTATTCGAGGGCGGATGAATCCCAAAATATCCTATTCGAGGGCGGATGAACCCAAAATATCCTATTCGAGGGCGGATGAACCCAAAATATCTTTAAGACTTGAAAATGTCTTACCTTGAATACTTGCTGGGGATTGGGATGAATTTTCCTTTTCTACCTTCCCCATTTTTATTATTATTCTTTTTTTTTATTCCTTTTTTTTTGTTTTTGTTTTTGTTTTGTTTTTGCATAGCTTCTTCCTTCAAAGACTACCTCCCTTGATTTACTTACCTGTTGGGGGGTAAAATGTTATCAGCTGGGGGTACCTGACCTCCAGAAAATTTTCTAAATGGAAGGAAAATTTTCTGCCCCAGTTTGATAATATCCCTTGTGGCACGCAGTTCTGGCATCAATGCCATTTCCTTTACCTGTTTCAAATCAAACAAAATTGTTAGTTTAAAACATGGTGGTTGGTTGTGATACTCCCAACGGGATAGCTTTTCCTTTTTTCCTTCCTTGCTTTGCGTTGCACAACTTGTTGGGGATGATATTATGTGCTGGGGATAATCCCTTCCTGCTGGGGGATATCCCTCTTCTTTTGTGGCATAGCTTGGGAACTGACATTTCCCCGACCTTTTAGTCTAGTATGGATTTCGCCAAATCATGCTCACTGCTCTCCTTGCTTTGTTCACGGGCCTTGTCTTTGAGGTTTATAACCTTGGTTTTGGCAAGGAAATCCCTCTTGACGCTCGTCAATCCTTTTGTCAATTCCCTTTGCTGGGGATATCTTTTTTTTTGACACTGGCCTCGCGCTTGTTCCTCGCTGACTATACCATTTGGATATACTAGTCAGATCTCATCTTGGAAAGCTGATGGCATATTTTGAAGTCATTTCATACTTGTTCTGACCGGACAGACTCTATTGGGGAAATTTTTTATGAAAGGAGAAAGATAACAGAAACAAAATAAAAGACAAAGGAAACGATGACTCTTTTACAAAAGAAACTATAAATAAAAATCTATCAAACGCAGATACCGACTAATAGCCATGACATGCATATGGGGCCTATCCTTTACCGTCAATCATCTTTCAAGATCCGCAATTGGTGATTCCCCATCTGATTCTTCATCTTATTCGACTTGCAGTGCCCGAAGGGTTTTCACTATCAAGTCTCTCTCATTTTTGGCTTCTTCTCTCAGCTTTCATCGCCTTATGGTGCCTGTGAAGGTTTTCACCGATAAGACTCTCTCATTTGTATCACTTTCCAGCTGGGGATTTGGAGTGTCGTCGGTATGACTCTTTCTGCTGGAGATTAGAGTCCTTTCTGCTGTGGAACAGAATGTTATGTTCGCCGGTAAGACTCTTCCTTTGTCTGACTTGGCATCTTTTGAAGACTGATCGGAAGGTCTTTCTTTGGACCGTAATGTGGGTTTTGGATAGGGCTAGAAAGAAGAGGTATTAAAGGCTCAAAAAATGCATTAATTTTGGGTTATTAATTACAACCTTCGGAATTAGATTTATTTACATCAAACGCAACATCTGCCCCAGTTTTTTGCTTGGGGATATTTTAATTGATTTTCTTTTCATTTTTCAAAACTATGACCGAGCCGTGAAGCGCCTACGTATCCTCTTTGAGGAATCAGGTCAAACGTAGTTCCCAATTCCTCTTTTCATTTGACTTTCTTTTGTTTTTTTTCATTTTCTGTTATCATTTCTCTTTTCTTTTCTCTTTTTTTCATTTTTCTTTTGTCATTTTGCTATTCTTTTTTTTTTCATGTTCGTATCTTCTAGTCGTTGCTACTGATTCCGAACGAGGGGTATGAAAGACAAGTTAGTAAGGCTCAAAAGGGGTAACGAAGGATAAAGTGTTTAGGTAGCAGAACAAAATGCCTTCGTCATTCCAGTCTTCAAACATGCCAAGTGCAAACAACACAATTTAAATTTATAGTCTCTTCTGATGGTGCTTGACTCGGCAACTATATTCAACATCTATTTGTTCATTTGTCACTTCTAAATCATCGTTGGACGACACTCTCATTCTCATTATTATGAATGACCCTCATGCCAATTTAGGCGAATCTTTCTTTAACGGTTTTCTTTGTGTTTAACTTGCCCCAGTTCCACATGACTCGAGCTCTGAATAATCTCAAACCGTCCTTATTTTCTTTAAATGGTCTGATCGCCTTTCCAGGGTTTTATGATTAACTTTAAAGATTAGGCCCAAACTGTGTGTGCATGTCATGTCACTAGAATCGGCGCTGAACAAAAATGACAAAAAGGTGAATAGAAATAATAAAAGATTGGATTTTGTGCTAGACTACCGGTGAAATGGTTTGAATAACAAACAAACGAAATAAAATCTTAAACAACCTGGACAAAACTTAAACAAACCGCTATGACAAAACGGAAAGATAAGCGGAAAGATATTGACACAAAACAAAATCCGAATTACAATCCTAATAATCCGAACAAACAGGAATGACAACAAAATAAGCCACCAACTGCTTCTTTCTTGTTAACCAAGGAACGGAGCGTCCTCCCATTTTATCAAACTTGGCATCGTAGCCACTGAGCTTTGCCTTAGTATTGCAATGACCATTGCTAACTTCCATATCATTACCCTTAGTCAACAAGTTCCCAATAGGACTCGAATGCTTCCGTCATCAGGCCTGATCCCCGCAGAGTGTGCATCAGGAGGTGCAAGTAAAGGATTCTGGGTGTCATTGTCTGGCTTACCACAAACCAACCACCTTAACTTTATTTGCAAAACAAACAGGTTAGAATGGACTCAGCCGATCCTCATTATTGACAACATCTTTTTTCTTTTTCTTTTTTTTTCGATGTTTTTCTTTCTTTTTTTCTCTTTTTCATTTTTCTTCTGTTTTTTTTTCTCATTTTTTTTTCTTTTCCCTTTTTTCATTCTTTTTTTTTTTTTTTTGCTTTTCCTTTTGTTGTGGTCGAATCTTATGGAGATTGCCTACGTATCATGACCCCGCATGAATCAGACCTTGCGTAGTTCGTGCCAATAAAAGATAAACAACAGTAAACATTTTTTCAATTTTCATATTAGAACAAACTGGGTTTCAAGGATTTAAAGATGACCCGCAAACTTGAAAATCAAACAAACCGCATGTTCTAATCAAAAGATTGGTAGACTCAAAAACAAAATTCCAGCTCCCTTTCTCTGTTCGACAAATGCAACCAAATGATTACTTTTTGCAAATGTGGCCCCTTCCAAATTTCATATAAATTTTGAGGCCGGGGAGGATTATTTTGACACTTTAAAACTTGTCCATTCTTTTACGAAAATAACCTTTCGACAACTGAAAGATACTCTAAGGCTATTTCGGCAAGAACGGTTTAAGACGCGGCCGAAGCTGGCTCGGCTTATTATGACAAAAGACGGTATTCACATGACCGCTGACTCTTTGATTTTTTTTTCTTTTCAAATTACAATAAAAGACTTGGCGTTGTAAACATGGCCCTTCAGCGCCTCGAGGACGAAGATTTATAAGGCTGTGTGGGTCAACTTAGACCAAAAATTCTAAACATGACCCGAAAGTGGCTGTTTATGCAAAGTCAGCCTTCCGGCGTCCCTTTCGGGAACATTCGGCTATGTCTTGATAAAACAGCGTCACCCGACTTCTTTATGACAAAAACTAAAATTTGACATGTATTTTTTATTATTATTATTTGTTTTTTTTTGGCTTTTTTAGCAAAAGGTGGGTTGGACATCACCTGACTTATTTATGACAAGATTAAATTTTTTGATTTTTGGCTATTTTAGCAGAAGGTGGGGTTGGACCCGATGAGGGTTGCCTACGTATCTCACATCCGGTGAGAATCAAACCCGCGTAGTTCGGGCGAATAAACTATTTTTGAGATTACCCTTTTCCATTTTCTGTTTTTATTATTATTCTTTTTTTTTCACAGCAATCAAATAGACTATTATTTTTCACTCATAACAAACAAACAAATAAACGAAAAACATAAAGCATTCCTTCTTTTTTGAGAAGGTGGGGTTGGACCCGATGAGGGTTGCCTACGTATCTCACATCCGGTGAGAATCAAACCCGCGTAGTTCGGTCAAATGAACTACTTTAAAAGAAGAAAGGAAGCATTTTTTGATTGATTTTCTTTTTACAAGAAACACTTCTAAGATATATTTTGGAATTTTCATTTGCTCTTTTTTCTTTATTCTAAAGAAGAAGAAGAAAATGTTTTTCGGAATTTTGCTTTTGATAAAAGAAATGCTTCTCAAAATGTTTTTTTTGGATTTTGAATTTTCTTTTCAACTTTGAAAAAGAATAAAAATATTTTCGGATTTGTTTTTTTTTTATTTTTTATAATATATTATTTTTTGAAAACAATTAGAAAGACTTCCTAAATAAGTCAATAATGGAGAAAATATTTTTAATTTTGTCATTTTCATAAACAAATAAATAACACATATTTTAAAAACAAGACTCCTTTTTTTTTCATTTTTATGTCAATACAAATAATTTTCTTTTCTATTAATGCCTTTTTTTAAAAAAAAAACAAACAAACTAATAAGACATATATTGTTATTTTATATTCTCAAAATTTCGGCAGAGTTTTGACAGTATTTGTGTATTAGGTTTTTTCAAAAATAAACAATCAATTCCCTAACCGCTATTTCTTTTTTTTTTCAATTTCACAATATTCATAATATTCAAACACCGGTCAGCGAGACAAAATAAATGCACGGAAAACAAATAGGATGCCTCAGGATGGTCTTTTCATATCAGGTTGCTAGTCCTAGACGGACTCAACCCCTGTGTTGAGTCCCCTAAGTCAAATGCAACGTGATGCAAATAAGCGTTCCTACTAGGGATCCGGCATGAAGTCACGTTATTCTATGTTCAAAACCTGGGTCGGTGTTCTAGACAGTGTACCCGAGCGGACAACTCGAGCTGAGGAAGGAGCTCCTTTCCGGGAACCAAAAGGCCAGCCGGCTTAGAAACTTTCCGAGCCTCTTTTATTTAGGGTACGACACTAACAGAATAGGGAGTCTCAACCAGTAAGCACATCCCCAGAGGTAAGAAGAGAAGGGTTTCGGCACAGTTTATATACAGTTCAAATAATATCAAAGCGGTAAAAGTAACATTTTGCACATTTAGGCTAAAACAAATAATAAAATCAGATAATAAATAAAGCCAAATAATAACAATTATTCTAAGCTCGAATTCTTAACCCTGAACCAGTGGTTCTGGGTTACCTCCCCAGTGGAGTCGCCAGAGCTGTCACACCTCCTTTTTACGTGCCCGGGGCGCAAGGGAGTTTTTTCCAATTAAAGGACAACCGAAACGGGATTTGTTTATTTATTTTAGAGTCGCCACTTGGGAGATTTAGGGTGTCCCGAGTCACCGATTTTAATCCCGAATCGAGGAAAATAATGACTCTATATTACAGTCTGCGTACCAGAAATCTGGATAAGGAATTCTGTTAACCCGGGAGAAGGTGTTAGGCATTCCCGAGTTCCGTGGTTCTAGCACGGTCGCTCAACTGTCATATTCGGCTTGATTATCTGATTTTATACAAGTGTGAACTTGTGTGCAAAATTTAACTTTTAACCGCTTTTATCATTTTACTGTTTTTATCAGGAATTGCAACATCGTGAAAACATATCTCAAACCACGTTACATCAATGCACCCGTGGTTGTTGACATATTTCGACTCGGTTGAGATTTAGATTTGGGTCACATGAATGTGCACCCGAATTAAGGAGAATAAATTATTAAGACGTGCCTAAAGCAACTAGCGTATTGTTGTTTTGGGTAAGGCCGAAAAATTCGCTAAACGGCCTGTCCCGAATTCTAAGTGTTTTAATATATATACAGTTAGAGGGCCCCGAGGCTGTGTATATTTTTTGTTTGATGAGGCTCGTCTCGTTCTACTTTTTTTTTAATGAATTTGCAACGTCATGGACACGCATCTCGAACCACGTCACAATCAATGTACCCGTGATTAGAAACACATTTCGACTCCGTTGAGAATTGGATTTGGGTCACATAAATGTGCACCCGAGTTTAAGAAGGTAAGATTTATTAAGGCGCGTCCTAAAAAGACTAACGTGTTGTTATTTTAGGAGGGTTGTGAGATTTGCTAAGCAACCCGTCCTGGAAACTAAATGCTTCAATAATATACATTTAACGAGGGCCCCGCACCTGCGCGTTTTGTTTATTTTCATCGAGGCTCGTCTCGTCCTTATTTTAAAAGGATATCCTATAGCAACTACGTTTCTTGTGGTGTTTGTCTCTACTAATTGAAAACAGTAAATAGCCTTAATCGATTACATGCTTGCGAGCTTACTTATAACAGGATTTAAAATGCTTTTACAGAATGATAAAACGTGACTGCACTTATGGACAACTAGTCGAAAATTATGGGCCCAAACCTAGCTCATGCGAGATGGCCAGACTTGGGCCCCTGTCTTTCCGATATGGGCCTAACTGATCTGTTTCGATTTGGGCTCGGCCTTCATGGGGTTTATATTACAAATTTATGTTCTTTGTCTTAACAGGTAGTTTACTAGTTATATGAGACCATTAATCAGGAAAGGAAGAACTGAACCCCTTGTGTACAGTTTTCATGTTTGGCATACGTTACAGCATATATGGCAAAGTAAACTAAATCTGAGATGCAAACTAATTCATTGAGACCACCTTTATCTAACAACATACATATACAATTATCATTCGATACCCTACATTGACATCTACTATGCTTGCAAGCTAACTTCAGTATCCCAAAATATGAGCTATTAGACATTACATGACATTCAACACACCAGTACATATATATAAACAACATCTGCAGATCTTCTCTTTTATACTCATTGCTCAAACTTTCGAGTTACATTGGTAGTGTAATTGTGTACCTGGTATGGAGGAAAAAGCAGAAAGGAATGATCAGCTGGGCAGTATGTAGTAAACACAGCAACAACAGGTACACAGCAACAGCACAGCAACAAACCAACAACCAAATGTTTTCCACAATCCACGAACAACCAACAATAATTCCCAGAACAAAAGAAACCAGCAAATAGTCGAGTGCCAAACCAGTAATTCCAGACGAAGAGTAATGAAACACCAGAAGTAAAAGAGTGTTCAATGCAGCAAATACCAACAGTTCAACAACCAACAAACAACTCAGTCAATGCAGACGACAGAACTTGGCCAAGGCAGCTTGACCAATGTGAATTCTTATTCAACTTTCAGATGGTGTTTGGTTACAATCTATTTGGAAACTAACTTATGTTTTCCAGCTTTCTTTAAACTCAGTAAACCTTTCTTCAGACTAAAAGTTTCAGCTTTAAGACTAAAAATTCTTCCTTTTTCTGAAGACTAAAAGTCCAGCCCCTTCTTAAGTTCTCGAATGACCTATTTATAAGCCCCAAAATGACCAAGTGTAGCTAAGCTGCCCTTTTTGTAACTTGCAGTCTGCCCATACTCTTTAAAGCCCATGCCTAAGCATCTTTTGGTGCCAGCCCCTTTATTCCCCACGCCTGGTTTTTGTTTAATCAAGAGTTATGGGCATCATTTTATTATTCATTTTAAGCCCCATACTCTCATGTCTTGCTCCCCATTGGTATTAGTTTAATCCTAAATTAGTACCCTACTTGTCAGCTCATTTAAACTAATCTTTCTGTCCTTTTTAACACCCCAGAATACCCCTGCTTAACCTTGATTATTACTGCCCTGCCTATTGCAGCATCAGGGCAGTTTTGAACTGATGAAAGTTCAAATTCAAGGCTGCCTGGACTGAACCTTTTTAGTCATTTTTACAATGCAAACAAACCATTTTAAACAATGCTGGGGCATTCAGTTAGTGGCAATGTTCAATTAGTCATGCGACATTATTAGCTCATTCGATTCATTAGTTATAGAAAACTAATCGACGACATTTATTGAGTCGACTATACTAATTATAGCAGGTAATAATCAGTCGCTCATATAAACAATACGT
This sequence comes from Nicotiana sylvestris, assembly GCF_000393655.2. NCBI lineage: Eukaryota > Viridiplantae > Streptophyta > Magnoliopsida > Solanales > Solanaceae > Nicotiana > Nicotiana sylvestris. Next base: position 37,480,800 of record NC_091067.1, on the reverse strand, counting down.
TCAGGGACCTAAGGGGCATCAGACAATTTTTGTTCAATTACTGGGGCCTATATGAGTTAACTTATCTGACGATTAAACTAATCGACGATCATGTTTATCACAAAGTACATTCAGAACACACACATAGAAAATCAATCGACCAAATAAAGGGTCTTTGCTAGAGATGGAAGAAATTGAGAAACTATCAGAAAATAACAAACAATTACCACAAAGCATGCTAATGACTTAATCAACAGTTAATATAAACGAAAAGGGAAAGAAAAACTTACCGACAAAGTTTGAAATCAAAATGGACCCAAATCAGACTCAACTTCGAACTCTTGAGGCCGAACAAACCTTAATCAGCGTGTTCTCACATGAGAACACCTTGATTAAGGTCTATTAGACCTCAAACCCTTGTCAAGACCGGCCGGATTCCCCAGGTGCATGTGTTCTAAGGTCTGGATTTCCAGATCTGATTTTGAGGGAGTTGTGGGTAGATTCGGACCAAACCAAGCTTGGTTTGGTCACGAGGAAGGTCAGGGGAGTGGCTGATACAAAGATGGTGAGGTTTGGTGTAGATCGAGTTTTGTCTCGAATCTTCAAATCCAGATTCGAGACGATAGGAGATGATTCGAGGTTCGTGGTTAGTGGATTCGTGTTCAGGGGAGTGAGGGGGTCTTAGGGTGTTCAGGGGGTGGTCACCGGCGTTCGTGCCGCCGGCTTTAATGGCGAAGGAGACTAGGGCGGCTGCTAGGGTTTGGGGGTTTCAGGGTTCAGGGAAGGAGACGAGTGAGGGGTGGGGTTCGGATAGGGGGCGTGGGGTGTAAGTTTATATATGGGGAGGCTGATTGGATCTGAGCCGTTAGATCAGATGATCTCAAAGGCTTGGATCTGAGGATGAGAAATGAGACGGGGTCGTTTGGTAGTTAAATGGGGTCGTTTGGTTTAAGTGAGGGGTTGGGTCAGACTGGTTATTTGGGTCGGGTTTGAACATGGGTCGCTGAAAGAGGTCCTGAACCGTTAGATCGGCTGGGACGGACGGCTCAGATTGATTTGCCTGAAACGACGTCGTTTCAGGAGGTGCCTGGGCAGGCCTGGTCTGGACTGGGTTTGAGTGCTGGTTTGGGCATGTTTTTGTTTCATTTATTTTGGGCCCAACCGATTTTCCTTCACTCTTTTGCTTTTTTTTTTCTTCTTTTAAACAAAAATGAGATAATAATAAAATAGTGAAATTAAAATCAACAACACTGTAACATTTCCACAAAAAGATTTAAGTAAGTTAAATCACAACCTAGAACGAACGACGCACATATATTTATATTTTTTTGAATTTTCTTTTAACGACACATATTTTTTGTATTTTCGTTTGATAATGACTAGATGCAAAATGGACAGACCCACAAACGACTAACAACACATGTCACGAAAAGAAAAAAATTTGTATAGTGAAGCCATTTGTCACTATTTTTATTTTCTTTTGGAGCGATTGTCCGTGAAGCAAAAATCACGTGCTTACAATCCTCACCAGGGTAACAAGTACACTTGGAATGACAAGGGAGTGATCAAAGAGTTTTCTCAAAAATTGACTGGATCTTTATAAATGATGTTTGGTTGGACTCTATGCCTTCATGTGAGGCTACTTTCTTGCCTGAGGGCATAAGTGATCATTCCCCTGCAAAATTCACTGTAGTTGATAAGAAACAGATGCAAAAGAGATCATTTGCTTATTGTAATGCATGGTCTCAACGCCCCTAGTTCCTTGATGTTGTAAAAGCTGGATGGGATGTCCAAGTAGAAGGATGTTTGATGTTTCAAGTGATTAAGTGACTGAAAATTCTGAAAAAGAGTTTGAAAACTTTGAATAAACAGTTTTTCAGCAATATAGAAATATAGGAAAGAGAATATAGGGATGTTTTTCTCATTGCTCAGAACTAGCTACAGGCTAACCCTGCTAATACCATGCTTCAGCAATTTAAAAGAGAGAAATACCTAAAATTCAGACAGATCTCATACTTAACTGAGATGTTTCTTCAGCAAAGGGTCAAAGCTACATGGATCAAGTTGGGGGATGATAACTCAAAGTATTTCTACTTTGTCATTAAGCATAAAAGGCTAAAGCAATGTACTACGCAACTGAAGGATGACCAAGGAGTTTGGTAGAATGATCCTGATGTCATTGCAAATTTGTTTGTCAAGTACTATGAGGATCTTCTTAAGCAGAAAGCTAGTTCTAGAAGTAATGCATTTCTTAGTTTCTTCCACCAAGGACCACTATTATCTGAGGGTCATCAAACAAAATTATTGAGTCCTTATACTGATAAGGATGTCAAGACAGCTCTCTTTCATATTGACATCAATAAGAGTCCGGGACTTGATGGATTTAGTAGTGATTTATTCAAGTCTGCCTAGAGTATTACGGGGGAAGATATCTCAAAGGCCATTTTGCAATTCTTCCAGAATGGGAATTAAAACAATTGAAAACTACTAACATTGTTTTGATTCCTAAGGTTGATGATCTTGAATATGCCTCACAGTTCCGACCAATCTCATGCTGCAATGTATTGTATAAAATCATCTCAAGATGATTTGTATCAGGTTGAGGAAGGTCATTAGTGTTATAGTGGAAGAAAATCAAGAAGTATTTGTACAGGGAAGGTTAGTAGTCCACAATATTCTAATTTTCCATGATTTACTAAGGCATTATAATAGAAAAACCTCCTCTAGATGTTTAATAAAAATTGACCGTAGAAAAGCCTATGATATGGTCAGTTGGGAATTCTTGCAAGAGGTCTTACTTGGATATATGTTCCCTCCTGAGTTTGTGCAACTGGTCATGACATGTGTGACTTCTCCTTACTTTACAATTAAGGTAAATGGAGAATGCCATGGTTTTTTTGCTAGTAAAAAGGGACTGAGGCAAGGAGCCCTATGTCACTCCTCCTATTTGTATTGGTCATGGAGTATCTGACAAGACTACTGAAATCTACGAATGCTCTACCAGACTTTAAATTTCACTCTATGTGTAAGCACCATCAGCTTACACATTTTGTGTTTGCAGATGACCTTATTATATTTTGCAAAGTAAACATAAAATCAGTTAAAAGAGTCATGGAAGCTCTGAATCACTTCAGCCAGGCTTCAGGGCTTGTAGCTAATATGGATAAGTCTAGAATTTTCATGGCAGGGGTGGAATAAACCACCAAAAAGGCTCTTCTACAGCAAAGTAGGTTTTTCACAAGGTAACCTCCCCATGAGATATCTTGGACTACCTCTTTCCCCAAAGAAATGGAACAAGATAGACTGCAAGATTCTGGTTGACAAGATTACAAGCAAAATCAACACTGGATACTCAAGGAAGTTTTCCTATGCATGTCGACTACAAGTTTTGAATGCTGTTTTATTTTCTATCTATAATTTTTGGGGGGCAGTTTTTATCTTGCCTCAGAGTGTTATGAAAGAAATTGATAGAATATGTAAAGACTATCTTTAGGGGGAGGGGGTCAATGAAGAGAAGAAGAAGATCAGTTTAGTGGCATAGGCGTCTATATGCTTGCCTAAGAGCAATAGAGGTCTTTGTATAAAGGGATGCGGGAACTGGAATTTAGCATCTGTTAGCAAACTGTTTGGAAACTACTGGAGAATAAAGACTCGTTATGGGTGAAATGGGTCCATGGAATCTATATAAAGCAAGCTCCTTCCATATGGGAACACAAGCCCCCTCAAGATTGCAGTTGGTACTGGAAGAAGTTAAACTCTGTAAAGGATACCATGAGACCATGATACTCCCAGGGGAGGTGTGCCTTAACAGTTGGAGGGGAATACTCTATCACTAAGAGCTATATGGCCCTTGTGAGGGTCCATGGGAAACTGGATATGTTGATACCCAATTTTGCCCTTATATTTTTTCAAACGGTATATATACTTTCAAATTATCATTTTGCATCATTATTTAATTTACAAAGGTTATACAAGTATTTTCTATCACTTTCCATAATTTTAGAGCTTTAAATTGATTTCCTTGCAATTAAATTACTTGATTATTTATTAATTATCCCCTTAAATTATTTTTAATGATTTAATCATCCAACTCTATTATTTTCATCCACATATGTATTTTATAATACTTTACTTCACTTTATATAATTACATTTACACTTTTATGCCAAATACGTCATTTTGCAATAATAGCCTATATTTTACAATAAATTGCATTTGTCATTTTTTAAGGTCAAAATAATTTTTTACGCTTTTATAATCTTCAACTATTGTTTTAAAGTATTAAGTTGCATAAATATTATTTTTATTGAATTATTTTATTTAAATTATTTCCCCTTAATTTCTTACTTTAACATCTAGCCGAAATTAGGCTTTATTTTTGGACCAATTAAGGTCCAAACGAGTGATCCCAACCCCAAGCTGCCCTGGCCCAAACCAAACGGTCCCTTTTATTTCAACCCGGTCGGGATCCATTTACTCGACCCGCCCCACTTCCCTTTAATCACGGTCGTTGATCTCAGATGATCAACGACCCATAATAATTTCTACCCTTTCCTTATACTCATTTACCCTGAAACCCTAATCCATTTCCACCTAAACATCCGCCTTGGAAACATATCCATTCTCTCATCTCCACTCTCACACTAAACCCCAGTCGACCATGAAGATCTGTCACGACCCCGGTTCGCCCTCCGTGAACTATCGTGACGGCACCTAGTCCTCTACGACTAGGTAAGCCTAAATTGTGGAAGATAACCAAAGTGCGGAATAAAACAAATTAAAACAGAATGAAGAGTGATAAAACAGTGTTTAAAAGTGCCGCTCGACATATACAATATTTAACTCTCAACCAATACATACTTTCAAGACCTGAAAACCCATGAATCACAAGCTAAGGATCACTACACAGTACTCTAACTTCAGAATATCTAACAAGAAAAAGAAATACAGAAGGGCAAATGCTTAAAAGCTAGAATAGAAAGGGACTCCTCGGTCTGCGGATGCGGCAGATATACCTCGAAGTTGCTAGAACAGTCGTCTCGCCTCAAGGGTGATAAGACTGAGTTGCAGTACCTGGATCTGCACATGAAAAACATGCGCAGAAGGGGCATGAGTACACCACAGCGGTACTCAGTAAGTGCCAAGTCTAACCTCGGTTGGGTAGTGACGAGAAAGGTCAGGGCCCTACTGAGATAAAATAAAGACTATAAGACCTGACAGTATAAAATAAGCAGTACAGTTGAAAACTAACGATAAGAATCTAATACAGGAAAACAAGGAATTCAATAACTGAAACAGAGGCAAAAACAATCACAAGGAAATAATCGGGGATCTCTCAGTATCCCAAGGATCTCTTAGTATCCTCAATATATGCCTGTGATCTCTTGGTATGTCGAGGATCTCTCGGTATCCTCAATATGTGCTAGTGATCTCTTGGTATCCTGAGGATCTCTCGGTATCCTCAATATATACGCTAGGGATCTCTTGGTATCCTCAATATACGTGCCAAGGATCTCTCGGTATCCCACACCTCAGTTCAAGTCATAAATACATACAGGGGATCTCCGGGATGCCGTCCCGTAGTCCCAAAGTAAAACACACAACAGCAACACAAGAATACTCAATTAAGCTCAATTTCGTATCAAGTAAACATGTAATTCTAATCTAACTTGCTTCACATAATTCAATTAAGGCAGTTTAAACAAATAAACAGTTAAGTCAATTAGACATGCTTTTTCTAAGCTAACAACAGGTTTAAATTGCAAGTAAGATGAAACAGGAAAAGGAACACAATTGAAATTACTTAAAGAAATCCGGATTTTCAAAAATTAGCTCAAGTACGCACTCGTCACCTCACGTATAGGGCATTTCAAATATCAGATATACTGAATCCTAAGGGGAAGGTCCCCCATACAAGGTTAGACAAGCCACTTACCTCAAACCGACTCAAAATCAACCCGAAACCACGCTCTTGCCACGAGTACTCGACTCCAAATGGCCCAAATCTATTCAATTCAATTGCATGATGTAAATAACACTTCAAGTAACTGATTCTACAAAGAAATTCTAAGCTAATACGCAAAATTAGGAAAAATAACCAAAACGCCCCTTGGGCCCACTTCTCGGAATCGGGTAAAATTTATATTTTCAGAATTCTCACACTCTCCCGAGTTCATGCATACCAAAATTATCAAAATCTAAAGTCAAATTCCCAATCAAAAGTCGAATTCTAGGTCTAAGAACTTTCTTCCAACTTTTCCCCAATTTTCATCTCCAATTCGAAATTAAATGATGAATTCATGTTTAGATTAATGGGTTACAAGCAAAAAGGAGTTAAGAATCATTACCAGCAAACTCCCTCCGAAAATCTCTCCAAAATTCATCTCCTACCGAGCTCCCAATACATTTTGTGATATGAACTCAAAACCCTCGATTTTGAACTTTATGTTCTGCCCAGTTAATTCCTTAATCGCGATCGCGAAGACCAGTCGCAGTCGCGAAGAACAAAAATCACGCGCCTCAGATTTACTCTACGCGAACGCGATGCTCTAGCTCCCTCAACCTACGCGATCGTGGTTGACTCCACACGACTGCGTAGAGAAACACTTAACAAACCACTACCGCTTTATTTCTTCTATGTGAACGCGGCCTAGCCCATGCGTTCGCGATTTAGCATTTCCCATAGCTACGCGTTCGCATTCCTCTTCACGCGAACGTGAAAGGAAAAATTCCCTATGCCCCATCTAAGCCTTCGCGATCCTCCCCACACGATCGCGATAAAGAAAATTCTGCAACACATACTAGCAAAAATCTGATGCTTTTCCAAGTCCAAAAATTGTCCGTTGAGCATCTGAAACATACCCGAGGCCCCCGGGACCTCAACCAAACCTACCAACATATCCCATAACTTCATTAAACTTGCTCCAACCTTTGAAACGCTCAAAACAACATTAAAACACCTATTTTTCATCGGATTCAAGCCTAAGAATTCCAAAACTCTAAAAACACGCTTTCGATCAAAAACTCTATCAAACCTCGTCCGAATGGCCTGAAATTTTGCACACACATCACATTAAACACTACGGAGCTACTCCAACTTTCGGAATTCCATTCCGACCCTGGGATCAAAATCTCACTATCGAACCGGAAACTTCAAAAATTCAACTTTCGGCATTTCAAGCCTAAATTAGATACGAACCTCCAAAACACAATCCGAACATGCCCCTAAGCCCAAAATCACCCAACGGAGCTAACAGAACTATTGGATTTCCATTCTGAGGCCGTCTTCACACTGTTCTGACTACGGTCAACTTTCCAACACTTAAGCTCTCATTTGGGGACTAAGTGTCCCAAAACTCTCCGAAACTCAAAATCGAACATACCGACAAATCAAAATAGCAGAAATAAACTTGGGGAAAGCAGTTAATAAGGGATTGGGGCATTAATTCTTAAGACGACCGGCTGGGTCGTCACAAGATCTTTTTTTATTCTTTCCTTATACACATCCATACGTGGGTTTTACTTACCCTTCTTGCTGCTATTACTCATTTATAGTAAATTTCGTTGCCATTGCACTTATAGCAATCCCAATTCTCACAAATTCGTCTTTGATTCTATGGTTCTGGGTGTTATTGTAGTTCTATTCACTAAAGAAGAGAAAATCTCTCTTGTATATGATATATCTCCGTTGATTCCATCGTGATTGGGACTTGTGAACGATTTGCCCTGAGTTCGATTCCAAATAGGGTTTGGATTCTGATTCTTCTTTTAGTGGTTTTATTATAGATTGCATGTGATATTTTCTTTCCCGATTTAGGTTTAATTGATTGTTTCTCTTATTTGTTTGTCTTAATTTGAATACTATATAAACCCCTCCCCATTTCCCCCTTTGAATAGACCTTAATTGCTAAAAACTAATACTGTCTCTCTCATTCTTTCTCGTCTTACACTATTCTGAGGCTCAATCTTTTGGCCGGCTAAAAGTCAAGTCTACCATATTCTGTTAACCTTCCTCAAGTGCAAGCACTGCCCGGGGTCTGTTTTGAGGCTCTTGTGAACTCTGAAGCACTAGAGGTTTGGGGTTTTTCATCACTCTCCTACAATTGCTGCTATTCTTGAGATTATGAGTTTCTCGTTCTTTATTCGTTGTTTGCAACTGGTTAGTGCATTGTACCCTCATTATTTTACTCCTTTCTGTTTGTGCTTATGTTATGTGCACTAGCGTTGTCTGGATTTCTCTGAGTTAAATTTTGATTATGCCATTTCATGTATGATTTTGCTTATTTTAGCATTACTTTATTGTTCCTTTAGCTCTGATTCTATGCAAGTCTCGATGTTAACTCATATGTGTATAGCTAAGTTGATTTATGATGTCTGCCTGATACGTAATTGAAACCTAATTGATGGTTGTTGAACTTTGTTTGACTTATTACACTGAAACCCCTCTTTAAGACTATATTCTTGCCTTAAATTGCTTTATTCATGTTGAATCCTTCATGTCTAATCTGCTATTTCTCTGTAAGTCATGCTTAGCCTAACATGTTGTTGTGTCCAACCTGAGTAATCATCATGTTCACCTGTTGCTTATTTTGAATTTTGTTTCTTGTCCTGTTATGTACTATCATAACCAACTCATATGTTCCAATACTTTAAATGTGACCAATTCCTAATTGTGTGACAGCCAATTGTGAGTTTAATATGTGTTCTTTGTTTGATTCAATCCTGGGTTGCTTGACACTACTTATAGTCTATAAGATGAAATGCAGCATCTAGCCCCTTTATATAATAGTCTTGTCTTTGCCTATTATGAATTTTGACCCTCTCTAGTGTCACCTGACCTTAATATTTATCATGAATGCTTTAGACTTTGGAATTTTTGTGTTATACTCAACATGTTAGGCTGCCTGTTGACTATTGTAGACTATGCCTACTCGTCTATTTACTATGTCTAATAGTCATTCTCTGTCTGGGATTTTATTAGACCTTCATGCCTTAGACTCCATGTTTTGAGTTTCATGTAGGCTAACTTTGGTTTATGTTTCACTATAAACTTATTTGTTCTGAAAAATAAGTATGTATATGTGCTTACCATGTCAACCTAAATGATATACCTCTCCAATTCTGCTAATATTGTGCATGTTATACTTTTTCACTTGTTATGAACTTATGTTGTTAGTTTTCATGTCATGTGGAGACTAAATTCTACTGGTTCTCCTAGTTTTATGTTTAGTCCCCTATTTGACCAATATTGTCACTCTAGCTTTCGAAATGCAAGTGCAACTATGTCTTATGTGAGCCTTGTCATTATGTTTCATGATTCTGTATCTATATCCTAGTAAGAATTGTTGTTAGTAGGCCTCAGAGCTATTTTAATTGGTTACCATGTGTAGCTCGTTAACTTGTGTGGTTAAGTTGTCCATCTGCAAAGTAAGTGGACCTTCTCTTTGGGCCTAGTGTAGGTCCCTTTTGAGTTTGAGCTGAGCAATTGACACACTCTAATGTTTGGGGGTGTATTTGGATCTAGGTCTGCTATCTCTATGAAGAATGAGCCTGCTAAAGGCCTAGGATTTACTGGGTTAATTTCCTTTGGGCATGTTCTATTTATTGGGCTTGTAGTCGTTTTAGTGTGCAATGTTTGAACTTGTGCTCTTTTATTTTGGGCCTGTAATAATTTGTAAACAAACAATTGAGGAATTAGTGAATTAGGGAATCAGGTACATTCTAATGCTTGCATAAAAGGCTAGAAAAATATGCTTATAGGATCTACGTGGTATATTTGCTATTTTGTTCAGCATGTCATATATGATATTAGGTTTCATGTGTTGTACACTGATAGAAAACATGCCTATAGGAATGACACACACACTTCACTTCATTTGTCAAATATGCTATATTTGTTTCCATGTCTATTATCCAGCACTCTTAGATAATATGTTTATAAGATGCAACAATGTAATACCTTTACTTACACTATGACTATAAGGTCTTAACTAATTAATCAACTGCTTCGCACTGTTTCTTTTTGTTTTTTTGTATTGCTTCACTTAGATAGCATGCCTATAGGGATAAAGCATCATACAACCAATATCCACTGCCTACCATTAGAAATCCTGCCTATAGGATATTGTCACTTGCCCAAGACGCATATCTATAAAATCATAATTATGAGGTTGCTTTCATTATTTTATTACGCAAACAATTAGAAATCATGCCTATAGGGTTTGTATTGATCTAATTCGCCCACACGTTAGTCCAAAAGCTACAATACTACTTGTATAATACTAGAATCACATAGAAATCATGCATATAGGACTTAATGATTCTAATACGTCCTAATTCTATCTACTGCCCAACTAGAAATCTGTTTGCGTGCTTTCTTGCTTATGTGTGAAGGTCAACTTAAGCCTTTTGTTGCTATTGTATGTAGTCCTATCTATTTTGAATGTCGCATAGTTTATCATTTTTGAGCAACCTAAGTAATGTTTAGAACCACCTAATAGTAGGTCCAAAGCCTCCTAGACCATAGGCATGAGACGGGTAGTGCACGCATAAGGTACGACTTAGAAATGAATTAGAACACCTTTAAATAAACAACTTCAACATAGTAAGCGGATAGCAGGAGATGATAGTATGTGCCCGCTGAATAATATGAGCAACCCTTACCTAAAGGGAGCGACGAAGTATTATTTATGTTGCACGGGGTGATCGTTTAGGCTAAAAAACTTAGGACCCCTCTTTATTTATGTGCTTGCTATCCTTACTTAACAAAGATCAACGTAGTTTGTACTTAAATAGTCATTAAGACTTGTATCGATCCTCGCATGTTTTAACAAGACCTTACGACTTATGAACTTCCCTTCTATTTATTTGACCACCTATATTAACTATATAACCCACATAGTCTAAAGTTCGGTCGGGACCCACAGTTGTGTACCTTGAAGAGTTCCTAACACCTTCTCTTTGAGGTAGTTTAATCCCTTCCCCGATCTTTGGTGACGTTGACTAGTCAAACAGAGTTATTTAAAAATAGGTGTCCTAACGCACCTCAAAATCATTAGGTGATGACTCTTCTCTTTTAACACCTTCTTTAAAAGAGTTGTCACATGTCAAAATCCGTTTTCGCGAAAAAATGGGGCGCGACAGGCTATAACTACTTTGATATGGAACAGTGTTACTCAACCTAATCATATATTCATTGTGTGGTTGGTTATTAAGGATAGGTTGCTCACTCAGGAGACTTGCTCAGCTGCATATTCAGGTGGAGAATGATAACTGCTCCTTATGGAATTCAGGTAATTTGGAAACTCCTTAGAACTTATTTGAAGAGTGCTCCTGGTTCAATACCATTAGGGAGTCCTTGCTATCATGGGAATGTATTCAAATGCAACATGGTACTGTAAGACAAGTGTTCAGAAGTATCAGACGGCTTCCTTCGAAGTGCATATAAAAAGAGATTGTTGCCGCCATTTGGAGTGCTATAGTTTACCATACATGGAGAGCTCGAAATTGAAAGTTATTTAGAGGATTAAATGTACATACAAAGATGGTGGTGACTCAGATCAAGAAAGAACTAGTAGATAGACTAACTTTACCTTACCTATATAAGAAGTTACATAAATGTAGAGGACTCATGCAAAGATTACAAATGTAATTAGCTGTTCTCTTTGATTCTTGAGGCCTAAGATTAGGTGCCTTTTAGTTTGTGAAAATCCTCTTTGGTTATCAATGGTAATGTTTACAGTGTCACCAAAAAAAATTAACAATTTCCTTTCATATTGTACAATTGGTGTTCGACTTAAAATTGTCAATCAATAAATTTTGAAGGTATTTGATTCTCCACCATTGACACCCATTAAAAGGCTCCAAAGCTTAGAATTCGAATTTGAATTTTCAAAAACTATTATTTGTTTGGATTGGGTGTTGTTGCAAATAATTAAAAATATTCTTTGGAATTTATATCTCAATTTTGAGGATGTTTGGTGAAGATTAGACTTGATTTTGGCTGAATTTCAGATTAAAACTTGTAGAAGAAGAAGAAGAACAACAACAACAATAACAACAACACTTGACATACAATATACTTACGAAATTGTATTAAAGTTGTATGTAAATTGTTGTATTCTGTTGTAATTATATATATTTTTATTTGAATGTTGTATGAAAGTTGAAAAATAGTCGTATAATATATGAATCGTTGTATGAAAGTTGTATTTATATTATAAAACTATCTTTTTTTTACATAAAGCTGTTGATATGCTTTAAGAGAGGAAGTATTGACTGGAATTTCAGAGAGGAAGAAGAACACACCACTTACAAAATATACACAAATCATATGCAAAATACATTCAAAATACATATTGTATAAATTTTTTATGAATATATGTTGTTGTAGTTATATTTAACTGGGTAGAAACAATGTATGAAAGTTGTATACTATATAATTAATTGTATGAAATTTATTTTTAATATGTATGTTGTTGTAGATATTCAAATTTGCATTAAATTTGTACGAAATTTGTTTTTAATTTGTATGTTGATGTACCATACATTGTTCTTTTCTCAATTGATTTATTAAGGAAAGAAATGTAGAGAATGAATCCCAAATCAACTCATGTGCACTGATTCATATTTGTTTGAACGGAAAAACTTTAATATTGATGAGTGTGAGCACGTGATTTTTGCCCTATATGAATTACTCCCATAAATTCAAAAAAAAAAAAAACTTTCCCCATTATTTTGCAATTTCGTAGATTTTGTAGCATTTTTCGTTATTTGCTTGCATTTGTCTGCGCATGTTAATTTTGTTTAATTCATGAAAAATATAAAAATATGTTGCATTTGAATTTAGGATTTAATTTTACATTTAAATTAATTAGCAAATTAGTTATTTTATAAAAAGGGTAGAAAATCACAAAAGTAACTTATTTTTGCATTTTATTGTTTAATTTCGAATTTTTGGTAGTTTTCTTTAAATTTGGTTTTTTAGTAGTTATGTTAAATAATATTTAGAATTAATTAGTATAGGCTAATTTGGTTTTAAGATTTAATTTAGGTTTCTATTTTTAATTTTGAAACAAAAGATAGAAAAGGAATTAAAAGATTTGCTGGAAAAAAAAAGGGAAAGAAGTAAAAGAGATTAGGATTTGGGCTAAATCAATGTAAAAATCCTAGGCCCAGACCAAACTTCCCCAATTAACCCATCCAATTCGGCCCAAACCCAGCCAAAACTCGGTCCAACCCCACTTTCCAACCAAACGACACCATTTTTGTTGAGCCAATCTCAGCCGTTGATTTCCTTCAATCGGACGGCTCAGAACTGCGTCCCCTATCTTATTTAACTGTCCAAACCCTTCAACCCCCTCCCCCCCCCTTCGTCTCTCTCACCCTATCTTCAGAGACTCTAACCTCTAACCCTACCCGCCGTCCCTTTTCTCCACAACCTAGAAGCCTGGCGGCGCGGCCCTAAACAACCCCAATCCTCACAAAATTAACACCATAGAGCCCCATCGACCCCCTCTTCCCAAATCTCAAACCAGTTCCTTTCGAATCCCCTGGGAACTTCTCGAATCTTGATTTGAAGAGAAGAACCCTAAATCCCAAAAATCCGAATCATCGAGTGTTTGAAGATTTGAGGTCGAAATTGGCTTCAGTTGTGTGTATTCACTTGAGAACACACGATTGAGGCCTGTTTCGGTCAAAAATCGAAAGTTCGAAGGTCAAAGTTCAAGGTTCGTTCAGGCTGTTTCCTTAGGTATTTTTACCTCTCCTTTCCTTCTTTCATTTTTGCTTTTCTTCTTTTCTTTTCTTTTAGGTCTCAGTCTTCGTCTTCTCACCTCATCTTGTCTGGATTATTTGTTATTATTTTTGTTCAAATCTTTTCTGCTTGCATGTTATGATATAGTTGAATAAGTGAAGTTTTCTTTTGTTAATTATTTCATTTGTGTTATGTCTTAACAGTAATAAAAAAAAAAAGAAAGGAGTGAAGCAATTTTAGGCCTCTCTTTTGAAACCTCATATCAGACCCATTTAAGATTGAGGTTTAAAACATGGCTTGAAGATCAATTAAGCCCAAAAGGATTAGGTCTAGTTCAGACCCATTCACTTGGGTCATTTGGACCCGGGGTCTGTTTGGCTGGGAGGGTAAATAACCAGGACTCGAGGGGTAGTTTAGGAAATTGGAGAAGGAAATCTATGAGTAACAGAATTGGGAAGCTTCTAGGAAGCTGGGGAGGGGGACTGCCTAATAAACTGAAATTTGAACTACGGGTAGTTAAACAAAAAGGAAAATTGGATAAGAGCTCCTAAGCTAAAATGAGAATTGGAGAGGGACTAAGGTACAAATCTAATTTTCCTGAATGCTGCCCTATTTTCTTGCCTATAAAGGCACATTTTCTTGCTTTTTAAGGCAGAGATTTTGAAGAGATAGAATGACCCAAAACTGAAACGGCTGGGAGATTCCTAAATTCCTTGAATTTTGTTGGTGGAAAATTACTAAAAATCAGACTTGGTTTTGGTTTTGATTATGATGAATAGCTGAGAATTTCTGAAAAACTTCCAAAATTGTGCATTTGGTTAGAGGAATGGCTTAAACTTTGGTTGGAATTGGTCTTGGATTTTCTTCTACTGTTCCACTGGTCTCTTTCTTCTGAGCTAATTTCATTGCTTTCATTGGCTGAATCTGGGTGAATTGCTGCTACTGCTTACTGCTGATCCTTTATTTCTTTTTTTTTTTTTCATTACCAGGTATTCTCTCGAACTATTGAGTGGCCATTGAAGCTACGAACGTGGTTTATTATGAATAGAAGATAGGGAATTTGTTTGGAAAATGTAACAAGGCTGTTTCCTCTTTGAAGTTCAATTTCCCTATGTTAATTTAAGTTACTTAGTTCTGTTTATCTCCCATTCTCTTCTTTTAAGTGTCTCAGATGAATAATGGGAAATGTATATCTCATTTCAATGTTGAAATATTTGGGTTTGGTACAAAACCGTGAAGTGAGGCTCTGATTTTCTCATTCGTAAACTGTCTTATGTGTAAATCTTCAACTGCATGTGTTGCTTTAGGATTTCTTTGCTACCAATAGGTTGTCAAAATGAATCCCTGAAGCTAAGAATTTTAGTATATCTTTTGAGACTCAAGTGACTAATATAATGATTCCATGCGTTTTGTTGCTGGTGATAGTGAAAGAGAGTCTAAAAGAGTTTGAGTTCCCATGCATTCACCTACAGGGTCAGTTTAGAAATTGAATGTTAGGCATGGGTATATGTTGGGTTTTGTTTATTAATGCATTTGAGAATAAGAGTGTTTGTTTAGTGTAAGATGAGCCAATAGCCTTTAAAGCTTTATGTTGGTAGAAGCTCGAAATGGGGTCTTGTTCCTTCACTTGGTCTTTTGCAATAGCTGAGTTCTTTGGGCCTGAGACCTGTTTTCTTAAGCCCAATAGTTGGTTTGTCTGCTGCTGTTGTATCTTTCATAATGGGTTTGGCCCAAAGATATTTGAACGTTAATATTTGAAAGTTTAGTCGGATGATTCATGTTTAATTAGTTAAGTTCAGAATTAACTTGATTAGTTCGACTTCTTGCTTCTAGATAATTTTAACTGATTGGCTTCTAATTGGTTGTGCACAAATATTTGAGGTTCTGAGAATCGGGCCTAGTGTCGGCCCAATTGGTGAAAGATCATGGCAAATTCGGCAGCCTACTACACACCTTCAAATGTCCTCTTTCTCTAAGGGATTGGGCTTACTTTGAGCCCAAACATGAATGCAATTGCGTTTGGGATTTGGACTTGCGTCATTTTTGCCAAAACCCAGTTTTCCGATTAAATAATGTCACTGGCTCAAGTAGTTTCTTTTAAATAATTGACCTCCCTCCTCGTTAATGCAATTTTCTTTGGGTTAGCTGAATATTGGTATTGAAATAGAATTTACCTTCCTTTAATGTCTTAGTAATTAGATCCCCTCAATTAATTGAGGTAAGCCGTATTATATAATACGAATAGTTTATGGCCCTCATAGGTTGATTTAGAAATATTTTGGTAGAATAAATCGAGGTGTGCCATGCCAAACAAAACCTCAAAATGCATGGCCCTCACTTAAATAATATTTTAATCCTTAGAATTTGAGGCGTGCCACTTAGTGAATTTTCCCTGGCCCTCGCAAAGTTGAAAATGCGTAGTTGCTTTAGGTGCGTAATTAAAATTACCTTCCTAAAATTGGGTGTGCATTTCATGTAACCCAAATCCAAATCGTAACAACGTTAAATAGAACGTGTCTCGGACTGCGGGTGCATTTCATGTGGCGCGGTCCAAAGACGTATTTTAGATGACGTTGAAATCTTCCTTAAAATAATTAAAAGCGGTTTTAAAGTTAAAATGCACATAGGTTTTAAAATCAGATAAATAGGCCAATAATAACAGTTGAGCAACCGTGCTAGAACCACGGAACTCGGGAATGCCTAATACTTTCTCCTGGGTTAACAGAATTCCTTACTGGGATTTTTGTATTCGCGGACTGTAAAACAGAGTCAATATTTTCCTCGATTCGAGACTTGAACCGGTGATTTGGAACACCATAAATTATCCCAAGTGGCGACTCTGAATTTTTAATAAAATAATCCCGTTTCGATTGTCACTTTAAATTGGAAAAAACTCCCTTATATACCCTTTTCGGGGGTAGGTAAAAAGGAGGTGTGACAATGGGAACTAAATGATTTGGGTGGAGAATTTTTGAGTTTCACATTAAAAGCGTCATCGTCGCACTTCGGAGAAACTGAGTTTTATGTGAGATTTGAATTGTGTGAGAAATTAAATGGATAGCATAAATTCTTGTTGGAAATACTAACACAAATTTGAATCCGAAGTTTTGAGGCGATTGAATTTAATTTGAAATCCGCTAAAACTTCGAATCTACTCAATTATATTATGCTTTTGCATTCAAATGTGATTGGTATTGTAGTTTGACAATGTTGTTATGAAGTTATTCAGTAAAAGCAAAGTAAAGCTATCGTAGAGATGGAAACAGGGATAAATTTTGGCGACAATTGTGTTCAAAGCTTGTCATATTGTAGCGTATCCTTTTCCTTTTTGTAACTGAAAACCCGTTTGTTATGGATTAAAATAGGTAATACACAAATGGAAGGCCTCATTTTTTTTTAAGATTAAGACGTCTGAATCTGAATGCACATCTGAATATCAAGATGTGTATTAAGATCTGAATCCTAAATGATTAAGACTGTTTGATTTTTAACATGTGAATGTATACAATTTATCTTTATTTGAAAAGTAATAAACATAAAATTCAAATGAAATACTAATTAATCTAATATTCTATCAATAAAATATATAATTTTTTAAAAGTATGATAGTTGCTAGTGGTGATGACTAACAGTGGTGCTTGTGAATGCCGACTAGAGTCGGTGGTTGGTGGTAGATTAGGTTGATGGTTGTGGTTCAGGATATTGGTAGTAGCTAGTGGTGATTAGTAGTGGTAGCAATTATGATTGTGGATGGTGGTGGTGAGTGGTGATAGTTAATAATGGCGGGTGGTGGTGGTAGTGGTAGTTGTGATTGAGGAAGGTGGCGGTGGGTGGTGGTAGTTAATAGTAATGTGTAGTGCCAATTATGTTTGTTGATGGTGATGGGGTGGTTAATTTTTGTAGTTGAGGTGGATGAGTGTTGTTTGTGCTTGAAAATGATGGTGGTGGGAGTGATGCAGATGGTGGGTGATGGTAGTCGATTATGCTGGTGGCTATAATTGAGGATGATGGTGGTGGTGGCGGCGACGACATGGTGGTAGTTGATAACGGTAGGCGGTGTCGATAATTAATAATGAATATGGATGATAGCATCTTAATGAAATTAAGTCTCTGTTACGTATCTTAATCATACAGACCTTTCAGACTCGTTAAGTGGTTGTGAAGTAAAAAAAATAAACATACTTAATGATTAAGATATGAATAATTAAGATTCAGACTTCAAAAATAAACGCATTTAATATCTGAAATCTGAATGATTAAACCTCCATTAAGTGAAAACAAATGAGGCCTTATTAAAAGAGGAATGGAGAGAAAATAGGAAAAAGATGTAACTAAATCCCCTAATTTAAGACGCTAATAATGGATATAATTTGTAAGTAATTCTTGTTTAAAGCGGATAATATATAAAATTAAGACAATTTTGGTAAATAAGAGCCCGTTTGGACATAAGAATTTTTTCATTTTTTTCGAAATCGGTGTTTGGCCATAAAATTTTCAATTTTACTTGAAGATGAATTTTGAAATTTTTCGAAAATTTGAAAAACTCAAAAAAGCTATTTTTCAAAATTTTCACTCAAATCACTCACAAAACTTCAAAAAATAACCCAAAATTATATTCATATCCAAACACAACTCTAATTTTCAAATATCATTTTCACTTGAATTTTTTTTGTTGTTGGAATTTTACAATTCTTATGTCCAAACGCCCACTAAATTTCAAATATTGTATAGGAAAAAAAAACGCTTTCAAATAGTTGAACGGAAAGAATGGAAGAAGACAACGCACCCTAAAAATTGGCAACCTTAGATTACTTTTGACAAAGATAGAAAAACCTATTTCTCTATTTATTATCTTTCCCCGTAACACTATTGCGCCGTCTAATCAGTATTCATAACTACTGATGTCGTCCAGTACTAATTCCCACAGAGGCCGAAGAAGAGCAGCCTACAAAAATTAACGTACAAGACGAGAACGCCGTGATTCTTAGGTTTTTGAGGAATTTTCACCTTCTCCATAAGGAAAAATACATGAGGGAACTTTATATTGTTATTGAAATGGAGGCGATTCACTGGACGTAGATGCACACGATGTTTTTGATTATGATAACGATTAGTATACCAAATGGTTAGGTTCCCACTTTAGGCTCTTTTTTCTTTAATCATAAAAATAGTTTTAATTTTTATCTCGTATATAATGTATATTAGCATATGTATTTATGTATGTCCACTAAAAATTTTGTGTTATACATTGGGCCCAACATTTTAAGCTCTTTAAGTCTATCCTCCCTTGGAGATAATTCTAGTACTACTATATATTTTTTTCTTCGTCAAACATAAAATTCTAACTTTATCTTTTGAATTCAAGAAGTGGTAGGCTTATGTTGCAAAAAATGAAACAAACTCCCATTTACAAATCCATCATAATGAAATTAATGAAGTGGCATCATATGCTAGTCGATTAAGTGCGATCTCCTTAAAAAATTATGAGAAAATGCGTATGTAATACATTAGGATTATGACTTCTCGGAAAATCGTCATTTTACAATGTCACTTTTCATTCATCAAATTTTTATGCATATTTGATTTGCATTGGCTAGGGAAATTGATTTCTAAATTTTTGTACAGAGACAGTTTTGTGATGACCTGAAAGGTCATCTTATGTTTTATCCCTTCTCGAATTGTGTGCGCAGTCCGGATGTATTTACGAAAAGTTTTTATGTTAAAAGTTGATGAAAATAAGAATTTTTGCCTAAAACATCATTTGAGTTGATTTTAGTCAACATTTTTGGTAAACGGACCCGGATTTGTGTTTTGACGGTCCCGGTGAATCCATATCGTGATTTGAGACTTGGGCGTATGCTCGAAATCAAAATCGAAACTCCCTAGCCCGAGATATCAGACTTTGTCGAAATTTGAAAGTTAAAGGCTTAACGAAATGGAAATGTTTGACCAAGGTTTGACTTTTTGGATATCGGGTCCGTATTTTGGTTCCGAAATTCTGTATAGGTCCAATACCGTATTTATGACTTGTCTATGAAATTTGGTGAGAAACGGAGTTGGTTTGACGTGATTCGGATGTCCGGTTGTGAAAATAGAAGTTTCAAAGTTTTCTTGAAAATTTCATTAGATTTGGTGTTCAATTCATAGTTCTAGTTGTTATTTTGGTGATTTGATCGCGCGAGAAAGTTCGTATGATGTTTTCAGACTTGTATGCACTTTTGGTTTAGAGCCCCGAGGGCTCAGATAAGTTTCGGATAGGCCACGAGGTGAAATTGGACTTAGAAATGTTGCTGGTATTTTCACTTCTGTTGCAGGTCTCTGATATCGCATTTGCGAGATCAGGCATCGCATTTGCGACCTCTAAAGGGTTCGCATTTACGAGCTACTCATCACAAATGTGAAGAGTAGCTGGGCCACACAGGTTTTGCATTTGCGAAATGTTCTTCGCATTTGCAAAGTAAGTCTGGGAAGGGCAGTGATCGCAAATACGATCATTGAGTCGCAATTGCGGAGATTCAGGTTCACATTTGCGAATTATGCTTCGCATTTGCGAAGGCAGCAGAAGTGTGAAGGGCTTCACATTTGCGATGGCTCCTTCGCATTTGCGGGCTTCGCAAATGCGACATCTGCAGCTGGATAAGTATGACTTAGCCGGGATTTTTGAGTGACTTAGTCGGGATTTTTGATTCATTCTTCAAATTTTCAAACTCAAGAAACCTAGAAACGATTTTCCAAAGAACTTTTCTTCCCCAAATTATTGGTAAGCGGATCTAAACTAGTTTCTTTTAATCTTTCACTACTTTTTCTTAAATTTCAACCTAGAATCTAGAGTTTTCATGGTGGAATTGGGGGGTTTTGGGTAGAAACTATAGGTTTGATAAATTGGGAATTTAGACCTCTAATTGAGGTCAAATTCCAAAATAAATCACATAACCAGGCTTGGGGGTAAACGAGTAATCGGATTTTGGTTCGAATTTTGGATTTGGACCAAGCAGGCTCGGGTGTTGACTTTTGTTGACTTTTTCAATAATGACCTAAATTGAATCCTTTACAATCGTGGGTAGTTCCTAAGGCTTAATTTGAATCATTTAGTTGGTAATTTGCTACATTCTATTGGTTCGGAGGCTTGTTTGAAAAGAAAAGTGGTGGTTGAGCTTTGAGTTTGGTCTTTGGAGTGAGGTAAGTGTCGTTGTTAACCTTGACTTGAGGGATTATGACTTATATGTCTATTTGCTACATGTTTAGATGTTGGGTGCAACATATAGGGGAGGTGACAATACCTATGCATTGTTGTCGGGTTAAAGCATTCGGGTGGGACTTGGTTTCTTGTAATTATTACTTTGCTTTGATTATGTTATCCATGTTTAGACTAGTATAAGCAAGTTGACCGTTCTTATCATATTTACTAATCTTTTGGTGATAATTGAGTATTGATTTCAAAGTTGAGGTTGATATTGTGGAACCAAATGTTGAAGTAATACTTGTTCTTGTGATTTCTCTCTCCTTGTTGTCTTTTTTTTCAATGTTTTGTGATAAGGGAGAGTGTTAATGCACGAAGGGTGATGCCATGCCATGTTATGAGGGAGTAAAAGCTCGAAGGGTGATGCCGTGTCATATTGTGACTGTTAATGCACGAAGGGTGATGTCGTGCCATGTTATGAGAGCTAATGCACGAAGGGTGATGTCGTGCCATTTCTATTGATTATATGGTGAGGTTGGGAGTAAAAGCACGAAGGGTGATGCCGTGCATTTTCCTTTACTGTGTTTACTTGTTATTATTGGTTCAAGATATATTGGTTGATCAAGCTCTCATTACTGTTGTGATTCTCTATCTTGTAATCCCCGCAGCATGTTCCCCCTCATGATATTACCTGTCTATCTTTTACTTGTCGTTATTTTGTACATATACTGTTGAATTGCACATGTTTATTATGTGGGTGTCTTGTCATAACCTCATCGCTACTTCGTCGAGGTTAGGCTCGATATTTACCAGTACATAGAGTCGGTTGTACTGATACTACATTGCACTTCTGTGCAGATTTTGGTATTGGTCCCAGCTGATCGAGAGGTGTAGTAGCTCGGACTGGTTCATCGAAAACTCAAGGTAGTCCTGTCGGCATTCGCTGACCTTGAAGTCCCTGTATATCTTTTCTGTTATTACTGTTTCTTTCACTCAAACAGTTGTATTCCTTTCAGACTTTTATTTATAGTAAATCCTAGAAGCTCGTGAATTGTGACTCCAGATCCGGGTGGTAGTAAATAGTGAAGTTGTTATAAAATTCCGCAGACTCTGTTATAGTTTCTGTTTAGCTAATTAATTCTGTTATTAAAAGTGTACTGAAGTTGATTTGAAAATTCTCTAACATTGGCTTGCCTAGCAAGTGAAATGTTAGGCGTCATCACAGTCCCGAAGGTGGAAATTTCGGGTCGTGACAAGTTGGTATTAGAGCACTAGGTTGCCTAGGTCTCACAATTCACGAGCAGGCTTAGTAGCGTCAGGAGGATCGGTACAAAGATGTATGTACTTATCTTCTAGAGCCTATGAAATTTAGGAACATATTTCACTTCTATTCTTCTCTGTTATGCAATTTTGTTCTCTCATTGCTAATTGGACTCTTCTACTATTGTTCTCTTGCATATGGCGAGAAAACGTACCACATCTTCAGCCGAGCAGTAGCCAGAGCCCCCAGTGGCAGCTCCTACGAGGGGTATAGGTCGAGGATGAGGTCGTGCCAAAGACCGAGGTAGGGGCGAAGCTCTGCCCAGAGCTCGAGCAACAGCACAAGCAGTGGAGCCTCAGGTAGAGTTCGATGAGGAGGTCCCAACCTAGGTTGTGCCAGCCGGACCAGCTCAGGTCCCAGAGGAGTTCATCGCGACCCCAGTGCTTCAGGATGCTTTGGCCCATTTAGTGGGCCTCATGGAGAGTGTGGCACAAGCCAACACATTCCCTATGGAACCAACCATCTCTCAGGCTGGGGGATGACACAGACTCCCTCTACTCACACTCTGGAGCAGATGGCTCCGCGGTTTCAGATTCCAGCAGCTCATCCCGTTAGGGTAGTTCAGCCGGGTGTTGCGGTACAGGCCGGTGATGGATCAACTATGTCTTTTGAGGCTTTATGGAGATTGGATAGGTTTATTAAGCTTTTTCCAATTCACTTCAGCGATGCATCTTCAAAGGACTCCCAGGACTATCTTGACTGCTGTCATGAGGTACTCCGGAACATGTGCATAGTGGAGACCTATGGGGTCGATTTCACTACATTTCAGTTATCGGGTTCTACTAAGAAATGGTGGAGGGATTATGTGTTGACCAGGCCAACTGGGTCGCCTTCTCTCACTTGGGACTAGTTCTCTCAGCTATTTCTCGAGATGTTCCTTCCTATCACATTAAGAGAGGTCTATCGGAGGCAGTTCGAGCGTCTTTAGCAGTGCCCTATGTCTGTCACTCAGTACGAGACCCGATTTGTGTATTTAGCCCATCATCCGATTCTTCTACTTCCTACTGAGAGAGAGAGAGAGAGAGAGAGAGAGAGAGGGTGAGGAGGTTTATTGAGGGACTTGCTCAGCCTATCAAGTTGCAGATAGCAAAGGAGACTGGGAGTGAGATTTCTTTTCAGATGGCTGCCAATGTTGCCAGGCGAGTTGAGATGGTTCTAGCTCAGGGGAGTTGCCAGGGGTCTGACAAGAGGCCTCGTCACTCTAGTTGATTCAGTGGAGCCTCATCTGGAGTCCGGGGTACTTTTGGTAGAGGCCATCCTCCTAGGCCATTTCATTCA